>NC_044035.1:174655660-175855660 GCF_901765095.1 Microcaecilia unicolor
GATATTCACATTCGCTCTGATTAGACCTCTTTGTTCCCGCAGCTATAACATCCAACTTTAACCTTTTGTTAAAACTTCAAAAAGATTTTTTAAACATTTTTATGATACAGTTAATCCCCCCCTTCCCATCCCGCCAGATTATCTAACTCCCTTCCCATGCAAACCTCACCTCACGACACTCCCAAAGCCCTCTTACTACAGGATTATGAGAAGCTATTCCAAACCAAATACCATTTACTCATCTGATGTTTTCTTTCAGCTATCAATCTCTCCATCTCACACACATAGCTCAACTTATTATGCCATTTTACAACTGAGGGAACCCCATGCTGTTTCCAATGTGAAGCAATAACCACCCTTGCTACTCCCACAGCTAGCTGCACCAACTCCTGTTGGCATTTCTTTAAACCTGGAATTCTTGCCCCAAAGAGAAAAAATTCAGGTGACCAAGGAATAGGGCCTCCCACCCATTTCTGTAGCTTACTTCTAACCGATTTCCAAAATGCTTGAGCCTTTACACAACTCCACCACACATGCCCCATGGTCCCTCCAAGACCGCACCCCCTCCAGCACAGTCCCGAAGAATTCGGGTACATTCGCCTAAGGTGATCCGGAGTGAGGTACCATCGAAACAAAACTTTTACAGCATTTTCCTTGAACGGCACATGTGTGGACACACCCGTCGCCGATCGCTCTATTCTCTCCCACTCGGTCTCCCCCAAGGCCACACCAAACTCCTCCGCCCAACGCTTCCTATGTAGGGTACAACTGGGTATCTGTGCACTTACATATTGATATAAACGACTAATCAAACCCCTAGTGGAAGCAGATTTTTCACAAATCTCTTCCAATCCTAACCTTGCCCGTTTTAGCACTATTCTAACTGCCTCTGTTTGTAAGAAATGGGCCAATTGGCGGTATGCAAATTCACCCCCTTCCCCTACAATGCCCCTATTCCTCAGGGTCTCAAAAGACAGCAGAGAGCCCTCAGCTAACAAATGGCCCCAGCTTCTCACACCCTCCTTATACCATCTGGTGAATACCCCGGTTTCCATCCCAGGCAGAAACAAAGGATTAAATGCTATGGGCACCATGCTTGTAAGGACACACCTCCCTCCTGGAAACAAACTATCCCAATAGCGAAGAGCTACTCCTATGGATGGGCACATTCCATCTCCTAGTGTTCGAAATGATTTAGGGAGCCACATGACTGCCCCTAATGATGTATTTCCAAAAGAGTGTTGTTCCAAATGCACCCATTGTCTATCAGGATAATCTTGATACCACTCAATCGCGGCTTTCCCCTGTGCAGTCCTATAGTACCATGTGAGATTTGGGACTCCCAATCCCCCCTTTCTCCTGTCCTGATAGAGAAGCTTTCGTGCTAAGCGCGGCCTTTTCCCAGCCCAGACAAAATGCATTATTGAATCCTGCAACGATGCAAGGAATCGCCTGGGCATTATGACAGGCAGCGCTTGAAATAAATATAGCAATCTTGGTAACACGTTCATTTTAGCAATGGCTATCCGCCCAAACCAGGAGGCCTCTTGATCCCCCCATCGCTCTAAGTCTGCCTTGATATTGCAATGTAAACCCTTGTAGTTAGCCTCAAATAAACCTGCTAGACTTGGGGTGATATTCACTCCCAAATATTTAATTTGTCTTTTTGCCCATCTGAACTCAAAGGACTCCTTTAAGGACTCAACTGTGTCTGCTGGAAGAGTAATATTCAGAGCTTCAGACTTGGACATATTTACTTTAAAACCAGATAGTGCAGAGTATTCCTCCATAACATTGATTAGAGTTGGAAAAGTAGTTAGAGGTCGAGTGACATACAACAAAATATCATCCACAAAGAGCGCCAGTTTATGTGTTCTATCGGCCACCCGCGCCCCTGATATTCCGGGGTCTGCCCGTAGTCTAGAGGCAAATGGCTCCATGACCATGGCGAATAATAGAGGGGATAGCGGGCACCCCTGCCTAGTTCCCCTATATAAAGGAAACAACTCTGAATTACTCCCATTTACTCTTACACAGGCTCTGGGAGACTCATAAAATGCCTGGATCCATCTCTTAAATTGAGCTCCAAACCCCATAACCTCTAAGACTATACATAAATGGCCAATGGACCCTATCAAAGGCCTTCTCTGCATCCAGACTAAGGAGACACAAAGGCCTCTGGCTTCTCATGGCTAGAAACATGAGATCTACAGTGTGCCTGATGTTATCCATGGCCTTTCTATGTGACACAAAGCCAACTTGATCAAGGTGTATAATCGTCGGCATCAGTGGCGCTAATCTACTTGCCAACACTTTCGCCAATATTTTAACATCAGCATTCAAAACCGATATTGGCCTGTACGAGCCACATTTAAGGGGATCCTTATTCGGCTTGGGTAGCACCGCTATCCATGCCTCCTTCATGGTTGAGGGCAAGGTCCCCCCATCTGCCACCTGATTAAACAAATCAGCAAGAAGGGGTGCCAGCTCTGGTGCAAAGTTTTTATAAAACTCATTAGGGAGCCCATCTAGACCAGGCGACTTACTAGAGGGCAAACTACATATAGCTTCTTGGACCTCTATTGGGGTGACAGGCTTCTCTAACAGTTCCTGATGCTGAGGGGCCAGTGCAGAGAGTTCACTATCCGCCAAATAAGTATCTATGGACTCCAAGGATGGGGCAATTTCTGGGGCATACAGAGTTTTATAAAATTCCCTAAAGCGAGTCCGGATCTGAACTGCGCTATGGACCACCAAGCCTTTCCCATCACGCACTTGTTTTACCGTACGGTCAACTTTTTGTCGTCGTAGCTTAATCGCTAAAAGGCGCCCTGCCTTATTGGCAAATTCATATTTTCCCACCTTGAACCTCTCTCTGCCCAAACTTAACTGTTCCATATATATAGAGTCCAAGGCCAACCTCTCTCCACATAGTTGATGCCAAATCAAGGGAGATCTGTGCACCTTATACTGACTCTCCAATGCTTTTATTCTCTCCAGGCATTTCGCTATTTGCATCTTACGTACTCGAGCTCGTTTGCTAGCAATTTGTAAAAAATATCCCCGGGAAACCGCCTTCATTGCATCCCACACTATGGCCTGGGAGGGACCTGAATCTTGATTAAGCTCTAAATACTCCCTCAGCATTGTTCTATACCCCTCCTCCACCTCCTTATCCTGCAACAGGCTGATGTCTAGGGTCCATCGCCTGTCCTTTGCTTCTGTCCTTATATGTGGCAAATTAACCCATACCGGGGCATGATCTGATATTGTCACATTGCCTATTCCCGCCTGCGGCCCTCTTTCTGCCAGCGCCACATCTACAAATATATAGTCATAGTCAATACGCGAATAAGAGTTGTGCACCTGCGAATGAAAGGTGTAGTCTCTATCCGCCCTATGTGTCACTCTCCACAAGTCTAGAGTTCCCAAAGAACAGGCCAAAGACTCCAATGCAGAGGCCTGCTTTTCCCCATCTATTGTAGGGGCACCTGTTCTGTCTATGTCTGGGTTCATTACCGCATTAAAGTCGCCCCCCATTATCAAGGATCCCCGTATAAATGAAGCTAGAGAGTTCTTCATTTTGGTAAAAAATTGCACCTGCCCACTATTGGGAGCATACACTGATGCTATCGTTAGGTCTACCTGATCTACTTGAATGTGTAAAAGTATAAAACGCCCTCCCGGGTCCTTCTTAACCTGTAGTACCTTTGCCCCTACCGTGTGATGAATCAGTATTGCAACCCCACTTTTTTTAGTTGTCTCAGAGGAAGCACAGTATACCCGAGGGTATCCCGGGCAGGAGAGAAGCTGCTCAAACTTTCGACGGAGGTGTGTCTCTTGTAAAAGAACCACATGCGGCTTCAGCTGCTGTAGCTCTTTATAAAGCTTCTGCCTCTTTTGAGGCATGTTCAATCCCTTTACATTATATGACAATATTTTTAATTCTGCACTCATTTCATTAGTAGGAAACAACTCACACCTTCAATTTTTAATAATAACCATGTTTCCCAATATGTTAGACAACCTGGCCTGAAAATGCCTTCTAGCCCCCAAACCTTCCCTCTCCACCTCCCTAACAACAACCCTTCTCTTCCCAGCAACCCATCATCATCCCTCCTCATCCTCCTCCCACCTCCCCCCCTGCCCTGAGTCCTACCTCTGGATATTCCCCCCAGTTTGTGTCCCCATCCTACCCTACCCCCCTCCCTTACTTCCCACCAGACAGTGCCATCTACACTGAATGGGTTAACCTGAGAAAACAACCCACCGACCAGAGTAACTACCCCTCCCCACTTCCACACATTTCACACGTCCCCTCCCTCTCATATCTTTAGCATATTATACCATTCACCCACAACCTTTCCACCGCATTAAACTGTCAAAATCAACATAATCACCATCCAGCAGATATTCAGCGCTGCTGCTCTTAGTGCACTTGCCTAGGACATCCAATCAGATAGTTGTTTGTTTTACACTCCAAACTATGTCCCAGATTTCTGAGTCTTCTGGACAACTTGCTTCCATTTCTGAAGCCTGGCTTTCGTGGCAGGTGCCATCCCCACTGGTACCACCGCTGCTGAGGTCAAGCCTGCCTCATGTAAACTCTGCCATGCTTCAGAGACCTTCCGGAACCGAAATTGTTTGCCATTCAGTTCAAAACATACAGCAAAGGGAAAGCTCCAACGATAAGTTATCTTCTCCTTGATCAAAACCTCTAGAACAGGCTTCATTGCCCGTCTCTGCGCCAGCGTATATACTGATATATCTTGGAAAACTGTAATCCTTGCTTCATTGTATTCCAATGTTGAAAGCTGACGGGCCCGCTGCCAGATCCGCTCCTTGAGTGCGTAGGATGCAAAACGCATTATTATGTCTCGGGGCCTATTAGCCATTGTTTTGCCCAGAGCTCGGTGCGCCCAATCGATCTCCACCACACCCGAATCAGGGTTATCACCCAATATTTTGTCGCACAGTAAACGCACTATAGTGGAGACATCCTCGCCGCCTCCGGTTTCTGGTACTCCCCGAAATCTTAAATTTTGCCTACAACCTCTATTTTCCAGGTCGTCCAGTTTGTACTGCAAATCTTCCGCTTGTTCGGTCAGTTTAGAGATTTGCGCCTCCACCACCTGATTAGCTTCGGCCTGTTCGTCGGCCCGCTCCTCTAGTGCCTCCACTTGGCCCCCTAGCTCACGCAAGTTGAGGCTAATGGCATCAACATGTTCCAAGATTTCCACCCTGGACGCTTTTATTTCCGCTCGTATCGCCTTTAGACATTGTGCTAGATCCTTTGTGGCATTTTTCTTTTTGGGGGCCGAGCATTGCTGGTCCGTATGAGATGAAGCTGTGTCAGAATCCGACGACCGCCATAGTTCCGGAGACGCATGGCGTGATAGGCCTTTCGCCATCTGCCTCGTCAATTGGCACTCTCCTTCTCGATGTTGCGACGCCGACACTTTACTCATTTTAATCGGTGTCTTGCAGCAATCTCTCTCGGGCATAAAATCTCCAAAATTATTATGGATGGTTATGGATAATGGCTCAAAGCTGTGTGGAAGTGCAGGAGCTGATATTTTAGGCAGCCATCTAGTCTCGTGATGTCACTTCCCCTCTTTTTTGCGCCAATTTTTAAGGTGCGATTTATAAAATTTGACCCTATGCACATAAATCGAAAGCCTTCCACTGCCCTGTCCCCAGAAATGCTTCCACGCTTATCAAGTAAATTTATGCTTGTACAGGGTGTGTACACATAAGTTTTAAGTACATATATTCTGGACAATTTTAGAAAAGGTTGTTTGAAAATGTAAAACAGTGTGGGACCTATTTGTAAGCTGAATTAGTCTTTTAAATTAGCAATCAACACAGGCTAATGGTGAACACAGTACAGCATTAACTGTTAATGCTTTAGGAGGTATATCTGACATCATTCCGTATTATCTGCTGTATTGTTAAAAGTGTGGTAACAAACTTTGCTCTGTTTTAACTGCATAGCAGACCTCCCAAAAATGCTGGGGATGCCACAACAGCCATCGTAAAATTTTTGCACCTAGCATTCTTTAACCTTTTGAGTTACCATGCACTAGGTGTAAAACCTTAGTACCCTTAGTAAATAGGCTTCTGTTTTTGTGTGGGGGAGTTGCTTTGATATATAAATCCTTTTTTGTCGTTAATCTGCATTCCTTTTTTAAGTCTCCTTCATTAGAGATTATGGATGGTACAGTTCAGGACAATTCTTTATAAGGATGTCTGACTATATTATTCCATTTTTATTATCCACCAGGTCAATGGAAGAATGCTTCCACTGATTTTTTAGAACCACCCTGGCATGAACTAGAAAATACCACAGCAGACAGAGCAAATATTCAGTGGCACTTTCATGTCACTTTCTTGTTGGGTGATGTTAAACATCTGATCCCAACTGGGTCAGCATGGAGTAAACAAGCAGGGGCTTCTTCTCCCCGGTTAAACCACACTGAATATCAACCCCCGTGTGCTACTATAATATGGTTAAACACAAGACATTTATCTCATTTTAGCTTTCTTGGATAACTAATTACTGTATTATCTATAAATGAAAAAATATATATCTTCATCCTCCTCCAGAGCATAGCTATGTCATGGATGTGATTACTTTAGAAATAGCTTCATTAATGACAGCCACTTGAATTGTTTCTTGCTACATTAGACATTTTAAATATAGCTGGCCTTGGAGTATCAGTTTCATATAGGAGACTATCTATGCTCTGATGAGGCTGACACAGAATGTCCAATAGCTTTGAATTGAGGACTGAAGTTTTCCTATATCTTTCCCTGAAGGTCATGAGGCCCAAGCTGTAGTATATCTGGTTAATAATGAGGAACGAGCCTTTGCCTTTTCATTCCGTGAGAATTCTCGCTTTTCAGAAGGATTCCTCAGCTGCCTGGTGGTAAAGCCCATGGAGGGTGACATCCTTCCACTTTCTAGGTAAACAGGGGGGGGGGGGGTTATATGAAAGGGGGAACTATTTAACAAATGACTGAAATGTATTAAAATTTTCAAGATTGAATTTATAGTCACTAGAACCTTTAGAACCCTTTTACAATGGCGCGTAAGGGCCTACGCTCATGCAGCACACATCAAATCGGTATTACTGGCTGGCTAGCACATGTGCCTGGCTGTAATTCTGAGTTTGGCATGCGCCGAAACACGCGGTAGAAACTAATTTTCTATTTTCTAGTGCGGGGGTGTTCCCAGTGGTAATTGGCAGTTGGCGCACACTGGATGGTTACTGCACAGGTAATGCATGAGCCGTTACTGCTAAGTCAGTGGGTGGCATTAAGGGCTCAGGCCGTAAATAGACATGCTGCGGTTTTAATTTTCCCACATGTCCATTTCCCAGCCCAAGAACCCCCCCCCCCCCCCCCTTTTTCCAGACGGGGTGGAGAAATGGTCCAGCTCGTGTCCAGTACATGCGCCCACACTACCTCAGGCCATTTTTGGCGCACCTTTGTAAAAGGGCCCCTTTATTCCTATAGGTATGAATTAAGTGGATAACATGGTGCTTTTTACGGAGATCAATCGCATACTAGTTGACTAAATTTGCCACTTCAGAAGCTTCTACATTGCAAGAAAGCTCTGTCTAGATGCAAGCATAAATATTTATATTTAAAGACTGAAATAAAAATATTAGGTTTGATATTCATTGGGGCTCTATCTGCATAAAGATTTACTGATAATAGATCATATATCTTTGTGTGGATATTTAGACATCTTATCTGTATGTCAGACCTGTGAATATGCAGTCCTTGTGATGTTTGTGAGCCCTTGGCCCAGAAGTGGCTGCGTGAGGATCACTCAACCACCTCTGGGTAGACGGAGTCCCAAGAGTATCCCAAAAAACTGAACTGGATTGCAAGTGGATGTGAACTAAGGTAGCTTTAATGGCAGCAAAAGAACAGAAGGCAAAAGGCAAACAAATGGCTCAGCAATAATGTAAGGGAAGAGAGGACAATAAGCAGCCTAGCTGCACATCCTAACACTAGCTAAAGCAAAACAAAACCTTAAGCATACAATATTGGCAAAAAGTAAGACAGCCTAGCTGTACAAAAAACAAACAAACACAAGAGCACAAGAGTCTAAGCAAAAGGCCTGCCTTGGCAGGCAACAGAAAGCAGTAGCACTTAGCTGGAAGCGCTGAGACCACTGGCAGTCAGATAAAGATTCATTCTGTCAGGACTCTCATGTAAGCCACGGGACCTCCGCGGCAAGCTCTTCTCAGAAGCAGGAGATGAGCAGCAGCAAAGCAAAGGAACTCAAAATAGTCTCTTGTAAAAGAAAACAAACATTCGCCTGGGCCGAATGCTCCCAAGGCAAGCAAATCAATAACAGTCTCTGAAATGCATGAGCTGAATGCTCCTAAGGCAAAAGACACAAAGGCACAGTGCAACAAACAGGAACCAGGAACAGCCCACGCAGATCCCTCCACACTCCAAGCACAGCCACCTCTCGTCCAGAGATACTTCTCATCCCAGCACACACAGTCCAAAACACAGCACAGGGCCTACTCACTGCATCCAGCAACCAGGGACTCACTGTGGGGACGACTGGGGACTCAGCCGAAGGGCAGGAAGCTCTCAGGACTCCAAGGCTTGGAAGCAGGCTTCACTGGAACAGAGCTCTCAGGACTTCAAGGCTTGGAAGCAGGCTTCACTGGAACAGAGCAAGAAGGAGAAAGCTGCAGCAATGCTTCAGGCCTTGGCCTGACAAGGAAACAGCAGAAGGAACCAGCAGAGCCTCAGGCAGGCCTGAGCTGAATCAAAGATTATTGCGGGAACACTGAGTGGACACAGAAGCTAGCTTAAGAAGGTCTCAGCACTGATTACATCACCAGCTTGGCTTTTACCACTTTACAGTGACCCCACAGGTCACTGGCTAGAACTGCAAGTAAAACTAATGGGTCTAGATGGAATAGGGCACTGACGAGCAAGGCACGGATGTCGACGACCGTAACAGTCCTAACTTCATATGGATATGCTATCCATACAAACGTATGACTCCTATTTCTGTGGTTCACAGATATGGATACATTTATAAAATAACCATACAAATGTGAAGTGAATTAGGTATAATGTTCAACTAAATCAACAATCAAGCAGATGAAGGATTCACAGACTGATTGGATAAGGTTTTGAATGGGTTTTCCCCTTGAACATGTATTTTTTTCTTGATAATATATGTTTTTGTAAAATTGTGAATGTAATATGCTTTTTTGAATAGGCTGTTTAAAGTTATTGATGTGTTGGGGAGGAAGTGACATCATCGGGCGGCATGGCAGCTTAGCTTCATAGCTCCCTCTCCCAGCACCTGATTCATGAGCTAAAAAGCGGTCCTAACGGGAACAAAAAGTTGGCAAAGGTGACCCGATTTCTCCTATAAACAGCAGTAGACATGAGTAAAGCGGCATCGGCCCGAAAGAAAGATGCGGAGAGGCAGGAGAGAAGCATGGCAGGAAGGGCTGCTAAACACCATGAGTCCCCAGATCGGGTGTTTCCGTCAGATTCCGCCCTGTCCATGGCTGAAACACAAGCTCCCCCCCCCCCCCCCCCCCCCCGAAAAAGGGAATCTCCAGTGAACTCCGCAAGTTCCTGTCTAACATTCAGGCTGAGATTAAGCAATCCAAGGATGAGATTTTGGAGCGCATGGATACGCTGAGTTCGGATCTCAGAGAGCTGGGCGGTTGGGTGGAGGAGGTAGAGCTGAAAATCGATAAGTATGCGGAAACCCTCAATAAACACGCCACAACGCTTCAAGAGATGGAGAAAAAGAATGCAAATCTCGAATATAAGCTGGATGACTTAGAAAACAGGGGTTGGAGGAATAATCTCCGTTTTCGGGGAGTCCCTGAAGGGGGCGAGACATGGGCCTAGACTGGGGGGGCAAGGGGGCATTGCCCCCCAAACGAAACGACTGACGTCACGATGACTTACAACTTTCTCACCCGAAGTTGCAGTAAAAGCACCAACAAACAGGCAGACTCGACTCCGTCCTTCGTTTCCCTGCCCTCTCTGCGTCCCGCCTTCCTCTGATGTCATTTCCTTTCGGGCGGGCGGGACGCTGAGAGGGCAGGGAAGCGAAGGATGGAGTCGAGCCTGCCTGTTTGTTGGTGCTTTTACTGGTGCTAGCTAGTTCGCTGCTGCAAGCCTGTCCCGAAGACGGTGAGTAGAAGTGACTAAGCCTGAGGCCCTGAGCCTATAGTCCTGAGACAGTAAGGATTAAGAAGAAGACGTCATTATTTGGTACCGTCTCATTTTTTTCCACTGCCCCGTGCACCCCACGCAGCCGTTGCCATTCACTCAAAACACAGCAAGCAAACCTGTGAGTTGCTGCTGCTGCTGCCTGCATCCACGTTGTCGTTCTTTATTGGTCCATCTTTACTAAGTCTACTACTTACAAGTATTAGAGATCTGGCCATCTTGTAAGGCACTGCCTACCCAACAAAAACAGTGTTAAGAGATCGCTAACACTGTTTTGTTGGGTAGGCAGTGCCTTACAAGAAGGCCAGATCTCTAACACTTGTAAGTAGTAGACTTAGTAAAGATGGACCAATAAAGAACGACAACGTGGATGGAAGGAGTACTGGGTAAGGAAGAAAGAAGGAAGGGAGGGAGAAAGAGCTGGCGTGATATCTCATACATATTCATTATGGTTATTCCCAAAAAAATCCAGCTCTTTTTTCCTTCCTTCCTTACTTCCTCCATATTAGCATATTCATTTGTGTGTGTATATATATATATATATATATATATATATATATATATATATATATATATGTAAATGATATGCTAATATGCTCCGCCCCATCCTTTGCCCCCCCCCCCCCAAATGAAACAGTCAAACTACGCCCATGGGGAGAGACTGAGGATGTGCAATCCATGTGTGCTACGTTGCTAGGCCCTGAGGCGGGAGAGATACTGTGTGAGTTGGATAGAGTACACAGAGCATTGGGCGCCCAGAAGGAGCAGCAGACGAGGGACATAATAGTGCGGTTCCACAAATATGAGGTCAAAGAAAAGATACTTACATGTGCTCAGAAGGTAAAGAGCGTGGAGTATGGTGGGGCCCAGATTCTGGTTTACCAGGACCTCTCACAATACACTTTACAGCAGAGGCGCCAGATGAAACCAGCCCTGTATATTTTAAACAAGCATCGAATGCAATACAGATGGGGCTTTCCATTCTCCTTAAATTTTGCTCTGAACGGCAATAAACATAGAGTGCAGTCGCTTGCGGAAGCATGGGAAGCCTTACATGGAGCGGGACTGGTGACCTCAAATATTCCTCCTGGGGCAGTGGCGCTTACAACACGAGCAAAGCTCCAAAGGTGGCTGCGAGTTCCTGAGTCTACTAAACGCAGTAATCAGAAGCACTGAGATGGTCTGAGAAAGGTGGACTGGGGACACATTGACTGAGTTCAAAGGGACCTGGCAAGCGGGTTAAGCCTTTTAGAAATCACCTTTAGGGGTAAGAGTGTGTAGTACTGTTTATTTGCTGGGTATGAGAGGTGAATGGGGGACGTGATATGTGGCAAAGAGTGCTGGACAAAGGGGAAAAAAAAGAAATTGGCAATAGGAAAATTGGTTTGTGCGGGTGGGCTAGAGATTGGGATTAGTTATGCTGGGAGGAAGGGACGGCAAATGTAGAGACTATGAGGGGGTGGGGAGGGGGGCTGGGGGTGCGGTGGGTATCTTCCTCAATTCCCACTTGGAGGGACTAGGACCTCTAATTGGTGTCAGTATTTGGGATGGGGGGGTTACAGGGAGATAGGGTAGGGGGATAGGGGGGGTGTAGGGTAGGGGAAGGGGCATGGTTGGGTATTAAGGGTTCAGGGCTCTCATCACTGGGATGTATGGATTCGGATGTGTAAAAATAATATGCATAGTGTTACGTTTTCCAAGCAGGAACTGGGTTTGTGAGCCCTTGGACCACTGTCGAGGCGGCAGCAGCAGGCAAAACCACCCCACACCAGAGGCAAGGCAGAACTCTGACAAACAGTGAGACTTCACCTGCACATGGCCACCTTTCACCAAAAGTTGAGCCCCTGGCTGCAAGTGGCCGGCAGGACTTATAGGACAGAGCCGGAACAGGATCCCAACAAGGCTGCACAGGGACTGAGGGTGAGAAGGGAAAGGAAATAAACAGGGACCGCAGGGCAAGGAAAGGATAAGCTAAAGGACAAGACTGAAAGCTGCAAGCAGCCACTAAAACAGGGAACAAAACACTGATAAACAAGACACAGAACTGAAAGCTGCAGAACAGCCACTAAAGACACAAACAGACAAGGACTAGACACAAAACTACAACCCAGAGACAGGACTAGAGAACAAGCAACTACCTAATCTAAACTACACATAGACCAACTAGAGCAGGCAAGAATCAATACAAAAAACCAGACTAGGCAGACGTGCACACAGCACACCAACAAACCTCAGGGCCTTAGGCGATGCAAAGGCAGAGAATTTCCAACTGATTAATAAGCCCAGCAGCAGCTGAAGCTCAGCTGCAGCAATCACCAGGCAACTACGGGGGCTGTGCAGGTTCAAACAAACAGAGCAAGTCTGGCAGTCTGGAAGATCCGGATCGGACTGAAATCTGGAACGGCTAACAATAACCAGACAGTCCATTGCAGCCACCAGGTCTGGCCACCAGGTGGCGAGAGGAAGGAGAGCACAAAACATGGGCACAACCGTGACAGTACCCCACCCCCTCAAGACCCCCCTGACCTCCACGGGGAATTCAGGTCTCCATGGGTAACAATGGTGAAACCTTCGGAGGAGCTTCCAAACATGAGCAGGAGTAGCTTGGCTGGTACTTGAACAGGAGTCAAGACTGGAACCCGGACTGGCATAAGGACTGGCCTTCGCCTCTTGGCTGGAACTGAAACTCGGCTCGGACCCAGCCTCTTGACTGGAACTGGAAGTCAGCGTGGACTCAGCAGCTTGGCTGGACCTGGAACTCAGCATGGACTCAGCAGCTTGGCTGGACTCAGCACCCGGCGTAGACTCAGCATCTCAGCTGGCACTGGACCTTGGAGTGGATTCAGCTTCTTGGCCGGAACTACAACTCGGCATGGACTCAGTAACTTTGCTGGAGCTGGAACTCAGCTTGGCCTCCGCATCTCGGCTGGAGCTGGAACTCGGCTCGGACTCCACATCTCGGCTGGAGTTGGAACTCGGCTCAGACTCCACATCCCGGCTGGAGTTGGAACTCGGCTCGGACTCCGCATCTCGGCAGGAGCTGGAACTCAGCTCGGACTCCGCATTTCGGCTGGACCCGCAACTTGATCCGGACTCAGCATCTTGGCTGGAACTTGACCTCGGAGTGGACTCAGCCTCTCTGCGGCTGACAGCGTCCCTCAGGATGGACCGGTGGTAAGCCTGGACCTCGGGATTACCAACCCACCTTCCTTCAGCCTGGGCTTCCGGAGTATCCCGCAGGGCTGGAATCGAGAGAAGTTTGATGCGGAAAAAGAAGAGCTTGGTAGAGGGATCAATAGCAGACACTGGGTTCTTAGAGGTCCCAAGCAACAAGATACGCTTTCTCTCTGCTGCAGCCTCAGGAGTATTCTTCAGGGCTGGATCAGACAAAAGTTTAACCCGGTAGTCATAAAGCGTCATAAACGGATCCAAAGCAAAAATTGGGTTGGGACTAGGAGCTGCACCCGGGCTGGAAGCGGGATTGCCAACAGGAAACAAGGTCAGAGACTGGAACCCCAGAGTGCCAGCAAAAGAAAAAGTCATAAGCCAGAAACCCAGCAGGTAGGGTGATCATGCTGAGCTCATGGCCTTTGCATTCTGTTATGTTTTCCAAGCAGGAACTGGGTTTGTGAGCCCTTGGACCACTGCCGAGGAGCGGCAGTGGCAGGCAAAACCACCCCACACCAGAGGCAAGGCAGAACTCTGACAAGCAGTGAGACTTCACCTGCACATGGCCACCTTTCATCAAAAGTTGAGCCCCTGGCTGCAAGTGGCCGGAAGGACTTATAGGACAGGGCCGAAATAGGACCCCAACAAGGCTGCACAGGGACTGAGGGTGAGAGGGGAAGGGAAATAAACAGGGACCGCAGGGCAAGGAAGGGATAAGCTAAAGGACAAGACTGAAAGCTGCAAGCAGCCACTAAAACAGGGAACAAAACACTGATAAACAAGACACAGAACTGAAAGCTGCAGAACAGCCACTAAAGACACAAACAGACAAGGACTAGACACAAAACTACAACCCAGAGACAGGACTAGAGAACAAGCAACTACCTAATCTAAACTACACACAGACTAACTAGAGCAGACAAGAATCTCAGGCAAGAATCAATACAAAAAACCAGACTAGGCAGACATGCACACAGCACACTGACAAACCTCAGGGCCTTAGGCGATGCAAAGGCAGAGAATTTCCAACTGACTATTAAGCCCAGCAGCAGCTGAAGCTCAACTGCAGCAATCACCAGGCAACTACGGGGGCTGTGCAGGTTCAAACAAACAGAGCAAGTCTGGCAGTCTGGAAGATCCGGATCGGACTGTGCTGAAATCTGGAACGGGTGACAATAACCAGACAGTCCATTGCAGCCACCAGGTGGCGAGAGGAAGGAGAGCACGAAACATGGGCACAACCGTGACATGTAGTTGACATGTCATGAGATGAGTACAGATTTAAAGATATTATCTTACAATGTCAAGGAATTGAATATGCCTCAGGAGAGACAGAAGTTCTATAAGGAATTGAAGCAGCTTGGGCCTCATCTGGTCCTCTTGCAGGAGACGCACCTAGGGCGTAGGTATGAAAGACTTCTCTCCCATCCAGGGTACCTGGTGGCATACTTTGCTTCAGCTGAGGGCTCCAGAAAAGGGGGGGGGGGTGGCGATACTGATACACTCATCGGTGGTGGCACAAGTAATGAATGTTAAAAGAGACCCGGGAGGGCGTTCTATATTTTTGCATATCAAAATTGACCAAGTGGATTTAACGGTAGCATCCATATATGCTCCAAACAGTGGACAAGTGGAGTTTTTTGCAAAGGTTAGGCATTCTCTGGCTGCATTTGCCCTGGGTTCTCTAATATTGGGGGGTGACTTTAATGCTGTGGTAAACCCTGGTTTAGATCGAACAGGGGCCACCCGAACCGAGGGGAAGAAAGAGGCACTAGCATTGGAATCATTAGCACACTCCCTGGGTACAGTGGACCTGTGGAGGCTGACACATATGAAGGATAGGGACTACACATTTTACTCGCCAGTACACCATTCATACTCTCATATTGACTATATATTCCTAGATACTGCACTAGTGGAGCGGGGACCAGGGGCGGGTATAGGCAGCATGACAATATCAGACCATGCCCCAATATGGGTCTCCCTGCCAAATATAAGGGCGGAAACAAAGGAAAAACAATGGACTCTGAATGTTAGCGTATTGGAGGAGGGGAAGGTGGTAGAAGGTTATAGAAAAGTGCTAAAAGAATATTTGGAGTTTAATTTTGATTCGGGGCCGTCTCTCAGCACAGTGTGGGATGCTATGAAGGCGTTATCCAGGGGCTATTCCTTGCAACTAGCCAGTAAACGATCAAAGGCCCGTAAGGCACAGATAGCGAGATGTTTGGAGAGTATCTGCTTGCTAGAGGCCCAACACAAAGCTAGTGGATCTCCCCGGGTATTGCAAGAGTTGAGGGGGCAGAGAACGTTGCTTGATTCTTTCTATTCAGAACAGCTTAGTATGTTGCAGGCGAAGAACAGGGTGGGCTCGTATGAGTTTGCTAATAAGGCTGGGCGTCTCCTTGCTATATGGCTGCATAGGCAAAAAGTTGATCGCTCGATCTTGAAGGTGCGTGATGCTAGAGGAAGTGAATTACGTACATCAGAGCAAATACACAAACGATTTGGGGAATTTTATCAGGCACTATACGCACAGGAGATTAGCCCTTCCTTGGATTCTATAGAGCAGTACTTGATAGACAGCGAACTATCCTCCCTGACTGACCAGCAGCAGGCAATGTTGGAAAAGCGGGTTACCCCCTTGGAAATTCAGGAGGCAATTAAAGGTCTGCCGTCATGTAAGTCACAGCTAAACGCGCTGTGATTGGTTCAGAGACTTCCAGGTCTCTCAGCTGAGTGAAGCACTGCCAAAATGGACATTTGTTTTGGATGGGCGTCCTCAACTGCACTGTCCTCTATCGAGCCGCATTGGAGGGGGTGAGGAGCGCGGCGTCTTCGGGCGGCACAGGGTGGCGTATTTGGCATGTGCAGAGCAGCCAGCATAACGCTTGGCTGCTCTGCACATGCTCGACTGGCCGACTGTTTAACGACGGAATAGAGAATGCAAGTGAGCTACAAGCAGCTCATTTGCATTCCTGTTCCTTGATGCATGTCCATTCCTTACCGATTCGCTAAGGGAATCGATAAGGAAAGGGCTTTAACAAGTCTTTAGTGCATCTTGCCCTCAGTCTGGAAATTTTTCATTCTTGGTGCTCAAAGAGCCTAGTGCGAGTGATGAGAGGGTGGTGAGAATGAGAGTGGTAAGCGGTGCTCCATGGGGGTGGGTGGTTGGGGGGGAGAGAGGAGAGTATAGGGAGGGAGAAAATCGACATGTGAAAAATCTAAAAAACAAAAAGTTTGAAGTTAAATGAAGTTAACATATGGCTGTTGAAACTGTTGAAGGGGTGCACTAGGAGTGTCATTTGACTGCTTGTATAAACTATAAAATAGTGTCATGTTATTGTTGCTCATTGAGATTATTGCTATGTTTTAATGGTTAATAAAGACTTCATACAAATTTTTTAAAAAGTTATTGATGTGTTATGATTAAAGGAACATTTTTTGCACTTCTTTCAGGTGCTGCTGTCATTTTCTGAGGCTTTTTCCTTCCAATTTTACATGTTTGCTTTGTATTTAACAGGAAAAAGGAGTGGAAAACAGATAACTGCTCAACAACAAACCATGGGACACCAAAATATTAATAAAGACATTATTGATAATGGCTTAAGGCTCGCCACGGCACTGTGTTTCAGCTGTATGTGCCTGCCTCAAGAGTCTCTTGGTAAAAGTATAATCTAAATGTGGAGTGTTGAAAGCTCAAGGAAGTTGTAATCAGTGGCGTTCCTGGGGGGGGGCGGTGGGTGCGGTCCGCCCCAGGTGCACGCCACTGGGGGGGTGCCGCGCGCGCCTGTCCTCCGTTGTTCCATGCTTCTTCTCTGCCCCGGAACAGGTTACTTCCTGTTACTTCCTCTTCCGGGGCAGAGAAGAAGCATGGAACAACGGAGGACAGGCGCGCGCGGCACCCCCCCAGTGGCATGCACCCGGGGGGGGGGGGGGTTCCTTCGCGAGGGGTGTCCTTTCACCGGGGGGGGGGGGCATGCTGCATCCGGGAGGCGCTGCACCCGGGGGACGGGGCGCATCGGCGATCCGCCCCGGGTGTCAGCCTTCCTAGGAATGCCACTGGTTGTAATGAGTTGGTCTTTATAAAGACCTTTTGAATAACGCTTTATGAGAAATCCAAAAAATATACTATCAGTGATTGTATATTTTTTAGATTTCTCATAAAGCATTATTACAATGGTCTTTATAAAGACCAACATATTACAACCTCCTTGAACTTTCAACACTCCACATTTAGATTATACTTTTACCTCGAGACTCCTTAGGCAAGTATATACAGCCGAAACATGGTGCCATGTTGAGTCTTAAGCCATTATTAATAAAGAGTGTTTTTCAACGTTTTGGTGTCCCGTGTTTGTTGTTGAAGAGCTGTTATCCATTTCCCACTCCTTCTTCCTGTTGTGTTCATCATAGGAGTCTGGTTTTCTTTCCTGCACCTCCATGGATTTTACGCTTGCTTTGTTCTTACCTATATATAGAGTTGATTATGTTGATTAAGTTGAAGGTAATTTTATAACAGGCCACCACTTATCTTGTGCAGCAAATATACACAAAAGTTATATTCACATATACAAACATAATAACAAACTTCACCCAAACCATGTGCCCAGGAGTATCTCTCACTAGGTCAAATAAATGTATTCTCACGCAGGATGTATGCATATGGAGGGTAATTTTATAACAGGTCACTTAGATAGGAAGTCCAAATAGGCACCTATTCTGGGGCTGTTTTATAAAATAGTCTCATGAAAGGTGCAACAGTCGCAGGTAAAATGCACCCATGTACATTTATATCTGATCAGAAGCTGGTGTAAATGTACATATATTTTAGAAAATATGAAGTAACAATCCCAGAATATCAAAAATAAAAGGTTGAACTACATATAGAAGAGTCGATATTCAAAGCCATTTAACCAGCAAGAAATGGCTCGTGGCTGGTTAAATTGCTTGTTCGGGGATAACCAGTCCTTTTCAGCAGCACTTAACCAGTTAGCACTTAAAGCAAAACTGGCTATTTTGGGGGTGTTCTGGGGGCAGAGTCGGCACCTGGCCAGTTAAATACCGATATTCAACACTTAACCAGCCAAAGTCACTGCATAAAAGTCAGACCTATTTTTATGCAGTGCCCCATATCTGGTTACATGCTGAATATCACACTTAGGGCCCTGTTTACTAAGGTGTACTAGCATTTTTAGCTAGAGTCCCCATATATTCCTATGGGCAACTTAGCGTTTAGTGCGTGTTAAAAATGCTAGTGCACCCTTAGCGTTGCTAAGTAAACAGGGCCCCTCACTGGCTATGGTTTAGCCGGCTCCAATGCTGGAGCCCGGACATTGCCCATTATTGAATTTCTGGAATTAACACCGACAGTGGTCTGCAAAACGCTGAGCACTGCCGACTGAATATCAACCCCAATATCTTCATATAAACCAACCTAATCTATAGAGCAGTTGGACCCTCATAAGAATGAGGAGTGGAAATTCAGATCTATCAGTTTTTCATTTTGCAACTCATTGATCAATTTTTCACAATTAATATAGCGTCCATATATCTAGTGTTAATGTGCTGACTCTATATTACTCAATAAAAAAATATTGTTCACATCTTTTTTTCTCCTCTTGTATGTGTATTGTTGGGATTCTTTATGCACATGCCACTAATCTTTACATCACCTGACTTGAATTCATGTTTCAAAGAGTTGGCATAAGAGGTGAAATAATTCCAGTCCACTATCAAATTGTGCTCATTTTTTCTGAAAAGCAACAACAGTCTACAGTATATTGGCATCACAAATCACACGATGCACGATCCACCAATCAATGTCTACAACGTTATATGATTGTCATCCATTCCACTTGTTTATTTAATCAATTTGTCACCATTGAATTTATGTTTATGTTTAATAAAACTTATTATACCGCTTATTCCAAGAAATACAAGGGTCTAAACAGTGCATACTTTGCAACGCTATCTGTGCTTTGCCAAAACTGCTCCCTGAACATACCGATCCTTGATTCATGTAAAAGTAGGAGCAAACTTTCTCCATACCTACTTTATACATCCATAACGCCAGGTATATTAAAAGCAGGAAGCCGGCAAAAGAATCGGTTGGGCCGCTGGATGACCGAGGGGTAAAAGGGGCGATCAAGGAAGACAAAGACGTAGCGGAGAGACTGAATGAATTCTTTGCTTCGGTCTTCACCGAGGAAGATTTGGGTGGGATACCGGTGTCGGAAATGGTATTTCAAGTGGACGAGTCGGAGAAACTTACTGACTTCACGGTAAACCTGGAGGACGTAATGGGGCAGTTCGGCAAACTGAAGAGTAGCAAATCTCCTGGACCGGATGGTATTCATCCTAGAGTACTGATAGAACTGAAAAATGAGCTTGCGGAGCTACTGCTAGTGATATGCAACTTATCCTTAAAATCGAGCGTGGTACCGGAAGATTGGAGGGTGGCCAATGTAACGCCCATTTTTAAAAAAGGCTCCAGGGGAGATCCGGGAAATTATAGACCGGTGAGTCTGACGTCGGTGCCGGGGAAAATGGTAGAGGCTATTATTAAAAACAAAATTACAGAGCACATCCGAGGACATGGATTACTGAGACCGAGTCAGCACGGCTTTTGTGTGGGGAAATCTTGCCTGACCAATTTACTTCAATTCTTTGAAGGAGCAAACAAACGTGGACAAAGGGGAGCCGATTGATATTGTGTATCTGGATTTTCAAAAGGCGTTTGACAAGGTACCTCATGAAAGGCTACGGAGGAAATTGGAGGGTCATGGGATAGGAGGAAATGTCCTATTGTGGATTAAAAACTGGTTGAAGGATAGGAAACAGAGAGTGGGGTTAAATGGGCAGTATTCACAATGGAGAAGGGTAGTTAGTGGGGTTCCTCAGGGGTCTGTGCTAGGACCGCTGCTTTTTAATATATTTATAAATGATTTAGAGATGGGAGTATCTAGCGAGGTAATTAAATTTGCTGATGACACAAAGTTATTCAAAGTCGTTAACTCGCGACAGGATTGTGAAAAATTACAAGAGGACCTTACGAGACTGGGAGACTGGGCGGCTAAATGGCAGATGATGTTTAATGTGAGCAAGTGCAAGGTGATGCATGTGGGAAAAAAGAACCCGAATTATAGCTACGTCATGCAAGGTTCCACGTTAGGAGTTACGGACCAAGAAAGGGATCTGGGTGTCGTCGTCGATAACACACTGAAACCTTCTGCTCAGTGTGCTGCTGCGGCTAGGAAAGCGAATAGAATGTTGGGTATTGTTAGGAAAGGTATGGAAAACAGGTGTGAGGATGTTATAATGCTGTTGTATCGCTCCATGGTGCGACCGCACCTTGAGTATTGTGTTCAATTCTGGTCGCCGCATCTCAATAAAGATATAGTAGAATTGGAAAAGGTGCAGCGAAGGGCGACTAAAATGATAGCGGGGATGGGACAACTTCCCTATGAAGAAAGACTAAGGAGGCTAGGGCCATTCAGCTTGGAGAAGAGACGGCTGAGGGGAGACATGATAGAGGTATATAAAATAATGAGTGAAGTGGAACAGGTGGATGTGAAGCATCTGTTCACGCTTTCCAAAAATACTAGGACTAGGGGGCATGCGATTAAACTACAGTGTAGTAAATTTAAAACAAATTGGAGAAAATTTTTCTTCACCCAATGTGTAATTAAACTCTGGAATTCATTCCCGGAAAATATGGTGAAGGCGGTTAGCTTAGCAGAGTTTAAAAAGGGGTTGGACGGTTTTCTAAAGGACAAGTCCATAAACCACTACTAAACGGACTTGGAAAAATCCAAAATCCCAGGAATAACATGTATAGAATGTTTGTACGTTTGGGAAGCTTGCCAGGTGCCCTTGGCCTGGATTGGCCGCTGTCGTGGACAAGATGCTGGGCTCGATGGACCCTTGGTCTTTTCCCAGTATGGCATTACTTATGTACTTATGATAATTTTATAAAAGCCTTAATCACAGGTAAAACAGAGTTCGCTTGTAAAAAAAAAGTTTAGAAAATAATCACTATGAAGCTCATTTTCAAAGCACTTAGCCTCCCAAAGTTCCATAGAAACCTATGGAACTTAGCCTCCCAAACTGCTTTGAAAATATGCCTCTATATATCCCAGACAATTTTAGAAGATACAATTTCTGTGCATAAAACACAGTTTCACATACAGAGGATCGTCTGGTGACTTGCCTGACTGGAGCGAAGGTGGTGGACCTCGCGCATCACCTAGACAGGATCTTAGATAGTGCTGGGGAGGAGCCGGCTATCTTATTTATTTATTTATTTGTTTGTTTATTTGTTACATTTGTACCCCACATTTTCCCACCTATTTGCAGGCTCAATGTGGCTTACATAATATCGTGAGGCGATATCTACCTCCGGTGATGAAACAAATACAGAGTAATGTTATAGTCAGTGAAATAAATATGTTACAAACATAGTAGGGAATCATAGAGAAGAGGGGTTATAATGTGTTCATTATAGGTTTTTGTTTGTTGTATTGCTGAGTTAAGCATCTTCGTACATGTGGGTGCCAGTAACATAGGAAAATGTGGGAGGGAGGTTCTGGAAGCCAAATTTAGGCTCTTAAGTAGAGAGCTGAAGTGCAGATCCTCCAGGGTCACATTTTCAGAGATGCTCCCCATTCCACACGCAGGACCCAATAGGCAGGCAGAGCTCCGAAGTCTCAATGCTTGGTTGAGACGATGGTGCAGGGATGAGGGATTTAGATTTATTAGGAACTGGGCGACATTCTGGGAAATGGGGAGACTGTTCCGAAAGAATGGGCTCCACCTCAACCGGGATGGAACCAGCAGCTTTTAAACTAGAATGGGGAGGAAATCTGAAAGTCGCCTAGGAGCGCATGGTTCAGTGTGGAGTATCCTTGAAGGATACTATTGAAACAGGACATTTAAGGAATCCCAGTAGAGAGGTTTTAACAATGCTGAAAGTAAGCCAGGTGTGCTTAATGAGAGAGCAGGATAAAGGGTGCACATTATCCCTTTCAGCTTCTAAGCAGCTTGTAGATCAAAGAAAAAAACACAATTTGAAATGCCTGTATACAAATGCTAGAAGCCTGAAAAATAAGATGGGAGAGTTAGAATATATAGCACTAAATGATGAGGTAGATATAATAGGCATCTCAGGGACTTGGTGGAAAGAGGACAATCAATGGGACACTGTGTTTACAGGGTACAAATTGTATCACAATGATAGAAAGGATCAAATTGAAGGAGAGGTTGCGCTATATGTTAAAGAAGGAATTGAGTCAAATAAAATAAACATTCTACATGACACAGATAGCAGCGTGGAATCATTATGGATTAAAATTCCATTTTAGGACTGTCCGCTGGGACAGAACAAACAGACAGATGATGTTTACAAAGATTAAGAAAGCTGGAAAATTGGGCAATGTTATAATAATGGGTGATTTCAATTACCTCAATAGTGACTGGATAAATGTTGCATCAGGGAGTGCCAAGGAGATAAAATTTCTAGATGTAATAAATGACTGCTTCTTGGAGTAGCTGGTCCAGGAACCGACAGAAGGGGGAGCCATTTTGGATCTGGTCCTTATTGGTGTACAGGGCATAGTGCAAGAGGTGGCGGTGTTGGGTCCTCTGGGAAACAGTGATCATAACATGATCAAGTCTGAGCTACTTTCTGGGATGAATCTGCAAAAGAAATGTACTGTAGCTGCATTTAATTTTCAAAAGGACAACTATAATAAAATGAGGAAAATGGTTAAAAAGAAACTAAAAGGATCAACTGCAAAGGTTAAGACACTAGATCAGGTGTGGACGTTATTCAATAATACCATCTTGGAAGCCCAGTCCAGATGCATTCCACATATTTGCAAAGATAGAAAGAAGAAAAAACGTCAGCCAGCATTGTTAAAAGGTGAAGTAAAAGAGGCCATTACAGCCAAAAGATTGTCCTTCAAACAATGGAAAAAGGACCCAAATGAAGAAAATAAGAAGCAACATAAGCACTGTCAAGTCAGATGCAAGGCATTAATAAAGAAGGCTAAAAGAGAATATGAAGAGAAACTTGCCGGAGAGGCTAAAACTCACAGTAGCAACTTTTTCAGGTACATAAGAAGCAGAAAGCCTATGAGGGAATCCATGGGACTGTTAGATCATGAAGGAGCAAAAGGGGCGCTCATGGAAGACAAGGCCATAGTGGAGAAACTGAATGAATATTTTGCTTCTGTCTTTACGGAAGAAGATGTAAGAGATCTGCCTGCCCCAGAAATGGTTTTCAAGGGTGATGATGTGGAGGAACTGAAAGAAATTTTGGTGAACCTGGAAGATTTATTGAACCAAATTGACAAATTTAAGAGTAGTAAATCATCTGGACCAGATGGCATACATCCAAGGGTACTCAAAGAACTCAAGCATGAAATTGCTGATCTGCTGTTAGTATTATGTAACCTGTTGTTAAAATTGTCCGTAGTACCTGAAGATTGGAGGGTGACCAATGTGACGCTTATTTTTTTTAAGGGTTCTACGGATGATCCGGAAAATTATAGACCGGTAAGCTTGACGTCGGTGCCAGGCAAAATAGTGGAAACTATTATAAAGAATAAAATTATAGAACTCGTACACAAACATGGTTTAATGGGAGAGAGTCAGCATGGATTCAGCCGAGGGAAGTCTTGCCTCACCAGTTTGCTTCATTTCTTTGAAGGCATAAATAAACAAGTGGATAAAGGTGAGCCGGTTGATGTGGTGTATCTAGATTTTCAGAAAGCTTTTGATAAATTTCCTCTTGAGAGACTCCTGAGAAAATTTAAGTGTCATGGATAGGAGACAAGGTTTTGGTGTGGATTAGGAATTGGTTATTGGATAGAAAACAGAGGGTAGGGTTAAGTGGTCATTTTTCTCAATGGAGTAGGGTAAACAGTTGAGTGCCACAGGGATCATATTTATAAATGATATGGAAAGTGGAATGACGAGTGAGGTGATCAGATTTGCAGATGATAGAAAACTATTCAAGGTTGTTAAAACACGTGCAGACTGTGAAATATTGCAGGAAGACCATAGGGAATTGGAAGACTGGGCGTCCAAATGGTAGATGAAATTTATTGTGGACAAATGCAAGGTGATGCACATTTAAAAGAATAATCTGAATCATAGTTACCTGATGCTAGGGTCCACCTTGGGGGTCAGCGCTCAAGAAAAAGATCTGGGTGGTGTTGTAGGTAATATGCTGAAATCTTCTACTCTGCGCTTACTGCCTGCCTGCTCACTAACACAGACTGCTCAACAATTACTGCGGATTCTTTTGGATTCGTATTAGGTAAATGAGACTTTTATTAGAGGTTCACTTCGAATGGAGAGTGTATAAGTCATTATTGTCTAAGATACACAATGATTAAGCTATATAGCTGAAGAGAAAGATACATACATCACATCACTGATCATGCATCACTACATCCAGGCTTTTTATACATACATCACATCACTGGTCATGTATCACTACATCCAGGCTTTTTCATCAGCGAAGCAATAATAAAGAAATATAGTATATATATAAGAAGGCTCCATATATAGAATCCAGAAGGCTGCTGGATTGAAGAAGCTCCAGCTTTCACACCATTCTATGGTCATCAAATCCATTCTCAAAAGAACCAAAAGCTCCAAGACTCACTTCTATGTCCCCATGGAAAGATGTGAAGATGGGAATTTTTGGGGAGAAAGATGTTTCAGAATGCTATGCTGCCCTCCTGCATGCATACATGCTTAATTAGCTCTTTATGAACATGAACTTTAAATGCTTGGTAAACAATGTACTATCTGAGCAGCAGTGTCGAAAGCAAATAACCCAGGAAGCCTATGATGCTTTTGATATGGCATCCAGAGCCTCCACTTCGGGTACTGGGATACATGGCTGCGAACCTCAGACCTAGAATTGGCCGTTCAGGAGAAGCTGGTGAATATCCCTTGCCAAGATGATAATCTTTTTGATGACAAGGTGGAGTTGCTGAGCTAGGCGCCATAGCCAGGCTGACATCACTCACAGCTGATTCCCAGGCAGGGGGAGGAGTAGGGAAACACGTGGAGCAAGTGGCAGGGAGCGGCGTACCAAACCCCCACCTCTCTGGTCTCAGGACCCCCCTCACCCCCTACATCCAGCCACCCATGTCCAGCGACCCTCCTTTCCCCCTACCCCCCCCTGCAGCCACCCATGTCCAGCGGCCCTCCTCTCCCCCTGCCCCCCTGAAGCCACCCATGTCCAGGGACCCTCCTATCCCCTGCCCCCCCTCCAGCCACCCAGGCTGATGTCACAGCTGATTCCCAGGCAGGGGGAGTAGGGAAACACGTGGAGCAAGTGGCAGGGAGCGGTGCATCAAACAATGGCCCTCCTCTCCCCCTGCCCCCCCTCCAGCCACTCATGTCCTGCGACCCTCCTCTCCCCCTGCTCCTCCTTCATCCGCCCAGGTTGTGTAACCAATTCTTCGGGGCAGGCAGGAAAGATCCCCGTTCCTGTCTGCCCGCTGCTGGCACTGGTGCTGGCGCTGACGCTCCCCCGCTGCTGGATCGCTGTTCAAAATGGCCACCGATACTTACAAGAGCGGCCTCCAAGACTTCAGCAGAAGTCTCGCGAGTCCGCCATTGGAAGTCTCGGCGACCATTTTGAACAGCGATCCGGCAACAGGGGAGCGTCTCAACACTAGCGCCAGCAGCGGGCAGGCAGGACCAGGAATCTTTCCTGCCTGCCCCAAAGAATTGGTTACACAACCTGGGTGGATGAAGGAGGGGCAGGTGAGAGAGCAGGGTAATTGGACATGGGTGGCTGGAGCGAGGGCAGGGGGAGAGTAGGGTCGCTGGACATGGGTGCCTGGAGGGGGGACAGGGGAGAGGAGGGTAGTTGTTTCATACGCCGCTCCCTGCGGCCAAGTATTCGTCAGGGACGCCCTTCTTTTTTTCATTATCGGCCGAGGATGCCCATGTGTTAAGCATGCCCCAGTCCCGCCTTCACTATGCTTCCGACATGCCCTCGGGAACTTTGGTCGTCCCCGCGATGGAAAGCAGTTGAGCGCACCCAAAATCGGCTTTCGATTATGTCGATTTTGGCGACCCTGGGAGGATGCCCATTTCCTGATTTGTTTTGAAAGATGGACGCCGTTCTCTTTCGAAAATGAGCCCAATGGTTTCCCACATGAGAAAATATGTTGTTCTGCTTGTCCTCGGAGAAAGCAAAGTTACTTACCTGTAGGAGGTGTTCTCCGAGAACAGTAGAATATATATTCTCACATACCCATCTCCTCGGAGTTGTTTTCCACATATGAGAATGTATGTCCTGCTATCTTCAGAGAACACCTGGTAGAGGTGAGTAGCTTTGCTTTACTGTGGTATGCTATATTTCCTTTTATGACAGACATAGTAACATAGTAGATGACGGCAGAAAAAGACCTGCATGGTCCATCCAGTCTGCCCAACAAGATAAACTCATATGTGCTACTTTTTGTGCATACCCTACCTTGATTTGTACCTGTCCTCTTCAGGGCACAGACCATACAAGTCTGCCCAGCACTATCCCTGCCTCCCAACCACCAGCCCCGCCTGCCATAATCTATGTTGTCCAAAGAGTTCCAGTTTTGACTTGTCTTTCCATAGAACAGTATCCCAAAAAGCTAAGGGATCATCCAAGTGTGTTTTTGAAAACGTGAGGCATCCTCAGGAGCTTAGCCGAGATTGGGTGGCAGAGCCAGTGGTGGGAGGCGGGGCTGGTGGTTGGGAGGCGGGGATAGTGCTGGGCAGACTTATACGGTCTGTGCCAGAGCCGGTGGTGGGAGGTGGGACTGGTGGTTGGGAGGCGGGGATAGTGCTGGGCAGACTTATACGGTCTGTGCCAGAGCCGGTGGTGGGAGGCGGGACTGGTGGTTGGGAGGGGGGGGATAGTGCTGGGCAGACTTATACGGTCTGTGCCAGAGCCGGTGGTGGGAGGCGGGACTGGTGGTTGGGAGGCGGGGATAGTGCTGGGCAGACTTATACGGTCTGTGCCAGAGCCGGTGGTGGGAGGCGGAGCTGGTAGTTGGGAGGTGGGGATAGTGCTGGGCAGACTTATACGGTCTGTGCCAGAGCCGGTGGTGGGAGGTGGGACTGGTGGTTGGGAGGCGGGGATAGTGCTGGGCAGACTTATACGGTCTGTGCCAGAGCCGGTGGTGGGAGGCGGGACTGGTGGTTGGGAGGGGGGGGGATAGTGCTGGGCAGACTTATACGGTCTGTGCCAGAGCCGGTGGTGGGAGGCGGGACTGGTGGTTGGGAGGCGGGGATAGTGCTGGGCAGACTTATACGGTCTGTGCCAGAGCCGGTGGTGGGAGGCGGGGCTGGTAGTTGGGAGGTGGGGATAGTGCTGGGCAGACTTATATGGTCTGTGCCATAGCCGGTGGTGGGAGGCGGGGCTGGTGGTTGGGAGGCGGGGATAGTGCTGGGCAGACTTATACGGTCTGTGCCCTGAAGAGGACAGGTACAAATGAAGGTAGGGTATGCACAAAAAGTAGCACATATGAGTTGGTCTTGTTGGGCAGACTGGATGGACCATGCGGGTCTTTTTCTGCCATCATCTACTATGTATTGTTGGATAGCAAAAGTTTCTGCCAGAGGTGGACCGACAGTGATCTAGGCCCCCAGGCATTAAGGGTGATCTCAGCCCCCCCCCCCCCGACCGCTGCCCGCCCCCCCCCCCCACTTCCATGCTGCCACTGCCCCCCTCATACAAACTACAGCCCCCCTACCACTTCCATTCCCTTCCTGCACACTACAGTGTTCCCTACCACCACAGCTGCTTCCCCCCCCCTCGCATGCTACAGTCCTCCGAACCTCAGTGGGCCCTTCCTCGTCCTTCTTGAAAGGCCCTAGTGGTCCAGTGGCATCATCATGGGCAGGAAAGGTCCCCATTCTTTCCTGTCCACTACCACTATTGTGCTCAGCACCGCTGAGTTTTCAAAAATTAGTGCCGTCTGCCAAGACTTCCAGTGGTAGTATTGCAGGTCTTGACAATCTCGCAAGACTGCTGCAGGAAGTTTGGGCAGCCATTTTTAAAACACAGCAGCACAAGGCAGGATAACGGCAGAGGGCAGGAAAAAGTGATGCTTTTTTCTTGCCCCCACAGAGGACACTAGACCACCAAGGGTGAAGGCCCTTCAAGGTGGGACTCAGGAGGGCCCACTGAAGCTCAGGGGGCTGTAGTGTGTGGTGGTGGTGGGCAACTAGGCAGAGCCTCTGGGCTCTCAGGCACTGTCTGGTTGCCCAAATGGTCAGTCCGCCTGCTATGGAAATTTTCCTCTTACCGAAGAAACTCGCAGTGATTATTATTCTGCAGTAAGGTCTGACACAATTCTATTATTCTACAGCATGTAATTCAAACAAACAAAAAGCTTACATGGGTGTTTTTGGAGAAGTGAGCCTTTTAATGGCGGATATTTGAACCTTGGAATCTGTCACTAAATAGGAATTGTGACTCTTATAAACAAAGAATTCATTGTTTTGCCCTGCTCATGTCATGCATATAGTTGCTAGGTATTTACTCTTTCATCAAGTTTCTGTGGTCATTGGGCATCTGTTCCATTAGGCTTCTGGTGGCTTTGGGCAGAGTCTGACTTTGCTCTAGTTAGGCTTGCAATCACACTCACATGCCTTCAATCACGCAAGTATGATATGCACCACCCCTAGAGACCAGCTCCATCTCAAACTGCTCAGGGACAGGTTGTTCCCCAAGTTAATGCCATATGGTCATTTATAGTAAAACACCATAGCCTCTTCTGGATCTTGGTAAAATTTTCTCTTAACCCAGCATACTAGCCAAATCATTAGTATCACAGTGAGCAACTGACCAATCAATACCACCAAAGTCACCCTATGCAATATGCATCATAATGAAATGTCCACACAGTGTGTCCCACAAAATCATGTCCAAAAAGATCATTCCTTCTTTTTCAATTCCAACTCAGTCAAATGATGAAAGATAGGTACAATCGTTGACAAATGTCCCTTCTTTCTTTCATCGGGTTAAAAATACCCAAACCCTTCTTGTAAACAAAATTCCAGTCTCTTTTCACCACGGGTTATTGGATTACCCACACTCTCTTTACAAACACAAATCCGGTCTCAACACTGGCCGTGTTTCATTCATCTTCTTCAGGAGACCTGCTTAAAAACAACAAACATAACGCACTACTTTCATACAGTCTTACCATATTCGCATATTCAAACACAATGTATTATAAATACCTTCAACAGCCTCATATCATAGTTTGGTACACCAAGAGAACGCTCTGTAGTCGGTGTATAGTGAATATTCAGTGTGAGTGGTTACACCAACTACAGAGCATTCTCTTGGTGTACCAAACTATGATATGAGGCTGTTGAAGGTATTTATAATACATTGTGTTTGAATATGCGAATATGGTAAGACTGTATGAAAGTAGTGCGTTATGTTTGTTGTTTTTAAGCAGGTCTCCTGAAGAAGATGAATGAAACATGGCCAGTGTTGAGACCGGATTTGTGTTTGTAAAGAGAGTGTGGGTAATCCAATAACCCGTGGTGAAAATAGACTGGAATTTTGTTTACAAGAAGAGTTTGGGTATTTTTAACCCGATGAAAGAAGGGACGTTTGTCAACGGTTGTGCCTATCTGTCATCATTTGACTGAGTTGGAATTGAAAAAGAAGGAATGATCTTTTTGGACATGATTTTGTGGGACACACTGTGTGGACGTTTCATTATGATGCGTATTGCATAGGGTGGACTTTGAGATAAGTGAATTATTGATGTTCATTGTTAGTCTTGTAATTTGTATAGGAAGTCTTTTGGTGTATTGGATAATATGTATGTGGGTTAGCAAATATATATGATTAAGAGAGGGAGTGTGAGTAGTAATAAAGAATTGTTATATAAAAAATTTGAATTTTGTAGTAGTCTAATTAAGAGTAGGTAATACATACTTGACTACTTATATTGTATGTAACCCTTGAAGTGATTACGAGAGCTCAAAGAAAGAGATAGAAAGCTATTAGTACGGCGGGAAACTGCAACAGATAGATAAAACAGGGGAGAAAAAAAACAATGTTGGCATAATAACTAATGTAAAAGCTACCTAGCTATGAAACATAGGATAGTGAAAGGCAATTTATGACATTTTACATTGTACAATTTAATATCTGAGCCGTTAAGGGAAGAACAGTACATATGCAAACTTCAGAGACTGATTTGTTTTCTTTTATCATGCTCCCACTTCCACAAGCCATTTACAAATTCTTCCTCCAAAAAGAGTGTCATGCACCTTTCAGTAAATCGCAGAATTAAAATTCAAATGTAATGCAACAAATTCAGCTGCAAAAAGAAAAATCCTAATGAAGCAGAGAAGGGCTGTGTTCTTGACTGACCTTTACAAAGATTAGATCAGGCAAGAAATATGTTTAAGGAAAGTTTTTTTTTTCTTAAAGAAAAAGAAACTGTAATTGTGGAATGTGAAGTATTTAAGCTTAGTAATAATTCCAGTAATATATCCAAAAGAATTAAAGAAAAGAATGAATTGTCAACATAATATGAATAAGTGACATAGTTCTTTAACAAATAGATTCAAGAAAAATTCTTGAAATTCATGTGCGGGGGGGGGGGGGGGGAGATTTCCATCAAATCCAAATCTCTTTTCCTATTTTCTCAAATATTTTACATTTTCTGAATGCATCTTATGCATAAATTTAGCATCACCAGTTAATGCTCTGCCATAATTACCACAGCAGTCAGAACAATCAGCATAAATAATTATAAAATCCTAATTTGCAACACAAATTTCCCATTTCTCCAGACAATCAACAAAATGCTCTTAATTCCCCCCCCCCTTTTTTCTTAATAATTACACCAGTGAGTTCCCAGAACTCTGTCTAGACTGCTGTAAGGAAAATTCCCAGAATCTCGGGATCCATGAATCTGGTCTGGACTCCTATGCTTTAAAGTGTACACCGAGTTATTTATTCCAGTAGCCGTCTTGCAAAGGCTATTGTCTTAGATGAATCCCTGATTCATCTCACACAAAACAAAACTGACAAAAAAAACAACAACAACAAAAACCCACAGACTTACCCAGAATCCTATGAGCTGTCTCCGGTCTAAATTTGGTTTGGAACCATCACCTTCCCAGGCCACAGAAAAAGCAGCCTCTTTTTTCGGTACTACCACCGGAGGACTTTCTGTATGAACGGTCTTCATCCGTGTGCGCAGTGTCAATCTCGACCCTGTAGCCAGGGAAGGGTATTGGTTTCCGGCTCGAAGGACCAAAATGTTATGGAATTTTTCCTCTTACCGAAGAAACTCGCAGAACTCTGGGTTCAATCATATAAAGATCTTTATTTGTAATTCAATCCTACATGCAGGGAGGCCACCAACATAAAACTCAGTTAGCAGTCTGACTATACTGATTCAATATAACCTTTAAATAGCCGGGAATACTGTTATCTTACAATCACCAGGTGCTATAGTTCTGCTTAACAAATGAGAAAAAATATGATTCCCTTTATTGCCCTTCCAGCTACTTTCTTAGATAAGGCACATACACTTCCTTCATTCTTTCAGTTAATTAAAACATTCCAGACTCATGAGATGATTCTTGCTTACTTCTTACTAATAAGCTAGTTAACTATAAGCATGACATATATTTGACCTTTCTTCTCAGTGATTATTATTCTGCAGTAAGGTCTGACACAATTCTATTATTCTACAGCATATATATATATAGAATGATCTTGATTTCCATTACACTGCCTGTCAGGATGATGGTAGTGAGCCCTTGTGCCCCGACAGAGCACGGTAGGCAGAAGAGGAGCGCCACACTCAGTCGGGCAGCTGAACAACCCCAGCTTCACCTGGGAATGACCACTGTTCCCCAGGAGTTGAGCCCCCAGGTGCAGGTGGCCACCAGGACTTCTGGATACGGATGGGGTCAGGCAGCCGCCGGCCGTGGCAGGCAGGAGAGGGAAGTACTGTGAAGCGCAAGTCCAAGCCACAGGTCAGGGCAGGCAGCTGGGCAAAGAATAGTCAGGAACAATCCGGGAGTCAGGGCAGGCAGCAGAGCAGAGAATAGTCAGTGTCAATCCGAGAGTCAGGGCAGGCAGCAAAGCAGAGAATAGTCAGTTCCAATCCGAGAGTCAGGGCAGGCAGCAAAGCAGAGAATAGTCAGTTCCAATCCGAGAGTCAAGTCAAGCAGGAAAGTAGACCGCAGAACGCTCATTCGCAAGCACCAGACCTCTATAAGCATAGAAGCCGAAGCAAAGTGTGAAGGAGACTGCGGTTCTTAACTAGTCCCCTCATCGGCAGTAACATCAGTCAGCTGGGGAGAACGATCCCGGGTTGGCCGGCTGCTGGAGAGGTGTGGAGCGGGAAGCGGCCAATCCCGTGCCATCAGGCGGCACAAAGGACCTCACCGAAAGGAAACCCTACCTCACAGGTGCCGACAGTCCGCGTGGCCGGCCTTCAGGGCGAATCGTTATGGCCGGCCACGCGACTGAAGTGAACACAACCACCGCTGACCGCCAACATGGCCAGCCATCGCTACTGAGAGAGCGTCCGGCGGCGAACCGACCGTGCGGATCGCACCACAGGTGAGGAACGTAACACCGCCCCTTGGAGAAATTTGGCAGGCTGTTCACTCCTGGTAAGATTCACTACTCTTCCAAACCTTCTCCTTTTGGAGATAATGGCTCTCACTGTGGTTCAGTGGAATCCAAGAGCTTTAGAAATGGCTTTGTAACCCTTTTCAGACTGATATATTTCAACAACAATTCTTTCTGAAATTTCCTTTGACCATTGGCACTGCATTCTTATAGAAGCTTTGTACAGACTACTTCACTCTCATGGTAAGTTTCAGTATATAGTAAGGTTTAGATTAGAGAGTTGCACAGAGACAGAAATTTCACGTCCTTGCTGGAACCTCCTTCATCTTCACCCATCCCCGCAAGTAATCTTCTCCGTCCCCATCTGACCCGGCTGGCGTCTCCTCCATCCCTGCCCATCCACGCAAGTAATCTCCTCCATCCCCGCCTGTCCCTTCAATTAATCTTCTCCATCCTTCCCGTATGTAAAATGAGTTTATCTTGTTGGTCTTTATCTGCTGTCATTTACTATGTTACTATCAGGTGAGTTTTCGAAAGAGAAGGACGCTCATCTTCCGACACAAATCGGGAGATGGGCGTCCTTCTCTCAGGGTCGCCGAAACCGGCATAATGGAAAGCCAATTTTGGGCGTCCTCAACTGCTTTCCGTCGCGGGGACGACCAAATTTCACGGGGGCGTGTCGATACCGTACAGAAGGCAGGACTAGGGCGTGATTTAGAGATGGGCGTCCACAACCGATAATGTAAAAAAGAAGGGCATCCATGACGAGCATTTGGCCGACTTTACCTGGTCCATTTATTTTCACGACCAAGCCTCAAAAAGGTGCCCAAACCACCAGAGGGAATCGGGGTCACAAACACCCTCCCACCCAAAAAAAAAAACAATTTAAAAACATTTTTTGCCAGCCTCAAATGTCATACCCAGTTCCATCACAGCAGTATGCAGGTCCCTAGAGCAGTTTTTAGTGGGTGCAGTGCACTTCAGGCAGGCAGATCCAGGCCCATCCCCCATACCTGTTACACTTGTGGTGGTAAATGTTGAGCCCTCCAAACCCTCTCAAAACCCACTGTACCCACATGTAGGTGCCCCCCTTCACCCCTTAGGGCTATGGTAGTGGTGTACAGTTGTGGGGAGTGGGTTTTGGGGGGCTCAGCACCGAAGGTAAGGGAGCTATGCAGCTGGGAGCAATTTGTGAAGTCCACTGCAGTGCCCCCTAGGGTGCCCGGTTGGTGTCCTGGCATGTGAGGGGGACCAGTGCACTACAAATGCTGGCTCCTCCCATGACCAAATAGCTTGGATTTGGTCGTTTTTGAGATGGGCGTCCTCGGTTTCCATTATCGGCAAAAACCAGGGACGACCATCTCAAAAACGACCTAAGGACAACCATCTCTAAGGTTGACCTAAAATTTCATAATTTGGGCGTCCCCGACCGTATTATCAAAACGAAAGATGGACGCCCATCTTGTTTCGATAATATGAGTTGCCCCACCCCTTTATGGGGCCGTTCTGCGAGGACTCCCTCATGACAACTTGGGTGCCCCGTTCGATTATGCCCCTCTATGTTTCTATTGGGCTCATTTTCGAAAGAGAAGGACGTCCATCTTTCGGCATAAATCAGAAGATGGACGTCCTTCTCCCAGGGACGTCCAAATCAGTATAATCGAAACCTGATTTATGACGTTTCCAACTGCACTCCATCGCAAGGACGGCCAAAGTTCAAGGGGGTGTGTCGGAGGCATAGCGAAGGCAGGACTTGGGCGTGCCTAACACTTGGACATCCTTGACCCATAATCGAAAAAAGCAAGGACGTCCCTGACGAACACTTGGACGTTTTCACCCGGACCTGTTTTTCTTTCGACTAAGGCACAAAAAGGTGCCCGAATTGACCAGATGACCACCGGAGGGAATTGGGGATGACCTCCCCTTACTCCCCCAGTGGTCACTAACCCCCTCCCCCCTCAAAAAACATCTTTCAAAATATGTCGTGGCAGCCTCAGATGTCATACTCAGGTGCATGACAGCGAATGCAGGTCTCTGGAGCAGTTTTGGTGGGTGCAGTGCACTTCAGACAGGCGGACCCAGCCCCATCCCCCCCTACCTGTTAATTTTGTGGAGGAAACAGCGAGCCCTCCAAAACCCACCAGAAACCAACTGTGAGGAGGCAGGAAACTACAAGGTCCAGAATGCACTGCAGCAGCAAGAGAATCAGAGTCAGGGGGAGGACTCTAGGCAGGAGAGTGAGAAGCCAGCAGTTGATTGGGAAATTGAACCAGGTGTGAGAGGGTTGCAGGCAGCTTTATTAAGAGAGTGGTGGAAAGCTGTAGGAGGTAGATGGAAACACTGGGGAAGCTCTCTCTGGAAAAGGTGACAGCTGGAGAAGGAAAGTAGATGCTTGTGTTTGACTGTTTGAGTTTGAGGAACTGTCTTAAGTTTGAGAAGGGTTTAAGTAGCAGGCTCTGAGTAAAGTGCCTTTTTGTTATGTTTGATTTGAAGAAATGTTTATGTTAAAGAAGAAGAAATGTTGATGTTAAATAAGAAATAAGCCATGAGGAGTATGGTAAATGGCCATTAATAAAACCCTTAATTATAAGAAGCCTGGTGTTGATGAGTGTTTTGTGAAGGGAGAAGAGTGGGCAGAAAGCTCCCCAGTGTTTGAGAGAGAATCCTGTGAGTTTCTGAGAAGGCTAGAGCCCAGCAGTGACCATGTGTGTGGAGGAAGCTAAGCAGGGTCAGCCCTGGCCGGAGTCTGGAAGGGTGACCAGCTCACACCACTGTACCCACATCTAGGTGCCTCTCTTCACCTGTAAGGGCTATGGTAGTAGTGTACAGTTGTGGGTAGTGGGTTTTGGGCCGGTTTTGGTGGGCTCAGCACACAAGGTAAGGGAGCTGTGTACCTGGGAGCAATTTATGAAGTCCACTGCAGTGCCCCCTAGGGTGCCCAGTTGGTGTCCTGGCATGTCAGGGGGACCAGTGCATTACAAATGCTGGCTCCTCCCACAACCAAATGGCTTGCATTTGGTCGTTTTTTACATGGACGTCTTTGGTTTCGAAAATCGCCGAAAGTCAGAAACGTCCATGTCTAGGGACGTCCAAATCTATGGATGGCGAAATTTAAGGATTTGGATGTCCCTGGCGATATTTTTGAAACGAAAGATGGACGTCCATCTTGTTTTGAACATACGGGTTTCCCCGCCTCTGGATTTTGCCGTTTTGTAAGGATGTCCAAATCTCAACTTGGATGTCCCTTTCGAAAATGCCCCTCCACGTTACCCATAAAAAAGAAAGTAGTATCTACTTCTGAAGGTTGTTTAGTTTTGAGTTTAAATGAAAATGCAAACACAAACAAACATACTCTAAAACAGGCATAAAACCAATACCCCTCCCCTCCCCATTCCCCAACCTCAAACCAGAGGCTGACCACCAAGGAAGAGGACAATAACCAGTGTGTCAGGAATATCGGGCAGTGGTGTCCTGTTACAATTTAATATCTCACTTCCCAGTTGCATAAAACTGTTTGAGGTTCTAAACCAGGGGCGTAGCCAGACTTCAGCGGGAGGGGGGTCCAGAGCCCGAGGTAAGGGGGCACATTTTAGCCCCCCCCCCCCCCCGCCATTGCCGACCCCGCCGCACCCACCAACTTCCCCGCCGCCGACCCTCTCAACCCCCCCTCCCGTCGCCAACCCGCCGTCGCCTGCCTTTGCTGGCAGGGGACCCCAACCCCCGCCAGCCGAGGTCCTCTTCTTCTCGCAAAAGGCTTCCTTCTGTTTCTGACGTCCTGCACGTTGTAAGTGCAGGACATCAGACTCACAGAACAAAGCCTTGCAGATCAGCTGGTCTGCAAGGCTTCGTTCTGTGAGTCTTTTTGTGAGAAGAGGAGGACCTTGGCAGGCGGGGGTTGGGGTCCCCCACCAGCAAAGGCAGGCGACGGCGGGTTGGCGGCAGGGGGGGGGGTCGAGAGGGTCGTTGGCAGGGGGTCCAGGGCCAAATCTACGGGGGCCTAGGCCCCTCCTGGCCCCACGTAGCTACGCCATTGGCTCTAACATGCAAAGCATGGAAAATGCCGTGGGATGCCTTAATAGGCCATGTAAGCCAGTGAAAGTGAATCCATAAAAATGCAGTCTTTTGAGAACATAAATACATATTATGCTTAAAAATGGGTTTCTTTCTTGCACCTGCATAGTGAGCATAATGTTATTTTTTTCTCCCCCCTAAAACTTAACTATATTTTCGAGTCATTTGTATAAATGGAATAAGATACCTACCAGCAATTCTCCTGTCCTCTTCCTGACTCCATTCCTGTGCAGAACAGGGGCGTAGCTGCTATGGGGCCAAGGGGCCTGGGCCCCGTAGATTTGGCCCTGGACCCCCCCTGCTGACGACCCTCTCAACCCCCCCTCCCACTGCCAGCCCGCCGCCTTCTGCCTTTGCTGGCAGGGGACCCCAACCCCAGTCAGCAGAAGTCTTCTTCCTTCGATTGGTTTCTCAGTCTGACGTCCTGCTTGTCCTGCTTGTCCTGCAGGGCTTCGTTCTGTTTCTGTGAGTCTGACGTCGTGCAGGACGTCAGACTGAGAAACAAAACAAAGGAAGAAGACTTCGGCTGGTGGGGGTTGGGGTCCCCCGCCAGCAAAAGTAGGCGACGGTGGGCGAGGGTTCGAGAGGGTCGTCGGCAGGGGGGGGAGTCAAAGTTGTTAGAGGTGTCGGCAATGGTGGGGGGGGGGCTAAAATGTGCCCCCTCACCTCGGCTCTGGACCCCCCTACTGCTGAAGTCTGGCTACGCCCCTGGTGCAGAATATATCTCTTTCAGGCATGCAGGCAGCTTCTTCAAGCCTCCTACCACGTGCAGCTGTGTCCAAGCCTCCTATGGTGTGCAGCTCCACTGAGTACTCTACTTCCTGTGCACGCACACAGCTCCAAGGTAGCCTCCTACCTTGTGCAGCACCCCTCCAAGCCTCCTACTGTGTGCAGCTCCCTTCCAAGCCTCCTACCGCATGCAGTTCCAACTCCAGTTCTCTTCTTCCTGTTCTTTTGTGTGCATCCCGGAAAAAGAAGTTGTGTAGAATGTATAGAATGTTTGTACATTTGGGAAGCTGCCAGGTGTCCTTGACCTGGATTGGCTGCTGTCAGGGACAGGATGCTGGGCTTGATGGACCTTTGGTCTTTTCCCAGTATGGCATTACTTATGTACTTATGCTGTGCTGTGCAGCACCAGAAGGTGGGACTGGGAGATCACCCAATTGCAGCACGCACATGCCTGTAGTTCAGGTGACCCGATGCTGCTGGCCTGTGTGTGTGTGCTGATCAAGGAGGTGGAGAAGGCGCTGGTGACCATGGCACAAGGCATTCTGGAGGTACTATACACCATGGGAACCCCGCAGGGGCTGCAACCATCCCTGTGATATTCCTGTGGATCTGATGGGGATTCCCACAGGAGTCCCATGGACCTGAGGGATTTCCTTGGGATTCCTGTGAACCCCGTTCCCATACAGCTCTCTAATTTGGATTCAACAGGGCTGGCTGTAGTCGAGCCTGGCTGTGTTTAATCAGCATTGCATAATTATCAATTAAATTAGGCCACTTGGTTGATTGTGTATCAAAGGGGGTAGTTACTTTTCACATGGGTGATATGGGGTGTTGAATAACTCTCAGGCTTATTTTCTAAAGTGATCGCCGGCGATCTTCCGACATAAATTGGGAGATGGCCGGCGATCTCTCAAAAGCGGCGAAATCGGTATAATGGAAAGCTGCTTTTTTGACACCATCGTCGCTTTCCCATTGCCGAGCCGGCGAAAGTTCAAGGGGACGTGTCGGTGACATAGCGAAGGTGGGCATGGGCGTGGCTACCAGATGGCCGGCTTTCACGGATAATGGGAAAAAAAAGCGGTGTTAATCAGTATTTCTCCGGTTTACTTGGTCCTTTTATTTTCACGACCAAGCCTCAAAAAGGTGCCCCAACTCACCAGATGACCACCGGAGGGAATGAGGGATGACCTCCCCATACTCCCCCATTGGTCACCAACCCCCTCCCACACTAAAAAAAAATAAAAACCTTTTTTTTCTAGCCTGTATGCCAGCCTCAAATGTCATACCCAGCTCCCTGACAGCAGTATGCAAGTCCCTGGAGCAGTTTTTAATGGGTGCAGTGCACTTCAGGCAGGCAGACCCAGGTCCACCCCCCTACCTGTTACACTTGTGGTGCTAAGTGTTGAGCCCTCCAACCCCCCAAAACCCACTGTACCCACATGTAGGTGCCCCCCTTCACCCATAAGGGCTATGGTAATGGTGCAGAGTTGTGGGGAGTAGGTTTGGGAGAATTTGGGGGCTCAGCACCCAAGGTAAGGGAGCTATGCACCTGGGAGCTATTTGTGTATTTTTTAAAAAGTTTTAGAAGTGCCCCCTAGGGTGCCTGGTTGGTATCCTGGCATATGAGGGGGACCAGTGCACTACAAATGCTGGCTCCTCCCATGACCAAATGCCTTGGATTTTGCCGGGTTTGAGATGGCCGGCATTTTTTCCAATATCGCTGAAAAACAAAACCGGCGATCTCAAACCTGGCGAACTCTGGCATTTGGCTGGGCCAAACCGTATTATTGAAAGAAAAGATGGCCGGCTATCTTTTTCGATAATACGGTTCCGGCCAGCTGTTGCGTCGCCGCCAAAATACATCGCCGGCGATCTATTTCACCGGCGCCGTTCTATTATGCACCTCTCTGTGTTCCTTAAATAAATTAAGTTATAATTTTAAAAACATGTGTCAACTCAGGTTCCCTTTGTCAAATATTATCTTTTGTTTAAAGATCAGAAACCATTCAATATGACATATATGCAATAATAGAGGAAATTGTGAGGGGGAAATTTTTTTCACATCACTGTATAGCTGTTGTATAGCTATCAGACTAGGCAGGAGATAGTAACTAAACCAGAAATGTATTTCTTCCCCCAGAATTCCCATCACTATTCTTTTTACTCCTACAATTGAGGGTGAGGTGAACTTTAATTTGATCTGTGATGTAAAGAACAAAATGCAGCCACTGACCTTGAATGTTAAAGCAGATGGCTTCATCATGGATGCTTCCATAACATGTGAGGAGAAATATGGTGCAACTGTCACTCTAGATGCACAAAAAACCAATGAGATCAACTTCAAGCAGGTAAGAAAAAGACAGACAATACAGTACTACAATAATGCCTGCCAAAAAGGATTTTCTTGAGGAAACTGGATTGATATATTGAAGCATCCAAGTTTTTCATTCCTATTTAGAAAATAATTATATTGGGATAAATTTGAAAATTGGGTGCCTATTTTCAAAAGTGTGAGTACTTCCACGACTGCATAAAACCACCCAATTTTCAAAAACAAGATATCCGCAACATATGCTGTTAAAAGTGTCAACAAACACTTGAATGGTTGTGAACAATAGCATAAATTATACACGTTAGTGGCATTCCTACTATACAGCTACATTTTTTAAAGTGAAATGTACATGCCTTGAAACTGTAGCCATCCCCTCTTATTATATGTAAAAGTGCACGTGTACTTCTAGGCAACTGAAAATGCACTTTTACAGGTTCAGATGACCAGGCTTTCTAACTTCTTATGTTAGGCATGATGATCCTGTCTATACCTTTGAAAATTTACCCTATGTATATGACTGCAAGCTATCTCTTGTATACAGGTAATTGGAAATGTACCTTAAGAATATGTGTGTTTGTTAAACAGAATATTGATAATGCAATTATCTTAAATTTATCCAAACATAATGTCAGGCTACATGAATATTTTATACCCGTTACTATTAGTGAGAAGAGAACTTGCCTACATGTCCTCTTTATTTCCAAAACTTTCTATACTGCTCTAACCAAGGTTGAAATACTAGATTATGGAGCACAGGTACCACCATGTGATTTAAGAGATTCATCACTAGTGTGAACAGTGTGGAGTTAATAGTGGGTGCTTGATAGTATGTGGAAGGCAATTTTCAAAGCCATTTACCTGTGCATATGGAGACTTACATGAGCAAATGAGCCTGTCTGAAAACTGTTCTCAGAGAGTCTAAATGGTATACACAGGGTTATAGGCGCCCGGTATAAGAGGCTTGGGGAGGCTAAGCCTCCCCAGGGGGTTTAAATTGTTGATTGCAGCAGCTGCAGTGAAAGCCCGTCTCTAGCCTTCCAGTTGTAGAAATTGGTGTAATTTGATTACCTTACTGCTGGGAGAGCAGGGGGGGGGGGTTGGCTGGAGGTGTCCTGGGTTGTCAGGGAGATATTTAACTAGGATCATGAATTCCTGCACATGAGCAGTTCACACCAAAGAGACTTGCACTAACCACTGAAATTTTAAAAGTGCTAAAAATAAGTTTTAAAAGTATTTGCATTAAATCTAATGGCAGAATTTAGGTGCTGGGAAGTGAGATTGGTAAGCTATGTACTCAAATTTGCTCAAGCCATAAGCAAATTAGTCCATTTTTGGGAGGTTCTCATTTGCATATTTATGGGTAAAAATGGTTGGAAATGTTTACAGCCTTAATGTTAGGGCATGACTCTGATCAAAAATGTGAAGTTTGATCCAAAAACGAAGGGTTTATCTAGTGTTTTTGACTAAAAATTCCCATTAGAGTGTATGTTAATCTGCATTCAAATAGAGCTCTCTGATTGGATGAGCAGCTCCTGTTAGAAAATCTGCCCGGTAATAGAGAGATTTGACTGAGACAGGATTTGCATGTTTGAGCTCCGTGTGTAAGAAAGAAAAGAAAGAATTGTTGTTTGATCTAAGTTGACTGAAATTATGAAAGTGTGCCTGATTATGTGGTAAATGAGAAAATATGTGAAAAGAGATTGGTGGAAATTTACAAGTTTGAGGTTTCTCTATTGAGAAAAGGATCTGAATATTTCACTTGTAAGCCTTCCCTTCATTCCCGTCAGTGTCCCGCCTTCTTCTGATGTCATTTCCTCTTTCCACGAGGGCGGGACACTGACGGAAATGAAGGGAAGGCTTACAAGGCTAGAGATGGGCGTTCACGGCGGCTACTGTGACGGAGGCAGGGGAGCGAGGAGAATTGTTGAGGGTGGGTATGGATGGCTGGAGGGGGGCAGGGGAGTGAAGAGAATCGCTGGGTGGGTGTGGATGGCTGGAGGGGGGCAGGGGAGAGGAGAGAATCGCTGGGTGGGTGTGGATGGCTGGAGGGGGGCAGAGGAGAGGAGAGTTGCTGGACATGGATGGAGGAGAGGGAAGGGAGAGAGAAGAAATGCTGGACATGGATGGGGGGAGGAAAGAGTGAGGAAGGAGATGAGATGAGGGAAAAGGAAGAGAGAAAAACTGCACATGGATGAAGAAAATAGGCAGAAGCTGGATCCACTGGGCAGTCAAGTCTGCAGAGGACCCAGCTTTTACTTACAGATGTAGGACAAGAAATGAAGAAGAAAGGTGGAAAGTAAAGAAATAAATGGAAAGGAAGCCCTGGAAACGGAGTTAAGAGGACAGATAGCAGCAGAATCGGATACTGGGCCAGCATGATCAGAAAAACAAAGTCACCAGAAAACAAAGGTAGAAAAGATAATTTTATTTTCATTATAGTGTTTGGAATGTGTCCACTTTGAGAATCAGGTGCTCAACATTAAAAGTTTATATTTATTTACTTATTTATGGCATTTTAGCCCACATTAAACATGAATTAGGATGTTTTGTGGTGCTACATGAGAATTGTGATATTATGATCCCTTGTTTCATATTGTTGATGGTCTGCATTTTCCGTATGGGTGGTATATTGGTGTATTAGGTTCTGCCCAGTATAATATTTATGGTACCGTAAGGTTCTGAGTGTGTTTTTGCACAAAGTTGTGCATAGTGTTTTGCAGTTGAGCGATTGTGGTTAGTATATGCTTTGAGCAGCCACTTTATTCTTTGACATATCATACATATCTAATATCTAAATTTAATAAAAGGTATTAATTGTGACTTTTATTTTTATTTATTTATTTTTTCTGTGTTATCAGACAATTATGGATTTAAGCTCCACCCATGGCCCCACCCCTAACCCTGCCCAAACAGTTGAGCCACCGACCACCTATGCTTGTACTACCCTGTTATAAGCCATTTGTATGAATGAACACATATAAGAGAAAGGGAAATGGTTTCATTTCCCCTATGTTGAGATACAGCATAGTTTCTTATTTTGAGTGACCTAAAGGGCCCAGATAAGGGAGGTACTTGCCAAATAGATACATGGAGAACGTACTGGAATTAGCTCATTCCATTAGTTTGCTCAGTTGCTTGAGTGATTCTATTGGTTTGGTTCCTAAACAGATGTGAGACTACTGTGCTCAGGCCCCATATTCAATATTGCATACCAGCTCCCTTGATTCTCCTACCAAAAATAGGAATCTGTGGGTACCTGGACCAAAAGGTTATACCTTGTGGAAGCCATGTACTATGCCATTCAGTACCTCTGAATGGTACTGCTACACTATATTTCAGTAAAGGTAGTGGCAAGAAAACTGCTGAGCATATTCTGACATATGGGTCTAAACTAAACTACTCAGGAGATGGCTCAGGGATCAAACTGTTTTTCTGCCCCTTCTGTTTTCATGAACACCTGCAGCTGGGCACACCTGCAGCTGGGGATTTCTTGTGTGGTCTCAAGCTGCAGTTGAGGCAGATCCCTAAGCTGCACTCCTTCCCTGAGATGAATTAGAGAGCTGATGTACTAAAATGTTTTTCCTAGTTTGAGGCTATGGGAGAAAGTAGCTTAATGGTCAGTATTCACAAATTATGTCTGGTAAGTTTGGGAGTTACAAGGGCAAATCTTGGTTTTTGAAATTCCCCCAGAGCATATGAATTCTGTCCAGCCAAATTGTCAGCTGGTCAAAATCTATCCAGTTAAAAAGAAGCAGTGACCTGAGAATTCCATAGGTGTGGCTTCAGTTTAGCTGGATAGTATTAAATAGCTACACAATCTAGTTATACTTAACAAGAAAACTTTGTTGGCTGGCAAGAGGCTGTCGTAAAATTAACTGAGCAATCCTCCTACTGGCCTAAAGTTTAATAAAAAAGGAAAACTGTTCCAGAGTTGATTTGTTGCAGGAATTGATGCATGAATTACCCCTATTGTTAGCAGAATCTGTGGTACTTCAGGAGTCAAACAGCACACACCAGAATGAGGGAGAAATCTTCTTTATTTGCCAGCAAACAAAGTAGGACATCAGTTCTAGCTCTCTTCTTCCCTTTCTCAGCTCTCTGGATGTTATGGCTTCTGTCTCAGCTTCTTCTCTTCTTCTGCTGTGTGTCTTCCTTCAGCTCTCCTTCTTCTGTCTGTTCCTTCTGACGTAAGCTGCTTCTACTCCCACTTATATACCGTTCTATCTCCCTCCTAGCCCCCCTTACTCTCCAGATGGTAAAGAATAGATTGATCACCCTGCCTTGAACTAATTATTACCATTCATATATTCCAAATATCAGTTACATAGGTTTAATATTTCTCAAACTGACCTATGACCTGGGGCCCCTCAAGCTAGACAATATGGCACCAGTCTCTTGCATTTTCATTATGATTAATTTCTCAGCTATAGCTTAAACTGGGTTCATTTAGGGGCTAAGGGACATTCTCATATTCCTAGTCAACTTCATACTAACTGCTAACTGAACTCTGGCATTCATTAAGGGGTCAAGGGCCAGTCTTACTTAATAGCATACATATCAGTTATTACTTTCAGAAGACCAGTCCTACACTTACCTATAATTAATCAAGGAGAAGAGAGTTGACTTCTCTTTCACCTAGCCAGGACTGCAGCTAACTCAAACCATATGCTGACCTTTTCAACTACAGTCTTACTTAGAAAGTCAGACAAAGAGTTGGACAGACATTAGATTTAAAAAGGTATTCTACATATTAACTACACAGAATAAACATATTCTAAAATAAGCATCCTTATAAGACATATTCTAAACATTAGGAATATCTACATATTAAGCACTTCTAAAATCTAATTATTTTCTTCTAACTAAACAGCATTTCAGCCTAATCCTTTTAAAACTACAATATGTCTGCAACATGCCTTGTTCATAATGGTATCCCCTCAAGATTTAATGGTATACAGATGGTAAATAATACCTATGAACTAGCCTTAACCTCCCATCATTCACAAAGGGTCAAAGAAAGTTTCTCTCTCTGACCTTTCTAACCTTTAGCCTGGCAAACGTAAAACTTCTAAATAATCTAAACCAGATGACATTCCTCCATCACTTTACTTGCAAGGTGAAAAGTTCACAACTCAAACACCAAGCTTTTAAACCCTAAATTTTTAAACAGAATTAACAATTAATATGATTTCTTATATATGTATAATTATGCCCATGCTGTCTCAGATTCTCTCTCCTCCATCCCTCATGCTCAGCCTCCCCAATCCACAATAAAAAGGCTTTCCCAAGGCATAAAGCTCCCTTTCTCCATTTCCCAGTGGTGTGCTGGTAAATGTTTAACAATGGACTCTCTCTCTCTGGGTGTAGCCAGCCCTGTAATTTGGGAGGTGGGGGAGGGTGGACAGGGCGCTGCAATGCATGCCTCCCCCCCCCATGCGGGTGCACTAGGCATACCTTTGCTGGCAGGGATGCCAAGCCCCGCCAGTCAAATTGACTGCCACTTCTCCCCATTGCTTGTTTCTGGCTCTGAGCAGCATCAGCATGCCGGGACTTCTCGCACACAGTCAGAGCATACGCGAGAAGTCCCAGCCTACTGCTTTGAGCAGGAAACAAGCAGTGGCAGTCTATTTGGCTGGTGGGGCTCGGCATCCCGCCAGTAAAGTAAAAGGGAGTTCAGAAGGGGGGCCTGAGCCTACATTTTGTGAGCTGGCTGTTAAAGTAGCCACAAGGGGCCTGCTTTAACAACCAGCTCCCAAAATTCTTAAAAATTTAACAAATGGCTCTTGCGAGCTGGTAAAAGCCGGCTCTAGCACACCACTGCCCCTACCCCAGTGGTGTGCTGGAGCCGGCTCGCTCCGGCTCGCAAGATCCGGTTGTTAAATTTTGCCCGGACTTGCGAGCCGGTTGTTGGAAAGGGCGAGCCAGCTCTCCCTCCCTCCGGATCCGGTCCCTCACCGATCCTACCTTGACCATCAAATTATTCGGGGCAGGCAGTGTTGCCTGCCCGCTGCTATCGCTGACTCTCCCCCGCTGCCTGTTTGCGCTTTAAAAATGGCTGCCGAGACTTCTGTAAGTCTCGGCGGCCATTTTGAAGCGCGATCAGGCGGCGGAGGAGAGTCAGCGATGGCAGCGGGCAGGCAACACTGCCTGCCCCGAAGAATTTGATGGCCAAGGTAGGATCGGTGAGGGACCAGATCCGGAGGGAGGGAGGAAGCAGGAGAATTTGCGGAACAAGTCGGGAGGGGGTGGCAGGGGAGAGAAGGGAGCTGTTGGTGCATACAGGGCAGGGGAGAGGAGAGGAGGGTCACTGCTGGACATGGGTGGATCATGGAGGGCAGGAGAGGGTCACTGCTGGACATGGATGGATGGAGGGCAGGGGAGAGGAGGGTCTCTGGGTATGGGTGCATGGAGGGCAGGGCAGGGGAGAAGAGGGTCACTGCTGGACATGGGTGGATAGAGGGCAGGGGAGAGGAGGGTCTCTGGGTATGGGTGCATGGAGGGCAGGGGAGAGGAGGGTCACTGCTGGACATGGGTGGATGGAGGGCAGGGGAGAGAAGGGTCGCTGGACATGGGTGCATGCAGGGCAGGGGAGAAGAGGGTCACTGTTGGACATGGGTGGATAGAGGGCAGGGGAGAGAAGGGTCGCTGGGTATGGGTGCATGCTGGACAGGGGAGAGGAGGGTCACTGCTGGACATGGGTGGATGGAGGGCAGGGGAAAGGAGGGTCACTAGGTGCATGCAGGGAGAGGAGGGTCGCTGGATATGGGTACATGCAAGGCAGGGGGAGAGAAGAGTCGCTGGACATGGGTGGATGGAAGGCAGGGGGAGAGGGGGGAGAGGAGGGGAGAGAGAAGAAATGCTGGACATGGATGGAGGGGAGGGAAGAGTGAGGAAGGAGATGAGATAAGGGAAAAGGAAGAGAGGAGAAAAACTGCATATGGATGAATAGGCAGAAGCTGAGGACCAGAAATGAAGAAGAAAGGAGGAAAGGAAAGAAATAAATGGAAAGGAAGCCCTGGAAACGGAGTTAAGAGGCCAGATAGCAGCAGAATCGGATACTGGGCTAGCATGATCAGAAAAACAGTCACCAGACAACAAAGGTAGAAAAAAATAATTTTATTTTCATTATAGTGTTTGGAATATGTTCACTTTGAGAATCAGGTGCTCAACATTAAAAGTTTATATTTATTTACTTATTTATGGCATTTTATCCGACATTAAACATGAATTAGATTGGAACCTGGGATCATTTAATTTTTTTTTCCTGGAGAGAGTAATGCATTGCCCTCCCCCGCGGCTATAGCCAGCTCTGCAATTTAGGGGGGCGCAGAGGTGGATGGGGGGGGGCGCAGAGGTGGACGGGGGGGGGGCGCAGTGGTGGATGGGGGGGGGGGGGGGGGGGGGGGTGGGCGCTGAGGTGGACCGGGGAGAGAGCCTGTTGTTAAAAATTTACCAGCACACCACTGCCCTACCCCTTTCCCCCTGTAGCTGTAATCCAAAAATAATTTTAAAAATATTTGTACACCACTTTGGAAGGGTTAAATTTAACCTGGAAAGTCAGTTTAAAAATAAATTAAATTAACTGGTCTCAAAAAATGTTGACATTTATGGAAGATAAATCAATCACAGGCTACTTAACCTAATATAAGGGGTGTTAGCCCAGGTTTGATACATCTCTAGATTATGATTACTAAAAAATGAAAGGTTGTGACCAGGAATGTACAATACTACACAAACTCTATTTATTTATACACTTTCACTAAGCACCCACTGTTGTGAGAGACAGGATACTAGTCTTGATGGAACTTTGTGCTGACCCAGTTTGGCAAGCGTTATTTAATTAAACTGACTCTTATGTTAGATATGCAGACAATATGATTTCCTCACCGATTTCACTTCTTGACTGGTTCTACATACATAAATCACAGTATCCAGATTCTATAGCTATATATTCAACATCAAATTTTCTTTTGTTGCAAGAAAGATATTGGGGATATCTCAGGGATATTTGGTTCTCTTCATTTGGAACATTTGCTTATCTGTGAATTTTCTAGAGTAGAAACATATCTGCTTCAATTTTAGGAAAAAAAAAGTCGTAAAAAAATCCTACAATCTATATTGTTTATATATATATTTTTTTTTTATTGAAGAGACACATGTATTATTATGAGATCCATCTCAGAAGATGGATCTTTTTTCTAAAGCAGCAATTTAAACAGTCTAATAGCAAATTATTTCTGTTAGTAAATTTGCATATAGAATATCATTGACCTGTTGATATCTTCTCCCAACCCTCTGCACATAGGTGGAGGTAAATGACATGACCACATGGCAGTTGAACATAATGAACAATGGCAATTTTGGCTTCAACTTTGATTGCAAAATCACTGCCCCCAAGCAGTTGCAGCATTACTTGACAATCGTGCCTGAGAAGGGTTTAATTGAAGGTTGGCAGCACACACAGACTATGTTGACCTTTCATCCCCTGCAGAAATGCACCTTAAAGGATGCACAACTTAAAATAAAGGTGAGAAGAGCCAGTTGAAACAACTAGCATGCTTTTATTATGGCAGTCATACAATGTAGAAAGTTGGCTATGACAATACTAGAAGACTTTCCTGGTTCACTGGTAACAGTGAACAATGCTTTTAACTTGGTACTGGTAGTATATGTACCTGAGATGTGTTCACTGATTACTGGCATAAAACAGATGCATCTAAGACTTAGCAGGTAGTGATGGATTTGCATAAACATTGTGAAATATAACTCACACACACATATTCAAACTCCATTCTCAATTCTTAGCCCTATAATCTATACATATTCCATTTTCAGTCTAGTAATGCACATTGACTTCAGGTAAGGAATATGTATGTTGAGATTAAAAGGCTGAAAATGTATAGTGTAAGATCCCTTAAGAGGTAAGGCTAATCGGACATATCCAGTTTACATTGTATTAGTCCTCTGTTGATCTCTGGCTTTCCCTTCATTTCTTTCCAACAAAGGATTTTCTATGCTTTTTCTCATGCTTTCTTGAATTCTCTTATTATTTTGTCCTTCACTGCTTCAACTTAAAGGATGTTTGTTATTCTAGAGCAATATTTTCTAATATTAAGCCTGATTAGGACATCATGGCATCTAGAAACTGCCTCATGGTAGTCCATTGCACACACCATTAGGCTACTCCTCCTCTATTCGAACCTTGAATTCAGATTCTTCTGTATTACCTATATTGACACCACCACCTCTCTCAAAGCCCTAGGGGAATGTTTTGGAGGAGGGGGAGTTGTTGCTCTGTATTTGTATTGGAAGGGGGGACCTTTTGTATATTCTTGTTTCATATTTGTGTGACCTTGTTGGTGTTGTATTTGCAATATTATTTTTATTAATTAAACTTACTTTTTTTTAAGGGCTTGTGGTCTGTTAGCAGCCAAAGCGATGTGGCGGTCAAAGTGTTTACGTTTGCCTATCTTAATAGCTGTGTGATATGCATGGAGACAGGATTGATAATGCGAGGAAGTTGAAGAGGATCTGGATTTGTGCCAGAGGTGTTGTTCGTTGCAGAATTGTGACTTGAGAAGGCAGAGGGCAGGGGTGAACCAGGGCAAGCAAGTAGAGGATACTGATGAGGAAGAGGCTAAAAGGGGCATGCTGATCAAGAAGATGAGCCAAGGCTGAGTTCAGGCTACAGGCCTGATCAGGTACTGATTCTGTGGGGAAAGAGAAGAGAGTCCAGAGTTAAAATATATTATTATCATTATTATTATTATTAATAATTACATTTGTACCCCGCGCTTTCCCACACATAGCAGGTTCAATGCGGCTTACATAGTAAATAGAATTACAAAGTCTTGAAGGAGAATGTTACAAGTTGTAGTAAACATAGTAATAGTGGGGTTTTGAGGATATGTAAATTGAGCATTGAGAGGTAAACAAAGATAGGATGAGCAAAATGAGAAGGGAGTGGGAGGGGTAGGGAGTAGGAAGGATGGAGAAGAAGAGATTGAGGAATGAGCATAAGGAGATTGTGAGACATGGTCAAAGGTATAATAATCATCGGGGCAGGAATCATGTGGGTGGGCTTAAAAAGTTAAGTTGGGTCATTAGGGTAAGCTTTCTTGAAGAGATGGGTCTTCAACATTTTTCTGAATGGTAGATGGTCGTTGATTGTTCGGATGGATCTTGGCAGAGTGTTCCAAAGCTGGCTGCCCAAAAAGGAGAAACTGGATGCATAGGAGGTCTTGTATTTAATACCTTTGCAGTTGGGAAGATGTAAATTGAGATAAGTACGAGAAGACGATGATCTATTTCTGGTTGGGAGGTCGATGAGGTTATTCACGTAGTTAGGGGATTCTCCATATATGATCTTATGAATCAGAGTGTGGACTTTAAAATTTATTCTTTCGCTGATGGGGAGCCAATGAAGCTTCTCTCGTAGAGGTGTTGCGCTATCGAATGTTGACTTGCCAAAGATAAGTCTGGCTGCCGTGTTTTGGGTAATCTGAAGTTTCTTCAGGATTAGGGTCTTACATCCTAAGAAAACGCTGTTGCAGTAATCTGCGTGCATGAGTACTGTGGATTGTACTATGTTCCGAAAGGTGTCCAGGGGAAGGTATGATTTCACTCGTTTCAAAATCCACATCATATTAAACATTTTTTTTGTGATGAATGTAGCATGGTTTTCGAATGATAAATGGTTATCAATCGTTACTCCAAGTATTTTTAGGTTGTCAGATATGGAGAGTTTAACGTCTGGGGTGCTAAGAGTAGTCGGGAGAAGTGGAGAGTATTGAGATGAAAGGACTAGACACTGTGTTTTCTCTTTGTTTAATTTCATCTTGAAAAGCGTTAGCCCAAGAGGTTAGGGTGGTCATGCCTATATTTATTTTATCGGAGATTTCAGATAGATTGGATTTAAAGGGGATAAATATAGTGATGTCGTCAGCATAGATGAAGGGATTAAGGCCATGTTTGGCTAGTAACTTGGCTAAGGGAATCATCATGAGGTTGAAGAGTATCGAAGAAAGTGGAGATCCCTGCGGTACCCTGCATTCAGATGACCATGGGGAAGATATGTTTGTAGTTCCTTTGACTTGGTAAGATCTTGTGGTAATAAAACTTTTTATCCAGTTGATGATATTGCCACCGATCCCAAGTTTGTCCAGAAGTTTAGTTAGGATGGTATGATCAACCTTGTCAAAAGCGCTGGATAAGTCAAATTGTAGGAGAAGGATACGGTTTCCAATTGCTATTTCTTGTTTGAATTTGGATATTAAGGTAAGAAGAACCGTTTCAGTACTATGGGCCGAACGAAAGCCCGACTGTGATTCATTCAGGATGGAGAATTTCTGAATATATTCGTTGAGTTGCGAGGTCACTCTGTTTTCCATCAGTTTTGTGATTAGAGGGATGGAGGCAATTGGACGGTAGTTGGTAATATCATTTGCAAGTTTTGGGGGGGTTTTTGGTATAGGTGTTAGTAATATATTGCCATGTCTGGTGGGGAAGGAGCCTCGCTGAAGTAGGAAGTTTAAGTGGGTGGTGAGATCTGAAATAAAACATGTTGGGGCGCCTTTCAAAAGATAGTTGGGACAAGGGTCAAGTTGGCAATAAGACCTGGAGAGTTTAGAGATGGGTTTAGTGACTTCTTCAGTGGTAAGGAGGGTAAAATTGGTCCAATATCGGTCTGCCGGTACTTCATCAAATCCATGGTCCAGTTCGTCAAGAAAGGTGTCTGCAGTAGAATCGTCTTGAGAAATCGATTTGCGAAGATTGGTGATTTTGTCGTTGAAGTACTTAGCTAATTGGTCAGCAGAAGGACGGTTTGAAGGTGAAGTTGTTACTAGATCTGTGTTTAGGAGAGTTTTTATAATTTGAAATTGTTTATTTTTATCTGCACCAGTCATGGTAATTTTTTATTTATTTATTTATTCAGAACATTTTGTGTATAATAGTCTCTTTTGGCACATTTGATGGCATATTTGTAGTTCCTTTGTGAATGTTTCCATGCATTAAAGTTAAGGCTATCCTTTGATTTGCTCCATGCTTTTTCATGTTTTCTGGTTTGTGACTTCAAGGTTTTCAGTAAATCTTTGAACCACAGTGAGGGGTTGCATTTACGTAAAGTCTTGGAGTGTAGTGGTGCAATTTCGTCCAAAATCATTTTGCATCTATTATCCCATATAGTAAGGAAAACTATCAATAACGTGACTGCCGCTCACTTGATTAAGCTATTTAAACCACTTTATTTATATACTGCATATATTTTCTTTAATGTACTAATAACTGGTATACATGTACCTTCCTATAATAGTATATCACTCATTCATTCATCCTCACACACTCTTAGAGTATAATATCTCTATTACATATTACCTGGGTTAGAACAGGGAACGGCAATTATAGAATAACCCTATAATAAGTACATTACAAATACATGAACACTGATTTAATTAAGGACATTTCTAGACCGATGTCACCAATGTCTCCAATAATCCTTCACTTCTATCACGTATCTTTTCCAAGTTGAAGTTCAATGTTTAGTATACAAACTGATCCTCTGAGCAATCCTTCTGGGTATCTGCTGCAAGTTTCCTTTGAATTGGACCAACAAATGTTCACTCTACGAGTCTTCAAAACGTATAGCACAATCTGCTATGAGTTATGAGTTCGGTTCTCTGGTTGGCTACATCTGATCTCCCCTGCTATATATATGGAGGGCGCATGCGCTGGCGTTTTCAGCAGCACCACCATTTTTCAGGACACCAGTGAAGTCGGTCCTGTGCAAGCAGCTGTTAAAAGTTATAAGGTATGAATTTTAAGTAATCATATTATGTTAATGTAGAGGAAGAAGCAATTGGTAGCTGATGATTTTAGCTGGTTGTTGTATCTATCTTATTGTAGCTCAACACCCCTGAAGAAGCCAATGGAAGAAACGCTACGTTAGCGTTGGGTTGAAATACTTTAAACAGAAAGGTGCTATGTACAGTTTTAGATCCACCTCATCAACAACAACAGTGGGGATCGGTGTTTGAATGAAGGATTGCAGTTACCCAAGGAAGGACAGACGGACGGGCTAGCAGATTGTGCTATACTTTTTGAAGACTCGTAGAGTGAACATTTGTTGGTCCAATTCAAAGGAAGCTTGCAGCAGATACCCAGAAGGATTGCTCAGAGGATCAGTTTGTATACTGAACATTGAACTTCAACTTGGAAAAGATACATGATAGAAGTGAAGGATTATTGGAGACATTGGTGACATCGGTCTAGAGATGTCCTTAATTAAATCAGTGTTCATGTATTTGTAATGTACTTATTATAGGGTTATTCTATAATTGCCAAGTTCCCTGTTCTAACCCAGGTAATATGTAATAGAGATATTATACTCTAAGAGTGTGTGAGGATGAATGAATGAATGATATACTATTGGTACATGTATACCAGTTATTAGTACATTAAAGAAAATATATGCAGTATATAAATAAAGTGGTTTAAATAGCTTAATCAAGTGAGCGGCAGTCACGTTATTGATAGTTAGGCATTAGATTGTGCCTGGATTGGAATAAGAGAGATCTCATAGTAGTATACGATATAGTAAGGAAGAGATCTGAGTTAGGTTGTGTTGACCAGTTATTGGCATAGATATGTAGCCAGAAATTATCATTATCAATCCGTCCTCTGGTGAAGTTAATGTGAGTTAATGTGACCTATGGTGATATCTAAGAGGGGACGAGATGGAACATGACCTGGCATGACAAAGGAAGGGAGAGGAAAGAGAGAAAGGGAGAATAGAAGAAGATAGTGGTCAATCCAAGGCTGAGGGAAATAGGACAGGGCAGAAATGGAGAGGGGAGGGCAGGGGGAAGTGAAGATTAAATCAAGACAATTATCTGCAGAGTGTGTGGGGGCAGAGATGTGTTGAACGAGATTCACACAAGGCTGAAGGAGGGATATTAAAATCACCCAGCAGGATTAAGGGGGAGAGAAGAGGTCAGAACATTCTGCAGTAAATGTGGTAAGTTCATCCAGGAAGAGTGAGGAGAGTGAAGGGGGCAATAAAGAAAGGCCAAATAAAAGGAGGACAAGGAAGATGAGATATGGAGAACAATGGCTTCTGAAATGGAGAGTCCTTTAAAAGAGCACTGAGTAACTTTAAGCTTGGAAGCGGAGATGCAAGCCACCACCCCACCCCAATGTCAAGAGGGGCAGAGGGTGTGAACTGCAAGAAAACCAGGCGGGCAGGCATAGGCGGTCGGTGGCCCAACTGTTTGGGGAGGCTAAAGGGGGTGGGGCTTACATCCATAATTGTCTGATAACACAGAAAAAATAAGTAAAAATAAAAGTCACAATTAACACCTTTTATTAAATGTAGATATTAGACATGTATCGTATGTCAAAAAAGTGGTTGCTCAAAGCATATACTAACCACAATCGCTCAACTGCAAAACACTATGCACAAATTTGTACAAAACCACACTCAGAACCTTACTGTACCATAAATATTACACTGGGTAGACCCTAATACACCAATATACCACCCATACGGACAACATCACAGACCGTCAACAATATGAAACAAGGGATCATATCACAATTCTCATATACAGCCACAAAACATCCTTTTAGGGTGGATAGTATTCACAATGAGTTCCTTTTATTAACGACCAGATAGAGATAAGAGTTTTCAAATGTCAATTTTGGCACAGTATAAGTCATCACAAACAAAATGTAAGAAAACCAATGGGCTGCATTAGGGGCTTATAGCCCATTTAGTTATGTTTACTACTACTACTACTACTTAACATTTCTAAAGCGCTACTAGGGTTACGCAGCACTGTACAATTTACATAGAGGGACAGTCCCTGCTCAAAAGAGCTTACAATCTAGTAGACAAGTGAACAGTCAAATTGGGGCAGTCTGGATTTACTGAACGGTAAGAGTTAGGTGACGAACGCAGCAATGAAGAGGTGGGTTTTAAGCAGAGACTTGAAGATGGGCAGAGAGGGGGCTTGGCGTATGGACTCAGGAAGGTTGTTCCAAGCATAGGGTGAGGTGAGGCAGAATGAGTGGAGCCTGGAGTTGGCGGTGGTGGAGAAGGGTACAGAGAGGAGGGATTTGTCCTGTGAACGGAGGTTTCGGGCGGGAACGTAAGGGGAAATGAGGGTAGAAAGGTAGTGAGGGACGGCAGACTGAGTGCATTTGTAGGTAAGAAGGAGGAGCTTGAACTGAATGCGGTATCTGATTGGAAGCCAGTGAAGTGACTTGAGGAGAGGGGTGATATGAGTATATCGGTTCTGGCGGAATATAAGACGTGCGGCAGAGTTCTGAACAGATTGAAGGGGGGATAGATGACTAAGTGGGAGGCCGGTGAGGAGTAAATTGCAGTAGTCAAGGCGAGAGGTAATGAGAGCATGGACGAGAGTTCGGGTGGTGTGTTCAGAGAGGAAAGGGCGAATTTTGCTGATGTTAAAGAGGAAGAAGCCACAGGTCTTGGCTATCTGCTGGATATGCGCAGAGAAGGAGAGGGAGGAGTCAAAGATGACTCCGAGGTTGCGGGCAGATGAGACGAGGAGGATGAGGGTGTTATCAACTGAGATAGAAAGTGGAGGAAGAGGAGAAGTGGGTTTTGGTGGAAAGACGATGAGCTCGGTCTTGGACATGTTCAGTTTCAGGTGGCGGTTGGACATCCAGGCAGCAATGTCGGATAAGCAGGCTGATACCTTTGCCTGGGTCTCCGCGGTGATGTCTGGTGTGGAGAGATACAGCTAGGTGTCATCAGCATAGAGATGATACTGGAAACCATGAGATGAGATCAGGGAGCCCAGGGAGGAAGTGTAGATTGAGAGGAGAAGGGGTCCAAGGACAGTTCCCTGGGGAACACCAACAGATAGGGGGATGGGTGTGGAGGAAGATCCATGAGACTGAACTCTGAAGGTGCGGTGGGAGAGATAGGAGGAGAACCAGGAGAGGACAGAGCCCTGGAACCCAGATGAGGACAGTGTGGCAAGAAGTAAGTCATGATTGACAGTGTCAAAAGCGGCGGATAGATCGAGGAGGATGAGGATGGAGTAGTGGCCTCTGGATTTGGCAAGGAACAGGTCATTACAGACTTTAGAGAGTGCTGTTTCTGTCGAGTGTAGAGGGCGAAAACCGGATTGAAGTGGATCGAGGATGGCATGAGAGGAGAGAAAATCAAGGCAGTGGCTGTGAACGGCACGCTCAAGTATTTTGGAGAGGAAGGGTAGGAGGGAGATGGGGCGGTAGTTGGAGGGACAGGTACGGTCAAGTGATGGTTTTTTGAGGAGAGGTGTGACTACGGCGTGCTTGAAGTTGTCAGGGACAGTTGCGGTAGAGAGAGAGAGGTTGAGGATACGACAGATGGAGGGGGTGACAGTATGAGAGATGATGTTAAGTAAGTTGGTGGGGATGGGATCAGAAGAGCAGGTGGTGCATTTCGAGGAGGAAAGGAGGCGAGCGGTTTCCTCCTCGGTGATGACAGGAAAGGAGGAGAAAGAGGCCTGGGTTGGTTGGTTGAGGGCGAGGGTTGAAGGGTGAAGAGGAGATGGCTTGGTAGTGAACTCAAGGTTGATCTTTTGCACCTTGTCGCGGAAGTAATCAGCCAGTGATTGAGGAGAGAGTGAGGGGGGGGTGGGAGCGGAGGGCACTTTGAGGAGGGAGTTAAGGGTGGCGAAGAAACGACGGGGGTTGGAGCTGAGAGAGTTGGCCAATTGGGTGTAATACTCCTGTTTGGCAAGGAATAGGGAGGAGTGGAAGGAGGATAGCATGAATTTGCAGTGAAGGAAATCTGAATGGGTGCGAGATTTCCTCCAGAGGCATTCAGCAGATCGGGCGCAGGAGCGAAGGTAGCGGATGCAAGGGGTCAGCCAGGGCTGGGGATTAGCACGCTTTTTGGGACGGGAGGTGGATGGTGCGAGAGTGTCCAGAGCAGTGGAGAGAGTGGCATTGTAAGCGAAGACAGCCTTGTCGACAGACTCGGAGGACATGATGGAGGGGAGGAGATTAGAAATACTAGAGGATAGGGTGGGAGGGTCAATAGCCTGGAGATTCCTGGAGGTAGTGGTTAAAGTTGGACAGGGCTGAGGGGGGGGGGGGGGTGAAGAAGTGTGAAGGTGATTAGGTGATGATCGGAGAGAGGAAGAGCTGCAGCGTGGAAAGTAGAGGTAGAGCCGGAGGAGGAGAGGACGAGGTCGAGACAGTGGCCGTTTCAGTGAGTAGGGGAGGTGGAGCATAGCTGAAGGTTGAAGGAGGATGTTAGAGTGAGGAACTGAGAAGCGTGAGGGTCGGATTGGTCATCAACGTGTATGTTAAAGTCTCCGAGAATGAGGGATGGAGATGAGGGTTCTAGAAAAACGGAAAGCCAGGCATTGAAGTCGGTGAGGAAGGAAGAGAGGGATTTATTAGGGGGGCGGTAAATGACTGCCACTCTGAGTGGCAATGGGTAGAATAGTCGGATGGAGTGTGCTTCAAAGGATGAGAAGCAGTGAGACTGCGGTAGGAGGAAGGGTTGGAAACTACAGGAGGGCGAGAGTAGTAGCCCGACGCCTCCACCACGGCCAGCTGTGCGGGGAGTGTGGGAGAAGAGATAACCTCCATGACAAAGGGCTGCGACTGAGGCAGAGTCGTCAGGGGAGAGCCAGGTTTCAGTTAGGGCGAGCAGTTGAAGGGAACGAGAGATGAAGAGATCGTGGGTGAAGGGCAGTTTGTTGCAGACCGAGTGGGCATTCCACAAGGCACATGAGAAGGGGAGGGAAGAGGGGGGGAGGAGGGGAATAGAAATGAGATTGGAGACATCACGGAATCATTTGCATGGATAGGAGGAGGACAGGTGAGGGGGGCCTGGATTAGGATTAATGTCTCCCGTGGATAGCAGGAGGAGGAGCAAGAGAGTGCGGAGGAGGGTGGGGGAGGTCGGGCGACGAAGGCGACGAAGACGGGGTGCACTTAGGAGGAATGGTGATGGGTTAATGGCAGGAAGGAAGTGTTGAGGGTTAAGAGCTAGGAAGGAGGAGGGGGACAAGAGAGATAGTGAAGTAGTGAGGGACGGGGGTGAATAGGGTATTGCTGTAGCGAGCAGGACGGGAGGGGACATGGGTGGGCAATGAGTTCCAGCGGTAGACAGCGGTGGGGGGAGGGGAAAAAGATTAGGAAGGGACAGGGCAAGGAATAGAATGTGGATAGGGGCCATAAGTAGTGATTGCGGTGTAACAGGTGTATGTGTAGTGACTGAGGTGAGAAGCAGATAGAGCGGAAAAGCTGAATTGGAGGCTTGGAATTGGAGGGATTGATGGACTGGAGAGCAGGTAAGTCAATGGCTGACAAGTTAGCAAGTAGGCAAGTAAATCAATGGCTGACAAGCTAGCAGGCGGGCTGGAGCATACTGGTGCAGATAGGAACGAGCAGGGAGAAGCTGGAGAGCAGGTAAGTCAAGGGCTGACAAGTTAGCAGGCAGGCAAGTAAGTCAATGGCTGACAGCTAGCAGGCGGGCTGGAGCATACTGGTGCAGATGGACAGCAGGTAAGTCGATGGCTGACAAGTTAGTAGGCAGGCAGGTAAGTCAGTGGCTGACAAGCTAGCAGGTGGGCTGGAACAAGCTGGTGCAGATGGACAGGAACGAGTAGGGAGAAGCTGGAGCAAGCAGGCTGGAGCAGATGGACTGGAACAAGCAGGGAGAAGCTGGTTCAGGCGGACTGGAACACACTGGAGCAGATGTACTGGAGCAAGCAGGCTGGAGCAGATGGACTGGAACAAACAGGGAGAAGCTGGAACAGGCGGACTGGAACACTGGAGTAAGCAGGGGAAGCTGGGATCGGGCGGACTGGAATGCAGACTGGACTGAGCTCGGAACAGGCGGACTGGAACACACTAGAGCATTTGGACTGGAACAAGCAGGCTGGAGCAGACGGACTGGAACGAGCAATGGGGAAGTGGATCGGTGGACTGGGACAAGCTGGGATCAGGCGGACTGGAACAAGCTGGGATCAGGCAGACTGGAACGAGCTCGGATCAGGTGGACTGGAACACGCTGGGGCAGTTGGACTGGAACAGGCAGGCTGGAGCAGACGAACTGGAACAAGCAGGGAAGCTGGGTCGGGGGACTGGAGCAAGCTGGAGCCGTTGGACTGGAGCAGGCAAGCAGAGAGACGCTGGCTCGGGTGGACTGGGGCAAGCTGGAGCAGCTGGGCTGCTTTCAGAGCAACCGAGCTGGGCTGATTTCAAAGCAACCGAGCAGCCAGAGCTCCCGTGAGGCACCTCACTCTCTCCCCGAGTGCCTGGTCAGCAGCACCCGGGCAGGCTCGATGGTCAGACCCCCTGCATCCGTTACCTTCGCTCCTGCACCCGATCTGCTGAACGACTCTGGAGGAAATCTCGCACTCTATCAGACTTCACCCATTACAAATTCATGCTATCCTCCTTCCAATCCTCCCTATTCCTTGCCAAACAGGAATATTATTCTCAATTAACCAATTCTCTTGGCTCCAACCCTCGTCGCCTCTTTGCCACTCTCAACTCCCTACTTAAAGTACCCTCCGCTCCCACCCCTCCCTCACTCTCTCCTCAATCACTAGCTGACCACTTCCGCGATAAAGTGCAGAAGATCAACCTTGAATTCACTTCCAAGCCTTCTCCTCCCTGTGACTTCTTAACCCACTCCCTCAACCAACCTAACCCGGCCTCCTTTTCCTCCTTCCCTGAGATCACCGAAGAGGAAACTGCTCGCCTTCTTTCTTCCTCCAAGTGCACCACCTGTTCCTCGGATCCCATTCCCACCAATCTGCTTACCAACATCTCTCCTACAGTTATCCCCTCAATCTGTCACATCCTCAACCTCTCTCTCTCCACTGCTACTGTCCCTGACACCTTCAAGCACGCAGTAGTCACACCACTTCTCAAAAAACCATCACTTGACCCCACCTGTCCCTCCAACTACCGCCCCATTTCTCTTCTACCCTTCCTCTCCAAATTACTTGAGCGTGCTGTCCACAGCCGTTGCTTTGACTTCCTCTCCTCTCAGGCTGTCCTCGACCCGCTTCAATCTGGCTTTCGCCCACTACACTCGACAGAAACAGCACTCTCTAAAGTCTGCAATGACCTGTTCCTCGCCAAATCCAAAGGCCATTACTCCATCCTCATCCTCCTCGACCTATCCGCCGCCTTTGACACCGTCAATCATAATTTACTTCTTGACACACTGTCCTCATTTGGGTTCCAGGGCTCCGTCCTCTCCTGGTTCTCCTCGTATCTTTCCCAACGCACCTTCAGAGTATCTTCTAATGGCTCCTCTTCCACCCCCATCCCGCTCTCTGTTGGGGTTCCCCAAGGATCTGTCCTTGGACCGCTTCTCTTCTCGATATACACCTCTTCCCTTGGCTCGTTGATCTCATGTCATGGTTTCCAGTACCATCTCTATGCCGATGACACCCAGCTTTACCTCTCCACTCCCGACATCACAGTTGAAACCCAGGCCAAAGTTTCAGCCTGCCTTTCCGACATCGCTGCCTGGATGTCCAACCGGCATCTGAAACTGAACATGGCAAAGACTGAGCTCCTTATCTTTCCACCCAAACCCTCTTCTCCTCTTCCCCCACTTTCCGTCTCTGTTGACAACACCCTCATCCTCCCCGTCTCTTCAGCACGCAATCTCGGAGTCATCTTCGATTCCTCCCTCTCCTTCTCTGCCCATATCCAACAGACAGCTAAGACCTGTCGCTTCTTCCTCTATAATATTAGCAAAATTCGCCCCTTCCTCTCTGAACAGACCACCCGCACCCTCGTCCACTCACTCGTTACCTCTCGTCTTGACTATTGCAACCTTCTCCTCGCTGGCCTCCCGCTTAGCCACCTATCCCCCCTTCAATCTGTCCAAAATTCCGCCGCACGTCTTATCTACCGCGTGAACCGATACTCTCATATCACCCCCCTCCTTAAGTCGCTTCACTGGCTCCCAATCCACTACCGTATACAGTTCAAGCTTCTTCTATTGACCTTCAAGTGCACTCAATCTGCTGCCCCCCATTACCTCTCTACCCTCCTCTCCCCGTATGTTCCCACCCGCAACCTCCGCTCTCAGGACAAATCACTCCTATCTGTACCCTTCTCCACCACCGCTAACTCCAGACTCCGCCCCTTCTGCCTCGCAGCACCTTATGCCTGGAACAGACTTCCTGAGCCCATACGCCATGCGCCCTCCCTGCCCATCTTCAAGTCCTTACTCAAGGCCCATCTCTTCTCCCTTGCTTTTGGCGCCTAACCACCTTCCCCATTCCTGTTACCTACACTGACTGCGTAGTCTATTACCGTTAGATTGTAAGCTCTCTTGAGCAGGGACTGTCCCTCCCCGTGTTTAAACTTGTACAGCGCTGCGTAACCCTGGCAGCGCTATAGAAATGCTAAGTAGTAGTAGTAGTAGTAGTACAGTCGCTCAGGGTGGGTGTCCGCAGGCGAACGGTTGTCTACACCGGTGGAGTCTCTCGATGATCCGTGGATGGCAGCGTCAGGCGTCCACGTGCGGGTGGTCCGCGACAGGGCTGGAGGTGGCGTGGGCAGATGGTCCACCAGCGGCGCTGGAGGCGATTCAGGCCGGAGCTTGTCTCCACGTGGTCATGGGTGATCTCGTCCGGTTCGCGAGGAGCTCCACTCCTTCAACGACTCTCCGCGAGGTCGTCGGTCGACGGGTCGGCCGCTCTCGTCCCGGTCCGATCAATCAGACCTGGGGTGCGGCAGGCTGACAACTCCGATCAGCCCTGGGCCTCTCACCCGCTCGTCCGCTCGCCGTAGAGTGCCGCAGCGTCATCGCAGCATGGGAGTCGACGCTACTCCGCCTCCACTCTGGACTGGTCTCCGCTCAATCCGGTTGATCTGGCCAGCTCTGCTAGGCCCAGATGGGCCTGTCTGGCCAGGGATGTGCAGCGGATGCGTCGAGACCACGAGGCCAGCTGTGGACAGGCCGTCCCGGCCAGTCCCAGGTTTGTTCCTTTTTGCTGGACCTCAGCAACGCCGTCGCGATCCCGCAACTCCCAGCCAACCGTGGGTCAGCTCGACCTCAGTTCCGGTCCATTCCAGTCCAGTTAGAGGCCTTGCCAGGTGGTCCAGGTGGGTTTTATTTCTTCTGGACCTCAGGAGCTCCTTACCTTTCGTCCATCTTTGAAGAAAAAGAGATCTGCATGAAACAAAATATTTATTTTTTTATTTTGACTTATAATGTAAAACCTACCTGAGTCAGCACTTCTCCTGAAATCCAAGTGCGGCGTGCCACAATTTAAGTCTGGGTACACTAGTATTCAAGCTCAGATAGCCACACTGGGTGGATAGTATTCACAACAATGAGCTCCTTTTATTAACGACCAGATAGAGATAGATTGATAAGTTTTCAAATTTCAGTTTTGGCACAGTATACTGTAAGTTATTATCACAAACAAAATAAAAGAAAACCAATGGACTGCATTAGGGGCTTATAGCCCATTTAGTTATGTTTAAACTAAAGAGACTCTTTTGTCTAAACATAACTAATTGGGCTGAGATCTGCATGAAACAAAATATTCATTTTTTATTTTGACTTAAAACCTGTCTCAGAGTCAGCAGTGTACCTACCTCTCCTGAACGCTGCGTGCCACAATTTCCTTTTGAATTTATTATGGTTTTCTACCATTGAAGGAAGTGGGAACTCTTCGCCAGCCTTGCCTTCCCTACTCAGTGACGGCCCCGCCCACGCATTCCCGACTTTGCGGAACAGGAAGTTGCATCATGACGGGAGCCCTCGTAGGGAAGGCTGACGCTGAGGCGCTAAAGGCAGCAGATGACGAGAATACAGTCAGCGCGAATCGACAATCGCTATTCGCTACTGTAGCGATTAAGGCGGGACTTGGGAACACTCAGCAGGACTCGATCATGCCGGCAGCAGCCCAGCCCTGAAGGCTGATGTGACTGAGGCGCGCAGGAGAGGGAAAGAGGAGAAACGGGGCGCAGGCAGCACTGCAAAGAAGAGAGAGGAGTCGGGACTGGTTGGAGGAGGAGAACGGAGAAGAATAAAGACGGAGAAACTGCTGATCCATCCTGCTGCTGTTTGTTGAGAACTTGTGGCTGCCGGCTGGGGAGGCTTAGCCTCCCCAAGCCTCTTATACCGGGCACCTATGCGGGCAGGAATCTAGTAAGAAAGCCGAGTTCCTGGGATGAGGCCATGTTTCTGTGAGACAGCAGATATCAATTGAGTGACAATAGATGAGAACAGCAACTAAAGAACCTTGTGGCATAGGGAATGGACATTGAGGAGGCTGAGCTGCAATGGAGGTGCTGAGACTACAATAGGTGGAGAAGTGGGGCACACGGGAATTGGAGTAAGGATGCGAGAAAGCAGAAGGGCCTCAAAGTCTGAAACTGATGAGAGCGGATTAGTACAGGAATGGAGGAGGGAATGAAAGACATTATGTGCGGGAGAAATACAATATACAAGTTCAGGAAATGAAGGGAAAGTAAAGAAACAGAAATGCCAGAAGAAAAAGGCCTGAGATGCCCCTGGGGGTGCCCCAAGGAGTGCACAAGGAGCATGATTACTCCTTGTGAACTCCTTCAGCGTATGCCCCTGGCGCAAGTGCCTGGCTAGGCTGGAGATATAGTCTTGAGGAAATGATGTCACCTTGAGCAGTCTGAGGGAGATGTACTGGAGTGGAGGCAGGGAGCCCAGAGAGATCAGAGACAGCACGGAGAAACCTTGAGTGGTCATATGTATATGTGGAGTCAATTAAGGAGCGAAAATCCCAAAGATGATTTTTAACATTTTGAATGCTAATAATTTGGCATGAAATTAAGCACAACTACCCCCTCAATCACTTATTACAAGCCCTGGCTGAAAAGAGTATGCTGACGAAATCCAGTCATGGCCTGGAGCAGGTGTAAAAGCTGATGAGAAAATTTTGTTAAATGTATATATATTTCAGTGTAAAATAGGAACTAGTGGGCCAATATTCAGAACTATCCAGGTAGCAGTACTGCTACCTGGATAAGTTGGGCTGACCGGAGCGTTCCAGATAATGCTGCTGAAAATCACTACAGACCACTGTGTGCTATCCATATAGGGCCTGGGCAGTCCAAGGACTGAACCTGGGTAGAACTGATATTCAGTGCCAGTATTTGGATAACAATTTGGATAACTCAGAACAGCAAACAAGCTGTTCTAAGTGCATTCCTGATTATTTTGCATTATGTCCTATCCCAATGTTCTGTGTAGATCTCTTAGATCTTTCAATGCAATTGTTCCTACTTTTAATAGACTCAGATTAGACTTCTCTTGTAGCAAGCATTCTGCTGTGTGGCTCCATCCATCTGGAACTGTTTGCCTGAGAATCTCCAGTAAGAATCCTCGTTGAGGAGATTTAAATCCACCCTTAAATCATAGTGTAATCCCCCGTTAGGTTGGGAATTACTAGAAGAGTAAGTTCCCCGGATAGTCACTGAGGGAATGACTGGGATGTCCTTGGGTGGGAGGAAGCCCAGCCCAAGAGGAGTAGTTTTGAAATAAAATGCAGTGAGATAGTGCCATGGGATGGAAGAGCGACGGGGGGGGGGGGGGGGGTGATTGGAAGGAGATAAAGCTAAGGATATGTCCTTTAGGGGATCTTTGGTTGCCTGATGTACCTCTATCATTGACATGGGAGGAGAGAAAAGGGAATTCCAACTGGGAGAAATGTGATTATTGGCTGTAAAGGAGAGTTGTGGCTTAGCAAAGCAACAACTGAAGAGTAGTGGGGCTACAGGTGGGCAGAGAAGAGACCCAGCCCAGGAGCCAGAGATTGGAGCCAGGGAGTGCCCATCCCAAGACCAGTGTGGATCCAAAATGGGGGTCACCGCTGGAAGGAGGTCAAGCCACAGGGGGTCTGGACCTGTGAAAGTGAGAGGAGCACAGCCTTTGGGACACTATTCACTGGGATAGGCAAGGATAGGAGTCTATAAAAAGTGTAGGTAGTCCTGCTGAAAAGCATCTGTAAATATATCCAAGGAGGAGAATACAGGAGTTCCCCTGGGGGAATACCAGAAGGATTGTGGTTTTAAAGGATTGGCATTCAGGGTTGGGGAGTTGATACAGCTTGATGTTCCTGATTTTGTGGAGTTGAAGAATAAACAGTTTGAGTTTTTATAAATGGCTGATTCCAGCGTGATTTTTTGGAACTGAAAGAGTATAAGTGTCTCCTGAACCTGCAGATCACCATCCCAGAGCTGGAACACCCACTCCAGCCCAACCTGTGAGATTCGATGGCCAGCCTTGTTCACAGCAAATTCCCTTTTAGATTTGTATCTCTTTTGATTTCCTGGGAGAGAAGAGGGTACTCGCACCTGCTAACGCTTCTTTCCACAGTTGGAGGCACAGAGTGCCAAGTGAGTAAGGGACTGACAGAGACTGCCCTCGGGAAGCTCCAACTGGGTCAGACCCCGAATCCAGGAGCACCCAGAACAGGGGCAATACAATAGCTATTGTAGCACTGTTATAATGCTTAGTTTGTTATTACTTTATTTTATTGGGCCATAGTGGGACTGAAGGATCTCCCTACCCTTAAAATGTAATGATATATGTTTTATAACTTCAGAGATGGAGATCCTATCTTCCCTTTTACTCCCCTCCTCCCCCGAAACTCTTTTGGACCTCACTTAGCCCCATTCTTACCAAATAAAGAGCAAGCACAACTGTGTGGAGTAACAAAAGGCTGCAGCTTCTTTATTGCAGCCTTTTCTATAGTTTTGTATTTCTTCACAGAATGCTTGGTAATGGAGAAAGTTTGTGTTGCTGTACTAAAGTGATATAACTTTTTTTTTTAATTTTTGCATTCCAAGCAGTAGGGATGGGAAATCGTTAACAACAAGAGAAGAAATGTTGATATTTTGTCTGTTGTTTCCTGAAGTTTTCAAACAAATTCTTGCAGAAAAAAAAACATTTGTACTATTGCTTTGAACCTCTTAGTCCCTTGAATATCAAAAGCTGACAAAATACAAAAAAAATAGAAGTTCTGTTAATATTTAGCATGGTGCTGATTCTTCTTTCCACAGATTAGCAATGGTCCAACATTTACCTGCTTACTTCTGGGCTCTGCAGCCATTCCCAGCATCCACTTTTCCTTCATGAAACATGACTTTAGGAGTTGCTTCATCTACCATGCAGGCATGCCCTGTAACAAACGAAGTCTAGTGATCACTAACAAGGATGACAAAGAGATCAGGTAGGTAAACTAGAAACAGGCCGTTACTTACAGGGGTCAGTCAGTGACTGGCTGCAAGAGATGTTTTAAAATGACAGTAATATCTACATTCCTAAAATATCATCCTGTCTAATCACTTTCTCTCTGTGTTGGTTTTATGTGATTTGCTTTCTTATTTGTTTAAAAGTACCTATATTTCATAGATTTTTACAAGGTTTTTGAAATTAAAAATGGACTTTCGTTTATTATTGGTAGTTCTATTTTAAAAATCCCTCTTCCTTTTCATCCCACTGGTTGTGAACCTTTCCTTCCAGAAAATGGAGGAAGAGATACTGAACTGTTCCAGTGACATCACCGGTATAAGGATTAGTGTATATTAGAATCCTTCATTATTTCTCTACCCGCAGCAGATGCTGAAGTTGGGCTGCTGCAATTAGATGAGGTAGGCCTGACCCCCCCCTCCCCCAGTTTAAAGTCTATGTCCTATATCCCTTGGGCTAAGTCCCTGGGCTGGTAACTCCTGGGGTTTGAACCATGGTCCTCAGTTGAGGCAGGAAACCTTCCCCACAGGGATATACTTTGGAATTCACCAAAGCCATTTCAGATGCCTTCATGGTTTCTCCATGCTGGTTTCTCCTCAAGAGGGAGGTGGTGTAGTTGACCCTGACTCCAAAAGGAGGGACAGCAGTAGGAAAGGTAGGCTCTTCCAAAAAACCCGGAGACGGCGTGTGTGGAGAATCAATTCTTTATTCAATCACAAACACTGTAACACACTCAATTCGGACAGTGTTTGTGATTGAATAAAGAATTGATTCTCCACACACGCCATCTCCGTTTTTTTGGAAGAGCCTACCTTTCCTACTCCTTTCTTTTTTTTTTTTTTTATTTTATTTATTTATTCATATTATTAAATATATTACAAGCAAAATTCTTGTTCAGGATAGTATCCATTTAACAATAACATGCTCAATCATTATAATAAAGGAAAAGGTGAATTCCTCACGTTTTCAAAAGAAAACAATACTCAAGTCCATAAATTCAGATCCAAGATTTCGGAAAACAAAAGGAGAAAAAACATTACAAGGAAAATAGATATCGGAAGACATACTAATTCAACTAGGCAGAGTTATTTTATATATTTAGCGCTTTTCCACTTTTACTGAGGCTATAAGTGCCGACACATGAGCAGGTTCTGTAAATACATATTTTTTTTCTCTAACCCTTATTATGCACTTGCAGGGGTATCTTAAAAAAAAGGTACCCCCCAAGTGCAGAATCTCCGGCTTAAGGAGCAAGAATTGTTTCCTCCGTCTTCTACTCCTTTCTTTGCGCATCCACTTGCGTAGGATTCCAGTGTACCTCCACCCTTGTGGTGGCTTTACCCCGTCCAAAAGGAGGGAAACAGAACTGCACAACAATGCAACAACAGCATATTTAGTAAAGGCTGTTTGGAATTTGCACATTGTGTGATGTTTTTTTTCTCCACCCTTTTTTTTGCTGTAGTTGACCATGAAGTGCTTAATTGAGCTAGAAGTTGTAGAACCTGCCCTGCCCTTCAAAGGGGTTGTGCTTGCTACTTCATTTACTTTGTAGTCCCAAAGACTGGGGGCTCCTTTTGGCCTATAATGGACCTCAGAGGGGTCAACACCTTCCTAAGGTTCCCCACTTCAGCATGGAAACCTTGTGTTGGTGGGGCAGGGTGAGTTTCTGATATCCCTAGACTTGATAATGGAGTTCCTCTCTATATTCTCAAGCACCAGCTCCAAAAAACAAGTGACGTTGACATTTCTGCATGATTTATAGCTGGTGCAGATGCCAGTGTTTAGATTTTCCATCCTCAACATTCTTAGGCTTAGTAAAATGTGTCATATAGACATGTAAACCACAGTGCCACCCATACCATGCCCCCAACGTGACTGGAGGAGTGGCCTAGTGGTTAGGGTGGTGGACTCTGGTCCTGGGGAACTGAGTTCAATTCCCACTTAAGGCACAGGCAGCTCCTTGTGACTCTGGGCAAGTCACTTAACCCTCCATTGCCCCATGTAAGCCGCATTGAGCCTGCCATGAGTGAGAAAAGCACAGGGTACAAATGTAACCAAAAAAAACTGTTTTCTAAATGTGGATATAAAGTCATGGCGATTTATACTGCTAGCAGCTGCTGGTAGTAATGCTTAGTTCTTTTGCATTTCCTTATGACATGTTCAAATATTTTATAGCGAGCACTCGCACTCACGCACAAGAATTTAAAATGTTTACTGCAAGTAAAAAAATAATCAGGTGCAAGAACTGGTCACACTGCAATCATCAATTGGATACAAGACAGGTTACAGCACAACAGGCTCTCACCAAATCTGCAGAGCTGCAGACTCCAGGCTGAGAACATAGTAACATAGTAAATGACAGCAGATAAAGACCTGTACATAAGTACATAAGCACCGCCATACTGGGAAAGACCAAGGGTCCATCAAGCCCAGCATCCTGTCTCCGACAGTGGCCAATCCAGGCTTCAAAAACCCGGCAACCATCCCCCCTCAAAAAAAAAATTAATAATGTTCAATGGACTTTTCCCTCAGGAATCTGTCCAAACCCCCTTTAAATTCCGTAAGGCCAGCTGCTGTCACTACATTCTCCGGCAACGAGTTCCAGAGTCTAACTACACGCTGAGTACAGAAAAACTTTCTCCTATTTGTTTTAAATCTACCATACCAGCCGTTAAGCCCGTAACATCGGGCTAGTTTTTTGTTTTCCTATGGCCCCCCCCCCCCCCCAGGTCCACCAACCCTGCTCTCTCCCCTGCCCTCCCCCCCAGCGTGTTTCCCTCAGTTCCGCCCCCTCCTTCCCTCCCTGCTCCCTCCTCCTTCGATTTCCACGCCCATGTCCAAGCCCTCCTCCCTATTGGGCTGTACTGCTGGGGTAGGCGGGGCTTGGACTTCTACACTCTTAGCGTTCTGAGTGACTGTACTGCGCATTTGCAGGTGAGTTGGTCACTTGCCGTTTATATGTTTGATTGGGTGCGTGTGTGTTTGAGTCAGAGAGTGAGTGAGAAAGAAAGTGTTTCTCTCTGATAAAGAGACAGACAGCGTGAGAGTGAGCTCTCACAGTGGTGGTGGTCAGTGGCTCTGTATATCCATTTGTTATAAGCTGCAAATCAGGGTTGTTTTTTTTGTTGTCCCCCTCCTCTTCTTAGAATATTGTGTGTGGGTCTGTGTTTGAGAGTGAGTGAGAAATGAAGTGTGTTTCTGTGGAAAAGAGACAGTGTGAGAGTGAGCAGCTAGTGTGTGTGTGCGTGTGTGTCTCTGTGTGTGAGTGAGTGAGAGTGCTTATGAGCTGTTAGTACTCCCTGTCTCATTGGAGGTTCAGTGTCTCCTTGTAGTCAGTTGTTGGAGCTGTGTGTCAGTGGAGGTTCAGTGTCTCCTTGTAGTCAGTTGTTGGAGCTGTGTGGCAGTGGAGGTTCAGTGTCTCCTTGTAGTCAGTTGTTGGAGCTGTGCGTCAGTGGAGGTTCAGTGTCTCCTTTTAGGCAGTTGTTAGAGCAGTTTGAAAGGCAGGCTCGTTTTTAAGTGCGTGCTGGTCTCCCTCCCCCCTTCCCCGCATACATGTTGTTGTTGTTGTTCCGCCCCTTCTGCTGACTTGTGCTGTTCAGTGAGCCAAAGGGGCGGGACAGCTATGTCTGCTTCATGCTGCAAAGCAGGACTTGTGTGTGTGTGTGCTGTGAGTGAATGCACCTGATTACCTTTTTCTGTTGGCCCCAGAACGTTTTTTGATCCCTGCTTGGTTTCTGCTGTGGGTTTTTTTGTTGCCCACTTCGTTGTTCTTGCTGTGCCCTTGTACATGGTGGTTCTCTTCTCCATCCTCCCTCCCTCCCCCACCGATGTCCATGCCCCCTCCTTCCCTCCCTATTGGCTGCATTACATCCTCCTTCAATTTCCACGCCCCCTCCCCTCCCTATTGGCTGCATTACGTCCTCCTCCGATTTCCATGCCCCCTCCCTATTGGCTGCATTACTTCTTCCTCCGTTTTCCACGCCCCCCTCCCCTCCCTATTGGCTGCATTACGTCCTTCTCCAATTTCCACGCCCCCTCCTTCCCTCCCTATTGGCTGCATTACGTCCTCTTCCGTTTTCCACGCCCCCTCCCCTCTCTATTGGCTGCATTACGTCCTCCTCCAATTTCCACGCCCCCTCCCTATTGGCTGCATTACGTCCTCCTTCGTTTTCCACACCCCCTCCCCTCCCTATTGGCTGCATTACGTCCTCCTCCGATTTCCACGCCCCCTCCTTCCCTCCCTATTGGCTGCATTACGTCCTCCTTCAATTTCCACGCCCCCTCCCCTCCCTATTGGCTGCATTACGTCCTCCTCCGATTTCCACGCCCCCTCCTTCCCTCCCTATTGGCTGCATTACGTCCTCCTCTGATTTCTACGCCCCCTCCTTCCCTCCCTATTGGCTGCATTACGTCCTCCTCCGATTTCCACGCCCCCCTCCCCTCCCTATTGGCTGCATTACGTCCTCCGACGATTTCCACGCCCCCTCCCCTCCCTATTGGCTGCATTACATTCGGTACAGGAGCTGCTGGTGGAGGCGGGGTTTGGAGTGTTGCTCCTTGAACGTTCGGTCTCTACTGCGCATTTGCGGGTGAGTACGGTCACTCACAATTTATATGTTTGACTAGCCGTTAAGCCCGTAACAACGGGCTAGTTTTTTGTTTTCCTATGGCCCCCCCCCCCCAGGTCCACCAACCCTGCTCTCTCCCCTGCCCTTTCCCCCAGCGTGTTTCCCTCAGTTCTGCCCCCTCCTTCCCGCCCTGCTCCCTCCTCCTTCGATTTCCACGCCCATGTCCAAGCCCTCCTCCCTATTGGGCTGTACTGCTGGTGGAGGCGGGGCTTGGACTTCTACACTCTTAGCGTTCTGAGGGACTGTACTGCGCATTTGCAGGTGAGTTGGTCACTTGCCGTTTATATGTTTGATTCTAGCTTCATCTTGTGTCCCCTGGTTTTGTTGTTGTTTGAAAGTGTAAACAATCGCTTCACATCTGTCCGCTGTACGGTCCATCCAGTCTGCCCAATAAGATAAACTCATTTTACATGGTATGCAATACTTTATATGTATACCCAAGTTTAATTTGTCCTTGCCATTTTCAGGGCAGAGACCGTAGAAGCCTGCCCAGCTCTGTTCTTGTACTAAAAGTTCTGAAGCGAATGTCGAAGCCCCTTAAAATTTACACTCCAGCCCATCCATATCTATTCAGTCATAATCAAGGGATAGACCATAGAAGTCTTCCCAGCACCGGTTTTGCTTCCCATTTACCGGCGTCGCCACCTAATCTCCGCAGATCCATTCCTTCTAAACAGGATTCCTTTGTGTTTATCTCAAGCACTTTTGAATTCCATTACCATTTTCATCTCCACCACCTCCCGTGGGAGGGCATTCCACATATCCACCACCCTCTCTGTGAAAAAAATAGTTCCTGACATTACTCCCGAGTCTGCCCCCCATCAACTTCAATTCATGTCCTCTAGTTCTACTGCCTTCCCGTCTCCGGAAAAGGTTCATTTGCGGATTAATACCTTTCAAATATTTGAACATCTGTATCATGTCACCTCTGTTTCTCCTTTCCTCCAAGGTATACATGTTCAGGTCAGCAAGTCTCTCCTCATACAGCTTGCAACGCAAATCCCATACCATTTTTGTAGCTTTCCTTTGCACCGCTTTCAGTCTTTTTACATCTTTAGCAAGAAACGGCGTCCAAAACTGAACACAATACTCCAAGTGGGGCTTCACCAACGACTTGTAGAGGGCCATTAACACATCCTTTCTTCTGCTGGTTATACCCCTCTCTATGCAGCTTAGCATCCTTCTGGCCATGGCCGTCGCCTTGTCACATTGTTGCTTCACCTTTAGATCCTCGGACACCAACACCCCAAGGTCTCTCTCCTGAGTCGAGCTTACTAATCTCTCCCCTCCTATCTGGTATCTCTCTTTTGGGTTTCTGCACCCCAAGTGCATTACTCTACACTTCTTGGCATTAAATTTTAACTATAATTTTAACTGCCAGACCCTCGACCATTCTTCTAGCGTTCGGAGATCCCTTCACATTGTTTCTACTCCCTCCAGGGTATCCACTCTATTGGCTATTTTCGTGTCATCCGCAAAAAGGCAAACCTTTCCTTCCAACCCTTCAGCAATAGCTCCCTCAAATATATTAAACAGAATAGGCCCCAGCACTGACCCCTGAGGAACTCCACTGCTCACCTTCCTTTCCTCCGAGCAGGTTCCATTTACCACAACCCTCTGCCACCTGTCAGTCAACCAGTTTCCTATACAGTTCACCACTTTCGGTCCTAAGTTCAACCCTTTCAGCTTATTCACGACTCCTCTGTGGGGGACCGTATCAAAGGCTTTGCTGAAATCCAAGTAGATTACATCTAGTGCACGTCCTTCATCCAGTTCTTTGGTCATCCAGTCAAAGAGGTCAATAAGATTTGTTTGGCAGGATTTTCCTTTGGTAAAGCCATGTTGCCTTGGGTCCTGTAACCCGTTGGCTTCTAGAAAGTTAACTATCCTTTCTTTCAGCAGCGACTCCATTATTTTTCCTACCACCGACGTGAGACTTACTGGTCTGTAGTTTCCAACTTCTTCCCTGTCTCCACTTTTGTGAAGAGGGACTACATCCGCTCGTGTCCAATCTCGCGGAACCTCTCCCATCTCTAAAGATCTATTTATTAAATCTTTAAGAGGTCCCACCAAGACCTCTCTGAGCTCCCTCAGTATCCTGGGATGTATCCTATCCGGCCCCATAGCTTTGTCTACCTTCACATTCTCAAGCTGTTTATAAACTCTTTCTTCTGTAAACAGCGTAGTATCTACTCCATTCCCAGATGTTCCCTCGGCAGCCGACCACGGTCCTTCTCCAGGATTTTCCTCTGTGAAAACCGAAGAGAAATTATTGTTTAGCATGTTCGCTTTATCTCCATCACTCTCCACGTAGTCATTCTCATTATCTTTCAATCTCGCAATTCCATTCTTATCTTTTCTCCTTTCTCTAATATATCTGAAAAAGGTCTTGTCACCTCTCTGTACATCTTTAGCCATTTTTTCTTCCGCTTTCGCTAGCCGTATTTCCCTCTTCACTTCTTTGAGTTTAATCCAATAATCTTTTCCATGATCCTCTTGTTGTGTTCTTTTGTATTTCTTGAACAAAGATTCTTTTGCTTTTATTTTTTCAGCTACTTGTTTAGAGAACCATAGGCTTCCTGCTTCTCTTGTTTTTGTTTACTTTCTTTGCATAAAGATCAGTCACCAGCTTGGACCACTGTTTTTCCACACCTCCTATGCCTTCCCAAGCCAACAGCTCCTTCAGGTATTCCCCCATTTTATCAAAATCAATACATCTGAAATCTAGTCCTTTGAGTTTTGTGCGTCCGCACTCCACCTTCGACCTTATATCAAACCATATGGTGTGATGATCACTATTACATAGGTGGGCACCCACCCGGATATTGGAAACACTTGCTCCATTTGTGAGCACTAGATCCAGCATCGACCCTTCCCTTGTGGGTTCTGTCACCATTTGTCTGAGCAAGGCACTTTGACAGTCATCCACAATCTCCCTACTTCTTTCCGATTCTGCAGATGGGATGTTCCAGTCCACATCAGACAAATTGAAATCTCCCAACATTAGCAACTCCCCTTTCATAAGTACATAAGTAATGCCACACTGGGAAAAGACCAAGGGTCCATCGAGCCCAGCATCCTGTCCACGACAGCGGCCAATCCAGGCCAAGGGCACCTGGCAAGCTTCCCAAACGTACAAACATTCTATACATGTTATTCCCGGAATTGTGGATTTTTCCCAAGTCCATTTAGTAGCGGTTTATGGACTTGTTCTTTAGGAAACCGTCTAACCCCTTTTTAAACTCTGCCAAGCTAACCGCCTTCACCACGTTCTCCGGCAATGAATTCCAGAGTTTAATTATGCGTTGGGTGAAGAAATATTTTCTCCGATTTGTTTTAAATTTACTACACTGTAGTTTCATCGTATGCCCCCTAGTCCTAGTATTTTTGGAAAGCGTGAACAGACGCTTCACATCCACTCATTATTTTATATACCTCTATCATGTCTCCCCTCAGCCGTCTCTTCTCCAAACTGAAAAGCCCTAGCCTCCTTAGTCTTTCTTCATAGGGAAGTCGTCCCATCCCCGCTATCATTTTAGTCGCCCTTCGCTGCACCTTTTCCAATTCCACTATATCTTTCTTGAGATGCGGCGACCAGAATTGAACACAATACTCAAGGTGCGGTCGCACCATGGAGCGATATAATGGCATTATAACATCCTCACACCTGTTTTCCATACCTTTCCTAATAATACCCAACATTCTATTTGCTTTCCGAGCCACAGCAGCACACTGAGCAGAAGGTTTCAGTGTATTATCGACGACGACACCCAGATCCCTTTCTTGGTCCGTAACTCCTAATGTGGAACCTTGCATGACGTAGCTATAATTCGGGTTCTTTTTTCCCAAATGCATCACCTTGCATTTGCTCACATTAAACGTCATCTGCCATTTAGCCGCCCAGTCTCCCAGTCTCGTAAGGTCCTTCTGTAATTGTTCACAATCCTGTCGCGAGTTAACGACTTTGAATAACTTTGTGTCATCAGCAAATTTAATTACCTCGCTAGTTATTCCCATCTCTAAATCATTTATAAATATATTAAAAAGCAGCAGTCCTAGCACAGACCCCTGAGGAACCCCACTAACTACCCTTCTCCATTGTGAATACTGTCCATTTAACCCCACTCTCTCTTTCCTATCCTTCAACCAGTTTTTAATCCACAATAGAACTTTTCCTCCTATCCCATGACCCTCCAAATTTCCTCTGTAGCCTTTCATGAGGTACCTTGTCAAACGCCTTTTGAAAATCCAGATACACAATATCAACCGGCTCCCCTTTGTCCACATGCTTGTTTACTCCTTCAAAGAATTGAAGTAAATTGGTCAGGCAAGATTTCCCCACACAAAAGCCGTGCTGACTCGGTCTCAGTAATCCATGTCCTCGGATGTGCTCTGTAATTTTGTTTTTAATAATAGCCTCTACCATTTTCCCTGGCACCGACGTCAGACTCACCGGTCTATAAATTCCCAGATCTCCCCTGGAACCTTTTTTAAAAATGGGCGTTATGTTGGCCACCCTCCAATCTTCCGGTACCACGCTCGATTTTAAGGATAAATTGCATATCACTAGCAGTAGCTCCGCAAGCTCATTTTTCAGTTCTATCAGTACTCTAGGATGAATACCATCCGGTCCAGGAGATTTGCTACTCTTCAGTTTGCTGAACTGCCCCATTACATCCTCCAGGTTTACCGTGAAGTCAGTAAGTTTCTCCGACTCGTCCGCTTGAAATATCATTTCCAACACCGGTATCCCCCATACCAATCTTTTGAATATCTTCTATCAGATCCTTGTCTAACTTCTCTGTTTGTGCAGGAGGTCTGTAGATAACCCCCTTGTGGATACAGGTTCTGTCTTCTCTTTCCAGGACGATCCATAAAGCTTCTTTGTTTCCCCAGGTTCCCCGCATTTTAGACACTGATATTGTCTGTCACATACAGAGCCACTCCACCTCTTCGACCCTCTCTATCCTTCCTAAAATGATTATAGCCTGGTATGGTCACATCCCATTCATGGGAATTGTTGAACCATGTCTCTGTAATAGCAACAATATACAAGTTTTCTTCAAACATCAGGGCTTGCAAGTCTTGAACCTTTTTACTTAGACTATGAGCATTTGTGCTCATTGCTTTCCATGTGCTTAGTGAGTTTAGGTGGTTTTCTATATTTATTATTTTTATTTTTTATTTTTGTTACATTTGTACCCCGCACTTTCCCACTCATGGCAGGCTCAATGCGGCTTACATATTGTATACAGGTACTTATTTGTACCTGGGGCAATGGAGGGTTAAGTGACTTGCCCAGAGTCACAAGGAGCTGCCTGCCTGAAGTGGGAATTGAACTCAGTTCCTCAGTTCCCCAGGACCAGAGTCCACCACCCTAACCACTAGGCCACTCCTCCATTTTTCCTCTGCCATCATGTTTATTTGGGGGGTGACTTTCCGAAATCCCATGTTTCCTTTTGTCACCCCCCCCCCCATCCTCTAGTTTAAATGTGTAGAAACATACTGTATGAATTTCTCCCTTTTTCCCCATCACAGAAAGATGTAGCCCATCATTACAGCACATGTATCTAAAACTTTCTTCTTTACACCAAGACTCAAGCCTCTTAATGAATTCCACTGTTTTCCCCATGTAGGAATTACTTCAGAAAAAGCCACAGTCCGTACAAAAGATTTCAGTTCCTCCCCAAGCTTCTGGAACACTCTCTGTGCTGTAAACTTGCTATTGTTGGCCAGGTCAATTGTCTCCAGGTGAATTACAACATCAGCATTTGAAACTTGGATCACTTTCAGTATCTGGTCTGTACATCTTGTAGCTGAGGCTCCTGGAAGACATTTCACTAGGTTGGAACTGTTTTCATAAGTTAATGCCTCTGATAATGGAGTCTCCGAGCAGTAAGAATTTTCAGCTTTTCACCAATCTGTCATTATTTGGGCGATGTTTCTTGGGTTGTGCTACTTTCATTGCCTCTGGTTCCATCACAGTACTTCTTTTTCAGCATCATAATGCTGCAAAAGAATTTGACAGTGGCAAAGCTTGGGAGTGTGAGTGTTTCTGTGTCACAGATCTTAGTCTACCAGGGGCTACTGTGACCCATCTATTCCTCTCTTGTTTCATTCTCTGAGGCAGTGGTGGTGGTAAATTGGCTGAGAAATGAGTAATCCTGGATACTTCTTTAATTGTAGCGAATTCCTTCTTGAGTTTGTTGAACTCATCTTTCAAAGCTGATATTTGGAGACAGATAGGACATGCTCAAAGGTTCCAGATAGTTTGCCTTAGGATTAAAGCAGAACATGTATTGCACTGAATGAAGGTCATATTGATGTGATTCACAAGTGTGAAAAGGTGAACTGTGATAGGGAATAACAAGAATTAGGATTGACCAATTAAGTGTAATGAAGATACTTGTCCCTTGATTGCCCTATATCAGGGAAGTTCACCGAGGGGTGGGTGGGATTAGGCAGTGGCGTAGCGAGGGGGGCTGCCACCTGGGGCGGGGCGGTTCGCCGTTGCACCCCCCCCCCACCCCCGGGTGCAGGACGATGACATACCCCCCCCTCGGCGCATCGACACCAACCAGCTCCCTACCTTTAAAAAAATATCGGAATCCGAAGCGAGGCGCAACTTCCTATTTCTGCAAGGGCGGGACAGACAGAGCGAGAGAAGGCCCGATGAGATGGTGCACATTTCTTTTACGTGCAGGCGCGAGGCGCTGCGCCTCGCTTCGGATTCCGATATTTTTTTAAAGGTAGGGAGCTGGTTGGACGGAGGAGGGTGGGCACTGGGGGGGGGGGGGGTCGATGCGCCGAGGGGGGGGAGCTGGCAGGGAGCACCCCCCCCCCCCCCCCCGAGCTGACACCCGGGGCGGACCGCCCCTCCCGCCCCACCTTGCTACGCCACTGGGATTAGGAACAGGTAACCTCAGTTTACAATCAGACCAAGTCTGAAAATGCCCAACTTAGCTGAGACACCTCTCAAGGTAAACCCAAGTTCTTTTTTTTTCCTTTTCCTTTTCTTGTAATAGTCTCTTTCTGGGGCAGAGATATTCTGAGAGAAAGGGGAAGAAACAACGTAGTCATGCTAACTTTTCTTTTACCACACAGCTGTATAAGAAAGGGCATGATGGAGTTAGGGCCTCTCTGGTATGTGTGAAGATGCCCCTAACCTAAACAAACACTAGGGGTGATGGCCACTGTAATCAATCAGAAAGCAAAAAAAATATATAAAACATGTTTGACAGGTGCACAAGGTAGGTGCAAAGATGGATATCTTTTTCCCATATTGGTGCCTAACAGTGTCTGATAAGAGAAATATGGAAGGAAAAACATGTTTTTCTTGTAATAGTCTCTTTCTGGGGTAGAGCTATTCTGAGAGATGGGGGGGGGGGGGGGGGGGAGGAAAAAAGAAACAGCACAGTCATGCTAACTTTTAGCATAGGCCACCAACCTAACTTTCACTAAAATAGCTGATTGTTCTGGCCTGCATCACATGACCAGCACATCCAAAAGTATATTGAGGCTGTTCTAAAATTACTGTTTCCATGTGTTTACCACTTGCACATATAATTCCCCACCTTGCTATATGAAAATCATGCATAGGGCTTTTAAAATGACCTATCTTTTCTTGTCCAATAAAAAGGATATAAATTTAACAATTCAATGTGTTTTCAGTGACAGTGGTCAACCTACTACATTAAATGCCAGTTAGTGAGTGTGAAATACTAAACAAATCTTTAGCTTTTTTTGGCAAAATTGACTAATTAGAACTGGATGTTTAAATAATTGAGTAAAATTTGTATGTATGAATATTTGGCATCCAATTTATTTATTTACCACTTTTTTGAAGGAATTCACTCAAGGCGGTGTACAGCAAGAATAAGTCAACCATAAGCAATAGAAAATTACAACAGTAAAAATATTCAAACAATACAAAGTATGGTATAGAATACTATATTACAATGTCAACACAATACTTATTAAAACATTTTCATAGACTGCCTATAGTATGAGTAAAGATGGAACATATAGATAGATAAGAGAGTAACATGAGTAAGAAAATAAGGGAATACATTTAAAGAAAATTGCAGATGAGGTCAGAAAGGTGCTTGAACATTATCATAGCTAGGGTAGGTGTATGATGTGAATGTTTGGCCAGAAGCCCATGTTGTGGCTTTACAAACCATGGAGACTGATCTCAGGTAGATCACAATGCCTGACATTATATAGTGAGCCCTGACATGCTCTTTTGAAGGTCATGCCTGCCTGGGCATATGCAAGAGAGCTCCAATGTGCTATCCATGATTTGGGGGGGGGGGGGGGGGGGAATTCATCAAGCAGCATTAGGGCCCTCAATCATGTATTAAGGGAGTTAATGCGGCCTAAATGCCAAGAAGCCCATAGGAATGAAATGAGCTTCTTAGCATCTTTGTGGGAAGGAGGGATTAATAAGGAACAGTTGTATAAAAGTCTGATGTATTGTAACGGGGGGATCCGCTTCCTCCTCTTGGGTGGAGCCAGCAAGACTGCGGGGCTCCCAGGGTGCCAGACAGAATGCTGCTGATACTGGGGCTCAGGGCCAAAGTATTTTATTATCAAGGCAATTTCATACCAAAAATCATAATATATTCTTCAAAACAAAAGATACAGCCTTCTTAATATAGTCTTCAAAAGAAAAAAAGGTACAGTCCAGGTCCCAAAATCCCTCAGCAAACGCTCAGCTCCTCAAGACCTCAGGTCTTCTAGTAGGGCATTAGCTTTCCCTTCCCATGCCTTCAATATAGCAAAACAGTTCAGAACAAATCTTCATGGATAGTCTTTGCACATCAAACCAATACCACAAATCACCTGCCTTTTCACAGCACAGGGGGAACCCTGTAAGGAGCAGGGTTGGCAGTTTCTCCCACCTCTCAGCACCACGCCCGGTGTGGCCTTCTCCACTGCCTTCAAGTGCTGGACAGAGCAACCTTTGAATTCTCCCACTCCATGGTAGCTGGCTCCTCCTCTCCCATAGGCAGCTCTAGTGGCAGGCTACTTCCTTCCTCCACATACTCCATGGGATCTCTCTCTCCATTCGTCTCCCCTCTCTCTTGGTGACTGAGAGCCTCCAGGAAATCTGCCCTTCCCTTCTCACAGCTGGGGGGAATTATATACTGATGGCGAAGCCAGGGAACCTGAGCTTCATCCTTCCCTCTCTCTCTAGTGGGGAAGGGAGTAACAGGCTCACCCTGCCTTGAGCTATTGCTCCCCCTGCTGGGGCTGGGAATCCATTCCATTTTTTTAGGAGTACTCTCTTCTCTCATTCTTGCAAGGACTTCTGGGACCTGTAGTTCTGGGCTCAACTGCTTTACTGGGGAATCTCTGGGGCTTGCCTTGTCACAGTATGTATTTGATTGTTGTATGAGCTGTCTGTTCTCTTGTACTTTAATAAAATAGATTTGAATTTTTAAAAATGGGCTTCTTAGCATTTAGCATGCAGTCCCTTAATGTGCATTAAAGCCCTAACTCTGCTTGAGACTTCTGGTGGAGCTGTCGGGCAAGATGGCCGCAACAATTTGAGCTACAGGAATCCTCGATCGGAGACCTCCACTGTAGACGATCCCAACACTCAGCTCAACAGGGAGATTTACCTGTTGAAGGTACCAGGGAATAGGCCGAACATTTGACGGTGAAAAAGCCAGGAGTGCACCCAAGAAGCAGTTGAAAAGAGCTGCGATCGATCGCCCTTCCCCCATATGGCGCCACAAGCGGATTCTCCGGAGAAGTAAATTCGGTGGAGTCAAGCACAAGACCCTGGGCTGGCTAAAGAAGACACGGTGACTCACCCAGCACGCAGTAAAGGAGGTCGATTCGGAGGACCCGGAGGCAGCGCAAGCACAGGCAAGACTCTCGATCCCAAAAGGGGAAAGGGCAAGAAGGAAGACAAGGTGAAGCGGGAAACCACGGTACATAAGAACGGGAACTTGCCTAGAGTAGGGGAAACATCTGAATACCAAAACAGGAGACATGAGTGCAACAAGTTTGGCAAAATACTGCTACTGAATTGAGGGCAGATAGATGTTCAGAATCTGCAACGGGGATCAAACAGTATCTCCGTGTTTGTCTCGCTAAAGTCCGGATAGCAGGGAGAAAGGAGAGTCAAGACAATATAAAATAAAAAAAGAGACTTTGGAGGATAAACTGGTCTCCTGAGGAGTATCATATCTAAGAGGCAGCTTGGAAGAAACTACTCATTGAATAATAGGTTGCCATTACAGGAGTGGAGTCTTTAGCATTTCTGTATGGCGGCCCGAGGAACAAAAAAGGAGGTGGAGAAAAACAGAGGAGGAGGTTCAAAGATGGCGGAAAAAAGCTCCCTTCCGTCCCCATCGGTAAGCTCAGCATGGGCATCTGAAATAGTGACGGAAGTGAAAATGGCTGTGGAAGAGGCCATGAGTCATCAACTACAACAAGTAATAGACAAATTAGATGGAATGGACCAATGGCTTACTAACTTCACTACAGAACTTCAGGATATCCAGCAGCGTTTGGGTGACATGGAAGCCACGACTCAGTAGTCAACTACGGACATCGAACGCTTAAAGAAAGCCGTGACATCTTTGGAGTACAAGGTGGATGATTTAGAGAACTGCTCGCGAAGGAATAACCTTAGATTGATTGGAGTACCAGAATCGATAAAGGAGCAAAACTAAGGAGTTTCCTGGAATCTTGGCTTTCTAAGTCTTTGCAGACTCGAAGTACTGCGGGGCCACTGCAGATAGAAAGAGCTCATCGGCTGGGCCCCAGGAGAGCTCTCAATGACCACCCCAGGGTAGTAATATTTAAACTGCTCCACTATCATCATAAGATGGAAATATTAACAGCCCTCAGGAATGGAGGGAAGCTAGAAGTTGAAGGGCACAGGATCCTGTGCTTTCAGGACTATTCCACAAAAGTTTCTCTTCAGCACAAACAATTCTCTGTGGTTTGTGGTCATTTGCACAGATTACACATACGTTTCAGTCTACTGTATCCGGCCAAGCTTCGAATACAACATAATGGAACTGTACAATTTTATGAAAATGTAGAAGCAGCCCAAACATTTGTGGATCATCTGGAGCGTGATAGACCGAGCACATCTACGACATGAGCTGACTCCCTGTTGAGGGTTTGGAGATCTTGTATAGAGGACAGAAGTGTGGAGGAAACATTGAGAACGGAATATGAATATTCTCAGCAGAGTTTAAATGACTAAGCGGTATTAATAGTGAAGGAACGGACACATTTGTTTGAGGGGGGGTCTCTGATCAGGGATACAGAAGTAGAGCACTTTTGGTGCCCTTTAGGAGTGGGTGTGGGTTGGAAGGGTGGGGGGGTGGGAAGGGAAGGGGTAGGGGGGAAATACAGTTGGGAATGTACTTCAAGGATAGGAGGGGGAAGGAAGCATCAAAAAGAGAGTCCTGGGCAACAGAAAGGGATGATTACTACAGAGTCAAATTTAAGGGGGGGGGGGCGAGGAGGGTACTGGCTGGGATGCCCTTATCGCTCAAAGAGAGAAGGTATCAGTTTTCCATATCATTTGTTCAATGGTATCATGCAATGGCACTTAAGACAATGACATGGAATGTAGGGGGTATCTCTTCACCGATTAAAAGACAAAAAATTCTTCAGACACTCCACAAGCAAAAAGTATCCATAGCCTTCCTCCAGGAAGCACACTTAAATGCCAGAGAACACCAAAAATTATGTCGCTGGTGGGTGGGATCCTACTTTGAATCTCCTGCATGGGCCAAAAAGGCAGCAGTTATTGTGTTAGTTAAGAAGGGGATCCAGATGGTCACTCATAAAATCATTGCTGATGATGAGGGAAGATTTGTGTTGGTACATTTAACAGTAGAGCGTCAACCATTAATTCTATGTAATATATATGCTCCAAACACATATAATAAGGCTTTTTACAAAAAAATTCTAAATCATTTAAATGGCTTTGAAGGGATTCCTTTCTTGATTGGAGGGGATTTCAATGCTGTGGGAAACCCGAATTTAGATAGATCGCATGGGGAGTCAAGGGGAACCAGCTTGAATCTCGTGGAATTGATGTGTTGAGTGAAGTCCTGGATTTGGTGGACATTTGGCTTACTTTACATCCGGTAGAGCGTGATTATACTCACCTATCTCACGCACACGCCACCATGTCCAGGATCAACTATATATTCATTTCTCGTAATTTGTTTGGAGGGGTACGGGAGGCAAGTATAGGTCCCATGAAAATATCAGATCATGTAATGGTAATGGTAACTCTGGAACTACCTGAAGCAAATCCCCAATGTTTTCAATGGAAGTTTCCCACTCATTTATATAAGGATAGAGGTTTTATTGACTTTATAATAAAAAATACCAGTTGTACCAAGAAACTAATCAGGCACATATGGAAACTCCAATTTTATACTGGGAAACAGCCAAAGCAGTGCTTAGGGGGGACATTATGGCATATGTCAATCACCAGAAGAAAGTCAGGGAGAGGGAGCTGCACCACTTGGAAAAAGAAGCAACAAGGTTAAGGCAAGCATATGGTAGACACCATAGCATACAATTAAAAACTCAGCTCTTGGAACTGCAGCAAACTCTGAATGAAAGGATCCATCATAGCGCCCAAAAACAACATACTTACTGTAGATACCAATTATACAAATATGCAAACAAAAGTGGGAGGTTGCTAGCCCGTCTGGCACATCCTCGGCAGGGGCCCTTTAAGATTAATGCATTATACTCGGCTAGAGGAACCCTGGAGAATAAGGATGTTCAAATTAATAGAATTATGACAGAGTATTATGCACACTTGTATTCACAATCAAGCCCTCCCCCATTAGAGAGTACTATGTACCTTTCGGGACAGACTGTCAAAGCCTGTAGTGACAGGTAGTGAGCCCTAGTGCCCAAACAGAGTTAAGGCGGCCGGATGACCCCGATCTTACCTGAGGAAGGTCGCAGGCAGAGAACTCAGGCAAGAGACCGGTCTGAGATACAGTCCAAGACAAGCAGCAGACCCCAGGAAAGGTCCAAGTCAAATCACCAGGGCAGGCGGCAAACAGAGACAGAAGTAAAGTCCAGGCAGAAGCCTCCCGACAGGCAGCCCTGCAGAAGCAAAGGTCAGGTCCAGGTAAGACGTCAAAAGTCAGGCCGCCAGCAAAGGCAAAGTCCAGGTCCAGGCAAAGGTACAAAAGGCAGGCAGCAAGCAAAGGCAAAGTCCAGGTCCAGGTCCGGGCACAGGTTCAAAGGCAGGCGGCAAGCAAACACAAAGTCCAGGTCCAGGCAAAGGTTCACAAGGCAGGCGGCAAGCAAAGGCAAAGTCCAGGTCCAGGCAAAGGTTCAAAAGGCAGGCAGCAAGCAAAGACAAAGTCCAGGTCCAGGCAAAGGTTCAAAAGGCAGGTAGCAAGCAAAGACAAAGTCCAGGTCCAGGCACAGGTTCAAAGGCAGAAGGCAGTCCAAACAGCGAGAGAAACAGGCGCCCAGGAATCCACACCAGTAGAAGCCGAAGCAACGAGCACCACAAACTGCTGCTCTAAAATAGCCCTCTCCATTAGGAAGACAGGAAACAGCTGAAAGGAGGCGTAACCATCAGGCAACCTTCCCAGAACCCAGGATTGGCCGGCCAGCAGGAGGGGGCGGTGTCCAGCCACGATTGGCCAATCCAGGCGTTGGGGGAGTGTCCGCGGCATTCCTGGGCTCCACGCCCGAAAGAGAGAGCTATCTACGGAGATGCCAGTGCTACCAAGATGGCCGGTGTTCCCCAGCTGCCACCGACGCGGAGCGGAGAGCCGGATCAGCCCAGACGGCCGACAGAACTCCACTGGGGCAATGCAGGAACCCAGCGTTTGACTGCCCCTCCCAGCCAGTGCCTCCTCCAGCAGACCTGAGGCGCAAGACGGCCGACAGGAGAGCGTCACAGGTGAGGGACGCGACACAGACTATCCCTTGCATAAGCCGGGACAACCTGGACATGCTCAATGCTCCTTTTGCCGTAGAGGAGATATCCTGGGCCATTCAGCAGGGTCCACTGGGTAAAGGCACCAGGTCCTGATGGTTACAGAGGTGAATTATACAAAATATTGAAGGAGTAAGTAGTTTTACCTTTGGCAGCCATGTTTAATTCTATAGTGAAGGAGGGACGGATGCCCAATTCGTTAAGATTAGCATAGATCATAGTGTTACCTAAACCAGGGCGGGACATACATAAGCCAGAGTCTTATAGGCCGATATCGCTACTTAACTATGAGGCCAAATTGTTTGCAAAAGTCCTAGCAAATCGCCTGTCCCGTATATTACCAGACATTATTGAGGAATCTCACGTGAGTTTTGTACAGGGTAGAAATATTACTAAAAACATAAGGAAAATATTAACAACACTAGAAGCAGTGAACAATCAAGGTATACCATCTATGTAAATTAGCTTTGATGCCGAAAAGGCGTTTGATAGAGTGGTGTGGAATTTTTTATTTGGAGAACTGGATGCCTATGGCATAAAGGGGTTTTTTCAGGAGGCGATTAGGGCGCTATATTATCTTCGTCAAGCGCAGGTGTGGGTTAATGGAACAATGCCCCCCCCCCCCCATTTTCTGTATATCGGGGTACTAGACAAGGTTGCCCATTGTCGCTTTTGTTTGTTTTGACTTTGGATCCCTTGATCAGGGATATACAGAGGACTCCAGATATACAGGGCAATAAGCTACGTTCAAAAACTTTTAAAATTGCAGCTTTCGCTGACAATTTACTTGTTCATGTGACCAATCCTAGGATTTCAGTGGGAGCTCTTCTGGAGTGTATGGCAGAATATGGGGACTACTCAAGCTTCAAGTTAAATCTTGAGAAGTCGGAAGCGTTGCAGAGAGAAGGCGAACAAGTAAGGGGCTGGCAGAGCAAATTCCCATTGAAATGGGCCAATGAATCATTTCGGTATTTAGGGGTGAGACTGACCATGGAAACTTCAAAACTATATCAATTAAATATAGATAGGTTGATACAAGATACAAAGCACTCTTTTGAGAAGTGGAGCCACCTGCCCCTGTCACTTATAGGTAGAATTAATCTATTCAAAATGATCATCTTTCCAAGATGGCTATTTGTTATGCAAGTGCTGCCTTTGCAACTATTAAGAAAAGATATACAAAAACTGAATAGATTATGTAGGAAATTTCTATGGGGAGGGAAGAAATCAAAAATACGTTTAGCATATCTATATGATAACTGGGAACAATGGGGACTGGGATTACCTAGGGATAGGCGGTACAATCAGGCCTGTCTTCTGAGACATCTCAGGGATTGGCTGTTAGACACGGATCAGTTCATTCCGACCAGCTGGGAACGAGCATTATATAAGCCCTGGCATTTAAACTATTTATTGCAGGCCCAGTCAAAAAGCTTACCATCCATATGTAGAAAAAGTATACTGTTACAACCCTTAAGAAATATTTGGGGTATTATCATGAAAATATGGAATCAGAACCCAAATGTTAGTGACCAGTTACCATATCAAGGAAATGCTGACTTCCAACCAGGACTGGAGAAGGGGCTAGTCGAGAGTTGGGCAGCACAAGGTATCACTTTAATTGAACATATAATTAATGAAGAGGGAGATTTATACAGTTTTCAAGACCTACAGCAAAGAATATCTATAACCCATAAAGATTACTTTGCATATAGACAATTACATCATTATTGGTCAAGCTTAGATAGAGAAGCATTAAGAACAAAGCTTGGTAGGAAGCTTCGAGATCTCCTTCAAGGGGATGGCTATGGTATGGTCTCAGTCTCTAGTCTACACAAAGTCCTGTTATCTCTTATACCCCCTCGTGAATATGATTCACTTAAACTGGCATGGAGTAAAGAGTTGGGTTATGAATTGAAGGGAGTAAACTTTGCAAAGTTGATAAAAGACATCCCAAAGCAAGTAGGTAGTGCCGAGCTTCAGGAAAGCCAGTATAGGATACTACATAGGGGCTATATATCACAGGCGCAAGCAGCAAGAGTAGGCTGGATACGGGATGCTACGTGTTCTAAATGTAAAAAAGAGAACAACACTTTTATGCATGCTTTCTGGAGATGTGAAAGAGTTCAAACATTTTGGAGTACATTGCAGAAATACTTAGAGCATTTTCTTGGCCAAAAAATTATGCATTCTTGGAAAGGAATACTATTAAATAAATGGGAAGCTACTGGGGTATCAGACAAAAACTTAGTTCTTTTACTGTATAAGGCCTTTGCTGTGGGGAAAAAAATGTATACTTAAGCATTGGATGCAGGAGGAACCTCCATATGCTTTGGGAGGCACGGGAAGCAGGGGCCACTCCAAAGAGAAGAAAGACCTTCTATAAAATTTGGAACAGTTATTTACAGAACATTTCACACAAAGCAAGAAGTGCTGTTCTAAACAAGCTCTATACTTTGTAGAGAAATAATCAAAAGAGGAGTGGCCTAGTGGTTAGCGTGGTGGACTTTGGTCCTGGGGAACTAGGTTCAATTCCCACTGCAGGCACAGGTAGCTCCTTGTGACTCTGGGCAAGTCACCTAACCCTCCATTGCCCCAGGTACAAATAAGTACCTGTATATAATATGTAAGCCACATTGAACCTGCTATGAGTGGGAAAGCACGGGGTACAAATTTAATTAAAAATAGGAGTTTTTTAATTCTTACTGGAAGGTGTGGGTGAAAGGACAGGGAGGGAAAGAGTTCGGCCTTGAGAAGGCGATGGCATCAGTAAACGAATAATAAGTTAAATTGGTAATCAGTACAGTTTGAATAGTATAAGAGGGTCGGAGAGGGACTCGGGTAAAGGGGGTTCCTTGAAGTATGGAGGAAAGTTTTGGAGGGGTAGGGAAGGGGGGGGAGGAGATAGGTGGAAAGGTGGTAATTCAGTAGACTGGTTCATATGGGTAAGATTTGTCCACAGGACATGTTATGAGATTTAAAGGTTATATTTGGAATCTTGTGGTTATGTCTTGTAAGCAGAATCATCAATAAAAATTATGAAAGAGACCTCATCCATCGCCCCGGGGGGGGGGGGGGTCATCAGAGTCTAGACCCTACGGGGCATAGATGGGGGGGAGTTGGTAACAGGGGAAGAGGGGAGTGAGACTATAGTACTCTGGCTAGTCAATGTAAGAGGTCTAGTAATGCTGTTGGAGGGGACGGGGGAGGAGGGAGGGTTATCAGAGGGATAGGGGAGAAAATGTTTAAAAATATTTTTTGGATGCTGATTAATGTTAAGTGTTTGCATACAGCATGGTTTGTTTGTGAAATATATACAGTGCAATGTTTTGAGCAGATGTATAATGCTGAACTTTCAATAAAAATCGTTTAAACATAAAACCCTAACTCTGCTTGATAAATTCCTCCCCCTCCCCTCCCCCCGTAGTCAAGAAAACAAAAGGTTGGGTAGATTTCTGAGGGCTTAAGCCTGCTCCAAATAGAAAGCTAAGACACTTTTGCAACACAAGGGCACAAGGCACCTTCAGATGGAAATCTGATACCATCTTAGAATTTAGGATGCATATTGTAATCTACGGGACACCTCAATTTGCTGGATCTCCCAGCTTGCCAATCCTCTCACAGGGAGAAACCTGGTCAGTCACTTCTGCTTTCTCCCCCTTCTGGCCCCCAGTGTCTGGTTTCAACCTCAAATGGATACACCCAGCTCTGACCCAGGTGGCCACCTAGGTTGCAGCTAAGATGCTGGATTTATTGGGCTCCTCTATCCGCCCCTTTCTAGCTTCTGACCACTGCCCGCAACTGCAGCTCTTCCAGCTGCTTGGGTCTCTCAGCACTCTTCAAAGTCCATCCTTAATTCCAGGGCAGTAATCACTCTCAGTCTGAAGGGCAACCCCCTCCCCCCTTCAGCCTTCCTTCCTTCCTTCCCCTTCACCTTATGGGGAGGAAAGGAACTTGTATTCCTTCCCCACTCTGCAGGTCCTGTTACCTTTTTATATTATCAAAGTTCACCCTTGTCACAAACTCAGGTTAAAAGTTATTTTCCTTTCTTTCCTATTCCTAAACACAGTCATTAGTATACACCATGCAATTGGTTCAGTTTCACCCGTGTCTTCACTTCCACCCCTTAGAGCCTGGGAAATGAAAGGGTCCCACCCTCCTTGTCAGCTCCAACACCTGACAACCACCCACACGACTCCAGTTGAAACGTTCACCTAGAGTGCTGCTGTAGCCCCTTCTTCCCTCCTTTCATTAAGTCAAAGAACCATGTTGCCATGATGAGCCCTTTCAACTGCCCACCTTTGACTCGAGCTAAAGCAGAAATGTCCATGGGATCTCCTCTCTCTCTAACCATCCTCCACCTTCCCCAGCCTGCCAGTCCATGGGCTCCTCTACACAGTGCATTTTTTCTAGCAAAAAAGGTTCCGGTACTCAAATGCCAGGCCACCCTTCAGGGGTGGGGTGATCACTGAAAGACCCACCCCACCATAAACAGGCCTCCTGCAACCAGTCACAGAATCTATGACAAGACAGAATTGGTGTGTAGAACCTGAACTCTATTCTTAAAACTTGGGTTGCATGGGTCAATTTTAGCAGACAATGAAAAAGGTGCCGGTACTCAGTACCCCATCAAAAAAAAGCCCTGCCTCTACAGCACCCCCTCCTAGCTGTCTCCCATCCTCCTGATCACTCCCACCCAGCTGTCTCCTATCATCCTGATCTGGCCCCTTCAGATCCTCCTCCTTTCCCCTAGGATTCTGGGACCCGTAGTGTGGGTACACTTCCTGGTCCTACCCGGTGCCTCCCTCATGGACTGCTGGGACTTGTAGTCTTTTGATCCCAATAACCTCAAAGGGGAAGGAGACAAGCTGCTCTCCCGAACTAGCCTGGTTCAGGACCTTCTGGCCCCGTACTCCCGTGGGGTTTTTGGGTACAAAAGGGACTTTCTCCTTCCTGCTCCCTCGGATTCCCAATCCACGCTCCCTGCCTGATCACAATATGCTGAACCACCCTATTGTCATAAAATTTTATAAAGAGCAGATAATTCATTAAGGCACGTGGAGATGTATTTTTAAAGCACTTAGAACCTATGGAACTTTGTAAGTCTAAGTGCTTGGAAAATGAGCCCCTCTGCATATAAACTCTAAATGGTAAAAAGCCAAAGACAAACATTCTAGATCAGGTATTTTAGCTCACAGGAGGCAATAGCCCAACAGAACTTTCATCTGCTGGGTTACTACCATGTTGAATTCCTAAGATATTACACAAGACCTGATAAGAGACTACAAGAGAAGCAAGTCCCATACAAAAACAAGTTAAAGACTATACAGAGATGTGTTTACCTTCTATATAGTAGGGATAGGTACCAACTGCACTGAAAATGAACTTGAGTTGATTCTTCACCTCAAGGCAGCTTTAAAAGTATTCAAAACAGTTTTTGTGTGGAACAGGAAAAAGTGTCTAGGGCTTTTCTACCACACCAGGCAAACTTTTTCCAATTATTACTACTACTACTGCTTATCATTTGAAGATCTATTGTAATGTCCCCCACTCACAAAATCTCATTTGGTACCTCTCTATCTAGAAACCACTTGTAGGGCTGCAAGACTTGGCTCGAGTTTGTCCACTAAGATTTTGTCCATCCCTTCTAGGTAGGTGACCCAGAGTTATTCTGTGAGAAGTGGCTCAGTTCCACAATAAAAGAGATATGATCTTCTCTTTCCTGCCTGTTGATATAGTGCATGGCTACCTGCTATTCATCTGTACTAGGGTAATTCTGTTGGCCAATCAATCTCTGAAAACCTTTGGAATGAACCAAAATTGCCATTAGCTTTAGGAAGTATGATGAAGAATCTCATGAATAACCATACACCCCGGGTGTGGAATCCCTCCATATAAGCTCCCTAGTCCATTTTGGATGAAATCAGTGGTCAGGGCAATTTAATTTTTAGGAACTTCAAAGGGGGTTCCCCTGGCTAGATTTGAATAGCTGTGCCACCAGGCTACTTGGTGACTCAGATAGCATCTTGTGAGTTGAGTGGCCTGATTCCACTAGTAGTGAGAAGTATACTGGGCATCCCTCATACGATATTCCAAGACAGTGACTTACATGATATGTTTGATGCCATACAGGCCCAACAACTTTAACATGTCCTAATCCAATGTCTATAAACTTTCTTTACAATAATTTTTGTTGTTGTTTAAGAAAGGATTTTACCTGATGTGTCAAGCAGAACTCTTTGAATTCCAACAGTTAATGGGCAAGGGAATGTGGGGTAATTGATGATGAAACTCTAGTGGCTCCAATACCCACCCAAAAATGTGCTCTATCATCTAGTAGGGAAATGTGTGCACCCCTAGTTTGCATAGGTGTACCATTACTATAGTTAGGTATTTAGTGATACTTATGGAGCAAATACTAAACAGAAGGGTAGTATGCAATTGTGAAAGTGGTGGTTCCTTATCATAAATCTGAGATACACCCAAATCACAGGGCCTCTATGTGGGTCCACTTCCTTGAGATCCAGGGAGCATAACCAGTCCTCTTTTTTTGGAAGAAAAGCCATCCTGAACTTTTCCTTTATAAAGAATTAGTTCAAGGCTCTTGAGTGTAGAACAGGATGAACTCCATTTTCTTTGAGATCAGAAAATACTTGGGAGTAATATGCTTGTACGTTTTCCCCAGATGAAATGGATTTGATCACACTGGTCTATAAGAGAGAAGTTTCCTCTTAAGTATGTCCTTGGTGGACAATATGGCAGGGATGTTCAAGGATTTACATAAATTACAGGCCCAGGTGTTCAAGATTATACTGGGCCTGTAATTTATGTAAATCCTCAACATCACCCCAACAGGAAAATTCTCTGGAATGATTACAGAGATACTGGCTGTGTCCAAATGGATGCACTCAAAGCCTCATCCAAGGCTCCAGATGGAAAGCTGACAGTAGCTTTGTGGCTTTTCTACCTGGTGCAAAGCACGGAGCTTGCTGACTATTAATTCTGTTCAATATATTTGTGAGTGACATTGCTGAAGGGTTAGAAGGTAAAGTTTGCCTTTTTGCGGATGATACTAAGATTTGTAACAGAGTGGACACCCAGGAGGGAGTGGAAAACATGAAAAAGGATCTGCAGAAGCTAGAAGAATGGTCTAAGGTTTGGCAATTAAAATTCAATGCGAAGAAAGTGATGCACTTAGGGAGTAGAAATCCACGGAAGACGTATGTGTTAGGCAGTGAGAGTCTGATATGTACAGACGGGGAGAGGGATCTTGGGGTGATAGTATCTGAGGATCTGAAGGCAACGAAACAGTGTGACAAGGCGGTGGCCGTAGCTAGAAGGTTGCTAGGCTATATAGAGAGAGGTGTGACCAGCAGAAGAAAGGAGGTTTTAATGCCCCTGTATAAGTCGTTGGTGAGGCCCCACCTGGAGTATTGTGTTCAGTTTTGGAGGTCGTATCTTGCTAAGGATGTAAAAAGAATTGAAGCGGTGCAAAGAAAAGCTACAAGAATGATAAGGGATTTGCTTTACAAGACGTATGAGGAGAGACTTGCGGACCTGAACATGTTGTATACCCTGGAGGAAAGGAGAAACAGGGGTGATATGATACAGACGTTCAAATATTTGAAAGTTATTAATCCGCAAATGAACCTTTTCCGTAGATGGGAAGGCAGTAGAACTAGAGGACATGAAATGAGATTGAAGGATGGCAGACTCAGGAGTAATGTCAGGAATTATTTTTTTCACAGAGAGGGTGGTGGATATGTGGAACGCCCTCCCACGGGAGGTGGTGGAGATGAAAACGGTAACAGAATTCAAAAATGCGTGGGATAAACATAAAGGAATACTGTTCAGAAGGAATGGATCCTCAGAAGCTTAGCGGAGATTGGGTGGCAGAGCCGGTGGTGGGAGGCGGGGCTAGTGGTTGGGAGGCAGGGCTAGTGCTGGGCAGACTTCTACGGTCTGTGCCGTGAAAATGGCAGATACAAATCAAGGTCAGGTATACACATAAAGTAGCACGTATGAGTTTATCTTGCTGGGCAGACTGGATGGACCGTACAGGTCTTTCTCTGCCGTCATCTACTATGTTACTATGACTATGATAACGAAGGTGGCAGAGGAGGCACCCCTCAGAAGAGACAGGGTTCCACTTAGATACCTTCTAGTAGATGTGAAGGGCAGTTTGGAAGCAGTTGTAGAGATGATATGAAAAGTCTGACAGTGATTTTTGATTTGGCCCTTCTTTTCTTTGACTTTATCTACCTCATGGGCCACATTGGTGAGTTCTTCCTACACATTGTAACAAATATGTGAGCCAATTTTGCAGAAGTTCTTTCCAAAATCATCATAGGTAAATTTGGCCACATATTTTATGCATATATTCCTTGTTTGCTATGGATCTAAAGTCATCAAATTTATCCTGAAGAAGAGCTTCTGATAGACTTTTTACCACTGAGGAGTTCTTATCCTCCTGGCTTCGAGAACATATTTGATCTCTGTCCATCCAGTGAATAAGTAGGCAGACTCAGTCTTCAACATTTTCATAAGGATTTTTTGAATGTGCACAGTCAAGCTTTCCAGGAAGGGGGAGGGGATGTCAAATTATTGGAGACATCCAGTATTTCTGCTCCAGGCTGTTTCTCTAACGGAAACTAAATAGCCCCGGCCATTTCCTTCACAAACTCTATGAAGTACAGGTCCTCCATCAAGGGTTTTCTCTTTTCCTATGGAGGAAGGGAATTCAAAGGGAGCTTGGTCTACCCTTCCTGATCAGAGCAACCTGTTGAACCATAAACCAATTACAGGACAGTGAAAAATCCCAGTCAGAGGGATACTGTTGGGAATGTTTGAGAACAAGAGAACAGGACTGGCAGTGCAGGGTTTATATTGAGATTCTGTCCAGTTCTGTAGAGAATCCAGAACAAAGAAAAAAACAAAGGATCAATCATACCATAAAAAAATAAAGCATATCTGAAGTAAACAATTGTAAATTCTATAAGGAAATGCAGGAATAAAAATAATACTATTCTTTCAAAAATAAGGAGGAAAAGACCTCATAAAGACCAAGATCCACGGTACTTAGGCTCATTTGTAGTACAGCCACCTTATAATGCGATCAGTCAACAAATAAGCTTCAGTCTAGGAAAACCTCCAAAATTTGTTTAGTAGATCTAACAATGTCAAAAACTTTAATTATCATTCATAATGTCTAGGCAGTAGCACCCATTCACCGTGTAGCACTTGGGTCTTCTTCCAAAGTAGGCTAAGTTCCCGACGGGGACCCGTTTCACAACGGCTTCTTCTGGAGACCTTGCCACAAAGTAACTAATGCTTACAGCATTAGTTACTTTGTGGCAAGGTCTCCAGAAGAAGCCGTTGCGAAACCGTCGGGACCTTAGCCTACCTTGGAAGAAGACACAGCGAATGGATGCTATTGTCTTTAATAAGTTTGAAGACTCGGTTATCCATTTCTTGGATCCTGTGGAACTGTGAAAATATAACACAGTCAAGCCATTTTTTCTGTGCGCCCCAAGCTAAGTGCCATTTCATTATTATTATTGTAATTATCATTATTATTATTATTGCTTTGCATGTTTTGGACACATGATTGATTGGTAGACATTATAAAGTTTTCGACATTGTTAGATCTACTAAACAAATTGTGGAGGTTTTTCTAGAACGATGATTATTTGTTGACTGATCACATTATAAAGTGGCTATACTACAAATGAGCCTAAGTACTGTGGATCTTTGTCTTTATGAGGTCTTTTCCTCCTTATTTTTGAAAGAATAGTTTTTGGGGGGTTTTTATTCCTGTATTTCCTCATAGAATTTACTATTGTTTACTTCAGTTGTGCTGTAGAGAATCCAGACTTCACTGCACACAGAAGAATTTATTGCATGATGCTATCAATTAAAATGGTGGTTTTAACTGGTAGCCGAATCTAACTGGAAGGGGAGGCTTTCTTTATGCGTAAAAGTTAATGGCATCTTATATTGCTAATTCATAAAAAGGGTTTGGGGAGGGGTGCATGATGTGTATAAATGTCGCTTTGACTTGTCCCCCTCCAAACCTAGTTTGCCCCCCCTGATGCCCTCCCCAAATATTTCTGTTTAGAGACGCCAATGTTTGTAAATAGTATGAACTCCTTGCAAAATATCGTTGAGTGCATCATTTTTCCAAAACAATTTGCACACTTAACAATATTGCTAAGTATATGGAAAAACAAACAAAATATAAATTTCTGTAAATGAAATGAGAAACAATACAAAATGAAAATTATTGGGCTACACACTTATAGGGCTTATTAAGTATCTTTTTCTCCCATCTCTCACAGCATAGACTGCTTGTTCATCAACACAGCCTACCTGGAAGTGGAGTTCCAGGCTGAAGTTCTGCTTCCTGGAGACAAGATGGAAGTTCCTATCACTTTCTATCCCAGAGAAGCTATTCAGTACCATGAAAAACTTTGTTTTGAGATCAATGGGCACTCACAGCAGACAATTGAGATTTTTGGAAAGGGAGCTGAGATGAAGGTAAGAGATGGAAACAATGTCAAGGCTGGGGAAAACCTCCAATTCAAAGAAATGTCTTGTCTTGATAATTTAGGAGAACAAACTCCAAATCCTTGTTTGATCTTTGCAGAAAGGAACTTAGAAAAATGGCCAAGAACATGATTACTTTTAGAAGTTTGCACTTCTAAGTAGATAGCCACTGAATATAAAGTTTTAGCAAATATCTGCTGTTGTCAAAGGGACATACTCAAGTGCTATTCAGTAAGGGATGATTTTACTAACAATTACTGCATGTTCTCCTAGGGCAAGCAGGCCGCGTTAGTCCCAGATGTGGATGACATCATCCAACAGAGCCCCAGTGCAGACGCTGAATCACTAGCTCTAGAGAGAATTCTGCTTGCTTGAATCACTGCGGCTGTGTCATTTGTCAGCAAAGGCATTTTCAGGACCTTGGAAATGCATAGGGAGAGACATTGGATGGACCGGGGGGGGGGGGGGCTGGTAGAAACAGAGTCAACAGGGAGAGATGCTGCATCGAGAGAGGAAGGGAGAGGGAGACACTACAGTGCCTCAGTGTCTGCATTGGGGACAAAAAGACCGGCTTTTGTACTGTCAGTTTTGAGGGTCTGTTGGCAATTGACCTGGCCATTGAAATATCAGCCAGGCTGGCTAAAAACCAGCTAGTTTGCAACCGTAGAACAAAGGGAGCAGTAATAGATGAGTAGGGTGGGAAGAAACAGGAAGAGATGAAGGACAGAGAGGCAAGGAATGATAGAATACGAGGGGGATTCCAAACATGAAGTAGAAAAGAGAGGGGGAGATCCTGGAAATAGGGCATGGAAAAAAGAAAGAAAGAAAGAGGGGAGGTGCTGAACATGAATGGAGGGCAGGGAAGGGAAAATAGAAATGCTGCACATGGAGGGGAAGAGAAGACATGGAAAACTAAATAGATTTGAGAAGGAGGCAGAGAAATGGAAGAAAACTGAACCTGAAAGATCAGTGCAAAAAATGGATAGAAGGTAGGAAGGGAAGAAAAAAGGGGAGAGAAGAAATATCAAATGGATAGGAGGCCCTGGAAACAGAGTTCAGAGCACAAACAGAGGGAAACAGAATCAGAGACTGGGAACATGTCGATTATAAAAGTAAAATCACTAGATAGCAAAGTTATGAAAAATTATTTTATTTTCAGTTTAGTGATTGGAGAATTTACATCAGCTCTCGCTGTTTTGAACTGTACAGGAGAAAATACATTTCTTTGTTATTCTGTGGTACTGCATTGCATGCAGAGTCTAGCATCTTAGGGGTTCAGTTTAATTTGTGTCTGCATTAGTACTTCTAGTTTGCGGTCACTTATCCTGTATTTGAAGAGGGGCTATCTGTGGTTCTGCATGTGTGACCAAGGCTAGATGTTCTGATGGATGTCGTCATGCATAGATCGGTGTTGTGGCTTCATATAAGAAGATATTTGTCAGCCCAGACTAAAATTAGTGAAGACCTCTGCTCAAGACTGGCTCAAAGGACTACGGTGCCCTGAATCAACTTTTGTATTGACACCTCCCAGCCCCTGAGCCAGTAGCTCCCCATCTAGCTGAAGTCCCCACCCCCATTGCTGGAGATAAAGGGGCACCAAGATCGCAAATCCCAATCCAGCATCTCTCTCTTCCTTCCCGCAGAGGGGAGGGAAGAGAGAGGGAAGATGCCAGACTGGGATTTTGGTGCCCTTTACCACCAGTGCCCTGGTCCATTGCCTCACCTGGTTCATAGGTTGAGCCAGCCCTGCCTCTACTTTAGGTTGTCCTACAATATCATATTGTTAATATTGCTTAAACCATGGCTTCCCAAGTCTGTCCTGGGAGCCCAAAGATAGATTTTCAAGATAGCCAAAATGAGCATGCATAAGATAAATGTGTGCATTCTTAGTCTTAAGCATTGCCGTAGCTACAGGAGGCCTTGGGGGCCCAGGTTCTCCCATTCCAGCCTCAGGCCCCTCCAACCCTGGTGGCCAGTCAAGTGCCTGTGTTTTGGGCACTACTGGTTGCCCTTCTGCTTCCTGCAATGCTGTCCTTCAATTTTCTGGGCCACCGGCAGTGCCAGTGAGGTACGCACACTGCCTTTGGCAGCCTGGAAGCTTTCCCTTTGCTACAATTTCCTGTCCCACATAGGCAGGACACTGCAACAGAGGGAGAGCCTCCGGGACCACTGAAGGCAGTGTGCTTACCTCATTGACACTGCCAGTGGCCTGGAAAATTGAAGAAGGGCAGTGGTGCAGGGAGCCAGAAGGGTTGCAAGTAGGAGAAGCTGACCAAGGAGGTTAGATTGAGAACAGGAGATGGCTTGAGGGCTGAAGCCCATGAGGTTAGTCTCCCTTTCCCTCTCCATGCGCCACAGCCATCATCCTCATTTACCCAAAACAAAGCAAGGAAACCTATGAGCTGCTCTGTCCACGTTGTTGTTCTTTATTGTTCGTATCACTTTTATTTGATCTTATAATTTCAAGCATGCCGGCCTGTGCAGCATACGGACAAAGAGGAAGCATTGGTTTCATCCATTAGAGTAGTAAATTAGTTCTAAATTGTAAATCATTGTGTCATTTGGAGGGACTAGTTATAGGGATTCCCTGTATTCGTGCAAAGATGTTTTCACCTAGTAAAGGGCCAACAAAACTGACATAATGTTATGAGTTTCAGTGCTTAACAATCAGACTTACTATTTATAAGTACCATTTAAAAAAATCATTAATTAGGTTGAGACCTAGGAGCATTTAACATCTTTTTTTTCCTGTGCCTACATCAAAAGAAAAAAGATGGCATGTGGGAACGTGCTCCTTTTATTTTGTGGAATGCAGTGGTATATTTTAAAAATGCACTTGCCTTTTTTTATTACTACTATTTCACAGAGAGGTATTGAATAATGAGGGAAGGGCTTCCTTCATGCAGAAGTTCTGTCCAGATTTAGTCTAAATGTGGCAACATTGTCCAATTCAGTACACTATTAGCCACCAAGTTCATATAAAGTTAATTATATCCAGTGGAAAATAAATCTGTTGGCTCAGGCTGCTTGCTACATGAATATTCCATCACTGTTTCATTATTGCTACCAAGTATTACATATTAAGGACATTTGCTTTAAACCTTGTTTAATTCATTTATCCAGCCCTTATATGCACATGGTTTTGCTTTGTAAACCCAAAGGTGAATCCTAAGGATGGTTGAACAATTGGATATAAACTGTGTCATTGTTTTACAGATCTGTACATCTGCTGCGTAGAATTTTGGAAGATGGAAATGAGAAATAAAAATGAAGTTTTGGATGTACTCTGTAGAAGTTGTTGTTTACATTTGCAGTGAGTGTATGGATGCCTGTTCTGGTGTGTGCATGTCTACACATATGGCTATGGTTTCTGAACATGCAGCATCATTAAAGGACAGACTTTTAAATGCCCAGTTGGGTATATATGCTAATCTTAACTTTGTTAAATGTTTCAGACATTTCCATCTACTTGCTTCCATGATATAACTGAATTCTGTTATTCTGTTGCACTGTATTTTCACATGTAAGCCACGTTGAACCCTAGATTGTGTGGGATAATGTGGGATATAAAAGTTTTTTAAAATCCTTTATCCTCCACCTTTTAAAACACTGCCTATCCAGCTGGATGGTGATGGCACAAGGAAAGCAAGTTTGGTCCACTGAAGACTAACTCAAAATAACCTGTTCCTTAACTGGTCTGTAGTATTACCATATTGAAAATGCATGGATCCATAGGGGTCTGACTTTTTCAATAGGAAGCATGCTGTGGTTCTGTATATTCGCTGCTTCCTTTTTAAAGGTACAGTTACTGATATTTGTGTGTTCAGAATTGGTGCTGTTAAGCTTGCTACATAGGCTCTGAGAAGCTTTTTGCAGGATTTAATGTTACTTTACAAAGTAATTTGGTAGACAATTCTTTATTTGTCTTCTCTTTTGTAAGGAGAAGGGGGTGTAAGAAACACTGTCAGGAACTCGAGGGACTTGAAGTGGTTAATGTCAGCTTCAGAAAGGAGATAAAGCAGTAGAACCAGCGGTAGGGACGAGAAGACTTATTTTATTAATACAGCTTAATAAGGCATTTTATATTTGTTATAAAGCAAAGTTGAGGGATATGTGCCACTGCAGCAATTATTTTCCAGGATACTGTGATGTGACCAGACTCAAGTCTAGTATAATGGCAAAGTTTAAGTTATGGGATAATGCAACTTCATTTACAAATGTCAGTGTTTCCAAGGTTTCCATAAGTGTGCATGTGGTTTATGTTGATGCAGGACAGACTGTTTACTTAGAAATCCATTATCAAGCGCAATGTAAAGCATTATTAAGGAGTATACCAAGTACTACTCACACCTATATGCCCAGTGCCCCTGCATGTTAACTTGCCCCCCACCCCTCCCCCATATGTCAGGTCTGTCTATGCCCCTGGTCTCAAGTGTTTGCAAATTTATCTCATGCATCTTCATTGTGGATATCCTGAAAACTCAACTGGTTGTGAGGCCCCAGGACAGATTTGGGGAAATTCTGATATATAGTTTTTCTCCAATCGGTTCAAAACTCTGCTGCCCGTCTCGTCTTCCGCCAGGGTCGCTTTACTCATATTACCCCTCTCCTCAAGTCACTTCACTGGCTCCCTATCCGTTTTCACATCCTGTTCAAACTTCTTCTACTAACCTATAAATGTACTCACTCTGCTGCTCCCCAGTATCTCTCCACACTCATCCTTCCCTACACCCCTTCCCGTTCACTCCGCTCCATGGATAAATCCTTCTTATCTGTTCCCTTCTCCACTACTGCCAACTCCAGACTTCGTGCCTTCTGTCTCGGTGCACCCTACACCTGGAATAAACTTCCTGAGCCCCTACGTCTTGCCCCATCCTTGGCCACCTTTAAATCTAGACTGAAAGCCCACCTCTTTAACATTGCTTTTGACTCGTAACCACTTGTAACCACTCGCCTCCACCTACCCTCCTCTCCTCCTTCCTGTACACATTAATTGATTTGATTACTCTATTTTTTGTCTATTAGATTGTAAGCTGTTTGAGCAGGGACTGTCTTTCTTCTATGTTTGTGCAGCGCTGCCTACGCCTTGTAGCGCTATAGAAATGCTAAATAGTAGTAGTAGTACTTAATATTTTCTTTGTGCTCTGCTCTTGTATTTTATTGCTTTGCATTCTGAACTTTATTTGTAGATTGAAGTTTTGAATCCCCGACACAAGGTGGTGAATTTTGGAGCACTCCAAGTTGGCCAGAGTGTGAAAAGAGTTGTTCCAATAGTGAATAATAGTGCTGCCTCACTCACATTTTCCGTAGCAATCACACCCACTATGCAAGCTCTGCATGACCCCAAAGTAAGTCCTATCTCCATCCTGCATGCTAGAGATGTTATGAGATATTTTCTGTCACACTGAGTTTGAATCCATACATGAATTACAGAGATGGGAATCTTAGTATGAATTTTTTGCATATGGCATCAGGCAGCTCTTCTTAGAAATCTGTTACATCTGTCCTGAGTGCAGTTCCCGGTGGAAGGAGACAAACACAGTGAACACAGCTGCACTGTGGAATTTTCAACCTGGTGTTTTATTTCACGCTCAAACAATATGCAGCCAGTAATATCAAGTATATGTCATGCAGAATTTAAGACTGTGATATTAATCGTGTGGGAATTCTATCCAAAAAAAAGTAAAGAAAATTCTGGATATAAATTTGGAAAATTCTGTGCTGAGTTGGGATGGGAATAGTGGGTTGTGGAGACACCTGGAAAGAGTCAGTGCTGAAGGTTTGTGGGAGGAGGGGTATAGGATTGGCCGATCCGTGTTGCACAAGGGGAGATATGATAGAGGTCTATAAAATAATGAGTGGAGTGGAAAGGGTAGACGTGAAGTGTCTGTTTACTGTTTCCAAAAATACTAGGACTAGGGTGCATTCAATGAAGCTACAAAGTAGTAAATTTAAAACGAATCGGAGAAAATGTTTCTTCACTCAACATGTAATTAAACTCTGGAATTTGTTGCCAGAGAATGTGGTAAAGGCGGTTAGGTTAGTGGGGTTTAAAAAAGGTTTGGACGGCTTCCTAAAGGAAAGGTCCATAGACCATTATTAAAATTGACTTGGGGGAAATCCACTGCTTATTTCTGGGATAAGCAGCCTAAAATGGTTTGTACTTTTTTGGGATCTTGCCAGGTATTTGTGACCTGGATTGGCCACTGTTGGAAACAGGATGCTGGGCTTGATGGACCTTTGGTCTGTCCCAGTATAGCAATACTTATGTACTTATGTACACTTACCTATGAGCCAGCCACCGGTGATCTTCCGTTGGTCGAATCTGCAGTAGATATCAGAATGCTGTAGTGTGTAGGCATCATAGGTTGAACTGGGGTTATCAGGCACACACATCCACAATCTCCCTCTAGGCATTACACACAACTTGCATATTCATTGAGTGGAATGCTTTTCTATTCCTATAGATGGCCTCTTGTACCCAGAGGTTTCTGAGTGCAACATGTGTGCAGTGTATGATGCCTATGACTGAGGGGAAGTGAGCTATGCCATAGAACTGGCCTGGAGGGTAGTGGGGAAAGTGATGTAATCTGAGGTGTGGGTAAGGAAGGCATCAAAGAATTGGGTAAGGCAATTGGAAATGGAGGGCTGGTTCAGGCTCATATTCACAGTTAGGACAGACTGAAAGCTACCAGTGGCCAGAAAAGCGAGGGAGGCAGTAGCCTTCAGTTGGATAGGGATAGGATAGTTCCAGTGGGTCCTGGGTTGTAGGAAGGATTGCAGTTGGTCACACAGGTGCTAGATGGTAGCCCTGTCAAACCAGTAACTGGTGAGGCATTGGGCAGCGGTGAGTTCCAGGAAACTGAAGCAGGACCTATATACATGGAAACGGGGGTATCTCCTGCGGTGTGTCTCCTCCAAACCCTCTTCCACCTCCATCAAACCATGCACCAACAGTGCATACAGTTCAGCCATTACCAAATACCACTGGTGTAACCGACTTATCCCAAACTAAGGGTTGTGCACACCTCCACCTACTGCACCTAGTGAGTGTAGAGAGTCCCTCCACCAACAGACAGTGCCTAGCACTCACTCTTCCACCACCAGTAAACAGTCCTCACAACACAGCAGCAGCGTACTGGTATTTTGAGACAGTTTATTCCTTTTGTGTTATTATATGTTTTGTACATTTTTCTCCTAGAAAAACATATTTTTGACATTTTTCTCTTTTGAAAATGAGCCCCATTGTAACATATCATATGACGGGACAGGGCAAAATCAGTAGCATTTGTTGCCCAGTTGAGGCACAAGTAAGAGTTAAGTTGTTATCTCTGATGTTTAGGATACATGGAGGCATATTTTCAAAGCACTTAGACTTACAAAGTTACATAGGGGCTCATTTTCAAAAGAGAAAAACATCCAAAAAGTGTCATAAAGCAGCATTTGGACAAGTTTATTTTCAAAACATCCAAATTGGTATTTTCAAAACCTATTTTGCAGACATTTATCTGTGCAATTCATCTGCAGTGCATCTAAATCACAAGGGGGCATTTCAGGGGCAGGATTAGGGCGTTCCTAACACTTGGATGTTTTATAGCCATAATGGAACAAAACGAAAATGTCTAGGGCTTAAACTTCAATGTTTTAATGTAGACCTGTTTTTAGAATGAATAAGGCACAAAAAGGTGCCCTAAATGACCAGATGACCACTGGAGGGAATCAGGGATGACCACTTTACTCCCCCAGTGGTCACTGACCCCCTCCCACACCTCAAAGAGTTGAATAAAAAAAGTACCAGCCTCTATGACAGCTTCAGATGTTACAGCCAGTTCTATTAGAACAGCAAGCAGGTCCCTGAAGTAGTGTAGTGGTCAGTGCAGTGCATTGTGGAGAAGAGGACCTAGGCCCATATCTCACTCTACCTGTCACACTTGTGGAAACTGTGAGCCCTCCATAACTAACCAAAAACCTAAGGTACCCACATATAAGTGAACTCTTCACCCATAGGGGCTATTGTAGTGGTGTGCGGCATTGGCGCCGACTTCGTGGGTGCTCGAGCACCCCCAATATTTCCCCGCCAGAACCGGAAGGTCCCCAGGAGCCAGCCCGCTGCCTGACCTCTTCTCCCACTCCCACAACAGTCCTTCGCCTGCCCCTCACCTTCCTGCATGCCGCCCATAACTTAAAAGTCATCTTACCGGGGTCCCCGGGCCAGCAGTAGTGAAAGGCGAGCACGAGCAGGCTCGGCGAGTTGGTGCTTCAGCCTGCCTTCCCTTCTCGTTGCTCTCAGCTCTGCCTCTGGTCCCGCCCTTGCGGAAACAGGAAATGAGGGCGGGACCAGAGGCAAAGCTGAGAGCAACGAGAAGGAAAGGCAGGCTGAACTTAGCACCGACTCGCCGAGCCTGCTCGTGGTCGCCTTTCACTACTGCTGCTGCTGGGACCCCGGTAAGTTGACTTTTAATTTATGGGCGGCATGCAGTATGGCGAGGAGCAGGCGAAGGACTGTTGTGGGAGTGGGAGAAGAGGTTGGGCTGGAACTTGAGTCAGAGGGAGGGAGGGGGGTCTGGAACTCGGAGGAAGGAGGGATTGGGGTTTGGAACTCTGAGGAGAGAGAGAGGGGCCTGGAACTCTGAGGAGAGGGAGGGGGGCCTGGAACTCTGAGGAGAGGATGGGCTGGAACTCTGAGGAGAGGGGGGCTGGAACTCTGCGGAGAGGGAGGGGGGGCTGGAACTCTGCGGAGAGGGAGGGGGGGCTGGAACTCTGAGGAGAGGGGAGGGCCTGGAACTCTGAGGAGAGGGGGGGGCTGGAACTCTGAGGAGAGGGGGACAAAGGGAGAGGGGGAGGGGAGATGCACCACCTGTAAAAAAAAATTAAGCACCCCCAATCATTTTGAAAAGTTGGCTACTATGGTGTGCTGTGGGTTTTGGAGGGCTCAGCAGACAAGATAAGGGGGTAATGGTGAAATGTGTACCTGGGAGCTTTTATTTGAAGTCCACAGCAGTGCCCCCTAGGGTGCCCCATTGCTCTCCTGGGATGTCTGCGTGGCCAATCTACTAAGATTGCTGGCTCCTCCTACATCCCAATGGCTTGATTTTGTGCATTTTGCACTTGGATTTTTTTTTTCCGTAAATGGACCAAAAAGATAAACACAAAGAGCACAAAACCATCTAGCATGTGACTATTTTGGGGGGAAAAAAAGATAAGACATTTTGCTGTTTTGAAAATGATTTCCTATTCAGATTTGGGATGTTTAGCACAAAACTTCCAAAGTCCAACTTAGACGTCATATCGAAAATGCCCCTTATAGTAACATATGGAACTTTGTAAGTCTAAGTACTTTGAAAATGAGCCCCTAATGTGCCCATTTTTGAAGCAGATGGATGTCTCCAAAGGGCCAAAAAAAGTCCATCTGCTAAAAATGTTTAAAAAGCAAATTTGAAAAAGCAGAATTAGAATGCTCTACACTGCAGCTCTTCCAAATAGCAAGAGGTTGTGTTGGAGGCGTGTTTTGGGTGGAACAAGGGTGGACCCAAAATTAGGGTGTTCAACAATGATAATGGAATGGGAAGAAATGTCCAAGGGCAAAAACTACATTTTTATCGAGACCTGTTCAATCATGTTCAAGTTACTAAAAATGCTCTGATTGAGCAGCTGAGTTCTGGAAGAATAAAGGCATGACCTCTCTTGAATCCCCCAGTGCAGTGGTTCCAAAATCTGTTCCTGAAGGCTCCTCAGACAGTCAGTTTTCAGGATATTCACAATGAATATTCATGAGAGAGGTTTGCATGCAGTGGAGGCAGTGCATACAAATCTTTCTCATGAATACTCATTGTGGGTATCCTGAAAACCTGACTGGCTGGGGTGCCTCCAGGACCAAGTTTGGGAACCACTGCCCCACTGATTGATGTCCCTCTCCCCTGAAAGTGAAACTGAAAGAAATACCAGGCCCTATGACAGCATCAGGTGTTATAAGCATTCTGCCCAAAACAGGTGTGAGGAGTAGCCTAGTGGTCACTGCAGTGGATTGTAAAGCTGGGGACCCAGGTTCAGTTCCCACTTAAGCTTTTTTTTTTTCTTTTAAATTGTGAGCCTTCCAGAAACAGAGATATACCTAAATATTAAAGACACCTGGAAGCCTGAAGGCTATTGAGGTGGTGCACTTTCAAGTACAGTCTCTAGAGGGCTCACCATTTAAAATTACACAATTGCAGTGGAATATGAACTTGGGTGCCCTGGATTAAAGTCCACTGTAGTAACCAATAGGCTGCCCGTCTGCTGTACAAGGACATCTGTGTGGCCATTTTTGTACAAATGCTGCCAGACAGATGTCTTTGTCCCTGGTTTTTTTGGCATCCATAATTTGGATGTTTTATTTTGGAAAATGGCTGTTCATTTTGGACATTATCACATATTTTTGAACAGGAAACCTCAATGTTTTTCTGTTTGAAAATGGCTGTGAGATGGATGGGATTTTGGATGTTATGAGCAGAACATCCCAATTCTGACTTGGATGTTCTTTTGAAAATGCCCCTCCATGGGAATAAAGACCACACAATATTGAAGACAGCAATTTGAATGATAAGTCCTGGAGAGGATGTTGTGTTCTAGTCACGGGGCTACTTTTGTAGTCCCTTCATAGGGTGAATTGGAGAGAGTAAGGTGATGGGTGACAGCTTTTTTATTAGGAATAGCAAAGGCTTGGAATAGTTTGCAAGAAAACCTGTAATCTGAGAGGGATTGTAGGATCCTCCGTAACCAATTTGAAACCTGGCTGTTTCCCTGTGGAGATAACTGAGTAGATGAGTGAATAAATAGAAAATAAGGTAGTTTAGCCATTCACCTAATGCTATTGTTTGTTTATGCTGTTTTAATTGTTTAATGTTGTACATGTCTCTGTGCATTTTAGTATAGGAAAGAATCAATAATTCTGTAAATAAATAATGTAAACAAATAGATTTTTATATGCATATATAATTTTTTAGGTCCTCACCTTGTGTCCTTCAATGGAAATAACTTTAAAGCCCCAAGACACCTGGAAAGTTGAGGTGACATTCAGCCCCAAGAGTCGCATCCAATCGTTTGCAGAAGAGGTCATGCTGGAGCATGTTGGATTATCACGCTGCCTCTTTGTTATCCGTGGCTGCAGCCATGGCATTGAGATCAGCTTGGATCAGGATAATATACCATTTGGAGCTGCTGTCCTGCAAAGTCATGTAGTTCGACGCATTGTAATGTTCAATACAGGCGACATTGGAGCACGGTACTAAAGAAATATTATCTTTTTGCTTAGAAGCCAGGGTTTTCTGAGTTAGGTGCTTCCCACATGGGATGGAAATGGTATTTTGTCATATTCAAAGTTAAACTGCAGATGTTAAGAGAGTGTTCTAAATCCAATATATTATTACAAAACCTCAACGTTTAGAAAACAGTTGTAAATAAATATTCCATCCAAAAAATTAAAACTCACACTAGTAACACAGAATATGGGAGGTAAAAGCATCAGCAAGCTTAGATTGCTTTAGTCAAAAATGGCTCAGGTTCTATCATCAGCTTAAAAAAAAACCTCCCTTTATTTACATTCTATTCTATTCTGTTATATTCGAGTCTTGCATACCGCCTATTTTCCAAAAGGATTCATAGCGGTTTACAATGCAAGGCGGTCTCAACAGTAGAGGGATGTTAACTTCATGGAATGGTAGGCATTAAGGTGAACATTACATAATCAAGCAGAACATTTAACACAGGCCTGTTTGTCAAACAGGTAGGTCTTCAGAGTTTTCCTGAAGGAGATAGGAAGATGAGTATCTTAGATCTGATGGTAGCACATTCCAAAGTCTTGCCCAGGAGAAAGGAAGGGAATTTTCTAGAAGATTGAGCAGATTACTTTAAAGTTGATGCAATGATTGATTGGCAGCCAGTGTAGGTTTTGTCTTTCAGATGACACACTAGCGCGGCAGCCCATACCACAGATTAGCCGAACAGAGGTGTTTTGTAGTAGTTATAAACAGTTATGTAGTTTACTTGCAATTCGAACGTATAACGAATTGCAGTAGTCTACTTGTGTTAGAAGAACTGCTTGGGCTAGAATTTTGAAGTCCTCTTGTTGGAGACATGATCTTATTGCTCTTAGTTGTCTGAGTTTGAGAAGAATCTTTTACTGAGGTCATTAATTTGCCTATTGAAACATAATCTGTCGTCGAGGATTATGCCTAGTACCCTTGAATGATATTCTATTGTTAGTGTTTCGACTGTACTCAGTGTTATCGATTTTGCTGGGAGACTATCCTGCTTATAATTTTAAATAGAAAAACGCCTATATTGTGACCCAAATCGGGAGATAGACGTTTATCTCACAAAAACGAATAAAGCGGTATAATCGAAAGCCGAATTTGGACGTTTTCAACTGTACTCCGTCGCGGATGCGGACAAAGTTGATGGGGCATGTCGAAGGCGTGGTGAAGGCGGAACTGGGGTGTGGTTATCAGCCGATCAGAGATGGGCGCCTTTCGCCGATAATGGAAATAAAATATGCGTTTTTAGCGAGAATTTAGGGCACTTTTCCTGGACCCTGTTTTTCCACAAATAAGGCCCCAAAAAGTGCCCTAAATGACCAGATGACCACTGGAGGGAATCGGGGATGACCTCCCCTGACTCCCCCAGTGGTCACAAACCCCCTCCCACCACAAAATATGCCATTTCATAACTTTTTATTTCACCCTCAAATGTCATACCCACCTCCCTGGCAGCAGTATGCAGGTCACTGGAGCAGTTATTAGGGGGTGCAGTGGACTTCAGGCAGGTGGACCCAGGCCCATCCCCCCCCCACCTGTTACACTTGTGCTGGTAAATGGGAGCCCTCCAAACCGCCCCCCCAAACCCACTGTACCCACATGTAGGTGCCCCCCTTCACCCCTTAGGGATATAGTAATGGTGTAGACTTGTGGGCAGTGGGTTTTGAGGGGGATTTGGGGGGCTCAACACCCAAGGGAAGGGTGCTATGCACCTGGGAGCTGTTTTTCCTTGGTTGTTTTTTTTTTGTAAAAGTGCCCCCTAGGGTGCCCGGTTGGTGTCCTGGCATGTGAGGGGGACCAGTGCACTACGAATCCTGGCCCCTCCCACAAATAAATGTCTTGGAGTTATTCGTTTTTGAGCTGGACGCTTTCGGTTTCCATTATCGCTGAAAAACAAAAACGCCCTGCTCAAAAAAAGATAAACGTCCATGTTTTTCGAAAATACGCTTCGGTCCGCCCCTTCATGGACCCGTTCTCGGAAATAAACGCCCATGGAGATAGACGTTTCCGTTCGATTATGCCCCTTTATCTGTATCTCCAAACCAAAGTATTTTCGTTTTTTGTTTGTTTAGCTTTAGGAAATGGTTTGTAGCCCACCTGTCTATAACAGAGATGTGGTGTCTGATGGAGTCTAAGGTTTCCGTGAACGTTTCCAGTGCTGAGCATAGAAGGAAGATATCATTTGCATATGATAGCACAGAGATTCCGTTGGCTGTTGCATGATGTCCTAGAGAGCTCAAATAGATATTAAATAGGGAAAGTGAGAAGGTGAGCTCTGGAGTACACTGCATCCAGGGCACCAGCTTGGGGATTTTCCATTTTTACCCTTGATCTACTCTTTAGGAATGAAACAAGCCAACACAGTACGTTTCCGGCGATACCTATCTCGTTTAGTAGAAAAAGGAGTGTTGAGTGATTCACGGTGTCGAATGCTGCTGAAATGTCGAATTGTAATAGTATGACCTGTTGACCTTTGTTCAGAAACTGTCTGACCTTGTTGGTGAGGATAAGGAGTAAAGATTCAGTACTGTGCTAAGACCTGAAGCTATGTTGCATCCTATATAGAATGTTGAAGGATTCTAGGAAAGACTGAAGCTGTTGTTTACCATGAATTGTAAGAGCTTAGCCATCCATGGTATTCTTGCGACTGAATGGTAGTTATCTGCTCATAGGAATTTTGATAAGGGTGTAAGTATTATTTCTGAGATTCATGGTAGTAGCATATTTGCAGTGTTCTATTTGCAAAGTCGGTCAACCAGTTCAGGATTTGTGGTGGAATGTTAGTTAGTAGATATGATGGGCAAACATCCAAGTAGCATGACTTTTTTTGAGAGTTTAGATAGGGTCTTCCTGACTGTAATAGAAGTGATTTCTTCAAATTTTAACCCATATTCTGTCTGTGGGGATGTCATTTCTCTTACTGTTTGGGATTGATCCTGTCAAATTGTCCAAATTGACTTCAGGTAAGGAACTCCTGATTTTTTTCACCTTTTCTTGGAAATGTGCCAGTTCTTCTGCACTTGGTTTTAGTATCTCAGAGATCGCAAGAATTGGGTTCTATACAGGGGTGTGCTGGTAAATTTTTAACAACAGGCTCTTTCTCCGGGCATAGCCAGCTCTGCAGTTGGAAGGGCCAAGGGTGGCGGGGGTGGGGGGGAACACTTGCCTCTCTCTCCTCCCTCCCTCCGAGCAGGCACACTAGGCATACCTTTGCTGGCAGCCAATAAATGGACTGCCACCACTCCCAATGGCTTGCTCTGAGCAGCATGCTGAAACTTCTCACAGATGCTGGAGAAGTCCCAGCCTGCTGCTCAGAGCTGGAAACAAGTAGCGGGGAACAGCAGCAGTCTATTTACTTGGCTGGCAAGGCTCAGCATCCCCACCAGCAAAGTAAAACAGAATTCAGCAGGGGGCCCAAGCCCACATTTTGGGAGTCAGTTGTTAAAGTAGCCATGGAGGGCCCTACTTTAACAACCGGCTCCCAAAATTCTTAAAAACTTAACAACCAGCTCTTGCGAGCCTGTGAGAGCCTGCTCCAGCACACCACTGGTTCTATATATCAATGCATTTTTATCCTATCAATGCATTTTTATCCTATTTTTTATTTACACTATTATCGTCTTCTCCAGCCCATTCCCTACGAGTGGGTAATATGCACTCCTACCAGCAGAGGGAGACTGAGAATTATTGAACAGCACTCCTGTATAAGGGACTATGCAACCCTGACCTGCTCAGTATTTCTCAGTCTCCCAGCAGAGGTTTTTAGTGGGTGCATTAGTTTTGGCCCCTTGGTTTTAGTTAGGTTTACAGGTTCCCTTTAGAATCTTGCTTAGTGGTTTAGTAAAAGAAAAAAAAGGAACAAAAAGAAACCTCCTTTGGAGAGAAACAGCTGCATTGGTCTCGGGCTCTTGGCCCATGCGCCTCTTTTGGGGGGTGTACACTCCAGGCTCCAGTCCCTCCCCCATTCCACTCCCCTCTGCCCATAGAATTGTGCCTCGGTCTTCTCCCCTCATTCTCTTTCAAAAAAAAAAAAAAAAGAAATATATATATATATATTTCTTTTTTTTTTTTTTTTTTGGAAAGAGAATGGTGCTCTGTTCCCACCAGGGGCCTTGCCTGAAGGGACTTCTCTCCAGAGAAGGCAAGAGCCTGCCCTGTTGGCAGAGGTACTTCAGATGCTTAAATTGTCAGAAGATCCCACTCAGGTGTCCCGGAAAGGGGACCCACTTCTTAAGGGGGTTCGTAGACCTCCACAAACCTTTCCTTATTATGAGGATTTGAAGGAACTGGTGGAGGCAGAGTGGGTAGTTCCTGATTCGCATTTATGAATCAGTCGTGCCATGGCTCACCTTTATCAGCTCCCTCAGGCAGATCTGGAGACCTTTTGGGTCCCCAAGGTGGACGCACTGGTTACAGCGGTCACCAAGAAGTTGGCTATCCCTCTCGAGGGTGGGGCATCTCTCAAGGACCCGCAGAATCACAGGTTGGAGGCTTTGTTGAAACGCTCCTTCAAGGTTTCTGCCTTGGCCTTGCATGCGGCCATCTGCGGGGGCTATGTGGCTCGTGCCTGTTTTTGATGGGCTGAGTGTCTCCCCAATGTTCTGGCAGACTCCTCTTCTCATTCGGTAGCCGATGTCATTATTTTGGAGATGGTCACCACTTTTCTTGTGGATGCCATATATGACTTGGTTCGGGCCTCTGCAAGGAATCTGGCACTGGTAGTGTTAGAACGTCGCTTCTTGTGGCTCTGTCACTGGGCGGCACATGTAGCATCCAAAATATGTCTAAGTCAGCTTCCTTTCCAGGGTAAGCTTCTTTTTTGTGATGAGTTGGAGAAACTTGTCGAGTCTGGGCAAGTCCAAAGGGGCTCGACTTCCGTAGGATAGGTCCCACTTGGCTTCCCGATCTGCAGCCCTAGGGCGCTTCAGGGAGGCTTGCAGATACAGGTCAGGTAGAGGTGCTGGTTCTCAATGTGCTCGGTTCTGGAATAGAGGTGAATCCTTTCAGCCCTTTTGGGGTAACTGTAGAGGAGGTTGCGATGGAGGTGCCGGGTAATCCAGCAGTGCCAGAACCTCCCAGTGAAGGTGCGGGGGCCCAGTCTCCGGTTCTGGCCATAGGAGGCAGGCTTCAGCTGTTTTATCGGAGCTGGGTCCGGGTAACTTCAGACCAGTGGGTCTTAGATATAGTCAGGTACAGAGGTATGCACTGGAGTTTCACCATCTGCTTCCAGATGCCTTTCTCGTTTCTCCGTGCAAGTCACCGCTCAAGGCCAGGGCCGTGCATCAGACCCTGGATCGTCTTCTGGCTCTGTGGGCTATGGTTCCCGTTCCCCCAGGCGAGAGAGGTTCTGGCAGATATTCCATTTACTTTGTCGTGCCCAAGAAGGAGGGTGCCTGGCGTCCGATTCTGGACCTAAAAAGGGTGACTCGGGCTTTGCGGGTGTTGCCCTTCCGCACGGAGACTCTCCGTTTTTTCGCTTTGCAGTCCTGGGAGATCACTTCCAGTTTCAAGCAATGCCCTTCAGGCTTGCTATAGCGCCACTGACCTTCTCCAAGGTGATGGTGGTTGTAGTGGCTCAGTTGCGTCGGGAGGGTATCTTGGTGCATCCCTACCTAGACGATTGATTAATCAGGGCAAAGTCGGCAGAGGAAAGCCAGAGAGCCTCAAGTTGAGTGGTTCTCCTTCTCCAGCAGTTGGGATGGATTGTCAATGCATCCAAGAGCTTGCTGGTTCCCTCTCAGTCCTTGGAATTCCTGGGAGTGTATTTCAATACACGCGAGGGCTTGGTGCTCCTTCTGGCAGTGCTCATCCTGAAGATCCAGTCCCAGGTGCGTCGGTTGCTGGCAATCCAGGCTCCGTCAGCGTGGGATATTTTGCAGGTGCTGGGGTCTATGGCAGCATCCATCGAGGTGGTGCCATGGGCACATATGAGGCCTCTTCAGGCGGTCCTCCTGGCTCGCTGGTCCCCTCAGGTGGACTCTCTCTTATACAGAGTTTCTCTCTGTCATCCAGTGCAGCTCAGCCTTCAGTGGAGGCTGGATTGTTATCATCTGAGCCAGGGCATGCCCCTCGACACTCCGGACTGGGTGTTAGTAACAACGGATGCCAGCCTGACTGGGTAGGGAGCCCATTGTCAGGGTCAAGTTGCTCAGGGCTCCTGGGTGGCGGAGGAGTCTTGCTGGTCCATCAATCATCTGGAAACCAAGACAATTCGTCTTGCTCTGTTGCATTTTCAGCCGTATGCTCCTATTTCGCAATGCCTAAGTTTTCTCCGACAATGTGACAACAGTCGCTTACGTCAATCGCTGGGGGAGTGGGGGGGGGGACCAAAAGCTCTCTTAGCACAGGAGGTGGCGTTGATCATGGCCTGGGTGGAACAGAATGTCCAGCTTCATGTCAACTAGTCTATTTCCTTGCCTTCCTTCCTGGGGGATGAGTCCCCTCAGTTGTATAAGTTGGATGTTCGTTGGGCGTTGCAGTGCTATTTGCATCAGGCAGCGGACTTTCTGAAGTCCAACCGACTCTGTGTCTTGTTCGGGGGACCTTGAAAAGGGGAGGCGGCTTCCAAGACTTCCATCATGCATTGAATCAAGAAGGCAATTTCTTCCGCATACCTGCTGTCGGGGAAACAGGTGCCCGCAGTTCTTCGGGCACATTCTATGCATGCACAAGCTTCTTCCTGGGCAGAACACTCTCTCATTCCACCACAGGATATTTGTAAGGTGGTGACTTGGTCCTCACTGCATTCCTTCGTCAAGCATTACAGCTTGGACGTGCAGGCACAACAGGATGCTTCCTTTGGGGCATCCGTCTTGCTCCGGGGACCTTTCCACCCTCGGTGAGTACTGCTTTGGTACTTCTGACTCATAGAGAATGGTCTGGAGAAGATGATAAGGAAGGAGAAATTAGATCTTACCTGCTAATTTGCTTTCCTTGAGTCTCTCCAGATGATTCCAGAGCCCACCCAGGAACAGTGGGATCGTTGAGATTTCTTCCGTCTGGGATTGCAACTGCATCTCTGTGTTTTATTAAAGTTTGTTCCAGTTATTCTTTTTGATGTTCTTTTTCTTCTGGGGAGTTCTTTCTGGGAGCTCAATTTCTGGTGGTGTTTTAAGTGTTCAGTTTCTTGTGGTTGAAGTATTTTTAGGTGTTGCTTGGCTATTCAAACTACTGAGCAGGTCAGGATTACTTAGTTCCTTAAACAGGAGCGCTGTTCAATAATTTTCAGTCTCCCTCTGCTGGTAGGAGTGCATATTACCCACTCATAGGGAATGATCTGGAGAGACTCAAGGAAAGCAAATTAGCAGGTAAGACCTAATTTCTCTCTTTTTTTTTTTTCTTATCTCAGAATCCTTTTGGTAGCTTATTACATTTTTCTAGGGACTGTCCATGTCCAACGGTGGCTAACATTTCACTTCGCTGCTTCAGGGAATCATGGACCACTATAGAAAAGAATAAATAAAATAGATATGTAGATCTAAGCAAGTTATACATACATACAGGAGAGGAGTGGCCTAGTGGTTAGGGTGGTGGACTTTGGTCCTGGGAACTGAGGAACTGAGTTCGATTCCCACCTCAGGCACAGGCAGCTCCTTGTGACTCTGGGAAAGTCACTTAACCCTCCATTGCCCCATGTAAGCCACATTGAGCCTGCCATGAGTGGGAAAGCGCGGGGTACAAATGGAACAAAAAAAACCTTCAGATTGCAGGTACTCACAACTTAAGAGGTACAGTCTTATTGAATACTGCAGAATCAACTGTTTCACAAAACATGGCAACAATTTGAGATAGACATCATCACCCCCAGCTTCCAAACAGGCACTTTCCCTTTTCTAAGCCAATCAGATGAATTAGAGAAGAAGATTCAAAAATATATTTTTTAATTGCTTTTAGAAAAAATGTTGCCATTTAACTTTACCATTCAAACCTTTTGGTTCCATAGTGCCAAGACTGAAGATCCAGTGTTGCTCACATTGCAACTGCAGTTTCCATCTATCACCACCACAGAAAAGTGGAGGAATCCAATCCAGCACAAAACACTGAAGAGCTGAAAAATCATGATAATAATGCTTACAATGTAAAGCTAGAGGAGAATTTTCTATTTGAGTAGTTATTGTACTTTTATGCTCCACTATTTTCATATAAAATATTCTTGAAGATTGTCCCATATAGAGCTTCTTACAAATGTATATTATAAAATAAACCACAAATTTGTTCCATAGGTGGTGTGAAACTTGAATTTGTAGATCTTGCCATCACCAGGATTATCAAATTTATCAATTTCCAGGGTACTGCTACAGATAGAACATCCTCCACAGGCAAAGGACTAGAATCAGTAAATCATGCCAAAAAATTGGCATGGAAAAAATTATGTGTTGAGCGGTATTCTATAAAGGGCATCCATCTTTAGAGAACAGCGCCTAAACACCTAATCCGCACCTAACTTAAGATGCTTGCTGAAAGGAAGTGTTAATGCCAGCATCTAAATTAGGCACAGATGAGGCATATTCTATAAGAATGCATATAATTCATAGGAACATCCCTGAAATGCCCCCCCCCCCCCCCCAAAAAAAAATACACTTCCCAGGATTTACGCATGGATCATTATAGAATGTGATTCACGCATAAATCTCAATTAAGGCCAGTTAACACCAATAATTGTTGTTAGAAGCCAATTATTGACACTGATTGGCTCATTAATCAAATAAGTTGGGTGTGCAAATTAGCAATGTGTACTAATTTGCACGTGCAACTTTAATTGCCATGTACAGAATCCGGGGAAAAGTGTCCTCAAGCTCCTTGTTCCGTAGTGGACAAATCAAACCATCTCCCAGCTAGTGCAGATGGATATAACAGTTCTTTGAAATGTCTTCAACCAAAACTGAGCTTTATGAAAAACAAGTAGTACTGATAGCGGCCTTCAGTGGCCTCTGACGGTTCATGCTACAGAATTAGCATCAGCTGTATATCTTAAAACGCATGTTAATGTGTCGTCTGTTGTATCTTGTCTTGATGCTGGTTGTAATAATAGTTGCTGATTATTAACCTAGCCTATTTATATGCTTTATTGACAATTACCAAAGGGTATCCTCTGTTCTCTAAATGTCTCTTCAAAATCTTAGCTTGCTTTTTATATTCTCTTTCAGTGGAACAGAGTCTCCAGTATCTCAAAAATTGTGAGAAAGGAAGGCTCTCCTTTCAAAATTGTGGATGACAGCTTTCATATTTCTTTTTTTTTTTATTTCTTTATTTATACATTTCACATATACAGTACCAAGAACACCTCTTGTACAACTTAGGAGAACTGTAGGTACATCTTTACACAGGAAATCTCTACCCCCAACGCACTCTCCCGCCTCCCCTGTTAGTCCACAACAGAAGCGAGTGACCAAGCCACTATTCTGGGAAAAAATTTAAACCATAACAATCCAACACAAAAAGAGACACTGAAGGGAGATGTGGAAGGCAATTATAACTGAGGTGGAGATGCACTCTCCACACCAGGTGCCGGAGAAGGAGCACCCCCGCCCCCCCGGGAGTCCAGGAACGCTTTCAGCTGCAAAGGTTAAAAAAACACATACTTTACAGCATTCAACTTCACCACACATTTACAGGGATAATTGAGCCAAAAAAGGCCCCCCAACTGAAACACAGTGGGGCGCAGCTTAAGAAAAGCTTGTCGCCTCCTCTGCGTTACCTTGGTCACATCAGGATACATCCGTACTTGTACATTCAAAAATTTTTCTTTCCGAAATTTAAAGAATAACTTCAGAATCCTATCTCTATCTAACTGTGAAACAAATGTCACTATAAGAGTAGCTTGCTCCCGCCGCTCCTCTTCACCCTCCAACTCCCGAATAAAGTCCAAGGTGTCAAACCGCCCAGCAGACTCCTCACTAGCAGCCTGCTCGCCTTGAGCCACTCGCTTAAAAGGTTGCAAATAATAAATCTGCGAGATAGGCGGGCACGCCGGTTCAGACACCTTTAACACTTCAAAGAGATATTTTTTAAAAGTCAGTATCGGTGCAGTCAGCTGTTGTTTAGGAAAATTTATCACTCGCAGAGTATTTGCCCTCTGCCGATTTTCAAGAGCCTCAATCTTCCTATGCAACCATTTATTTTCTTTAATCATGGTGGTTTGTACCGATTGAACTGACTTAATGGCCAAGTCATGGGCCTCAGATCTTTCTCCCACTGTCTTTAATTGCAGTCCCAATTGGGAAACAGTCTCAGTTGGAAGCTGAGAGGCCTGCGACAGTAATAACATTTTCTTGCACAATGAAGTTTCCAAAGTAAGCAAAGCATCCCAGATAGTTTCCAAAGTAAAATTCGGAGGTTTAGGCAAAAGTGAAGACTTACTCAAAACTTCAGCACTCCTCTCGGACCCCAGAGAGAAACCGGCCCCCTCCTCCAGATGTCGTCCCCCTGGAGCACTGCCACCCTGCACGCTGATAATCCCCCCTTCCGGGGTATGCTGCGCACTCCTGCCCGAAGCAGGTCCTGGCACAGGGCCGTCCGCCCCCTCCTCGGAAGCCAGGAAGTCCTGTCCACTCACATCTCGCACCGACGCAGGCATGGGAGGCGGTTCCCTCACCTCCGGGCTGAGTTCCATCTCAGGCAGCAGGGACGCTTCACCTCTCTCCGCCCCTCCCGTCAGCAAGACTCCCGAACTCAGCTGGCTGCCTCCCACCACAACAAAGCGGTCCATCGTGCCCGAAGCGGGTCCCGCGAGTGCCCCAGGACCAGGCACCCGCTTACCCTTCCGCTTCGGCATTCCGCAGGTAAACGGGACTCAGGAAAAACAAGCACCTCTGAGCAACCTCGCCGCCCTCCCTTCAGGCCGCCATCTTGGTCCTCCCTCGACAGCTTTCATATTTCAACAGTGTATTCCTGTCTCTAATTTCAATAAACTGAAGTGAAAAAAAACCTTCCAATCCTTTAGTGATTAATATATCCAAAAATGATATTTCAACTTGATGATAATTCTTGGTGAATTTTAATCTATGATGGCTTTGATGTAACCATTCATAAAATGAAGAAAGCTCTTGTTCTGTTCCATCCCACAAAACGAAAATATCATCAAAAAATCTAACCCATAATTTAATGGAAACATAAAAACTTGAAGGTACGATTATATTCTGCTCATAAAAAGCCACAACCAAGTTGGCTACTGACGGGGCCATTGTGGCACCCATAAGCATACCTGAAATTTGTTGAAAAAACCATAAATCACTGAAAAAATATTTTTGTCATTACCAGTGAGGCCAGCTCCAAAATAAATTCTGTGGGGATAGTTTTATTGGACTAAATATCAAGGAAATATTTTAATATTGTTAAAGCTTCTTGCTGGGGTATCACAGAATAAAAGGGTCCTTTTACTAAGCTGTGGTAGCATTAACGTGCTTACTGCAGCAAAAAAAGGCCTTACCACAGGGCTCAGGTATCTATGGTATCCAATACCAAAAGACTCCAAGAAAAGCGCAACGATCTCACCGACTACCGTCCAGTTGCGTCTATCCCATTAGTAGTAAAAATGATGGAGAGTTTGGTGACTAAACAGCTTACGGATTACCTGGACAAGTTCTCAATACTACATAACTCAGGATTCCGATCCCACCATAGTACCGAAACTGTCCTTGTCACCCTCCTGGCCAAATTCAAACAGGAGATAGCCATAGGTAACAGCATACTCCTCCTCCAGTTTGACATGTCGAGCGCATTTGACATAGTAAACCACAACATACTACTAAGAGTACTTGGTCACTTCGGGATTGAAGGAAATGTACTTAACTGAATCAAAGGCTTTCTAACCACCAGAACTTATCAAGTAATATCAAACTCAAACATATCACCACTGTGGAAAGCTGTCCGCGGAGTACCTCAAGGATCACCATTATCACCAATACTCTTCAACATGATGATGATTCCACTGGCACAGTCTTTATCCAATCGAGGCCTTAACCCGTTCATTTACGCAGACGATGTTACAATCTACATCCCCTTCAGACATGACTTGACAGAAATAACCAATAAAATTTATTTTATTTTTTATTTCATTTGTACCCCGCGCTTTCCCACTCATGGCAGGCTCAGTGCGGCTTACATATACAGGTACTTATTTGTACCTGGGGCAATGGAGGGTTAAGTGACTTGCCCAGAGTCACAAGGAGCTGCCTGTGCCTGAAGTGGGAATCAAACTCAGTTCCCCAGGACCAGAGTCCACCACCCTAACCACTAGGCCACTCCTCCACTCCAATGATGGCATGAACATCACGAACTCCTGGGCAAATTCATTCCAACTGAAACTGAACACTGAAAAAACACACTGCCTCATCCTATCCTCCCAACATAACAAGTACAAACCCACAACCATAAATACCCCAGGACACACCCTCCCTACCTCAGATTAGGGTTACCATATGGCTCCAGAAAAAGGAGGACGGACTGAGCCAGCCGGGTTTTACTTCCATTGCTTTCAATGAAAGTAATTGAGCCAGCCGGATTTTACTTCCATTGCTTTCAATGGAAAGCAATGGAAGTAAAACCCAGCTGGCTCAATCCATCCTCCTTTTTCTGGAGCCATATGGTAACCCTACCTCAGATAGCTTGAAAATACTCGGCGTCACACTTCACCGCAACCTTACGCTCGAGAGCCAGGTAAACTCTGTAATAAAGAAAAATGTTCTATTCAATGTGGAAGTTCAAACGACTAAAACCTTTCTTCCCAAGAGAAACCTTTCAAAACCTAATACAATCAGTGGTCCTAAGTCATGCAGACTATTGCAACGGAATTTACACGGGATGCAAAGAACAACTCACAAAAAAACTCCAGACCGCCCAAAATACAGCAGCCAGATTGATACTCAGCAAAACACGATTCGAAAGTGCAAAACCCCTTCGAGAAAAGCTGCAGTGGCTCCCAATCAAAGGATCATCTTCAAAATCTGCACGTTAGTCCATAAAATTATATATGGCATAGTCCCAGGATACATGTTAGACCTTATAGATCTACCAATAAGAAATAGAGCTGAATCGTCAAGATCATACCTAAACGTACACTACCCAAATTGCAAAGGACTGAAATACAAAACAACTCACGCATCCGGCTTCTCCTAAATAAGCACACAACTATGGAATGGCCTCCAAAAAGCAGTGAAAACAATCCATGACCACCTGAACTTCAGGAAATCACTAAAAACCAACCTCTTCAAAAAGGCCTATCCCAATGATCCCATGTAAACCTCTTCACCCAGGAACATAACATGACTAATGATCGCACCGGACATCACACAATCTTCATCCCTTCCGATCCTCCACATATACCTCATTCGATCTCTATACAACCTGTATTTGTTATCAACCGACTGGGCAAACACCTTTGACGGTATTATGTAAGCCACATTGAGCCTGCAAATAGGTGGGAAAATGTGGGGTACAAATGCAATAAATAAATAAAATGGTACTTTTGTGATCTGCATGCAATTTCCTCGGGATCAAAAACAGATTTTATTTGTTAGTGCTGGGGCGGGTCAGGAGTGGAGAGTAGGTGTGTTCTGCACTAATTGGTTAACATAATAGGTGGTGGTAGGGGCCCACTCGCTAATGTGAAAATTAGCACATGGCCATTAATTAAAAAAATAGAAAAAGTTGCCATTTTACCCATGTGGTAAAAATGGCCTTAGTGCATGAGAATGACCCACATAAGGGTGCACTAAGGTCACTTTTTACTGCAGTTTAGTAAAAGGGTCCCAAAGTGATGTCTAAAGTTACCAGCCAAAGGTTCTCAATAGCCTCAAACTTTACTGAAAAATCAGCTAGTTTAATCATAAAGGGGTCCTTTTACTAAGACGTGCTAAGGAAGTTAGCACATGCTAATGATTAGTGCACTAAATGGTAAGACAATCATAGGAATATAATGGGCATCTTAGCATTTAGCTCACCTTTGTAAAAGAACCCCAAAGTCTGAAGAATCCTTTATATAAGAAAAAATATCTTAAACCAAAGGGAACAACAATCAACATAAATCGAAAGGAGTTCTAATAAAGAACCTTTTTTTAGAAACAATTGATCTGCCCAATGGGCCATTTAACATTTTATGCACTTTTGTGAGCATATATAGTACTGTTACAACTGGATAAGATACATTTAAAAACGTGTATTCTTTTTTTTATATAAAGTCAGACCTTAACACTCTTTGGGTAACTTGGAGGATTGTCTTTTTAATTTGTGGAGTAGAATCTATTGATGACGGCATATAAACATTTTCAGATAATAATTGTCTAAATAATTCATAATCTTATTCCTCTCGATCTTGTATAGGAAAGTGAACACATGATTGGATGTTGGGGTTGATGGCATTTGTCTCAAATAGCCACCATGTTTTGTGAACCAGTTGCATTGGTAGCATTTGGCTAAATTGTACCTTTTAAGTTGTAAGTACCTGTAAACTGAAGTATTCTTATTTCTAGTGGACCATGATTCCTTGAAGCAGCAAAGTGAAACACTGGTCACTGTTGGACATGGAGAATCCCTAAAAAAAATTTATTTAGCTACAAAAGGATTTGAGATAAGTAAAAAAATGTTAATTTAAGAGCCCTGTTTACAAAGCCATGCTATAGGCACACTAACGTTTTTAGCGTGTGCTAACACTAGAGACACCCATAGGAATATATGGGTGTCTCTAGCATTTACTGCATGCTAATTTTAGCACACACTAAAAACTCTAGCGCACCTTAGTAAATGGGGCCCTCAATAAAAAAAAATAGGATAAAAATGCATTGATTATATACAGTGCTTCTTGAATGTGAATAAAGGGATGTTTTTATGCCAATTATAGAACTTGAGCCATTTTTGACTGAAGCCACCTGAACTTGCTGAGACTTTTTCTTCCTATATTCTGTATTAGCAGTGTGGGTTTCAATTTTTAGGATGGAATATTTATTCACAACTGTTTTCTAAAAGTGAAGGTTTTGTAATAATATATTGGATCTAGTTACCTATACTCTACACTCCATCAATTGCTATTTTAGTGAAGACAATAGAATATTCTAGCAAAGAAGAACAGAGATTTGATTGCAACCTTTAAATAACCATTTATACACGTAAAGATGCACCGTTCTTCAAGTTTATTATACCATATATATAGTATATGTATTTCAAATAGATGGTAGACAAAATCCAGGTTTGATACAGTGGGGGGTTTTTTCAGTTTCTGGTTGAAAGATAGAATGAGGAAAGGTCAGAAGAAATGAAACAAATAATACTTTACCAAGATGGAGGTAGATACTTAGACTAGAAGGAATATCAATTAAAACTGTGATAGAATTGATGCAAGTGAAGAACAAATAGAGGGCTCCTTTTATAGATCGGTGCTACCGATTAGCTTACGTTGCATGCAAAGTAGCCCATGGGAATTGAATGGGCTTCTTCACATTCAGTACACCACTAATCAGTAGCACTGCTTTATAAAAGGAGCCCTGAGTGCATTCATTTAAAATGAAATAGGAAATATTGATATAATTTATTTCTTTTGTTTTAAAATGAGATGAAAGAAAAACAACAAAAATGTCTTGTGCTTTTTTGTTCATTTCATTATGTCATCCCCCCCCCCCCCCCCACCCTCGCCTTCCAAGCTGATGTAACATACTACTATTTTTTAAATCCAGAGCTGTCTTTTAAAGCCTTCCTCTGGGGTTTCTCCCATCCTTCCTAGAATCCTGCAGAACCACATCCTAGTATAAACACAATCAGGCTTATTTTCGAAAAAGAAGGGCAGCCATATTCCGATCCAAATCGGGAGATGGCCGCCCTTCTCCCATGGGCGCCCAAATCGGTATAATCGAAAGCCAATTTTGGGCGCCCCCAACTGCAGTCCGTCGCGGAGATGAACAGAGTTCCCTGGGGCGTGTCGGAAGGGTAGCGAAGGCAGGACAGGGGCGTGCCGGGGCATGCTTAAGAGATGGGCTCCCTTGGTCGATAATGGAAAAAAAATGGCGGGCATAGCGAAAATTTGGTCCGCTTTTTTTGGACCCGTTTTTTTCACGAACAAGACCCAAAAAAGTGCCCTCCCCTGACTCCCCCAGTGGCCCAGATGACCACCGGAGGGAATCGGGGATGACCTCCCCTGACTCCCCCAGTGGTCACTAACCCCCTCCCACCAAAAAAAACAACTTTAAAAACTTTTTTTTTCCAGCCTGTATGTCAGCCTCAAATGTCATACCCAGCTCCATGATAGCAGTATGCAGGTCCCTGGAGCAGTTTTTAGTGGGTGCAGTGCACTTCAGGCAGGTGGACCCAGGCCCAACCCCCACCCGTACTTGTTACACTTGTGGTGGTAAATGGGAGCCCTCCAAACCCACCCCCCCCAAAACCCACTGTACCCACATCTAGGTGCCCCCCTTCACCCATAAGTGCTATCGTAATGGTGTAGAGTGGTGGGGAGTGGGTTTTGGGGAGGATTTGGGGGGCTCAGCACCCAAGAGAAGGGAGCTATGCACCTGGGAGGTATTTTAATGTTTTTTTTTAATTTGTAAACGTGCCCCCTAGGGTGCCCAGTTGGTGTCCTGGCATGTCAGGGGAACAAGTGCACTACGAATCCTGGCCCCTCCCATGACCCAATGCCTTGGATTTGATCGTTTTTGAGATGGCCGCCTTTGGTTTCCATTATCACGGAAAACCAAGGCCGCCCATCTCAAATCCGCCCAAATCCTAGGCATTTGGCCAGTCCCAACCGTATTATCGAAAGAAAAGATGGCTGCCCATCTTTTTCAGTTATACGGTTGGGACCGCCCCTTCTCGTGGCCGTTCCCGGAGATGGGCGCCCTTACAGATGGGCGGCCCCTTTCGATTATGCCCCTCAATGGGTTCCTTTTACAAAGGTGCACTAATGGATTCAACGTGCTCTAACAATTAGTGCACACTAAATGCTAAGAAACCCATAGGTATAAAATGTTCTTATCATTTAGCACGCGCTAATCATTAGCATGTGCTGAATCTGTTAACATACCTTAGTAAAAGGACCTCAGTGTCCAGGGTCCAAAGAGAGACAGGAGAAATCCTCAGTTACTCCTGCCCAACTGGTAGTTTATTTTAACCTGGCACCAGCTGACCTGAGGCTACTACCATTTTGAAGTACAAGTGTAATGCAAACTCATTTTGAAAGGCAACATCCTTGCAAATTTTCCCATTCATAATGTGGCCAGTGCAGAATACAGATACAAAAGTACACATATATTTTACATCTGCAAAGGATGCATAGGAATTTGAAAATGAAATCTCAACAACTACTTTTAATCACCAACGTAACTCTACCCACATTTTATGTGGGTAAAATGTAGAACAGAGGAACAGACTTTTAGCAACTATTGAGGGGCCAATTTAAAAAATCCGTTTGATTCTTTGAGGACATGCAAGATATCCTCATGTGTGCATACCCCTCATCTGACACAGCCCTTGTGTGGGGAACACTCTCAAGCTTCTTTACTCAAAGCTTTTGAGAGTGATGCACCACCATTTTTCTGGATGCACTGTTCTGGTGATCCCCCTCAAGTAGTGTTAAAATCTGCTTTTTCAGTATTTTTCATCAAATCTTTGTTAATTCACTTGTATAAGCCCTTTGTGGATTTTGTTTTTCACAGTATTTGTCTTAGATTTTGGGAATATTTTTAAATTTCCTTTTTTTTTCCTGTCAGCCCTGTTCTGGTCTTGATAGGCCTAGAGCACCTGGTTGGGTTTTTTTTCATAATCATGTTGTTTTATTTCTCTACAGCTATTTTTCTGAACATGTCCCAGAAAAAAAAGTTTCCAGTGGCTTTAAGAAATGTTCCCGGTGCGGCAGGACAGTGTCTATAAAGGATACTCATAATTGGTGCCTGCAGTACCTGGGACCCAATAATGATACCTCTCAATGTCTTCTGTGTTCCCAGATGCTAAAGAGAGGTATCCATGGTCAAGAGAAGCAGAACAAACAATTTTTTGGTGTCGATAAGTCTAGGCCATGAACTTTTGTCATTGGATTCACTGGTTTCCATGACTCCTGGAGCTTCATCGAACACTGGGGACACATCGACATCAAGAGTGTCTCGATCACCCTCGACTTTGAGAATCGATAGTCTGTTGGGATCAATCATTCTCTGATCCCCTCCTAAGGAAAAGGAAAGATTCATCCTCATCCTCTTCAGCAAAGACAAGGATGCCAGATGTCAGACAGAGACCAGGGTGTACTGACATCAAGCCCCTTTAGAGCATGGTGCCAAGATCACTGAAGCATCAAGAACAAAATACTGCTGAATAGAGGGCCTCTTATCCTCCAGGACAATGGAGGGAGCAAAACTGCCTCCATAGAGCCGAGACTAGCACAGGGCTGACTAGGAGGTCAGTCATTTCAGGCAGGCAGAGAAAAACATATATCCACCTGAGTAGTTCTATGAGTCTGATTCAGAGCAATCCTGGACATCTGAGGAAGAACCAGAGATGTTCTCCTTGGAGGGGCCCACTTTCTTCCGTCAGATCCCTCCCCACCACATGAGAGATGTAAATCTCCTCCAGAGGAGCTCTCATTCACTCAGTTTGTCAGGGAGATGTTGAAAGCCATCCCGTTTCCTTTAGAGATGGAGGAGGAAACCAAACCAGAAGTACTGGAAATCCCTCGATTCCTTGACACCCCCTCCCCCACCAAGGAGGCTGTTACAGTGCTCGTTCACAAAATCCTGAAGGATGAACAGATGACACTGTGGGAGACCCCCCCCCCCCCCCCCCCCGTATTGCCTATGAAAAAGAAGATCAACTCTGTACATAGCAAAAGGCTCCAGGATTCAAGAAAATACATCTGGTCGAATCCACTCTCAAAAGGGCAGGGGTGCAAAGACTCACTCCTTGATGCCCCTGGGAAGAGAGGTGAGGACCTTGGAGCCTTTTAGGAAGAAATCCTTTAATTATGCTATGCTCAAGTCCTGCATAGCATCCTATCAGCTCTTTACCAGCATGCACTTAAAGAAAATTGTGTGTACTGACACTCTCCTCCAAGAGAAGGCAGATGAACTCCAGGAGCTAGGAGCCAAAGGGATCCACAGTGGAGATTAGTGCCCACAGAATTGCATTTCTGTGGGCCTCAGACCTTAAGCCAAAAGTGCAGAAGCTTGCTGACATGCCATGCTGTGGAGAGAATTTCTTTGGAGATAAGGTGCAGGAGTCTGCTACCTTCATCAAGCAATATTCACTCCAAGCTCACTTCTAACCCAGCCTCCTCTTTTAGGAGGTTTTACAATGGAGGACAGTGGAGGTTCTGCTATTCTCATAGACACGGGTAAGGGTAATGGAATTTGATATGCCACCTTTCTGCGGTTCAATCAAAGCAGTCTACATTTATTATATGTAGGTACTTTCTCTGTCCCTAGTGTGCTCACAGATTGTACCTTGGGCAGTGCAGGGTTAAGTAACTTGCCCAGTGTCACAAGGAGCTGCAGTGGGAATCAAACCCAGTTCTCCAGGTTCTCAGCTCACTGCACTAACCGCTTGGTATCCCCCTTCCTCTTATTCCTCCCAAAAAATACAGGGATTGCTTTTGCACAAGACAGCGAAGGGCCCTGAAAGATGAGCCAGCTCCACAGTCCAAACCAGGGATGGATTTTGTTTTTAATATTATTTTTATTAAAAATGTTTTGGAATAAACATCCAACAAAGCAACTTATACAGCTATAAATGAAACATTGTAATCCTCAGCCATCTCTCCCCCCCCCAACCTACCCCCCCCCCCCTTAGCATGAGAGATGATATGCATATGGCCACTGCTAGTCCATTTCCAGTTCTCGTTCAGGTGGGTTCCAAGAATCAGAGTCACTGTCTATACCACGGTGACCACTAGCCGGGGGGCATCCAAGTCAATCCCTGATAGAGACCTCCACTCTCTATACTTGTCCCAGAGTTTATAAAAGTGAGTCACCTACCCAGATCGAATAGGTGTGAGTTTCGACATCTGATATAAATAGTCCATTTTGTGAACCACTTTTATCACTGGTGGTGTGTGCGAGTTTCTCCATGATGAAGCCAATGTTATCTTCTTGCCCGCCACCAGAAAGGTTGAGGCCAAGCGATGCAAAGCTGGTGAGATCCCTCGGGGGGTGAAAATGTAATAGACAGTGTTCTGCAGTGGCCAGATAGTCTTTTCCCAACATCTGGCCAAGCTGCCGTAGTAACTCCGCCCAATAACCTTTTATTTTTGGACAGGACCACCAAATGTGAAACATATCTCCTACTGCCTTACAGCCCCTCCAGCAATGGCCCGAAATTTGTTTAAACATTTTTGCTAATCAGTCAGGTGTATAGTACCAGCGATACAAGATCTTGTAGCCATTCTCTATCAATGAGCTACTTATAGACACTCTTAACATGTAGCCAAATGCTCGCTCCCAGCTCTGCATATCATGACTGACCCCCAGGTCACATTCCCATCACTGTGTGTATTTCAAGATTGGTGACCTATGGGATAAAAGCGCTGCATAGATTCGAGAGACACATCCTCTGGCTCTCCCCCCCCCCCCCCCCCCATTGCCCGCTCTAGTCCTGTCTCTTCTAGCTGTAGCTCCTCTCGTGCCAGGGGTGTAGCCAGACAACAGATTTTGTGTGGGCCTAGGCAAGAAGTAGGTGGGCACCAAGTGTTCTCTCCCCCCCCCCCCCCCCCCCCCCCCACACACACTAAAAAAAATATCTCAGCTGGCGGGCGCTGAAAATTGATTATGTGCAGGTGCCAGTATCGTGGAGAGTAGCATTTTCATTACCATCAGGGGAACTCTTCAGTTGGCAGAGCTTGGGATCCCCACCAGCTACTGCTAAACATGTGCTACTGTTGGGTGGGCCTGAGCCCTAAGGGGGTGGGCCCTGGCTCACCCAGGCCCACCTGTGGCTACGCCACTGTCTTGTGCTCTGCGAAAAATATAGTCCCTTATCCGGTTATAGTGAAACAGATGATGGCACGGGAGGCCAAACTCCTCCTGCAATTCTGCAAAAGATAGAAACGTCCCCTCCTCCCAAAGCTTCCCCAGATGTCTCAGGCCCCTTTGCTCCCAAGCCTTATATACTGTATCATCTTTCCCCCAAGAATAACCAGGGGCGCCTTGTATAGGCATTTGGTGAAAATATTGTATGTCGGGGTAAAATTTATGGCGTATGTCACACCATGTTTGGAGGGAGAAATGAACCGCCAGGGGGGCACATGCCGCCAGGGCCTGTATGTGTGTCCTAGGTAGCCGTAGTGTTGAGGCCAATTGCATAAGTCCCAACCATTGTTTTTCTATTTGAAGCCAAGGTTTATTACTGTCAGTGGCCCACCCCACTAGCAAGCGCAGCTGGGCTGCCTGAAAATACAGAGAAAAGTTTGGAACACCCATTCTCCCCTTCAATTTGGATTGGTATAGGACCTCAGCTCGCACCCTCGGGGGCTTGTGTTTATATGCAAATGCCTTTCGTTTTAATTGGTGAAAAAAAGCTTCTAGGGATCGGTAGTGGCAGTGCCAGAAACAAATATAGAATTTTTGGCAGTATCATCATTTTTATGGCTTGTATTCTACCTAACCAGGAAAGTTCCAACCCTTCCCAACGATCTAACTCCTGAAATAGTTCCCGTAGCTTAGAGGGAAATTTTTCCCTAAATAACCCCTGTAGTGTAGGTGTCAAGTTGACTCCCAGATATCGAAGAAAGTGTGTGGTCCATCTAAAAGGGAATCGTTGTTGTAAGCTTAGTATCATCTCAGGAGGCAGATTTAAACCCATGATTTCCGATTTGGTCATATTGATCTGTAGGCCTAATATAGACCCAAACTGTTGAAGGCTCTGCATCACCACCTGTAAAGAGTTCTGAGGGTTGGTCAGTGTCAATAAGATGTCATCTGCAAATAACATGATCTTATGTTCTGAATTGATTTGCAGTTTTCTGACCACTGACAGGTCAGTTATGACCCATGAACTGCATAGCTACAGGCTCAAACTTAAAATGCCTGAGACCTCTAATTACTTGGGCCAGTGGTTCAATGGTGAGAGCAAATAGCAGCGGGGACAGCGCGCACCCTTGGCACGTCCCCCACCCCAGCATAAAGGCGTCCGACCGGGCCCCATTAATAATTAAAGAGGCCATCGGATGGTCGTATATACACCGAAGCAATGATATAAAACGTCCCGTTAGGCCCATGCTTTCCAAAACCCAAAACATATAAGGCCAATGGACCCAATCGAACGCCTTCTCTGCGTCTAGGGAGAGCATTAATGTGGGCTGGTGAGTAGTGTTTGTTTCATGTATCAGATGAATGGCCCGTCTGATGTTATCAAATGTTTGCCGACCCTCTATAAAGCCTGTCTGGTCCACATGGATCAAACGGGCATCAATCTTTGTAGACGCTTGGCCAAAATCTTGGTGAATATTATATAACCAGGCATGGATTTTGACTGCCCCAGCACAGCATAACCTCAATCCCCGTAACCATCCCAGACAACCTTCTGGTAGAAGAGAGTCTAGAACTTTTTGCTGCAAGGTATTCTATTATAACTTTGGACCGATAGTTCTAAAAATTGTCTAGATAGGTTACCATCTGCAATTAGAAAACATTTCTCCAAATTTCTCGGTGGGAGCATCAATTTTACAGCCAGCATCAGGAATTGCGTACCAAGTAACTCTCTTCTTTCTTACAGGCCAATGCAGTCAGACACATTCAACACCAGGAAAGAGGGACGGGATTTTATTTCAAATACTTCCTGATCACAGAAATGATGGGATTTTGTCCTGTCCCAAACCTAAGGGCCTTGACCTGGCCAAACAAAAGTTCAGGATGATTTCCTTAGGCATCCTCATTCCCATGCTTCTAAAAGGGATTGGTTATGCTCTCTAGACTTAAGGGATGCTTATACTCACATACAGATATATCCAAGCCATAGGAAGTATCTAAGATTCATAATAAACACCACTTCTAGTACTGTATACTGCATTTGGCCTTGCATCAGCACCAAGAACGTCTACAGATTGTTGGAGCATCTCTACACAGACTGGGGGTGCACATGTTTCCCTACTTAGATGATTGACTCTTCAAAAGAATTGCATATGACCATTTGGATATTAGAGCTACTTGGGTTCATTATAACCTTTCCCAAGCAACATTACCACTACAGTTCATGTAATTTCCATGGCATGCCTTAATTTGAGGCAAGCATAGTGGATCCTATTAACCTAAGGCCACAAGCCACACGAAGCCTTCAGAACATCATTTTCATCACCTTCCCACTCAGGGACTCGCTGTCCTGATGGATGTTTCAGACCAATCTGGTGAAAAGGATTCTGCTTCCAAATTCCTGAAATTGAGAAATATGCTGTGGGCACTAATCCCCAATTGTGGATCCATTTGGCTCTTTGTTCCTGGAGTGCTAGGGAAGTAAAATTCCTAGACATATTAAATGACTGCTTCTTGGAGCAACTGGTCCAGGAACAAACAAGAAGGGGAGCTATTTCAGATCTAGTCCTTAGTGGAATGCAGGACTTAGTCCAAGAAGTAATGGTGTTGGATCCACTGGGAAAGAGCAATCATAGCATGATCAAATTTGACTTAATAACTGGAGTGAAGTCACTAAGAAAATCTACTATAGCAGCATTTAATTTTCAAAAGGGCAACTATGATACAATGAGAAAAGTGGATTTTGAAAAAGGCTAAAAGTATCAGCTGCTAAGATTAGGACTTTAAATCAGGCATGGACGTTGTTTTAAAATACCGTCTTGGAAGCCCAGACCAGATTTATTCCATGTATTAGTAAAGGAGAAAAGAAAAACAAACAACAGCCAGCATGGTTAAAAGGAGACGTGAAAGAGGCTATTAAAGACAAAAGAACATCCTTCAAAAAAATGAAAAAAAATAAAGATCTGAATAAAGAAAACCAGAAGCAACATAAGCAGTGGCAAGTTAGATGCAAAGCATTGATAAAGAAGGCTAAAAGAGAATACAAAGAGAAACTTGCCACTGAGGTGAAAACTCATAGTAATAACTTCATAAGGTATATCAGAAGTAGAAAGCCTGTGAGGGAATCAAAGGTACCTTTGGATCATCAGTGAGTAAAGAGGCACTCAGAGAGGACAAGGCCATTAGTGGAGAGATTTGAAAGAATTCTTTGCTTTGGTCTTAACTGAAGAAGATGTAAGTGATATACATGTACCAGAAATGGTTTTCAAGGGTGATGATGCAGAGGAACTGACATAAATCGGGAGATGGCCGGCGATTTCGGAAAAGCGGCGAAATCGGTATAATGGAAAGCTGCTTTTTTGACAGCATCGCCGCTTTCCCGTCGCTTCGCCGGTGAAAGTTCAAGGGGGCGTGTCGGTAGATTAGCGAAGGCGGGACATGGGCGGGCATGGGCGTGGCTACCAGATGGCCGGCTTTCGCCGATAATGGAAAAAAAAAAGCAGCATTAAGCAGTATTTCGCCGGCTTTACTTGGCCCTTTTATTTTCACGACCAAGCCTCAAAAAGGTGCCCCAACTGACCAGATGACCACTGGAGGGAATGGGGGGTGACCTCCCCATACTCCCCCAGTGGTCACCAACCCCCTTCCAAACTAAAAAAATAAAACTAAAAACCTTTTTTGCCAGCCTGTATGCCAGCCTCAAATGCCGTACCCACCTCCATGACAGCAGAATGTGTTGTATCCTCCGATAGCCTTTCCCTGGTTGCGATGTGGCTCTCGGGTGAGTGTGACACCTTTTCTGTTAGGTGCCCTGCAGAGTCACATTACCAATGCATTGTGTTGGGTGTAGGGTACTGGGCTCTACTCCCATGGTGCTTTTCCCCCCTGCCAGCCAGGTCAGAGTGTGCCCTGTTTTGTTTCCTGTTGTAGTCCATGCGGTAGTGGCCAGTTTTAGTTCCCTTTCCTGTGTTACCCACGTTAGAGAACGTAGTTCTTACCTTGAATGGTGCTGAAAGAGGGCATTGTACACCATTGTGCCAGCTCTGACCTACTGCTAATCTTAGTACCAGGGGACTCTTTGCCAGTGGGGCACAACCTCTGATCATAAGTACATAAGTACATAAGTAATGCCATACTGGGAAAAGACCAAGGGTCCATCGAGCCCACCATCCTGTCCACGACAGCGGCCAATCCACGCCAAGGGCACCTGGCAAGCTTCCCAAACGTACAAACATTCTATACATGTTATTCCTGGAATTTTGGATTTTTCCAAGTCCATTTAGTAGCGGTTTATGGACTTGTCCTTTAGGAATCCGTCCAACCCCTTTTTAAACTCTGCTAAGCTAACCGCCTTCACCACTTTCTCCGGCAACGAATTCCAGAGTTTAATTACACGTTGGGTGAAGAAACATTTTCTCCGATTTGTTTTAAATTTACTATACTGTAGTTTCATCGCATGCCCCCTAGTCCTAGTATTTTTGGAAAGCGTGAACAGACGCTTCACATCCACCTGTTCCACTCCTCTCATTATTTTATATACCTCTATCATGTCTCCCCTCAGCCGTCTCTTCTCCAAGCTGTATAGCCCTAGCCTCCTTAGTCTTTCTTCATAGGGAAGTCGTCCCATCCCCGCTATCATTTTAGTCGCCCTTCGCTGCACCTTTTCCAATTCTACTATATCTTTCTTGAGATGCGGCGATCAGAATTGAACACAATACTCAAGGTGCGGTCGCACCATGGAGCGATACAACGGCATTATAACATCCTCACACCTGTTTTCCATACCTTTCCTAATAATACCCAACATTCTATTCGCTTTCTTAGCCGCAGCAGCACACTGAGCAGAAGGTTTCAGTGTGTTATCGACGACGACACCCAGATCCCTTTCTTGGTCCGTAACTCCTAACGTGGAACCTTGCATGACGTAGCTATAATTCGGGTTCTTTTTTCCCACATGCATCACCTTGCACTTGCTCACATTAAACATCATCTGCCATTTAGCCGCCCAGTCTCCCAGTCTCGTAAGGTCCTCTTGTAATTTTTCACAATCCTGTCGCGATTTAACGACTTTGAATAACTTTGTGTCATCAGCAAATTTAATTACCTCGCTAGTTACTCCCATCTCTAAATCATTTATAAATATATTAAAAAGCAGCGGTCCTAGCACGGACCCCTGAGGAACCCCACTAACTACCCTTCTCCATTGTGAATACTGCCCATTTAACCCCACTCTCTGTTTCCTATCCTTCAACCAGTTTTTAATCCACAATAGGACATTTCCTCCTATCCCATGACCCTCCAATTTCCTCTGTAGCCTTTCATGAGGTACCTTGTCAAACGCCTTTTGAAAATCCAGATACACAATATCAACCGACTCCTCTTTGTCCACATGTTTGTTCACTCCTTCAAAGAATTGAAGTAAATTGGTCAGGCAAGATTTCCCCACACAAAAGCCATGCTGACTCGGTCTCAGTAATCCATGTCCTCGGATATGCTCTGTAATTTTGTTTTTAATAATAGCCTCTACCATTTTCCCCGGCATCGACGTCAGACTCACCGGTCTATAATTTCCCGGATCTCCCCTGGAGCCTTTTTTAAAAATGGGCGTTACATTGGCCACCTTCCAATCTTCCGGTACCACGCTCGATTTTAAGGATAAGTTGCATATCACTAGCAGTAGCTCCGCAAGCTCGTTTTTTAGTTCTATCAGTACTCTAGGATGAATACCATCCGGTCCAGGAGATTTGCTACTCTTCAGTTTGCCGAACTGCCCCATTACGTCCTCCAGGTTTACCGTGAAGTCAGTAAGTTTCTCCGACTCGTCCGCTTGAAATACCATTTCCGACACCGGTATCCCACCCAAATCTTCCTCGGTGAAGACCGAAGCAAAGAATTCATTCAGTCTCTCCGCTACGTCTTTGTCTTCCTTGATCGCCCCTTTTACCCCTCGGTCATCCAGTGGCCCAACCGATTCTTTTGCCGGCTTCCTGCTTTTAATATACCGAAAAAAATTTTTACTATGTTTTTTTGCCTCTAATGCTATCTTTTTTTCATACTCCCTCTTGGCCTTCTTAATCTGCGCCTTGCATTTGCTTTGACACTCCTTATGCTGTTTCTTGTTATTTTCAGACGGTTCTTTCTTCCATTTTCTGAAGGCGTTTCTTTTAGCCCTAATAGCTTCCTTCACCTCACTTTTCAACCAGGCCGGGTGTCTTTTGGACTTCCGTCTTTCTTTTCTAATTCACGGAATATGTATGGCCTGGGCCTCCAGGATGGTATTTTTGACAGCGTCCACGCCTGTTGTACAGTTTTTACTCTCTCAGTTGCCCCCCTAAGTTTTTTTTTTACCGTTCTTCTCATTTTATCATAGTCTCCTTTTTTAAAGTTAAACGCTAACGTATTTGACTTTCTCCGAGGACAAGCAGGCTGCTTGTTCTCACTGATGGGTGACGTCCACGGCAGCCCCTCCAATCGGAAACTTCACTAGCAAAGTCCTTTGCTAGCCCTCGCGCGCCCGCGCGCACCGCGCATGCGCGGCCGTCTTCCCGCCCGAAACCGGCTCGAGCCGGCCAGTCTTCTTTTGTCCGCACTCGGTACGGTCGTGTTTTCGCCGTGTCGAGCCCCGGAAAGTCGACCTCGCGCGTCCAATTTGTTTTGAACGTGTTTTTTTCCTTCGGGAAAGCTTTGTCCTAGTCGGGAAGTGCTCCGGAAACCCCCCGCCGGGTTTCGTGTAAATCCTCCCCGTACTTCCAGCTTTTTTGCCCCGGTAAGTTTTCTTTCGTCGTCGGGGTAGGCCTCTTTTCGGCCTCGGTCGAGATTTTTTCTCCCTCTAAATTTGGTGCTTCAAATTTCGCCATTTCGGCTTTTGATTTCGCCGGCGTGACTTTTCCGCCCATGACATCGAAGCCTTCCAGCGGCTTCAAGAAGTGCACCCAGTGCGCCCGGGTTATCTCGCTCACTGATCGACACTCGTCGTGTCTTCAGTGTCTGGGGGCCGAGCACCGCCCTCAGAACTGCAGTCTGTGTTCCCTGCTTCAAAGGCGGACTCAGGTAGCGAGACTAGCCCAGTGGAACGTGTTGTTCTCGGGCTCTTCGTCGGCATCGGCACCGGGATCTTCGAGTGCATCGACGTCGTCAGCGTCCAGACCATCTTCCTCGGCCGCCCCTGCATCGAGTGCATCGAGGCATCGGGCCTCTGCATCGGCGCCGAGACATCGGATAGCTGCATCGACGTCGGTGGTACCAGGACCTCGTCTGCTGATGTCGTCGGACGGTGGTGCATCGGGTGGAGTGCAGGTGAGGGCTGTCCATTCCCCCGCTGGTGGCGGTGAGCCCTCGGGTGGGTCTCCTCCTACCCTGAGGGCTCCTGCGGTACAGCCCCCCCGAGATCGACCTTCTTCAGTCTCGGCCCCGAGGAAGCGACGGATGGATTCGACGTCCTCCTCGTCGGTGCCGGGGAGCTCTGGTGACATGCTTCGGAAGAAATCGAAGAAGCATCGACACCGGTCTCCTCCCCGTGTTGGCACCGAGAGCTCTGGGTCGCCGAGGGATTCGGCACCCAGCAGGCATCGGCACCGAGAGGACCGCTCACCCTCTGTTCAGGAGGTGTCGATGCGCTCCGCTCTGGACAGCCCGGAACAGCCTCCACGCCCGGAACAGGTACTGACGTCGACGCCTGCATCGACCTCTCAGCCTTTCTCTGCAGCCGCTCTAAACGAGAGCCTCCGGGCCGTTCTCCCAGAGATTCTGGGAGAGCTGTTGCGCCCTACCCCTCCGGTACTGGCGGTGCTTGCGCCACCGGTACCGTCGAGCGTGGCGCCGGCTGGCCCATCGCCCAGGTTGAGGTCCCCGACGTCGGTACCGCGTGCGGTACCGACCGCGGCCACCTCCCAGGAAGGCTCCCCGACTACGTCGGCGGAGGGAGCTTCGCCGATGCGGGCGAGGGAGTCTACCTCTCGACGCCCCCATCGTGGACGGGGTTCCACGGAGTCGAGCAGGGCGAGGTTGCAGACACAGGTCCGTGAACTTGTGTCTGACACCGAGGGTGAGGCCTCGTGGGAGGAAGAGGAAGATCCCAGATATTTCTCTGACGAGGAGTCTGAGGGTCTTCCGTCTGATCCCACTCCCTCTCCTGAGAGACAGCTTTCTCCTCCCGAGAGTCTGTCTTTTGCCTCCTTTGTCCGGGAGATGTCTACGGCCATCCCCTTCCCGGTGGTTGTGGAGGACGAGCCCAGGGCTGAAATGTTTGAGCTCCTGGACTATCCTTCTCCACCTAAGGAAGCGTCCACTGTTCCCTTGCACCATGTCCTGAAGAAGACATTGCTTGCGAACTGGACCAAGCCATTAACTAATCCCCACATTCCCAAGAAGATCGAGTCCCAGTACCGGATCCATGGGGACCCAGAGCTGATGCGCACTCAGTTGCCTCATGACTCTGGAGTTGTGGATTTGGCCCTAAAGAAGGCTAAGAGTTCTAGGGAACATGCTTCGGCGCTCCCGGGCAAGGACGCTAGAACCTTAGACTCCTTTGGGAGGAAGGCCTACCATTCCTCTATGCTCGTGTCCAAGATCCAGTCTTACCAGCTCTACACGAGCATACACATGCGGAATAATGTGCGGCAGTTGGCGGGCTTGGTTGATGCTCTTCCCCCTGAGCAAGCCAAGCCTTTTCAGGAGGTGGTCAGGCAGCTGAAGGCGTGCAGAAAATTCCTGGCCAGAGGAGTTTATGACACTTTTGATGTTGCGTCCAGGGCCGCTGCTCAAGGTGTGGTGATGCGCAGGCTCTCATGGCTGCGTGCCGCCGACCTGGAGAATAGAATCCAGCAGCGGATTGCGGACTCGCCTTGCCGTGCGGATAACATTTTTGGCGAAAAAGTCGAGCAGGTGGTAGAGTCTCTCCACCAGCGGGACACCGCATTCGACAAGTTCGCCCGCCGGCAGCCTTCAGCTTCTACCTCTACAGGTAGACGATTTTTCGGGGGAAGGAAGACTGTTCCCTATACTTCTGGCAAGCGTAGGTACAATCCTCCTTCCCGACAGCCTGCGGCCCAGGCTAAGCCCCAGCGCGCTCGCTCTCGTCAGCAGCGTGCGAATCAGCAAGGCCCCGCGGCTCCCCAGCAAAAGCAAGGGGCGAGCTTTTGACTGGCTCCAGCAGAGCATAGCCGACATCCAAGTGTCAGTGCCGGGCGACCTGCCTGTCGGAGGGAGGTTGAAAGCTTTTCACCAAAGGTGGCCTCTCATAACCTCCGATCAGTGGGTTCTCCAAATAGTCCGGCAAGGATACACCCTCAATTTGGCCTCACAACCTCCAAATTGTCCACCGGGAGCTCAGTCCTACAGCTTCCAGCACAAGCAGGTACTTGCAGAGGAACTCTCCGCCCTTCTCAGCGCCAATGCGGTCGAGCCCGTGCCATCCGGGCAAGAAGGGCTGGGGTTCTATTCCAGGTACTTCCTTGTGGAAAAGAAAACAGGGGGGATGCGTCCCATCCTAGACCTAAGGGCCCTGAACAAATATCTCGTAAAAGAAAAGTTCAGGATGCTTTCCCTGGGCACCCTTCTCCCCATGATTCAGCAAAACGATTGGCTATGCTCTCTGGACTTGAAGGATGCCTACACACACATCCCGATACTGCCAGCTCACAGACAGTATCTGCGATTTCAGCTGGGCGCACGCCACTTCCAGTACTGTGTGCTACCCTTTGGGCTCGCCTCTGCGCCCAGGGTGTTCACAAAGTGCCTAGCTGTGGTAGCAGCGGCGCTTCGCAGGCTGGGGGTGCACGTGTTCCCATATCTCGACGATTGGCTGGTGAAGAACACATCCGAGGCAGGAGCCCTGCAGTCCATGCAGATGACTATTCGCCTCCTGGAGCTACTGGGGTTTGTGATAAATTACCCAAAGTCCCATCTTCTCCCAGTGCAGAAACTCGAATTCATCGGAGCCCTGCTGGATTCTCGGACGGCTCGCGCCTATCTCCCAGAGGCGAGGGCCAACAACTTGTTGTCCCTCGTCTCGCGGGTGCGAGCGTCCCAGCAGATCACAGCTCGGCAGATGTTGAGATTGCTGGGCCACATGGCTTCCACAGTTCATGTGACTCCCATGGCCCGCCTTCACATGAGATCTGCTCAATGGACCCTAGCCTCCCAGTGGTATCAGGCCGCCGGGGGTCTAGAGGACGTGATCCACCTGTCCACGAGTTTTCTCGAATCCCTGTATTGGTGGACGATTTGCTCCAATTTGACTCTGGGACGTCCCTTCCAAATTCCTCAGCCTCAAAAAGTGCTGACCACGGATGCGTCTCTCCTGGGATGGGGAGCTCATGTCGATGGGCTTCACACCCAAGGAAGGTGGTCCCTCCAAGAAAGCGATCTACAGATCAATCTTCTGGAGTTGCGAGCGATCTGGAACGCTCTGAAGGCTTTCAGAGATCGGCTGTCCCACCAAATTATCCAAATTCAGACAGACAATCAGGTTGCCATGTACTATGTCAACAAGCAGGGGGGCACCGGATCTCGCCCCCTGTGTCAGGAAGCCGTCAGCATGTGGCTCTGGGCTCGCCGTCAAGGCATGGTGCTCCAAGCCACATATCTGGCAGGCGTAAACAACAGTCTGGCCGACAGGTTGAGCAGGATTATGCAACCTCACGAGTGGTCGCTCAATTCCCGTGTGGTGCGACAGATCTTCCAGGCGTGGGGCACCCCCCTGGTGGATCTCTTCGCATCTCAAGTGAACCATAAGGTCCCTCAGTTCTATTCCAGGCTTCAGGCCCACGGCAGACTGGCGTCGGATGCCTTCCTCCTGGATTGGGGGGAAGGTCTGCTGTATGCTTATCCTCCCATTCCTCTGGTGGGGAAGACTTTGTTGAAACTCAAGCAAGACCGAGGCACCATGATTCTGATTGCTCCCTTTTGGCCGCGTCAGATCTGGTTCCCTCTTCTTCTGGAGTTATCCTCCGAAGAACCGTGGAGATTGGAGTGTTTTCCGACCCTCATCACGCAGGACGAAGGGGCTCTTCTGCATCCCAACCTCCAGTCCCTGGCTCTCACGGCCTGGATGTTGAGGGCGTAGACTTTGCCTCTTTGGGTCTGCCAGAGGGTGTCTCCCGCATCTTGCTTGCTTCCAGGAAAGACTCCACTAAGAGAAGTTACTTCTTTCATTGGAGGAGGTTTGCCGTCTGGTGTGACAGCAAGGCCCTAGATCCTCGCTCTTGTCCTACACAGACCCTGCTTGAATACCTTCTCCACTTGTCTGAGTCTGGTCTGAAGACCAACTCCGTAAGGGTTCACCTTAGTGCAATCAGTGCATACCATTACCAAGTGGAAGGTAAGCCGATCTCAGGACAGCCTTTAGTTGTTCGCTTCATGAGAGGTTTGCTTTTGTCAAAGCCCCCTGTCAAGCCTCCTACAGTGTCATGGGATCTCAATGTCGTTCTCACCCAGCTGATGAAACCTCCTTTCGAGCCACTGAATTCCTGCCATCCGAAGTACTTGACCTGGAAGGTCATTTTCTTGGTGGCAGTTACCTCGGCTCGTAGAGTCAGTGAGCTTCAGGCCCTGGTAGCCCAGGCCCCTTACACCAAATTTCATCACAACAGAGTAGTCCTCCGCACTCACCCTAAGTTTCTGCCAAAGGTTGTGTCGGAGTTCCATCTGAACCAGTCAATTGTCTTGCCAACATTCTTTCCCCGTCCTCATTCCTGCCCTGCTGAACGTCAGCTGCACACATTGGACTGCAAGAGAGCATTGGCCTTCTATCTGGAGCGGACACAGCCCCACAGACAGTCCGCCCAATTGTTTGTTTCTTTTGATCCCAACAAGAGGGGAGTGGCTGTAGGGAAACGCACCATATCCAATTGGCTAGCAGATTGCATTTCCTTCACTTACGCCCAGGCTGGGCTGGCTCTTGAGGGTCATGTCACGGCTCATAATGTTAGAGCCATGGCAGCGTCGGTAGCCCACTTGAAGTCAGCCACCATGGAGGAAATTTGCAAAGCTGCGACGTGGTCATCTGTCCACACATTCACATCTCATTACTGCCTGCAGCAGGATACCCGACGTGACAGTCGGTTCGGGCAGTCAGTTCTTCAGAACCTGTTTGGGCTTTAGGATCCAACTCCACCCCCGAGGGCCCTGTTTGTTCTGTTCCAGGCTACACTCTCAGTTAGTTGGTAAATTTTTTAGGTCAATCTCAGTTATGTCCTCGCCGTTGCGAGGCCCAATTGACCAATGTTGTTGTTTTGAGTGAGCCTGGGGGCTAGGGATACCCCATCAGTGAGAACAAGCAGCCTGCTTGTCCTCGGAGAAAGCGAATGCTACATACCTGTAGAAGGTATTCTCCGAGGACAGCAGGCTGATTGTTCTCACAAACCCGCCCGCCTCCCCTTTGGAGTTGTGTCTTCCCTTGAAGTGTATTGTCTTGCTACATACTGGACTGGCCGGCTCGAGCCGGTTTCGGGCGGGAAGACGGCCGCGCATGCGCGGTGCGCGCGGGCGCGCGAGGGCTAGCAAAGGACTTTGCTAGTGAAGTTTCCGATTGGAGGGGCTGCCGTGGACGTCACCCATCAGTGAGAACAATCAGCCTGCTGTCCTCGGAGAATACCTTCTACAGGTATGTAGCATTCGCTTTCTGTGTACAGTTACTTCAAGGTCGATGTCAAAACTGATCATATTATGGTCACTGTTATCAAGCGGCCCCAGTACCATAACGTCCCTCACCAGATCATGCGCTCCACTAAGGACCAAGTCTAGAATTTTTCCTTCTCTCGTCGGCTCCTGCACCAGTTGCTCCATAAAGCTGTCCTTGATTTCATCAAGGAATTGTATCTCTGTAGCGTGTCCCGATGTTACATTTACCCAGTCTATATTTGGATAATTGAAGTCACCCATTATTATCACATTGCCCATTTTGTTCGCGTCTCTGATTTCTTTTATCATTTCTGTGTCTACCTGCTCATCCTGGCGAGGCGGACGGTAGTACACTCCTATCACCATTTTTTTCCCTTTTATACATGGAATTTCAACCCACAGTGATTCAAAGGTGTGATTTGTGTCCTGCTGAATTTGTAATCTATCTGAGTCAAGGCTCTCGTTAATATACAATGCTACCCCTCCACCAGTCCGGTCCACCCTATCATTACGATATACTTTGTACCCCGGTATGACAGTGTCCCACTGGTTATCCTCCTTCCACCAGGTCTCAGTAATGCCTATTATATCCAATTTTTCATTTAGTGCAATATATTCCAACTCTCCCATCTTATTTCTTAGACTCCTAGCATTTGCATATAGACATTTCAGAGTATGTTTGTTGTTCTTATTTGCATGATGCTTAGTACCTGACACTATTGATTTGACATCTTTTGTCTGATCTTTAGTTGTATTTAAGGGCACCTGGCCTACCACGGTCTGTTGTGCAACCTCACTATCCAGAAACCCTATCTTCCCTGTTTGTGAGGTATCTTTGCAAGATATCTTTTCCCGAACCATGCGCTTTTGAGCGACTGTCGGCCTTCCCCCCATTTCTAGTTTAAAAGCTGCTCTATCTCTTTTTTAAATGCCAACGCCAGCAGCCTGGTCCCACCCTGGTTAAGGTGGAGCCCATCCTTTCGGAATAGGCTCCCCCTTCCCCAGAATGTTGCCCAGTTCCTAACAAATCTAAAACCCTCCACCCTGCACCATCGTCTCATCCACGCATTGAGACTCTGGAGCTCTGTCTGTCTCTTGGGCCCTGCACGTGGAACAGGTAGCATTTCAGAAAATGCTACCCTAGAGGATCTGGATTTGAGCTTTCTACCTAAGAGCCTAAATTTGGCTTCCAGAACCTCTCTCCCACATTTTCCTATGTCATTGGTACCCACATGTACCAAGACAGTTAACTGTGAGTAAACGTGCTTATTTCAAGAAAGGACTTTTTCAGAGAGATTAGTCTTCAGGTGTGAACTGGTGTGCCAAAGTTATACAGCAGCAATAAGTCCTAGAGGCTGTATCCAGGTCCCTGGAGCAATTTTAGTGGGTGCAGTACATTTGTGGGTAGTGGGTTTGGGGGGGGGGGTTTGAGGGGCTCAGCTCCCAAAGTAAGGGAGCTATGCACGAGGGAGCTTTTCTGAAGTCCACCGCAGTGACCCCTAGGGTGGCTGGTTAGTGTCCTGGCATGTCAGGGGGGCCAGTGCACTAAAAATGCTGGCTCCTCCCATGGCCAAATGCCTTGGATTTGGCCAGGGTTTGAGATGGCCGACATAACTTTCTATTATCGCTAAAAAACGAAGCCGGCCATCTCATACCCCGGCCAAATCCAAGGCATTTGGCTGGCCGGAACCGTATTGTCAAACCAAAAGATGGCCGGCCATCTTTTTTCAAAATACGGATCTGGCCAGCTGTTTGCGGCGCCGCCAAAATACATCGCCGGCCATGTATTTCGCCGGCGCCGTTCGATTATGCCCCTCCTAATGAACAGTTAAGCTTTGGAACTTGTTACCAGAGGATGTGGTTGCAGTGGTTAGCATATATGGGTTTAAAAAAGGTTTGGACAGTTTTCTGGAGGAAAAGTCTATAGTCTGCTAATGAGATCAAAATGAGGAAGGGCACTGCTATCTCTGGGTTTGGTAGTCTGGAATCTTTCTACTATTTGGTATTCTTTAAGGTACTTGTGACCTAGATTGGCCACTGCTGGAAGCAGGATACTGGGATAGATGGACCATCAGTCTGCCCCAGTATGGCTATTCTTATGTTCTTATTAACAATGGATGTGTCCAACCTGGGTTGGGGAGTACATCTAGATGGGTTTCACCCTTGAGATCTCTGGTCTGCTCAGGAAAAGCTTCATAAGACAAACTTTCTAGATCTAACAGCAATCTGGAACATTCTAAAAGCTTTCAGATCGGTTATCAAATCAAATTATTCTAATTCAGATGGGCAACCAGGTTGCAATGTTTTTCATCGGCAAGCAGGGAGGGAGAGGTTCATACCTCCTATGTCAGGAAGCAGTTATAATATGGAAGTGGGCCATCTTCAAGGAGTGGTCACTAAGAGCCACATATCTTGCAGGGAAACTGGCAGACAAACTGAGTCAACCTCACAGTGATCACTGGATGAGGATGTAGCCCAGAAGATCTTTTGAAAGTGGGGCAATCCCTCAATAGATCTTTGTTGCCACTCTGCTCAACAGGAAAGTCTTTCAGTTCTGTTAAACTAGGATCACATGGCAGACAAGCCTCAGATGCCTTCCTCATTCATTGAAGGGAGGGACTTCTGTTTGTGTTTCATCCAATAGCTCTTACAGTGAAAAGTTTCTGAACCTCTGGCTGAGAGAGACATGGCTTCCTCGTCTTCTGGAACTTTCCTCCAGAGATCTCTAGAAACTGGAATTGTTTCCAACACTAATAAATTGGGATCAGGAATCCCTGCTATATCCTGGCCTCCGGTGCCTAGCTCCCATAGCATGGATGTTGAGAAGGTAGTGGTTGATTCCCTGAATTTAGCTTACAGTATGTCTTGGGTAATGCTAGCTTCCAAACAGTTTTTAGTAGGAGGTCCTATGTTTCTAAATGGAAGAGGTTTGCCTTCTGGTGTGAAGTTGAGGTCTCAGATCCTTTTTTTTTTTTTTACCTTTAACAAACACGGTTTGACTACCTTCTATATCTCTGAGTCAGGTGACAAGACCAACTCTTTTAGGGTTCACCTTGGAGCAGTTGGCACTTAATCATCACCAAATATAACGTAAATCCATCTCAGCTCAGCCTTTAGTTGTTCAATTTATGTGGGGCTTCTTTTGAAGTCTCCCATCAAGCCTCTTGCAGTGTCATGGGAGTTCAACATCATTTTAACACATCTAATGAAAGCTCCTTTTGAGAGAGCTATGACTGTATTGGTAGCCCATTTGTGATCAGCCTCCACGGAAGAGATTTGCAGATCTACAGTGTTGTCGTCAGTCATAAGAGCATAAGTGTGTCATACTGGGACAGACCGATGGTCCATCAAGTCCGGGATCCTGTTTCCAACAGTGGCCAATCCAGGTTACAAGTACCTGGCAAGATCCCAAATCAGTAAAATAAGAATTAATGCTGCTTATCCTAGAAATAAGCAGTGGATTTTCCCCAAGTCCATCTTAATAATGGCTTATGGATTTTTAATTTAGGAAATTATCCAAACCTATTTTAAACCCTTCTAAGCTAACTACTTTTACCACATTCTGTGTCAATGAATTCCGGAGTTTAATTATTTATTTATTTGTAGCATTTGTACCCCACATTTTCCCACCAATTTGCAGGCTCAATGTGGCTTACATTTGCCGTAATGGTGATTGCCATTTCCGGGTAACAGAGTTACAAATGGTGTAGCGTTAGGTGCATACATACATGATGTCATTCATGGAACAGATCATGGTATGTTTACATACTATGTGCATACATACATGGTGAAGAAGAATACATTATGGTATTGCATAAAGGTTCCTGAGTAACAAGTGGTATAATGTTAAGGTGCAAACATACACAGTAACATACATGGACCAGATCATGGTATATTTGTATACCATGTGCATACATACATGGTAAAGAAGAATACATTATGGTATTGCATAAAGGTTCCTGAGTAATAAATTGGATTGTGACATACATTAGGTCATCTACTATAAAGAGATTCTATTCGACAAGAGGTTTAAAGTGGTACTGCTTAAATATAGGTAGCAAGGAGGGTAATCAATCATGTGAAAGGCTTTCAGTTTTGTATAGATCTTGTGTAGTGTTATTATTTAGTGTTTAAGATGGATGATTATGGTATGCCTTCTTGAAAAGATCTGTTTTTAGTAGCCTTCGGAAGATGGTTAGGTCTTCCATTGTTTTTATGGCCTTCTGTAGTGCGTTCCATAGCTGTGTGCAGATGTATGAGAAACTGGCCGCGTATGTGGATTTATATTTTAGCCCCTTACAGTTAGGATAGTGGAGATTGAGGAATGTTTGTGATGATCTTTTTGCGTTTCTGGTAGGCAAGTCTATAAGGTCTGACATATAGGTCGGGGCTTCCCCGTAAATTATTTTGTGGACCAGGGTGCACACTTTGAACGCAATTCGTTCTTTTAGTGGGAGCCAGTGCAATTTTTCTCTTAGGGGTTTTCATATTTCGCTTTCCCAAATATGAGTCTGGCTGCTGTGTTTTGAGCAGTTTGAAGCTTCTTAATGATTTGTTCTTTGCATCCGGCATAAATGGCGTTGCAGTAATCTAGGTGACATAGCACCATTGATTGTACTAGGCTGCGGAATACTTCCCTTGGGGAAAAAAGGTTTGATTCTTTTGAGTTTCCACATTAAGTAGAACATTTTCTTTGCTGTATTTTTCGCATGGTCTTCGAGTGTGTGATTTTGGTCAATTGTGACTCCCAGAATTTTTAGGCTGTCTGATACCGGAAGGGTGTAGTCTGGGGTGTTAATGATGTTGGGTTTGTTTGTGTTGTATTGTGAGGACAAGATGAGGCATTGTGTTTTTCCTGCGTTTAGTTTTAGTTCGAATTCGTCCGCCCATGAGTTCATTATTTGGAGGCTGTGTGTGATTTCATTTGTGATTTTGGTTATGTCTTTTTTTAACGGGATGCATATCGTGACATCATCCGCATGGATGTACAGGTTGAGTCCTTGGTTGGCTAGTGATTTGGCTAAAGGTGTCATCATTAGGTTGAACAAGGTTGGTGAGAGTGGTGATCCTTGTGGTACTCCGCATTCAGGTTTCCATGGTGTTGACGTTTTAGAGTTTGATGTCACTTGATAGGTTCTTGCTGTTAAGAAACCTTGAAACCATCTTAGTACATTTCCTCCAATCCCGAAGTAGTCTAGTATGTTCGAGAGTATTTGGTGGCTGACCATGTCGAATGCGCTGGACATATCAAATTATAGGAGTAGCACGTTATTTCCAGTTGCAATTATTTGTTTAAATTTGGTTATGAGAGTGGTTAGCACTGTTTCAGTGCTATGGTTGGCTCGAAATCCTGACTGTGATTCATGTAGTATTGTGAATTTGTTTAGGTAGTTGGTGAGTTGTTTGGTTACCATACTTTCCATTAGTTTTACTATCAGAGGGATGGATGCTACTGGACGATAGTTGGTTGTGTCGTTTAGTTTTTTCTTTAAGTCTTTGGGTATGGGTGTGAGTAATATATTTCCTTTGTCCTTGGGGAAAAGTCCGTGTTGTAGCATGTAGTTCAGGTGTGATGTTAGGTCTGTTATGAAGCGTTTGAGGGCGAAGCTTATTAGGTTACTGGGGCAAATATCCAGTTTGGAGTGGGTTTTGGAGAATTTGTTGAGTGCTTGAATGATGATTTCTTCGGTTAGCAGATCGAAGTCGTTACAGGTTCGATCTGCTGGGCATTCGCCGGGGGTCGGATCCAAGCAATCCATACATTTTTTGTGATCAGTGGTTTTGAGTGGTAATGTGGACCGAAGTTTTATGATTTTCTCATTGAACTATTTGGCAAGTTGGTCTGCTGATGGGGTGCCTGTGCTGGCTGTGGTAAGCGGTGTGGTGTCTATTAGTTTATTCACGAGTTGGTAGAGTTTATGTGCGTCTTTGTAGTCTGGTCCTATTTTGGTTTTGTAGTATGCTCTTTTGGTTTGTCTTATTGTATATTTGTATTTTCTTTGCATTTGTTTCCAATCTTTGAATGTGTGTTCATTTTTCATTTTTTGCCATGCGCGTTTGAGTCTCCTGACTTGTGTTTTTAGTTTTTTCAGTTCTTCGTTAAACCAAGGTATTGAGCTGCGTCTTTGTGTGGTTCGTTTGTAGTGGTGTTATTTCGTCTAGCATGCTCCTGCATCTGTCGTCCCAATTTTGGAGATAGTGTTTGGAGTCTGTCTGTGTTAACCATTCATTTTTGTAGATCTCTTGCCAGAATGTGACAGGATCAATTTGTCCTCTAGTGGTGTATGTTGTGCATACTTGCTTGGGGTGCGTATCTTTTTTCCACCATTGTAGGGCTACGTTTAATTTGTGGTGGTCTGACCATGGTACGGCCATCCATTTTGTGTCTGTTAGTATAAGGTTTGAGTCTAAGGATAGTTTGTATGTAATGAGGTCAATTGTGTGTCCTTTGACATGTGTAGCTTGCATATTAGGTATGCTAAGGTCCCATAGTTGTAAGAAGTCTTTGCAATCACGTGTATTGGTTGAATTAGGGTCATCCAGGTGTAGGTTTATATCCCCTATTATGAGTAAGTTGGAGTTGGATACACATGTATTCGATATAAAATCCATAAAGTTTAACTGGCATTCTTGCCAGTTTCCTGGTGGTCTATAAAACAGGACCACATTTAACTGGTCGAGCAGGGTAGCACGGTGGATTCTAACTGAGGCAATTTCGAGTTTTGGTGTTATAGACTCAGCAGTTGTTATGGTGAAGTGGGATTTATAGATTAGTGCTATTCCACCTCCTCTTTTTTCTTTCCTTGTCCAGTGTGTGATTTTGTAGCCTGGGGGGCAGAGTTCTAGGATTATGGGGTCCTTGTGATCGTGGATCCAGGTTTCGCTGATGAGTACTAGGTCGAGATTATCTGCCGTGATCCAGCCAGTTATTGTTGTTGTTTTATTTACTACTGATCTGGCATTTATGTATCCCACCTGAATTGTTTGGTAGGGGTCTTTTATGTTCGTAGTTGTGATGATTTTCTTAAGTTGTCTGTTCTCTTGTTGTGTAGGTTTATTATGTCCTTTCTTTCCTTTGTGGTATGATTGTCTTTGTGGGGTAGTTTTTTCATTATTTTGAATATTGTTGTTCTGGTGGGATGTGTTGTGCCAGGGTACTCTGAAGAGGTTAAGTATTGTGGGTATATTGTTATTGTTTGTGAGGGGGGTGGTTAGTGTTTGGTGTATTAGGGATAGTGTGTAGGTTATTAGAACTAATTTGGTGATAATCATTTTGTTGTTTCTCTTTGGGATTCTCTTTAAGGTGAGAGTGATGTTTTATTTCTTGAGGGGTTTACTAGGGGTCTGTGGGGTGAGCTTGAAGGTGAGCAGAGGGGGTGAGAATGGCAAAGATCTTGTGTAGGTTTCTTTGTTAGATTGTCTACTGGTATCTAATTGCTTTCTCTGTGAGGCCTCAGTATCTTGAGGTAATTGTTGGCACACCAGGGAGCAACTGAGGCCGGTTATTACTCATAGTCAGGTGTTTAGAAGCGTTGCTTCTGGTGCTGAAACTCAACATCTCTGAGAGCTGTATTCGTGGTTAGGGTCGATGCGGTTGGAGTTCGGGTGTCCCGTTCGGGTTGGTGGGGTTCTGCAACTCTGTAGTTGTCTCTGTGTCATTGTCTTTGTGTCCGGAGACAGGAGTTGGTGTGGGAGGCCGCGATCCTAGGCTGATGGCTCCCGGAGTTAAGCTGCCATGTTCCCTTTATTGTCACACCGCTGCCGCTGCTCTACTTGTTAAACCGCATGGCGCTGTCGGCCAGGCCCACGGCGGCTCCGACTGCCTCTCTTGGGACTCCCCTGTGTCTGCGTCTCACCTTCCTCTGTCCCACGAAGCGGCCGCGTTGGATCCGGCCCCTGGTTTCCACTGCCTTCCCGATTCGACAAAGGGACAGGGAGGCGACGGTGCTGGGTGCGTGTTCGGGGTCGCCCGGCCGGCCGGGCCGGAGTATGGAGAGGCTCAGATGCCTCTCGGTGCTCCGGGTGAGAGTTGTGGAGGGCTCGGACACCTCTCGTTGCGCTGGGTAGGAGGTATGGAAAGGCCCAAACGCCTCTTGTTGCGCCGAGCTGGAGGCAGGCTGGGCTCGCGATCCTCGCTCGGTCCCCCTTGAGGAGAGGTGCAGCCGCTTCTCCCTGCCTCGGGGGCCATGATGGGCTCCCTTGCCGCCTCTGCTAGCTCCGATTGCCGCTACTTCCCAGTTCTCCCCGCGACTCCCATGACCTGCAGTCCGGCCCGTGATCCCACCGGTAAGTATGGCCACGAGGTCACTCGGTCCTCCTGATGAGATCGTCGGCCAGGTCCGGTAGTAATCGGCTGTAGCTCCTTTATTCCGCCTGGGGTCTAGTTGGGAGTTGGACGCTCGTTCCCAACTGGCCTCACGGCTGATTTACAGCTGATTTACAGCTAATTTTTCGGTCAGGGTCTATGGAGCCAACTGCTCCGTGACCACTAGATAGCGGCCATCTTGATAATTACATGGTGAGTGAAGAAATATTTTCTCTGATTTGTTTTCAATTTACTACTTAATAGCTACATATTTTTGGAACGAGTAAACAAGCAATTCACGTCCACCCATTCCATTCCACTCATTCTTTTCTAAACCTCTATCATATCTCTTCTCAGCTGTCTCTTCTGCAAGCTGAAGAGCCCTAACCGCTTTAGCCTTTCCTCGTGGGGAAGTAGTCCCATCTCCTTTATCATTTTCATCACCCTTTTCTTCTTTGCAACCTGCAGATTTGTCTATCTGGTAAGCCCATCAATACAACATTCATATAATCCAAATGAGATAAAATTAGTGCTAGTATAATCAACTTCAAATATTTAGGCTCTAACAAATTACAGATCTAATCAACTTTAAATTATGAAGTAACTTTCACAACATCATATTAACATGAGATTCCATGTAGCATCAGTTATTCCTCCTAATATTTTTATTTCTGGTGGATATAGAAAAATAGTCATATTAGCTAAACCAATAATCATTTGAGGTGGTTCTGCATGTTGCCTCCTACCCATAATACCTTGGTTTTGTCTGGATTGATCTTTAAAGTATTCTTATCCATCCAGTGTTTCACACTTCTAAAAACATCATTTATAAAAGACATTTTTGTAATGCGTTCCCAATTGGGAGCATAATATCCATTTCACTCAACAATTTTATCAATGGGACCAAATATAAACAAAATAGGGGACAATGTGGAACCTTGCAGTACCCCACATAACACTGGCCACTCACTTGATATTGATTCTACCCAAATAACTCTCAAAGTTTTATTTCTCAAAAAATTCTCAAGCCAGGTTCTTATTGTTCCTGAAATGCCAATCTTATCCAATCAGAATAGCATAACATCATAATTAACTAAATCAAATGCAACAGATAAATCCAACTGCACAACATAAACCTGAATTCTTTTGTCTGTCCATAATCTCAATTCTGTCAATATTGCTGCTAAATGGTCTCAACACAAAAGAAGCAAGTAAGATCCACAGTCAGTAGTTGCGAAGGAAGAAAATGGATCACAGGAGATGAAATTAAAAAAGCTTTTATTAAAAATAACCCAATGTAGCTATGTTTTACCTATAGAAGGCTGCTTCAGGAGCAGTAACTGCTAATTAGACATTTCATAAATTAAAAACAAACAATATAAACAAACTGATAAAAACAGTGGGGTGATCACTGAGGGGCTCACCCCACAATAGCCAGGACCCCTGCAACCAGTCACAGTGGAGTGGAGGAGTGGCCTAGTGGTTAGGGTGGTGGACTTTGGTCCTGGGAAACTGAGGAACTGAGTTCAATTCCCACTTCTGGCACAGGCAGCTCCTTGTGACTCTGGGCAAGTCACTCCATTGCCCCATGTAAGGTGCATTGAGCCTGCCATGAGTGGGAAAGCACGGGGTACAAATGTAACAAAAAAAAATTTCATACAACATAAATTATCCATAAATAAAAACTAATATTGCTGCCAGTATAGTTTCTGTATAAAATAAACTGCAGAATCCAAATTGAGAGTCATTTTAGGATTTCATTTATCAAGCTATTCTAGAGGCTTCCAGTGCGGTAATGCTGACAAAGCCCATTGGCATTGCTGTATGACATCTTCTAGCACCACTTGATAAAAGGGAAAGGGAAATGGGACTTGATATCCCGCCTTTCTGAGGTTTTTGCAACTACATTCAAAGCGGTTTACATATATTCAGGTACTTATTTTTGTACCAGGGACAGGGTAGATTTTTCTGATTGCCTCTTGGAGTGAGTCCCTAATTCATCAACCCTGATGGGTTTATGGCAGATCCATGTAACAAGGGATTAAAAATAAGATAACATACGGACCACAGGACCCTGAAGAAGGTCACCGAAACGCTGGCCATCGTAGGCCTTGGACAGATATCGAGGTGTAGGAAGGACCCGCACAGCAGGAAACAGCGGACAAGCTAAGTACCTGCATTTTGCTATGAAGCCCATGAATTAAGAGATCTATAAGAATTAAAGTTCAAGAATTGAAAGATCCATAAGAATTAAAGAGCTTTAAGAGGTTTTCGGCCGATGATGAAGAAGTCCAGCCCCCAAGGTTAAAATTTATGCTGGGGGCTTCTTGAGGTCTTTCCTCTTTATATTAATGATATCTTTATTTTAAATTTGCAAATTTAGTTGGGACAGACCTATGCCCTGTGTTTAGAATCTCCTAATCGTCTAGATATTGTGCTAACCCTATAGGAGATCACCTCTAATATTGTTTATAGTTTGTTCAGTGTGTTTCTTCTAGCAAAAAAGGTGCCGGTACTCAAATGCCAGGCCACCCTTCAGGGGTGGGGTGATCACTGAGGGGCTCACCCCACAATAGCCAGGACCCCTGCAACCAGTCACAAAATCTATGACAAGGCAGAATTGGTGTGTAGAGCCGGAGCTCTTTCATTAAAACTTGGGGACCATGGGTCAATTTTAGCACACAGTGGAAAAAGTGCCAGTATTCAGTACCCCCAAGTACCCCCTCAAAAAAAGCCCTGAGTTTGTTACTACTACAATTCGACATGTCAAGTGCGTTCGACCTAGTTGACCCCACCACACTAATGACACTGCTCAACAACATAGGAATCAGTGGTGCAGTGGCAACATGGTTCAATGGTTTCTTAAAGACCAGATCCTACATTGTAAAGATGTTCAACCAAACATCAGCCTCATGGATCTCTGAGTACAGGGTACCACAGGGATCACCAATATCACCAATACTGTTCAATGTAATGATGACGCTACTCTGAAAAAAACTGGAATTAATGGGTTTCAACCCATTTATATATGCAGATAATATCACCATCTTCATACCTTTTCAAAACAATATCACAAACATACAGGACAAAATGAAAAAAGGGATTGGAACTCATGGAAGAATGGGCAACAACTTTCAAACTCAAACTGAACAGAGACAAAACCAAATTCCTAGTACTATCCAGCCCACACAACCCCACATCCTACCAAAAATTCACAATAAACCAACAAACTTACCACATCGAAACACAACTTAAAATACTAGGAAACATTCTCGACAGACATCTAACACTGGACAATCAAATATCAGCAGTTACATCAAAATGCTTCAGAATACTATGGAAACTGAGAAGAATAAGAGACTATTTCCCTAGAGCATCTTTCCGGATACTGGTCCAATCAAAAATACTATCGGGAATAACTTGTATAAAATGTTTGTACGTTTGAGTAGCTTGCCAGGTGCTCTTGACCTGGATTGGCCGCTGTCGGGGACAGGATGCTGGGCTCGATGTACCTTTGGTCTTTTCCCAGTATGGCATTACTTGGCATTACTTATGTACTTATGTAGACTACTGCAATGCAGCATATGTAGGGTGCAAGGAAAACATGCTAAAATCACTGCACAGTCCAAAACACAGCAGCAAGACTGATTTTCAATAAATCAAAATACGAAAGAGCAACCCCACTGCTTGAAACACTACATTGGCTACAAGTTAAGGCAAGAATATTTTTCAAAACGAGCACTCTAATCTTCAAGATACTATTTGGAATGGCACCCGAACATATGCTTAACATGTATGAACTATCCTCAAGAAATGCCAGCCCAGTAAACAGAAACATCTACCCAACTGCAAAAATACGATCTACAAAACAATCTACACAGCAGGATTTAGCTAGCAGGGTTCCAAATGGTGTAACTCGATACCAAAAGCTATAAGAAGCATCACAAATCTCCTCCAAGTCAGAAAAGAAATGAAAACCAACTTCTCTACTTCTTCAAAAACTATATGAATAAACATCACCAAAACTCTGCAACTGAACACAAAAGCTACCACTACCTTTTTCTCTTCAAATCTCTCTCTTCATAAATTCTATGAATAACTACACAAACTATTGATACCTTCTCCACATTGCACAACACTATTGTAACTCCACCAAATTGTAAATTGCAGTGGCGTAGCAAGGGCGGGGTGGGGGGTGGTCCGCCCCGGGTGTCAACGGGTGGGGGGGTGCTCCACTCCATCCATCCACACCCCTCCCCCCTTGGCATGGAACCGCCTTCCCCCCCCCCCCCCCCGATGCAGTCCCCACCTGCCAACCAGGTTCCAGCTCCGTCCACCCCCAGTGTGGCGCCGCCTCCCCCCCCCCCCCCACGCAGTCCCCACCTGCCAACCAGGTTCCATCTCCATCCACCCCAGCGTGGCGCCTCGTATCTGCAGCGCTGCTGTAAAAAGAATAAATCGCCTCGTCGTTGGCCCTTCCCTCACTGTGTCCCGCCCTCTGACATAACTTCCTATTTCCTCGAGGGTGGGACACAGAGGGAAGGGCGACGACGAGGCAATTTTCTTCTTTTTACAGCAGTGCTGCAGATGCGAGGCACCACGCTGGGGTGGACGGAGATGGAACCTGGTTGGCAGGTGGGGTGGGGGAGGCGGCGTCATGCTGGAGTGGATGGAGCTGGAACTTAGAAGGCAGGTGGGGACTGTGTGAGGGAGGGGGAGTGCGCAGTGGCGATCCGCCCTGGGTGTCAGGCAACCATGGAACGCCACTGGTAAATTGTAATCCCCTTTGAACTGAAATTTGTTTTTGGATAATAGTGGGATACAAGAATGCATAAATTAAATTAAATAAATAGTTGGAATAGGTTTCTGAAATTCTAAACAATCAGTTGAATTGAATTATATCGACCATATCTTTTACCTTTAGCCACCCCTGTTCCCTCTGACTACCTCATACAACTTAGATGGCATAATTTTCCATAATATTTTCTCTATCCCACCCTATTAAATTAGCAGCTAATATTCCCAGTCTTTCCATGCTCTCACACAGAGGGGCGGTAGACAGCACAGTAACAGCCACTGGTTGATGTCAGATCTAGGAAGGTAAGCAACACACTCCCTCAAAACTTGGTGCACTTTTCAAAACGCTAACCAGAAGAGATGATGCTAATGAGGGAGCAGATCCACAGCGTACTGCTCCAATCTTTCCTCACTTTCACACAGAAAGAAGTACATGTAATAGTACATAGTGAAAGAATAGTCTAGTGGTTAGAGCTTCATATGCATCAGAGAACCCAGGGCTCAAATAATGCTGACATTTCTAATCTTGGGCAGATATATTCACCCTCTGTTGCCTCAAGTACATCTTAAGGCTATCATTATTAAAATGTGCTACTGCAGAGCTTCTCACACTGTGGATTGGGACCCCCAAATGGAATGGGATCTCTATGAGTGCATCATTATTTGGCACCTCTGGGAGATTATGCAATTTTATTTGGCCATGATTATGGGGTCATAACCATGAAAAAAGTGATAAGAACTGCAGTTCTGCATTAGCACACATTAATCCCTCGATTCTATATAAGGCATGGCAAGTTGTGTGCGTTAGTTAAATTGGGCGCATGCCTAATTTATGTGCGCACCTTAATTGAGTAATAAGCCAATCAGTAATAATAATTGGCCAATAAAAATAAATTATCATCAATAATTGGAATTAACGCAACTTCTTGTTAGGCATATTCTAAAAACAGTCACACGTAAATTCTAACACATGTAGCTGAAAAGGGGGCACTGCCATGAGAGGAGTGTGGGCATGTCGGGACATTACTCAAATTTACATGTGTAGTTATAGAATTCAGGGGAACGCACCTACATTTAGGTGTGGGTATTTACACCAGGTTTTCAGTGGCGTAAATGGCCACACCTAAATGTAGGTGCATACCCCAGCCCAGTGCGCTATTCTGTAAACCATACCTAAATTTAGGTGCAGTTTATGGACTCGTGCTAAGCAATTTTTTGGATGCCTCTATATTTTAGATGCCATTTTCAGAATCTGGCCCTAATAGTAGATAGGATCTATTGCATAAAATGGGATGTGTGGTAAATAATGCATGTTAGTATATGACATTGCATTTGGTACCTAGATTGTAAACCCTCTGGACATAGGGAAATACCTACTGTATTTGAATGTACCACACCTTGAGCTACCAGTGAAAAGGTGTTAATGAAATTCAAGTATTAAATAGCCACATTCAAATAAGTGCTTCCAAGGTGTGTTTAGGTTAGGAGGGGGTTAAGTTAGGTTTGTATATGCATATACTGCATTTTGAAATATGTGCTCATTTTTTTCCATAACACAAATGCGCATACAGTAACAGGTGCAAATATGTTTGGGTACTTTAAACCCACTGCAGGTTTGAAAGCAAAAGTACGTGTGTATGTTCACTTTTAAATTGATGCAAAGTCCACGGACAAAAAGTAACTGCTGATTTTATCCCAATGTAAAAGTTAAAAAAATTGTGTACTACAAGATTATTCTGAGCAAAACCCTTTGAAAATGCTGGTAACTGTAGACATCAGTTATAAGTTATCTGCTTTGAATCAAGTGCAGATATACCTGCAGAAAGTGCCTGTGGGGTTTTCAATATGAAATCCCTTTGCATATTTTCAATCCCTGTTTCATCCCTTTTTTGCTGATAGCTAAAACTATCTGCACTGTGATGAGAGTGGGTGAGCAATTTTCAGTGGGGGGTTTTATATGGATAAACAGATGTCCCCATAAAGATGCTTAGTCAGGTACAGAGGAACACTGAGGACTATAGCTTTCTACATTAAATTAACACTTTGTTTTTCTTTTGTATGTTTTTGGTAGGTTTAATTGGGACATCAAAACATTTCAGCCTGATTTCTCCATCAGCCCCACAGAAGGTTATATCACCCCTGGGATGGAGGTTGCCTTTCAGGTGACATTTCATCCCTATAGCCTGAAACAAAACATTCTCTATGAAAACCTGAAATGCTTTATTGAAGGGAGCAAACCGCTTAAGCTTACCCTATCTGGATCTGGTGTGGGAATCCCTGCTGTCAAAGAGGTAATTTGACATAATTACAGAGTTTCACTGGAAGCATCAGTCACTGATGACAGAAGAGAAATTGAAAGAATATTCCTCTCTTTGTAGCAGCTCTAAATAAGCTCAGCAGATTTCCTTTTGAGTTGTTTCCATCTGCTATGGATGTGAACTATTTACTAGTGTGAAAGTTATTCATGGTTCTTTCTAAGGTAGAAGAATGCAGAGCAGGGGAGTGGCCTGGACCCAAAGTGGGTGGGCCGCACTCTACCTTGTCCTAAAAGTGATTTGGTTTCTCCCTCTCTCGCCTGCATGCCATATGGTCTTTCAAACATCCCCTCTCCCCCGTGTACCTTTTAAATAGCAGATTTTCACTGGCAGCAAAAAGTTGTTGGAAGTTTTTGGCTGGTGGGGCTTGCGGTCCCTGCCAGCCACATTATAGGTGTGCTGCTACTTGGTGGGCCTGAACCTAAAGTTCACCCTTGGCTACGCCACTGATGCAGAGTGTGAATGGCAGGCTTGAATGTTACTATTGCGGCCATGCCTTAATCTGGGCCTGATACAGCAGCCAGAAATTCTTCTTCAGTAAGTAATTCTCCAGTGCAGGGCTTTCCAGCACTCGCATGCTGACAGGCCCTGTGATGCCCTGCCTCTTCTATGGTTTTCTATGGTGATAGCAGAGGATGCCCATAAAGTAAATCTAGTCCTAGTGAATGGATTTATGGTGCTTTGTAAAAGTTATCATACCCCCGTACATTTTTCCATAGGTCATAGAATAGGATGAGCTACAACTGCCATGGCCCAACAAACTTTTTGCCCCACGTAGTATGAACAACCAGGGAGATGGAGAGGTCACGGACAGAGCTTGATTTATTTGGACCTCCTAATTAAAAAGATGTTCCATTGCCCCTGCATTTTTCATACTGTTGTTTAAAAGCGTAGCAGACCACTCAGATAGGTTGGGACTGAGGGTGACCTCAGAGGCAGATACACAAGGCTCCCCTGATGGCTGAGTATATACTTAGCACACAGTCTCTGGCAACTCCAGTTTATTTGATCCTTCCTAAGTGCCCAAAATATGTACAGTAATAAAGCTATGAAAACAATGAGGCAGTCTATAAAATTTGTAAAAGGTATGAAAATTGTTCAAAGTAGTTACAGTCCTTTGTTTCCTCAGAAGTGTGTTATCTCCTCTATTCTCATGCATCTCTTTTTATTTATTTATTTATTTATTTATTTATTTGCTGCACTTGTATCCCACATTTTCCCACCTATTTGCAGGCTCAATGTGGCTTACAAAATGTTACAACGACATTCACATTAATAGAATAAGAATTTCAGAATATAAAGCAGATAAGGTGCAAAAGAATATCATAGCAATCATCTTAACAGAATAATAATTTCAGAATTAATACAAATAAAGGTGCTTAGTTATATCATGTAGGATTGGAAGTGCATAAACAGATAAAACATAACATAATGATATCAGGACAAGATATAATATTCAGTAATGAGGATGTAATGAAATAAACAAATTAGGAGAATTCCATAATAGTTGTTTTTTGAGTAATTTGGGTGACAAATCGTTATGGGGAATCTTTTTTATATGTCTTTATGAATAAGTAAGTCTTCAGTAATTTTCGGAAGGTTGTCAAGTCGTGTGTTGTTTTTATGTTGATCGGTAATTCATTCCACAGTTGTGTGCAGATGTATGAGAAGCTAGATATATGTCTAGATTTGTATTTAACTCCTCTGCAGCTGGGATAGTGAAGGTTTAAGCAAGTGCGTGATGAACTTTTGTCCTTTACTGATAGACAGGTATTGCACCTCTCTGCTTCTTTGTAAGTGCCTTTTTCTATCTTAAGACTTTTAGCAGCCACTCTCTTTATTCCTTCTCTCAGGTAATGCTCAGTATTTAAGGCACAGAAAGCACCCTGGCTTCCATTCTCTCTATCACCTGTCTCTACCTACCTACCCATCCATCCTTCTATTATGTTATACTTAATTTCCTACTTTACGTAACAAAATTCTGTGTTACCTATTACTATGTAAGCCGCATTGAGCCTGCTTTTAGTGGGAAAATGCGGGATACAAATATAATAAATAAATAAATAATTATTTTCACACTCCTTCCATATAGTGCTGTTGTCAATGCTCCCAGTGCTTCAAAGGGCAATTCTATAATATAGATGCTCACATTTACATGTGCATTATATATATAGATGTTTAGAATACTAGCATATATGTGCCTATCTATGCACTTACACACATACATGTTAGTATGGTGCCTAAGTGCTATTCTGCAAATACCTGCTTAACTTACATGATAGGACTTATTTGCAAGGGAGCATACACAGGGATAGGGACATAGATGGAGCTGCCACTTACACATGTAAGTTACAAGTTACATACCCCTGCCACACATCGGTGTGCACATTTATACAAGCTCTAAAATGTAGGTGTGTTGACAGCTGGTTACACTAGTATTCTTCAAAGTAATCTAGGCACCTAGGTTCTGTTATAGAGTAGGCTTCCACCATGCTCCCTTTGGTTGCCTAATTGGAGGCACCCAGTTATAGAATTATCCCTTTATGACTTATGTCTCTGTGTTCCCAGTGCTTCACCTCAGAAGTAGGCAGGTCAGGATGCATCCAGGACTTAGGCCCTATCTCATTCAGGTTTCCACCCTCTCCAGCTTCATTCCTTTCCCCATCAGGTCTGTAGACTAGCAGCAGCTTCACTCTGGTTTTTTTTTCTCTTTTGAAGAGCAGGATTGCATTTCTCCATTGATTTCTCCTTCCTCCTCAGTATGGGACACTGCTTCAGTGTGCACTAGACTGGCAACCCCTGACTCTTCTTTATATCAAATGCATGACCCATATCCATCTTAAATGGGAACTGGCCTCTTTCTCTCAGTAAGCCCCTGGAGACAGCTGTGAATCAGACCGGCAGTCCTTGTGCTTGCGCCTTCTCTTCTTTAGTCCCTTGGGCAGGGAGCCAAGGCTCAGATGGGCCCCCAAGTGGGAAACCCACTGCTTGTAGGTCTACATTTCCTTTTTTCAGAAACTCCTCAGAGAGAGAAGCACTTTATACTTTACTGCAAAAGCTAAAACTCATTCTATTGGGATAGTTCCCCGAATAGAACTCCCCTGCATTAGTTTTGAATAGCATTACCCTGGAACTGGAAACCAGAATATTCCTCCTGTTACTACATAGGAAGGCATTGTGGCATCCTGCATGGCCACGGAGGAAGACGAAATTTGAAGACTGCGGGTCGGACCTCGGCTGGCGGGGGTTGGGGCCCCCCGCCAGCAAAAGTAAGCAGCGGGGGAGGGTTGACGGCGGGGAGGGGGGTGGAGAGAGGCGGCGGCGGGGGGGGGGGAAGGGAGGCAAAAATGTGCCCCCCCCTCTCTGGCTCTGGCCCCCCCTACCGCCGGATTCCAGATACGCCCCTGATGCAGAAATAAGTGATAGCAGGAACAGATTCGTCACTGCTTGAGAAATCTTAGTAAAGCTGGGGAAGAAATAATGAGACTTCAGTTTGTAGAGGAAATGGTTTTCATCAGCTTTGTTTAGGTCTATGCTGTTTTCACCATTTATTCATTTATTTTGCACATATTTATTGCATTTGTATCCCACATTTTCCCACCTATTTGCAGACTCAATGTGGCTTACAGAGTTTGGTTATGACATAATAATTCCATGATATCAGATACAATTATATAGTGGTGAAGATGGCCGACTGAGAGGACGCTCTACAAGGAGCTCTGCAAGGCGCTCTGCAGGGCACTCTAAAAATCAGCTGCCCAGCACTCCAGCGCCGTAAACATCCTACCATCTCCCAATTCCAGCTACACATCGGGCACCTAGCTGCATCCAAGGACTTCCACACCGCCAACACGCTCCCCGGCTGAAACGGCCTAGGAGTGAACCAGAGCAGAAAGGGACATCGCTTAACGAAGACCACCCAAGCAGAGGCCGACCCGAAAGGTAGGCCAAATCGCCAGCACTCCGACTGAGATCGCCGCGCCAGCCAATCGGAAGTCCGCCTGAGCACAGCCGAGGTGCCAGCTCGCCTATCGTAACAGCCCGCCTCTGGCATCGCTCCGAGCAGCGGCGACGAGGGAATGCGGCGCTGATCTTTCACCGCCGAACGCCGCAACAACCGACCACCCGCCTCGTGGCCAACCTCCGCCGCCGCAAACCGACACCCGCCCTCCAAAGATTGCCGGAGACCCCTAGTGAGCGGCTTTCTCCCCCGAGCTCATCCCCGACACAACAGGCCAGGCACGGATGCTGGTCAAGCACCGAGGCACACTCAGCGGTCGCCATCCGCCACTGCTGACTGGCACCCACCTTCCTGAACTTGCCGGAGACCACCTCATGGCCGACTTCGGGGGCTTGCATAGACTGCAGCAGAGAACCTGCTCGCTCCCACGGTGAACTCCACATCTCACGCCGAACAGGTAAAGGAAGGCAGAGTGCAAGGAGGACGCAGGGCCCAGTGAGGTCAGATTGGACCCGGTGGCGACCGCGTGGATGGGACAGGGCACAACAGAACCGTGACCCGCAACAATAGCCTAAATATCTGCCTGCTTGCTCCACTTTGCCTTGTTATGGCTGCACATACTGCTTTAACTCGATTTAAAAGCTAATGCCCTGCTTGCACTGCTTGCTTGTACAGAAGGCTTAATTGCTTTCAGCTTGATCTGGGAGTTTATACTCTGCACTGCTTACTTTAAAAGGAAGACTTTAATTTAATTTAATTTAATTGCTCTCAGCTCAATTTGAAAATTTATGCTCTGCTTTGTTTGCTTTAAATAGAGAGCTCTAATTGCTCACAGCTCGATTTGGGAGTTTATTCACTGCTTCGCTTGCTTTACATAGAAAGCTTTAACTGCTTCCAGCTAGATCCAAAAGTTTATACTCTGCATTGCTTGCCTAAAATAGAAGGCTTTAATTGCTTTTAGCTCGATTTAAAAGTTTATACTTTGCATTGCTTGTTTTAAATAGAAGGCTTTAATTGTATGCACCGCTTTCAACTTGGATATAAAAGTCTATACTATGCTTTACTTACTTGAATGCTAACCAGCTGAATATTTGCCACAGTGCCTAAACACAGATATGAATATCAGTAAAATACTCCTAACCATTCATTGTCTCACCATACTCTTACACGCAAACACAACCCAGATAACAATAACCCCAGAACTCACAAATCACACAGCACTCACATACACACAATGCCCACCTTAAAGAACATCCATAATAACTTACCCACAATACACCAACCCTACGCATCACCTACCAACAACTCACCAAACCAAAGACACAACAACCAACCAAAAGGAAAAATTTTCGAACATGAACACCACCAACAAAAAGAGGAAAACAACAACAAATTTAACCACCGAAGAAACAGACAACTAATAAAAATAAACACATCGAACCCCCCCACAGACCCACATCAATCAATCCAACTAGGATACATCAATGCAAGATCAGCAGTAAGCAACTCAGTAGATATACTAGACTGGATCACCACAGATAAATTAGACCTTCTATTTATTACAGAAACCTGGTTCCATAGCCCCACAGACCCCGCCATCTTAGAAGCATGCCCACCAGATTACAAAATCACCCACTGGACAAGGAGTGGAAAAAGAGGGGGCGGAATAGCCATAATTTACAAACCCAAATTCACCATCACAACCACGGGTGAATCTACCTCACCACAACTTGAAATTGCATCGACAAGAATTAATCACCCAAACCTAATAGGACACCTCAATGCAATCCTATTCTACAGACCACCAGGAAAATGGCAAGACTCCCAAACACAACTCATGGACTTCATCTCGAACACGTGTGTATCTGCCACAAACATCCTTTAATAGGAGATATTAACCTACACCTTGAAGATGACACCTCAACAGGCACACGAGAATTCAAAGAATTCCTAAAACTCTGGGATCTACATGCACCCAACACGCAACCAACACACGAAAAAGGACATACACTGGACATCATAACACACAAATTGGATCCGGACTCAGCTATCACACTTACCAACACAAGATGGACACCTACATTATGGTCAGACCACCATAAAGCAAATGTCTCCCTCTACTGGCAAAAAACACACATAAACAAAATCAATAAACATCAGCGAACTACATACACCACGAGAGGAAAAATAGACCCCACAACATTTTGGCAACAGATCTACCAGATCGAATGGTCAACCACTGCTGACACCATCCAATTCCTCCAAGAATGGGACGATTTATGTACAACAACATTAGACAAAATTGCCCCGATCCAAACCAGAACATCACACAGAAAAAAATCAAACCCATGGTTCACCGAAGAGCTGAAAAAGCTTAAAACACAAGTCAGGAAACTAGAACGTGCATGGAATAAAAAAAGAGATGAACAAACCCTAAATGCCTGGAAACTACTTCGGAGGAAATACAAATATAACATAAAACAGACTAAAAGACTACACTACAAGACAATAATAGGACCAAACTACAAAGACACACATAAACTTTTCTACCATGTGAACAAACTGTTAGACACCACACCAGTTACAAACAACAGCAAAGATATACCAGACGTAGACAGCCTTGCGAAATACTTCAAGGAGAAAATTATACAGTTACGACTTAAAATACCTTTCAGCCAAATCAAATACGCCTCACTCCTAGATTGTCTAGACCCAGAAGACGGCATATACCCAGCAGACAGAACCTGGACCGAATTCGAACTACTATCAGAAGACCTCATCTCTGATACACTTAAAAGATATGCCAAATCCTACTGCAAACTAGACATATGCCCAAATAACCTCATGAAATCAGCTCCTCAACAATTCATAACAGACCTAACGAACCACATAAACTTCATGCTACTAAATGAACTTTTCCCAAAAGAAAAAGGAAAAATTTTACTCACCCCAATACCCAAAGACACAAAGAAAAGCGCAAGAGAAATAACCAACTACAGACCAGTAGTTTGAAATGTCTATATGCGAATGCCAGGAGCCTAAGAAATAAGATGGGGGAGTTAGAATATATTGCACTAAATGAAAAATTAGATATAATAGGCATCTCTGAGACCTGGTGGAAGGAGGATAACCAGTGGGACACTGTCATACCGGGGTACAAATTATATCGTAGTGATAGGGTGAATCGGATTGGTGGAGGGGTAGCATTGTATATTAACGAGAGCCTTGAATCAAATAGATTGAAAATTCTGCAGGAAACAAAACACTCCTTGGAATCACTGTGGATTGAAATTCCATGTGCAAAGGGGAAAAGGATAGTGATAGGAGTGTACTACCGTCCGCCTGGCCAGGACGAACAGACGGATGCGGAAATGTTAAAGGAAATCAGGGACGCAAACAAACTGGGCAACACAATAATAATGGTGGATTTCAATTACCCGCATATAGACTGGGTTAATGTAACATCTGTACACGCAAGGGACATAAGATTTCTTGATGAAATCAAGGACAGCTTCATGGAACAGCTAGTTCAGGAGCCGACAAGAGAAGGAAAAATACTAGACTTAGTCCTTAGTGGTGCTCATGATCTAGTACAGGGGGTAACGATACGAGGGCCGCTTGATAACAGTGATCATAATATGATCGGTTTTGATATTGGCATTGAAGGAAGTGAAACTAGGAAATCAAGTACGCTAGCGTTTAACTATAGAAAAGGTGATTACGACAAAATGAGAAAAATGGTGAAAAAAAGACTGAAAGGAGCAGCTCGCAGAGTAAAAAACTTGCATCAGGCGTGGATGCTGTTTAAAAACACCATCCTGGAGGTTCAGGACAAATATATTCCACGTATTAGAAAAAAGGGAAAAAAGGCTAAACGTCAGCCGGCGTGGCTAAACAGTAAGATAAAGGAAATCATTAGAGCCAAAAAACAATCCTTCAGAAAGTGGAGAAGAGAACCAACTGAAAGTAACAGGATAGATCATAAGGAATGCCAAGCCAAATGCAAAGCGGAGATAAGGAGGGCAAAAAAGGACTTTGAGAAGAAATTAGCGTTGGAAGCAAAATACATAGTAAAAATTTTTTTAGATACATTAAAAGCAGGAAACCGGCCAAAGGGTCGGTTGGGCCGCTGGACGAAAATGGTGTTAAAGGGGCGATCAAGGAGGACAAAGCCGTAGCGGAGAAATTAAATGAATTCTTTGCTTCGGTTTTCACCGAGGAGGATTTGGGGGGGACACCGGTGCCGGAAAGAATATTTGAAGCGGGGGAGTCGGAGAAACTAAACAAATTCTCTGTAACCTTGGAGGATGTAATGGGTCAGTTCAGCAAGCTGAAGAGTAGTAAATCACCGGGACCTGATGGTATTCATCCCAGAGTATTAATAGAACTAAAAAATGAACTTGCGGAGCTACTGTTAGAAATATGCAATCTGTCCCTAAAATCGAGTGTAATACCGGAAGACTGGAGGGTAGCCAATGTTACTCCGATTTTTAAGAAGGGTTCCAGAGGAGATCCGGGAAATTATAGACCGGTGAGTCTGACGTCGGTGCCGGGCAAGATGGTGGAGGCTATTATTAAGAATAAAATTGCAGAGCATATACAAAAACATGGACTGATGAGACAAAGTCAGCACGGATTTAGTGAAGGGAAGTCTTGCCTCACCAATCTAATGCATTTTTTTGAGGGGGTAAGCAAACATGTGGACAATGGGGAGCCGGTTGATATTGTATATCTGGATTTTCAGAAGGCGTTTGACAAAGTGCCGCACGAAAGACTCCTGAAGAAATTGCAGAGTCATGGAATCGGAGGTAGGGTACTATTATGGATTAAGAACTGGTTGAAAGATAGGAAGCAGAGAGTAGGATTGCGTGGCCAGTATTCTCAGTGGAGGAGGGTAGTTAGTGGGGTCCCGCAGGGGTCTGTGCTGGGTCCGTTGCTTTTTAATGTATTTATAAATGACCTAGAGATGGGAATAACTAGTGAGGTAATTAAATTTGCCGATGACACAAAATTATTCAGGGTCGTCAAGTCGCAGGAGGAATGTGAACGATTACAGGAGGACCTTGCGAGACTGGGAGAATGGGCGTGCAAGTGGCAGATGAAGTTCAATGTTGACAAGTGCAAAGTGATGCATGTGGGTAAGAGGAACCCGAATTATAGCTACGTCTTGCAAGGTTCCACGTTAGGAGTTACGGATCAAGAAAGGGATCTGGGAGTCGTCGTCGATGATACGCTGAAACCTTCTGCTCAGTGTGCTGCTGCGGCTAGGAAAGCGAATAGAATGTTGGGTGTTATTAGGAAGGGTATGGAGTCCAGGTGTGCGGATGTTATAATGCCGTTGTATCGCTCCATGGTGCGACCGCACCTGGAGTATTGTGTTCAGTACTGGTCTCCGTATCTCAAAAAAGATATAGTAGAATTGGAAAAGGTACAGCGAAGGGCGACGAAAATGATAGTGGGGATGGGACGACTTTCCTATGAAGAGAGGCTGAGAAGGCTAGGGCTTTTCAGCTTGGAGAAGAGACGGCTGAGGGGAGATATGATAGAAGTGTATAAAATAATGAGTGGAATGGATCGGGTGGATGTGAAGCGACTGTTCACGCTATCCAAAAATACTAGGACTAGAGGGCATGAGTTGAAGCTACAGTGTGGTAAATTTAAAACGAATCGGAGAAAATTTTTCTTCACCCAACGTGTAATTAGACTCTGGAATTCGTTGCCGGAGAACGTGGTACGGGCGGTTAGCTTGACGGAGTTTAAAAAGGGGTTAGATAGATTCCTAAAGGACAAGTCCATAGACCGCTATTAAATGGACTTGGAAAAATTCCGCATTTTTAGGTATAACTTGTCTAGAATGTTTTTACGTTTAGGGAGCGTGCCAGGTGCCCTTGACCTGGATTGGCCACTGTCGGTGACAGGATGCTGGGCTAGATGGACCTTTGGTCTTTCCCAGTATGGCACTACTTATGTACTTATGTAGTAGCATCCATACCACTAACAACCAAAATAACCAAAGGAATCGTAACTAAACAACTCACCAGCTATCTAAATAAACACTCAATACTGCATGATGCCCAATCAGGATTCCGATCGAATCATAGTACAGAAACAGTATTAATTACCCTCATGACTAAATTTAAACAAATGATTGCAACCGGCAACAATATACTCCTCCTACAATTTGACATGTCAAGTGCCTTCGACATGGTTGACCACGGAATCCTATTACACATACTTGAATATTTTGGCATTGGAGGAAACGTCCTAAACTGGTTCAAGGGGTTCCTAACCAAGCGTTCATACCAAGTCACATCAAAGTCAGCCACGTCTGCCGCATGGACACCTGAATGTGGAGTACCACAAGGATCACCTCTCTCACCAACCATCTTCAACCTAATGATGATCCCCTTGGCAAAACTCCTATCAAACCATAACCTCAACCCATATATATACGCCGATGATGTAACAATATACATCCCTTTCAAACAAGACATCAAAGAAATCTCCAATGAAATCAACCAAAGTCTACACATCATGAACACCTGGGCAGATGCATTTCGTCTGAAACTAAATGCAGAAAAAACTCAGTGCCTGATACTTACTTCCCAATACAACACAAAGGAATTCACCGCTATAAATACACCAAAACTAAACCTTCCAATCTCAGAAACACTAAAAATCCTTGGAGTTACCATCGACCGCCACCTAACCAGTGCTTTTTTTGTAGAAAAAAAGGTGCCGGTACTCATTGTGGGCGGGGTCACCACACATGGCACCGCCCCTATTATAGCCACACCCACATTGGCCACACCCCTTATACCAGCCATGGCGCATATAAACAGACATCATTGAAAATATTATACTAGTATAGGAGAAAAAATAACATGATTTCTTTTCATTATAAATAATTTCTGTAAGCTGTTACAGCTCCAGCATACCTAGTGCAAAATAAGACAACAGATGTAAATTCTCAAATTGGACATATTCCAAACACTAAAATGAAAATAAAATGATTTTTTTCTACCTTTGTTGTCTGGTGACTTTGTTTTTCTATCCATATTGGTCCCAGTCTCTGATTCTGCTGCTCTCTATCTGTTCTCTTAACTCCGTTTCCAGGGCTTCCTTTCCATTTATTTCTTTACTTTCCTCCTTTCTTCTTCTTTTGTTGCCCTGCATCCATAAGTAAAAGCTGGGTCCTCCTCCATGGAATTGACTGGAGGAGGTATAACATGGATCCAGCTTTTGCCTATTTTCTCCATCCATGTGCAGTTTTTCTCCTCTTCCCTTTCCCTCATCTCCATCCATGTGCATCTTCTTTTTTCTTTCCTCCCCTCCATTCCTGTCCAGCACTTCTCCTCTCTCCATCCATGTCCAGCATTTCTCATCTCTCTTCCCTCCTCTGTATCCATATAAAGCAATAATTCACTCTCCCCTCTCCTCCATCCAAGTCAGCATTTCTCCTCTCTCCTAGCCAACTCCTCCATCCATCCATGTCCAGCAATTCTCCTCTATCTCCTGCTCTCCTCTCCATCCATTTCTAGCATTTCTCCTCTCTCCCCTCTCATCCATGTCCAGCAATTCTCTCTTCCCTGTCCTCCCCTCCCTGTCCAGCGATTCTCTTCTCTCCCCTCCATGTCCAGCAATTCTCTCTTCCCTGTCCTCCCCTCCCCGTCCAGCGATTCTCCTCTCTCCCCTCCATGTCCAGCAATTCTCTCTTCCCTGTCCTCCCCTCCCCGTCCAGCGATTCTCCTCTCTCCCCTCCATGTCCAGCAATTCTATCTTCCCTGCCCTCCCCTCCATGTCCAGCAATTATCTCATCCCTGCCCTCCCATCAATGTCCAGCAATTCTCTCCCCTGCCCTTCCCTCCCATTCCATGTCCAGCAATTCTCTCTCCCTTGCCCTTCCCTCCCATCTCCAGCAATTCTCTCTCCCCTGCTCTTCCCTCCCATCCCATGTCCAGCAATTCTCTCTCCCCTGCCCTTCCCATGTCCAGCAATTCTCTCTCCCTTGCCCTTCCCTCCCATCCCATCCTACGTCCAGCAATTCTCTCTCCCCTGCCCTTCCCATGTCCAGCAATTCTCTCTCCCTTTCCCTTCCCTCCCATCCCCAGCAATTCTCTCTCCCCTGCCCTTCCCATGTCCAGCAATTCTCTCTCCCCTGCCCTTCCCATGTCCAGCAATTCTCTCTCCCTTGCCCTTCCCTCCCATCCCGTCCAGCAATTCTCTCTCCCCTGCTCTTCCCTCCCATCCCATGTCCAGCAATTTTCTCTCCCCTGCCCTTCCCATGTCCAGTAATTCTCTCTCCCTTGCCCTTCCCTCCCATCCCATCCCATGTCCAGCAATTCTCTCTCCCTTGCCCTTCCCTCCCATCCCAGCAATTCTCTCTCTCCTGCCCTTCCCTCCCATCCCATCCCATGTCCAGCAATTCTCTCTCCCTTGCCCTTCCCTCCCATCCCATCCCATGTCCAGCAATTCTCTCTCCCTTGCCCTTCCCTCCCATCCCATGTCCAGCAATTCTCTCTCTCCTGCCCTTCCCTCCCATCCCATCCCATGTCCAGCAATTCTCTCTCCCCTGCCCTTCCCTCCCATTATTTCCAGCGATTCTCCGCCTCTCCCCTGCCCTTCCCATGTCCAGTAATTCTCTCTCCCTTGCCCTTCCCTCCCATCCCATCCCATGTCCAGCAATTCTCTCTCCCTTGCCCTTCCCTCCCATCCCAGCAATTCTCTCTCTCCTGCCCTTCCCTCCCATCCCATCCCATGTCCAGCAGTTCTCTCTCCCTTGCCCTTCCCTCCCATCCCATCCCATGTCCAGCAATTCTCTCTCCCTTGCCCTTCCCTCCCATCCCATGTCCAGCAATTCTCTCTCTCCTGCCCTTCCCTCCCATCCCATCCCATCCCATGTCCAGCAATTCTCTCTCCCCTGCCCTTCCCTCCCATTATTTCCAGCGATTCTCCGCCTCTCCCCTGCCCTCCCATCGTCGTGCAGCGATTTTTCCGTCCCTCCCCTGCCCTCACCTCTCCCATATCCAGCGATTCTTCATCCCCCAGCCGTCCTCTTTCACTGCCTGCCAGCCAGCGTCGGACTCAGAAGCGAACGGTGCAGGCAGCGATTGGCTGGCAGCGTCGTAGCTTCCCTCTGCAAGTCCCGCCTACAACTTCCTGTTTACGCATAGGCGGGACTTGCAGAGGGAAGCTACGACGCTGCCAGCCAATCGCTGCCTGCACCGTTCGCTTCTGAGTCCGACGCTGGCTGGCAGGCAGTGAAAGAGGACGGCTGGGGGATGAAGAATCGCTGGATATGGGAGAGGTGAGGGCAGGGGAGGGACGGAAAAATCGCTGGACGTCGATGGGAGGGCAGGGGAGAGGCGGAGAATCGCTGGAAATAATGGGAGGGGAGGGGAGGGGAGGAGGAGAAAAAGGTGCCGGTACGCCGTACCGCTGCGTACCGGCACAAAAAAAGCACTGCACCTAACACTCGAAACCCATGCAAACAACACAACAAAAAAAATGTTCTACTGCATGTGGAAACTGAAAAGAATAAGACCATTCTTCCCAAGATCCGTCTTCCGCAGCCTAGTGCAATCCCTCGTACTCAGCCATCTGGACTACTGCAACTCACTGTACGCAGGCTGCAAAGAGCAAATACTGAGGAAACTTCAAACAGCCCAGAATACAGCAGCCAGACTCATATTCGGAAAACCAAAATATGAAAGTGCTCCCACTCAAGGAACGCATTACTTTTAAAGTATGCACACTAGTCCACAAAATTATTCACGGAGAAGCCCCAGCCTACATGTCTGAGTTAATCGACTTACCACCCAGAAACGCTAAAAAATCATCCAGAACTTTCCTCAACCTCCACTTCCCTAACTGCAAGGGCCTGAAATACAAGGCGCTGCACGCGTCAACCTTTTCTTACATGAGCACGCAGGACTGGAACGCGCTGCCACGTGGCCTGAAAACGATGTGCGAACAAACCAACTTCCGCAAATTATTGAAAACACATCTTTTTGAGAAAATTTACGGAAAGAACCAAAACACATAAAATCCACACTCACTGTTCAGTAATACATCAACACATCCACTTATGAATTTTCTATCCTGAAACCTCACCACACTCATACCTCTACTCACAAAAAAAAAAAAAATGTATATCATATGTTTTCTGTCATGATATATTGCCCCTTGGCTCCTCGTTGTTTCCTTCCAATGTTTCAACGTTCTTTTCCATTGATATATTCCTTAACGATACTTTGATTTTGTCTCGTATAACTCTTCACAATGTAATCCATAACCGAATTGTAACAAAATGTATTTCCATCATTCATAATGTATTGTAAGCCACACTGAGCCCGCAAAAAGGTGGGAAAATGTGGGATACAAATGCAATAAATAAATAAATAAATAAATTAGTAATGTTCAAAGATTAGGTAAGAGAGAAGGAAGGTGTTAGGCAGGGTAGAAGGTGGACTGTAATAACTGTGTGGATTGGTGAGGTAGTTTTGTAAGGCTATGGGTTCTCTTTGTAGGCCTTGTGGAAGAGATGTATGAATGCGTGATGCTTCACTAAAATGGATTGATTTACACAGGAAAAAAAGGAAGGTCTTTATTTGTTCCTGAAAGTTATGTTAGTGGACCTTTTTGTGTACTTTTTTCCGTCCATTCATTTTATAGCACTTTACAGTCTTTTTAAATACAATCTATAGCAGAATTATGGACTTCTACATTTTTAGGTTCTTAATGCTGCTGGAATAAGGCAGGTCAGATTGTTAGTATTATACCCAGGCACTAACATCAGCATTACTTATTGTGACTCCATCAAGATCTTCTGATATGTAGTTCTGTGTAGAACATCCTGTTTGTTATGTTTTATCAGTAAGAGATGTATTGGTATTCTAGGGACTGGTGTAATGTTCTCAAAGATGCTTTTTATCTGCTCTATGGCTGGTAAAGGGGTGTGGCTACTGTGGGGTGTGGCTACTGTAGGGGCAGAGCTTATATACAGGGCAGGGCATTTTTAGTAGCACCCCCCCCCCCCCCCCCCCAGGTTGCCCTGTGTGAGTACCGGCACCTTTTTTCTTACAAAAAAAAGCACTGAATAGACTAGACAGGTCTCTGTATTTCTGTGACGAGGCAAGAAGCCTAGAATATAATTGAAGATTTTGCAGTGGGCATTGGAGGATTGGGGGTTGGGGTTACTGGATCTCCAGTTGTATAATGTGAGCTGTTTAGTGCAACGTGTTCAGGATTGGATGAGAGGTACTTCCCAATATACTGAATTTCCACTGGCAGCCCAAGTAACTAAGCCATATTGCATATCATACATTTTATATAGTATGCCTGCTCAGCTGCCTGCTTTAGTTAAAAGTAATATTTTGGTTCATTCACTGCCTTGGGCTTGTGTGTGGTCTTGAAAGAAATTGGCTTTATACCTAATCTGTTCTCTTTGTCGTCTAAATTTGCTCATTGGTAACACTTGCTCTGAGTGCAAATTAGTGCTCCTTTCTCAGTAAATCTATGCATTTACAGGCTCCATCAGACCTTGTAGGAGGGTCTCCATCAAACCAGTTGTACAGGATATACTGTTTAACAGCAAGGCATGCTTTCTTCACAAACAAAACTTTGTAGCAGGTTATCAAAGTGCTCTTTCCTATGCAGTAGCAGGGGGAACATGCTGGGCCCCTGCTCCAGATTGGTGCCAATCAAACCTGAATAGTGGGAGGTCTACCCTGAAAAAATGTCTCAATAATGTTTGAGGTGGAGCTTTTGGAGGGAATTGTAAAACCCTATATGCAAGGGAGGAGCTAAACCTTCTTTCCCCAGAGGGTGCCTATCAAAGATCATATAGAGCAGCAGCTGGGACCCACTTAAGCCTTAGCACCATGCTCTAGGGCCTAAGAGAGAAGGAAGAAGGAAAGAATCAGTACAGGGATTGTGAGTCTGATCCACAGCAGTCCCTTGTTGCAATCTAAGATAAGGAGAGAGAGAGTGGCTGGCCCCCAGAGGCACCATGTGCCCTCAGGTAGAAGGTCTTGGTCATGGGGAGATTGGATTCTGATCCTCAGTCGGAGAGAGAACACAAAAGCTACTGGCACCATACAGTCACAGATGGAGAAGGGACTTGAGGCTGGGGGCAATTGATTCAATGAGTACTAACAACGTTAAGTATCCGGGGATAACACACTCACATAGAGTTTTTCCTTTAACCTGTTCAACAAAGCAAACTATAGCCCTCATGGAACACAGAGCTACAACAAGAGAGCTATAGGGAACCTGAATGGATAAGAGTACAGAAGGTCTGTTGCCACCTGTAAGAAGAGAGAGAAAGAGGAACACTGGACTTAACCTGTATTCCAAAGAAATACACCAGTAACAAAAGAGATAAGGGCTACAGAGTAACAGAGAGAAGATTAAAGGCACCACCATAAAGAGCAAGGAGTATCTTACAGCTATACTATCCGTGAGAAAGAGTGAGTGATGTGGGAACTAGAGGTGGAAACTACTTTTCTAAGAAGACCTAGAAATGTTACCCCTACTGAAGTTGTTTGATTACTTGCAACTATTTTACATGTCCATACAAAATCAAGATAAGAGTGAATGCCTTCAGTACACTTCAGGCAACTTTCTGATCTAGTCATATATGCAACTGCAATAGGAATTCTGAGCAAATGTAACTTATGTGTAAATTTAAAATGCACCTCCTGCCATTCTGCACTTTCCACCAGGCCACAATTCCCAACCAAAGAATTATAGAAATTTACTGGATCAATAGAAATCCACAAATCCTACTCCTGCTTCCTGATTGCATCTGGGAAGGAACCCTGGGCCAACTCCTGACTTAACTCTATATCCAGGAAATCCTACCATTTAACATGGCTTCTTTCAAAAAGAAAAAATACTGGTCATAATGACCGAGCTGGAAACCATTAGGTTGCTGCTTCATCCAGCTTTTGGTACAATGTTACACCTTGACGAGGCCATAAAAATCTTTAACTTCCTTTGCGTTGGCAATAGATCAGTCCAGGACGTGGGCTACGCCTGCCTGCCAGCAGTTGGAGATAGAGGATACAGATTTGAGCTTTGCCCTAGTAGGCAGTACTCTTGTTTGTTTTTATGACACCCAGACATTGTGACCCCTGAGGCAAACATTTGTTGCCAAAACATGGATCCCTGTTGGGTCCTGAAAGTTTTATTGTATCACTCTCTGGTGGACTCTATATGGCAATTGGAGAAATATTGGTTATCTGGGGGGTATTTTTCATGATTAAAGAGCACTTTTATTGACTCTGTTTGCCTTCATTTAACGGACCCAGTGGCAAGGCGATGCAGTGTGAAGCTCTGCAGGTTCTTCAGTTGTTGGAAGGAGCTAGGCTCCCAGGGAGTGGATGATCTCCTGCAGCCTTGGCCTCAAGACTCTCTTCTGTACATTTTCTCCCCAGCCCTTGATCAGTAAGATCCTGAGGTGGATGGCTCTATATCGCAGCCAGGTAATTATGGGGGTCCAAGATTTGCCCAGGATACCATGGCATGCAGTCCTGGTCCATCTCCTAGTGGACCATCCACTTCTCCTCCCTACAGAGAGGGGCCTCCATCAGGGTCCCATCCAGTTGGAGAATCCGTCTCGCTTTGGTTTTATGGACAAATGGGACAGAAACTGCAACTGATTTACTCCCCCCCCCCCCCCCACCAAAAAAACCCAACCACATCCAGGTGAGCCACCAAGGAAGAATCACTGACTCAGCCGCTGTAGAAAGCCAGCACTGCCACTTTGAACCTTCAAGGTATTCAACACCAGACCTTTCTTGAAACCTTCCTGAAGAAAGGTGAGAATTTGTGGAAGGGAAGACTGAAAAGGAAAATAGCACTCTCCTTATACCACAAGACAAAGACTCTCCATATCCTAGCCTAGGCAGTGGATGTAGATCACTTCCAAGTATGCAAAAGAGTAGTGATCACCGCCTCAGGGTATTCTTTCCTCTTCAGTAGTAAAAGGGCACCTCAGTCAAATTCCTCCTTTAGGTGTTACAGAGGTCTTATATGCATACCACATGGGCAGCAGTACCTAGCCAAGGCAGCACAAGTTTTAAATTTATTTTTCAAGTTTATTTAAATTTGCTATCCCGCCTTTCAGAATTCATCAAGGCTGTTTACAATCTAAAATAACAGGGAAAATGAAAGAAAGGAAAATTTTCAAGGCAAACGACAGGACGTGATACAGTAGGGAAGGAGGCATAGAACTACAATCATTGATAGGAGAGAGGATAGGAAAAGACAGAAGGGAAAAATTCTACGTTGTCCGCCAGTCAGAACTGCATGTGTAGAACAGTGTTTTATTGACATGCATCTATGTATCCACCTTCGCCCAATGTTTAAGCAGATTCTTCAACAAGAAGTACAGAAGAACCAAAATTTAGCAAGGATAAAGCCACTCAGGAAACAGGAAAGGTGACTTCAAGAAAATGAGACGATGATGCTGTCCAAAAAAGTTTATTATCATCAAATCAGACTCGACATGGCCATGTTTCGGCCCTGTGGCCAGCCTCAGGACTCTAAACATGAAAACATTAAACGTATATAAATAGAAAAATATGCATAAAACATATAAAATGTAAATCCAACATTAGCCTAATATTATAAATAAGTGAAAAACACAAATAATATTTGGAAATTACCATATCATTATTAAGGACTAATAAATTGACATAGAGAATTTAAAATGATATATTTTTTGATGACCAGCAGGAATTAAAATCTTATGTGTTGCTCGACACAGTATATTAATTTTTGGGAAACCTGTTTTATACAACCATATATGAAATTAAAAAAACAGGACATAATCTATAGTCTACTAAATTATAAAAAAAATCTTTAAAAATGTTTTACTATTGTTCAAAAAAACTGAAGATTGTAATGAGAAACATGCAACACAACAATATATCTAAATGAAGGGGAACCTACAGTATACTTTCTTAAACAGCACTTCAGTCATCTATTTGCTTTATCTGTCCTCGCCCCCCCCCCTTCTATTTTTCTTGATATTTTTGCCTGCCTCTTTCTACTTTGCTTTTTTGTATTTTTCAGTTTCTGAACACACTTCCTGTTCTTGTTTTGAACCCAAATGACCAAATGTGGAAATCAAGTGTAGTTCTATGGATGCATGGATATATACACATATTGAAATTCTTTGTTATATATACTGTATATATTATAAGGGGTTCAGGCTGGTTGCCCCACATATATTGCAGTAAATTTCCAGTAGAGTGCCTGACTACCAAAGTACATATATAATTTTCACCCCACAGACCTAGTCAATCTTCAGTCGCAAGGTATCCACATAGATTTCCACAGTGTTAAACAGTAAAGTATGGGAATCAAATATATACCTACTATGTAGACACATTTTAAAAACTGGCATGTAGTTTCTAGATGTGCCTCTGAATCATCCCATTAACGCTTCATTTCCTTGTTGCCAAAAGTATGCACATTATGAAAGTACATATGTACTTTCTAGTGGCTAATAAATGTCCACAAGCCATATAGGGCTGATTTAGGAGAGATAAGTCTATTCTTACAGACTTAGAAAATTGATCTATTATTGCCTTTTTAGAAATCAAAGAAGGTCAGCATAAGCTAGGTGATCATTTTGTTGCAGGTTTTGAATTTCCAATGTGTGGTGCGTGGGAGGCAGACACAGACCATCTTGCTTGCCAACCGCACCAACAGCTCATGGAATCTGAAGCCCATCATTGAGGGAGAGCACTGGACAGGGCATGACTCCATCATTGTGGATGCCCAACACAATAAGCCATATGAGATTACTTACCAACCACAAATTATGACATCTGAGAGCAAACACCAGGTATAGTTGTCATTTTTTATCCATTACTTTTCAGGGATCCATTGTGTTTACTAATTTGTATTGTTTTCTATTTTTTTTCTAACAATACCCATCTAAATATAGATGAGACTACAGCGCGGGCCTCAAGTCCAGTCCTCAAGGTCCTTAACCCAGCCTGTTTTTCAGGTTTCTACAATGAATATGTATGGAATCTTTTGGCATGCAACGGAAGCAGTGAATGCAAATAGATCTCACTTATATTCATTGTGGAAATTCTGAAAACCAGGCTGGATTGTAGACCTTGAGTACTGGATCTGAGAACCCCTTGGACTACAGTAACCTCTAAGAAAACAAACTTCTTAAAAAAAAAAAAAGGCTTGCAAAGCAATTTAGTAGTCAGCTAAGACACTTTAGATGGGTTCTGGTCATATGGGAAAATAGGTTTCAAAATTAGCTGATAACGTAAATATAAAATATTTTCCAAATGTCCCACCTGCACTAGAACTGTCAAAATTTAGGGTTGCTGTACAAGGATTTCATTATTTTGGTTCAGAGATTGTTCTTATGTTTTCTGACCTCATTAGGACTAATTATATCCCTATTATCAAAACAATTAATAATTGGCACTGAATCAGTCCTAACAGTGGTGTAATGGTATGGCATTTTTGCTGTGGGCTTTGAATGAGCTTTTTGAAGGGTTTTGTATTATTTCATAATATATCTGGCTATTAGCACAAGAGAGAAGTTGTGTAGAAATCTGGTAGCCTTATTGCAACCCCACTGCATATGTAAAGCATGTTCAGACTCTCATAAATTTATTCTTGGGGAAAAAGAGAATCTTATGGGAGGATCCATTGGAATCCACTGGGGAGGAAGGCAGCACAGTAAGCATTCACACTGGTCAGCAAAAAAAGTAGCACCAACCGTGGCAAAAACATTAGTAGGTATTTGAAATAAATGGAGTTTTAAATTGTCACCTGCAGTACATTTATGTATTTACAAGCTCTTATTAGCTACCAATATGGGAAACCATGCAGGACAGCCATGCAGGACAACTATTGCAATCTAGTTAGAAATCCATTGTGAGGTGCACTCAGAAAGCATTTTTTGTCAATAAGAATATAACTAGCATGGTTCAGATCTGTATGCCTAGTGTCCATCTGGGTTAACCTCATTCCCGCCCCCTCTCCACTTCCAAAAAAAACCATCAGTTCTTGCTAAACCATTTTCACAGGTGGTGATTATAGAAGGTAGTTGAAGAAATGTTTACAGTGGTCTCTGGTTTGCAAATTGAGCTCATGCCTAAATTGCGCCTCACGGCTGGAGATTTTATGTTTAATAAAATTTGATGTACTACTTAGCTTGGTTATAAAAAAACTTTATATAAAATAATAAAAAAACTAAAAAATGAGATAGCAAAGCCTCTATGAACGTAAGTGTTGCCATACTGGGACAGACTGAAGGTCCATCAAACCCAGTATCCTGTTTCCAACAGTGGCCAATCCAGGTTATAAGAACCTGGCAAGATCCCAAAACTGTAAGATAGATTTTATGCTGCTTATTCTAATAATGGCTTATAGACTTTTCTTTTAGGAAGTTGTCCAAACCTTTTTTAAACCCTGCTTTTACCACATTCTCTGGCAATGAATTCCAGAGTTCAATTGCACACTGAGTGAAGAAATATTTTATCTGACTTGTTTTAAATGTACTACTTAATAGCTTAATCACGTGCCCCTTAGTCCTAGTATTTTTGAAAAAGAGTAAACTAGTGATTCACATCCACCCATTCCATTCCACACATTATTTTGTAGACCTCTATCATATCCCCCCTCAGCCCTCTAGTCTGCAAGCTGAAGAGCCCTAGCCACTTCAGCCTTTCCTCATAGGGAAGTCGTCCCATCCCTTTTGTCATTTTTGTCACCCTTCTCTGTACCTTTTCTAATTCCACTATATCTGTTTTGAGATGTGGTGTCCAGTTCACTCATACAATATCTATAAAACCCTAGGAATCCAGCTTACTGTGGTTTACAGTCACTAAATTCTGGAAGAATCCTCCCTGCTATAATGCTTAGTTAAACCAGCTTTAAGACAAAGAATCACATTTTTCTTGAAGGGAAAGTTGGAGGGGAATGATCATATTTGAGAATCTTACAGGAAGAGATAGGACTTAAACCATTGCTTGCTTTTTATAATAATTATGCTGTACAAGTTACCAGGTATTTCTGACAACTTTTCCAGTTTCTTTGTTTTCACTTTCTGTGTCCATACTTTATGAACATCTTTTTAGAAAGGATGTCCAACTCAGAATCAGGACATCCAGGTCAGTACATGACTGGTGATGCCAGTATATTAGAACAGGATCTGCCAAGGTACAACCTATTTTAAAATACATGAGAAATTGACGTCTGTGTGCTGGTTACATCTAGCATTAACATCCATTTTACAAACCGAAACATCCAAATCATGAATGATGTATAAAACAAGGCACATGGATTTCATTGAGGCACTAAGTTTTGTAAAAATTAACCTCTTAATAGATCTCCGTGTGGAGTGGATGAATAGCCTAATGGTTAGAGCAGGGGGCCCTAGTTTAAATCCACAAAACAAATCTTCAAAATTTGTGCTTTCACACTCTAGAATTATTAAATAGAATAGACAATAAAGCCACGCAAGGATTAAATGTGATGAAAAAAGCCTCAGAGCTGTAAGCATTTATAGGTGAATAACTCTTCTGGGCAAAGCTACCCAATGAGTAATTCCCAGGTTCCGTTTACAGGAGTCTGGCTAAACCAACTTCCTAGCTCTGTCCAGGGTTATATATTATAAGGAACCTGGCTGTTCTGGGCCTACACCAGAACTTTTCTTCTGTTAGAGAGAACTGGAATAAAAGTAAAGTCACTGCTGTGAAATATATTAATTTATTATATAGGTAAGAAAATAGAATAATACACCCTACACTACAGCTCAGCTGTACAAATGTAGCTCCCTTATGCTGATAAGCAACTGTAGAATGTATTGTCTAACTAAAACACTGATATCACTGGTTACTAGGTTATTACACAATCCTGATTAGTAATACTGACTAGGTCATGAAGTAATAGCAGCACATCTTCCTGATCACAAAGTTCTGACTAACCCGCCTTTGTTGAGGTAAGAACCCACTAGCTAATCCCCGACTATAGGAAACAATTCCCTGTAATTCTCACCGAGCTGACTCTAGGTGGTCTCTCAGATGAAGTGGACACAGGTTTTTCCCTTTAGACTCCAGCTGTTTTCCACAGCGAGTCCCCGTCTTAGGAAACAGCACAGGCTCTCTGCAGCATGCAGGATTACAGTCTCTGTGGCCGGTAGAGCTGAACCAACAGGTACTTTCTTCAGATGGTCAGTTCACAAGGTTGTGGACCACTTCAGGTCTCGCTGGTCTTCTTGCCAGCTACCCTTCTTCCAGTAGAACCAGACAAATTCTCCCTTTCTTCTTTTCTTTCTTCTTATTGTCTGTCCTCTTTTCTCTGTCCTTTTTTTGGGGGGTTCCCGCTCTCTGGCCCCTGATTCCCAGGTGACCAGACAGCAACCAATCAGGATCTTGTCCAGCTCCTTCCCTGAGCAAGAAAAACCTTTTTGATCTTCCAGTTGTTACATTGTGGTATGCATTCCTGCCTCTCATCAGACTCGCTGGCACCATGGCCTTACCCCCTGTAGCTCATCAGGGAGGTGCAAGGGTTAGGTAGCCCACTGCATATCCTTGAGTTTTTTCCAGACCTGCCAGTTATTTACCACAAGCAGAGCTCTGCCACAAACAGAAAGTTGAATCTGCTTGGTCACTGAAGTGTAGGGTCTTAGTTCACAGACTCCATCTTGACATAGTATACACAGGCTGAGACCAGCAGAGTGAGGCTCACAGGGAAATAGCCCTACACAGCCCAGCCTTAAATTTTCTTGAATAAATACAGGCACAATGGGCATTTACCTCACAGGCATAAAAAACCTTCCATATAGATAGTATTTAAAGCACATAGCAAAACTAGTGTCAAACTAGTTTACAAAGCAACAGTAAGCCCAATGCGGGCTTACTGCATGCTAATCTGGAACTACTGCTGGCCAAACGTGGGCACCAGCGGTAGTTCCAGCCCTATTTTTGCCACACTACGAAAAATAGCTAGATATTTTCCAGCACAGAGCTAACCCGGCGGTAATTGGGCATTGCAACCCAGTTACCGCTGGGTTAGTGTGGGAGCCCTTACCGCCACCTCAGTGGGTAGCATTAAGTGCTCCCCCCGCATGACCATGTGGTAAGTAAACTCTTACCGCATGGACATGCCATTTTTTGGCCTTTTTAACTGCTGTAGTAAAAAAGGCCGCAGCACATGGCAAAAAGGGCACCCACTGCTAGCACAGGGCCCTTTTTACCACAGCTTGGTAAAAGAACCTCAAACAGAGCAAAACTTATCTGTTCTCCAAGTGCAATAAGTATTCACATCTGAAATATGGTCCCACCGATGATGGCCAGCATTTTGCTGCATTGCTGCATCAGGGATTTATAGGACCACGCTCTTCTGAAACACAAAATATTCTCTGTTGAACTTCAAAATGTGCAGTGTAAATAAATGATTTATCATTACATAGTGAAAAAACTCACTAAATAGTGGCACTAAGATCATAACAAACCCACCTTAACAAAGAAACAACAACTATTAAAAGGCCACACATCACCAAACACAGAAGACCCTTTACAAACAATCCAAGTGGGCTACATCAATGCCAGATCTGCTGTAAATAAAACAGCAATATTAACAGACTGGATCACGTCAGAAAACCTTGATCTACTCTTCATTAATAAAACCTGGATCTTCCCAGGCAGCAACCGGGTCCTCAGGGAACTTCGACCCCCACTGCAGCTCTCGGCCCTTCGGAGTCGATTGAGAGTGGAAACGGGGCTTCCTTGAGCCCTGTGGAGCGAATTGCACCTCCCCAGCCTGGAAGAGAGTTGCTGGCTGTTCAAACAGAGACAGACGCCGAAGTGGCTCAGCTGGTCCTGTCTGAGGGTGTGACTGCAGCAACGGAGATAGATTCTCAACTTCGGGAAACATTACTACAACAGGCTTCAAAGGTATTGCCTCAAGCTATTGTTTCCAAGTTAGCTCGGGCTGATAGTCTACCTCAATCTCCTCCTGTGGCTAGTGGAGTGATTAGACCTGCAATTGTGACTCTGGAGTCACTATGGGATATGGTTTACAATATCCAAACCTCTATGCAAACTACTTTAAAGCAGAATTCTTCTGATATTGAAGTTCTTTCTGAGGCTGCCCTGCTTCAAGCACAAGGGACTGCACAGCAAACCCAGAAATTGGAACGTGTGGATATCAAAATTCAAGAAATGGGATCTATAGAAACAGCTTTGGTTAAAGACAATAATTTCCTACATAAACGACTTGAATACCTTGAAAATCAGACTAAAAGGCTTAACCTTAGGTTTCTTAATTTTCCCAAATCACCATTAATTTCTCCTTTGGAGATGGTTAAAAAATATTTGGTGGACATCCTGGGAATGGATAAGGACTCACTCCCTCCCATTACATGGGCTTATTACATCAGGAGTACTGGAGTGGTGGTGGGAAATCCCCCCGTAATAGGGGAGGGAATGAATCTTACCTCATTCCTAGAAAGCTCATTAGAAATAGTTACTCAGAGGTTAACTCTGCTTGCCACTTTTGCGTTGGAGCCTGATAGGAATGCCGTACTACGGCTTTCGTTGAGACACTTAGAAAATCTGTTTTTGGGCTCAAAGGTCCGTATCTTTCCAGATCTCTCACTGCCTACACAGATGAGACGAAGGGCCTTTTTGGAACTTCGCCCCAGGGTGGTGGCATTGGGAGCAAATTTTGTTTTGCGATTTCCTTGTTTTTGTAATGTGGTGCTTGAGGGTAAACATTTTCAGTTTCTAGATCCAAAACAGTTGAAAGAGTTTATTGATGCAAGAGTTGATGTGAATATAGTAAACCTTCCCTAATTTAGCAGGCTGGGGTCTGAACCAGAGGAAGCATCTATTGATTATTAATTTTTGTATCTTTTTTCTTTTTTAATTTCCTTAATCTTGGAATCAAATTTCTTTAACTTGTGGACAAATGGGCTGTAAAGATATATACTTATCATTTTTGTTTCCTAATGTTAAATAATGCCGATTGCATATTCACTTTATGTGGTGATATATTGGACAATTTAAATAATAAAAAAAAAAAAATCCTCCAAAAAAAAAAAAACCTGGATCCATGACCAAAAGGACCCTATAATCCTAGACCTGTGCCCTCCAGGATACAAAATCACACACTGGACAAGAAAAGAAGAAAGAGCCGGAGGCATAGCACTAATCTATCAATCCCATTTTACCACTGAAACCACTGTTGAGTCCATAACACCTCAACCAGAAATTGCCTCAATTAGAATCCACAACAAAACCCTACATGATCACTTGAACTGTGTCTTGTTTTACAGACCTCCAGGCAACTGGAACGAAGGCCAGGCTAACTTTTTGGACTTCATCTCAAACACATGTGTAACCAGCTCCAACATCCTATTACTAAGAGACATCAACCTTCACCTAGAAGACCCAAACTCTATCAACGCAGGAGAATGCAAGGAATTCCTCTGCTTATGTGATCTCAAATGGCCACAAATGCAAGCAACCCACGTAAAAGGCCACACACTTGATCTCATCTCACACAAACTATCAACAGACCAAAACCTATTGATAACTGATATCAAATGGTCAGAAACACCCTGGACCGACCACTACAAACTAAACCTGTCCCTACACTGGCGGAAAAAGGGCTTACAACGAACACAGGATCACACATCCAACAGCACAAGAGGTGATGTATGTAGACACGAAAACATTCTGACAACCAGTGGCGTAGCTACGTGGGGCCTGAGCCCCCTGCCGACGACCCCCCCCCCCCTCCCGCCATCAACCCTCCCCTGCCATCGCCGCCCGCCCCGCCACCACATGATTTACCTTGTTTGCTGGCGGGGATCCCCAAACCCCGCCAGCCAAGAGTGTTCTTCAGCGCCGGAGTTAGTAGACTCCGGCGCCTTCATTCAAGGAAGTTCGTCTGAAGGATCAGCTGGTTTTGACGCCTTTACGTCCTGCACGGGGCTACATGCACGGTGCAGGACGTAAGGCGTCAAAACCAGCTGATCCTTCAGACGAACTTCCTTGAATGAAGGTGCCGGAGTCTACTAACTCCGGCGCTGAAGAACACTCTTGGCTGGCGGGGTTTGGGCATCCCCGCCAGCAAACAAGGTACTTCATGGGGCGGGCGGTGACGGCGGGGGAGGGTTGGTAGCGGGAGGGGGGTTTAAGAGTGTCGGCGCGATCGAGCGGGGGAAGGGGGGGTCGCCGGAGGAGGGAGGCGGCTTAACAGTGCCCCCCCCCCCCACCTCAGGTTCTGGCCCCCCCTCCTGGCAAGGTCTGGCTACGCCCCTGCTGACAACTGATATACAGTAATGAATGGTCAACACAAACAGACTCTACCTACCACCTCATAGAATGGGACAAAAGATGCAAAAGCATATTAGACGAAATAGCACCCTTACGAACTAGAACCTCACGCAAGCATAACTCGATACCATGGTTCAGTGATGAACTGAAAAAGCTAAAAACGCACACCAGGAAACTCGAATGAGCATGGATGAAAACAAAAGATGAACATACACTTAACACATGGAAACAAATACAAAGAAAATACAAATACGCAATAAGATAGACCAAAAGATTATTCTATAAAACTAAAATAGGGACAGATTACAAAGACACAAAAAAACTATACCAGCTGGTGAACAAGCTCCTAGACACCAACTCGGTCACTACAACAAATACAGACATCCCATCTGCAGATGAAATTGCTAAGTATTTCAATGAAAAAAATTGTAAACCTACGCAACACGGTGCCTCAAGACACCACTGACATTGAAAACTTCCTTAATGAGCTGGACCCAACCACTGGAGAATACCCGGCTGACCGGACTTGGTTAAACTTCGCCTCCTTACCGTTGAAACAGTTACCCAAGCGATCAGCAGGTTCTCCAACACTCACTGTAAACTAGATATCTGCCCCAGCTACCTAATAAAATCCGCCCCTGACCGCTTCATAGGAGACCTCACATCCCACCTAAATTACATGCTTCAGCAAGGTCTCTTCCCTAAGGAAAATGGCAATATCCTACTCACTAAACGCCAACTTATATATGCAAATATCTCTTTATTATAAATACTTATGCCTTACCAGCTATTAACTTTAAACATTTAATGTTTAAAGTTAATAGCTGGTATAAGGCATAAGTATTTATAATAAAGAGATATTTGCATATATTAGTTGGCGTTTAGTATGGTGTAATGTTGTTTATATACTCCGACTGAATTGGTTTTCCCCCCCTTTGTTGTAAGAATATCCTACTCACCCCAAGAAAAAACTAATGAAATCACTAAGTACCACCCAGTAGCATCAATCCCATTGGCAGTCAAACTGATGGAAAGCATGGTAAGCAAACAACTTACAGACTACATAAACAAATACTCAGTATTGCATGAATCACAGTCAGGTTTCCGCTCCCTCCACAGCACCGAAACAGTACTAATCACTCTCCTAGCCAAATTCAAACAGGAAATAGCAACAGGCAAAAACACCCTTCTCCAATTCGATATGTCCAGTGCAATTGACATGGTCAACCATAATATATTAATGAGATTACTAGACAAATTCAAAATTGGTGGAAACATACTTAGCTGGAACAAGGGCTTCCTAACCACAAGAACATACCAAGTAAAATCAAACTCAAACATATCACCACCATGGAAAGCAAACCGTGGAGTACCGCAAGGATCACCGCTATCACCGATACTTTTCAACCCAATGATGACCCCCACTAGCCAAGACCTTAACCAACCAAGGCCTTAACCCTTCCATATATGCAGATGACATCATAATATACATTCCATACAATACCAAACTGACAGAAATCAGCAACGAAATCAAGCTCAGCCTGAACATCATGAACTCATGGGCAACTGCATTTCAACTAAAATTTAATAAAGAAAAAACTCATTGCCTCATCCTCTCGTTCCAACACAGCGCCGACAACCCCACAAGTATCAACACCCCAGATTACACCCTTCCTATATCAGACAGCCTGAAAATCATCGGCGTTACAATAGACCGCAACCTAACACTAGAGAGCCAAGTGGCATCCATAACAAAGAAAATGTTCCACTCAATGTGGAAACTTAAATGCTTGAAACAATTCTTCCTGAGGAAAACATTTTGCAACTTGATACAATCAATGGTGCTAAGCCAAATAGACTACTGCAATGGAATTTATGCAGGATGCAAAGAACAAACCTTAAAGAAACTCCAGACCACTCAAAACATGGCAGCTCGGCTTATATTTGGAAAAACGCGATTTGAAAGCGCAAAACCCCTCCGCGAAAAACTGCACTGGCTCCCAATCAAAGAATGCATTGCCTTCAAAATCTGCACCCTAGTCCACAAAATTATCTACTGTGAAGCCCCGGGATACATGACAGACTTGATCAACCTATCAACTAGAAACACATCAGAATCAACACGATCACATCTAAATATGCACTACCGAAGCTATAAAGGTCTTAACTACAAATCGACTTACTACTACTACTACTACTACTACTACTTAGCATTTCTATAGCGCTGCCACAACGACACAAATCGGGATATGGCCGGCCTTCTCCTAAGGCCGGCCAAATCGGTATAATCGAAAGCTGATTTTGGCCGGCTTCAACTACTTTCCGTCGCAGGGCCGGCCAAAGTTCAAGCAGGCGTGTCGGCAGTGTACTGAAGGTGGGACAGGGGCGTGGTTAAGAGATGGCCGGCCTCGGCCGATAATGGAAAAAAGAAGGCCGGCTCTGACGAGTATTTGGCCGACTTTACTTGGTCCTTTTTGTTCACGCTCATGAATGCATGATATGGAAAACTATTGATGTCGTTGGTAATTTCCGTTAAATCGTGTTTAAACGGGATGTAGATCATTACGTCATCTGCGTATATGTATGGATTGAGGTTTTGGTTGGATAATAACCAACGACATCAATCAAGTTTTCCATATCATGCATTCATGAGCGGATGCATTTCAACTGAAACTTAATGCAAAAAAAAAAGAAATGCCTTATACTCACCTCACAACCTAACATGAGCAAATTCAACACCATAAACACACCAAAACTATTCCTTCCCTTATCAGACACACTGAAAATTCTTGGAGTTACCATCAATCGACATCTTACACTTGAAAGTCATGTGAAAAATACAACTAATAAGATGTTCTATTCAATGTGGAAACTAAAACGGGTAAGACCTTTCTTCCCAAGGACCATCTTTTGTAACCTGGTACAATCATTAGTGCTTAGTCACTTAGATTACTGCAATGCACTCTACGCTGGCTGTAAAGAGCAAATCATCAAGAGACTGCAAACTGCCCAGAACACCGCAGCTAGACTCATTTATGGAAAAACAAAATATGAAAGTGCTTAAGCCCCTGAGGGAGAAATTACACTGGCTTCCACTTAAAGAACGCATCACGTTCAAGGTATGCTCTTTAGTTCATAAAATCATCCACGGAAATGCCCCAGCCTACATGTCAGATCTGGTAGACCTGCCACCCAGGAACGCTAAAAAGTCATCCCGCACATTCCTTAATCTTCACTTCCCCAGTTGTAAAGGCCTAAAATACAAACTAATGCATGCGTCAAGCTTCTCTTACCTGAGTACACAGTTATGGAACGCATTGCCGCGCAGCTTAAAAACTACTTATGAACTAACTAACTTTCGCAAATCCCTGAAGACCCACCTATTCAACAAAGCATACCAATAAAAGCAGCAACTATAAATGTAATACATCGCAATCTACCTATAATCAACAATGCTTTTTGCTTAGATCTGCTTGTTTAAATTTCAATTACGTTAATTTCTATGGCATCTCCACCTAACTTATTGTCAGTACTGTTTACTATTTAAATTTCGATTATGCTATTCTTTATGTAACACTAACTGTTAACTCCTAATCTACTATCTACCAATAACGACACATTGTAAGCCACATTGAGCCTGCAAAGAGGTGGGAAAATGTGGGATACAAATGCAATAAATAAATAAAATCACTTTTTTTATAAAATTACTTTTAATTGTGCTGTGTCAATATATCCAATCTCCCTATCCCACAACAAGTAAACCCAGAACTCCTTACATACTAGCCCAACAGATGCTCACACTCACTCACAACTACCATATTCATACATTCAAGCCCACCATTAGTAGTGATCACAATGATGTTTCAAATTGTATTCAGAGTTCAACATTCAATTTAGATATGGTAACTTTAAATTCATATAGAGCCGAACGCGACTCTATAACCTGTGTTTCTAAAAACACTTAATTGTCCATGTCCTCTGTATAACACCGGCCACAGTGCCTTCAATGTAATGAACAGTGCAATGAATGCTGGTTAAAAAAGATGTTACACTCCTTTCGCCAGTAAACTGGCTGCTCTTTAACAAAGCCACAGCATCGGGCCAGAGCTAGGCTACTGGAGGAATCGGTAAAAGTTCAAACATCAATTTCTTCTTAACTCATCCTGGTCCTCAATGCGAGACCGCATTTCGTCAAATTCTTCATCAGGAGAACCAAATCAAGCAATTTGTTGAATACTCCATACATGAACGCACCTATAATGCTGCTTAGTAAACAGGGCTCTTAGTGGCAACAATATCAAAATGCTTACTAACCAAACACACTATGAATCAATTTATTGCATCATATATGGCTCTAAAATAAACTACTGGATCTCTTATAGCACACAGCTATTCTAGATCTGAAGCTCTCCAATTTGTCGTAATCATTTGCATCCAATGTCTTATTTTATCTTTTAATTAAAAATGCACTTCTGCAACAAACCTTTAAAAAAAAAAAAAGATAACAAAACAGCGACCAGTTCACATGTCTGAGAATGTAGATTATAGCACTGTAGAGACTTGATCCTCACCAAATGCAGAACAAGGGATCACAAATTAGAAATAAAAATATTTAGACAAAAATTGAGTTGGGAACTCCAAGAAGATAAATCTAGCACATACTACAACACGGGAGAAAGAAAAACAGAAATTCATTTCCTTTTCTACTGAACACAATACAAAGATATTAACTAGGCACATTTCCCAAAGCTAACAAATTCCTTCAAAATAAAATTGTTTTTTCTACCTTTGTGGTCTAGACATTTTATTTTTCCATCATGTTAATTCTGATTTCTCTTTTCTGCTTTCCTGTGCCGTCTTCTAATTCTCCTTCAAGTGACTGCTGTTCATTTGTCTTTTCTCCTCTCTCCTGTCTATTCCCCTACTACATCTGCCTGTAACATATTGATCGTTCCTTTTTAGTTCTTTCCTTTTTTTTTTTTTTCTTTTCTGCTCTTTGTCAACTCAAATGTCACCCTCTATCACCCTTCTCCTCCTTTTTACTTAAGTACATAAGTATTGCCATACTGGGACAGACCGAAGGTTCATCAAGCCCAGCATCCTGTTTCCAACAGTCGCCAATCCAGATCCCAAGTACCAGGCAAGATCCTGAAACAGTACAATGCATTTTATGCTGCTTATTCTAGAAATAAGCACTGGATTTTCCCCCAAGTCCATTTTAATAATGGTCTATGGACTTTTCCTTTTGGAAGCCAGCCAAACCTTTTTTAAACCCCGCTAAGCTAACTGCTCTCCGATTCGTTTTAAATTTACTACTTTCTAGCTTCATTGCGTGTCCCCTAGTCCTAGTAATTTTGGAAAGAGTAAACAAGCGATTCACATCTACCCGTTCCACTCCATTCATTATTTTATAGACCTCTATCATATCTCCCCTCAGCCGTCTTTTCTCCAAGCTGAAGAGCCCTAGCCACTTTAGCCTTTCCTCATAGCGAAGTCGTCCCATCCCCTTTATCATTTTCATCGCCCTTCTCTGTACCTTTTCTAATTCCACTATCCAGCTTATTTTCGAAAGAGAAAAACACCCAAATTCCGACCTAAATCGGGAGATGGACGTCTTTCTCTTGTGGGTGCCCACATCGGTATAATCGAAAGCCGATTTTGGGCGTTTCCAACTGCACTCCATCGCGGGAACGCATAAAGTTGACGGCATGTTGGAGGCATGGTGAAGGCGGGACTGAGGCGTGGTTATCAACTGAGGAGAGATGGGCGCGCTCGGCCGATAATCGAAAAAATAAAGGCGTTTTTAGCCAGAATTTAGGACACTTTTTCTGGACCCTGTTTTTTCACGAACAGGTCCCAAAAAAGTGCCCTAAATGACCAGATGACCAACGGAGGGAATCGGGGATGACCTCCCCTGACTCCCCCAGTGGTCACTAACCCCCTCCCACCAAAAAAACCCGAACTTTAAACACTTTTTTTTCCAGCCTCTATGCCAGCTTCAGATATCATCCCTAGCTCCATGACAGCAGTATGCAGGTCCCCCAAGCAAATTTAGTTTAGTTGGTGCTGCCGGGACCCATGCAGAGAGCAAAAATCGGAAGAAAAAAAAAAACATGCAAGTGCAGTTGGGGACATCCAAATTAAAAAATAGTAAAAGGGAGATTCGAACCAGCCACCTTCTGATTCCCAGGCCAGCGCTCTAAGCACTGCACCACATGAATCAGTTGTTTAGATGTCCTTCCTTTTCTATTAAGTCCCTCCGTTTCTGTCAGCCAATCACAGCTCGTTTAGCTGACATCACTCCCTTCTGCTCTTGAATCCAACATCTCCCTCTTTCTCTTCTCTCCCTCCCTCTTATCTCCATGTCCCAAATCTCTCCCTGTCTCCTATTGTCCACCATCTGTCTTTCCCTCCCTTGTACTCAAAATCTCTCTTCCCTCTCCCCAATGCAGCATTTTCCCTTCCTCCTGTCCACTACCTTGTCCAGCATTTCTCCTCTCTCCCCGTTCATAATCTTTTCCTCCCCTCCACCCCTATGTCTAACATTTCTCACTCTCTCACCCTCCATGCAACATCTCACCCTCCACTCCATCCTTATGTCCAACAATTCTCCCTCTCTCACCCTCCATGCAAGAGTTCTCTCTCTCTCACTCTCCATGCGGCCTCTCACCCACCCCTCCACCTCTATGTCCATTTAGTCCTTTCTCATCCCTCTCATTATTCCTTCCTCTCCACTCTTATGTCCAACAAGATAAAGGAGACAGAGACCTGGGGGAAGGGTCCTACAAAGCATCCATTCCAGACTTATATAGAAAACCTGCCACAATAAAGTAGCACTAACATCCATAACTCAAATTGTAACAACCTACCTTTAAATGGCAGCACCCTAGAATACTAATATACTTCCTGCTGGAAAAAAACCAGAACAAGCCAAACTGCTAAAGATCCCTAGACAAAAACTAAGCATTAGCAGAATTCTTCACATCTATCAGTCCTGCAGAATACACACAGAGCCTCAAATATAGAATAAGCAACCGTAAACTAGAAACAGGAACTCCAAGAAGTCTGTGCAATTCAACACTGGAGAATCAGAAATGTATCCCTTCTGTACTGTGTGAAATATAAAGTTTGCAAAATATATAATTACTAGTAAAACAGGCCCATTTCTGACGCAAATGAAACGGGTGCTAGCAAGGTTTTCCTCAGAGTTTGTATGTTTGAGAGAGTATGTGTGAGATTGACTGTGTGTGAGAGAGAGAGAGAGAGTGAATGTGTGAGTGTGTGTGTGTGACAGAGAGAGAATGAGACTGCTGGGTGCGAGTGTGTCTCCTCTGTCCCCACTCCAGCCACCCAGCAATTCTCCTCTCTCCCCTGCTCCCCCTCCAGCCACCCAGTGATTCTAATTTTTCCCTTGCCCCCCTCCAGCCACCCACCGATGCTCTTCTCTCTCCTACCCCCCTCCAGCCACCCAGCGAGTCTCCTCTGTCGACTCTGTTCCCTGTTTCTTTTCCAGGGTCTCATTTTTATTTCTTCTTTCTTTTCTCTCTGCATCTGTCTCTGATATTGATTGTTCCCTTTAATCATTTTTCTGTTTCTCCTATGCATCTCCACTCAGCAGCTAGATTTTACCCCTCATTCTTCCCTTCTCTCACACTCTAGTCTTCAGTTTCCTTCTTTTCACATCTCACTTACCTATGAGCTTTTCATCTTCCACTGTCTTCTCTCCCCAGCTCCCATTTATCTTCTTCCAAGTTTCATTCCAACCCCAGCTTATTACCTGCCATTCAACTCCTCCTGGCATCCAGCCCCCTTCTTTCTTTTACCTGCAGATCTGTCTCTTTTATCTGTTCTTTCCAGTACCTCTCAACCCTTTTCTACCCCTCTTCATTCTCACCCTCTCCTTCCCTCCTTCTCCCCTTTCTCATCCCCTCCTTCTACACTTTTCTCGTATTACACCCTTTTCCTCCATTCTGATCCTTTCTCACCACTTCCCTCCCTCTTTCCTTCCATTCTGACCCTTTCCCTCCAGTCCATTCTTCTCTCTCTCTTTCTCTTCTCCCATCCTACCTGCACTCTGAGCCCCTTCTCACCTTCTGTCTTCTCCTATTGTTCATCCCCAGTCTATGCATCAACCTCTGGTCCCCTCTTCCCAGCCCCAGCATCAGCCCCATCTCTCACCTGCCTCCCTGTCATTCCCAGCCTCTGTTTCAGACCCCTGCCCTCAACCGCCTTCCTCCAGGCCCAGCACTAGAACCCTTCTCCTACACCCATCCCTTAACAGCTGCCTTTCTCCTACACCTCCAGCCCCTGTGATAGCTGTAAGCCCCCTCCCCCAAGCCGAAGCATTAGACCTTTTTCCGAACCCTAGTATTAGCCCCCTATTACCAAATTATCATCTGACAATACCGTCCCCCTTCTGCCACCCTACCACTGCAAACATCAGTCCACTTCTGCCATCCCTAGCCCCCATGTCAGCCCTCTTGTCCTACCCCCTGCACCCATTTCAATTCCAAGCACCTGCATCAGCTCTAGAGCAATACATTGGGGATCCCTCATATACAGGGTAATAATCATTTAACTCCCCTATCCCTCCCCTCCCTATGGTGTAGCATTTCTCCCTCCCTCTCTCCCAGTGGTCCAGCATCTCTCCTAATTGTCCAGCATCTCCTTTCCTTCCTTCCACCCTGAATTCAATACCTCTAGCTCTCTTCACTCCCTCCATCCCTCCCATTGTCCAAAATACCCCATCTCTCTTAGTAACATAGTAGATGACGGCAGAAAAAGACCTGCATGGTCCATCCAGTCTGCCCAAGAAATGTGCCACTTTTTTGTGTATTCCTTACCTTGATTTGTACCTGTCTTTTTCAGGGCACAGACTGTACAGTCTGCCCAGCACTATCCCTGCCTCCCACCATCGGCTCTGGCACAGACCGTATAAGTCTGCCCAGCACTATCCCTGCCTCCCAACTACCAGCCCCGCCTCCCACTACCGGCTCTGTTATCCAGTCTCGGCTAAGCTCCTGAGGATCCATTTCTTCTGAACAGGATTCCTACCCCCATCTCTCTTCTCTCCCATTATCCACTATCTCTCCTTCCCTCCACTCCCACATACAGCACGTATTTCCCTTGCATGCCCTGTCTGTCATCTCTCCCTCCATTCTCCTCTTCCTGTCCAGATCTGGCATCTCTCCTTTTTTCTCATCCCCAACCCCTATCCCTATCTACCTTCAAATTTGGCTGTATTGCTAAAGGTCATTGGCAGTATCAGGGCTTTGCAACCTACCTCGGAACCTTCCCTAAGATGCAAATTCCTGTTTCTGCATGGGAGGGAAGTGTCAGAGGGTGGTATCTATACCCCTGACTCAGAATCTGGGTCTGCATTTGTTTGTATATGCAGATGATATCTAAATCCTATACCCTTTCTGTGCCATGGAACAACAAGAAATTATTGATGTTAATAAGACACTCAAGCTTATTACTTCTTAGCTACAATCATATAAGCTCATTCTAAATCTACATAAATCTAACCTGTTCCTTATTTCCAATCAGATAAATGTATCCCTTTCCTCTCCTATTTTTCTAGATGATACTCTGATCCCACAGGTTTAGACCACCCATATACTAGGTGTTATACTGGACTCACAACTTACCTTCCAGTCTCAGATATCCCAAGTAATACATTGTTGTTTCTATGCTTCGTCTAATAAGACCCATTCACTCATTAATTTATCCTCCAGCTCTTACTGTGTTAATCATTCTTTGATTATCAGTCAGTTGGATTATTGCAATTCTTTGTACATGGGCATAAGGATAAAAGATCACTAAAGATTACAATTTATTCAAAATACAGCTATAAAACAATATTAATGGACTCAAAAAGTTTGACCATGTTACACCTCACCATCTTAAAAAAGCCCATTGGCTGCCCATTACTCATCGGGTTAAATATAAATTGCAGTTACTAACATTTAAAATTCACATTTCTGACGAATGCTTCTATCTCGCACGATATTTAGTACCATATACCCCAACTAGAGCTGTTAGATCTGCACAACTTCTTCAACTCAGTGTACCATCTTACAGAGAGATCCACCATGAACACATTTAGGCAAGCAATTTTTTCAGTACAAGCCTCGAAAATCTGGAACTCTCTGCCAAATTATTTGAGACATTCCCAATCTCTTGATCATTTTAAAATTGATCTCAAAACATTTCTTTTCCAAGACGCCTATCCAGCTAGTCCATAAACCCATAATCTTAAAGCTCAGTGGGACTGTTGTAAGACTTGTCTTCAAGTTAGGATAACCTTTTTTTTTTTCACCTTAGCCCTTACTTTACTATCATAAAATGGCGTTCTCCCCTCTTCGCTAATGTGTAGAATATGTTTTGTCCAGAATTATCTACAGCTTTGTTCTCCCCTCTACCCTAATGTGTACAATATGTTTTGTCCGGAATTATCTACACCTTTAATTTTAGACCTTTTTCTTTTAAGTTTAGATTGTACATCACCTAGATGGAATTTCCTATGGACGGGATAGAAAATGTTAATAAACTTGAAACTTGATATTTCAAAACAGCACCATGACCAGTGGTGTGCTGGTAAATTTTTAACAACAGGCTCTCTCCCTGGTCCACCTCGGCGCCCCCCCATCCACCTCTGCGCCCCCGTCCACCTCTGCGCCCCCTCCCCCCATCCACCTCTGCGCGCCCCCCATCCACCTCTGCGCCCCCACCCCCCAAATTGCAGAGCTGGCTATATCCGGGGAGGGGCAATGCATTACTCTCTCCAGGAAAAAAAAATTAAATGATCCCAGGTTCCAATCTAATTCATGTTTAATATGGGATAAAATGCCATAAAGTAAATAAATATAAACTTTTAATGTTCAGCACCTGATTCTCAAAGTGGACATATTCCAAACACTATAATGAAAATAAAATTATTTTTTCTACCTTTGTTGTCTGGTGACTTTGTTTCTGTGATCATGCTGGCCCAGTATCTGATTCTGCTGCTCTCTATCTGTTCCCTTGACTCCATTTCCAGGGCTTCCTTTCCATTAATTTCTTTTCTTTCCTCCTTTCTTCTTCATTTCTGGGCCTCCGCAGACTTGACTGTACAGTGGATCCAGCTTCTGCCTATTTTCTCCATCCATGTGCAACTTCTCTCCTCACTTCCTTTTCCCTCATCTAATCTCCTTTCTCTATCTTCCCTCCATGTCCAGCATTTCTTCTCTCTCCCTTCCCTCCCCTCCATCCATGTCCTGAAACTCTCCTCTCTCCCCTGCCCCCTCTAGCCATCCATACCCAGCAATTGTCTTCTCTCCCCTGCCCCCCTCTACCCATCCCTGCCCAGCAATTGTCTTCTCTCCCCTGCCCCCTCTACCCATCCATGCCCAGCAATTGTCTTCTCTCCCCTGCCCCCCTCTACCCATCCATGCCCAGCAATTCTCTCCCTCCCCTCCCGCTCCCAAACATGTCCAGCGATTGTCCTCCCTCCCCTGCCCCTCCCCTCCCGCTCCCAAACATGTCCAGGGATTGTCCTTCGCCCCCACCGTCCCCTCCCGCTCCCATCCATCTTTTTTATTACCTCTCCGTTGAAGTGCGTGTTATTTAAAGCCCTGCTGCCCATCTCCAGCCTTCCCTGTTTGCTTCGATGAGTTCATTCGTCTCATTTAGTTCCTATTTTCTTTTGAAACTATCCAGTAAACAGTGAAAGAAATACGAAGTAATCACCAAAGTTTTAAATAAAAGTCAGTTTATAATTTACAGCTACCAAAACTTATAGGGTCATGGTCAGTGGTGTGCTGGACCCGGCTCGGTCCAGCTCGCAAGAGCCGCTTGTTAAATTTTGACAGCTCTTGCGAGCCGGTTGCTCATCGAAGCAAACAGGGAAGGCTGGAGATGGGCAGCAGGCTTTAAATAACGCGCGCTTCAACGGAGAGGTAATAAAAAAGATGGATGGGAGCGGGAGGGGACGGTGGGGGCGAAGGACAATCGCTGGACATGTTTGGGAGCGGGAGGGGAGGTAAGCATGGCCCGTGATGGCGCCCTCCTGCCATGCTTACCTCGTGTAATGGAGCCAGCTCGCCCCAAAGAACAACCGGCTCGCAAGAGCTGTCAAAATTTAACAAGCGGCTCTTGCGAGCCGGACCGAGCCAGCTCCAGCACACCACTGACCATGACCCTATAAGTTTTGGTAGCTGTAAATTATAAACTGACTTTTATTTAAAACTTTTGTGATTACTTCATATTTCTTTCACTGTTTACAGGATAGTTTCAAAAGAAAATAGGAACTAAATGAGACACAGGAATCCAAGGCAGTTTGACAGCCAGTTTAATCTCACAGAAATTTTTTAAAATGTGATTTCAATGAATTTAAGGAATGTTGTGCAGCACCTGATCAGTAAAAAAAAAAAATCAAAGTAGGAAAAACATTCTGAGATAGATTTTCAAAAGGTATAGGCACCTAACTTAAATCACAAGACTCCTAAACTGAGGCACTTTAAAGAGGGCAGGGCCAGGCAGAGTGGGAGAATGAAGTTAAGGACAAGGGTTTCTATCATTGTGGTCAGAGATAGATAGTATTTTTGTTCAGGTTGCAGTGTCTTTTTCAAACTCTCAATAATAACTTGTTTCAATCTTTTTAGGGCTCCATTTTCTTCCCACTCCCAGATGGAATAGGCCTGGTTTACCTTCTTCAGGGTGTGTCAGATCCTCCAAAGTCCTCAGGGAACATCATCCGTGAGATACCATGCAAGACATCATACAATGAGCTCCTTACTGTCACAAACTGGCTGAACAGGGCTCAGAGGTAAAAGAAATCAGTAGTAGAAATGACAATTGCTTGAGTGGGATTGGAGTTCTTTTGTCTACTGCCTTTGCGCCAAGGCAGGTATAAATGTGCATGTACTCTATGGTTCTAATTCTATAAAGGGGATGCTAACATTTATGTGCTGATTACATGCATAAATGATTAGATTTTTTACTCTTTCAGAAAGTACAAAGACTAGGGGACACTCAAGGAAGTTACATGGCACAAATTAAAATGAACAGGGGGAAATATTTTTCCACTCAATGAATAGTTAAGCTCTGGAACTCGTTACCAGAGGGTGTGGTAACAGTGGTTAGTGTATCTGGGTTTAAAAAAGGTTTGGACAAGTTCCTGGAGGAAAGGTTCACAGTCTGCTATTGAGATAGACATGGGGAAAGCCACTGCTTGTACCTGGGATCAGTAGCATGAATCTTGCTACTATTTGAGATTCTGTCAGGTACTTGTGACCTGAATTGGCCACTGCTGGAAGCAGGATACTGGGCTAGATGGACTATTGGTCTGACCCAGTATGGCTGTTCTTATGTTATGTTCATAGAATAGTGGCACATGTGTGCATATCTCCAGCATTTAGGCACGAGCACTTACACCAGCTCATGTCTGGCATAAGTGCTTGCACCTAAATTATAGGCATGTATAGTATTCTATAAAGGAAAGTAGGTGGACTGCTTTCCTTTATAGAATAGGCACCACATTGATGCCCTCTAGGCACCTAAACATAGGCATACTATTTTAGAATTATCCTCTGTGTGTATACTACCATATTTTATAAAATATGGTAGTGCAGTACAACTCTGCTCCAGCTCTTCCCAAACTGTGCCACCTGGGATACCTACAGGCAGTGCACATCCATCTCATTTGCACTTGTGCTTACATGAATGTATACTGCCACTCAATTTTATAAAAGGCCTTTTTCTGCATGTAAAATTTGTGCATGGCAAATCCTTTTTAAAATTACCTATCAGGCAATTTTTTTTAATTTGTGAGAAGTGTTTATCGAATAACCAAGAGGCAAATCAATGGAACAAAAACTTTAAAGTACAATAAGTAGCCATAAAGTAGAAATGTGAAACAACCCCCCTTCACCAACAGGGGTGGGCCACTTTGGAAACGCAAATGAACACAAACCAGAACTTCTAAACCTTTTTGCATTCCCTCCTACAGCCCCACTCCCCGCATTCCCCCTGTTATCCATCAGTCTGGAGACAAAGGTAAGTAATTGTCACAGAACTAATAACAATAGTGAGTCACAAAAGGTGTCCATATAGTTCCCATTTAGCAAGAGTGATGTTATGAGTAGCCAGCCAACGCTCCATATCACAGATGTACCAGAGGTTGGTCACCCATTTCACCAAAAAAGGCACTGTAGTCTGTTTCCAGTGTTCCGCCAGTCACACAGGCGACACACATGGCATGGTGAACAAACAGAGCCTGGAAGGGAGAGAGGCCCGGTGGTTTCTTAGGAAACAAAAAATGCACTGGATTCCCATTGCATTGGGTGACACATTTGTTTCGATACCTTGGGATTCGTCTTTCTATGCATTCAACGGAGTTGTATGATCTCAATGTTGCCAGACTCCTAGACTCTACTCTGGCTCATTTGTCCAACTGGAAAACGCTGCCTTTAGGGCTTCATGGGAGAATTCATTTATATAAGATTGTTGAATTTCTCAAATGGTTTTGTATGCTTCAGATGCTCCCCCTTAGGCTGCGTAGGAAGGACCTCCGTACTTTGTATAGGAGGTGTCATGAAATGCCTAACCACCTGCCTGGGGTTACCCCATGGCTACTTAGAAGGTCTATCCCCAGCACAGCTGAGGTCACCTGCCGCTTGTGCTGTACACTAGCACCTTCCTCTCACTGACTGGGTCACAACTGCCTCTAGGCGAGTCTCCCACTCTCAAATTAACCCCAGTGATTTCTAGGTTACTGGAGTCACACTCCCAGTGGTCCCACAATTCCCAGAAAGCACTCACAGACCCAACACACTAACTGCTAGGATTCTTTATCAGTCCAGACAGGCAGGGCGAACAAACGATTGTTTATTCTCATAAAAATATTGAACAGTGGACAGAAAAAGTGCAATCAGCAAACAGTAACAAGTAACTAAAAAATGGATCAATTATAACACTAAATAAACATTTGTTTACTAAAGTACCTGTGGAGATCAGGGCATATAGTTATCAGCTGCTCTGCCACTATGTCTCTACTCTAGATAGGGCTGCCCTGGTGGATTGGGTACATTCATTTTTCACACTGGATGATAGGGATCGATTTTCGGTCTCCTCCCTACACCAGACGTTGCTCTGTGTCATCCCTCCCATTCAGTATCAACCAGTTTTGGCCCGCTGGGCAGAGGACTTACATAGATCACCAGATTCTTTAGATCTGGCATTCTGGTGGCTCGCATCCCACATCTCACATCTCACACGGACGGCTGATTTACAGGAGTGTCAGTTCAAAACACTATATGGAGCTTATATTTCTCAAACTCAACTGTTTCACATGAGTGGCATTAATACTCCACTTTGTCTAAAATGTTCATCCCATCACAACTCTTTTTTTCATGCCTTTTGGGACTGTTTAGTGATTCGCCACTTTTGGTCTCATTTGGTCCATTATTTAAAAGGAGTGCTGAACTCGGCCATTCCACTCTTGGTGGCTGGTTTCTTACTAGATAAATATGAGGCATTTCCCTTTCAGATGGGAGGGTTTCGCTGTTTTCTTCGCTCTGTTGCGTAAGAAGTCCATTCTTAGGGTGTGGACTATACCAGATCCCCCATCTTATTGGGATTGGCAGAGTTTGTTACATCAACATTTGTTATGGAAGTGTAGAGGGGCTGGGACGTCTTTCAGGTGTAAAAAGAGCTTCTTGAAAATCTGGGAACCATATATTTTTTTGCTTTCCCCTAGAGCTTGTAGTTTTGCCTTAAATACTTTACAGAGATCTCAGTTGGGTCTATCTGCAGGAGTTGAGAGGTTTTTTTTATGGTCTCCCAATAATTAAGGGGTACATGGTTTGGTTTTTCATTAGTTTTGTATGAGTTACCTTGAACTTGCTGTTGCACTGGGTGGTCATCAGCAGGGCTGGTCAAACCCGGTAAGTGGGGTAAGCACCGCAGGGGGAGCCTGCCTTCAAGGGCGCCACCATACCGCACCGCCCTTGGTGCTTTAAATCTTTAATTTACCTCAGTTCCAGCAGCCGCATCATTTGAAAGCCCTGCCCTGTCTCTAGCCTTCCCTCCCTTCGTGAGTTCATTCCGCAGTCCCGCCTTCTGACGTCATTTCCTTGAGTGCGAGACTCTGAGGGAACGAACTCACGAAGGGAAGGAAGGCTAGAGACAGTGCAGGGCTTTCAAATGACGTGGCTGCTGGAACGGAGGTAAATTAAAGATTTAAAGTACCAAGGGCGGCTCGGTATGGCGGGGGATGGGGCGAAGGAGAATCGCTGGACAGGGGCAGGGTGGGAGAAGAGAGAAAGGAGATCAGGGGGGCGCCAACTCATAGTCTGCTGGGGGGCGCCAGAGACCCTAGGACCGGCCCTGGTCATCAGAGTCCAGACCCCACAGAGTTGTATTGGGGGTTCTTGGAAGGGTTTGGGATGGGAGATAAGTACATAAGCATTGCCATACTGGGACAGACTGAAGGTCTATGAAGCCCAGCATCCTGTTTCCAACAGAGGCCAAACCAGGTTGCAAGTACCTGGCAAGATCCCAAAACAGTAGAATATATTTTATGCTGCTTATCCTAGAAATAAGCAGTGGATTTTCCCCAAGTTCATTTTTTTTTTAGTTCAATCATTAAACGCATCCAATACATAACAAAACAACATAAACATACACCAAGGAACAGTTACCGTTTTCAGTAGAATCCGCACCATCACAACATATTATCCCCCCATTTCCCCACCCCCTCCCATAATCCTATTCAACTTTGAACATGAAAACTTATCCTGGCGGCCTCCCAATTTAACAACACTCTACTTTATGGATACATAGTAACATAGTAGATGACGGCAGAAAAAGACCTGCACGGTCCATCTAGTCTGTCCACGATAAACTCATATGTGTATACCTTACCTTGATTTGTACCTGTCTTTTTCAGGGCACAGACCGTATTAGTCTGTCCAGCAGTATTTTCCGCCTCCCAACCACCAGTCCCGCCTCCCATCACTGGCTCCGGCACAGACCCCGTATAAGTCTGCCCTCCCCCATCCTAGCCTCTCAACCACCAACCCATCTTCCCCCCGCCACCCAATTTCAGCTAAGCTTCTGTGTATCCATTCCTTCTGCACAGGTTTCCTTTATGCCTGTCCCATGCATGTTTGAATTCCGTTACTGTTTTCATCTCCACCACCTCCCGCAGGAGGGCATTCCAAGCGTTCACCACCCTCTCTGTGAAGAAATACTTCCTGACATCTTTCCTGAGTCTGCCCCCCTTCAATCTCATTTCATGTCCTCTCGTTCTACCGCCTTCCCATCTCCGGAAAAGATTCGTTTGCGGATTAATACCTTTCAAATATTTGAACGTCTGTATCATATCACCCCTGTTCCTCCTTTCCTCCAGAGTATACATGTTCAGGTCAGCAAGTCTCTCTTCATACGTCTTGGAACGCAACTCCCATACCATCCTCGTAGCTTTTCTTTGCACCGCTTCCATTTTTTTAACATCCTTCGCAAGGTACGGCCTCCAAAACTGAACACAATACTCCAGGTGGGGCCTCACCAACGTCTTATACAGGGGCATTAAAACCTCCTTTCTTCTGCTGGTCACACCTCTCTCTATACAGCCTAGCAACCTTCTCGCTACGGCCACCGCCTTGTCGCACTGTTTCATCGCCTTCAGGTCCTCAGATACTATCACCCCAAGATCCCTCTCCCCGTCCGTGTCTATCAGGCTCTCCCCACCTAACACATACGCCTCCCTTGGATTTCTACTCCCTAAGTGCATCACTTTGCATTTCTTCGCATTGAATTTTAATTGCCAAACGTTAGACCATTTTTCCAGCTTCTTCAGATCTTTTTTCATGTTTTCCACTCCCTCCGGGGTGTCCACTCTGTTGCAAATCTTGGTGTCATCCGCAAAAAGGCAAATATACACCTCCAGTCCGGCAGCAGAGTAACCAAACTCTAGAGGCCCACTGAGCGTCTTTGCTCTTATGACCCCCAGTGGGCATTCAGTATCTCCAGCAAACATGAGTCACTGTTCTTTGATCCAAGGTCTCTCAGCGGGACATCCGGGCCACTGTCAATGTCATGCCCATCCAGAGATCAGGGAGCAGCCCCCCACCCCCAAATAGATGGGAGGGGCGCGCCCGACCAACAGTTAGGATACCCTCTTTGGGGAAGGCCGCCTCATGACTGCACCTACATATCCATCCAATGACGACCAGGATTACACTGCAAAGCATAATGAACATATATCCTGCCCTACCTCCCTAAACCCATTGGGCTAATATGATTTGAGAAAGCTAATGAAAAGCCCACAACCACTACCGATTGCTAATGCCCAAATCTAACCCCCTCCCTTCTAAACCCTCCCTCTTCAAACACCCCAGCTCCCCTATTTCTCCACCCCCCCCCCCCGGGTTTCCATGGTGTACCAATCAACAATTCAGGACTCTGCTGCGTACCACTAGGGTCAAAGAATCCCAAAAGGGTGCCCACCGCCTACAAAAAGCATCCCCCTTTGCTGAGGCTAAATCTCCCACCCCCCTACGTTCCAATGCACATAAAGAAATCATCCTGGACCTCCATTGTTGAAAAGTTGGGGGTTCTGCCACTATCCATTGATGGAGTATGACTTTCTTACCCATGAGAACCACCCGCTTCAAGAAGGGCTTAAGCCCCACTACCCCTGGCGCCGATAGCTTGAAAAGATCAAACAGCTGAGAGGCCTGGGGCGTCCAGGTCACTCCCCAGAGAGCCGACACATGCCTAGATACTCGCCTCCAAAACTCCAGGACGCATGGGCACTGCCAGAACATGTGTCCAAGGCCCGCCGGGGAGCAAGCACACTTCGCACAGGCGTCATCTGCCCGCATTGCTGCCCTCATCGCCCTGTGTGGAGAAAAATACATACACATTACAAACTTGTAAACATAGTAAATGACAGCAGAAAAAGACCTGCATGGTCCATCCAGTCTGCCCAACAAGACAAACTCATATGTGCTACTTTTTGTGTATACCCTACTTTGATTTGTACCTGTCCTCTTCAGGGCACAGACCGTATAAGTCTGCCCAGCACTATCCCCGCCTCCCAACCACCAGCCCCGCCTCCCACCACCGGCTCTGGCACAGACCGTATAAGTCTGCCCAGCACTAACCCCGCCTCCCGCCACCGGCTCTGCCACCCAATCTCGGCTAAGCTCCTTAGGATCCATTTCTTCTGAACAGGATTCCTTTATGTTTATCCCACGCGTGTTTGAATTCTGTTACCGTTTTCATTTCCACCACTTCCCGCGGGAGGGCATTCCAAGCATCCACTACTCTTCTCCGTGAAAAAATACTTCCTGACATTTTTCTTGAGTCTGCCTCCCTTCAATCTCATTTCATGTCCTCTCGTTCTACCGCCTTTGCACCTCCGGAAAAGGTTCATTTGCGGATTAATACTTTTCAAATATTTGAACGTCTGTATCATATCACCCCTGTTTCTCCTTTCTTCCAGAGTATACATGTTCAGGTCATCAAGTCTCTCCTCATACGTCTTGTAACGCAAATCCCTTACCATTCTCGGAGCTTTTCTTTGCACCGCTTCAATTCTTTTTACATCCTTCGCAAGGTACGGCCTCCAAAACTGAACACAATACTCTAGGTGGGGCCTCACCAACGACTTATACAGGGGCATCAACACCCCCTTTCTTCTGCTGGTCACACATCTCTCTATACAGCCTAACAACCTTCTAGCTACGGCCACCACCTTGTCACACTGTTTCGTCGCCTTCAGATCCTCAGATACTATCACCCCAAGATCCCTCTCCCCGTCCGTACCTATCAGATTCTCCCCGCCTAACACATACATCTCCCGAGGGTTTCTATTCCCTAAGTGCATCACTTTGCATTTCTTCGCATTGAATTTTAATTGCCAAACCTTAGACCATTCTTCTAGCTTCCTCAGATCCTTTTTCATGTTTTCCACTCCCTCCCGGGTGTCCACTCTGTTGCAGATCTTAGTATCATCCGCAAATAGGCAAACTTTACCTTCTAACCCTTCAGCAATGTCACTCACAAATATATTGAACAGAATCGGTCCCAGCACCGATCCCTGAGGCACACCACTACTCACCTTTCCCTCCTCCGAGTGAATTCCATTCACCACCACCCTCTGGCTTCTGTCCGTCAACCAGTTCCTAATCCAGTTCACCACTTCGGGTCCTATCTTCAGCCCTTCCAGTTTATTTAAGAGCCTCCTGTGGGGAACCGTGTCAAAAGCTTTGCTGAAATCTAAGTAGATTACGTCCATAGCTCGTCCCTGATTCAATTCTCCTGTCACCCAATCAAAGAACTCAATGAGATTCGTTTGGCACGATTTCCCTTTGGTAAAACCATGTTGTCTCGGATCTTGCAACTTATTGGCTTCCAGGAAATTCACTATCCTTTCCTTCAGCATCGCTTCCATTACTTTTCCAATAACCGAAGTGAGGCTTACCGGCCTGTAGTTTCCAGCTTCTTCCCTATCACCACTCTTGTGAAGAGGGACCACCTCCGCCGTTCTCCAATCCTTCGGAACCTCTCCTGTCTGCAAGGATATGTTAAACAAATCTATAAGAGGACCCACCAGAACCTCTCTGAGCTCCCTCAATATACTGGGGTGGATCCCATCCGGTCCCATGGCTTTATCCACCTTTAGCTTTTCAAGCTGTTCATACACATTCTCTTCCATGAACGGTGCTCTATCCACTTCAATCTCATTTGTACTTTTTGCAGTCCATCGCGGTCCTTCTCCCGGATTTTCTTCTGTGAAAACAGAACAAAAGTATCTATTTAGCAAATTTGCTTTTTCTTCATCATTATCCACATAGCGGTTCACAGTATCTTTTAGTCTCACAATTCCCTTTTTAGTCATTCTCCTTTCACTTACAGTGGTGGAAATAAGTATTTGATCCCTTGCTGATTTTGTAAGTGTGCCCACTGACAAAGACATGAGCAGCCCATAATTGAAGGGTAGGTTATTGGTAACAGTGAGAGATAGCACATCACAAATTAAATCCGGAAAATCACATTGTGGAAAGTATATGAATTTATTTGCATTCTGCAGAGGGAAATAAGTATTTGATCCCCCACCAACCAGTAAGAGATCTGGCCCCTACAGACCAGGTAGATGCTCCAAATCAACTCGTTACCTGCATGACAGACAGCTGTCGGCAATGGTCACCTGTATGAAAGACACCTGTCCACAGACTCAGTGAATCAGTCAGACTCTAACCTCTACAAAATGGCCAAGAGCAAGGAGCTGTCTAAGGATGTCAGGGACAAGATCATACACCTGCACAAGGCTGGAATGGGCTACAAAACCATCAGTAAGACGCTGGGCGAGAAGGAGACAACTGTTGGTGCCATAGTAAGAAAATGGAAGAAGTACAAAATGACTGTCAATCGACAAAGATCTGGGGCTCCACGCAAAATCTCACCTCGTGGGGTATCCTTGATCATGAGGAAGGTTAGAAATCAGCCTAGAACTACAAGGGGGGAACTTGTCAATGATCTCAAGGCAGCTGGGACCACTGTCACCACGAAAACCATTGGTAACACATTACGACATAACGGATTGCAATCCTGCAGTGCCCGCAAGGTCCCCCTGCTCCGGAAGGCACATGTGACGGCCCGTCTGAAGTTTGCCAGTGAACACCTGGATGATGCCGAGAGTGATTGGGAGAAGGTGCTGTGGTCAGATGAGACAAAAATTGAGCTCTTTGGCATGAACTCAACTCGCCGTGTTTGGAGGAAGAGAAATGCTGCCTATGACCCAAAGAACACCGTCCCCACTGTCAAGCATGGAGGTGGAAATGTTATGTTTTGGGGGTGTTTCTCTGCTAAGGGCACAGGACTACTTCACCGCATCAATGGGAGAATGGATGGGGCCATGTACCGTACAATTCTGAGTGACAACCTCCTTCCCTCCGCCAGGGCCTTAAAAATGGGTCGTGGCTGGGTCTTCCAGCACGACAATGACCCAAAACATACAGCCAAGGCAACAAAGGAGTGGCTCAGGAAGAAGCACATTAGGGTCATGGAGTGGCCTAGCCAGTCACCAGACCTTAATCCCATTGAAAACTTATGGAGGGAGCTGAAGCTGCGAGTTGCCAAGCGACAGCCCAGAACTCTTAATGATTTAGAGATGATCTGCAAAGAGGAGTGGACCAAAATTCCTCCTGACATGTGTGCAAACCTCATCATCAACTACAGAAGACGTCTGACCGCTGTGCTTGCCAACAAGGGTTTTGCCACCAAGTATTAGGTCTTGTTTGCCAGAGGGATTAAATACTTATTTCCCTCTGCAGAATGCAAATAAATTCATATACTTTCCACAATGTGATTTTCCGGATTTAATTTGTGATGTGCTATCTCTCACTGTTACCAATAACCTACCCTTCAATTATGGGCTGCTCATGTCTTTGTCAGTGGGCATACTTACAAAATCAGCAAGGGATCAAATACTTATTTCCACCACTGTATATACCTGAAGAAATTTTTGTCACCCCTCCTTACATTTCTAGCCATTTGTTCTTCCGCTTGCGCTTTCGCCAGATGTATCTCTCTCTTGGCTTCTTTCAGTTTCATCCTGTATTCCTCCTTGTGTTCCTTTTCTTTAGTTTTTGTGTATTTCTGGAACGCCAACTCTTTAGCCTTTATTTTCTCAGCCACTTGCTTGGAGAACCATATTGGTTTCCTTTTTCTCTTGCTTTTATTTACTTTCCTTACATAAAGGTTCGTGGCCCTATTTATAGCTTTTTTCAGCCTGGACCACTGTCCTTCCACTTCTCGTATTTCCTCCCAGCCCATCATCTCCTTCCTCAGGTATTCCCCCATTTTACTAAAGTCAGCACGCTTGAAATCCAGAACTTTGAGTTTTGAGTGGCCGCTCTCCACTTTAGCTGTAATATCAAACCAAACCGTTTGATGGTCACTGCTGCCCAGGTGGGCACCCACTCAGATATTTGACACGCTATCCCCATTTGTGAGCACCAGATCCAGTGTCGCTCCCTCCCTCGTGGGTTCCGTCACCATTTGTCTGAGCAAACCGCTTTGTAAAGCATCCACGATTTCTCTACTTCTTTCCGATTCTGCAGACGGAACCTTCCAATCTACATCCGGCAGATTGAAATCTCCCAGCAACAGCACCTCTCTCTTGTTTCCCAACTTTTGAATATCTGCGATCAGGTCTTTATCTAGTTCCTCCAATTGTTTCGGAGGTCTGTAGACAACACCCACGTGTATAGAGGTTCTATCCTCTCTTTTTAAGGTGATCCATATCACTTCTTCCTTTCCCCAGGTCCCTGTCATTTTGGTCGCCGTGATATCATTTCTCACATATAGAGCTACTCCTCCACCTTTACGACTCTCTCTATCCTTCCTAAACAGATTATAGCCTGGTATGTTTGCATCCCATTCATGCGAACCATTTAGCCACGTCTCCGTGATTGCAACAATGTCTAAGTCTGCCTCCAACATCAGGGCTTGAAGGTCATGAACTTTATTGCTTAGACTGCGAGCATTTGTGGCCATCGCTTTCCATGTACATTTCCTGGTATGTGCTTCAACATTTGTGATTTGGGGTTGTCTTTTCTCTTTGGGTACCTTCATATCCTTTTGTTCCAACTTCATTTCTTTCTCTTCTGCCTCAGTTCTATTTTCAGGATCATCACCACGCTGTAATGGAGCAAAAGAATTCTGTAGGGGCAACACTTGTGAGGGCGGATGCCTCTGGTGCACATAGTGAAGTCTGCCTGAGCCTATTGTGAACCATCTATTCCTAGGTGGTTTTATCCTTGGAGGCAGTGGTGTGAATTTGGCTTGATTCTGTGCTGCATGGTTTTGTGTACTTAGAAGCTGCTTTAAGTGCATCTAATTCCTGTTTTACCTTACTGAGCTCCTGTTTTAAACTAGCAAGCTGATGACAGACAGGACAAGCCTTAAGTCTCCAGATAATTGGCCTTGAAACTGAAACACCACAATTATTACAGAGAATAAAAGTCATCCTGTTTGTTGGAATGGGAATGAACAGGTATGCTATGATGGGGTTAATACTGTGCAAGATTAACTTTACTCCTCAGCCATACATAGGCAACCAGAGGCAGTTGTAATTTGGGTGGAGTTAATTTGCAATAAGTAGAATAGTTAGAAAATTTATTTAGGAAGTGTCAGTCTTGGGGTGGGAGGGGGGGGGCTTAAAGTTTAAAACCTGTGGAATGTGTTTGTTTTAAAACCTATTTCCAGGAAAGGAAAAATGTTAATACTTGCTAAGAGTTTTGAAATCTGAAATCACCTTTTCAGATTTACAGATATCAATAAACCAGTTAGAAACAACAACAATCAAATCACAACAGGCAGAGCAGATTAAACAGAGCACACTATATTGCAGATTAAAACAGAGCACACTATAGGCAGAGTAGAATGAAAGTCAGATCACACTATTTTCAGCGCCAAGAGGTTTTTCTTTTCTTTTTTTTCTTTTTTTTTTTAGGAAAGATAGAAATGCAGTGACAATGATAGACAAGGAAAGAAGGAAGAGATGCCCAGAGAAAACACAGCCAAAGGATAGGGATAACCAGGGATTTAGCCAGCACAAGTCTTAGCTGTGTGAGTTTCCTTCAGCCAGGAGATAAGACCATGAGGCTGCTCAGTTTAGCCCCTCCTAAGCAATTAAAATGTCTGCAGAAGGACCAGGTGAGAATGGGGTGGGGGGTAGGGGAGCACACTGTTAGGAAAGGAAAAAAGTTCTAATACTTGCTAGCAGTTTTGAAATCTGAAATCTCCTTTTCAGATTTACAGATATCAATAAACCAGTTAGAAACAACAACAATCAAATCACAACAGGCAGAGCAGATTAAACAGAGCACACTATATTGCAGATTAAAACAGAGCACACTATAGGCAGAGTAGAATGAAACAGCAGAGCAGAATGAAAGTCAGATCACACTATTTTCAGAGCCAAGAGGTTTTTTTTTCCCTTTTTTTTTTTTTTTTAGGAAAGATAGAAATGCAGTGACAATGATAGACAAGGAAAGAAGGAAGGGATGCCCAGAGAAAACACAGCCAAAGGATAGGGATAACCAGGAGATTTAGCCAGCACAAGTCTTAGCTGTGTGAGTTTCCTTCCAGTGTTGCCAGGTGGAAAATTTTTTTCCCACCCAATCCAGAGTAAAAACCGCCCAAAACCCGCCCAAACTCAAACCCCGCCCCTGACACCCCCACCCCCGCATCATCAACCCCGCCCCCGCCGTCACCGGCCCCGCCTCCCCCGTCACCGGCCCCGCCTCCCCCGTCATCGGCCCCGCCCAAAATGTCACTAACCCCGCCCAAAACGTCCCCAACCCCGCCCCCCCCCGCGGCCGAAAAAAAACGCCCGAAAAACCGCGGAAAAGAAGAAAAAGAAGCCCAAAAAACCGCGACCCGCCGCAGGCAAAAATTTCCCGCGGCGGGTCGTGGAAAACCGCCCAATTGGGCGGGAAAACCGCCCACCTGGCAACACTGTTTCCTTCAGCCAGGAGGTAAGACCATGAGGCTGCTCAGTTTAGCCCCTCCTAAGCAATTAAAATGTCTGCAGAAGGACCAGGTGAGAATGGGGTGGGGGAGGGGGAGCACACTGTTAAGAAAGGAAAAAAGTTCTAATACTTGCTAGCAGTTTTGAAATCTGAAATCTCCTTTTCAGATTTACAGATATCAATAAACCAGTTAGAAACAACAACAATCAAATCACAACAGGCAGAGCAGATTAAACAGAGCACACTATATTGCAGATTAAAACAGAGCACACTATAGGCAGAGTAGAATGAAACAGCAGAGCAGAATGAAAGTCAGATCACACTATTTTCAGAGCCAAGAGGTTTTTTTTTCCCTTTTTTTTTTTTTTTTAGGAAAGATAGAAATGCAGTGACAATGATAGACAAGGAAAGAAGGAAGGGATGCCCAGAGAAAACACAGCCAAAGGATAGGGATAACCAGGAGATTTAGCCAGCACAAGTCTTAGCTGTGTGAGTTTCCTTCCAGTGTTGCCAGGTGGAAAATTTTTTTCCCACCCAATCCAGAGTAAAAACCGCCCAAAACCCGCCCAAACTCAAACCCCGCCCCTGACACCCCCACCCCCGCATCATCAACCCCGCCCCCGCCGTCACCGGCCCCGCCTCCCCCGTCACCGGCCCCGCCTCCCCCGTCATCGGCCCCGCCCAAAATGTCACTAACCCCGCCCAAAACGTCACTAACCCCGCCCCCCCCGCGGCCGAAAAAAACGCCCGAAAAACCGCGGAAAAGAAGAAAAAGAAGCCCAAAAAACCGCGACCCGCCGCAGGCAAAAATTTCCCGCGGCGGGTCGTGGAAAACCGCCCAATTGGGCGGGAAAACCGCCCACCTGGCAACACTGTTTCCTTCAGCCAGGAGGTAAGACCATGAGGCTGCTCAGTTTAGCCCCTCCTAAGCAATTAAAATGTCTGCAGAAGGACCAGGTGAGAATGGGGTGGGGGAGGGGGAGCACACTGTTAAGAAAGGAAAAAAGTTCTAATACTTGCTAGCAGTTTTGAAATCTGAAATCTCCTTTTCAGATTTACAGATATCAATAAACCAGTTAGAAACAACAACAATCAAATCACAATAGGCAGAGCAGATTAAACAGAGCACACTATATTGCAGATTAAAACAGAGCACACTATAGGCAGAGTAGAATGAAACAGCAGAGCAGAATGAAAGTCAGATCACACTATTTTCAGAGTAAAGGGTTTCTCTCAGCGTCACACTCTCTGTCACCCTGGGAATATTCAACACATAGGTCTTTAATTGTTCCCCCTGAAGCTTCAGGGATAACTCCTCTGCCTCCCCAGGCCACAAATTGAGCTGAGCTCGAACCTGAAGGGAAATCGGGATTACCCTGCAACGGTAATAAGGGAGAAAACCTCGAAGAGAGCCCAAAGAAGCGACACACCCATCTCCACGCCCGTCGCAATGGTAAAAACAAAGCCGCGTAAGGCTCCGGTGCCCGATACTCACAAGGCTGCACATGTAACCACGCACTGAAATGTTTTGGCTTCAACAACAACTGTTCCTCCCCCGAAAGGGTAAAATGGTTCATACCTCTAAACCAATCAGAGATGTGTCTCATGTTCCCCGCAATAGACAACAACTTAACATTTAGTAAACCCCAACACCCCTGGCCCTTTGGTCGATAAAGCTGTGATGCCGCCATCCACAACCGCTTCCCCTGCCAAATGCAGCACGCCACCAACCGAGTCACTAGTCTCTCATTCTTCTGGCTAAGCAGTATAGGCACCATTTGTAAGATATAGGTCCACTTGGGCACCAATACCATATTGTACAGTGCCACTCTGCCCAAGGCCGACAACGGCAAAGATTGCCATACCCTAAGAGAAGTCCTCGTACTATCACGCAAGGGCTCAACATTCAACTCATAAAGCTGAGCTAGGTCCCCCAGAATCCACACCCCCAAGTATTTTAATGGACCCGGCGTCCAGGACAGTGGAAACTCCCCCTCCCACTGGTCTCGTATGTGCTCCTGGATCGGGAACGCGACTGATTTTTGTAGGTTAAGAGTAAAGCCAGAGAAATAGCTAAACTCTTCGATTTCACTAAGAAGGGCGGGGATCAACTGCTGCGGCTTTGTCAAGGGCACTAATATATCATCTGCAAAAGCTAATGTTTTCATTGAGAACGAGGAAAAGTCCACACCGAAGACATCCGCATCGCTCTGGATATATCGTAGTAGGGGCTCCAGGTATAAAAGAAACAATAACCCTCCATTGCCCCATGTAAGCCGCATTGAGCCTGCCATGAGTGGGAAAGCGCGGGGTACAAATGTAACAAAAAAAAAAAAAAAATAGCAGGGACAGGGGACATCCCTGCCGAGTACCACAAGACACTGCAAAAGGGGCCGAACGCGTTCCATTCACCACCAAAGACGTGCCAGGCTTCTCATAAAGCACCTCCACTGCCTTTCTAAACCATCCGGTAAGCCCAATAAAATCTAACACCGCAAACAGATAATCCCAGCACACCTTGTCAAACGCCTTCTCTGCATCTATGCTGACCAGAAGCAGAGGCTCATTGACAGCATGACTCCAGGCAATAGCAAGACATACCTTCCTCACATTCAAGCCGCGCTAACAACCTACCCGATTTGTTCCCAAACCGGTGAAACCTAAAAGAATGGTAAAATAGATGCTTTTTAGTGCGTTCATGTATCAGTGCATTTAAAGCCACCAAGGCAGATAACATCTGTTCTCGATTCTGCGCTGAAGGGACTGCCAAATGTGCGCGTTTGGCCTCCTTATATACCCGCTCCAACCGGACAAGTCCCTGTGAGAGCCGCCTGGAACAAGCACACATATAGGCTATAATATCCCCACGCAACACGGCCTTAGCCATTTCCCAATATAACCTTGCATCTGAAGTATGGCAGGCACTCGCATCGGCAAATAGAGACCACCTTTTCTGCAGATATTCCTTGAAATTATCATCCTCCACCAAGTATGAGGGGAATCTCCACAGCCGCTGTCTCAGCCTCGCCTCCCCCAAATCCATATCCACCCAAATTAATGTGTGGCCCGAGACCTCCATAGGGCCAATCTCCGACTGCACTACCTGTGAGAAAAGGGGGGCAGACACCAATATATAATCCAATCGGGACCACGTGCCGTGCGCCCGTGATAAATGTGTGTAGTCACGCGTGCTAGGGTTGCACAACCGCCACGGGTCCACCAAGTTTAGGGCCTGGCACAAGTAGGGTAAACCCTTCCCTCCTCCCGTTACTGTCCCCGTGTTCTGTGCTGAACGATCCTGATGCGCATCTAACACCTGGTTGAAATCTCCCACCACAACCCAAGGCACCTCTGCATGCTGTATTCCTAGGCGCACTAAGTGTTGAAAGAACGAGTGATCGTACACATTGGGTCCGTAAGCATTTAAAAGATAAAAATCCTGCCCCATAACGTTCATCCGCAACAGAATGTAACGTCCATTACCGTCACTCTCCACCACTTGAACGTGGCTTTGCAAGCTCTTGTGTACCAATACCGCCATTCCCCCCTTTTTTCCCTTGGCTGACGCAAAAAAGCAGTCCCTCACCCAACGCTGCTTTAACTTTAAATGTTTTACATCAGATAATTTGGTTTCTTGTAAACAGGCCAGGGAGACATTGTGACGCTGGAGGGCAGCTAATATTTTTGTATGTTTGATAGGAGAGGTGATGCCACACACATTCCAAGAAATAATTCTGGGCACCGGCAACTTAGCCAGGGTCCCTGATCTTTACTCTAATCAAGACCCACACACTCAAAGGGCCAAAGACTCCCGAGCGCCCAGCCCTCACCCCAGAGTCTACAACCCCAAGATAGTCCCTGAGGATCACTCCCATCCCAGCAGCACAACCACCAGCACTCCACTCCCCGTTGGACATTGTGGAATACCCGAAACCTAACCCCCCTTCCCCCTTCCCCCCTCCCAGTTCCCTGCCTCCCGCCCCCCCCCCCTCTCCTCCAGCTCCCAGAACCATTCTTCTCCATGTCACCACAGAGAAGCCTGTCTGTGATCACGCAATAACACCTTGAGAAGTCCCATCCTTACTCAGAACAGATTCTTGCCCCTATCCACTCCTTAAACGCACTAGCCCTGTCATGTACTCACCCTCACACACACACCTCGCCAGTGCCCCCCCTCCACTCCCTCCACTCCCCCCCTTTTAAACCATACACACACTTTGCCAAGGCCTAGTCCCTACGCCACCTTCCGCCCACCCGCCATCCACACTAGTTGTCCCCCACAACCCCCAACTATTCGCCCCTCCACATCTCACTCATACCCCACCCCTACTCCCCTCCCCACAGATCACACTACACACATTCTTAACAATAATACCTGACATAACAGTTTCGTTTCTACCCTATAGAACTGACAGATTTTCTGTTCTTTAAACACAGTCAAAACTGAAGCTTTGAAATAACAGGTACTTAATAAGTAAACACATTTTTACTCTTCCCCAGAGCCATGAAACTAACTGAGAGGGGAAGGGGGGCTTGAAGTCTTGCAAGTTTAAGGCTTCACAATATTTTGTAAGTTTCCCCTTGCGCATCCCCAGGCACTCCCCCTCCTCTTTCTTTCCCTTTCCCCGAGCAAATCAATTACTTAAATCTGTGGCATGTCAAAAATAACTCTAACAAACATAGTCTCAGTATTGTCCAGATAAATATCCAGCCCCATTACCAACAACTCTCCAAGGGCAATGCGCTCCACCGCCAGCCTCTAATCACTGTCATGTCCTCACCAAGCTCAATCACCTGCCGCTTGCTGCTCAGGAACTCCGTTGAGCCAGGCCATCTCGCTCCCTGGTGCCTCATGTGAGCGCCACTGACCATTGTGCCAAATCTTTAGCACCGCTGGGTATCGAATTTGAAATTTAAATTTCCTTTCAATCAAGTGAGTGCAGACTTCAGAGTACTGGCGGCGCTTCGCCGCCAGCGCTGCGGAATAATCTTGGTATACCCGCACCTGTGCTCCCTCATAGCTGACCTCCTTGTGCTGACGGTAATATTGAAGAAACGAATCTTTCTGAGCTGAGTTGAGGAACTTGGCAATCACTGTTCTGGAACGGCCCTCGCCGGCACGGGCAGCTCCCAGACGGTGCGCACGCTCAAGGTTTACCGGGTCCGGCTCTTCTTCCCGCACTACCATCGGGCTCATCCAGCGCTCCAAAACCCTGCGCAAAGATCTTTCAGGCATGGTCTCTGGAATGCCCAGAAAACGAAGATTGTCCCAACGGGACCTATTTTCCATGTCCTCTAACTTGGTTCGTTGCTCCGCCACCAGCTCCTGAAGTCGCGTCAGCTCCTCACTGCTCCCCTGGGCACCATCCTCCAGGTCAGACACACGACACTCCAGTTCGCCCGTTCTCGGGGCCAATTCGGTAGTGATTTGTGAGATTCCTGTTAGCTGTTCAGATAATCGTTGCAAGCACAGCTCCAGGGCAAGCACTACCACATTGGTGAGCTGTGTAATTGCAGCCTCGGTACAGGTAAGCTGCGGGGCCTGTCCCTGATCCGCCATCTTGTCCTCGGCAGCCCTGGTTCGCTCTGACCCTTTTTTTGATGTTTTAGCAGCCATTCTGCTTTGTGATGTGAGATATTTGTCCATAAGCCCCACCTCGTCTCTCTCTAAGCAAAAGGCAGGCTAGTTGGGGTCTTTTGATTGCGATGTCAAGGGATTGAGAATAGGACCCTCGAGCAGAAGGCAAAAGCACGTCTGCCTCCTCTCACTGCATCACGTGATCCTTTTCTCCCCAAGTTCATTTTAATTATGGTCTGTGGACTTTCCCTTTAGGAAGCCAGCCAAACCTTTTTTAAACCCCCGCTAAGCTAACTGCTTTTACTACATTCTATGGCAACGAATTCCAGAGTTTAATTACACACTGAGTAAAGAAATATTTTCTCCGATTCGTTTTAAATTTACTACTTTGTAACTTCATTGCGTGCCCCCTAGTCCTAGTATTTTTGAAAAGAGTAAACAAGTGATTCACGTCTACCCATTCCACTCCACTCATTATTTTATAAACCTGTATCATATATTCTCCAAGCTGAAGAGCCCTAGCCATTTTAGCCTTTCATCATAGAGAAGTCGTCCCATCCTCTTTATCATTTTTGTCGCCTTTCTCTGTATCTTTTCTAATTCCACTATCGGGCTCATTTTCAAAAGAGAAAAACGTCCAAAGAGTGGCATAAGTCTGCATTTGGACGTTTTTCAAACCAAAACGTCCAAATCAGTATTTTCAAAATCTATTTTTAGACGTTTTTCTCTGAAGTCCGACAGTAGTGCGTCCAAATCCAAGGGGCAGTGGCGTAGGCGGGAGGGGCGGTCCGCCCCGGGTGCATGCGCTCAGGGTGTGCTGGCCCCGCTGGTTCCCTGCTCCCTCTGCCCCGGAACAGGTTACTTCCTGTTTCGGGGCAGAGAGAGCAGGGAACCAGCGGGGCCGACGCAGCTCCGAGTGACGTGCACTCGGGGCGGATCGGCCCTCCCGCAGGTAAGAATGCGGTCCGTGGTGGGGGGGGGTTCACTCCGGGGGGGGTGCGCCGCAGAGGGGGGGGTCGTGCCGTGCTGCACCCGGGGTGGGTGCGCAGCGGCGACCCGCCCCGGGTGCCATTAGCCCTCGCTACGGCACTGCCAAGGGGGAGTGCCAGGGGTGTGTTCAGGGCAGAATTTGGGCATTCCTAAGACTTAGAAGTTTTTCAGCCATAATGGAACAAAACAAAACCGTCCAGGACTAAAACTTAGACGTTTTGAGCTACACCTGTTTTTATTACGAATAAGGCACAAAAAGGTGCCCTAAATAACCAGATGACCACTGGAGGGAATCAGGAATGACCTCCCCTTATTCCCCTCAGTGGTCAATAACCCCCTCCCACCCCCAAAAATGTGATGAAAAACATTGCTTACCAACCTCTATGCCAGCCTCAGATGTTATACTCAGGTCCATTAGAACAGCATGCAGGTCCCTGGAGTAGTCTAGAATTGGGTGCAGTGCACTGCAGACAGATGGACCCAGGCTCCTACCTCCCCCAACCTGTTACACTTGTAGTGGAATCTGTGAGCCCTCCAAAACTCACCAGAAATTCACTGTACCCACATATAGGTGCCCTCTTTACCTCTAAAGGCCATGGTAGTGGTGTACAGTTGGGGGTGGTGGGTTTTGGGTGGGTTTGGGGGGGGGGGGGGCTGAGCACACAAGGTAAGGGAGCAATGGTGAGATGTGTACCTGGGAGCATTTTATTAAGTCCACTGCAGTGCCCCCTAGGGTGCCCTATTGCTGCCCTGGGATGTCAGGGGAACCAGTCAATTAAAAATGCTGGCTCCTCCTACATCCCAATGGCTTGATTTTGTGCGCGTTGCACTTGGACGTTTTTTTTTGTTTTTTTCGAAAATGGACCAAAAAACAAAACATCCAAATCACAAAACGTTGTTCGAAACAATATTTTTGAAAACAAAAGATAGACGTTTTTCTTTTTTGAAAATGACCTTCTTTCCTATTCGGATTTTGGATTTTGCAAAACGTCCAAAGTTGGACTTAGACGTCATATCAAAAATGCCCCTCAACATCTTTTTTGAGATGTGACGACCAGAACTGAACACAATATTCGAGGTGCAGTCGCACTTTGGAGCGATACAGAGGCATTGTAACATCCTCATGTAATGCCTAACATTCTATTTGCTTTCTTAGCCGCCACTGCACACAGAGCAGAGGGTTTCAACATATCATCAACGATGATGCCTAGATCCCCTTCCTGGTTGTTGACTCCTAATGGGGAACTTTGTATTACATAGCTATAGTTTGGGTTCCTCTTTCCCACATGCATCACTTTGCACTTGCTCACATTAAATGTCATCTTCCATTTAGATGCCCAATCTCCCAATCTCTGAAGGTTCTCTTGTAATTTTTCACAATCCTCTTGCGATTTAACAACTTTGAATAACTTTGTGTCGTCAGCAGATTTAATTACCTTACTAGTTACTCCCATCTCTAGATCATTTATAAATACATTAAAAAGCAGCGGTCCCAGAGAAATAGGTCTAGGGTCTCGCAAATAGTTGACTGCGCACAGGTCATCCATATCTCGGATGAAGCTATTGCCCAGCAATTCCAATCATACTACCACAAATTATATGACCCAGAGGTACATTTTTCATCAGGATCCTTTGGGGACTTTGGGAACCATCTTGATAGGCCTCAACTTAACAGGCCTCAACAGCACGCTTTGGAACAACCCTTCTCCCAACAAGAAATATTGGAGGCTATTCATTCCCTTTCTAAAGGTAAACCACCAGGTAATGATGGTCTCCCTGTGGAATTTTACCGGATGTTTGCAGATCTTCTGGTACCCAAGTTACATATTATCTATAATTCGCTCTTACATTGTGAAGGTCAATCTGGCTCTTTCTATCAATCTAAGATCATTGTTACAGTGGTGGAAATAAGTATTTGATCCCTTGCTGATTTTGTAAGTTTGCCCACTGACAAAGACATGAGCAGCCCATAATTGAAGGGTAGGTTATTGGTAACAGTGAGAGATAGCACATCACAAATTAAATCCGGAAAATCACATTGTGGAAAGTATATGAATTTATTTGCATTCTGCAGAGGGAAATAAGTATTTAATCCCTCTGGCAAACAAGACCTAATACTTGGTGGCAAAACCCTTGTTGGCAAGCACAGCGGTCAGACGTCTTCTGTAGTTGATGATGAGGTTTGCACACATGTCAGGAGGAATTTTGGTCCACTCCTCTTTGCAGATCATCTCTAAATCATTAAGAGTTCTGGGCTGTCGCTTGGCAACTCGCAGCTTCAGCTCCCTCCATAAGTTTTCAATGGGATTAAGGTCTGGTGACTGGCTAGGCCACTCCATGACCCTAATGTGCTTCTTCCTGAGCCACTCCTTTGTTGCCTTGGCTGTATGTTTTGGGTCATTGTCGTGCTGGAAGACCCAGCCACGACCCATTTTTAAGGCCCTGGCGGAGGGAAGGAGGTTGTCACTCAGAATTGTACGGTACATGGCCCCATCCATTCTCCCATTGATGCGGTGAAGTAGTCCTGTGCCCTTAGCAGAGAAACACCCCCAAAACATAACATTTCCACCTCCATGCTTGACAGTGGGGACGGTGTTCTTTGGGTCATAGGCAGCATTTCTCTTCCTCCAAACACGGCGAGTTGAGTTCATGCCAAAGAGCTCAATTTTTGTCTCATCTGACCACAGCACCTTCTCCCAATCACTCTCGGCATCATCCAGGTGTTCACTGGCAAACTTCAGACGGGCCGTCACATGTGCCTTCCGGAGCAGGGGGACCTTGCGGGCACTGCAGGATTGCAATCCGTTATGTCGTAATGTGTTACCAATGGTTTTCGTGGTGACAGTGGTCCCAGCTGCCTTGAGATCATTGACAAGTTCCCCCCTTGTAGTTGTAGGCTGATTTCTAACCTTCCTCATGATCAAGGATACCCCACGAGGTGAGATTTTGCGTGGAGCCCCAGATCTTTGTCGATTGACAGTCATTTTGTACTTCTTCCATTTTCTTACTATGGCACCAACAGTTGTCTCCTTCTCGCCCAGCGTCTTACTGATGGTTTTGTAGCCCATTCCAGCCTTGTGCAGGTGTATGATCTTGTCCCTGACATCCTTAGACAGCTCCTTGCTCTTGGCCATTTTGTAGAGGTTAGAGTCTGACTGATTCACTGAGTCTGTGGACAGGTGTCTTTCATACAGGTGACCATTGCCGACAGCTGTCTGTCATGCAGGTAACGAGTTGATTTGGAGCATCTACCTGGTCTGTAGGGGCCAGATCTCTTACTGGTTGGTGGGGGATCAAATACTTATTTCCCTCTGCAGAATGCAAATAAATTCATATACTTTCCACAATGTGATTTTCCGGATTTAATTTGTGATGTGCTATCTCTCACTGTTACCAATAACCTACCCTTCAATTATGGGCTGCTCATGTCTTTGTCAGTGGGCAAACTTACAAAATCAGCAAGGGATCAAATACTTATTTCCACCACTGTATACCCAAGCCGGATAGGGACCCGTCTAAAGTTGAGAATTATAGGCCTATTTCTTTGATTAATATTGATAACAAAATCTATGCTAAAATCTTGGCCTTGCGCCTTCAACATGTTGTGCCGGATATCATCCATAGGGATCAAAATGGGTTTACGATAGGCAGGTTGGCTAGCGATAACTCTAGACTCTTCTGGAATGTCCTTGCACATGTTGAGGGCTCACGTGAGCCGTTTATAGCGGTTTCACTGGATGCTGAGAAAGCCTTTGATAGAATTGAATGGGATTACTTGTTTCACACTTTGGCTTGGTTTAATTTTGGTCCATCTTTTATTAAAATGGTCAAAGTTTTATATACTGATCCGATGGCTTCAATCTCAGTGAATGGTACTAATTCTCCACTTTTTCCTCTCCGGCGGGGTACTAAACAAGGCTGTCCATTGTCCCCTCTCCTTTTTAATATTGCCTTAGAGCCATTGGCTCTGGCTATCCGGGCTCATTCCAATATCTCTGGGGTGTCTGTGGGAGGTGAGGTGTTCAAACTTTCTATTTATGCTGATGATATTTTACTCTATACCACCCCAAACTCCCTGCCTGTTGTTTTGGATGTAATCAATTCCTTCTCCTCACTGTCTGGCTATAAAATAAATTGGTCTAAATCAGCCATCATGCCGTTAAATTCCCGGGTGTATAGATATCAGATATCTCAATATCCATTTGCCTGGGAACCTTCTAAGCTTAAATATTTGGGAGTTTGGTATTCCAGGTCGGTGGATCAGACTATGTCTCTTATTCGGAATCAAATTTTGAATTTAACCACTTCACTCCTGGGTTTATGGTCTCCGCTTTATTTGACGTGGTGGGGACGGATTGGGGCTATCAAGATGGTTCTGGCTCCAAAGTTGAATTATATATTTAGTATGACTCCCTTCTCTTTTCAAAACTCTTTCTATGCCAAGATTGACTCCTTGTTACTTAAGTTTCTGTGGAGACAAAAGCCACCTCGCATTGCACTGAAGAAACTTAAGATGCCGACTCATTTGGGAGGTCTTAATGTTCCTGATTTTAAAAATTATCACATGGCTTTTCGCCTATCACAGTCTTTAATGTGGTTCCAAAGGGAATTCTCTCATTTGACGCCCAGGTGGCTGATTTTTGAGGCCGCCTTGGTGCGCCCTTGCCCCTTATATCTTTTACCCTCTGCAGATTTGTATCCATATACCAAGCACTTGCGGTTGTTGAAGGCTTCTGCCTTTAATATCCGTACGTTTAGGGCTGGTCTTGGAGTTTGCGCTGCCTCCCTGGAGGATGTCTCCCTCTGGTATAACTCTAGCTTGCAGTCTGTTCACCTGCAGTCCCAAAAAGCTGAATGGTCTTGTAAGGGTATATGGCTGTTATCTCACCTTTATATTGCAGGTACGTTGTTGTCACCGGATGCTTTGGCTGCACTATATGGTGTTTCTTTGCTAGCCTCTCCCGTATGGAAGGATATCTCTACCTCTCTCTCGACCTTTCAGGTCTCTAATTCTCTGCTCGCTACTCCTTCAGATTTTGTTGCCCTCTGTCTCAGTATTGCAGCTGGTAAGAAAAAAGCATCTGTCCTTTATAAAAAAAACTTCAGGATTCGTGTGTTGATGTTGTTGCTCCATTACGGCTGTCTTGGAAAAGGGATCTCAGTCTTGATGCGTCTGATTTTGACTGGTATACTTTTTGGGTCCATTCGATGCGTCCAACTAAATCAGCAGCAATTTCCCAATCCTCCTATTTTCTTTTTCACAGGGCTTATTGGACACCTGCTAGAGTGGCCAGGATCACTAAAAGTCTTGATTACAAATGCTGGGCCTGTCAAGAATCAGATGGATCCCTTTCCCATATGTTTTTTTACTGTAAGAGCATACTGGCGACTCATTTGGGCTAAGTTGCGCCTTATTTTTCAGTTGCCTTCATTAACCGTGATCTCTTATGATATTGTGCTTTTAAGGGCCTCTTCTCCTAACCTCTCTCTTTTAGAATCCGATAAGAAATTGTTTAATATTTTGTTAGCGGTTGCTTTACATTTAATTGTTTTAAACTGGAAAAATAATGTACATCTCAATTATAATGAATGGTGGAGTAACGTGTGTGTGATTAGGAAATATGAAACTATTCTAGCCCATAAGTACCGTTGTGTTCAATCTGTCTTGAAGACCTGGGCTCGTTTAGATTCATTTTGTCAGACTCCTAATAGCACTACCTGATAATTGTATAATTGCTGATTTGCTATGGGTATTGTCATGGTATGTTGTTCTGCCTTTTTATTTTTGTTATTAACTTTGCCATGGATTATTGTTACTTTTTCTTTTTGGTTGTTTTGTGTTATACTTGTAAAACCTTAATAAAAATATGAAAAAAAAAAAAAAAAAAGCAGCGGTCCCAGCACAGACCCCTGGGGAACCTCACTATCGACCCTTCTCCATTGAGAATACTGACCATTTAATCCTACTCTCTGTTTTCTATCTTTTAACCAGTTTTTAATCCACAATAGGACACTGCCTCCTATCCCATGACTCTCTAATTTCCTCTGGAGTCTTTCATGTGGTACTTTGTCAAATGCCTTTTGAAAATCCAGATACACAATATTGACAGGCTCACCTTTATCCACATGTTTGTTCACCCCTTCAAAGAAATGTAATAGATTGGTGAGGCAAGATTTCCTACAAGTTGTGCTCTTGCATTGGTGGAGGATTTTGAGGGTTTATATTTGCAGTTATTATTTACCAGGAATTTCCTGAGCTAAGAGGGTAGGTGGGATTGAGAGGGAGAGGTGGAGATTTATGTGGTTCATGCATGGTTTACGGTGGGCTGTGAGATATGTTCTTTTATAGACAAACTCACAGACTCGGCTTTATTGTTTCACTGTGATTTTCATTCTAGTGGCATATATTGTGTTAGCCTCATAGCTATACTTTGAACAATAGGGGTTAGGGGGTAGAGTGGATAATTTCAATTGGTTAAACAAATTGGTTCAACAATCACACACAAATGGAAAACTCTGTAAACATCATATCTCTCTGTTCTTCATGGGCCTTTGTTAGTATTCTATTATACTATCCAGCTTATTTTCGAAAGAGATCGCTGGCCATCTTTCAAGGGGGCATGTCAGCAGGGCACAGAAGGCAGGACGGGGGCGTGGTACGAGATGGCCGGCTTCGCCCGATAATGGAAAAAAGAGAGCCAGCCCTGACTTTACTTGGTCCCTTTTTTTTTCAGGTCCAAGTCCCAAAAAAGTGCCCGAACTGACCAGATGACCACCGGAGGGAATTGGGGATGACCTCCCCTGACTCCCCCAGTGGTCACTAACTCCCTCCCACCCTCAAAAAAAAACTTAATTTTTTTTTTTGCCAGCCTCTATGCCAGCGTCAAATGTCATGCCCAGCTCCCTGACAGCAATATGCAGGTCCCTGGAGTAGTTTTTAGTGGGTGCAGTGCACTTCAGGCAGATGGACCCAGGCCCATCCCCCCCCCCTATCTGTTACACTTGTGGTGGTAAATGGGAGCCCTCCAACCCCCCCCCAAAACCCACTGTACCCACATGTAGGTGCCCCCCTTCACCCATAAGGACTATGGTAATGGTGTAGAGTTGTGGGGAGTAGGTTTTTGGGGGGGCTCAGCACCCAAGGTAAGGGAGCTATGCACCTGGGAGCTATTTTAATGTTTTGGGTTTTTTTTAGAAGTGCCCCCTAGGGTGCCCGGTTGGTGTCCTGGCATGTCAGGGTACCAGTGCACTTCAAATGCTGGCTCCTCCCACGACCAAATGCCTTGGATTTGGCCGGGTTTGAGATGGCCGGTCTCGGTTTCCATTATCGGTAAAAACCAAGGCCGGCCATCTCTGACATTTGGCCGGCCCCAACCGTATTATCAAAACGAAAGATGACCGGCCATCTCGTTCGAAAATACGGTTGGCCCCACCCCTTTGCAGCGCCATCCTCGGAGATGGGCGCCCTTAGAGATGGCCAGCCCCATTCGAAAATGCCCCTCCACGTTTTCAATAAAAAGGTTTCAACCTATACATAGGGAGGGTTTGGGATGGGACTGGTTGTAGATCAGGTTAGGGGTTGAACTTGTTTGAAAATTGACATGAGACATATTGTTTATTTGACTGTTTATTGAATTCTTCAATACAAAAGATTTAACATAAAAATGCACTGGATTCCAAGCAATTGTGCAACCCAACCAGCATTGCATCCAGAGCTGGATGACTCTCCAGTAGGCTCTGGCCGTCACACAACTCCACTAGAGATGACCCATGGTACCAGTTCACTGAAACCCCTCCAACGGAGGGAGAGAGCCTCAGAGAATATATTGTGGAGACGTACAGGGGTAAGGTACCAGTGGAACATCACTTTAACAGCATTTTCCTTACAAGGCACAGAAACAGAGATCTTCAACAAAACCTTCTCCATAACAGTCCAATCATCATCCGCAATAGAAAGCCCCAACTCACGCTTCCAATTCTGACGGTGGAGAATATAAGGGCGAATCTGCTTCCGTTGAAATTTATACAGGCAAGAGATCAAGCCCCTAGATCCTTGAGAGTCCTCACTTATGTCCTCTAAAAGGAGTCTTCATGCAAAATCCATTTGAAGCCACCATCAAAAAATGTAATTGAGTAAAAGCATAGAATTCATGCAGAAACCCGTATACTCGTCCACTAGCATGAAGGAAGAAAGACCCTAATTGGTCAACCAAGGGAAATCCAATGAGAAAAAGTACCAGGAACCAGCAGATTAAAAACAATCAGAGTATGGCAGGACAACACCAGGTCAGGAGTAGAAAAAAAGAGCATTCCAGCAACAAAAAGTTGTGGAAATAGAGGGACAAATGCCACCCCCACCCCCCCAAGTGATGATGTTTACTGGGAAGCCATAATAAGTGATGCAACAAATGAGGTCCCACAAAAGCAAAGAGGAAGGACCTGGAATAAGTACATCAAATGGGGCAAGATATTATTTTTAAGTGTGACTATCAAGACAGTTCTAAACAATCTCAACACTCAAGATCCCGGTAAAGCTCCTGAACCAAAGAGGGATAATTAGCCGAGAACAAATTGGAATTAGTCGGAGGTAGAGTAACTCCTAAGTAATGAATTCAACACTGCACCCAGCAGACTAAGAAGAAAGACTAGAGTCCACGACTGAGTGAGAGATGCCAACAGCCAAGGCCTCCATTTTGGTCGTGTTGATTTTAAATCCCGAAACAATGGTGTAGTCCGTAAGGACCTTCATCAAATTAAGAAGAGAAACAAAAAGGGTAGGTGAAGGAAAGCAGCATGTCATCCACAAATAATGCCAATTTGTAATCCCAATCCCCCAATTGAATATCCGTAATATACATGTTCCATCAAATTGCCACAGCAAGGTGCTCCATTACCAGGGCAAAAAGCATTGAGGACAAGGGCAACTCTGATGTGTACCCCGATTTAAAGAAAACAGCGCTGAGTTACCTCCATTGACTCAAACACATGCCTTAGGGGAGGAGTAAAAGGCCTGTATCCAAGTATAAAAATGAGAACTAACTCCAAAACACTCCAGCACCTGTAACATAACACGATCAAAGGCCTTCTCAGCATCTAAACTTAAAAGTCCACAGTGGAAATTGCATCTGTCTGGCATGATAAAGGAGATTAATCATCCATTGCACATTATCTGTGGCTTACCACTGAGGCACAAAGCCCACCTGATCAGGGTGTATTAAGGAAGGCAAAACAACTGCTAGCCGGTTGGCCAAAACCTTGGCCAAAGGTTTTAACATTGGAAATAAGAACAGGATGGGACAGTAAGAAGCACGCTCCAATTTATCCTTTCCCAGTTTAGGGATTACAGCAATCCAAGCTTCCATCATAGATGGAGGGAGGGCCTCCCCTATACAGGTCTCATTGAGGATGTTAGCCAATAAAGAGGCAAATTCACCCACAAAATGTTTATAAAAGTCATTAGGAAGACCATCCAATCCTGGGGACTTACCCGCCAGCAGGGCTTTAATAACCTTCTAAACCTCGTCGGCAGTAATAGGACCATTCAGACACAAATGTTGCCATTCCATCAACTTAGGGAGATCATGGGAGGACAAATAGGCCTCGATCACATCCTGTCCAATAGTAGGATCCTTGAGAAGATTTGGCCAAGTAATTACCCATCCCATTCCCAGCGTAGTGATGGTATGATCCGCCCGCAGCTTACGCAACTGAAAGGTCAGCAAGCGACCCGACTTATTACTCTGTTCGTAATAAAGCTGGTGAGATCTTTGAATTAAAAACCAGAGCTGATCAGAGTAAAGATTATAATTTAGCAGCCTGAAATTCACACAAAACGGAGACAGACCTCATGTCCTTGTGACGCTCCTTCAAAGCAGTAATAGTTGAGAGACAATGAGCCAGCTGGGCATGCTAAGTGCGAGCATGCCTACTGGCTTACTGAAGAAATACCCGCGTGTAACTGTTTTTAAGGCATCCCAAGTTATACCCAAAGGGGACTGGATTGCAAATTAATATCCAGATATTCCCGAAGAACCTACAAGGATCTGAGCATCCTGCAGCAAAAGAGTATTCAAAGACCAGTGCTAATCTTTAGCTTCCTTCCGAAGAGAAGAAGAACAGCCCACACTGGGGCATGATCGGAAATAGTGACATTCCTAATACCAGAGAGCCCTCCAGCATCCAGCAACAACTTGTAAACAAAAAGGTAATATATTCGGGAGTAGGAGCAATGAGTATGACAATAAAAAGTGTAATCTCAGACAGTGGGATGAGCCAATCACCAGATGTCATAAAGACCCAAATCACGCGCAAAAGATGCCAAAGCCCATGAGAGCTGAAAGTCAGCATCTGTAGAAGCACCAGCACATCAAGAGCTGGGATTAAAGTAACACTGAAATCCCCCCACCCCCAAACTATCAAGATACCCTGAAAGAAAGTATGTAACCCCACAGAAAGCTTACCATGAAAATGGTCCTGGTGTTCATTTGGAGCATAGATTGAGGCCAAGGTAATCTCAAGTTGGTCCAGCCAAAGATGTAAAAAGAAGTAACAACCCTCAGGGTCCCTCTTAATTTTCTCAACATGGACTGTAAGGAAGAGTGCAGGAAGATGGCAATCCCTCGCTTCTTAGAATCATCTGCAGTGGAGGCACAAAAAAACATGAGGATATTGAGGATGTGAAAGGAGGCACTCATGGCGATGCTGAATATGTGTTTCCTGCAAGAACACTACATGGGCTTAATGAGAAGCAGTTCTTTAAACAACTGTTGCCTTTTCTGATTTGAGTTTAGGCCTTTGACATTGTAAGTAGAGAGTTTCAAATCAGCACACATAAAGAAAAAATGAGTACTAGAGATGTGTAACTGAACCAATCCCTACCCCAGAATTAGAAAGAAACTTCCCTCCTCCAACCCGTATCCCAACCCTCCTCCCATACCCACTCACCCCATCCTGATGCCCCCAGCCACCCAATCCCACACACACATCAGACACCAAACAGAAGCCACAAAGGATTTCTGAGTGGGAAGCTGAAGAACTGACTCACAACACCAAACACCCAACCCCATAGGCAAACCCATGCAAACCAAAAGCATTCTATTAACTATCCCACCATCCAAGCAATCACAGAAAAGTTAAGGTGAAACTACCATACATCTTATCAACCACACAGGATCAGGGAAAATAGGAAAGAAAAAAAAGCAAACACCAGTATGCAAATTATAGTGTCAGCGAGCAGACACTCCCACAGAGGGCTGCTGGGTCTTCTGGGCTTTAGCAGACACCCGTTTCCACTGCTGAAGATTTGCTCAGGTCACAGGAGCTACAGAACTAGGCAGCAAGGCAGAATAAGTCAGCACTGCATCATATAAAATCTTCCAGGCAGCCGCCACAGTACAAACCCGATGCAGTTAAGCCCACTGGTAAACGATCTTTGCCTTAATTAAAACCTCTAATTCCTGTTTCAAAGCTCTGTGCTGGGTTAAGGTGTACTGGAAGAGATCCTGGAAAATGGAGATCCAGGCCTGTTTGTATTCCAGTGAAGAAATCTGGCGAGAATACTACAGCACTCGCTCCTTAGCAAAACAGGCAATGATATCATGGGGCCAATTCTCAGCAGGCTGTCCCAAAGAGCAGGGCACCCTCTCAAGCTCCAACAGAGCAGAGTCACCCTCTGTACCCAGCATTTGGGTACATAGGGTCCGCACAATAGTCGGGGCATCCTCAGTGGCCCCGCCCTCAGTCTGTGGACTATTTGTATTATTGATCTGCACTGCCATCTTGTGGTCAAAGTGAATATACTACATGCCAGACTATAGTGTCTTTTTTTAATCATTTGGGTCTAAGCTGATCTGGTTGGGAGCCAGATTACAGGTTCTGTGGGTCAGGATCTGAGAAATTTGAGCAGAGGAGGCTTGGTTTGATTGATTCTCTAAGGAGGGAGAATCAGAAATTAACTCCACTTGTGAGGTCAGGAAAAGTTTCCCCAGGGGAGGGAAATGGTTGCCCAGGATTCTTGAGGTTACACTCAGCAGATTAATTATGGGAGATTAGGTGGTGTTGAATCATGTAGAAATAATTCCGTTTTGTGTTTCCTATAAGAAGAATTGTTTTAGGCTTGAAATACGTGTACATTTAAGAGAAATTTAGAAAAATAAAATGGGTACCACAAGATTAATGGAAATCATGATTTTAAAATATTTGGCAATGTGGTATTTCTTTACTAAATTAATTTTGTAATAATATATTGACGAGACAAATTTACAACAGTGGCTAAATGCAGGAAGCTTTCAATATTTATGTATGTTTACTATTGAGATTGATGACTGAGAACAATTTTGATAAAAGATCTAGATAGCAAAGGAACTATCTGAATAAAGTCATAATATTATAATTAAGGGCTATAATTATATATGGGGTGTTTCCTGCATTTTTCTTTGTAAATGTTTCTTTTTTATTTTTCTAGAATTACCTATTCTTGGTCTCCCATTTGTGGGCTAAAATAGAACATTAGTAATGTATTTTTTTTAAAGATTGATTTCCTTTTTCTCTTTTGGAGATTGATGTACAATATTTTCCAATATTGTAAAGCTTATCTGTACAAGTTGTTTGGCTTGTTTGGTTTGTTGAATTCATAAATAACGGATTAGAGAAATGAAGTGACCAAGCACCTCATATGGACCTGCCTTTCAAATATTTGAAAGGTGTTAATCCGCAAACAAACCTTTTCTGGAGACAGGAAGGCGGTAGAACTAGAGGATATGAATTGAGGTTGAAGGGGGGCAGACTCAGGAGTAATGTCAGGAAGTATTTTTTCAAGGAGAGGGTGGTGGATATGTGGAATACCCTCCCGCGGGAGGTGGTGAAGATGAAAATGGTAATGGAATTCAAACATGCGTGGGATAAACACAAAGGAATCCTGTTTAGAAGGAATGTTTCCATGGAATCTTAGCGGAGATTAGATGGTGACACCAGTAATTGGGAAGCAAAACTGATGCTGGGCAGACTTCTACGGTCTATGCCCTGATTGTGACTGAATAGATATGGATGGGCTGGAGTGTAAATTTTAAGGGGCTTCAGAACTTAGTACAAGAACAGTGCTGGGTAGATTTCTACGGTCTGTGCCCGGAGAATGGCAACGACAAATCAAACTCAGGTATAAAGTATCACATACCATGTTACTATGTTAGCTCATTAAATAGCTATTAATAATAGAAGAAAGAAATTCTAATGGTAAATGAATGGTATACAAAATGTTGTGTTCGATAAATGATCTAGAGATGGGAGTAACTAGTGAGGTATCTAAATTTGCTGATGACACAAAGTTATTCAAAGTTGTTAAATCGCAAAAGGATTGTGAAAAATTACAAGAGGACCTTACGAGACTTGGCATCTAAATGGCAGGTGACATTTAATGTGAGCAAGTGCAAAGTGATGCATGTGGGAAAGAAGAACCCAAATTATAGTACGTAATGCAAGGTTCCACATTAGGAGTCACTGGGGGTGGAGGGTGATAAAGATAAAACCGGGTGAATGGAACACTGACTGACTGATTATTGGAACATGCAGGGGCAGATTAATGAAGAAGTAGGTAACAGCATTTTAAACTGCTTTATGCATAAAAACTTATTTCTAGTATTGTCACCCTTGCATTGGGCTTATTTGTGTTGTAATGTAATGCTGTTGGTGTTCTGGAACCTTAATAAAAATTATTTTCATTAAAAAAAAAAGGAGTCACTGACCAGGAAAGGGATCTAGTCGTCATCGCTGATGTTACATTGAAACTCTGCTCAGTGTGTGGCGGTGGCTAAGAAAGCAAATAGAATGTTAGGTATTATTACAAAAGGAATGGAAAACAAAAATGAAGACGTTATAATGCCTTTTTATCGCTCCATGGTGCGACCACACCTCGAATATTGTGTTCAATTCTGGTCACCACATCTCAAAAAAGATATAGTGGAATTAGAAAAGGTACAGAGAAGGGCGACAAAAATTATAAAGGGGATGGGATGACTTCCCTATGAGGAAAGGCTAAAGTGGCTAGGGCTCTTCAGCTTGGAGAAAAGATGGCTGAAGGGAGATATAATAGAGGTCTATAAAATAATGAGTGGAATGGAGCAGGTAGATATGAATCACTTATTTACTCTTTCCAAAAATAATAGGACTAGGGGGCACGCAATGAAGCTAGAAAGTAGTAAATTTAAAACAAATCAGAGAGCATTTTTCTTCAGTCAACGTGTAATTAAACTCTGGAATTCGTTGCCAGAGAATGTAGTAAAAGCAGTTAGCTTAGCAGGGTTTTAAAAAGTTTGGACGGCTTCCTAAAGGAAAAGTCCATAGACCGTTATTAAAATGGACTTGGGGAAAATCCACTTCTTATTTCTAGGATAAGCAGCATAAAATGTATTGTACTTTGTTTGGGTCTTGCCAGGTACTTGTGACCTGGATTGGCCATTGTTGGAAACAGGGTGCTGGGCTTGATGGACCTTCAGTCTGTCCCAGTATGGCAATACTTATGTACTGGGACAGGCAGGGTAGTGACTGGGTCTCGCTCCTGATTGGCCATGTCAGGGCTTGGGCTGATGTCTGAGGCAGCTGATGTCAGATACCAGACCCTATTTAAACATACCTCTGCCTGCATAGGATGCTCTAGCATTATCTCCTTCTGCTGTGAGCGTACCTTGTTTCTGCTTAGTCTGTGCCTGTGGCACAGGGTGAATTCTCTGTTGTTTGGTTGCCATTGTTCCCTTTGTGTTTGTTCTGTGAGTCTGTAGCAGCCAGCTTCTTCTCTGCTTACTTAGCTGCTGTGCAGCTGTGTTCAGCTTCTCGGTGTCCGTTGCTTCACTGTGTGCCTTGCCTTTCCCTTCCCTGCTGTGTGTGCTGGCTGAGTCCATGGTAAAAGCTTCCTTCCTTTGTTTGGATTTCCCTATTAAGCCTTTACCTGCTGTATCTGTTGCTTAGTTCTTGTGAGCACTGCACCTCATCTGAGCTGTATAACTAGAAGCAGTCTCTCTCTGTAGTCTGCCTTACCCTTACCTGCTGTTTGTGGATTGCTCCTTAACTGTGTTGCTTTTGTTGTCTTTTGTGTGGTTTTCCTTTTCCCTATTTTTGCTGTAGCTCTTGTTTGGATCCTGTATGGGTCACTCCTTCATTTAGCTGTGTTGCAGTGCTTGGGTTACCTCTCTGCGTGAGTTCCCTTATTCTGGTTTTTGTCTGTATCTGTGTGTTTGGTCTGTTGACCTTTCATTGGTGTCTGTGTGTGGCGTTCCAGTTCGGCCTTGTGGCCCACATGAGTAGTCTATTTCCCTTTCCAGTGGTGCTCTCTCATCTCCCTCAGTGTGTTGGCCTTCATAGCCCGTTGTTACTATATAGCATGTTGGGTACAGTAGGCTTTTGATGGGTTTTGGAGGGCTTACTATACAATATAAGGGAGCAATGGTGAGATGTGTACTACCGTGCTTCCTAGGGTGCCCCACTGGTCTGCTGAGATGTCTGTGTGGCCAGTCTGCTAAGAATGCTGGCTTCTCCTACATCCCAATAGCTTGATTTTGTATGTTTTTCACTTGGACTTTTTTTTTTTTAAATTATGGACCAAAAATATAAACACACAGAGCACAAAAACATCTAGCAATTGGCCATTTTTGAAAAAAAAAAAAAAAGACGTTTTGCTGTTTCGAAGATGGCAATATTTGCTATTCAGATTCTGCATGTTTTGAGCAAAATGTCCAAAGTTGGACTTAGTTGTCATATCAAAAATGCCTCTCCATTTAACTTTATAATTCTGTTTGCTTTGAAAATGAACACCATGATCTCTTCACCAGCCAATCACTTTAAATTATTTTAACTTGTAAGTACTCATAGTCATAGCAGTATGCAGCTCACTGACAAGAATTTTAATATTTACTTATCAGGCAAGGTGAAATTTAGTCACACCTGTTAATTTCCTTTCCCTTAGTCCAGCCACACCAGTGTAGACAAATTGTGTTCCATATCATCATGCTGATCAATCCATAGACTGGTGGGTTGTGTCCATCTACCAGCAGGTGGAGATAGAGAGCAATCCTTTTGCCTCCCTATATGTGGTCATGTGCTGCCGGAAACTCCTCAGTATGTTCTCTATCTCAGCAGGTGGTGGTCACACACAGCAGCAGCTCTGGCTAGGCCTCCAAGCCTAATTTTTAGGTTTTGTTGAGTGCCTGGGGTTGAGGGCTCTTCTTGAGCAAGTGCAAACCTGGTGGCGCCAGGTCCCTCCTTTTCTCCCCCCTCCCGCTGGCTCCGTTAAAAAAAAAAAAAAATTTTTGGACGTCCTTAAAGGCGTTTATTTCGACGTTTATTTAAACGTTTATTGCAGCTACTCACTGGGACACCAGGTCGTTATAGCTTGGAGCGAGAAGCAGGTAATTTTTACCTTTTTTATAGCGGGCAGGGGGTTCCCCGATTGATCTCCACGTGGCCTATGGCGTCGGAGGGCGAGGGCGCGAAGAATCACTCCCCGGACCGCGTGTGCGCTCCTAGCGGGGATGCGGGGGTATTAAAGTCTGATTCGCCCTTGTTGGGTGTCAGTTCGGAGGCCGGTCAGTGTCCCGGGTCTTCCTCCGGTGCAGCGGTTTTTCCCGCCATAAACGCCCATCCCCCGCTGCTCGCCTCTGCCATCTTGGCCGGCCACTCTGCTCGGACGGCTTCTTCTTGGGCCGCCCTTGGGCTGGGAGACGTTCATGCCATGGCCGCCCTTGATTTGGGCGACGGCAAAAAAGCGGCTAAAGTTAAGCGCCGTTCTTCCCGCGCGGCTCCTTCGCAGAGTGTCGCTCCGGACGCCATCTTGGATGCGCAGCATGTTTCTCCCCCGCTCTTGCGAGCGCCGGTTGAGGGTGCGTCTAGGGCTGTGGCCCAGGCTGCTGAAGTGCACAGTCTGGGGGGTTTCTCCCCCGAGTTTATTTTGCTGCTGCATCAGGCCTTCCTTATGCAGAACGCTGCCCCTTCTCCCTTATCCGATAAAGGGGTTGAGGCCCCCGGAAGTAAACGCCCTCGGGTGGATTCCCAGGCCTTAGAGGACGCTGTTTCCTCTGATGTAGATGAGGGCAGCGTATCTGAGTTCTCCCAACGGTCCTTTGGGGATTCCTTGGAGGAGACGGATTCCCGCTCGGATGGAGCGGATGACCCCTCTGCAGCACGGATCTTTCGCTCAGAGGATTTGCCCAACCTGTTAATGCAGGCCATGAGCATTTTAAAGATTTCCTCTCCGGAGGACGTCTCTCCCTCAGCCCCTGTTGGCTCCGCCATTATGCTGGGGACAAAGCGCCCACCTAGAACCTTCCACGTGCATGATGCCATGCACACCTTAATTTCGGCTCAATGGGATGTCCCGGAAGCGAGCCTCAAAGTGGCTAGGGCTATGTCCCGCCTCTATCCTTTGCCTGAAGGTGAACGTGAGGCCTTTCTTTGGCCTACCTTGGATTCTTTAATCACTGTGGTGACTAAGAAAACGGCGCCGGTGGAAGGTGGCACGGCCCTAAAGAACGCCCAAGACAGAAGATTGGAGGCGGCCTTAAGGTCGTCCTTCGAGGCGGCTGCCTTAAGTTTGCAGGCCTCAGTTTGTGGCTCCTACGTGGCCAGGGCGTGCCTGACAATTGTGCAGCGGGCTTCCCCCTCGGATCCTTCCTTGAGGGCTGATTGGCCGGCCCTGGATTCGGGCTTGGCTTATTTGGCAGACTTGCTGTATGATGTCTTGAGAGCCTCGGCTAAAGGTATGGCTCAGACAGTCTCTGCGCGGCGGTGGCTTTGGCTGAAACATTGGTCTGCGGACCACGCCTCTAAGTCCCGCCTGGCTAAGTTGCCTTTTAAAGGCAAGCTGCTCTTTGGGGTCGAGCTGGACAAAATTGTGACCGATCTCGGCACGTCTAAGGGCAAGAAGTTACCAGAGGTCAGGGCTCGGGCCAGTGCTCGCCCTGGTATCTCCAGAGGATGGTTTCAGGAAGCCAGTTGGTACCGCCCGGGCAAGTCGGGCTCCTCTGCCCCCTCTTCCTTCAAGAGGAACTTCTCCCCCAAGCAGCATTCCTTTCGCAGAGACCGCCGTCCCGGAGGTGCGCCCTCCGGTCCTCCCCCAGGGTCTCGTACCCAATGATGGGGTCCTGGTCCATGGCCCACTGCAAATTGGAGGACGCCTGTCCTCGTTTCTGGGCGAGTGGACCAGGGTAACTTCAGACGCTTGGGTGCTGGAAGTCATCAGAGACGGCTACAAGCTAGAGTTCTGCCGACCCTTAAGAGACGGGTTTGTACTCTCTCCCTGCAAGTCTCCGGTCAAAGCTGTGGCAGTGCAGCAGACCTTGGACAATCTGATCCGCCTGGGTGCGGTCGTTCCGGTGCCAGAAAATCAGCTTGGCAAGGGACGTTACTCAATTTACTTTGTGGTACCAAAGAAAGGAGGTTCTGTACGGCTATCCTCGACCTCAAAGGGGTCAATCGGGCCTTGAAAGTTCGGCACTTTCGCATGGAGACCCTCCGCTCTGTTATAGCGGCAGTGAAGGCAGGGGAGTTCCTGGCATCCTGGCATCCTTGGACATCAAGGAAGCGTACTTGCATATTCCCATCTGGCCTCCTCATCAACGCTTTCTGCGTTTTGCAGTCCTGGGCCGACACTTCCAGTTCAGAGCCCTCCCGTTCGGGTTGGCTACGGCTCCGCGGACCTTCTCCAAAGTAATCGCGGCCTTCCTGAGAAAGGAAGGAGTACAAGTCCATCCTTATCTGGACGACTGGTTGATCCGAGCCCCCTCTTATGCAGAGTGCGGCAAAGCTGTGGACCGGGTGATTGCTCTTTTGAGCTCCCTGGGGTGGATCATCAACTAGGAGAAAGGCCAGCTGCGCCCGACTCAGTCCCTGGAGTATCTGGGAGTTCGATTCGACACCCAATTAGGCAGAGTGTTCCTGCCGGACAATCGGATTGTCAAACTTCAGGCTCAGGTGGACCAGTTCCTAGTAGCCTCTCCGCTCCGGGCTTGGGACTATGTGCAGCTGTTGGGCTCTATGACGGCCACGATGGAAGTAGTGCCCTGAGCCAGGGCTCATATGAGACCACTACAACACTCTCTGCTGCAGCGCTGGACTCCAGTGTCGGAGGATTATGCTGTGCGCCTTCCCTTGGACCCAGCAGTGCGCAAGGCGCTGAGCTGGTGGCTGCAGACAGACAGATTGTCTGCAGGGATGCCTCTTGTGACCCCGGAGTGGATTGTCGTCACGACGGACGCCTCTTTGACGGGCTGGGGAGCCCACTGCTTGGGAAGGACAGCGCAGGGGCTCTGGTCTCCTGCAGAGGCAAAGTGGTCTATCAACCTCCTGGAACTCAGAGCCATTCGGTTGGCGCTTTTGGAGTTCCTCCCGGTACTGGCGTTGAAGCCAGTACGGGTCCTGTCGGACAATGCCACGGCTGTGGCCTATGTCAACCGCCAGGGAGGTACCAAGAGCGCCCCTCTAGCCAAGGAAGCCATGAATCTATGCCAGTGGGCGGAAGCGAACCTGGAACAGCTGTCAGCGGCCCACATTGCCGGAGTCATGAATGTCAAGGCGGACTTTCTCAGTCGCCATACCTTGGATCCCGGAGAGTGGCAGTTATCGGCTCAGGCGTTCTTGGACATCACGAAGCGCTGGGGCCAGCCGAGCCTAGATCTGATGGCGTCATTGGCCAATTGCCAAGTGCCGCGCTTTTTCAGCAGAGGACGGGACCCTCGATCTCTGGGAGTAGATGCTCTTCTCCAACAGTGGCCGACACAAGAGCTTCTCTATGTGTTCCTGCACTGGCCCATGTTGGGCAGGGTACTAGACCGGGTGGCAAAGCATCCGGGCCGGATAATCCTGGTGGGTCTGGACTGGCCCAGACGTCCCTGGTATGCGGACTTGATCAGGCTCTCAGTGGACGACCCTCTGCAGCTGCCAGTGGAGCAGGGCCTGTTGCATCAGGGTCCCGTGGTGATGGAGGATCCCTCCCCCTTTGGTCTTACGGCCTGGCTATTGAGCGGCAGCGTCTGAGAAAGAAGGGCTTCTCAGACAAGGTCATCGCCACTATGCTAAGAGCGAGGAAGGGCTCTACTTCTACTGCTTACGCCAGGGTTTGGCGTACCTTTGCAGCATGGTGTGAAGCAGGCTCACTTTCTCCCTTCACTGCTCCAATTTCTTCAGTGCTGGCGTTCCTGCAAGTAGGTCTGGAGAAAGGCCTGTCGCTCAGTTCCCTTAAAGTCCAGGTAGCGGCTCTGGCTTGCTTCAGGGGCCGCCTGAAGGGTGCTTCCCTGGCTTCGCAGCCAGATGTGGTACGTTTTCTCAAGGGAGTTAATCACCTGCGCCCTCCTCTGCGCTCAGTGGTGCCTGCGTGGAATCTCAACCTGGTGCTAAGAGCCTTGCAGAAGCCGCCTTTTGAACCCTTGTCGAGGGCATCTCTGAAAGACCTGACGTTGAAAGCAGTCTTTTTGGTGGCTATCACTTCAGCCAGAAGAGTTTCCGAGCTCCAGGCACTCTCATGTCGAGAGCCTTTTCTGCAGTTCACTGAGGCAGGAGTGACTATTCGCACAGTGCCTTCCTTCCTGCTCAAAATTGTTTTCTCGCTTCCATGTGAATCAGCAGCTCTGTCTCCCTTCCTTTCGTAGGGAGGACTACCCAGAGGAATACTCTGCTCTCAAATATCTGGATGTGAGACGAGTCATCATCAGATACTTGGAAGTGACCAATGATTTCCGGAAATCGGATCATCTGTTTGTCCTGTTTGCAGGTCCTCGTAAGGGTCTGCAGGCTGCTAAGCCTACAGTGGCAAGATGGGTCAAGGAAGCCATTGCAGCGGCTTATGTGGCCGCGGGGAAGGTGCCGCCTATCCAGCTGAAGGCTCACTCCACTAGAGCTCAGGCGGCCTCGATGGCAGAGGCCGGGTCCGTCTCCTTGGAAGAGATTTGCAAGGCGGCAACTTGGGCATCGGCCCATACCTTCTCCAGGCATTACCGCTTGACTGTGGCTGCTCGGGCGGAGGCCCGGTTCGGAGCTTCAGTGTTGCGGTCAGGGATTTCTATGTCCCGCCCTGGGTGAGTACTGCTTCGGTACATCCCACTAGTCTATGGATTGATCAGCATGATGATATGGAAGGTAAAATTATGTATCATACCTGATAATTTTCTTTCCATTAATCATAGCTGATCAATCCATAGCCCCTCCCAGATATCTGTATTGTTTATATTCTGGTTGCATTTCAGGTTCAAGTTTAGTCTTCAGTTCCTGTTCAGGAGGACTTCGTGTTCAAGTTTTTCAATGGATTCTTCAAGAGTTGAGACGAATTTGTGTTACAGTGAGCTGCTGCATTCCTCTCCCCTCCATTTTACGGGGCTGGATTGAGACTTAAATTCTGCCGGCGCTCCCTCCCGCTTCGTGCGGCAGTAGGGCAGCTTTGTACCCCTCCCGCTTAGGCGGTGTTAGGGTCAGTCAGCTCCTCCCGCGGTTGCGGTTGCAGGATAAGCCAGATTCCCCCGCATCGGCGGGGTGGTGTCCCTCCCCCGCTCCGCGGGGATGAGCTAGACGGATTCCCCTCCCCCACTTGTGTGGGGATGAGCTGGGTTAATTCCCCTCCCCCGTTTCGGCGGTGGTGAGCTGGGCAGAGTGTCCCTTTGTGGGTGTAATTCTCTAAGTGCTGAGTCCTGCGGATGGAGCTTGGATATCGACATACTGAGGAGTTTCCGGCAGCACATGACCACATATAGGGAGGCAAAAGGATTGCTCTCTATCTCCACCTGCTGGTAGATGGACACAACCCACCAGTCTATGGATTGATCAGCTATGATTAATGGAAAGAAAATTATCAGGCATGATACATAATTTTACCTTTTGTTTCCTACCAGCAGATGGAGGTAGAGAGCTGACACTTCCTCTTGCTTCTCCTATAGGTTCCATGTGTTTATAGAGTTCCTAAAGCCAGATAAGATAGATCCTACCACCATTATAAAAGGACTCGACTACCATGAAGTGCCAGCATCCTCCAAGAGAGACTACAAGCTCACATTTTTCTCTCACAAAGAGGGACTATTCAATATCAAGGTATAGCAGCTCCAGCTTTTCCCAGGCATTGGTTATAATAGCTCCTGATTATTTATTTGTATACTTGATATACATAGTTTGGATTTTTGGTCTGTCCCTGACTTTAAGACCTTTTTTTTGGTTAATTTCACCCATTCATGTTATTAAAATCAGCTTTACATGTGTTAATTAGATTTTGTGCACGCTAATTTTTTAAGGAGCTCTGATGAAGCAAATATGTATTAATGAATGCAAATTCCTAATATATAAATAGATATTTATAGAAAATTGAACTAAATGGGCAGATTATCTTTCAACCAAACAATGTTTTCCAAACTATGGTGTCAGTATTCAGTGGGCAGCTGCTGCGTAAAGATCAACGGATGCTTATCTTTATATGGATTTTCATTCTTGCTACCTGTTTAAGTTTAACTACTGAATATGTGGTCCCAAACATAAATGGATAAGTTGGTCATTTAAACTGCCCTTTTTCTAAGCTGCGGCAAAAAATAACCATAGTTCACCCTTGTGTAGATTTTCCCCAAACACTAAGTCCATTTTTACCACAGCCATAAAAATGTCCTTTCTTTTTAAAAAAAAATTTTGTATTATTTGCCTTGCTGTAATGTAGGCGGTAAGGACACCATACACTATTCCTGCTCTAAAGTTAGTGCATGGTAATTTAGCTGCACCCACTCTCCGCCCTCAAAAAAATTGTAAATATTTTTTAGCATGCGTTTAGCGCACACATTTGCCACTTACCGTGAGACACCTGAGCACGTCCTGTGGTATGTCATTTTAAGTTGTGTTAGGCAAGCGTTAGCATCTATTGCAGCTTACTAAAAGAGTCCCTAAGTTAGCACAGCTATTTCTGCTGTCCAGAAATCATTCAAGATAAGCAGATAGCAACTGAATATTTATACTTTCTCCTTATCTTTTACCCTTGTCCCTGGAACCCATTCAACCCCTCCCAAGTTTTAAAACATATCTTTCGACTGGACATTAGGTTTTCTGTCCCAAAGTTATGCATTCTCCAGGCACAGATTTTCAGCATGAACATGTATGTGGTTTACATGGTCCTGTATAGAGGTATATAAGAATCTTTAAATAAACTCACAATTAACTGCATAAATCTTTTTGAACATTGCTCTCTAGATTTCCCAAATAATTAGATTATATGGCATGCTACTGATTTTGATACATCACAGGATATAATCCCTTTCTTTTGGTTTCTCTAACTTCAGGTAACCTTCCGTAATGAAACAACCCAGGAATATATATTTTACTTTGTCACATTCAAGGCCACTCCTCCTGGAATCATTAGTACCATCGAAATGGTGGCACCTGTACGACAGACTATCACTGCTACTTTGAAAGTGGAGAACCCATTAAGCATTCCAGTGACATTTAATATTGACTGCAAAGTGCCAGAAATCAACTCACCCCCACACTTTACAGTTCCTGCCCAGTCTGAGGTATGAATTGATTCCAAAGAAAAATGTGAGTTCTAGGTTTTGTGGCTTACTAGCCTCTTGGACTTAAGCACTGGCAAAAACAGTGACATTAATTATCAGGCAGCCCAAGTTGACAATAAAAGAACCCCTGCTTCTGTCTGATTGGATGGAAGTACACACATAAGAGAGGAAGAGCAGGCAAGACAGCCAGGCAGCCATAGTACGAAGCAGCAGTGCCAGTGTTTTACCCATGGAAATGGGCTATTTGAAAATTGCCCACCCTGTGTATGGGTAAAAAGTATGTATGTCATTCTACGGTGTACTTACTTGTAACCATATTTATCAGAGATGTCCTTCTAGGCAAGGATTGCAACAATGCATACATTTTTAGCCACATTCAGTAGACATGTTCCCAAAGTAGATATCTTGCTACTTTTAAAAGTGAACATATTTTTTAGTAAGAAAAGTATCCAACAGAAAATGTAGATGCAAATGCATATGGGAGCTTTAAGAACACATGCTTTCACTTTGAAAACTGGTGTAAAGTCCATGGGTAAAAAATATAATTTGTGTAATATGTGTAATGTAGCCCCCCTCCAGCACTGCTCTTCGCTCACTTCTACCGCCATGCCGAGCGGCTGCTTTTCCCCCTCAGGTGCATACTCGGTTTTGAAACCGAGTATGTGTGACGAGAGAAAAAAACAGCCGCAGGGGCAGGACAGGCATGGAGTGAAGAGCAGCACTGGATTCTTCCGCTGGTGGGGCCTCAGTATCCCCGCCAGCCACAAGGTACCTCTGTTGCGGCAGCGGTAATCCTGGAGGGAGGGGGCGGGAGCAGCGATGATCGGGGGCAGGGCAGCGGCCCTGCCCCGGGCCCGCCTCAGTCTCTCGGCGGCCCTGCCTGGGTGGGGATAGAAGATTGAGGGGAGAGAGTACAAGGCTGAAGGTTTGTCTAGGGTGCCTAATAGCTTTGCACCAGTTTACCCTACCAGTGTAATTTGGTTGCTACAAGTGAGCATGCATGCTCCCTAAAGCTAGTGGAGAAGGCAGCATTCCCAGTGTACTGTTGTATTGATCAGAATTATCCCAAGCAGGTAGCTAAAGCCTGTGTTTGTCATCAAATTCTCACAAATGCCTGAAGGCAACTTAGGACTGAAAAAAAAAATTTACAAATAACATCAGACAGACATGGTGCAAACAATTTGCTACACTATTTGAAACATATCATAGATAACAGATTTTGAAGAATTGTCAGGGGCCAGCTTAAAGAATTTATATATACAGGCCAATATTCAAAGGGACATATACAGTGGCCACTCCGCTCAGTGTTAATCCCACCTGTGACATGACACTCCCAGAAGTGACCCTCGGCAGTGCTACTGCCTTCATTGCCCCACTCCACTCTGTGTTGACTTCACCTGCGATGTGACGCTCCCAGAAGTGACCCCTGACACTGCTACTGCCTTCATTGTTCCATCCAGCTTGTGTTGACTCCACCTGCAATGTGACGCTCCTGGAAGTCATCCCCAGTAGACCCTTTAAACTGAAACCAATGGCCTCATTTGTGTTTTATCAATATTCTGCATTTGGCTATTGTGTTTTATTTTAACTTTCCTGAATGTATTTCTTTACCTTCTAGACACTGCTACTGCCTTCATTGATCCACCCTGCTCTACATTGACCCCACCTATGACATGATACTCCCAGAAGTGACCCCCAGTAGACCTTTTACTACTATAAATCACTACTACTATAAATCACTTCTATAGTGCTACCAGTTGTACGCAGCGCTTTACAATTGAACATGAAGAAAGACAGTCCCTGCTCAAAAGAGCTTACAATCTAAATCAGGACAAACAGTCAGGATCAATAAGGATAAGGGAAGGACAGACAGAAGGACACAAGGATAAGATAAAAGTGACAAGTCAGGAGTCGAAAGCAGCATCAAACAGGTAGGCCTTTAGCCGGATTTGAAGGCAGCCAGGGATGGAGCTAGACGTAATGGCTCAGGAAGCCTATTCCAGGCATAAGACCCTTTAAACTAAAACCCATGGCGGAATTTGCGTCACGGCGGCAAATGCACAAGGAGCAAGTCATGCTCTTTGGGGCGACTCTGGGGGCAGCTACAGAGGCGCTATTTCCCAGGTCTCTTTCTCGACTGGCCTTAAGGCACCCATTACTTTTAAGTTTCTTACTCTTAACTCTTTTTATGCCTTTCCTTTCCTCCTATCCTATTGCTGTTTACTGGAGTCTCTCTGCCTATTTGACTGTGTATGCACTGGTGTTACCTGTGTGCTTTGTTTTAGAATGCTGACAGTGATTGTCTCCGAGTTTTCTACACTTCCTCGGGAGCCCTGTTCTCTGTTTCTTTTGGATCATGTGATTGTTCTTTACCAACAATGCTGTCAGTGATTACCTCCGAGCAGAGAATGACACAGGGACAAAGTTTGTCCCTGTCCCCACCCCGTCCCTATGGGTTCTGTCTATGGACCATCCCCACCCCGTCCCTGTAGGCCCTGTCTCTGTCCCCACCCCATCCCTGTGGTCTCTGTCCTTATCTATAGAAGCCACAAACATTTATAATTTTATATTTAAATCTTTTTGTTAAAGTATAAAAAGGCGCAATATGCTGTGCAACTGTTGTGTATAAATTACAAATAGAAAACAATAATAACAACGAGCAGCTATAATTACCTCCCCCCCACACACACCACTACCCAATCTCAGCAATAGCTGACTTCTACTACCCCAAGGAATCTTAATCCACCCTGTTAAAATGTCCAAAGGTACAAAGTACACCCGTTCTGTATGCCCTTGAGCGGAGAAATATGCCCTATGAAGCACTGTTATGATTTTTTAATTTGTGGATAAATAAGAAGTCATCAACAATCTCAGGATTTAGTCTAGCTCTCCTGTCTTCCACAATCTTTCCTGCAATAGAAGATGTCTTCTTAGACGATGTGCTGGTAGCAGGATGTACAGGATCCCCCTTGCAAATTTTGCTAGTTGTGGGCAGCATGTTTGCTTTTTTTTCCAAAAAATCAAAATATCGTCTGCATCACTCAAACATAAATAACAGTCCAGTCTATAAACGGACTTCAACGTAGAAAATACAGAGACAAAGTTTGTCCCTGTCCCCATGGGCTCTGTCCCCATCCCCTCCCCGTCCCTGTGGGATCTGTCCCTGTCCCCACCCTGTCCCTGTGGGATGTCCCTTCCCCATCCCAGCGGTTACCGCGGGTCACCGTCCACATGTCATTCTCTACCTCTGAGTTTTCTACACTCCCTCGGGGACCCTGTGCTCTGTTTCTCCTGGATCATGTGATTGTCCTTTACTGACATAAACAAATGTGAAGCTGGAAGCTCCTTCATAGCTCACTATAACTCTCTTCCGCTCACTACTGCTCGAGCTATCTCTCTGCCCATTTGACTGTATATGCACTGGTGTTATCTGTGTGCTTTAGGATGCAGTCAGTGATTACCTCTGAGTTTCCTACACTCCCTGGGAGCCCTGTGCTCTGTTTCTCTTGGATCACGTGACTGTACTTTACGGATGTAAGCAACTCTCTTCCCCTCACTGCTGCTTGGGTGGGGAGATATATTTTCTTTTGGGTACCCTATTGCCCCAGTTTTTCTCCACATTAGATAATTCTGCATTTCTACCCTTCGGTTTGGAATACCAGCATAGCTCTGCTCCTTTCTCTTCTACTTCTGAGCCACTGCCTATTTCAGGTCTGTTGTGATTTCTCTGACACCTCGCGCGAGGCTTTACAGGGATTCCAAATCCCAGTTATTTTTGGACACCGACATCCATTCCCTACCAGGCCATTAGTTACTCCACAGGTACTTTATCTTTCTATGCTTTTGTCTCAGATTGAACCGCTGCTAGTTGAAGACAGTCTTTCCATAGGCCTTCTGAACTGCACTAGTCCAAGACCTCATACTCTCTACTAGCTCTAAGGTCCTCTGTTTCACTGAAACATGGCTCAGGCCTGGTAAGGAGGATCACATACTGAACTGCCTTCCCGATGGCTTTGATTTTATATCCCTAGAAAGACTGTCCAGAACTGGGGGCAGTTTGGCTATTCTTTTCTCTACTGATTTACAGATTATTGAGCTCTCTCCTTATTTTCCATTTCCAGAAGTTCTTACTGTTCGTATTTGTACACCTACCCCTCTAATTTTCCTATTGTTTTACTCTCCACCCTCTTTAACTAGTGCTCAGTGGGAAGCTTGCTCTCAGACAATTATGCAACTTTATGCTTTTCTAGTATTCTTATCGTGGGTGATCTTAATACCCATGTTGCTGACCCTATTCACCCCTGATCACGGCCTTTCCTGTCTTCCCTAACTGAGCTTGATTTACATCAGTGCGTTTCTTTCCCTACCCATCAGGCTGGTCACATGTTGGACCTGGTTATATCTTCAGTAAATTCTCCCCTGTCGCCATCTTCTTTCTCCTTTACTCATGTCCCCTAGTCCGATCACTTTCTTATCCATTTCTCCATCTCGTTATTTTTTTCCCAACTTCCTACCGCCACCAGTATGGTCTAGACGGTTGGGAGGCGGGGCTAGTGCTGGGCAGACTTATACGGTCTGTGCCAGGGCTGGTGGTTGGGAGGCGGGGATAGTGCTGGGTAGACTTATATGGTCTGTGCCAGAGCCGGTGGTGGGAGGCGGGGCTGGTGGTTGGGAGGCGGAGATAGTACTGGGCGGACTTATACGGTCTGTGCCCTGAAAAAGACAGGTACAAATTAAGGTAAGGTATACACAAAAAACTAGCACATATGAGTTTATCTTGTTGGGCAGACTGGATGGACCGTGCAGGTCTTTTTCTGCCGTCATCTACTATGTTACTATGTAGACACCTAGCTCATGTTGACTCTGATTCTATTTCCCCTTCACTGTTCTCTTTGCCTCTGACTTTGATAATCTGAACCTCGAGGACCAAGCATTTTGTTTCCATTCAGCATTGTTTTTTGCACTAGATCAGATTGCCCCTTTCAAACAGTCTAAACTTCCACACTAAAAAAACCTTGGTACCATAATAATCTTCGGTTATTTAAAAGAATCCTCCACCAGGCTGAACACAAATGGTATAAATCAAAATCTGAAACTTGATTTCCTCAATTTCAAAGCTAAACTTAAAAATTATAATTATCATCTACGGAGTGCAAAGTCAAAGTCACTTTACTTTAAAAGCCATCTCATTACAGTGCCTAACGCTTCCAAAGAGTTATTCACTATTTTTCGGACACTGACTTCTTCAGCCTAATCTACAATTTATTTATTTATTTATTTTATTTACTAGTAAAAAAGACCCGTTTCTTAACGCAATGAAACGGGCGCTAGCAATGTAATGAGTTCCTGCCATTAATGTTTCCACGGTTGTATTCTGAATATAATTGTTGTTTACATGTGTAAGATTTCTTTATATACAATATTTTTTGTGTAAACTGTGTTACAATGTGGTAAAAGTTTTCCTTGTTCAGGCCCTTCAATCAGTTTAACAATCACATCAGAAGAGCTCCTTACTCGTGAGAATGCAACATACAGTTGCCCATGTGAGAGACTGAGAGTGACAGTGTGTTTTACAGACAGTGTAAGAGAGAGATACACAGAGTGATTGTGTGTGTGTGTGTGTGTGTGTGTGTGTGTGTGTGTGTGTGTGTGTGTGTGTGTGTGAGTGATGTCTGTGTGTGTGTGTATGTATGTGTGGTGTGTGTGAGTGACAAAGTGATTAAATGTTTGTCTTCCCTTCCGTTCTGTGCACTTGCCTCCACTGATGTTCGTACCTCCCTGTATATGATTGTTTGTTAGAGATTCAATCCACTCCACTTCCCTCCTCCAAGTTCCGTTCTGTCTGATTGGTTCTTCGTTCCTGTGATGTCGCGTTTGTTTGCTTAGCAACTATGCAGCATTCCGTTTCATCGAAGTGAGGGCGGGGACAGTGAGAGCCAATGAAATGTTGAACTACAGACTTATGAACCCTACACTGCCACAGTGCCACAGAGTCAACTTCAGAATATTGGAGGTGCTTTTTATTATATAGGATTAGGATTTATTTACCGCCTTTTTGAAGGAATTCACTCATGGCGGTGTACAGTAAGAATAGATCAAACATGAGCAATAGGCAATTACAGCAGTAAAAATATTCAAGTAACAATGCCTATTAGATTGTAAGCTCTTTGAGCAGGGACTGTCTTTCTTCTATGTTTGTGCAGCGTTGCGTACACCTTGTAGCGCTATAGAAATGCTAAATAGTAATAGTAGTAATACAAAATATGGCATGGTATTCTACTTGCAATGACAACACAATGCGTAATAGAACATTATAATTGGTAGTGAAGGGTAAGGCAAAGTTGTAACATATAGATGAGTAAAGTAGGAAGAATTTGAAAGTAAGGTGACTGATTTGAAGAAAGTTGCACACGAGGTCAGAGAGATGGTTAAATATTATCTCAGTTAGGCTAGGAGTGGATAAACATGTCCCGCTGCAGTATGTGCAGCCCGAGTCAATCCTTGTGTGTGTGAGTGAGACTAACAAGTTAGTTACTTCTTCCATTAAAGGCTTGGTTGAAGAGCCAAGCTTTCACCTGCTTCCTGAAGTAGAGATAGTCTTGTGTTAAGCGGAGCCTTTCAGGCAATGCGTTTCAGAGTGTGGGGGCTACTCCGGAGAAGGCTCGCTTGCGGGTATCACATTGTGTAATATGTTTTGGAGAGGGTGTAGTTAGTGAAAGTCCTTGGGAGGACCCTAGTGTCTGTGGCGGTGTGTGGAGGATCATCCTATTCTTCAGATACTCGGGGTCATTTCCTTTCAGGGCCTTGAAGATCAGACATAGAGTTTTAAATTTAGCCCTGTATTGTACTGGTAGCCAATGAAGTTTTTGCAAAAATGGTGTGATGTGGTCATGTCGCTTGCAACCTTCTATGAGTCTTGCTGCTGCATTCTGAATCAACTGGAGCTGGTGCAGGCCCGTTGTAGTCAGACCATTGTATAGTGCATTGCAGTAATCTAGTCTTGATGTTACCATGGCATGCACAACTGGGATAAGATTTACCTTCTCGATGTAAGGAGAGAGGCAGTGTAGCTGTCGCAAAAAGTAGAAGCAGCTCTTGAAGGTTGCTTGGATTTGGGGAATCAGAGTATTTGTTGAATCTAACTGTATTCCAAGGTTCCTGACTTGTGATTTGAGGGGGAGTTCATACTTCCAAAAAGGGATTTTGATGTCAGGTATGTATCCACTTGTGTTAGGGACCCAGAGAAGCTCGGTTTTACTTCGGTTCAGGCAAAGTTTATCGTGTTTAGCCAATTCTTGAATTGATGTTAGACAAGTAATCAGTTTATTCAAGGCTATAGGTAAGTCAGGTTCAGTGGATATGAGTAGCTGTACATCATCCGCATAGATGTAGAACTGAGTGTCCATTGACTGAATCAGCTCAGCTAGTGGCTTGAGGTAGATATTGAACAGAATAGGTGACAGTATCGATCATTGTGGTACCCCGCAGGTCAGTGTCCATGGTGGTGATGAGTTGCTGCCAATCATTATGGATTGTTGCCTGTCTGATAGATAGGATCTGAACCAGGCAATTACTGTACCATTGATACCTGTTTCTGTCAGTCATGCTAGCAAGATATCATGATCCACAGTGTCAAAAGCTGCTGAGAAATCTAGCAGTACTAACATCGAGGCAAATCCCTTGTCGCGGTTTCTGTGAAGATCATCTAGCAGGGATACGAGGACTGTTTCTGTTCCATAACCGGTTCCGAATCCAGATTGATATGGATCTAGCCAGTTACTCTTTTCTAGCCATTCATTAAGTTGAACACAGACTGTTTGTTCTATGAGTTTCCCTAGAAACAGAATGTTGAATACTGGCCTGTAACTTTCAAGCACACACAACAAGTCATCATAGACTAAAAAAACCCCAAAATAGGTCTGTTTTTATTTTGTTCTCTTATATTTATCAATGCTTTTATTCACACATAATTCCAGCTCTAAAAAGTAAAAAAAAACACAAAATAACTTATCTTTTTGTGGAAGAGAGTCACTGACGAATCTGTCCTGCGTATAGACTCCGACAGTCCCGTTTCGTATTTCTTCCTCAGGGAACCCAGACGCGAACTTGTAAGAAAATTAAGTGACTAAAAAACGCTGGACAGGACGCTGATTTTTTTTTTCTGGACTAAGTTGGACTATTTTGATGTCCTTGTTTTGATATAGACAACACCACTCTGCTTGTTTGGATTTGACCTTCTATAAGGCCCATACTTGCCTGCTGCACTATCTTTGATGGGTAGGGATCAAGGGAGCAGGTAGTTGGTCGAAGGTCTCTTAGGAGTTTGTCAAGGCTCTCCTCTGTCATTAGTTTAAAAGTGTTCCATCTGTCTGTTAGGAGGGGGCGAGTTTGTGCATCCCTGGTTGACTGGTTGGGCACTGGGTGGGATTGCCTGTAAATCCTGGTGACGAATTTTAATATTGTTGGCAAAGTATGCAGCAAAATCACTGCAGTTCAGTTTAGACTGGGCAGGCTGGTTTTGTTGTGGGGGTTGCAGTAGGCTGTTTACTATACTGAACAGCTGCTTGGTTGAGTTGGCAGCCTGTGCAATGCATTGAGAGAAATACTGTTTTTTGGTTGCTGTTAAGGCTTGGCGGTACTTTGCCATGTGCTTCCTGCAGTTTAACCTGTCTTCATCCAGGTGAGATTTGCGCCATCTCTTTTCCAGTTTTCTTCCTTTGCGTTTAAGGATCCGAAGTTCTGGAGAAAACCAAGATGAGCGTTTGTGAGTGGGGCATAAGACATTTTTTAGTGGTGCTGTTTTCTCTAAGGTTTCTCTAAGGTCTTGGCTAGGTGTGTATTCCAGATGTCAACTTCTTCTCACACTATTGTCTTTTCATCTACATGTGGATAGTCCAAGGCCTCTAGGAAATTCTCAGCGGTCAGCTTTTTTTTTGTCTCTGATCTCCTTCCAAACTCTGGGAGGTGCCATTTGTTTCAGGTGGTCACTTAGGGAGAATTTAATTAGAAAATGGTCTAACCATGATAGGGGTGTTATTTCAATGCTGTTATCCCAGAATTCTGGGATGTCCACCCCTTTCTAGAATACCAGGTCTAGTATGTGACCCTTTTCGTGGGTTGGAGAATTGATCCCCTGTGTAAATCCTAGTGCTGTCATTGTGTCCAGAAAGGCAGCTGTGGTGGTATCTGGGGTTTTGATGTGTAGATTGAAGTCTCCCATGATCACCAGCCTAGGGTAATTCAGGGTCACTTGAGTAATCAGGTCTAGGAGTTCTTGCACATATAATGTGTTGTTACGAGGTGCTCTGTATACCATGAGCAGCCAGATTGGCTTCTCCTCTTCAAGTTGTATTAAAAGAGATTCTGATCCAAGTAGCTGGGGGATGGATATTCTGCGCAGTTTGATTGTGTCCCAAATCAAGACTGCTACCTCTCCACCCTGTCTTCCTGGTCTTGGTTGATGTTGGATGTTGAAACCTGTTGGGCATAGTTCAGCCAGTGGTAAACCCCCACTTTCATCTAGCCAGGTTTCACTTATTCCTAGGATGTCAAGATGCTGTTCATTTATGACATTATGAATCACCAAGGATTTCTTTGCAGCTGATCTGGCATTCACCTATAGTTCCCAAGGGTGGTCTGGGGGTGTTGTGGGTAGCTTTGGTGTGACAATGAGGTGATCATTTAAGTACTGTTATGTGGGTGTTTGACCTCTTGCACTTTTGCCTTCTCTTTGATTTGTGACGGTTTTGGTTTCCTCTCCCACACACCACTGAGATGCTTGCATGACATATTTTTGTGTCAGAAGCCAGTTAGGCAAATTTTCACTGGGTGGTGCTGCAATCCACTCTTTGGCGTACACCCTGTAGATCAGCAGTCTTCCTAGTTGGCAATGCAGGGTTAAGGCAGTGGTGTGCTGGTAAATTTTTAACAACAGGCTCTCTCCCCGGTCCACCTCGGCGCCCCCCGGTCCACCTCGCCCCGCCCCGTTCACCACTGCGCCCCCCCACCCACCTCTGCGCCCCCCCCCCCAAAAAAAAAAAAATTTGCAGAGCTGGCTATACCCGGGGGGGGGGGGGGGGGTGGCCAACACATTACTCTCTCCAGGAAAAAAAAATTAAATGATCCCAGGTTCCAATCTAATTCATGTTTAATATGGGATAAAATGCCATAAATAAGTAAATAAATATAAACTTTTAACATTCAGCACCTGATTCTCAAAGTGGACATATTCCAAACACTATAATGAAAATAAAATTATTTATTTTCTACCTTTGTTGTCTGGTGACTTTGTTTCTCTGATCATGCTGGTCCAGTATCTGATTCTGCTGCTCTCTATCTGTTCCCTTGACTCCGTTTCCATGGCTTCCTTTCCATTTATTTCTTTTCTTTCCTCCTTTCTTCTTCATTTCTGGTCCTCCGCATACTTGATTGTACAGTGGATCCAGCTTCTGCCTATTTTCTCCATCCATGTGCAGTTTCTCTCCTCACTTCCTTTTCCCTCATCTAATCTCCTTCCTCTATCTTCCCTCCATGTCCAGCATTTCTTCTCTCTCCCTTCCCTCCCCTCCATCCATGTCCAGAACACTGTCATACCGGGGTACAAATTATATCGTAGTGATAGGGTGAATCGGATTGGTGGAGGGGTAGCATTGTATATTAACGAGAGCCTTGAATCAAATAGATTGAAAATTCTGCAGGAAACAAAACACTCCTTGGAATCACTGTGGATTGAAATTCCATGTGCAAAGGGGAAAAGGATAGTGATAGGAGTGTACTACCGTCCGCCTGGCCAGGACGAACAGACGGATGCGGAAATGTTAAAGGAAATCAGGGACGCAAACAAACTGGGCAACACAATAATAATGGGGGATTTCAATTACCCGCATATAGACTGGGTTAATGTAACATCTGTACACGCAAGGGACATAAGATTTCTTGATGAAATCAAGGACAGCTTCATGGAACAGCTAGTTCAGGAGCCGACAAGAGAAGGAAAAATACTAGACTTAGTCCTTAGTGGTGCTCATGATCTAGTGCAGGGGGTAACGATACGAGGGCCGCTTGATAACAGTGATCATAATATGATCGGTTTTGATATTGGCATTGAAGGAAGTGAAACTAGGAAATCAAGTACGCTAGCGTTTAACTATAGAAAAGGTGATTACGACAAAATGAGAAAAATGGTGAAAAAAAGACTGAAAGGAGCAGCTCGCAGAGTAAAAAACTTGCATCAGGCTTGGATGCTGTTTAAAAACACCATCCTGGAGGTTCAGGACAAATATATTCCACGTATTAGAAAAAAGGGAAAAAAGACTAAACGTCAGCCGGCGTGGCTAAACAGTAAGATAAAGGAAATCATTAGAGCCAAAAAACAATCCTTCAGAAAGTGGAGAAGAGAACCACTGAAAGTAACAGGATAGATCATAAGGAATGCCAAGCCAAATGCAAAGCGGAGATAAGGAGGGCAAAAAAGGACTTTGAGAAGAAATTAGCGTTGGAAGCAAAAATACATAGTAAAATTTTTTTTAGATACATTAAAAGCAGGAAACCGGCCAAAGAGTCGGTTGGGCCGCTGGACGAAAATGGTGTTAAAGGGGCGATCAAGGAGGACAAAGCCGTAGCGGAGAAATTAAATGAATTCTTTGCTTCGGTCTTCACCGAGGAGGATTTGGGGGGGACACCGGTGCCGGAAAGAATATTTGAAGCGGGGGAGTCGGAGAAACTAAACAAATTCTCTGTAACCTTGGAGGATGTAATGGGTCAGTTCAGCAAGCTGAAGAGTAGTAAACCACCGGGACCTGATGGTATTCATCCCAGAGTATTAATAGAACTAAAAAATGAACTTGCGGAGCTACTGTTAGAAATATGCAATCTGTCCCTAAAATCGAGTGTAATACCGGAAGACTGGAGGGTAGCCAATGTTACTCCGATTTTTAAGAAGGGTTCCAGAGGAGATCCGGGAAATTATAGACCGGTGAGTCTGACGTCGGTGCCGGGCAAGATGGTGGAGGCTATTATTAAGAATAAAATTGCAGAGCATATACAAAAACATGGACTGATGAGACAAAGTCAGCACGGATTTAGTGAAGGGAAGTCTTGCCTCACCAATCTAATGCATTTTTTTGAGGGGGTAAGCAAACATGTGGACAATGGGGAGCCAGTTGATATTGTATATCTGGATTTTCAGAAGGCGTTTGACAAAGTGCCACACGAAAGACTCCTGAAGAAATTGCAGAGTCATGGAATCGGAGGTAGGGTACTATTATGGATTAAGAACTGGTTGAAAGATAGGAAGCAGAGAGTAGGATTGCGTGGCCAGTATTCTCAGTGGAGGAGGGTAGTTAGTGGGGTCCCGCAAGGGTCTGTGCTGGGTCCGTTGCTTTTTAATGTATTTATAAATGACCTAGAGATGGGAATAACTAGTGAGGTAATTAAATTCGCCGATGACACAAAATTATTCAGGGTCGTCAAGTCGCAGGAGGAATGTGAACGATTACAGGAGGACCTTGCGAGACTGGGAGAATGGGCGTGCAAGTGGCAGATGAAGTTCAATGTTGACAAGTGCAAAGTGATGCATGTGGGTAAGAGGAACCCGAATTATAGCTACGTCTTGCAAGGTTCCACGTTAGGAGTTACGGATCAAGAAAGGGATCTGGGTGTCGTCGTCGATGATACGCTGAAACCTTCTGCTCAGTGTGCTGCTGCGGCTAGGAAAGCAAATAGAATGTTGGGTGTTATTAGGAAGGGTATGGAGTCCAGGTGTGCGGATGTTATAATGCCGTTGTATCGCTCCATGGTGCGACCGCACCTGGAGTATTGTGTTCAGTACTGGTCTCCGTATCTCAAAAAAGATATAGTAGAATTGGAAAAGGTACAGCGAAGGGCGACGAAAATGATAGTGGGGATGGACGACTTTCCTATGAAGAGAGGCTGAGAAGGCTAGGGCTTTTCAGCTTGGAGAAGAGACGGCTGAGGGGAGATATGATACAAGTGTATAAAATAATGAGTGGAATGGATCGGGTGGATGTGAAGCGACTGTTCACGCTATCCAAAAATACTAGGACTAGAGGGCATGAGTTGAAGCTACAGTGTGGTAAATTTAAAACGAATCAGAGAAAAGTTTTCTTCACCCAACGTGTAATTAGACTCTGGAATTCGTTGCCGGAGAACGTGGTACGGGCGGTTAGCTTGACGGAGTTTAAAAAGGGGTTAGATAGATTCCTAAAGGACAAGTCCATAGACCGCTATTAAATGGACTTGGAAAAATTCCGCATTTTTAGGTATAACTTGTCTGGAATGTTTTTATGTTTAGGGAGCGTGCCAGGTGCCCTTGACCTGGATTGGCCACTGTCGGTGACAGGATGCTGGGCTAGATGGACCTTTGGTCTTTCCCAGTATGGCACTACTTATGTACTTATGTACTTATGAATTTCTCTTGCTCTCCCCTCCATCCATGTCCTGAAACTCTCCTCTCTCCCCTGCCCCTCTCTATCCATCCATACCGAGCAATTCTCTTCTCTCCCCCGCCCCCCCTCTACCCACCCATGCCCAGCAAGTCTCTCCCCTGCCGCCTCTACCCATCCATGCTCAGCAAGTCTTTCCCCTGCCCCCCTCTACCCATCCATGCCCAGCAGGTCTCTCCCCTGCCCCCCTCTACCCATCCATGCAATTCTCTTCCCTGCCCCCTCTACCCATCCATACCCAGCAATTCTCCTCCCTCCCCTGCCCCTCCCTGCCGCTCTGAAGCATGTCCAACGATGTCCTTCGCCCCCACCCTCCCCTCCCGCTCCCATCCATCTTTTTTTAATTACCTCTGTCGAAGTGCGCGCTATTTAAAGCCCTGCTGCGTGCTGGCCGTCTCCAGGCTTCCCCTGCTTGCTTCAGATGATGTTCGTGCCTTAGTCCCGCCTTCGCGAAAAAAGGAAATGATGTCAGAATGAAGGCGGGACTAAGGCACGAACATCATCCGAAGCAAGCAGGGGAAGCCTGGAGATGGCCAGCACGCAGCAGGACTTTAAATAGCGTGCGCTTCGACGGAGGTAATTAAAAAATGACGGATGGGAGCGGGAGGGGAGGGTGGGGGCGAAGGACATGGTTGGACATGCTTTGGAGTGGCAGGGGAGGTAAGCATGGCCTGTGATGGCGCCCTCCTGCCATGCTTACCTCTTGCAATGGAGCCGGCTTGCCCCCAACAACAACCGGCTCGCAAGAGCTGTCAAAATTTAACAAGCGGCTCTTGCGAACCGGTGCAAGCCGGCTCCAGCACACCACTGGGTTAAGGCTTTAATAGCTGAAAGAACAGACCTTTTAAAGTTGTAAATTCAGACCAGGCCTGTGAGATCAATTTCTTCCATCAAATAGAGAAACAAATGGCTGCACTTAGCACTTCTATGTGAAATTCTTGGAGACAGTGCATAGGTTTCCTTTAGTTTTAAAGAATCTAAAAGATTCAAAGTTATAGAAGTAGATTATGTAGTTAAAATAAATTTTTTAACTCACGGATTGCAGGTATGAACTTTACAGTTTCTGGTTCTGATATCCTTGGATGGTCCAATTGATGCAGGTTGCTGTAGGCTTTTTCTTTATTGTCCCAGACAGTGGCGTAGCCAGAAGGCAATTTTTGGGTGGGCCAACAGGTTGGATGGGTGGGCACTAGAGTTGCCAACTTTTTTGAAAGAGAAAAAACAGCAACCTGATGCACTCATACTCTGTCCCTACCCCACTCCCCATAACTTCAATGAGGGTTGCAGTGCAGGCTTCAGTGGCTGCAGGCCAATTGAGACCTAAGGGAAGTACAATAGACTGCACCATTCAGACCCATTGAGCCACACATTCTGCATCCAGAGAACCTCCTGGCTCTCCATCAACAATGGATACAGAGCACAGCAAGGACAATTCTCCATAAAACTCATCATACAAAGAAATTTTGTTTTCTAGTGTAATCTCAATTACAGACATATTATAAATTAACTTTAAAAAAAATCTATAAAACAAAAGTCACTCAGAACCTAGAACAAATCTAGCATGCCAACACTAACTTCCAAAAACAAAGATCCTAACTATGAAAAAGAAGTGCCTTAAATATTATAGTAGAGCCCTAAAATACAAATACATTTATCATGAAAGCTGAACAAGCCAAATTACTACAGAATGCTACATGGAAACTTCATGCTAACAGAATACCTCAGTCACACAAACAAGACACAAATGCCAAATACAGAATAAGTGACCACAAACTCTAGAAATATAAATTAAACGGAAACCCCAAGAAACTAGACCTTGCATGTAGTACAACACCAGAGAAACAAGAAAGGCATTTGCTCCTGTGCAAAATATAAAGATGGCACATGCCAGGGATGGTGTTAGGGGATGGAACTAGGGCAATTGTGCTTGGTTCCTTGGCCAGAGAAAGCCTGCATGCTGGAAGCTGAAGGTGCAGCCTGGTAATGGACTTTGGGGTCCTTTCCTAGATTTCTGTCCTGGACTCCCGCCACGTTTAACATCAACTTTGGCAAGATGTACATTTCAAATCCAACATGTTATATTCACAACACTGAAAATAAAATATTTTTTAATACATTTTTGTTGTCTGGTCATTTTTTCTCAAATCATATTGGTCCCAGTCTCTGGTTTCTGCTTCCCTCTGTCTTCTCTTAACTCACTTGCCAGTGTCTCCTATTTGACATTTCTTCTTTCTTCATGTCCATCATCCATCTCCCATCTCTGTTTTCCTATATTTCCTTGTCCAGTATCTCCCCTGTGTTCATATCCCCTCATCCATCATCATTCCTCTGTGCACCTATGCACCCCATGCCCAGCATATCCCTTCTATTCTCCCCCTTGTCTGGTATCTCTCCCCCCCCCTCTGTGTCCATATACCCCCCCTCCAGTGTCCAGCATTTTATCTCTATTCCATATCCCCGTCCCCCCCCCCTTGTCAGGCCCCTCTGTGCCCATGTGCCATCCCCATACAGCATCTCACATTTGTGTCCCTGTCCCCATGCTCCCATCTAATGCCCATCATCTCCCTTCTGTATCTGTATACTTCCCTATGTCCCCTTTCTCCCTCCTCCACACACACCAATGTGTCCCTCTCCTCTCTGATCCCACCCCCCAACCAGCTTCTCTTCCTCTCTTTCATTCCCCTTATGCATCTGGCTCTTTCTCCCTGCACCTCTCTCTCTTCCCTCTAACACCTCCCATAGGTCCAGCACCTTTCTCCCTTTGCTCCAGCCCTCCTTGCAGGTCCACATCTGTCTCCTTTCCTTTCAGCCATCATCTGCATATCCAGCACCTCTCCTTCAGCCCCCCCCCCACACACACACACACACACATGTCCAGCATCTCTTTCCCTTTCATCCAGCCCCCCTACATGTCCAGCACCTCTCCCCTTCACTTCAACCCTCTGCGTATCCAGCACATCTCCCCTTTCCCTCCACCCCCCCCTGCATATCCAGCACTTCTCCCCTTCCCTCCAACCTCCCGTCTGCAAATCCAAAACCTCTCCCCTACCCTCCAACCTCCCCTCTGCAAATCCCAAACCTCTCCCCTTCCTTCCAACCTCCCCTCTGCAAATCCCAAACCTCTCCCCTTCCCTCCAACCTCCCCTCTGCAAATTCCAAACCACTCCCCTTCCTTCCAACCTCCCCTCTGCAAATCCCAAACCTCTCCCCTTCCTTCCAACCTCCCCTCTGCAAATCCCAAACCTCTCCCCTTCCTTCCAACCTCCCCTCTGCCCTTGGCAAGTCCAGCACCCTTCAGCCTTCTGTTCCCTCCCCTCCCCTTCCTGGGCCAGCACCCCACTGACTTCCTCACCCTCTCCCACCCCTGCAGCGCTTCTTTTAATGCTGTCGGCTGCTGTGCACAGTCTCCCACCCCCGCGGCGGCGCTTACACTTTGCTACAGCGCTGCCTGCCTGCCAGCAACTCTACAGATGCGGCACTGACGTCCGACGTCCTGCTCCGGGGCCTTCCGCGTCCCGCCTCCGTAAACAGGAAGTTACATCAGCGCAGCAGAGGGAAGGCCCCGGAGTAGGACGTCGGAAGTCGGTGCCGCATCTGTAGAGTTGCTGGCAGGCAGGCAGCGCCGTAGCGAAGTTTAAGCGCCGCCTCGGGGGTGGGAGACTGTGCACAGCAGCGCCAATAGCATTAAAAGAAGCACTGCAGCAGGGGTGGGAGAGGGTAAGGATCTTCTGGGCGGGCCTGAGGCTAAACTGGGTGGGCCTGGGCCCATCCTGGCCCACCCGTAGCTACGCCCCTGGTCCCAGAGGAAGGATAGATTTAAATAAGGATCCAGCTCCAGTCTCAGTGCATGAGGAGAGTTATTTAGGGGAGATAAACTTTCCTTTCTCCAGCCAAAAATAAATGGAAGAAGTTCCGAGTAAAATTGAGGACTGGTGCCTCAATGCAGACTGAGCAGAATTCAGTAAAAGTTTGGGTTGTAAATAAGCAGAAAATAAGCAGAAAATGTAGTTATTTAATCTAAGTTGCAGAGCCTGATGTGAACCCAGCCAGCCAGCTCAAACTCTTCTCTTCTATGTTTATCCAAATGGGAATATATTTCGGAGAGAACAGCTGTCAAAACAGTTTCTGTGCTATGGTGGGTCCTGAAACCAGATTGTGTAGAATTAAGAGCTAGAGCTTTATCAGAGAATGAGTATAATTGTAGATAAACCACCTTCTCTAAAATCTTGGACAAAAAGCATAGATTTGAAACAGGTCAGTAATTTGAAAGGTTTGTTAGTTCCAACAGCTGAATCTTTGTCTCAATATTTCTCTTCTGAGGTTCAGGACCTTAGATCGTCACTGTCTGTGGTATCGTCTCTGGCCGTGCCAGTTCAACAGTCCTTTTCTCTTGGTATCCCTCAATTTATGACTCATGATCCCAGATTGGTAATAGGACTTTCCTCCTGGTTGACTTTTCAGCCACAGTCTGTTTTGTCACTAACTAAAACCATCTCTTCTATGAGAAACACCCTTTGCTCTTTAGATCTATTTCCTTCATCTTGGATAAAAATCCCTAAGATTCACTCTTACCAATGATTCTTTCCCAAGTTAACGATAGCTTGTCATCCCGATAGATTCCTATTTCTTGGAAATTAGCCTTAGTGCAGCCTATCTTGAAGAAACCTACACTTGTTCCTCAAGTCCTAGCAAATTACCAACCTGTTTCAAATCTATGCTTTCTGTCCAAGATTTTAGTGAAGGTGGTTTATCTACAATTATCCTCATTCTCTGATAAAGTTCTAGCTCTTAATCCTAGACAATCTGGTTTCAGGACCCACCATAGCACAGAAACTGTTTTGACAGCTGTTCTCTCTGAAATATATTCCCATTTGGATAAACATAAAGTAGTTCTAGCCGTTTCTTTAGATCTCTCTGCCATGTTTGATTTGGTTGACCATAATTTATTGCTCACACAACTTTCCTCTCTTGGCATTTCTGAAGTAGTTTTTGCTTGGTTCCAATCTTTTCTCACTGGCCGGTTTTATAAGGTTGTAACTCCCAACTTGTCTGCCTCCCCAAGCTTCAGTATTTTCCTCTCTTCTTTTTAATCTGTTCCTAAGCCCACTTGCTGCTCTTATGCAAGCAACTGGTATTTCTTTCTATTTTTACGCTGATTATATTTTCTTACTTTATTCCACAAGCTCCATCAATGCTACTCTAGGTCCTCTGCAAAACTATTTAGATTTGGTTTCTCAGTGGCTCTCAGATCACAAATTGGTACTCAACAAACAAAAGACTGTGGCCTGTTGGTTTTCTGGTGGTTTGACTGTTCCTACTTCTCCTCGCTGTCTCTTTGGTACACACATTGCTCCGGTTGATTCTTTTTGGTATTTGGGAGTCATCCTAGACTCTCAGTTGACTTTCTCCCCTTATGTATTGTATCTATCTAAAACTTGTTTTTTTTGTGCTTCGACAACTACGCACTATATGCCGTTACTTTGACCAGATTAATTTTCACTCTTTAGTCTTGTCCCTCCTGGTTTCAAGATTAGATTATTGTAATATTATTTTCTTCGGCTGTTTGCGTATGAACATTAAGAAGCTTCAGTCAATCCAGAACACTGCTGTTAAACTGATTTGTCATTCTAAAAGATATAATCACGTTATTCCCCCTTTTGCAAAAATTTCACTGGTTACCTATTGAACAGCGAATTATATTCAGACTTCTCACACTGACTTTTAGGGCGTTTCGAGCTGGAACTCCTGACTATCTGGCATCCTTGACTATTCCTTATTCTCAAGTGTGCTTACTTCGCTCTATCAATGACTTTCGCCTTGTACTTCCAAGTCCTAAATCTGTCCAACTTGAATTTACTCGTCACCGTGCCTTCTTTTTTTCCACCCCTTTCTTTTGGAATTCTCTTTCTTTGCCCCACCTTCATTTAAAAACGTTAAAACTATGCTAAAAACCTAGTTATTTCAACAAGCCTATAACACAAACTTCTGAGAGGGGTTATTGCTCGCAGGGCTTTCACTGAACTTTTATCCTCTCCTCCCTTTCTTCCCTTTACCCAATTATGCCCCCCTTCCCCTGATCCCTATAGTTTGATCCCTGCTTGTTATTGTATGAATGAGGTACATATTTCCTGTCTAAAAATGGAGTTCTTTTCCCACTTTTTGTTTTGATTTTATATCATTTTATGTACACCGCTCAGGTCTGCTAGTTAGTTTGAGCAGTATATTAAATTCTAATAAATAAATAAATTACTCCCAACAAGACTCCCATTTTTTCATTCCCAGCCAAGATGGCTTTTACCAACAACCTTTTCTGCTTCTTCCTATTTGTCCCCATAAACCTCCTTATGCACCGCTCTCACAATTTCTGCTGCCTTCCTCAACTGTCAAGCCGTCCGTAGCAAAACCTCTGCTGACTACTCGTCCTCAGCTCCTTTGCCTCGCAGAGATTTGTCTGCGCCACAGTGAGGAATCTTTTCTCCTTCAATGCCTCCCCCTGGCTACACTGTATTTTCTGTATGCAGACAATCACACAGAGGTAGCAGAGTGGTGTTCTTTGCTACTGACTGAACTCCCTACCACCATTCTTCCTTAAGCTGAGCTTTTGCTTCTATGACCCCAGCTCTGTGAGCTGTTTCACTTTCTTCTCATCTACTTTTCCCCCCACTTATGACACTCTCCTTTGGGACTCTATCGCTTACTCTCTTATTATTGCAATTATTATCTCCTCTTCCTCGATGGTTTCGATTTCCACTATGACTGTCTTCACCCCAAGGTAAGCATTTTCTCCCCATCCCCTCAGATCTTGATCTACAACAATCCTATTCACAAAGCTGGCCATATTTTGGACTTGGTCCTCTCCGTAAACTCCTGTTCTGCTCTACTCCTGTCAAATTTTTCAGCTATACATGTTCCTTGGTCAGACCGTGTCTCTGTTTTCATTTAACCTTCAACTCTCTGGTAACTTGCCCAAAATTGTTCTTAAACCTTCTTCTAATAGGGACATCCATCAGCTTGATACCTCCTCAATCCTCCCAATTTTCTCCAGTTTTCCTTCTCATCCTATAGATGAACAGGTCTCAACATGGAACTCTGTTTTTCAACAATATCATGACCAACATGCTCCTGACAGACCATTATCAAGAAAACTTACAAGTTGCCAACCCTTGTTCCATGCAGGATTATATTTACTTTGTTGACATGTTAAGCGCTCTGAAAGAATCTAGGGAAATCTTGCTCAGAATCATCTCTATTTTCTATACAAGTCAAACTACTTGTATACCATCTCAGCATTAAACAGGAAAATAAAAATTATTATGCTTCCCTAAGTTTACATTCCTCCAGCAGGCCAAAAAAGCTTTTCACTGTTGTGTCAAATTTAACTTCATCTCAAGCAAGGACCAGTACTTCCTCAACTCTTCCAGCATCAGATTACGTCAGCTACTTCCTCCAAACTTTTGTATCAGCACACTTCTCTCTTCCTTCTTGGTCACTGCCCAAATTCCTCATACCCGGATAGCCATTTAACCGGCCAGGAGACATTCCTGGCAGGTTAAATGGTTTATGTAGTCTAAAAAGAACAAAAAGAAGGGGGAAACCAATGTGGTTCCAAAATGGAATATTTATTATAAGTAAGACAATGCAGTGGTGAAACAAAGACTCAATTCATGCTTCCGGCACAAAGAGCACCTGCCTCAGGAGTCAAATAATTACACTGGAAACTGATGAATTCATACAACAAAATATAGTATCCAGTTAATCACCAATGCTGCATCAAATGGTAGACTTACAAACCAAAATCACCTACAAGACGCGTAGAAACGTGAGTCGCTATGGACCAACCTTTTCCATTGAGGAGTCGCTTCTGCTTTTTGGACTACATAAACCATTTAACCGGAAAACAATGGCTTCTGGCCAGTTAAATGGCACTTAACCAGCTGTCCGGCAATATTTAGCTGGATATAGCCGGTTATCTCCCACTGAATATTGCTGGATAATGCTTAGCAGATAACTGGTTATATCACACAATATAACCAGCTATCCGCCGATATTCAGCACATTGCTGACTAAGTTTGGTGGTCAAATTAAGCCACCAAAATAACTGAAATACCTTTAGCCGGTTTAAATTTAACCATCCAGCACTGAATATCGGCTTGGCTGGTTAAATTTAAACTGGCCAAAAATTATATATTCAATGCCGGTCACTGAAAACAGCCTGACATTGAATATCCAGGTTGACTGTCGACCGTGGGAGTTAGCCAAGCTTCCTCCTGCAGTCTCAATATTGGGCCCTTAGATGATACCTTATAGAATAGTACGTAAGTGCAGTTACATGCATAACTTCCATTTACTTATGGTGCATAAGTTCCATTTTAGTGCTTAAAGTTTGGTGCACTATATAGAATTAGAGGGATAGATGCCTCACCCCCCCCCCCCCCCCACACACACACACACACAAAAACACCCCTTTAATGCCCCTTTTTCTATATATATATAAAACTATGCATGCACCTGAATACATGTGTGGTTTTATATATGCAGCTGTGCTAAAAATGAAACAAAAACAGCACTGAGTCGTCTCAGTGCCATATAAAATTGACATCAGTATGTTCTTACAGAGTTCCAAGGTAGTTCAGCTTTTTACTGATGGGTCACTACAAGTTTCACAGCCACTGGTTATTTTCTCAGTCTAGTTTAAGTGTTCTTAATTCATTCTGGTATATTTGTCCCTAAAACAACTTGCTTCTAGAACAAAGATTCTTATCAAACTGTCTGCTCATCAACTGGGTTACCACACACCTTGTTGTATCATAGATTTTAAGGAGAACCAAAATTTTGTTCCTACTTTAAAAGACTTTAGGTTCATTGTGCTGTACAAAAGCTTCTTGTAATTTTTCATTCTTCCTTTGCAGTTGTTCAGGATTTAGCTTGTTTTCCTCCAATATTTCAATTCTGGTATCCCTTGTAAAAGCTTTTAAAATGCCACCAGCATTTTTTTTATCTTTCAGCATTTTCAAATGAGTGTCCATTGTGTAAATGGCTTATTTAACTCTGAGCTGAACTATCAGTGGGGCCATAGCTGGACCTCATTCCAAATACCTTATTCTACTCTTTCCTTTATGCTCAGAAAACATGGCCAAGCAGATATTCCTTTAACATATTGATCTGTAAAAGTTCTTTGTCCTTTCTTCCTATGTAGGGGAGCCTGGTGTTTGAATACCAGCCTCTGAAAGTTGGCGAGACCACAGGACGCCTGACACTGATGAACAATGAGTTGGGCATCTTCCAGTATGAGCTGATACTGAAGGCCATGCCAGCCAAGCCAGAGAAACCAATCTACTTCTGCACAGCACTTGGTTCCAGTCAGGTGCTCAGTGTCAAGTTCATGAACTACATACGGCAAAAATCAGAGTATTCCTGCAAGGTGACCCATGTTTTTCTCTGTTCCTGCCTATCTTTCTTTCTATGAATATTTCCACTCACCATTTCTCCTCTCCTATCCCTGTACTCTTTTCTCCATCTTCTGCTTAGTTTGCCTTTCTATTCACTCTTTTCTCTCCTCCCATCCCTTCCTTTTCCTTGTGTTTTCAATGCCTCTCCTTTTCTCATTCGCTGTGCCTTGATCTAATTAGTGCAATCAGTTTCCTAAGAAATAATGATTCACAAACAAGTTGTAGGTAATACTTTTGCTTACACAGATCTGATGAAAGAAGCATAACTCTGAAAGGTTAATCACAAAGGCCCAATACTGAGCCAGCACAGTCACCATATTGACTTAAGCACCAACAATGAGACTTAACTTAGTAGTATATATTTGGGGCCATTATCTGTAAAAGTAGCAGTGCTGACTATGGGAGTCTTTCACTAAGTCACAGTAGCATTTTTAGCTCGTGGTAGAAATGAGCTGGCGGTAAGTGCCGAGACACCCATTATATTCCTATGAGCATCTTGGCATTTACCACCAGCTGATTTCTACCACAAGCTAAAAATGCTACCGCAGCTTAGTAAAAGACCCACTATATGCACTAATAGGTGATCACGGCCTGCTATTTGGTACAACTAATTTACACAGATTAACTTTTCTGTTTATCAGCTGAATATTCTCATTAAATGGTAATTTCTGATGCCATCTTCATCCCTTACCTAACCTCGCCCCTTGCTGTCAGGATAATATCTGGAATGATACCCAAATAATTTTGAAAAATCTGTAGCTAGGAGAGTTATGCGTTCACCACCTGCCACTGAACACATAACTCCCTTGTTTGTTGACCTGTATTTCTACATAATTTAATGGACTAATATTGCAAGCAGGCTACTGCTTTCTATAGAAGTCCTTACAGATGAATGATATCCTCACAAATGGACCAGTTTGCTCAGGGGATTGGGCTGGTTGTGCCGGGACAGGGCTCTTATGCTGTGGAGGGGTTTGGGTGTTTGTGGTGGGATGGGGGATGGGAGGGGTCTTGCCAGGATGTGTTGTTGGGGGAGGGTAGAGCTGACTTCGAGGTGGGAGGGGCCCCAAGGCTAGGATTAGCGCCCTTAGAAGAGGGAGCAGTGATTTTAGAAGACCGCTCCCATTTGTTTTCCCAGCTTTCTGAAATTGCTGCTTCTTTGGGACGTGTAGGTGTTGGGTGTCACACCCCTCACCTCCAGTTTGGCGGGATGCTACAGGGAACCAGGGACACCCGCCGTTGTAGCAGGCCCGGTGCTCTCTTCATCAGCGCTGAGCTGGGCCGACGCTCCTGTCAGCCACGCTGCCCTCACACAGATGTTGCCGCCATTCCCACCGGTACTGGGAGCACCGCTGTCCTTCCGGCGCCCCGTTCCGCGGCCTGCCCTGGGCCATAACCACGCCTCCTTGCTCCGCAAGGAGTGGCTTCCTCCGCGGGCAGGCTTCTGACTCTCCATCATTTGCCATTGGTCCTTGACTGGTCTCCTCCCCAGCTGGTCCCGGCTGACGTCAGACGCCAGCACTATTTCAGGGAAGCTCTTCCTCTGCTGCTTTGCTTCGGCTTCTAATTGGTGAGCGTTCCTGTTCATTGTATTTTGTCTGCGTTTCTGGTTCCGGACCCTAATAGTTCCTGGTATACTCTCTTGTCTGCTGCCTGCGTGTGATACGCTGCCTGGACCTGGTCTACTCTCTTGTCTGCTGCCTGCCTGTGATACGTTGCCTAGACCTGGTATACTGTCTTGTCTGCTGCCTGCCAGTGATACTTCGCCTGGACCTGGTCTGCTCTCTTGTCTGCTGCCTGCCCGCGATATGTTGCTTGGATATGATCTACTCTCTTGTCTGCTGCCTGTCTGCGATACGTTGCTTATATCTGGTCTACTCTCTTGTCTGCTGCCTGCCTGTGATACGTTGCCTGGACCTGATCTACTCTCTTGTCTGCTACCTGCCTGTAATTCCCGGCCTGTACCTGGACCTGTTCCTTCTGCTCTCAGCCAGCTCCTCGTGGCACCCCGCTTCTTGCCTCTCAGTATAAGTCTTGTCGGCCGCCCGCACATTGGGGCTCAACCCTCTCGGAACGGCGGTCACCACAGGTGAACTTCGGGGTTGCCCGGCTGCCAAGCAGAATCCGGGTCCGAATTCCTCGCACCACTGCTCGGCACAGGAACTCACAAAGCTGACAGTAAGCCGAAGCCATGAGTTTGCCGGACAAACCCAACCTGTCTGAGTTGGCCCAGATTCTCCAGCAACAACAGGCCCAGCTCAACCGACTGTCTGGAGTATTACAGGATGTGTGCTCCCAGATGTCCACTCTCCAATCTCAGCGCCAACCTCCTGCTGTCTCGTCTGGGCCTGTTTTCCCTACTCCAGGGCTGCGGCTTCCTGAGCCTCCTCGGTTTGACGGTATTCCTTCGGCTTGTCGGGGATTCCTTAACCAATGCCTTATGCTCTTTGAGATGCAACCCGGGATTTTTTCCTCTGACAAGCTCAAGATTACCTATATAATTTCTCTGCTCTCCGGACCCACCCTGGCTTGGGCCTCTCCTCTCTGGGAGCAACGAGACCCACTTCTTGCTGACCTGGGGGAGTTTCTTCGTCATTTCAGGTTAGTCTTCAACGTGCCAGAGCGTCCCTCCACAGCGGCCGAGGAACTTTTACAGATCCAACAAGGCAGCTGTTCTGTAGGGACCTATGCGGTGCACTTCTGAACCTTGGCCTCCGAGCTGAGATGGAACCAGGAGGCCCTCAGGCCATTTTTTGGCAAGGGTTAGATGGCTGAATTAAGGATGAGTTGGCAGGCCGGGAACTTCCGACCTCTTTGGACGCCCTCATTACCCTCTTGTGTCTGTGTTGCTATCCGCTTCCAAGAAAGGTTACAGGAACGCTCGGCTCAGCACCCACCTCAAAGGCCATCTCCTCGGATACCACACCCAACTTCCCCTAAAGGAGCTTCTGGCTCCTCTTCTGGAGGTTCTGAAGAGCCGATGGTTATCAGGTGGCATCGTCTCTCGGAACAGGAGAGGGCTCACCGTCGAAACAATCGACTTTGTCTGTATTGTGGACAGGCTGGTCATTTCGTGAAAGTTTGACCAAATAAACCGGGAAATGCAGAGACCCGGGGGTGGCTCTGGGTCGATCCTCACCCCTTCCGGATAATCTGGTCTCCATTCCTATTTTTTTACGATGGAAGGGACTTAGTGTTAGTACTTTAGCCCTGATTGACTCAGGGGCAGGAGGGAAATTTTTTGATGCTAGCCTAACTAGGGAATCCTTCGGTTCCTTATAAACCCACGTTGCAGGTAACCTCCATTCAGGGACTGACTCTACCCCATTCTATTACCCACATTACGCAACCTTTACAGATGCAAGTCAGAATTCTACACCAAGAAAAGATTCAACTCTTGGTTCTTCTCCAGGCTATCCATCCAGTAATTTTGGGTTTGCCCTGGTTGCGACAGCACATGCCCAACATCAACTGGATGACCGGCAATATCGGCAGCTAGGGTTACCAGTGTTTCACTTCATGCCTTATGCCAGTGGATCCCCTTGCGAGAACTATTTCGGCCTTCCCCAGGGTCCTCCGCCCCTGTGAGGCCTGCCTTCCAGTGGAATATCAAGAGTTCCAGGACGTCTTCGATAGCCAAGAGGCTGAATCTCTCCCTCCTCATCGACCCTTTGACTGCCCTATTGAACTACTCCCAGGCAAGACGCCACCCCTGGGCCGCCTGTACATCCTCTCCCGGGAGGAATCATGGGTCATGCAGAAATACATCCAAGAGAACCTCCAAAAGGGCTTCATCAGACCTTCTTCGTCTCCGGCAGGGGCCGGGTTTTTCTTTGTACCTAAAAAGGATGGCTCTTTGTGGCCCTGTATAGACTACCAGGGCCTTAATGAAATTACCATTAAGAACCGGTATCCGCTCCCTCTTATTCCAGAGCTATTCAACCATCTGCAGGGAGCTTCAATATTTACCAAGCTAGATCTACGAGGCGCCTATAACTTGGTCCGAATCCGCCATGGAGATAAGTGGAAAACTGCTTTTAATACCCATGAGGGACATTTTGAATATCTTGTTATGCCTTTTGGCCTCTGTAATGCTCCTCCAGCCTTCCAGGATTTCATTTCATTTTTCAGGATCTCTTGTACTCTTCAGTTATTGTGTATTTGGATGGCATTCTAGTATTCTCTGCCTTGGCCCAAGATCATCCCCATCATATATGCACCGTTCTCCAATGCCTGCGGAATCATCGTCTCTTCGCCAAACTAGAGAAAAGCGCTTTTCACCCACAGTCTATTCCATTCCTGGGGTATATCGTCTCTTCAGAAGGTCTCCAGATGGACCCCACTAAACTCCAAGCCATCCGAGACTGGCCCATGCCCCAAGGTCTCCGTGCTTTGCAACGTTTTCTGGGGTTTGCCAATTACTACCGCCAGTTCATCCAGCAATATTACCTTATCACTGCACCTCTGACTGCACTTACTAAGAAAGGGGCCAATGTGAAGAACTGGTCTCCTGAGGCCCAAGAAGTCTTCTCTGCCTTAAAGCAAAACGTTTTGTCTGCGCCGGTGCTTCGAAGTCCGGATATAACAAAACCATTTATTTTAGAAGTGGATGCCTCATCGCTGGGGGCAGGGGCAGTTCTCTCTCAAGCTACAGACTCTGGTAAACGTCATCCCTGTTTTTTTTTCTCCAAGAAATTCTCTCCAGCAGAACGTAACTACACCATTGGGGACCGGGAGTTGCTGGCCCTTAAGTTGGCTCTTCAGGAGTGGCGATACCTCCTGGAGGGGAATTGTACCCCATCACTGTGATTACCAACCACAAGAACCTTTTATATCTCCAGGATGCTAAAAGACTAAACCCATGACAGGCACGTTGGTCTCTTTTCTTTGCCCGTTTTGATTTCCGCTTAGTATTCCGTACTGCCAAAAAGAATGTTCAAGCAGATGCACTCTCCAGGGCCTTTAATCCTCCCGAAGAGGCCGAAGAATCCTTTCTCATGTTAAATCCTGCCTGTATCGCCTCCATAACTGTAGCTTCGGCCACCTCGAAGACCTCCGTTCCACACTGCTCCAGGAGGAAAGTTTTCAGATGGGGACACTCTTCTATGTTTGCCGGTCACTTTGGGTTCTGCAAAACCTTTCATTTGATCTCCCAGTACTATTGCTGGCTGCACATGGCTCAGGATGTTTTACACTTTGTTTCCACCTGTCCGGTCTGTGCCCGAAACAAATCCTCTCCTGGCAAGCCATGGGGATTTTTACAGCCATTATCAGTTCCACAGCTTCCTTGGCAGGAAATATCCATGGACTTTGTGACCGACTTACCACCTTCCCAGGGTCACATGGTCATCTGGGTAGTTGTGGACCGGTTCTCCCATGTGGCTCACTTCATTTCCCTGAAATCCCTCCCATCCGCTGCTACTCTCGCTAAGAAGTTCATCCAGCATGTGTTCCGTTTGCATGGTCTACCCCTGCGGATCATGTGACCGAGGATCTCAATTTACATCTAGGTTCTGGAGAACTCTGTGTTCTGCTTTGGGCGTCATCACCCATTTTTCATCCGCGTATCACCCTCAGACTAATGGGATGGTAGAGCGGGTCAATCAAACACTCAAGACCTTTCTACGTATGTATACAAATAATTGACAAGATGACTGGTCTACTTTGCTCCCCTGGGCAGAATTTGCTTATAACAACTGTCTCCACTCCGCCTCTCAGAATCACCATTTTTTACGGTGTATGGACGCCATCCCCGACTACCCCTTCCAATCCCACTAACCCAAACCTCGCCGCAGCTCCAACGGACCCTCACGGATATCCGGGACATTTGGAGTAAGGTCCAACATCATCTCCAGCAAGCTGCTGCTAAGTATAAACTCTTTGCAGATCGGAAGAGACAGGCTGCGCTGACCTATGAACCAGGACAGAAGGTTTGGCTTAGCACCAAGTACCTGAGGCTTCATTTACCCTCTTTCAAGTTCGCCCCCCCCCCCCCCCCCCCCGGTTCATTGGACCTTTTTCAATTCAATCCCGAGTGGGGGTGGTCTCCGATTACCTGTTAATCTCAGGGTCCACAATGCCTTCCATGTGTCCTTGTTGAAGCCATTCTTATCCTTGAAATGGCACCCGGAGCCAAAGAAGATCGCCATTCCAGATACTGAGCCGGACCCTGAGTTTGAAGTAGAGCAGATACTGGACTCCAGACGCGGGAGGGGACGGCTTTTCTATTTGCTCTCATGGAAACATTTTGGTCCTGAAGACAATTCCTGGGAACCAGCTACTAACGTCCATGCACCAGAACTGCTCCAAGAATTCCATACCCGCTACCCAACCAAACCCGGACTTCCGGGGAGGGTACTGTCACGCCCCTCACCTCCGGTTCGGCGGGAAGCTCCAGGGAACCAGGAACGCCCGCCATTCCCTTCAGCAGCGCTGAGCTGGGCCGACTCTCCTGTCAGCCACGCTGCCCTCACACTGATGTTGCCGCCGGTACTGGGAGCACTGCTGTCCTTTCAGCACCCCATTCTGCAGACTGCCCTGGGCCGTAACCACGCCTCCTTGCACCACAAGGATTGGCTTCCTCCGCAGGCAGGCTTCTGACTCTCTCTCCCTCATTTGCCATTGGTCCTTGACTGGTCTGCTGCCCAGCTGATTCCCGGCTGATGTCAGACGCCAACACTATTTCAGGGAAGCTCTTCCTCTGCTGCTTTGCTTCGGCTTCTAATTGGTAAGCGTTCCTCTTCATTGTATTTTGTCTGCGTTTCTGGTTCCGGACCCTGCTAGTTCCTGGTCTACTCTCTTGTCTGCTGCCTGCCTGTGATACGCTGCCTGGACCTGGTCTACTCTCTTGTCTGCTGCCTGACCGCGATACGTTGCCTGGACCTGGTCTACTCTCTTGTCTGCTGCCTGCCCGTGATACGTTGCCTGGACCTGGTCTACTCTCTTGTCTGCTACCTGCCTGTAATTCACGGCCTGTACCTGTACCTGTTCCTTCTGCTCTCCATCAGCCGGCTCCTCATGGCACCCTGCTTCTTGCCTCTCAGTCCTGTCGGCCACCTGCACCTGGGGGTTCAACCCTCGGGGAACGGCGGTCACCACAGGTGAACTTCGGGGTTGCCCGGCTGCCAAGCAGAATCCAGGTCCAAATTCCTCGCACCCAGCAGCCCACTGCTCGGCACAGGAACTCACAAAGCTGACATTGGGTTGTATAGCTCTGCTCCTGTTTTATAAGAGGCTTTACATTTGCAAAGCCTCTTGTAAAATAGTATGGGAATTCCACGCTTCTTGACTTGAAGATTGGAATTCCCCTCTGTGCATCCTTTCTAAAATGCTGTTCCACGTGTCTTTATAAAAGACCAAAATAGCCACCTTCTTACCCCTAGTGATTAGTGCACTGGACTTTGATCCTGAGTTTGATTCCCACTGCAGCTCCTTGTGACTCTGGGCAAGTCACTTAACCCTCCATTGCCCCTGGTACAAAATAAGCACCTGAATATATGTAAACCGTTTTGAATGTAGTTGCAAAAACCTCAGAAAGGCAGTATATCAAGTCCCATTTCCCTTTCCCTTCCCTAAACATGTTATAAAGTTACCCTCTCTCTCTAAGGGGTTAATTTTATAAAGCTTTTCTATATGTAAAGTATATTTTACATGCAGAAAATGACTCTTACAAGATTCTGCCTACTTTTACATATCTGCGTATAGGTGTTCCCAGAGGCATAGTTTTGGCAGAGTTTAGGTGCAGTTGTGATATGTGTGCATGTTTTATACAACAAGCGTATACACATTGGTAGTAGCACTAAATGGCACCAAATAACAGTCATGCACATAACTGCTCTTAATCAGCATTCTATGGATCATGCGCTCAAATTCCAGATCACAAAACTTCAAGGGGGCGTGGACTTGGGAGAGACATGGGTGGGACAAGGACGTGTCAAGTAGTTACATGCATGGGTCATAGAATACTAGCATTTACATGCCTAACTCAGGGGCGTAGCCACGGGTGGGCCTGGGTGGGCCCAGGCCCACCCAGTTTTGTTTCAGGCCCACCCAGCAGTGGAGGCAGCGGAGCGGAGGGAGCAGGCTGAGCTCCGATCCCGCATCTGCCTCCCCAGCCCGCCACTGCCCCGCCGCCGCCCGCCGTACCTTTAATTATTACAGTTTTGCTGGAGTCGCGGGCAGCCGGCATTGAAGACATCGGCAGGCTTACGCCGGTTCCAGCAGCCTTCCCTTCCCTCGTTGCAAGTTGGATGATGGCTCCGCCCTCTTCTGACGTATTTCCTGTTTCTACGAGGGCGGAGCCATCATCCGACTTGCAACGAGGGAAGGGAAGGCTGCTGGAACCGGCGTAAGCCTGCCGATGTCTTCAATGCCGGCTGCCCGCGATTCCAGCAAAACTATAATATTTAAAGGTACGGGGGGGGGCAGGAAGGAAACAGGGCAGACGGGAGAGGAGAGGAGGGTTGCTGCACATGGTGGAAGAAGGGGAGAGGAGGGTTGCTGGATGGAGGGAAGGGGAGAGGAGGGTTGCTGGACATGGTGGAAGAAGGGGAGAAGAGGGTTGCTGGATGGAGGGAAGGGGAGAGGAGGGTTGCTGGACATGGTGGAAGAAGGGGAGAGGAGGGTTGCTGCACATGGTGGAAGAAGGGGAGAAGAGGGTAGCTGGATGGAGGGAAGGGGAGAGGAGGGTTGCTGGACATGGTGGAAGAAGGGGAGAGGAGGGTTGCTGGATGGAGGGAAGGGGAGAGGAGGGTTGCTGGACATGGTGGAAGAAGGGGAGAGGAGGGTTGCTGGATGGAGGGAAGGGGAGAGGAGGGTTGCTGGACATGGTGGAAGAAGGGGAGAGGAGAGGGCAGGGGAGAGGAAGGTTGCTGGATTAAGGGAAGGGGAGAGGAGGGTTGCTGGATGGAGGGAAGGGGAGAGGAGGGTTGCTGGACATGGTGGAAGAAGGGGAGAGGAGGGTTGCTGGACATGGTGGAAGAAGGGGAGAGGAGGGTTGCTGGATGGAGGGAAGGGGAGAGGAGGGTTGCTGGACATGGTGGAAGAAGGGGAGAGGAGGGTTGCTGGATGAAGGGAAGGGGAGAGGAGGGTTGCTGGATATGGTGGAAGAAGGGGAGAGGAGGGTTGCTGGATGGAGGGAAGGGGAGAGGAGGGTTGCTGGACATGGATGGATGAGAGGGAAGGGAGAGAGAAGAAATGCTGGACATGGATGGAGGGGATGGAAGAATGAGGAAGGAGATGAGATGAGGGAAAAGGAAGAGAGGAGAAAAACTGCACATGGATGAAGAAAATAGGCAGAAGCTGGATCCACTGGACAGTCAAGTCTGCAGAGGACCCAGCTTTTACTTATGGATATAGAGCAAGAAATGAAGAAGAAAGGAGGAAAGTAAAGAAATAAATGGAAAGGAAGCCCTGGAAACGGAGTTAAGAGGACAGATAGCAGCAGAATCGGATACTGGGCCAGCATGATCAGAAAAACAGTCACCAGACAACAAAGGTAGAAAAAAATCATTTTATTTTCATTATAGTGTTTGGAATATGTCCACTTTGAGAATCAGGTGCTCAACATTAAAAGTTTATATTTATTTACTTATTTATGGCATTTTATCCCACATTAAACATGAATTAAATTGGAACCTGGGATCATTTAATTTTTTTTTCCTGGAGACAGTAATGCATTGCCCCCCCCCCCCCCCCCCAGGCTCTCTCCCTGGCTATAGCCAGCTCTGCAATTTTGAGGGGAGGTGGACCGGGGGGGGGGGGGGGGGGGGGGAGGTGGACGGGCGCAGATGTGGACCGGGGAGAGAGCCTGTTGTTAAACATTTACCAGCACACCACTGTCTAGTGCCCACCCATCCAACCTGTTGGCCCACCCAAAAATTGACTTCTGGCTACGCCACTGGCCTAACTGCCTACTGTTAGGCACACGTATTTAACCCAGCCGTTGAGCTCATGCCTAACTTTACGCTAGTATTCTATAATGGCAGTTGCAATCACAACTGCTGTTATAGAATTTGCCCTTTACACGCACCATCCCAGTGTCTAACTAGGCGATCTAGAGAATTACCCCCATAAAGGATAATTTTGTAAACCATTTTTTGTGAAAAATGCTGATTTTTGCACATAAAGGGGAGATTCTATATATGTCGCCTAAAAAAAATTGGCGCTGAAATCAGGCGCTTAGTTGATATCTCAGCGCCTAAAACTACGCACATCCATTTACACCAATGAAAATGTGGCGTAAATCCTGGTGCATAGATATAGGCACATTGGGCCATATTCTAAAGCTATGCACGTAAATTTTAGAACACACACGAAACGCCCATTTCCCTGCCTAAAACCACACCCCTTTTTGCCTGTGTGCATTAGAAGTTCGGTGCACTTCATTACAGAATATGCTTAGCAAGTTGTGTGCGTAAATTCTAATCAGTGCCAAGTAGTGCTCATTATTGCTTGATAAGTGCTGTTATCAGTGCTCATTAGCTTGTTCAGGTTATTAAGTTACACGTGTTGTTATAGAATCCACGTCGGTTTTGGTGCAGATCTCTAGGCACATTATACAGAATCTGGAGGAAAAGGCCAGATTTTATAAATGGTGCCAAAAATTCAGCGCAGATGAAATTTGGTGTGCAACGCTGTTCTGTAAAGGGTGCTTCGGGATGAGCACTCTTTATAGAATAGCACTGAGCACCAAATTTAGCACTTAGCTTTTGGTGCAAGTATTTATACCAGCTGAAACCTAGTGTAAATCCTGGCATGCAAATTGGGCACAGATCCCTACTATTCTGTAACAATGTGTGCATCTATTGTGAATGTTCCTGACCTGCCCATGCCCCTCCCACAGCCACGCCCCATTTGAGTTGTGCATGATTCAGTTTATGTGCCCGTTGTTACAGTATTGCACATAGCCTGATTGGCACCCAAGTCATTATTAGTTCCAATTAAATGCTTGTCAGCTCCAATAATTAAATCATTGAAGCTCAATAACTAATTATTTTGGGCGCCCAAAGAAACAGACTCATATAAAATATGACAAGGTGGTGCATACTTCCTCACTAGGTAAGTACGAGAGTGGAGTGTGGATGGAGTTCTCAAGTACACGCATAGGTTATAAAATATACTAATCTACACACCTTCTTGCACACTCCAAACTTCTAACGCTGGAATTTAATAAAAACGTATAGGTGATTATTTGTCTTTTTAAAATAGTGCCTACTTGCCCCTGTTATAAAACTACCCTTATAGAGTACATGCACATATTTACATGTTCAGAGCAGGTGTGAGAGACTGTGTACACTACTGGGAGTGCCTATGTTGCCTGTTAGAAAATAGATGCCTTTATTGGTCATTTCATACAGGCACCCATGTACAACATTACGCTCTTGGAGGGTAATTCTATAAAGGCGCGCCTGTTTTTAAGCACCAAGAAAGCACCTATTTGGAGCATATTTTCTTTATAGAATATTAGCATAATAGGTTAAAAATGCGTCTATATGTTACATGCGATCACACACACCAGTCATAGAGCTGATGTAAATGCTGAAACCTGGATGATTAAAGAACATTCATACATTATGGTGTTTTATAATGTACACACACTAATATGTGCGCGCTGCCCATTTGAGTGTCCATTTGCAAAGAATGTGCCATCAAATACTGGTGCACACTTAAAGACTAGTGCTTTGTCAGAGAATTTATTTATTTATTATTTATTTATAGTACATTTCTACCCCACATTTTCCCACACATGCAGGCACAATGTGGCTTACATAGGAGAATTAAAAATGACAATGCAATAAGGGAAAATGGTAAGAGACAAGAATAGGCAAGGAAAGGGAAGGGGGCATAACAGATGCAGGGGTAAGAAAGCGGGACTATTGATCGGTAAGAGAGTGGGGGGAGTAGACCAGTCCAAATAGGTGGGTTTTCAGCAGCCTCTTGAACAGCTGGTGATCATTTTGCAGCTTTAAGAATTTCGGCAAACCATTCCAGTTCTTGGCACAGGAGTATTGGAAGGACGAAGTGAAGATCTTCTTGTATCTAAAGCCTCTGCAATTTGGAAAGTGCAGGTTGAGATACGACCTCGAGGTGGCAACTGCATTCCGGGGAGGCAGGTCAATAAGGCGAAGCATATATTCCGGAGCCAACCCGTATATGATTTTGTGAGTTAGGGAGCAGATTTTGAAAGAGATACGTTCCCTCACAGGCAACCAGTGGAGAAGGAAACGCAGAGGTTGAGCATGCTCGAAACGCGATTTACCCAGGATTAGTCTTGCCGCAGTGTTTTGTGCAGTCTGGAGTTTCTGCAAAAGGTATCCAAAGCAACCTGCATAAATCCCGCTGCAGTAATCCAGGTGAGATAGCACCAACCAATGAACAAGGGTGCGAAACATTTCTCTAGTTAGGCAGTATCTGACCTGCCGAAGCCTCCACATTGCATTGAACATTCTCTTAGTGACAGCTCGTACCTGGTCATCCAGAAGCAAATGCTTATCCAAGGTCACCCCAAGGAGCTTTAGACTGCTGGATAGAGGGAGAACATAGTCATTTATAGTGAGGGTATCAGTAGGGACTGAATAGTAAGGGGAGTGGAGCATGAGACACTGAGTTTTATCCTTATTTAACTTGAACCGGAACACCCTCGCCCAATGTTCCATTGTAGATATGCTTGTAGCAATCAGGCCCGAGATTTCGGCAACCGTGTCACGGAAAGGGATGGAAATGGTGACATCATCAGCATAAATGTAAGGATTTAGGCCCAGGTTGCTGAGGACGGTAGCAAGTGGGATCAGCATGATGTTAAACAGTGTAGGCGAGAGGTGCGAGCCCTGAGGCACCCCACAGGAGGCTCTCCAGGGAGCAGAAATGGTATAGTTCACATTTATGTGTGTTCTTGCCACCTAAATCTAAGCAGCTTCTTATAGATTTACCCCCTTAGGGCCCGATTCTGTATATGGCTCCTAAAATTAATGCGTGTTAGGCAATTACACCTAAGCATATTCTAAATACCATGCGTAAATCTACATGCTTAGGCATAGTTCATGCAACTAAACCTACGCGAGTCCATTTAAACCAATGAAAAGCTGGCATAAATCCCTGCACATATATTTACATGCACTGGTCTATATTTTATAACATCGTGCGCAGATTTTGGAATGCCCATGAAACGCCCATTTCCACACCCCTAAGCACGCCCCTTTTTTCCTGCGCGCATTAGAATTTAGTCGCAGTACATTACAGAATGCACTTAGCAATGTACGTGTGTAAATTCTCATTTTTGCCAATTAGCTTGTTATTGCTTGTTAAGAGCTGTTAATGCATATCAATTTGTTAAAACAATTACATCTAAGCATGTAGTTATACAATATGCCTATAGAATATGCGGAACCGCATGTAACTCTAGGCACGCTATATAGAATCCGGGGGTTAACGTCTGTTATCTTTAATTCAGTTAACGGCTTTTATTTTTTTTTTCCAGATTGACAGCAGTGATTTCCATGTAGAAAAAATTATTCATGCAGCACCAGCGGCACAAGGAGGCACAGAGCTCAGTGTGGAAGTGACTTACGAACCTAGCCAGCTGGGTGAAACACAGGCTGCTCTCTTCATATCTTCCCCCACTGGAGGAGACTATATTTTTCCATTAGTTGGAACATCCCTGTCTCCAAAACCACAGGGTCCCATTCAAATTCGAGCAGGTGTCAGTACCACCATTCCTTTCAAAAACATTTTCCCCCAGACAATGGTTTTCTCATTTCATGTGGACAACCCCCTGTTCTCAATCAGAGGTAGTGAGAACATCCGCTCTAAAAAGGTGAACAACATTACAGTGTCTTTTGAAGGAAATCCCTCCAGCAGCAAAGCTCCCATCACCGGCAAGCTCACTATCTCCTGCCCTCGAACTGCAGGAACTGGACAAGGCATTTACTGGATTTATTATCTAAAGGGTGTGACCCCTGAGAAGTGATGGCGGATCTCATCCTTTCATTGTTAAGAGTCAAGCTTATCCAGAACACAAAGAAAAAGTTGCAGGGATCTCTCCTAATACAGTGATTATATATGCTATGTAGTCATCTGTTAGTACCCTTCCTGTGCTAAATAGATCATGTCCCTCTCCTCCTTTTTCAAACACCCAACAATGATGGCACATACATCCTTTGCTTTAGCAGTGATGACCTTCACTTTAGAAGAGAAGAGAAGAGAACATTGAATGTTAAAGAACCTCACAAAATATATTTTCACCAGTAAAAACTTTTAATGGTTCTTATTTTGACTGTGTACACTGTGCATGTACTTTCTTACTACAAATGCCATTGAAAATACTTCAGTACCAAATATTTGATGTCCTCTTCTGCCCATTTCCCTGGATCTTGAAACTGACAATGCCGTTTGGATATGACATGCCTTTCTGCAACAAAAGAATATTAGTGCTCTTGTCTACATAAGTTAACTGTAAGCCACATTGAACTTAACCACAAATGCATAAATACATAAATAATGCAAGCTCAGAGAAAACTGTGAATGTATAGAAGTTGGCAACAAGCACATTTTCATCCTGAGCACTTTCAAAACACATGCATACAAAAATGTGAAATGATTTTCAGCACTGCTGACAGAAATATAATTTGCAAAAGACCTATGCAATATGTTTTGTGATAAAAAAAGGTTTTAGCATCTGATATGGTAAATTTGAAATATACACATTAAAATAGGGTTTAATGTGCTATGCAATACATTTTACTGAATGAACACCAAAACTTAACTCTCGGTAGCATGACCATGATACTAGCTTTCACTTCAGACCCTCTAAATTGTACCCAGACATTTCCATGTATTTTTGCTCTCACTGTATACGCACATATAAAATACCTTGAACTGCATTATTTACTTTGTGTACTGTAATTTTTTAAAATCTCTGATCTAAAGCTACCTTATATGCCATCTTCTCCTACATTGTATTTCTCATTAAAATATTCTCTAGTTCTCAAGGATGCTGATGTGACTAGTAAAGACATATGTATGTTTAGATAGGACAAGATCCAATCTCAGTAACCATGCAAATCATTTTCAACCATAAACTATTATTTCTTTCCAAGATCTAGTTTTAGTTTGATATTTATTATAAACTACTTGGCAATGGTTTAAAGTACTGGTGGTCTAGAATACAGAAACTGTATAAGTAGCAGTGAATAAGAAATTCCTAAATCAGTTCTGAAATAAAAATAATGATTGGTAACCTTGATTTTGATCCACAACATCCAGTGAGACAGTTATAGTGCTCAAATAATGCCCCGAAGAATTGGCCATTTCCTGGTATTGTTCTGATGGGTTAAAAACCCTTAGCTTAGGTCTTCAGTGTTTTTACTAAAGCATTATCTACAAGGAAGGCTCTCCATGCAGGTCATTATCACTTGAGTAATAAAGAATACAAAAGAACTCTGAGGGTACACCACAACTATAAAATGTTAAAAATTTCAGGGGTCCCGGGTGGTAATTCTGAATTTGGTGCTCACCTAGCGCTATATGGCAGTAGACATGCGCTGCATGCCTACCACCCAGGTAGCACGTGAGACCTTACCACTAATGGGTGGTCTCAGGCCGAAAAGGATGCGCGCTGGTTTTTATTTTGCCACACGTCCATTTTCTGGCCCCTTAAAAAAGGCCCTTTTTCCATGATGCGGCAAAATCTGGCCCTGCGTGCGCCCAAAAGATGTGCTCGCACTGCCACAGGCCACTTTTTGCTGTGGCTTAATAAAAGGGCCCCTCAAAGAGTTGTACCAACAATTAATGAACTGTGACAAACCTTTTAGGGACATTCATAGAACTTTGGTCTAAATAATTTTTTAATTATTTTTTTTTAATGCAAATAGGGGATAATTTTCTCCAGGTTACCTAAAGTTAGGCTCAGGGATGCTGAGTGCTAAACACAAATCTTATACTGGCAATTATGTGTGTAATTGTCATTCTCCGAGGACAAGCAGGCTGCTTGTTCTCACAAGTAGTCTTCTTTTTCCGTGACTCAGGACGGCTGTGTTACGGACGTTCTGCACCTCTAGGCTCGCGCCTTTTTCACCATGTTCTTCTGTTTGGAAGTTTTCGGAAAGTCTTCCGTTGCGTTCTTTGTTTGTATTTTTAAAAAAAGTGCTTCATCATCAGGAGCGCAGGTGAGGGCTGTCCATTCCCCTGCTGGTAGTGGTGAGCCCTAGAGTAGGTCTCCGCCTGTCTCGAGGGCTCCTGCGGTACAGGCTCCCCGGGATCGACCTGTTTCGGACCCGGCCCCGAGGAGGCATTTGGATTCAACGTCCTCCTCTTCGGTACCGGGAGGTACTGGTGACCTGCTTCGTGCGAAGGCAAAGAAGCATCGACACCGGTCACCTTCCCGTCGCAGTACTGAGAGCTCCGGGTCACCAAGGGATTCGGCACCCGCTAAGCGTCAACACCGTGAGGATTGCTCGCCCTCCATACAAGAAGTGTCGATGCGCTCTACAATGGACAGCCCAGTACCGCCTCCGCAGCCCCGACAGATTCTGAACTCGTCACTGGTACCAGACCCCTTGCCTTCCTCAACAGCCGCTCTGAACGAGAGCCTCCGAGCCATCCTTCCAGGGATTCTGGAAGAGCTGTTGCGCCCTTCCACTCCAGTACCGGGGGTGCTTGCATCGCCGGTGCCATTGAGAGAGGCGACGGCTGGCTCCTCGTCCGTGGTGAGGTCTCTGGTCCCGGTACCGCTTGTGTTACCTGCATCAGCGGCCTCCCGATGACATCGATGGAGGGAGCTTCATTGCCGCCGGTGTGGGAGTCTTGCTCTCGACATACCCACTGTGGCCAGGTTTCCACGGAGTCGAGGCGGGCCCGGCTTCGGACTGCAGTCCACGAACTGGTGTCTGATACCGAGGGTGAGGCCTCGTGGGAAGCAGAGGAGGACCCGAGATATTTCTCTGACGAGGAGTCTTGCGTTCTTCCCTCTGATCCTACTCCCTCTCCTGAAAGGCAGCTTTCTCCTCCTGAGAGTCTGTCTTTCACGGCCTTTGTCTGGGAAATGTCTATGGCCATTCCCTTTCCTGTGGTCACAGAGGATGAGCCAAGAGCCGAAATGTTTGAGCTTTTGGACTATCCTTCGCCACCTAATGAATCGTCCACTGTACCCATGCATCATGTCCTCAAAAAGACATTGCTGGTGAACTGGACGAAGCCACTAACTAATCCCCACATTCCCAAGAAGATTGAATCCCAGTATCGGATCCATGGGGACCCAGAGTTAATGCGGACTCAGTTGCCTCATGACTCTGGTGTGGTGGATCTGGCCCTTAAGAAGGTCAAGAGTTTTAGGGAGTACGCTTCGGCGCCCCCGGGTCGTGACTCTAGAACCTTGGACTCTTTTGGGTGGAAGGCCTATCATTCTGCAATGCTTATTTCCAAAATCCAATCTTACCAGCTCTACATGAGCATTCATATGCGGAACAATGTGCTGCAGTTGGAGGACTTGGTGGACAAGCTCCCTTCTGAGCAGGCCAAGCCTTTTCAGCAGGTGGTCAGACAGCTGAAGGCGTGTCGTAAATTCCTGGCCAGGGGTGTTTACGATACTTTTGATGTCGCATCCAGGGCTGCTGCTCAGGGTGTGGTGATGCGCAGACTCTCGTGGCTGCGTGCCTCCGACCTGGAAAACAGGATCCAGCAGCGGATTGTGGACTCTCCTTGCCGGGGGGGATAATATTTTTGGTGAAAAGGTCGAACAGGTGGTAGAGCAACTGCACCAGCGGGACACCGCTTTCGACAAATTCTCCCACCGGCCGCCTTCAGCATCTACCTCATCAGGTAGACGTTTTTATGGGGGAAGGAGGACTGTTCCCTATTCTACTAAGCGTAGGTACAATCCTCCCTCTCGCCAGCCTGCTGCCCAGGCTAAACCCCAGCACGCTCGTTCCCGTCAACAGCGTGCACCTCAACAGGCCCCAGCGGCTCCCCAGCAAAAGCAAGGGACAAGATTTTGACTGGCTCCAGCAGAGCATAGCCAAGATCAAAGTGTCCGTGCCGGACGATCTTCCGGTCAGGGGGAGGTTAAAACTTCTGAACGGAAGAACGCAGCGAAAAAGGCACGAGCCTAGAGGCGCAGAACATCCATAACACAGCTGTCCTGAGCCGTGGAAAAAAGAAGACTACTTGTGAGAAAAATCAGCCTGCTGTCCTCGGAGAATACCTTCTACAGGTATGTAGCTTTCGCTTTATAGAATACTAGCATAAGTCTGCAGTTATGCACCTAACTTTAGATGCAAGCACTTACACCAGCTTAAAGGCACGCAATTGCTAGTATTCAAAAACCTGCACACAAGTGCTAGGCAAACGCCTGACCCACCCATGCCCCTCCCAGGTCCATGACCCCTTGCAGTTGCATGCTATGGATTTGGCACACACAGATTTTAGAAATCCAAACTGCAAATTAGTGCCAATTAGTGCCAATTAGCACCAATTGACAACAATTATAGCCAATTAGTGGTTGCTAATGGCAGTTTGCAGCTAATTAAATAGTGTGTAACTAACTGTGCATGCAACTTTGTGTGATAAGCATAAAATTGCGTGTGCAAGTTTATAGAATTAGGAAGATAGAGTCCAATATTCAGACCACAGGAGGTAGCAGGGCTGACTCCCGGGATCGGTGCTGAGCCCAGATATTCAATGCTGGGCCATTTATGGTGACCAGCATTGAATATCCAGGTGTTGTATAGCCAGTTTAAATTTAACTGGCCAAGCCGATATTAAGCACTAGCCAGTTAAGTTTAATCCTGCCAAAGATATTCCAGCTATTTTGGCAGCCAAACTTAGGGGCCCTTTTACAAAGGTGCGTAGGTGCCTACGTGCATCCAATGCATGTCAAATTAGCCCTACCGCCCGGCTACCACGTGCCCCAGGTGGTAATTCCATTTTTGGCATGCACCAAAAACACGTGGTAGAAAATATTTTATATTTTCTACTGCGTGGTGCTTACCCAGCAGTAATTGGCAGTTGACGTGCACTGGATGCTTACCGCACGGTTAGTGTGTGAGACCTTACTGCTAAGTCAATGGGTGGCAGTAAGGTCTGAGGTTTAAAATAGACACATGCTGGTTTTCATTTTGACGTGCGTCCAATTTCCGGCACAGAAAAAAACATGCCTTTTTTTTCAGGTGCACTGAGGAAATGGACCAGCGTGCATCCAAAACACACACCTACACCAGCACAGGCCACTTTTGGGTGTGCCTTAGTAAAAGGGACCCTTAGCCAGCGATGCACTGAGTTATTGGTGGATAGCCGGTTCTATTGCACGATATAACCGGCTATCTGCTAAGCGCTAATCAGCAATATTCATCAGGAATTAACCAGCTATCTCCTGAATATTGCCAGATAGCCAATTAAGTGCCATTTAACCAGCCAGGAGCCATTCTTGGCCAGTTAAATGGTTTTAAATATCGGGCGGATAGTGCCTAAAGTAGGCATATTTTTGTATGTTTGTGCCTATGTGTGTATACCAGGAACAAGCATATAATTTACTGTTGGCCACAAAAGTCCTTCAGTCTAAGATCTACATCATTACATTTTTCACAGCTTTTGAAAGTCCCACAGTCATTTCAGTGTCACTCTTGAAAGCAGGATATAATAAGGTTTAGAGGGGTGACACTGAAATGAATTTAGGACATTGAAAAGCTGTGAAACTTCCATAATGTACATCCCAGATTGAAATACAGCCCTTGAAAGGTACTCTGTTAGACTCTGAAGAGTCCCTGTGTGTGAATCAATTTTTCAAAGTTTAAGAGAACACTTGCTTTTGGACAGTGTTTAGTATTGAGCTTGTGTGGGCCAAGAGAGTGAATAATTGTGTGTGTGCTTCTAGTACACTTATATATAATCATAAAAAATGTGTCAAAGTGAGAAACCCTTATAATCTCAATTGCATTCACAAATCATAAATGATTTCAGTAATAAAAATATAGGACTAATGATTAAAACCTTGGCATTGTGAGGTTTTATCACCTTGACCCATTTGTTATGATTATCCCTAAAAACTGTTACTACAATGTAATTGTTGATACCGCTCCTTGGATTTTTAAAATAAATAGTACCATAATTCTTCTCATTAACGTGGGAAAAATCAGATTTCAAAACAGCATAAACGATACAAAACAGCAATATGAATAATTACAAACAATCATGAAGTAACAGGTAAGTATGCTAGATTAATACAAAACAATAATGTATTACTTATATGATATATATGAGGAAGGGTCAGAAAATATAGACTATATATGTGCACCCAATATAATATCCTGGACATTATAAAAGTTAAACCTCAGTAGAAGTATAAATGTAGGAGTAAAATATCTTAAGGAACATCAATGTATTGTTAAGTTCTAAGGAAATGGGAGCCCATATTTTTTCAATGATAACACCTCTATTCAAATATTCAACAGCCTTACATTCATATTTATGAACCAAAACGGCAATGGCCCACCAGAAAAAGATATTGAGCATATGTGATTTCAAATTATGAAGGATCATCTGGATAGTAAGGCCTATTAGGATATTAAAAAGTTTTGATTGTCAAATATTAATGTTATCTTGGAGAGCAAGGGAATGAAAAATAACAGCAGCAGCAAAAATAGGAGTTGTGATAGGTGCAACAGTCCAAATTTGAAGACCAAAATGTAGAGATGCAAGGACAGTTAAAAAAAAAAAAAATCATGTGTAGTAAATAACCCAAATGCAATGAGCATTGCCAGCAAAGGTTGGTTCAGTATAATTTTGCGTGGTGTAATTTACTTGGGGTCCAAATAGCCTTATGAAAGAGAAAATACAAGGATTGCATTAGGCTAGTAGGTCTAACCATAGATGCAGAAAAGAAGTTCCAAGCTTTATCTGAGCCTGGCCAAGATGTGTGACTGGACCATAATGTACAAAAATGTTTTGGAAAGGTAAAGTTTTTGGATCTTAGGGTCTTGTAAAAGAGGGAAGTAGTGTGACCCTGTATTGATCCAAGAGTCCAAAGGGTCATTAGATCAGAGACCTTAGGATAGGTACTAACAGGTTTAAAAACAGAGGAAAGACAGCAGAGTTGACACCAGTGATAAAATTCGGAATCAGGTAAAAGATACTTATCTTGAAGTTGAGCAAAAGTCAAGAAGGAATGATCGTGTATAAGATGAGTCAAGTTCCATATACCATATTTACACCAATTGTTCCATATAATAGGTTCATGATTGGAATTAAACCATATTTGAGCATCTTGAGAAAACCATCTACTTTTCTTAAAATGTAAATCTAGGGTGTGTATTGCATGTAGAATAGACAAGATTACGTCAAAAATGGAAGAAATGTGAGATTTGGGAGCATATGGAAGCCATGTTAGAGGAATTGGCTTAACAAAATCAGTTTTAATTTTGAACCATGCTGGGCAATTACTAGAATTAAGGGATTGAGTCAGCCAAAAAGTTCCATAGTGTAAAATGGCAGCATTGTGGTGTAAGTAAAAATCAGGGAAACACCCCTTCAGATTTGGAAGCCTTTAAGGTATTATGAGCTATCCAAGAGGCTTTCTTTTTTCAACTTGTTTATAAAAATTGGGAGAGGGTTAATTTGGATAGCATACTTAAATAGTAATTTACAATGGTCATAATGGACATTTTGATAGATTCCATACATCCCCACCATGATAAGGACATTGGAGACTATTGATTTTATCAACTTTAGTTAAGATAGCTTGAAGATTAAGGGCCCTGTGTATCTCTCCCTCTCATCTACCCCATGTCCAAAATCTCTCCCTCGCTTCTATTGTCCACCATCTCTCTTTCCCTCTCTTGTGCACATAATCTCTCTTCCCTGTCCCACATGCAGAATTTTCTCCCTCCTGTCCACTACCTTGTCCAACATTTCTGCCTTTCTCCCCTGTGCACTTTCTCCCCCTCCCCTCCACCCTTTTGTCCAACATTTCTCCCTCTCAACCCTCACCCTCATTGCAGCTTCTCCCCCTCCCCTCCACCCTTATGTCCAACATTTCTCCCTCTCTCAGCCTCCATGCAGCCTCTCACCCCTCATGTCGAACAATTCTCCTCTCCCCCATGTCGAACAATTCTCTCTCTCATCCCTCTTACCCTCCATGCAGCATATCTCCCTACCCTCTCACCCTTATGTCCAGCATTTTTCCATCTCTCACATCCTTCTCACCATCCATGCAGTATCTCTCCCTCCCACCCTTATGTCCAACAATTCTCCCCTCCCCTTACTATACCCTCCCATGACCAACAATTCTGTATCACCCCCCCCCCCCCCCCCCCCCGGCAGCATCTCTCCTTCCCTACCCCACCTCAGAACTCTCCTATGAACAGGTACCCAGCAGCAGCAGCATGGAGGGAAGCAGGAAGCAAGCTGGGCCCCTGCAGCCTTGCATCTCCCTCTCTTAAGCATTGCTCTTGCTTGAACAGGTCCCCGGCAGCAGCAGAGGTTCCCACACTGCCACTATACTGGAAGCTTTTTTTCTGCCACATCCCACTGGCACCTAGTCAGAAACAGGAAGTTATGACAGAAGAGACAGGACATGGCAGAAAGAAGGTTTCCAGCTTAGTGGCAGGCAGCATGTGGGAATTGCTGCCACTGCTGCTACTGGGGAACCTGTTCGTGGAAGAAGAGAGGAAGATGTAGGACCGCAGGAGCCTAGCCTGCTCCCTTCCACACCAGTGGTGTTAAAGGTGCCCCTGGTTTATAGGGTTTGGGAAATTGCAGAGGACTCAAATGGCAGAGATGTTTGAAGAGAATGTCTCTCACTGCTACTAAAACTGTTATTCCTGCTCATTGGAAACAAATGGAGGGGCCAACAATTACAGACTGGTTTTTGAAATTAAAACTTACTGGGGAAATGGAAAAACGAACAAACAATTCAGGTGTTATGATCCTACAGATGACAAATGGTCCCATCTTTTGAATCTGGTTCAAGATCTGCAGGGTTGACTCTTTTTGTAGTGGGGGATGTGGAGGTTTCCAGCTACCCTGAAGAGTCCTGGTGTGCTTGGGTGAGGATTTGTCAAGTACGACAAGGGGGGGATGGGGAGGGAGTTGGAGGGAGGTTTGAGGGGTGGGGGTTGATTACAATATTTCTTTCAGGTGTTCTGGTTTGATATGTTTGTAAGGCATTTGTTCTATTCTTGCATTTTGTATGTTTTAATTTATGTATTCAATAAACATATATTGTGAGAAAATAGATCAAATCTGACTGAGGGTTCCAAAGAAAAAAGTCCTCCCTAGAGAAAATGGTGCAATGCATTTCTATAGGAGAGTGTTCAGACTTCTATAGCATAGAAACTTACATACTGTGAAACATAGTAGTTAGAAAATTTCTCATTTGCAACTGCCTCTCCCTATTCTACCAACTTCCCACCCACCCCCCCCCCCCCCCACACACACACAAACACACTATCAAATGACCCCACCAATGAAAACTACACCTTGGCAACTGCCCTACTACCTACAAATTATCCACTGCAACTACTCCATCATTCTGCAAACTGCCCCAGCTCCGAAAAAATATCCCCTGCAATTGCTTTACTACCCTATAAACAGCTCCAACTTCAAAAACTACCCTCCAAATCTGCCTCAGCACCCTACAAACTGCTCCAACCCCAGGGCCAGCCCAATCACTAGACATAATAGGCGCCTGCCTCAGGCAGCAGTCCAGAGGGTAGCAGCAGGGAAGCCCTTTAAAAGCCACTGTCACCAGAGGGCCAGTGGCTTTTAAAGGGCTTCCCTAGTGCTATCTTTGTCAGCTGTGCCACTGCTGCACTGCTGTTCCAGTTCCGACACCAACTACCAACTAGACTTTAAAATGTTTGCTCTGGATCTAAAGTACTGGTAAATATAACTTTACATTAAAGACAAAGATATCTATCTATCTATCTACAGTACAACTCTGATTATCAGGACTATCCTCTGCAGGGGGTGGTCTGGATCATCATAAATCCAGATAATTGGACATTTCTTTTTGAAAAGAGAATATACTTTGAGAATTACATGTTGAGTATTATTTTTTGCTTTCAGTTACAAATGGGAAAAAATACCAAATTATTTGTGATGTTATAACATTTTTTATTGTATATCAGGCATAATGTAATAACTATGATACAGAGAGTATGATTTAAAAAAATGGAAAAGATAAAGAACAAGAACAGAAACAATCCAGATAACTGGATATCCGGATAATCAGAGTTTGGATAATCAGTGTCCTGCTGTGTGTGTTTGTGTAGATAGATAGATAATTTTTCTTTTAATTTTGAATCTGGAATTATAGTTGATACATTTTTACTGACTCCACAGCCCTGCTTCTTTACTTCTATCCCAAAAGAAAACTTGCCTCAGTCACACATGCAGGAAACTGATAACCCTTCTTTAAATACAGGACCACAAACTAAAAGTAATAATGTACACAAACAAAACCCTAAGATGTCAGACTCTGCACACAGTATATCACCAGAGAAATAGAAAGAAACACATTTCTTCCTGAACAGTGAAAAATATAAAGACAACAGATGTAAATTCTCCAAATTGACATTCCTCAAACACTAAAATGAAAATAAAATCATTTTTCCTACCTTTGTGGTCTGGTGATTTTATTTTTCTGATTATCTTGTTCCCAGTCTGCCTATGCTCTTAACTCTATTCCCAGGGCTTCCTTATCCATTTGTAATTTATTTATTTTTTAATTTGTACCCTGCACTTTCCCACTCATGGCAGGCTCAATGTGGCTTAGGTACTTATTTGTACCTGGGGCAATGGAGGGTTAAGTGACTTGCCCAGAGTCACAAGGAGCTGCCTATGCCTGCAGTGGGAATTGAACCCAGTTCCCCAGGACCAAAGTCCACCACTCTAACCACTAGACCACTCCTCCACTATTTCTTTTCTCTCCTTCACTTTCTGTCCTACATCCATCATTGACACTGGTTTTTCACATTCCATTTTCTTCAATTTTTCTGCCTCCATCTCTTCCCCTTCCCATTTGTTCATGAATGGTATCTCCTCCCTCTATCTGTTCCCTTCTCTTCCTCTCCATCCATATCCACCAACTCCTTTCTCTCTCTCTCTCTCTCTCTCTCTCTCTCTCTCTCTCTCTGTTCTCTTTCCATTCCTTCCATCCATATGTAACACCACCTCTATCTTCCCTTCCCCTCCATCCATTTGCACCATTCCCTCCCTCTCTCCTCTCAATGTGTACCATCTGCACCCTCTCTCTTCCCTTCCCCTCCATTCATATATCCCATCTCCTCCCTCTCTCTCTTCCCCTCTTCATCCATGTGCAATATCTCCTCCCTCCTCTTGTTCTCTCCTCCTCCCCTCCTCCCCTCCAACCACATGCAACATCTCCTCCCTTTCTCATCCCTTCCCTTCTCCTCCATCCACATGCACCATCTCCAACCTCTTCCCCTCCATCAATGTGCACCATAACCTCTATTTTTCTTCCTCTCATCTCATGTGCACCATCTCCTCCCTCTCTTCTTCCCCTACATCCCTGTTTACCATCTCCTCCCTTCCTCTTCTCTTCCCCTCCATCCATGTGCATCATCTTCTCCCTCTCTGTTTCCTTCTCCTCCATCTCTCTTCCTTCTCTATCCATTAACCATCTTCTCCCTCTCTTTTCCCTTCCTCCCCCTCCATCCATGTGCACCCTCTCTCTTCCCTCCATCCACATGCACCATTTCCTCCTCTCTCTTCTGCTTCCCCTCCAACCACATGTGACATCTCCTCCCTCTCTCTTACCTTTCTTTACCCTTCATCTCCTGTATTTCTCTTCCCTTTTTCCCCATCCATCTGCACAATCTCCTCCCTCTCTCTTCCCCTCCTCTCCATCCATGTGCACAATCTGTGCTCTCTCACTTTTCTTCCCATTTCTTCCATCCATATGCACCCTATCCTCCCTCTTTCTTTCCATGTATTCCACCTCCCTCTCCCATCCCTTCCCCTGTATCCTTGTGCACCATCTCCTCCGTTTCTCTTTCCTTCGCATCCCTTCCATTTATGTTCATCCTTCCCTCTCTTTCTCATCCCTTCCTCTCCTCTCCATCCATGTGGATCCTCTCCTTCCTCTCTCTCACCCCTTTCTCTCCATTATATGCACCATCTCCACCTTCTCTCTACTTTTCTCTTCCCCTTCATAAGTACATAAGTATTGCCATACTGGGAAAGACCAAAGGTCCATCAAGCCCAGGATCCTGTTTCCAACAGTGGCCAATCCAGGTCATAAATACCTGGCAAGATCCCAAAAAAGTACAAAACATTTTATACTGCTTATCCCAGAAATAGTTGATTTTCCACAAGTCCATTTAATAATGGTCTATGGACTTTTCCTTTAGGAAGCCGTCCAAACCTTTTTAAAACTCCGCTAAGCTAACCGCCTTTACCACATTCTCTGGCAATGAATTCCAGAGTAATTACACGTTGAATGAAGAAATATTTTCTCAGATTCGTTTTAAATTTACTACATTGTAGCTTCATCGCATGCCCCCTAGTCCTAGTGCACTACGAATGCTGGCTCCTCCCATGTTTATGGTTAAGCCCTATGTGTAAATTGAATAATACTATTTACAGCATTTACCTATTTGGAGCATCCATTGGGATTCTTGGACTTGGGTCTAGGACATAACAAACCCTTTTCTTAGGCATTCTCCAGTAGTGGGGGAAGTTAGGTGATGCCTTTTGGGAGAAGGAGTGGAGATTGTGGTTAACACCTTTGGTTGATGGGGATGATGTATACAGGTGCAATCCCAAATTGGTTTAGTGGGCACAGAGGGGGTTACGTACTTTCCACCAAATATTTTTTGAAGGTAACATTAAATCCTTTTCCAACTTACAATCTGAGTTTCAGCTTAAAATTTTCAATTTCTATGTCTGTTTGCAACCACGACATTGTTTCAGACCTTTTCAAAGTAGTTAAAGCAACGTAAGTTAGAGGAACTATGGATATATCCCCTCACAACTAGGGGGCTGATAGCCGAACTACATAAGACAGTAGTGCAATATGGCTTTGTTAAATTAAAATATATGCTTTCCTGGGGGAAGGACTTGGGTATAGATTTATCGTTTAAACAGTGGGAGGAAGTGCTGAATTATACCAATATGCTTTCCCTATTTCAGCTCAGATTATGGACAACAGTTTTAAAATATTAATGCGATGGTATACAACTCCCCAGTTTCTATATAAAATCGCAGTTCAGGACAATCCTTTTTGTTGGAGGAACTGTGCAGCACTTGGAGCTCTCCTTCATTTATGGTGGAAATGCCCTATAGTTAGAGTCTTTTGGCAATTGGTTCAAGAAGAATTGTGAGGGATTTGGGCAACTCAGTTCGCTTTACAGAGCTGTTATGTTTATTGAATTTCAATGATTTAAATACAACTTCTTGAAAGGTTTTGTGATGCTGCATTTCTGCTGCCAGATCTTTTGATCACTAGATGGAGACAGAGACTGAGCTATGTGACACTGATGGCAAAGTTAACTGCTCTTAAATCTAATAAATCAGACTTACCACAGCATTATTTGGACATTGAATTAGATAGAGGAGGTGGGGGTCAAGGGGATATAATGGGATAAATTAATGCTACCGTTTTGTTTCCATTTATTCAGTATCTTTACTGCTCTTCAGTTAGCTGTTCAGAGGTTTTGCAGTTATTTTATGTTTATTGGATGTAATGCTTGTACTTTATAATTCTCTGTTTGGTTTTCTTAGATTTTCAATAAAAATTCAAAGTTACAAAAAAGGGTTATGACTCTTCAGCTTGGAAAAGAGATGGCTGAAGGGGATATGATAGAATTCTACAAAATACTGAGTGGTGTAGAACGGGTAAACATAAAGCATGAATCTTGCTACTATTTGGGATTCTGTTAGGTACTTGTGACCTGAACTGGCCACTGTTGGGAAGCAGGATACTGGGCTAGATGGACCACTGGTCTGACCCAGTATGGCTATTCTTATGTTCTTATGCATTCAGCAATCATTCCCAAAAGAAGGGCTGGATCCACCTGGATCAAGCACTCCTTCCTCCAAGAAGAGATAGATCTGCCTGGATTCAGCACTTATTCCCTCTAGAAGGGCAGGATCCATCCAGAAATAACAATGACAATAGTAGAGTTACAATCAGTTTGGTTCGGATTATATAAATCTTAATGTGGCTCAAAGTAGGTTATAAAGAAACAAAATGGAAGTTAATAAAACAACAATAAAATGTAAACAATATATTACAGGCCCCCTTGTACAGGCGTCAAAGTTTTCTTAAATTACGTCCTTCTGTGTTTCAGTTGGGGGGATTATTTTAGCTGAATTTTCCTTGTAAGTGTGTGGTGAAATTGAAGTCTGTGAAATATATATTTTTTTACCCTTTACATTTAAATTATTTCTTGGAATCTAAGAAAGTTGTAACCCCATCTCTAAATTCAGAAACAGTTTTGACATCTACACCTTAATCTGTAATAATAATGGTCTTGTGATTCTCCCCTTAGGTTTCTGATTTTGAACTTATGGAAGTTTTATTTCCTTAAGTATTGTGCCTTGTTTCTCTTTCAGCATTGTGGACTAAAGTAGGAAGACTGTAATAGTTATTCTAAGTGATAAATTTATAAGGTGAAAATATGGTGATTATATTCTTCCTTATTTATGTACAAGAATGTTCTTGGAATTGTAATATTAAATCTTCAATAAAAAAAAAATAAGGGCAGGGCGCCGGAGAAAAAGAAACCTCAGACTTTTGTTTTTAAATCAGTAGAATAAGAACCACAAACCCCACTCAGGCAGAGAAAGAGGCAATGGGGAAGGAAGGGAGGGACCTGGCACCACCAGGTGTCAGTGGTGTTCCTAGGGGGGCTGACACCCGGGGCAGATCGCCGATGCGCCCCGCCCCCTGGGTGCAGCGCCCCCCCCCCCCCGGTGCAGCGCGACCCCCCCCAGTGAAAGGACACCACCTTAACCTGGCGAAAGAACCCCCCCCCCCGCGGGTGCACACCGCTGGGGGGTGCCGCGCGCCGGTCAGCTTCGTTCGTTTCCATGCTCCCTCTGCCCTGGAACATTCCTGCCCTGGAACGAAGCTGACCGGCGTGTGGCACCCCCCCAGCAGCGTGCACCTGGGGCAGACCGCCCCCACCGTCCCTCCCTTGCTACGCCACTTCCAGGTGTGCATCCAAGTCCCAGAACCAGGACACCTCAGACCCCAGAATCTCGACTAGACTCAGGGGACCAGGCCAGGAGCCAATCAATCCAGAGCTGCACCATCCCACTCATCTTCTTCTCTGTTCCCCTTCCCCGCACACCCCTAGTTGCATCCATCTTCTGCTCCTCCCTCCCTCCCTCCCACCCACCCACACCCCCTAGTCCCATCCATCTTCTGCTCATTCTCCCTCCCCCTCCCCCACCCACACCCCCTACTCCCATCTATCTTCTGCTCCTTCTCCATCTCTCTCTCTTATTCCCCCCCCGCCACCACCGTGGTTTCATTTTTTTTTTACCCTTCACCACTCAGACCTGCCCCTGTCTCTCTTGTTCTCCTTCTAACACCACCACAGCACTGGAGTCTTCCAGATCTTTGTCTCCTTCCACCCCCGTGGAGCCCGGTATTGACCCCCCCCCCCCCCTCAGTCTTCCAATTTCCCAAGCCACCGGCAGCCTCAATGAGAAAGCAGTACGTATGCTGCTTTAGACCTGCCCCAGAAGCCCTTCTCTCTTCTACAGCTTCCCACCTACACAAGAACAGGAAGTTGAAAGAGAAAGAAATGCTTCCAGGGGCAGGTCTAAATCAGCGTGCATACTGATTTCTCGCTGAGGCTGCAGGCGGCTCGGGAGATTGGAGGACTCAGGGTGGGGGGAGCGATACTAGGTGCCACAGGGCTGCAAGAAGAGAAAGAATTGGAAGACTCCACTGCTGTGGTGGCAGCAGGAGAGAAAGAGAGATGCTGCTGCAGCTGCACCACCCAGGGGGATGCCAGGCAGAAAAATGGGGTGGCAGTTCGTTAGGAGGTGGGGCATTGCCCCCCTAATCCCCCCCCCAAGCTATGCCCATGTGCCCGGTACTGGTTTGTTTCCCAATTACTGATGTTGCTACCTAATCTCCGCTAAACTTCTTTGGATCCACTCCTTCTAAACAGGATTCCTTTGTGTTTATCCCATGCATTTTTTAATTCTGTTATCATTTGCATCTCCACCATCTCCCATGGGAGGGCATTCCATGTACTTACCAACCTCTTAGTGAAAAAATACTTCCTGACATTATTCCTCAGTTGGCCCACTTTCATGTCCTCTAGCTCTACTGTCTTCCTGTCTCTGGAAAAGGTTTGTTTGCAGATTAATACATTTCAAATGTTTGAACGTCTGTATCATATCCCCCTGTTTCTCCTTTCTTCCAGGGTATACATGTTCAGGTCAGCAAGTCCCCTCTCATACATCTTGCTACACAAACCCCATATCATTTTTGTTGCTTTTCTTTGAACCGCTTCAAGTATTTTTATATCCTTAGTAAGATACTGCCTCCAAAACTGAACACAATACTCCAAGTGAGGCCTTACCAATGATTTATACAGGGGCATCAACACCTCCTTTCTTCTGCAGGTTATACTCCTCTCTATGCAGCCTAGCATCCTTCTGGTCACAGACACCTACTTGTTGCAATGTTTCGTCACCTTGAGATCCTCAGACACCTTCACCCCAAGGTCCCTCTCCTGAGCCGAGCTTTCCAATCTCTCCCCTCCTATCTGATCCATCCCTTTCAGATTTCTGCACCACAAATACATCATTTTGCATTTCTTGGCATTAGATTCAATAACATTTTGGTAGGCAGGGAGGACTCAGTGCAATGATGGTTGGAGGAATGTATTATGGAGGAGATGGATCCTATATTATGTACGGAATAATGCAGTTGGTCTGAGCACTATCAAAATATTAATATATTAGACACTAAAAAGTATTTTTGTTATTGTTTTTATACAAAAATTTTGGTTTCTATAAGGGTTATATTTGACAATATAGGGGAAACCGGACATATTGTTACCTCAGATATTTAGTTGTGAAGTAATACATTTTAACTGCTAGAATCTTGACCATTCTTTCAACATTTGGAGATCCTTCTCATGGTTTCTATTCCATCCAGGATATCCATTCTATTGACTATCTTCGTGTCATCTGCATAAAGGCAAACTTTTCCTTCTAAACCTTCAGCAAGATCTCTCACAAACATATTAAACAGAATCGGCCCCAGCACTGACCCCTGAGGCACTGCACTACTCACCTTCCTTTCCTCTAAGCAGATTCCATTTACGACCATCCTCTGTTGCCTGTCAGTGAACCAGTTTCCAATCCAGTAGCCCACCTACTCCTGCTCCAGCACACGCAAATGGCTTCTCTGTACTCAGTCCACCCACAACACCAGCTCTCACAGCCGGCACTCCTGCTGGATCCAGCTTTTCATCCAACCAAAAGGGCTGGATCCTGTGGGATCTGGCTGTAATTTATAGCTGAAATCTATACACTAAAATCCAACTGCTATTCTCACTGGAAAGAACAGATCCCTTTTGAGAAACAAAAAAACTTACAACCACCTTTCTGGTGGGAATTAGTTGGACACAGTGGGGCATTTTCGAACGGCGCCGGCCATCTCCATGGCCGGCCATCTCCGGGGCCGGCTCTGCAAGTAGGCGGAGCCAACCATATTTTCGAAAAAGATGGCCGGCCATCTTTTTTTTTGATAATACGGTTGGGGCCGCCCAAATGTCATAGATGGCCGGGTTTGAGATGGTCAGCCTCGGTTTTTGCCCATAATGGAAACCAAAGCCGGCCATCTCAAACCCGGCCAAATCCAAGGCATTTGGTCATGGGAGGGCCCAGCATTCATAGTGCACTGGTCCCCCTCACATGCCAGGGCACCAACCGGGCACCCTAGGGGACAATTTTACAAATAAAAAAAAATAGCTCCCAGGTGCATAGCTCCCTTACCTTGGGTGCTGAACCCCCCCCCCCAACCCCCCCAAAACCCACTCCCCACAACTATACACCACTACATAGTAACATATAGTAGATGACAGCAGAAAAAGACCTGCACGGTCCATCCAGTCTACACTAAGGGGTGAAAGGGGGCACCCACATGTGGGTACAGTTGGTTTCTGGTGGGTTTTGAAGGGCTCCCATTTTCCACCACAAGTGGAACAGGTAGGGGGGGGGGTGGGCCTGGGTCCGCCTGCCTGAAGTCCACTGCACCCACTAAAACTGCTCCAGGGACCTGTATACTGCTGTGATGGACCTGAGTATGACATTTGAGGCTGGCATAGAGGCTGGCAAAAAAAGTTCTTAAAGTTGTTTTTTTGAGGGTGGGAGGGGGTTAGTGACCACTGGGGGAGTCATCCCCGATTCCCTCTGGTGGTCATCTGGGCAGTTCAGGCACTTTTTTGTGACTTGGACCTAAAAAAAAAGGGACCAAAAAAAGCAGACCAAATTGTCGCCAGGGATGCCCATTTTTTTTCCATTATCGGCCGAAGCCGGCCATCTCTTAACCACACTCCGGCACACCCCTGTCGCGCCTTCTCTACCCTTCTGACATGCCCCCGGGAACTTCGACCGTCCCGGCGACAGAAAGCAGTTGGGGACGCCCAAAATCGGCTTTCGATTATGCCGATTCTGACGCCCCTGAGAGAAGGGCGCCCATCTTCCGATTTGTTTCGAAAGATGGGCGTCCTACTCTTTCAGAAATGAGCTGGAGAATGATCTAGTGCTTCCGTTGGGATTTAGACCTGGATCCAGCCCTTCTGTTGGGAGCTAGAGCTTGATCTCGGTGGATCCAGCCGGTTGGAATTAGATCTGGATCCGGGTAGATCTAGCCCTTGTGCTGGGAATTAGTGCTAGGTCTGGGTGGATTCAGCCCTATTGATAGGAATTAGTGCTGGATCTTGGTGGATCCAACCATTCTGGTGGGAATGAGTGCTGGATCTAGCCCTCCTGGTGGGAATTAGTTCCAAATCCTGCCCTCCTGGTGGGAATTAGTACTGGAATTGGGTGGATCCAGCCCTTGTGATGGGAATGGGTGCTGGATCCAAGTGAATCCAGCCCTCCTGCTGGGAACTGGTGAGAACTAGTGCTGGATTTAGTAGGATCCAGGCCTTCTGGTGAGAACTAGTGCTGGATCTGGGTAGCTCCAACCGTTGTAGTGGGATTTAGTACTAGATCCAGCAGGATCCAGTCCTGGTTAGAATTAGGCTCAATTTGGATGGATTTAGCCTTACTGGTAGTAATTAGAGTTGGATGTGGCAGAACCCAGGCCTTCTGGTGGGAAGTGGAGCTGGATCGAGCAGGATTTAGCCCTTCTGGTGGGGATAGGAGAATAAGGGGAAATGGGAATTCGGGCCACAGGCAAGTAGGCCATCACCAGGGGAAAGGGGTATGGGTGCCTGATCAAGCTGCCGCAGGTTCTGCTATGTGTAGAGCCCCCCAGTCCCTTGGCTTTTTCTTTTTCCCCTTTTCCTTGAAATCTGAACATTTGCGACCAGGGCTTATGGAACTACTTTTTGTTTAGTAGAGCATAAGTTCCTCCCAAACCCCACCCTCAGCTCTACCCAGCTCCCATCCCAACTCAGAATTTCCTCCTCCCTTCCTTTCCATACCATTCCATTTTCATTATCAGCCCCTTATCCCCTCCCCTCGTGGCATCCAGCATCTCTCTTGTTCCCTACCTCTCAACCTTTCCCTGTGTTGTCTATCACCTCTCTCCTTGATTCTCCCCCCATGATGTCCAGCATCTCTCTCCTTGCTTTTCCCCTCTCCCCAAGATGTCCAGCATCTCTCTCCTTCCTCCCCCCCACCTTGTGATTTCAAACATGTCTCTCCTTCTTTCCCTGACTCCATGATCTCCAGCATGTCTCTCCTTCCTCTGCCCCCCCTCTCCTCAGATTTCCAGCATGTCTCACATTCCTTCTTCCTGGATAATAATGCCTTTATCCATCTTTCATCCTCTCTCTCTTTGCTTTCCTTCCTTCCCCCTCCCCCTGTACAGCAGCATCCCTTCTTCCCCCTCCCTGTAATCCATTACCTGCCATTAAACCTCTCAGCTCATAAAATGGGCAAGCAAGGCACTGTGAACGCCCACACCGATGTGCTTCATCATTGTCTGATGGATCCCACTTCCTCTGATGTGACTTCTGTTTCTCTGCAGGTGGGGCCTGGCAGTCAATAACAGAGTATGTCGGTGCAGGGATTCTCGGCCTGTTGGCATCCCAGAAGCAGTCCAGCAGAGGGGGTGGTACCAGGCAAACAGTCCAGCCCAATGGTCATTAAACCTCCTTGCCAATAGCAGTGTGATACAAGAAGGAGGTTAGACTGATAACAGGAGATGACATGACATCAAAAAGTTGAAGCCAGCTCAGCCCTGCCTCCCCCACACATCCGTCATCCCTGTACACCCAAAGAAAAGCAAACAAACCTATCAGCTGCTGCATTCACGCTGTCATTCTTTATTGTTGGTAGCATTTTTATATGATCTCACTTATATTTTCAAATATGCCAGCTTGTGCAGTATATAGATGTACACAGAAGTAACAGTTTCATCGGTTAGAGAACTAATTTGTTCTAAATCGTAATCAGTGTGTCATTTGGAGGGGCTGGTTATAGGGACTCCCTGTATTCGTGCCAAGATGTTTTCACCTAGTAAAGGGCCACTAAAACAGACATCATGTTATGAGAAGCAGGTGCTCAACATTCAGAGTTCTATTTATAAGTACAAAGGTTTTGGGGGTTTTTAAATACCTTTATTAGATTGAAACCCGGGAGCATTTAACATCTTTTTTTTTCCTGTTTGTACATCAAAAGAAAAAGATGATATGTGGGAACTTGCTTCTTTCACTTTGTGGAATGTTGTGGTATATTATATAAATGCACTTAACTTTTTTATTACTACTGTTTCACAGAGGTGTATTGAATAATGAGAGAACAGCTTCCTTCATGTAGAAGTTCTGTCCAGAGTCAGTCTAAATGTGCCAACATTGTCCAGTTGTATTGTATAGGAAACAGGAAGGCAAAGGCTGTGTTCACATCGGGCTTCTACAATTCGGGCTAAATAATAGACTAATTGCTTATTTACTGCTCAAATTTTAAATACTTCTGCTCAGTCTAAGTTGGGGTACCAGTCCTGAGTTTTATTTTGAGTTTCCTTCCTTCACTTAGTTAATTTCATTTGTTTTGTTTGGATAAATGCAACTTTTTGCCTCCCTGCACTTTTCAAGTAAGCACTGTTTGTGCTTTTTGTGCCCCGCCTCCAGAGTCTAATCACGGCTGGGCACTACTCACACAAATACAATCCCCTCGACCACGGCACCTTAAAAGAACCAGACAACTGGTAGCACTATTTAGACTGCAACAAAGACAAAAAGAGACCAAGGAAGCACTTCCTGGGGTTAACACAGGTTTATTTAATTATCCAGAGATTAGGATAAAAAAACAAGAAAATATTCAAGTATAGTCTAGTATAGAAAAGAGGAGAAAAAACATGAAAGGACAATGGAAATGATCAGGTCCGGCTCTCCATCCCCTGGCATGGGGCAGAGTGCACTAGACACTGACCAACTTCTTATCTGGCAAAGACATAATATATAGAACTTTCTTTCCCTTACAAGACAAAAAGGGAGCACAAGGGGGAGGGGTTGTCACACCCCCTTAGTTAGCACCTTACAGTCAGTCAGGATCTCTAGTATCAATAAAATACACAGCATCTGTTTACATTTCCTTTTGAAGATGCATTTGGTCTGTTGTCCAAATGTTTTGGACATACATTTCTCAAACCTTTAATTTAATATCTTCCCTATTCTAAAAGAGGAGACAAAAGTTTACTGCTTCCAGTTGCTATAGAGGTGTTAGGTTTCTCTTGTCAATTTATGTCATGTTGCTCCCTGTCATAAAACCACTACCACTTGGTTCCACAGTGTTTGTTTCTCAGAGAGAGACACAGTGTTTGATCTCTTCTGCAAGGTGTTTACCTGCTATGTCTCCACATAGTTGAAAAGAAGGTAATTCTCTCCTGGATTGAAGAAGTCTTACTTCCAAGGGGCATGGGAAAAGAATTCTGTCACCTGAATTTCCCTGAGACCAGTCACACTTAATGGGTGAGATTGGGGGCAATTCAGCTTTACAATTCACCTGGCTTGGCAAGAGGGGGGAGGTAAAGTGTAATTGCTATTCCAGCAAGCTCTGTTTCTCATGATTTGGAAGGAGAGAAGCCTTCATTCCTCTCTGTCCAATATGAGAAAATTAATTCTGTATATTAAATATTTGGAGGCCTTCCACCTCCTACAACAGCACCCTTTCTTTTTGCTTGTGATATGAGCTGGATCTACAACTAAAAAAGCTTTTAGGGATCTGCATCAATTGTATTAAAGGACATCTGGACATCAGGATCAGAAATTGCAATTTGAAACCATCACTACAATTTGTGAGTTGAAGTTCACATCTTTAACTTATATTATCTCTAAATTTCTGATATCTTGCTTAATCTTCCTATGGATTAAAACTTCCAAATATTTCACAGGAGTGAAATACAACCATTTTGATGCATGTCTCTAGTGAAAAGAAGTGCCTGTTAAATATTAGATACCAAAATTTAAAAATTATTTTACCTTGTTACAAGATTTAAAAGCACAAAATATAAGTAGAATTAGCTGACTGACTGCGTATCTCATTTTAAACAAGTCTCTATTGAAGCAAACAACAGAGCTCCTCTTCCTAAGAAGCTGATACTTCAAAGGGACCCAGACTCTCATCTAGCACTGTCTGCGTAATTAACAATCCACTGTTAATTGCGTCCAAAGACAAACTGTCTTTTCGCTATACTGAATAGCTAGAGAACTGTGTAATCTTACTTACTTTAAACAAGAATGTGCTTTGGTCTAGTAAACCAAAAATCTTCAGACATCCCAGAAATCTGGGAAAGAAGAAACAATAGACTCCTCCATCCGCCTAGAAGACACAAGAGGCAAACCTCTTATCTAGCAATACCCACACGAACACCTGCCTACCACCGTCAAATAACCCCTAAAACTACAACCACAAACAGACCAGTACTTGGAAACTTGGGCCTAGTAAATGCCAGATCAGCCAATAAACAATTTCCTATGGTCCATGATGTCATCAATAAATACCACTTAGACATCTTGGGAATAACTGAGACCTGGCTGGATGAAAGTGGAGGAGCACCATTGGCTGAACTATCCCCACAGGATTCATAATCCTGCACCAGCCAAGACAAGGGAAGAGGGGTGGAGGGGTAGCAGTCCTGATCCGAGAGACAATCAAACTGCGCAGAGTCTCCATTCCCCACCTGTCTGAATCAGAATGCCTGCTAATCCAGCTGGGAGACAAGGAACCAATGTGGTTGCTCATGGTCTACAGAGCAGCTTGCAGCACCACATCATCTGTGCAAGAACTGCTGAACCTGGTGACTGAGGTAGCCCTGAGCTACACTAGGTTACTGATCATGGGAGACTAACCTACACATCGAAACTCCAGACACTACTACTGCTGCCTTCCTTGATACGATGGCAGCTCTAGGATTAATTCAGGTGATCAAATCTCCAACCCATGAAAAGGGCTAGACTTGGTGTTCTGCAAAGGGGTCAACATCTTGGAACACAAGGCTGGTGGCATAGAGATAAGACCCCCATCATGGACTGATATTTCCTAATCAGATTTTCTATTAAGGACTACATAAAACAGATGGACCCAATCAAAGTTTGACAGGAAATCTGAGACATGAGAAATCTGACTGCTGAAAACTTTCTAGAGGCCTTGTCCTACCCCCATCTAGATGAAAAGATGATGACAGTGTCAGAACAGGTTGATATCTGGAAAGCAAGCTTAGCAATGGCATTAGAAAAAAATGGCCCCTCTAAAGAAGGTCCTTTGCTCCACAACCAAGCGCTCCCCATAGGTCTCCCCAGAACTACGGATCCTTAAGCTCCAAGGACGTCAAATTGAAAGAAAATTAAAACAAAATTTCACCTAGATGAAGACAGGCTCAACTTTAAGAAACACATGGCAAAATGCACATAAGTACATAAGTGTTGCCATACTGAGACTGACCAAAGGTCCATCAAGCCCAGCATCCTGTTTCCAACAGTGGCCAATCCAGGTCACAAATACCTGGCAAGATTCCAAAAAAAGTACAAAACATTTTATGCTGCTTATCCCAGAAATAGTGGATTTTCCCCAAGTCCAATTTAATAATGGTCTATGGACTTTTCCTTTAGGAAGCCATCCAAACCTTTTTAAAACTCTGCTAAGCTAACCGCCTTTACCACATTTTCTGGCAATGAATTCCAGAGTTGAATGACACATTGAGTGAAGAAAGATTTTCTCCAATTCGTTTTAAATTTACTACTTTATAGCTTCATCGCATGCCCCTCTTGTCCTAGTATTTTTGGAAAGCGTAAAGAGACACTTCACGTCTACCTGTTCCACTCCACTCATTATTTTATAGACCTCTATCATATCTCCCCTCAGCCGTCTTTTCTCCAAGCTGAAGAGCTTTAGCCTTTCCTCATAGGGAAATCATCCCATCCCCTTTATTATTTTCGTCGCCCTTCCACTATATCTTTTTTGAGATGCGGCGACCAGAATTGAACACAATATTTGAGGTGCGGTCACACCATGGAGCGATACAAAGGCATTATAATGTCCTCATTTTTGTTTTCCATTCCTTTCCTAATAATACCTAACATTCTATTTGCTTTCTTAGCCGCAGCACACTGAGCAGAAGGTTTCAACGTATCATCAACGACGACACCTAGGTTCCTTTCTTGGTCGGTGACTCTTAACATGGAATCTTGCATGACATAGCTATAATTCGGGTTCCTCTTTCCCACATGCATCACTTGGCACTTGCTCACATTAAACGTCATCTGCCGTTTAGACTCCTAGTCTCTGTTATGATTCTGCTAAGACAGGCAGGGGAATGACTGGGACTCGCTTCTGATTGGCCTGTTAGGGATTGAGGCAGCAGACGCCAGAGGTCAGTTCTATTTAAGCCTACCTCTCCCTTCAGTCTATGCTTTAGCATTTGACCCCGGTCAGCTGAAGCCTGTTACCCTCTCTCTGTCTGTGTCATGTCCCCTACCTCAACGCACGCGACGTACTGGGGCTGCGCAGGGTCCCGTCCACACACACACGACTGGCACAGCCCTGAGCCATGTGTGTGTAGTTCTTCTCTGGCTGCAGGCTCCTTGATTGCTTTGCTTCCACCCACCTGTGTCTGCTCTCTCTCTGCCTGGCTTCCCTTGCTTCTCTTCGGTTCCTCCTTCCCCTGCTCGTGCCCTATGGCTGTGCTCCTTCTCCCTGCCGGTCCCTGCTATGTCAGACACCAGCACTTTATCAGCTGAACTCCTCCTGGACTCCATGCTTCGGCTTCTACTTTGGTAGGTGTTACTTGCTCAGTAGTTTGCTTCTTCCCTACTTTGTCCCTCGTTGCTGACTTTGCCTGTACCTGGATTACTCTCTTGCCTGCTGCCTGCCTATTGACTTTACCTGTGTCTGGATTTCTCTCTTGCCTGCTGCCTGCCTATTGAATTAACCTGTGCCTGGATTACTCTCTTGCCTGCTGCCTGCCTACTGACTTTGCCTGTACCTGGATTACTCTCTTGACCTGCTGCCTGCCTAGCCAATACGTTCACCACCCCCCTTCCAGCTCCGTCTCGTAAGTCCTGCAGGTTGCCTGCACCTAGGGGCTCAACCTCTGGGGAACGGCGGTCAGCGCAGGTGAAACCCGGGGTTGTCTGGCTGCCAAGCAGAACCTGATCCAAGTACCAGGCTCAGCAGCACTCTACTTGGTATAAGAACTCACAAGTCTGACAGTCTGTGCTAATAGCACACTGTGCTTTCTTGGGAGTTGTTTATTCCTCTCATTGCTTGTAGTTTCTCTGTGTGCTGGTTGTTCCCAGCGTATGCTTGTTTGTTTCCCTAGCTAAGCTGCTTTCCCTGATTACCTTGCTTCCCTGTCTGCTCTGTCTCTGTGTGCTGCTGAGTTCTGGTAAGAACATTGTTTGTGTTTTTCCTTTGTTAGCTTTAAACCTTTGATTACAGTGTATGCCCTGCTTCTTCCTGACGTGAGTGTAGTTAGTAGCCCTTCCCTTTAGACTGCTTTAACTCTTTGTCTGCTGTGGTTGTCTTCTGAGTCATGTAAGCATTGCTCCTTATCTGTCGGGTGTATGTAAAGGCAGCTGTCCCTGTTTGCTTGCTTTTCCCTTTGTCTCTAGTGTCTGTTATTTGACTCTGTGGCACAGCCTTGTGTGTTGTTTCCCTTGACCCTTGAGTGCTGAGTGGTTTCCCTTTATCCTTGAGTGCTGTGTAGCACAGCCTTGTGTATTCCTATAGGTGGCTTCCCTTTTCCCTTGGGTGTTGTGTGGCACAGCCTAGTGTATTTGTGTGCTGTATGGTATAGCCTAGAGTGTTCCTGTGGAGCTTCACTCCTACAGAGTCTGTGTCCCATTCTGTCCTTGCTTTCTCTTCCCCTGGTCGTAGACTGTACCTGCCAGCTTCTTGTCTGTCGCCCTTCCCTTGTGTCTAGCTAGCGATGTGCCAATTGCATGTGCTCTGGTCCATCCTGGGACCCCTTGTTGTTCTTTTTCCGTTCCCTAGTATGTGACTCGGTTCCAGATCGGCCGTGAGGCCCGTACGCTTGGACTCTGTACAAGTGGGTTCCTGTTCAGCCGTGAGGCCTGCCTGAGTGGTCTATCTCCCTTTTCTGCTGGTGCTGGTTGAGTGTCCTGAGTGTGTGGGGCTTTGTGGCTGTGGGTTTGCGTAGCGCCTGTTTGGTCCACCCTAGGCCTTGGCCAAGATCCTTCCTAAGCCTCGGCCTAGGCTCAAGGGTTCACGAACGGATTAACAGTCTCCCAGTCTCATAAGGTCCTCTTGTAATTTTTCACAATCCTCCCGCGATTTAACTACTTTGAATAACTTTGTGTCGTCAGCTAATTTAATTGCCTCACTAGTTACTCCCATCTCTAGGTCATTTATGAATATATTAAAATGCAGCGGTCCCAGCACAGACCCCTGGGGAACACCACTAACTACCCTTCTCCATTGAGAATACACTGTACTATCAGACCATTACTGCAGCCAAAAACCAATATTTTTCTCAACACATATAACAAGCTACAAATTCAACCAAGCAGCCATTTAAACCTATTGCAAACCCCACAACAGAACCAACCTTCCTATTCACAGCTAACCAGAAATGACTTTTTGTCACTTACTTTGCCAACAAAATTAAAGGTCTCCATCAGGACCTACAGACAGTCCCATCAAAGCTCCTACCAGCTAATGACGAGAACACTCCCTCTTCCCCACCATGCACAGCCATCTGCGACTCATTCAATCAGGTCACAGAGGAAGTTATTGAAAATATCCTGAAAGGTCTATGGCCTACAATCTGCCCTCTTGATCCCTGTCCAGCAAGGATTGTACAACAAGTGAGCACAAGCCTCACTGAAAGGGCCACTAAAATTGTTAACACCTCTCTTATGGAAGAGCAGCTGTCAACAACACTAAAAAGAGCTGTTGTGCACCACCTATTGAAAAAGACCTCACTGGACCAGGACAAGCTTGAAAACTACTAACCAGTCTCTAACATTCGTTTCCTGGCAAAACTTATAGAACAATCTACACTCAACGACTACCTAATTGAAAGTAATTGGCTAGACCCATGTCAATCTGATCTGGGTACGGAACAGAGACAGTTCTTATGTCCCTTCTTGATGATCTGCACAGAAATCATGACAAGGGATCTGCCACGATACTAGTGTTGCTCGATTTCTTGGCAGTCTTTGACACCATGGATCATAATATCCTGCTTACAAGACTGGCAGAAACAGGTATCAGTGATACAGTATTTACTTGGTTCAAATCCTATTTCTCAGATAGACAACAATCAGTTCTGTTCAGCAACAGCACATCATTACCTTGGACACTGAATTGTGGGGTTCTACAGGGATCCATACTATCTCCCATTTTATTTCATATCTACATCAAGCCTCTGGCTGAGCCGCTTCAGTCAGTGGACACAAAATTCTACATCTATCTAATAGTGATCGTCACACCATATGGTTTCATATATGGGCAAGGCAGAGTGTGGGTGCACAAAAAGTACTGGATTTCAGATGTACTGATTTTGATAAAATGGGGGAATACCTGAAGAAGGAGCTGTTGGAATGGGAAGGCGTAGGAGAAGTGGAAAATCAGTGGTCAAAGCTAAAGGCTGCTATAAATATGGCAACTGATCTTTACGCAAGGAAAGTAAACAAAACCAAAAGAAACTGGAAGCCTATATGATTCTCTAACAAGTAGTTGAAAAAATAAGAGCAAAGAAGGCTTTGTTCAAGAAATACAAAAGAACGCAATGAGAGGATCACGGAAAAAGTTATCGGATTAAACTCAAAGAAGCGAACAGGGAAATATGGCTAGTGAAAGCGCGAGTGGAAAAAAAATGGCTAAAGATGTAAAGAGAGGTGACAAGACCTTTTTCAGATATATTGGAGAAAGAAGAAAAGATAGGAATGGAATTGCGAGACTGAAAGATAATGAGAATGGTTATGTGGAGAGTGATGAAGATAAAGCAAATGTGCTAAACAATTACTTCTCTTCGGTATTCACGGAGGAAAATCCTGGAGAAGGACCATGATTGGCTGCAGAGAGAATATCTGGGAATGGAGTGGATGCTGTGCCGTTTACGGAAGAAAGAGTTTATAAACAGCTGGAGAATCTGAAGGTGGACAAAGCTATGGGGACGGATGGGATACATCCCAGGATACTGAGGAAGCTCAGGGAGGTCCTGGCGGGACCTCTTAAAGATTTATTTAATAGATCTTTAGAGACAGGAGAGGTTCCGTGAGATTGGAGATGAGCAGATGTGGTCCCTTTTCACACAAGTGGAGACAGGGAAGAAGTGGGAAACTATAGACTGGTAAGTCTCACGTCGGTGGTAGGGAAAAAAATGGAGTCACTGCTGAAAGAAAGGATAGTTAACTTTTTAGAAGCTGATGGGTTACAGGACCCGAGGCAACACGGCTTAACCAAAGAAAAATCCTGCCAAACAAATCTCACTGACTTCTTTGACTGGGTGACCAAAGTGCTGGATGAAGGACATGCGCTGGATGTAATCTACTTGGATTTCAGCAAAGACTTTGATACGGTCCCCCACAGAAGACTCATGAATAAGCTGAAAGGGCTGAACTTAGGACAGAAGTGGTGAACTGGATAAGAAACTGATTGACTGACAGGTGGCAGAGGGTGGTGGTAAATGGAATCCACTCGGAAGAAACGAAGGTGAGCAGTGGAGTTCCTCTGGGGTCGGTGCTGGGACCTATTCTGTTTAATATATTTGTGAGAGATATTGCTGATGGGTTGGAAGGAAAGGTTTGCCTTTTTGCGGATGATACGAGGGTCTGGCAGTTAAAATTTAATTATCTTATGACTAATAATCCACTCAAGCTTTGAAATAATATAGAAACTCTAAACACAGCTCCACACACGCTGCATGTAACAATCAATAAATACTACCGCTGTCACCCACACAGCCAAACAGCTGAACAATCTCCACACCACAGTGGAGAAAAAAAGCCTCAGTATCGCCACCCAGCCAGCTCAAAAATTCATATACTTTACGTCAGTTCAATCCAAATCGGCTGTCATGGTGTGACAACTACCCAACACTTAGCTTCAATCCAGTCGCTGTAGTTTCCCACTGTCCTTAACTGCACTAGCCGGTCAACCCAACAGGGAGTCCTCGTTTCGCTTCCGCTGCATCAGGGGTTCCAACACTATACCTGGATTTTCAATCCTGTGTCCAATCTGCTGTATCATGAAACGAAGCAGGTAACTGACAAAAAGACGCGTACGCCACTCTTTAAATAGATAATGCACCTCCCACTTCTATTAGAACCAACCAATCAGCGGTGGTTACTAGCTGTGCCTTCACTACATTGGTGGCCAGAATCCACATCAAAAGGAATAAAAAAAAATTACACGAAATCAAAAAAGATAACCCCCCCAAAACCAGGAAAGAAGGGGGAAAATATATATTCAAAAGAATGCCGACCACTCCATTCGAACATTAAGTCCATCCAATTCTGTTTAATTAAAAATGAATAACCACTTTTGTTCCAATTGACGCAACGTGCAACCCATATCTCCTCTCCTTTGGGAAGGTTTTGTTTCAATACTGTACATAGTAGATCGTCAAACTGATGGTGCTTGGTCTTGCAGTGAATCACTAGAAGGGCTTCACGCTTCAGGAGCTTAAGGCAAGAACGATGCTCCATTAGTCTTATTTTTAAACTTCTTGTGGTCTGCCCGATGTAAAGTAAATCACAGGGGCATTTAATTAAATACACTACCCCAACCGATTCACAGGTCATCTTGGATTTCAAAATACATTTTTTTCGCGTCAGGTGAATTAAGTCACTCCCTTCCATCATAATATGACACACCGAACAGTGGCCACATTTCCTATGGTAGCCCACATCTGTACGCATTCTCCTTGGGGACCAAACATCATTAGGGCACAATAGATCCCCCAAATTACAACCTCTCTGATAGGAAATAAGAATATTGGAACTCTCAAATATGGGGTGTGTTTTTAATAAATCAAAGTGTCTCCTCGCCGCTTTGCTAAGCCTGGTGGTATTTGCATTATATTTAATCACAAAGGGTAGTATATCCTCACACTGTTGGACTGCTTTATACTGCAAAAGCGACTCTCTCGGATTGTGCCATGCCATTTTTGCTGCCTTCTTTACCAGATGTTGCAGATATCCTCGTCGAATCAATTTGTCACTCAATGCTTTAGTGCACCTGATGAACAGATCCTCCAGCACCATAGGAATTGGGCAAATGGGATATTCCTTTTCATATGTGGAGGATGCATACTTGAAAAATGTAGTAGAGAGTTCCTGTCTGTGGGTTTAGAAAAAACCATGGTTGCAAATCCATCTGTTGCCATCTCTACCCATACATCAAGAAACGAAATATGCTGCTTATTACTGGCTGTTTCAAATTTACTCTGTGGGTGACACTGGTTTAAAAAATCCACAAACTGTTGCAACATCTCCGTCATGCCTGTCCAAATATAGAAAATATCTTCTATATAACGCTTCCAGAACTGAACATGCCGAGAATATATAGATGGATAGATCCACTTCTCCTCAAACATAGCCATAAATTAGATCTTACCTGCTAATTTTCTTTCCTCTAGACCCTCCAGACCGGTCAAGATGCGTGGGATATGTCCTCCTACCAGCAGAGGGAGACTGAGAAACACTGAGCTTTTGAATACTGTATATATAACCTGTGCAGTACATCCACTAGCCAGTATAACACTAACAAAGCAGAGAAACAATAACACTAACTATAACGAGCAACCCTGTACGAGGTCATTGCCAACTGGACACTTTCTTCATTTCTCTTACTGTGTCCCTTTCTCGTGTGTGCTTCCACAGGTGGACTACCAAACACGGTCACACCTGTCCAGACTCATACCCACCAAATCTGGCAAAAACAGAGTCTGAAACCATAGACACCACAATCAACAGCTGCCAAGAAATATCAACAGACAAAACATACCTCCTGGCCTAAAATACAGACAGGGCGGGCCTTGACCGGTCTGGAGGGTCTAGAGAAAAGAAAATTAGCAGGTAAGATCTAATTTCACCTTCCTCCATGACCCTCCAGACTGGTCAAGACGCGTGGGACGTACCAAAGCAGTAAAGACCCTACAGGCGGGATCCACGAAGGCCAGAGGTCAACACTACAGCCCCAAAGCCTGCCTCTTCCTTGGCATGCACATCAATCCTATAATGCTTAACAAAGGAATGCAACAAAGACCAAACCGCCGTTCTACAAATATCTAATGGAGGAATCATACTACTCTCCGCCCAAGAGGCCGCCATTCCCCTGGTAGAATGAGCCGAACCACGTGACCTTTTAGCAAATAAGCAGAAGCAATCGACTCCTTCAACCATCTTGCTATCGTTGCCTTGGAAGCTGCCGCACCATTTTTGCACCACCATGAAGAACGAACAAACGATCAGAACGTCTATACTCCCGATTTCTGGAAATGTAACAGCGCAAGACTCTCCGCACATCTAACTTTGCCAGACGACGCTGCTCCGCATCCCCTGCCAAGTTACCCAAAACTGGCAAGGAAATGACTTGATTAACATGAAACTCTGAGACCACCTTGGGCAAAAAGGACGGCACTGGCTGCAACGAAACCTTTTCCTTAGAAAAAGTCAAAAAGGGTTCTCTACGGTTCAGATCCAAGATGGCTCCACCCTGCTAGGACGCCTTAGACCTCGCTCCTTACGATGCCTAAATGCCGAGGGAAAACTGCGGGCAGAGCTTCCCCGCATATATCCCCATTACCTAGTCCTTTGGATCGTTTCATGAGGCCACGGGCACTTATACAAGAAGGCAGAATGCCTCCGATTGGGAACGCTGGCGAACGGGAGATATCAGCTTCCCCCGGACTGGAAACAACTTTAAGCCCCGCTGCACGCACTCCTCCTCCTCAACCACTTGGCACTAGTTCCTTTCTCTTTGACCCGACGGGGTCTCCCTCGGAAGGAGTAGGGGACCCGGAAGAACTTCGGGGAGAAGCGTCTCTACCATCGGGGGAAGGAATGGAGGGTAGTTTGCCCATATCGTCGCCACGTAATGAGGAGAAAGAAACTGAGGGTCGAAGTGCAGCAGATCTACAGTCTTCAGCAAGGTTTGAACTTCCTAAAGAGTTATTGGCCAAGCCAAAGAATGTGACTTTAGATACTTTGTGGGATTTAACGTCTAATCTGGGACAAAGAGTATTGAAATTGATTTGAAAAAAAAGGAGGAAGACCTTAAAGTTTTAAATGAAAAAATGGAAAAAATTGATCAAAGGGTTATGAAGATGGAAAAGTTACAAACTATGATTGTAAAAGATCTAACTAATCTCAGGTGGAAAACAGAGGTTTTTGACAATTATACTAAAAATCATAACCTGAGATTTGTTAACTTTCCTAGGATTCAAAATGTTCTTCCTCTTGAGATGTTGAAACGCTATTTCCGTGAAAATTTGAATGTTCAGGAAAAGGATTTTCCACCCTTTTCCCAAGTCTATTATGTCCCGGAAAAGAACTTGAATCAAGAGACTGAAAAACCTATTGACGTTTCTCTTTTGCTTGAGACCTCTGACTCCGAGCTGGCGACGGCCGCTACTTTGGTAGCGACCGTTGCCCTACTACCTGATAAGAATTGGATTTTCCGTCTTTTTTTCCGTAACAAGGAGAACCCTTTTTTGGGTCTCAAAATATTGTTATTTCCTGATGTCTCCAAGGAGACATGTCGACGGAGGAAACAATTTTTACTCCTTAAGCCAGAAATTCTGCACTTGGAGGGTACCCTCTTTTTAAGGTACCCCTGCAAATGCATAGTAAGGCTGGGGGGGAAGAAATATGTATTTACTGAACCTGAACATCTGTCAGCACTAGTAGTCTCAGTTAGAATGGAGAAGCTTTAAAGAATAATGTATAATTTCTTAGCAGAGTTGGATTTACCTAAAACTTTTTTTCTTTAATATAACTCTCCCCTCAGATTACCTGAAATCTTGGATCTCCAATTATGGACTTGAGTGTCTTATAACTTTTGAAAGAGTATAGACTCATGTGCTCTTTTGAGTATATTTTCCTTTTTGTAATAGTTCCTAGTTATACGACACTTTCCTATGCAAGATGTTTCTTGTAAATATTGTTAAATGAATAAATAATAAATAAATAAAAAAGGGTTCTCTACAAGACAAAGCATGAAGCTCCGACACTCTCCGAGCTGAAGTAAGAGCCACCAAGAAAACCGTCTTTAAGGAAAGATCCTTGTCCGAAACAGAAACCAAGGGCTCAAACGGCGACCTAACCAAAGCATCTAGAACGAGATTCAAATCCCACGGAGGCACCATCTGCCACCGAGGCGGTCGCAGCAACTTAACACCCTTCAAAAAATGAACAACATCAGGACTGGAAGCTAAAGACTTCTCCTGAACCTTCCCATGAAAACACGACAAAGCTGTCACTTGTACTTTCAAGGAGGACAAGGCCAGACCCCTGTCCATACCATCCTGCAAAAACTCCAATACATCCGTCACCGCCGCGCGAAAAGGAAGAACCTGTCTACCTGCACTCCAAAACTCTCCAGACCCGGACGTACACCAACGAAGTGGATTGCCTACGAAAGCTCAATATCGTGGCGATGACTCTGGACGAAAATCCTTTCTTCTTTAACCTGTGCCTCTCAAGAGCCAGGCAGTAAGCGAGAACCGATCCGGATCTGGCATAATTATCGGACCCTGACACAACACCACTGAATCTGACAACGGAAGAGGATCTGATACTGCCAGCCGTACCAGATCTCCGTACCACGGCCGACGCGGCCAATTCAGGGCTATCAAAATCACCCGTCCGGGGTGCCGAGCGATGCGCTGCACTACCCGTCGACTAACGGCCATGGAGGAAAAACATACAGCAACTCCTGAGGCCAGGGCACCAGAAGAGCATTGATCCCTTCCGCTCGAGGGTCCCTCCGTCGACTGAAAAACCTCTGAACTTGAGCATTGCGGGCCGTTGCCATCAGGTCCACCACGGGAAGCCCCCAGACCAACACAATGCGATCGAACACCGACTGATGTAGAGACCACTCTCCGGGGTCTAGAGTATGTCTGCTCAGGTAATCTGCATCCACGTTGTCCACTCCGGCCACATGTGCCGCGGAGAGCACTAGAAGATGAATCTCCGCCCATTGGCACACCAGCGCCGCCTCTTCCGCGACCGCCTGACTCTTTGTGCCCCCCTAATGGTTGACATAAGCCATGGTGGTGGCGTTGTCGCAGAAAACCCTGACTGCTTTTCAGAACAGAAGATTCTGAAAGGCCTGAAGCGCGAACCGAATGGCCCAAGTTTCCAAACGATTGATGGACCACTGAGCTTCTATCCGAGTCCACCGACCTTGCGCTACCTGCCCGAGACAATGAGCTCCCCAGCCTTGAAGATTGGCGTCTGTGACAAGGACCACCCACTGCGGGGCCTCCAACGGCATACCCTTTTCCAGATTACATGGGTCTAGCCACCACCGGAGACTGAGGTGCGGGATTACTGACAACTGAAGATGAATGTCCAACTTCTGATGCAGAGGTGACCAACGACTGAGAAGAGCTAACTGCAACTGCCGCATGTGCGCCCGGGTCCACGGAACTACCTCTATGGTGGCCGCCATCAACCCCAGGACTTGCAGATACTCCCGGGCCGTCGGTGCCAATTCCGCCAGAAACTGACGAATCTGACCCTGCAACTTGTGAATCCAGGGACCCAGCAAGAATACTCGACCCTTCCTGGTATCGAAAAGGACCCCCAGATATTCCAGAGACTGCGACGGCACCAGATGACTCTTGCCGAAGTTCACTACCCAGCCCAGAGACTGAAGAAACTGTACCACTCGAGCAGTAGCCATCTTGCTCTCCGTCCGGGACTTGGCCCGAATCAGCCAATCGTCCAGGTATGGGTGCACCAGAATACCTTGCCTCCGCAAGGCCGCCGCCACTACAACCATAACCTTGGAAAAGGTTCGGGGAGCCGTTGCTAATCCGAAAGGCAGAGCACAAAACTGAAAATGCTTCCCTAATACCGCAAAGCGAAGAAATCACCGATGAGCGGCCCGAATGGGAATGTGGAGATAAGCTTCCGTCAAATCCAAAGAAACTCTCCTTCCTGAACCACGACAATGACCGACCGCAACGTTTCCATGCGAAAAGAGGGAACCTTGAGGGCTGCATTGACTCTCTTTAGATCTAAGATAGGCCGAAAGTCATCCTCCTTCTTTGGGACCACAAAATAGATCGAATAGCAGCCCGAGCGGTGCTGAGTGGGGGGAACAGGTACCACCACCCCCAGACTGATTAGACAAGCCAAAGTGTCCCACACTGCTGCCCGCTTGAGCCTTGAATGACAAGGGGACTCCGGGAACCTTTCGGGAGGCGAACTGTCGAACTCCAGTGCATATCCGTCTCGCACCACCTCAAGAACCCACTGATCTGAAGTGATTTGGGCCCAGTTCTGGTAAAATAGTCGAGCCCCTACCCGAACCAGAGCCTGGGCCCGCACACCTTCATTGTGAATTACGCCCCGAAACCTGTCCTCCCGCGGAAAAGTCACACCCTCCGCGACGATTCCCACGAAAGGACTGGGTGCGCTGGAAGAACCGACCTCTAGAAGTCCCACTAGACCTCCCTGGCCTATACCATTGAGCCTCCTTAAACCGACCTCGGGAGGAAGTACCCCTGGCAGCCGCCTTGGGACGAAAATCCGGAAGACGAGGCGCCTTGGCATCACTGAGACCTCGCATCAATTTATTCAAATCCTCACCAAAAAGCATGGACACCTTGAAGGGAAGAGAACACAGCTTAGCCTTAGAGGCCGCGTCCGTGACCCAACCGCGTAACCAGAGAGCCCTACGCGCCCCCACTAACATAGCCATATTTTTTACCGAAGCACGCAATAAATCATAAAGAGCATCCGACAAAAAGGACGATCCCATCTCCAGCTTAGCTAATTCCTGGACCCCCGAGGAACCAACATCCACCGAATCATCCAGAAGCTTCTCGGCCCAGCAAAAACACGCCCGAGCTACCAGGCCCCCACACCGAGGCCTGCAAAGCGAGAGCCGACAGATCGAAACTACGCTTGAGAAACGATTTCAGCCTCCTATCCTGGGGGTCACGGAGGGCGGTACCTCCGTCTACCGGGTTTGCCATGGCTTTAGTAACTGCCATCACCACGGCATCCACTGTGGGGGCCTTAAAGGAATCTCTATCCTCCTGCGGAAGAGGATAAAGCCTCGCCATAGCTTTCGCGACTTTAGATGGCGCATCTGGTGCATTCCACTCCTGAAAAACCATATCCTGGAGATCCTTGTTCATGGGGAAGGACCGGGCTGTCCGCTGGATACCTTTAACTAAGGGATCCACCTGTCTAGCTTCCCCCAGGCCACCTCTGGCTGATCAAACTTAAGGTTGGCCGCCACCTGATCTATGAGCTCAGACAGCTCATCCCTGTGGAAAATACAAACCACTGAGGGATCCTCACCAGGAATCAAGCACTCCGCATCCTGAGAGCCTTCGAACCCCTCTGGGTCCCCAAACTCACTAAGCGCTCCGTCAGAACCACCCGGAGAAAAATACTCCCCGTCATCTGACCAATCCACCCGTGGTCTTTTTGCCAGCGAGGTACTAGCCCCCTCCTCCAGTTGGGGGGGGTCCCGTCCTCAATGCCTGATAGAGGGTCCACACGAAATCAGGGGGAAAACCAACCCCTCCAGGAGCCTCAGCCGGGGCTTTTGTAACTAAAACAGGAGCAGCGGGCCCAAAAACAGCTGATTTCGCGGTGCGCGCCATGGACAAAATGGCGGACGTTCCCGCCAAAACTGGAACCGCCGCCGACGTCCCGAGTGGAGCCCCCGCTGTCCCAGCAACTCCCGAAACTGCCGGGACCTCCGCAGTTAACTCGGGGGGGGGAGCCGCCACCGTCGCCTGCTTTGGTTCACTACAAAGACGACACTGAGCTCCCAGGGATTCAACACTGCGGCGCGTGCACGCGCGACACCAGAGAAGTTTGCCCGCCATCTAAACACGAGGGCAACACAACAATGTTGTGCGAGACGGACCCAAAATGCTCTCACTCACACAACACACTCGCGCTGCTCTCACGCTCTAAACAAAGAACTGAAACTCTGTTCGTTCCAAGCAGGAGAAATTCACTGTTGCTCTTAAAGAAACAGGAACATAAATTGGCAGCTGAGAATTGTGAGGCACTCAAGGCTACAGTACAAGGAAAGCAGCCGAGGCACAAAGCTGCCAGAATCTCAAAACAGAGAGCAGCACAGTGGAAGGGACCCAAAATAGGTGTGACACCCCAAGGGGAAAACACTGGGCCCCATCGGACCCAGGGCCCCGAAGCACTTATTTATTTATTTATTTATTTTAAACACACGTACAGGGTATGCCAATAAAAAGAACGTGGTCAGGAAACCAAAAATTCCCCGTGACCTAGTATCCAAACTACCTCACCAGACTATTGAAGACTGCACAGGCTGTCCTTCTACCTCTGCTGAGACTGAGAAAATACTGGCTAGTGGATGTACTGCACATGTTATATATATAGTATTCAAAAGCTCAGTGTTTCTCAGTCTCCCTCTGCTGGAAGGAGGACATAACCCACGCGTCTTGACCGGTCTGGAGGGTCGTGGAGGAAGTGGATATTCTTTTTTAATTCAACAGAATCGGATGGACTTAATGTTCGAGTGGAGTGGTCGGCATTCTTTTGAATATATATATTTTTCCCCTCCTTTCCTGGTTTTGGGTTTTTTTCGATCTTTTTCGATTTCGTGTAATTTTTTTTTATTTCTTTTGATGTGGATTTGGGCCACCAATGTAATGAAGACACAGCTAGTAACCACCGCTGATTGGTTGGTTCTAATAGAAGTGGGAGGTGCATTATCTATTTAAAGAGTGGGGTACGCGTCTTTTTGTCAGTTACCTGCTTCGTTTCATGATACAGCAGATTGGACACAGGATTGAAAATCCAGGTGTAGCCTTGGAACCCCTGATGCAGTGGAAGCGAAACAGGGACTCCCTGTTGAGTTGACTGGCTAGTGCAGTTAAGGACAGCGGGACACTACAGTCATTGGATTGAAGCTAAGTGTTGGGTAGTTGTCTCACCATGACAGCCGATTTGGATTGAACTGACGTAAAGTGTATAAATGAAAATGAAAGTAATTGTTTCGTACTATATTCTTTGTTCTATATAAATACTTACACGTCTGTCACCACATCAGTGTATTTGGGAATTGTTTTCAGTAGTGTATTTGGGAATTGTTTTCAGTACATACCCGGGTACATTAAGGAGCAGTAAGAATGTTTTCAGCACACGAGTGGAGTTTTTTTTCGAGCCACATGATGCTAGGCCGGGCCCACGCCTTATAGTCTGAATTTCTGGGTTGGCTGTGTGGTGATACTGAGGCTTTTTTTCTCCACTGTTGGTGTGGGGTTTGTTCAGTTGTTTGGCTGTGTGGGTGACAGCGGTAGTATTTATTGATTTTTACGCGCTGTGTTTAGAGTTTCTATATTAGTTAAAATGTAATGCCAAGAAGTGTAAAGTGATGCATTTGGGGTGTAGAAACCCAAAAGAGAGATACCGAATAGCAGGGGAGAGATTAGTAAGCTTGACTCAGGAGAGAGACCTTGGGGTGTTGGTGTCAGAGGTTGTGAAGGTGAAGAAACAATGTGACAAGGCGACGGCCGTGGCCAGAAGGATGCTAGGATGTATAGAGAGGGGTATATCCAGCAGAAGAAAGGAAGTGTTGATGCCCCTCTACAAGTCGTTGGTGAGGCCCCACTTGGAGTATTGTGTTCAGTTTTGGATACCGTATCTTGCTAAAGATGTAATCAGATTGGAAGCGGTGAAAAGAAAAGTTACAAAAATGGTATGGCATTTGCGTTGCAAACCGTATGAGGAGAGACTAACCGACCTGAACATGTATACCTTGGAGGAAAGGAGAAATAGAGGTGACATGATACAGACGTTTAAATATTTGAAAGGTATTAATCCGCAACTTAACCTTTTCCGGAGATGGGAAGATGGTAGAACTAGAGGACATGAATTGAGGTTGAAGGGGGGCAGACTCAGTGTTACAAGAAATTATTTATTTTGGGGAAAGAGCTCTAGAGCACTCACTACTGTTTATAATTTAAGAGCAGGTGCTGTATTTATAAGTTTTAGGATATTAATTTCTCCACCAATCACCAAAGGTGATAATTGCAATAAATTAAATAAATTAAGTATATATAAAATATACCATATACTCAGAACACAAAGAGACCGTATTTTTAGCTTCAAAAAGGTTGATTTAATATACAATTGCACACGAGAGGTAGGTTTTAAGACATCTTTACAGATAATCTGTGCTTAAGTAAGGCAAGGTAGCAGGTCTAGATCAAAAGTTATGTTACTTACAAGTCCTTGTTACATAGTATGAACAGCATTAGGTAAGCACGTTTGCAGAAAAGGTCCTCATAGCAAGCAGGTGGGCTACAGGTCCCAGGAAGAGAAGAATCTGTGTTGCAGTTGAAGGGAAGCATCTTTGTCTGGAACAGCTTCTATCTTTTATACTCTTGCAAGCTGCAGGAAGACATGCCATGTGGATCTTTGTCCTGGTTTCCTGGTTTCCACGCAACCCTTGGGCATTTGCAAAGCATTGTGGTATCTTGGTCTCATGTCTTATGACATCACAAGACTTGCTGTCTGGATCTTGCTGACCAATGGTCTTTTGATGTCGTGTCTCTGATGTCTATCTGGTGTTGGTGAGCTCTCGAGTCTCCCCGAGCCCCACAAGGCCCCAGGGAACAGCCGCGCACCCCGAATCTTCACCCGCGGCGACCGCCGTTCACCGAGGGTTGAGCCCTCAGCTGCAGGCGGCCAGCAGGACTGCTGGAACCGCGGGGTGACGGCTGGCCTGGCTGGAAGTCAGCACACAGTCTTTAGGGAAGGACTAGTAGGACGGCTAGTTGAACACTAGGCACAAACACAGTCTTCACGGGAGGTGGCTAGCAGGACGGCTAGCTGAACACTAGGAACAAACACAGTCTTCACAGGAGATGGCTAGCAGGACGGCTAGCTGAAAACTAGGCACAAACACAGTCTTCACGGGAGGTGGCTAGCAGGACGGCTAGCTGACACTAGGAACAAACACAGTCTTCACAAGAGGTGGCTAGCAGGACGGCTAGCTGAACACTAGGCACAAACACAGTCTTCACGGGAGGTGGCTAGCAGGACGGCTAGCTGACACTAGGAACAAACACAGTCTTCACAAGAGGTGGCTAGCAGGACGGCTAGCTGAGCACTAGGAACAAACACTGTCTTCACAGGAGGTGGCTTCTGATACACGAAACGGAAGCACTGGACCCCTTCCGTGTCTCCGTTTAAATCCCCCGCTCGTCCCTCCGATAGCAACAGCTGGAGCCAATCTTCTTCGCCCAGGCAGGCAGAGGGACCCGGATTGGTCCTCCCGTCCGGCGGGCGGAGTCTCTCTGTGGATGCGCCAATCCGGCGTGAGTGGGCGGAGCTACCTCGCTGGTCCTGCTCCAGCGAGGAGGACGAAGACGCCGGCGCCGCCATCTTGGCTGGCGGATCTCCTTCTCCGAGGCCGGCGCCTGCTCCTCTGGATCGCCGGCCTCGGAGCAGCTGACGGCAGTGCCGATCCCCTCGGCAGCCTCTCCCTGCCGTCCCGGATCCCACGGGCGCCCCTGGTTCCCGCTCCTGCCCGCGGACCGCCAGGTAAGGGCCCGGAACGGGACAGTATCCTCCCCGGATGACCCCTTCTCCCGGGGTCCAGGTTTGGACGGATATCGGGCGTGGAAGGCTTTAATCAATTCTGGGGCATGTACATTAGCTACGGGTTCCCAGGAGTTGTCTTCGGGGCCAAAAGACTTCCATGATAACAAATAATACAGTCTTCCCCGCCGCCATTTTGAGTCAAGAATCTCTCCTACCTCATACTCCGGATCCGGGGCCACCTGGAGAGCTTCCTCTTGGGATGGGCGCGGGTGCCATCCGGACCCTCGAAACCTCTTCAATAAGGAGACATGGAAGGCGTTGTGCACTCGTAGGGTCCCGGGTAACCGCAACCGATATGTGACTGGTCCAATTCGTTCTTGAATAGCAAAAGGTCCAGCATAACGAGGTCCCAGTTTCCGGGAAGGCACTCGGAGTCTCAGATGCTTAGTGCTTAACCATACCTTCTGCCCTGGCTGGAGCACTGGGGCGGGTCGCCGGTGGCGGTCGGCAAAGATTTTATCTTTGGTAACGGTCTTCTGTAGTTGTTCCCTAGTCATCTCCCAGACCTTCTGTAGGTCTGCCAGGGTTTGGTCCCCTACCGGGGTTACCGTGGTAGAAGGGAACGGCCCTGGAAGCCGAGGATGTCGTCCGTATACCACGAAGAACGGGGAATGCCCTGAGGATGAATGGTCACTCTGGTTATAAGCGAACTCGGCCCAGGGAAGTAGAGAAGCCCAGTTATCTTGTCGTTGGTTAACAAAGGCTCGCAAGAAACCTTTCAGTGTTTGGTTAATTCTCTCAACCATGCCGTTGGTTTGGGGATGATAGGCGGATGAAAAATGGGTCTCCACTCCCAAGGCCGTGCACAAGGCTCTCCAGAAGCGTGAGGTAAATTGGGGTCCTCGGTCACTGATGATCCGACTGGACAGCCCATGTAGTCGAAAAATGTGGTGAATGAAGGCCTGGGCTAGAGAGGCTGCCGAAGGAAGGCTCGAGAATGGAACAAAGTGAGCCATCTTTGAGAACCGGTCTACCACAAACCAGATCACGGTATGACCCTGGGAACGGGGTAGGTCAGTGATGAAATCCATGGATACCTCCGACCAGGGAGTGGTCGGTACGGGCAATGGTTGCAGGTCCCCCACGGGAGGTCCCCCTACTGGCTTGGTCCGTGCACACACCGGGCACGAGGTAACAAACTGGAGAATATCCCGCCTCATTTGCGGCCATTGATACTGTCTCGCGATGAATCGGAGAGTCTTGTGATACCCGAAGTGCCCGGCCCATCTAGATGAGTGTCCCCATTGCATGACTCTCTTTCGGTCGGCGGCCGACACGAACTCCTTGATCGGTGCGACTTCCCCTGTAGCCGCACTGAGACACGTGGGATCTAACATCGGATGAGCCTCCTTGGTCTCTTCAGGGACCTCAAATGCCCGGGAGAGCGAGTCCGCCGGGGTATTCTGGGACGCCGCCCGGAATACTAACTGAAAATGAAACCTGGCAAAGAATAATGACCACCGGGCCTGTCGGGGATTCAATCGCTGAGCCTCTTGAAGGTATAGGAGGTTCTTGTGGTCAGTGATGACCGTAAACCGGTGCTCCGCTCCCTCCAGCAAGTGCCTCCACTCCTGCAGGGCTAATTTCAGGGCCAGGAGTTCTCTATCCCCGACCGTATAGTTCCGTTCTGCTGGGGAGAATTTACGTGAGAAGAAGGAGCACGGTTGGCGCCGGCCTCCGGGGTTGATTTGCGAGATGACCGCCCCGGCCCCCAAGGCGGACGCGTCCACTTCTACAATAAAAGGCTTCTCCGGATCGGGGGCCAGCAGGATGGACGCTGACTCGAAGGCCTCTTTTACCTGACGAAAGGCCGCTTGCGCCTCTGGCGGCCAATCCCGGACCCTCGCGTTCTTTTGGGTGAGCGCCGTCAGTGGTGCTGTCAATCGGGAATACTGGGGAATAAACTGGCGATAGTAATTGGCGAAGCCCAGGAACCGTTGTAGGGCCTTCAGTCCCAACGGTTGCGGCCACTCGCGAATGGCCCGGAGTTTGTCTGGCTCCATCTGTAGGCCCCCGGGTAGCAGAATATATCCTAGAAAGGGTAATGACCGCTGATGGAAAGCGCATTTACTGAGTTTCGCAAATAGATGGGCTTGTCGTAACCGGTGCAGCACAGCGCGAACATGGCCCGTATGCTCCGTGGGGTCCTTAGAGTAAACCAGAATGTCGTCCAGATATACAATCACCGTGGAGTTTAGCAAATCCTCTAGCACGTAGTTGATGAGACGTTGAAACACCGCAGGGGCATTGCATAGACCGAACGGCATCACCCGATATTCAAAATGTCCCTCGTGGGTGTTAAAAGCCGTTTTCCATTCGTCCCCTGACCGGATTCGAACTAAATTGTAGGCCCCCCGCAAATCCAATTTCGTGAACACCTGTGCTCCTTGCAGCCTGTCAAAGAGCTCGGGAATGAGCGGGAGCGGAAAACGATCTTTCACGGTGATGGCATTTAACCCCCAATAGTCAATACAAGGTCTCAGGGACCCATCCTTCTTGGTAACAAAAAAGAATCCCGCCCCCGCTGGGGACGTAGAAGGCTGGATGAACCCCTTTCGCAGGTTCTCCCGGATGTATTCTTGCATTACCTTGGACTCTCCTCGGGACAGCTTGTACAGTCGGCCCCGTGGGGGCACCGCATCCGTCTTCAGATTAATGGCACAGTCAAAAGACCTATGAGGCGGTAGCACCTCTGCTTCCTTGGGATTAAACACATCTGCAAAGTCTCTATAATCCATAGGCAGCGAGCCCAGTTCAACCCTTCCCTCATCGGGCAACGTATTTAAGGCCGGACAGCTGCCAGCCCGGCCCTTACAACAGGTCTCCTGACAGGAACTACCCCAAGCTTGAATCCTTCCCCCGGGCCAATCGATAACCGGGTTGTGGCACCGTAACCACGGGAGTCCCAGAACCACTGGGTGGATGGTCCGGGATAGCACTAGGAATTGGACCTCCTCCCGATGATCCTCCCCCACCTGTAATCCCAACCCGGGGGTGATCTCCGTGACCGGCTGGGGAAGTGTAGTCCCTTGGATGGAGGTTATTCGCAGCACCGGCCTCCGCGGGAGCGTGGGCCAGCCCAGTTGCTGCAGCAGTTCGAGTCCAATAAAGTTGCCCCCTGACCCTGAGTCCACCAGGGCCTGGGTCTGGATCGTGGTCTCCTGCCACCATAAAGTTACCGGTAGTGTTATCAAGGAGTCCGGTAGGGGAGCGGAGTGCCCCAAGAACCCTCCCCTCAGGGTGCCTTGGGGAGCGCATTTCCCGGCCGGACGGAACAAGTTCGGAGGAAATGTCCAGCCTTCCCACAATAGAAGCATAGTCCGTTCGACTGTCGCTGCTGTCTTTCGGAGGGAGTCAACCGTTGACGGCCCATCACCATCGGCTCTTCCCCGGGCTCCGTGGAGTCCCGGTTCTCCTGGCGGAGGGACGGCCCTTTGCCCATCCGGGATGTCCCTCGTGCCCACTTCTGCCGCTCCGCCCGGGCTCTGGCTCGCTCCTGGAATCGAGTGTCAACTCGTATACAGAGCGAAATGAGGGCATCCAATTGTCCAGGGATCTCCCGTCCCGCCAATTCGTCCTTGATCCGTTCTTGGAGGCCTTCCATAAAGATGGCCATCAAGGACTCCGGATTCCAACGCAGCTCCGTGGCTAAGGTCCGAAACCGGATGGCATAGTCGGCCACCGTTCCTTCTCCCTGATGAATCCGGAGCAGTTCCGACGCCACGGAGGAGGGTCTCCCCGGAAGGTCGAACACCATCCGGAACCGGCGCTGAAATTCACTATAATCATCCAGAATGAGGTCCTGCTGCTCGTTCAGGGGAGCCACCCAAGCCTGGGCCTTCCCTACACAAAGGCCCATAATGTAGCCCACCTTACTTTGGTCCGAAGCAAACGCCTCCGGTTGCATCCGGAAGGCCAGATTACACTGGTTGAGGAACCCCCGACATCCTCCGGGGGTCCCATCATATCGTGCTGGTTCAGGGAACCGAGGTCCCATGCGGAACCCTCCCACTCGGGGAGCCGCTGCGGCCCCCTGGACCGCAGCGGCCTGGTTCTGTACCTGAAGCGTGGAAAGTTGAGAGCATACGTTCTGGAGCACCCCAGACAGGGCATTAAGCTGTTCCTGTTGCTGCTGGAGTACCTTGGCCAGGTCCCGTAGATCGGGTTGCGTCGGCGAGCTCATGGCTTCCGTTTCCTGTCGTGTCTCTGATGTCTATCTGGTGTTGGTGAGCTCTCGAGTCTCCCCGAGCCCCACAAGGCCCCAGGGAACAGCCGCGCACCCCGAATCTTCACCCGCGGCGACCGCCGTTCACCGAGGGTTGAGCCCTCAGCTGCAGGCGGCCAGCAGGACTGCTGGAACCGCGGGGTGACGGCTGGCCTGGCTGGAAGTCAGCACACAGTCTTTAGGGAAGGACTAGTAGGACGGCTAGCTGAACACTAGGAACAAACACAGTCTTCACAGGAGATGGCTAGCAGGACGGCTAGCTGAACACTAGGCACAAACACAGTCTTCACGGGAGGTGGCTAGCAGGACGGCTAGCTGACACTAGGAACAAACACAGTCTTCACAAGAGGTGGCTAGCAGGATGGCTAGCTGAACACTAGGAACAAACACAGTCTTCACAAGAGGTGGCTAGCAGGACGGCTAGCTGAACACTAGGAACAAACACAGTCTTCACAAGAGGTGGCTAGCAGGACGGCTAGCTGAGCACTAGGAACAAACACTGTCTTCACAGGAGGTGGCTTCTGATACACGAAACGGAAGCACTGGACCCCTTCCGTGTCTCCGTTTAAATCCCCCGCTCGTCCCTCCGATAGCAACAGCTGGAGCCAATCTTCTTTGCCCAGGCAGGCAGAGGGACCCGGATTGGTCCCCCCGTCCGGCGGGCGGAGTCTCTCTGTGGATGCGCCAATCCGGCGTGAGTGGGCGGAGCTACCTCGCTGGTCCTGCTCCAGCGAGGAGGACGACGACGCCGGCGCCGCCATCTTGGCTGGCGGATCTCCTTCTCCGAGGCCGGCGCCTGCTCCTCTGGATCGCCGGCCTCAGAACAGCTGACGGCAGTGCCGATCCCCTCGGCAGCCTCTCCCTGCCGTCCCGGATCCCACGGGCGCCCCTGGTTCCCGCTCCTGCCCGCGGACCGCCAGGTAAGGGCCCGGAACGGGACATTTGATGTGAAAAAGGCTTCCTGCTCAGTCTCTGGAGCAGATACACATTACAAGTCCTTCCTTTCTGCACATGTCTGAAAGCTGATGGGAGGGGCAGGTATACCTTTGACAAGCAAATGTCTTGTTTATGGTTTCCCCTCTGAAGTCTTTGTTATCAATAGCTGGAGTTATGCCTTCTCCAGACTATCTGTCTGCTGGTGGAGATGTCTATGTGATTCTTCAAGTAGCCACCTTAGTCATGCTTTTGTTCAGTCTTTTTAGGTGGGAGGGCAGAGAGAGTTTTATTTCTCTTTGAAGCACAGTACCCTTTTGTCTCTTAAATGTCTTTGTAATTAACTAGTCCTACTACCAGAAATTCCCAAGGAAAAGGGGAAAGAGGTACATCTTTTAAAAGCTGTCTTTTTATATTGATAAAATAATTCTGACAATTGGCTTATACCATAACATCAGGAGTAATGTCAGGAAGTATTTTTTCATGGAAAGGTTGTAGATATGTGGAATGCCCTCCTGTGAGAGGTGGTGGAGATGAAAACGGTAATGGAATTCAAACATGTGTGGGAGAAACACAAAGGAATCCTGTTTAGAAGGAATGGATCTACAGAATCTTAGCGAAGATTGGGTGGCAACGCCGGTATTTGGAGAGTAAAACCGGAGCAAAGCGGACTTCTACAGTCTGTGCCCTGATCGTAACTGAATAGCTAAGGATGGGCTGGAGTGTAAATTTTAAGGGGCTTTGATGTTAGCTTCAGAACTTTTAGTACAGGAAGAGTGCTGGGCAGACTGTTACGGTCTGTGCCCTGAGAAAGGCAGGGACAAATCAAACTCAGGTATACATATAAAGTATTACATACCATGTAAAATGGGTTTATCTTGTTGGGCAGACTGGATGGACAGTTCAGGTCTTTATCTGCCGTTGTTTACTATGTTACTATGATATATGTTACTATGATGAAGTGCAAGTACTCATACCTATTGAACCAGATCTACCCACAGCTCTGAGTAATCTGACTGCCTGCCTATCTGCAACTCAGAAATGGGGAGCAACAGCAAGCTTTGCCTGAACCCAAATAAAACAGAAATTCTTTGGATGCCAAACACAAATGGAGAAATACCCAACTTCAAAATACCTTTTGGAAAATTTGAACTTCCCCTAAAATCACAAATCAGGAATCTTGGGATACTGCTCGACTCATCACTCATTCTGATCCCACAAATTCAAACAACCTTCAAAAATTGTCTCTATCATCTACGGCAGCTATGAAATCTCTCTCCATCCACATATTGAAAAGATGAGTCTGACCACAGTGGTCCATGCCATGATAACATCGCAACTAGACTACTTCTAATGCTCTGTACACTGGCCATACCAAAAAGAGTTTGTATTAGCTCCAGCTAATTCAGAATGCTGCAGCATGACTGATAGAAGGCTGCAAGTTGCGTAACCACATCACACCCTTCCTGCGAAAGCTACACTGGTTACCAGTATCTTACAGGGCTAAATTTAAAACTCTCTGTTTGATTTTCAAGGTCTTCAGACAAAATAGGTCAGAGTACTTAAAGAATAAGCTAGCCCTTTATACATCTTTGAGACCTCTAAGGTCGTCTCAAGGATCATCACTATCTGTATGCTCGTCAAAAGAAATTGTACGATGTGATACCTTCCAGTGAGCCTTCTCAGGAGTAGCCTCCACACACTGGAATTTACTCTCAGAGGGGCTAGTAATTTGAGGCTACCTCTATTTCAGGAAGCAGGTGAAAGCCTGACTCTTCTCTCAAGCCTTTAATACATAGGGTGATTGACTATACACTCATTCTGCACCTGGACTAGCTTGCTACACACGCTGTAACTTAGATCAGTTCCTTATCTCTTGCTTAACTATAAAAAGAACTTGCCTTGAGTTTAGTTAACCATCTAATTATCCCAACTGACTCTGTACCATGTGTCTTGTTCCCATCATATATCTGCTCTTGGTCCCTCAGCTATATGGTAAGCTGTATTGTAGAAACTTTTTAGCATCATATCTATGTTAGTTGAATGTTCTAATGCATGCTTATTAGGTGTATTATATCTCTGGTATTTTAATTCCAGTGCTGTTAAATGTGTATATTTTTCATACTGTTTCACGGTAGTTCTATTATTAGGTTTCAATTTACTGTTTTCAAGTTTACCTCATTTATTGTATTTAGTTTATTCTTGGTTATTTTAGTATTGTTATGCTGTGTGATAAGTATGAGGCTGTCCTATCCAGGGTAGGCCACTAGAGGGCACTAGTAGGAGAATAGATGGCGGTCGCTAGGACCGGGGAGAGCCCTGGGATGTCCACAGGTGTAGGAGGTTATGGGCTGGGTCCTGTGTAGCTAATTAACCACTTTATACCCCACCTGAGTTGTGAAAGGAAGAGAAGAGAGCTGGTAGCTGAAGAAAGAGAATCCCCCTGGAAAGAACTGGCTGAACCCTATGGACTTGTGGTGAACTGTGTGGCCCAGTACTGAGAAGCAGGCTGCAAAGCCTGGGGTTAGAAGTCCCCAAAGTATTGAATTTAGTACTGAGCCTGGGTATCTGTGTGGGGAGGCGCAGTGTGAAGACATGTGAATGTATAAAGTATTTAAGCTAGAAGAAGTGTGCCCAGGGGTGGAATAAAGAATTGCCTGAGGAATATGCTGTTGGTGAGACCTGTTTAATTTTGCCTCTGGAGAACCAGGTCACCCTGAGCAAGAAAGGGTAACATGCTAATCTGCATACAATTTGCATACTGAGAACCAGCTCACCCTGAGTGAAAAAGGGGCCCAGGAGCTTGAGATTGGATTGCTCAGGATGTTGGGAAGAGACTGGTAGGAGTCTTGTTCAGAGGTCACAGGCCTGCTGGAGAGTGGGAGCAGAAGCAGAAGCCTCATTTTCACAGCTATTAACAAAATTGTAAGTTTTATGTTAAACTGTACCTGCTGTACACTTGCCTTGGGTGAATCTCTTCATAAAGGTGGTTAATAAATCCCAATTTACAATTTATGTTTATTTTTTAGTTCTTAAAGTCTGTGTGGTGTAAAAGGTATTTGTTTTTTTGGTTTTGAAGCTTTGAAGCTTTGTTTCCCAGCTGTTTATTTATATACAGATGTGTGTGATTTTATTATGAAGCAAACAATACACCACCAAAATACAGTAGCCAGCAGCACACTATTAGCCGCCAAGTTCATACAAAGTTATTTATGTTCAGTGGAAAATAAATCTGTTAGCTGCCTGCTATGTGAATATTCCACTGTTTAATTATTGCTACCAAGTATTACATATTATGGGCATTTACATTAAACTTTGATTGTTTTAATTTGTTTATCCAGATCTTACATGCACATGGTATTGCTTGTTAAAGCCAAAGGCGAAACCTTTTGGTTAAACGATTTGGAATAATCTGTGTTGTGCTGTAGAAATTTGCATGTGATAATGTTTGAATAATTGTCTATATTTATGGCTATGATTCTGAACATGTGGCATCATTAAAGGACAGACTTTTATATGATTCCCTAATGTGGCTATGCCACATGATCTCTAGCTTACCACAACATCACATTGTATTTGTTGTCACCGGAGTCTGCAAGCGCCTCTCCGGTACTATGTAAGCCACATTGAGCCTACAAATAGGTGGGAAAATGTGGGGTATAAATATAACAAATAAATAAATACAAATATATGGTAATCTCATTTTGTTAAATGTTTCAGACATATCCGTCGACTTACTCCCATGATGTTACTGAATTCTATTATTCTGTTTTACTGTATTTTCAAATGTAAGCCACATTGAACCAGGGTTTGCTTGGGATAAAGTAGGCCAGTGATGGCGAACCTATGGCACGCGTGCCAGAGGGGGCACGCAGAGCCCTCTCCCTTGACACGCGCGCCGTCGCCATCGCTGGTCCGCTCAATGTCCGTCCCTCCAAGTACCAGTTCGGCCTCCCTCCAACCCAACAAGCATCAGGCCACCCGCCCTCCCAGTCTCCCTCCCAGCACCAGGAACCCCCCTCCTCCTGAAATTTAAAAAGCGTACCGTCCTCGGGGTTAAGGTGGCGTGCAGCGGCATCAAAGCGCATGTTCTTCACTCGACGCGCCTTCTTGGCGCGCCGAGCAAAGAACACGCGCTTCGCTGCCGACGCACCACACGCGGCTTAACTCCGAGGACGGTATGCTTTTTAAATTTCAGGAGGAGGGGGGTTCCTGGTGCTGGGAGGGAGGGAGGACAGGCAGGTGGCCTGATGCTTGTTGGGTTGGAGGGAAGGCGGCCTGGTGCTGGGAGGGAGGGAGGGAGGCTTGGTGCTGTCTGTGTGCTGCTGGGTGGGAGGGAGGCCTGATGGTGGGTGCTGGGTGGGAGGGAGGCCTGGTGTTGGGAGGGAGGGAGGCCTGATGTTGGGTGCTGGGTGGGAGGGAAGCCTGGTGCTGGGTGGGAGGGAGGCCTGGTGTTGGGTGCTGGGAGGGAGGCCTGGTGCTGGGAGGGAGGGCAGGGGAGGAGAGGAGGGTGGCTGGACATTTGTGGCTGGAGGGGAGAGGAGGGTTGCTGGACATTTGTGGCTGGAGGAGAAAGGATGGTTGCTGGACATGGATGGAGAGCAAGAAATGAAGAAGAAAGGAGGAAAGTAAAGAAATAAATGGAAAGGAAGCCCTGGAAACGGAGTTAAGAGAACAGATAGAGAGCAGCAGAATCAGCGACTAGGACCAATATGGATAGAAAAACAAAATCACCAGACAACAAAGGTAGGAAAAATCATTTTATTTTCATTTTCGTGTTTGGAATATGTCCAATTTGAGAATTTACATCTGCTGTCTTATTTTGCACTGGGTATACTGGAGCTGTAACAGCTTACAGAAATGATTTATAATGGAAGAAAATCATGTTATTTTTTTCTCCTATACTAGTATAATATTTTCAATGATGTCTGTTTATATGCGCCATGGCTGGTGTAAGGGGTGTGGCTATCATAGGGGTGGAGTCATATGTGGTCATAATGAGTCATAATGAGTACTGGCACTTTGCGATAAATAATTCGATTTTGGGTTGCTGTTTGGGCACTCGGTCTCTGAAAGGTTCGCCATCACTGAAGTAGGCTATAAATGTCAATTTAAAAAAAAAGCTTTATCCTCCACCTTTTAAGGCCCTGCCTATCCAACTGGCAGAGGCGTAGCCAGGTTTTGATCTCAGGGGGAGCAGACTTTTATAAAATAGGCGCCGGTTGGGGTCAGCTATACAACAGTGTCTGTGTTGTTGCTCAAGGGCTGTTGCGGGCACTGATTAATACAGGCTGTCTCTGTTGCGTCCTGCCTACAAGGAAACAGTAAGTTACATCAGGAGGCAAGATGCAGAAGAGGTCCCTGGACTGTCCAGAACAGGCAACCTGTCTTCTTAACTACCTAGCACACACGTTTATTCCACTGCTAGACACCTTGTTAACATTAGAGTAGCCATACTGGGTCAGACCAATGGTCCATCTAGCCCATTATCCTGTTTCCAACAATGGCCAACCCAGGTCGCAAGCACCTGGCAGAAACCCAAATTGTGACAACATTCCACGATAACAATCTAATACAAAACAGGGAGCCACAAAAGAAAAAAAAAACAACACCAAAAATTGAAATAGAGACCTCTTCCTCTCTGCCCAAGGAAGCCAGACTCTATAAAAACAGTGCAATACTGGTAAAAAAGAAACAGAAATGCATTTTCTCCTGTACTTTGCAAAATAAAAATTGAAAAAAATGTACCTTTTACAAAACAGGTATTTGTATTTTCAAATGTAAGCCACATTTAATCCGACTTTGGTTGGAATAATGTGTGATATAAATGTGTAAAAAAAAAATCCTTTATCCTCCACTTTTTAAGACACTGCCTATCCTGCTGGATAGTGATGGCACAAGGAAAGCAAATTTGGTCCAGTGAAGACTAACTCAAAATAACCTGTTCCTTAAATGGGCCCTAGTATTACCATTATTAAAAATGGGACCATACCATGCCTCTATGGCTATGTTCCACTAATGTTAAATGATTAACTGGATTTCTTGAAAGGATTATATAAACGTAGGATGCAAGACTAGGGACACAAATATACATTTATTCAATATCACAATTCCTCATGCATGGCCACAAAACAACTTTTAAGGGTGGATAGAGTTCCTTTTATTATCGACCAGATAGAGATAAGACAAGATTTTTCAGTTTTGGCACAGTCATCACAAGCAAAAAATATAAGAAAACCAATGGACTGCATTAGGGGCTTATAGTCCATTTATGTTTAAACAAAATAGATCTGATAAAACAAAATATTTCTTTTTATTTTGATTTATAAAGCCACTTGCCCCTGAAACATGTTCAAAACAGAATAATCCATTTGTGTATCTAAAAGAAAGTTCTTCAAAATAGATGATGTGATTCCATGTGTCCCAATGAAAGGAGAGTTTAATTCTACTTTCATTTAATTTCAGTATATTCTATCACCTTTAAAACACCAGGCTTCCCAAGGCAGATTACAACAGCAGTTAAGATGAGCCCATCAGGAAACAGGATATCCTCACTGAAATCTGGACATCTGTATTGTATAGAACAAGAACAGTGAAGAAAAATGAGCTCAACCTATAGAGGTTATAATTGCGGTTTCTACTGGCTACAATATTTTTTGAAGCTGTTTTAGTGATACTCAATTGTTATTTCTTTTCTCCTCCCACTTTTAAGGCACTGCCTACCTAACTGAAACAGCTTTAGACTTGCTACAGATGGACCAACAATATAAAATGACAAGGTGGAGGCAGCAGCTCATAAGTTTGCTTGCTTTGTTTCGAGTGAACGGCAATGACGGCTGTGAGGGGGCGTGGAAACAGATTAACCAAACCGGCTTCCTTGCTTACAAATGGACTAGATAGGCTCATTTCCACTCCTATTAAAACCTCCTTGGGCAGCTCTTTCTCCCTTCTCCACCCCCTCCCCGAGTCTTACATCTTTCGCCCATGGCCTCTCTACAGTCCGCGTGGTCATTTTCAGTGCCCTGAAGCATTCTCTGTCTGGCACCGGCGATTCAGATAGTCAGCCTTCAGTGTCGGGGCCTCTCCTCAAGCGCGTCCTGCCTACTGTAATGCAACGTCCTGTTTTCCACAGAGGTGGGATGCGCCTGAGGAGAGGCCCCGACGCTGGCAAGAAGGCTGACTATCTGAATCGCCGGTGCCGGATGGAGAACGCTTCAGGGCTGTAAAAATGGCCACGCGGATGGGAGAGGCAGAAGAGACAGGAGAATCTCGCAAGGGAGGGAAGAGGACGGAGGTAGAGAACGATATTGGCATGTGGCGGTGGCGCTCCCCTGCGCCCCACCTAGCTACGCCACTGGCAACTGGATGGTGATGGCACAAGGAAAGCAAGTTTGGTCCAGTGAAAACTAACTCAAAATAACATGTTCCTTAGCTGGGCTCAGTGGCATAGCTACTGGGGGTCTTCTTGGGTACCTGGGCCCCTGGTCCCCAACCCCTGCCAGCTGAAGCTTTTCTCCAGCGCTGTTCTCTTTCCTACCCACTGCTTCTGCTCTCTAGCTAGTGCCACTGCTTTTTCAAAATGGCTACCAAGACTTCAAGCAGTAATCTCGTGAGACTGTTGCAGGAAGTCTCGGTGGCCATTTGGAAAAAGTTGCAGCACTGGCCCAGAGCAGCGGCAGTGGGCAGCAAAGAGTGGGGTTCCTTCCTGCCTTCCTCTCATGCAGCTCCTCCTGCTCTTACTTCACGGGTGAGTGCAGGGGTGGACTGAAAACAAATATTGATGTATTGATGGTATGTAGGTACAAGTAGCGAGGGGGCTGTTAAAAAAAGGTGGATGCTGTGAGTGGGTGGAGGGAGGGAGGGAGGGAGGGAGGGGACCAGAAAAAAAAGGTGGATGCTGTGTGTGTGTGGAGAGAGGTGGGGTGGCTGTAAAAAAAAAAAGTGGATGCTACGTGTGAGAGGAGGGGTGGAGAAAGGGGTTGTAAAAAAGGTGGATGGTGTGTTTGTGTGTGTGGAGGGAGGCTGTAAAAAAGGTGGATGCTATGTGTGTGTGCATGTGTATGTGTGCGTGTGTGTGTTTATGTGTGTGGGTGGATGGAAGTTAGTGGATGCTGTGTGTGGGTGTAGGGAGGGGGCTGTAAAATATATGGATGCTAGGGGTGCTAGGAGGCTTGGAAAAATATAGATGGTATCTGTGTATGGGGCTTGTAATATTGCAAATTTTGTGCATAGAATTTTGCAGAATTTGCAAATTTCCCCTCCATTTGCAAAGCCGCACGCTAATGCCGACACAGCCTATTCACTTTGAATAGACTGCATTGGCATTACCGCATGAGCAGCCGCTTGTAAAAGGGGTGGGGGGGGGGGGAGGGATTGTGTTCAGAATTTTGAAATTTTTTGCACAGAATTTTTATTTTTGTGGTGTAGAATTCTGGCAGGAGTATTACTGTATTCCATAGCAGGGTCACCGAGAAGGGGGGGACAGGGGGGGACAAAATTCCCTGGCGCCGCATGTCCTTTGCATGCATAGGCACCGAGTTCGTAGGTGCTCGCCCCTCCCTCCCTCCGTCCAACTCTGAGTTCCAGGGCCCGTCCTCCGTCCCTCCGAATTTCAAAAGCGATCTTCTTACCTTGTCGGGGTTACAGCGAGAGCAGCACACAGTGAAAAGCGTGCAGGCTCACGCTTCAGCCTTCCCTTGTCTGTCTCTCAGCTCTGGTCCCGCCCTTGTGGAAACAGGAAATGAGGGCGGGACCAGAGCTGAGAGACAGACAAGGGAAGGCTGAAGGGAGGGACGGAGGGGGGCCTTGGATCTCGGAGGGAGGGGAGGGCAGGGGGGAGAAAGAAGAGATTGCTGGACAGGAGGGGAGGGCAGGGGGGAGAGAAGAGATTGCTGGACAGGAGGGGAGGGGAGGGCAGGAGGGAGAGAGAAGAGATTGCTGGATAAGAGGGCAGGGCAGGGGGGAGAGAGAAGAGATTGCTGGACAAGAGGGCAGGGCAGGGGGGAGAGAGAAGAGATTGCTGGACAAGAGGGTAGGACAGGGGGAGAGAGACGAGATTGCTGGATAAGAGGGGAGGGCAGGGGGGAGAGAGAAGAGATCGCTGGACAAGAGGGGCGGTCAGGGGGGAGAGAGAAGAGATCGCTGGACAGGAGGGCAGGGCAGGGGGGAGAGGAGAATTGCTGAACACGGATGGATGATTGGAGGGGGCAGGGGAGAGAGGAAATTTACTGGATATGGGTGGATGGAGGAGAGGCTAGAGGAGAATGGAGAGTTGCTGGACATGGATGGATGGAGAGAGGGGAGGGAAGTCAGGAAGGAGATGCACATGGATGAAGGGGAGGGAAGAGAGGAGAAATGCTGGACATGGATGGATGGAGTGGAGGGCAGGGAAGAGAGAAGAAATGTTGGAGAAGGATGAAGGGAAGGGAAGGAAAGATAAAGGAAGGAGATGCACACGGATGGAGGGGAAGGGAGAGAGGAGAAATGCTGGACATGGATGGAGGGGAGGGAAGACAGGAAGTACATGCACATGGTGGAGGGAAGGGGAGTGAGGAGAAATGCTGGATATGGATGGAGGGAAAATTGCTGAATTTAAGGGCTGGATCGGAACACTTTCAGGACAGATGCCGAAACTTGAGGAAGGATAGGGACAGGGCTACAGATGGTAGACAGGACACATAAGGACACAGGAGGGTGGTGGACATGAGAGAAAAAATAGCAAATGGAAAGAAGACACTGCATAAAACAGAAGACAGGACCAAAGCGAATAGAAAAACTATGATCAGACAACAAAGATAGAAAAAAGTATTTTATTCAGAATTTATTAATTGGAATATGTCAGCGTTTGGAAATGTGTATCTGTGATATTTTTCATGCAAGTTTCAATTTTTCTAGTATTGCTGCATGCTGAGTCTGACTTCTTGAGCTAGCTTTCTAGTTCAGTATTTTGCCGTCATATTTTTTTTATTTCTAGTTCCTTGTGTCATATCTGTTGCCATGTGTTTTTCATGTGTGATCAAGGTACAGTATTCTGCTAGTGTGTAGTATTTGCAGCCCTTTTTGTTTTGTTTTTCATTAGGTTGTGTACTGGTGTTTTAGAGCCCGGTGTAATTATAGTACTGCCTTTCCACGCATAAGGTTGTAGCTCGTCCTGTCCTTGGAATTAGTGCTGTTATGGTTTGGTAAGGTTATAAGTGGGTTTTTGCACAAGTTGGATCTACATATAGTGCAGGGGCCCGGGCCCGGTGGCGGGGGAGGGGGGTAGGCCCACGGGCGGCCTTGTCCCGGGCCAGGCCCAGTCTCTCGGCGGCCGTTCCATAGAAGTGTATAAAAATGAGCACTACTACTACTTATCATTTCCACAAAATACAGAGTTTATTACTGCTGTTTCCACCAGCTACAACAATTTTTAAGCTGTTTTAGTGATACTCAATTTCATTATATTTATATCTGGATATGGGAAGATTTCAAATAAACAGAAAACCTATGCAACCGGAACAGCTTTAGACTGTTGACAGAGGGACTACGCATAGGCAGTCTGTTATGTTTTTTTAATAAGCTTTTGCTATTGTTTTAAATAGCGTTTGCCATTGTTTTGGATGAACTAAACGGCGCCAAGCTCCGCCTTAACTGCCTTCACTCCATAATGGGCTACATAACGGCATGTCATGCCGTCTCCTGCTCTCAATCTAACCTCCGTGTGGTTGGTGGTAAGCAGGGGATCCGGGAAATCCGTTTTCTACTTTCTTTCCTTCCTGGTTGCTGGTAACCAATTAGCGGCGGCTAAGTTATTCTTTCTACCCGCCTTCGGCCGCCCTGCTAAAGGCTGGGGGAGGAGCGTAGGCGGTGCTTGCCTTTTCCGGTTTGTCGTCTCCTATTGCTTGCTACTGCCTGCAGCCAACCAGCTGAGACTGCCTAGCTTGCTTCTGACGGTCTGGACTCTGGAATAGGAGGAGCGCGCTCTTCTCCGTTCTATCGTCCATACTCTCTTCCTGTTCTTTACCTCCGGTGTAGCCAATCAGCAGTGGCTGTCGCCTGCTGCTGCTGCAGACTACTTGCTAGTCTAGCATCTTACCTGTTTCCTTCAAGGTACAGGGTGGGGGACTGTTTGAATTTTGGTTCAGTACTTCTTATTGCTACCAGTACCTAGTGGGGAGGGGAGCCGGCTGCATGGTACCTTGCATGTTAATGATTAGTCTTTTGCTAGTCATAAGATCAAGCCCAGTTTTAACTCTGTTGTCTATTAAGCACTAGGTATTTGATGTGTTTATTAGCACATTCTATGAAAGATAACTTATGTTATTAGTTTTGACTGTCTGTGACAAGTGATGTCTCGGACAGGACCAATGAGTGGAGGCACTGGGCAGTATGTGACAAATCCCCATTCATTCCATAGCCAGCTATTCCCCACCAGCAGGATCCAGGGATAGAAGGAAGGCGCTTGGTGGTCTGCAATGTACCTGCAGCTGCTGCTGCTATGGGTGCTGGTATGTGGGAGTAGCTTGTGTGTTTCATGGGTTCAAACAAAGGATGGAAAAGCCACTGCTGTTGCAGTGGAACTGGAGCTGAGGGTTGCCAGCTCTGTTTATTAAAAAGTAGGCTGCCTTCAGATTTCATACGTATATTTCCCCCCACCCAAGGTTACCATGAAAATGGAGTCCGGTCCCTTCCCCTGAAATCTTCCTTCTGGTGTCTCTACCACATTAGCTCCATTATGCTATTACTCATCTCAACTTCCAGTAGCATGACACAGACAAGCCCTTCAGTGGCTCTGCCCTATTTCCTTTTTACAATGGAAACCTGTATAGGGAGGGGGTGAGTGGAGTTAGGCTACGAGTTAATGCAGTGGTTGATCCTTGCTGCTAAGCTCGTAGGGAATGAGGGCTACAAGTCTCTTCATATGCAGTCGAGTAAGACCATGCATGACTACCGTTAGATCAACCTGTTGGGTAGATCATGAGCCAGTAGGCAGTCCTAGGTGGAGTTCCTTCATGGCCTATGAACTCATGCCTCTGTTTTGGGAATAAAGACCGGTCTCTTTGGTTTATTTCCATTGATCAATAAAGGGGCTTGGCTAGGTCAAGAGGGTGTAGGGTATCAACATCTGTCTCAGATTTCTACCTTTGGTAGATTGCCCATGATTAAGAGACTTAAACCCTATCTTGATTCTTGGGCATTTTGTATAATAATGCAGGTTAAAATACTTTGTGTTTTGGATTATTGTAACATTCTTTACACAGGCTTGTCCTATAAATGGGTTGCATTCTTTGAAGGAAGTCCAAAACATTGCAGCAAAAATGTTTATAGGAGCTAATAGAAAAGAGATTGCATTCCGTCTCTGGCTGTATTGCATTGGTTGCCAGTACAGGAGAGAGTGTGATTTAACTGGCAGATTTTGACTTTTAAGACCTTGTACGCCAACAACCAGACGTCAGCCCTCTTACATTGGTTTGTTCCCATTATGCAGTCATGCTTAGTTACCGGTAATGGTTGTTTGCTAGGTATTTCCTGTACATATGTGATGTGATTGATGAAATGGAGGAACAGAGCATTTTCTGTGCCTGCATCTGGGTGTTGGAATAAGCTATTATTATTTATAGCATTTATATCCCACATTTTCCTACCCACGCGCAGGCCCATTGTGGCTTACAGCAGTCTGAAAAAGGCATACATCAATCCGGCATAAACAAGTACATGGAAGTAGGAGAGATCAGTGAGTAATTACAGAGAAGGGGAAGGGGTAATAAAGTTGAGGATGTCGTTAAGATAGTTACAGTTCAGCAGTTATGGATGCGATGGCGGGACTTTTGCGTAAGCTATTCCAAATAAGGTGGTCTTGAGGGTTTTTCTGAAGGTCAGATGATCGGGAGTAGTTATAACAGATTTAGGTAATCCATTCCACAAATGAGCACCAACATAGGGAAAGGTGGATGCGTAAGTGGCTTTATACTTGAGAAGAAATACCTACTATGGTTTGTACTCCCTGTTAAACAATATTCCAATATCTCGATATCTCTTATTATAAATGCTTTTTAATATAAACAAACAGACATGTATTACCCACGTACAACAATTAAATAAATAAATACACCCCCAGTGTTACTAGCAACGTTGGCTCTTCCTATTTCAATAACAGTCACGTATGTCCCTTTATGTTCTTTATCATATGTAACGCATTGAAACATTCATGCTATATAGTTTTTCAGCGTCCTTTCATTAATGTTTCAAAACTCTTCAAAAAGTCAGTTGCCTCCTTGACTGTGATAATAGTTCAATTGGTCAGCGTTAAACGTTGAAAAATATAGCAACAAAGAATATATAACACCAGCAAAGGAACCTTTTAACGTAATCTTCCATCTTCCTTCATCGAGTCATTGATAATAAGGATTCCCAACGATTGCAAGCAATTATGGTTCTTTAATTTAAGCGTTTTTTCTCCCAGTCAACTCTCTCTGTAGCCTCAGTTCTCTCGGTTCTCTATGCGAGACCGCATTTCGCACTTAGCTTCTTCAGGAGAACCGTGATCAACATCCTACATGAAAAATATATACACTTCCTCTATCATTCCCATTTATCATTACATGTCCAAGTTTTCATATATACAAATATTTAATCCACATTTAATTCGTCTTTTCTCACATTAAAATTATTTCGGCAACTTACCCAACGGGCTGATTTCCGCCTCTAGGCTGGCAGGAAATGATGATACAAACATCTCTATGGCTAGCTAAACCGGATATAAATACTAGCAGCAAGCCACTCCTCTCTCTGACGTATGTGTCTCAAATCCATTCTACCTCCAAGTTTAGTCCCAGAGGTGTTACTGTTCTCCATTGAAAAATAAAACGTTGTTCTATATTAAAAAGGATTTCACTTATATTACCTCCTCGATTCAATACAGGAATCTGTAACAATGCCATGCATCTAATATCTTCTATTGCATGTTGGCATTCATTCCAATGGGCAACCAGGGGGGCATCACTCCTCAAATTTCTAATATTGCTAATGTGCTCAGCTAATCTGATTTTCAATTTCCTCTTAGTATGACCTATATAATATTTATTACATGGACATATTATACAATATACAATCTGCTCACTATCACAATTCGTAATCGAGTGAAGATAAAAATATTTTTGAATACCTGGAATTTTTACTTTGTTCGTAACTAGGGCATATTTGCAATAAACACAATTACCACAAGCGGAGTGATGTCCCCCATATTTCGTTGCCTTGGGGCGTTTTAGGAGTTCTCCCAAATTAGATTTGCGGCTATAAGCCATTTTAGGATGCTCTTTAAAGACAGGGTGAACACCCAAAACATGCCAAAATTTATGAATTATATGACCAATTAACGGTGCCCTTTGCGAAAAAGGTAAAACACATGCTATGGGCTTTATTATCTTCTTCCTTTTTGGTATAAACAACCAATCCCTTTGAGCATATCGGGCACGTTTATATGCCCGTTTTAGAACTGATAAGGGGTACCCACGTTGGAGAAATCTCTCCGTCATGTCATATGCCTGAATTTTAAATTCCTCCAAAGAGGAACATAATCTACGTAATCTTAAATACTGTCCAACAGGGACTCCCCTCTTTAGGGCTATATGATGGAAACTCGAGTAATGTAACAGAGTATTCCTATCGGTATTCTTCCTATAGATCGAGGTAGATAAGTTATTGAAATCCATTTTATTAATTTTTATGTCTAAAAATTCCAATGTGTCTCGTGAAATCCTAGCAGTAAATTTAACACATGGGTCAGCTTCATTTAATTCTCTTATGAATATTGCTAGATCTTCCTCGGATCCTCTCCAGAACATAATCACGTCATCTATGTAACGGCGCCATAGCATAATATTAGTATGCCATGGTGACGGATAAACAAATTTCTCTTCAAATTCTGTCATATAAAGGCAGGCCAATGAGGGGGCTACTGAAGCCCCCATGGCTATGCCTCTTTTTTGAAGATAGTACTGCTGGTCAAATTGAAAATAATTAAACTTAACTACCCACATTAAAAGTTGGCATAAAGCCATTTTCTTTTCTTTGGGGATATTACATCGTTCCAGAACAGAACCTGCTACTTCGATGACCCCTTCCTGGGGCAGATTTGTATAAAGGGCTATTACGTCCAAGCCTACCAATAAGGTGGATTCCTCCACCAAGCCTTGATCTTTAATTACTTCTAAAGTATGTATGAAATCTGTGGAGTCCCTAACATAAGACTCCGCTTTAGTAACCCATGGTTGAAGGAATACATCTATTAATTTAGAAAGAGGCTCTAATACTGAATCCCTAGTACACACTATCGGGCGACCTGGAGGGTCCACTGTGGATTTATGAACTTTCGGAACGAAATATATGTAAGGAATTTTTGGGTTAGGGTGACAAAGAAACCGTTGTTCTTGCACTGAAAAAATACCATCCATCACACCCCTCCCCACATATTTAGTTATCAAATCCTTTAGCTGTTCCGTAGGATCATAGTTCAAACAATCATAAAACTCTTCCTGTGTAAGCTGACGTAAGCCTTCATCTATATATTTCTGTTTGTCTAAAACCACTGTGGAACCTCCTTTGTCAGCACGCACTACGACTATTTGATCATTATTAGCAAGTTGTTGAATGCAAAGTTGTTGGTCTAACGTAAAGTTATATCTATGAGGCATCCTAATTGTTTCCATGCGTTCCAATTCATTAAGTACTAGTTTTTGAAAGGCCAAAATAGAGGGGTCAGGATTTCCTGGAGGGGACCACCGGGATTTAACCCCTGTACGGGGTAAGCCTTTATTCTCCTCCTTATCCTCTGGAGACTTGCCAAAAAATAACCGTAATTTCAGTTCTCTAAAAAACTTATATAATCCTTGTCTGGTAGCAAACGCATCGTATTTTGAATAAGGAACAAACGACAGTCCCTTATTTAATGCTTCTATTTGATGTTGAGAAAGACTATATTTAGATAAATTGATGACTGTATCTACTTCTTGATCTTGCCACCTCTCGCTGCTCTCTTGTTTGTTACTGTTTTGACCACATTGGTCGCTTCCTGGACTTGTGGTAGTAACCGTAAAAAAGTCTCTGGTAAAAGATTACCCGTGCTAATTGTCTCTGGGGTCCCTTCCCCCCTCTGTTCTGTGCCCTTCTTGCTATTATCTTCTTCTGAAGAATCGCTTGATGATAACTTAAATTGAACTTTTCAATTAGGCCCACGGCCTCTTCGATTTTTACTCCTTTTATCCATCCAACCATATACAAACCCCTTTGTGTAGTCATATTCGTCTCTTTTAAATTTTGATATTTTTAACTCTCGCTGTTGATTTCGATACAGGTCTATTCTGGAATTATGTTCCTCCCATTGCTTTTCAAATATCGATTTTTCATAAACATGTTTAATATTCTCTATTTTCTTATTCAGTTCTTGTTGTATTTTAACTATCTCCTCATGAAGAACATCAATAGTTAATAACATAAGGTCTAGTGAGCATCTGGTGATCACGGAGTTCCATTGTGCTACATATTGATCATTACCCAAGAATCTTGGTTCTTTGTTAATACGTAGTCCACGCGGGACTCTTTGTGCGTGATAATACTCTATCAACGCCGCAGAATGTAACTCAGTTCTCACCAGTGTTTTATGAGTTCTTAAAATCTCCTCCCAACCGCATATTTGATGTTGAAGAGGATCCGAGAATAATCGTGTACCTCCCAATATCTCTGCTATTCTGTCTTCCGACAGCCCAGACTTGGAATCCCCCTGGGCAGTTGCCATCTTCCCATTCATGTATCAAATAACAATAATTAACTAGGGAAAAATATATATAAACAAAGTACGTTTTTTTTAAAAAGAAATACCTACTATGGTTTGTACTCCCTGTTAAACAATATTCCAATATCTCGATATCTCTTATTATAAATGCTTTTTAATATAAACAAACAGACATGTATTACCCACGTACAACAATTAAATAAATAAATACACCCCCAGTGTTACTAGCAACGTTGGCTCTTCCTATTTCAATAACAGTCACGTATGTCCCTTTATGTTCTTTATCATATGTAACGCATTGAAACATTCATGCTATATAGTTTTTCAGCGTCCTTTCATTAATGTTTCAAAACTCTTCAAAAAGTCAGTTGCCTCCTTGACTGTGATAATAGTTCAATTGGTCAGCGTTAAACGTTGAAAAATATAGCAACAAAGAATATATAACACCAGCAAAGGAACCTTTTAACGTAATCTTCCATCTTCCTTCATCGAGTCATTGATAATAAGGATTCCCAACGATTGCAAGCAATTATGGTTCTTTAATTTAAGCGTTTTTTCTCCCAGTCAACTCTCTCTGTAGCCTCAGTTCTCTCGGTTCTCTATGCGAGACCGCATTTCGCACTTAGCTTCTTCAGGAGAACCGTGATCAACATCCTACATGAAAAATATATACACTTCCTCTATCATTCCCATTTATCATTACATGTCCAAGTTTTCATATATACAAATATTTAATCCACATTTAATTCGTCTTTTCTCACATTAAAATTATTTCGGCAACTTACCCAACGGGCTGATTTCCGCCTCTAGGCTGGCAGGAAATGATGATACAAACATCTCTATGGCTAGCTAAACCGGATATAAATACTAGCAGCAAGCCACTCCTCTCTCTGACGTATGTGTCTCAAATCCATTCTACCTCCAAGTTTAGTCCCAGAGGTGTTACTGTTCTCCATTGAAAAATAAAACGTTGTTCTATATTAAAAAGGATTTCACTTATATTACCTCCTCGATTCAATACAGGAATCTGTAACAATGCCATGCATCTAATATCTTCTATTGCATGTTGGCATTCATTCCAATGGGCAACCAGGGGGGCATCACTCCTCAAATTTCTAATATTGCTAATGTGCTCAGCTAATCTGATTTTCAATTTCCTCTTAGTATGACCTATATAATATTTATTACATGGACATATTATACAATATACAATCTGCTCACTATCACAATTAGTAATCGAGTGAAGATAAAAATATTTTTGAATACCTGGAATTTTTACTTTGTTCGTAACTAGGGCATATTTGCAATAAACACAATTACCACAAGCGGAGTGATGTCCCCCATATTTCGTTGCCTTGGGGCCTGAAGAAGCTAAGTGCGAAATGCGGTCTCGCATAGAGAACCGAGAGAACTGAGGCTACAGAGAGAGTTGACTGGGAGAAAAAACGCTTAAATTAAAGAACCATAATTGCTTGCAATCGTTGGGAATCCTTATTATCAATGACTCGATGAAGGAAGATGGAAGATTACGTTAAAAGGTTCCTTTGCTGGTGTTATATATTCTTTGTTGCTATATTTTTCAACGTTTAACGCTGACCAATTGAACTATTATCACAGTCAAGGAGGCAACTGACTTTTTGAAGAGTTTTGAAACATTAATGAAAGGACGCTGAAAAACTATATAGCATGAATGTTTCAATGCGTTACATATGATAAAGAACATAAAGGGACATACGTGACTGTTATTGAAATAGGAAGAGCCAACGTTGCTAGTAACACTGGGGGTGTATTTATTTATTTAATTGTTGTACGTGGGTAATACATGTCTGTTTGTTTATATTAAAAAGCATTTATAATAAGAGATATCGAGATATTGGAATATTGTTTAACAGGGAGTACAAACCATAGTAGGTATTTCTTTTTAAAAAAAACGTACTTTGTTTATATATATTTTTCCCTAGTTAATTATTGTTATTTTATACTTGAGGCCAGAACATGTAGGGTAATGGAGAAAGTACGAATGAGATGATCTGTGAGAGTTCCTAGGTGGTAAATTGATAAGGTTATCCATATAAGCTGGAGCTTCACTGTAGAGGATTTTATGCACTAGGATGCAAACTTTAAAAGTTATCTAGTCTTTGACGGGCAGCCAGTGTAGTTTCTCACATAGTGGCCTTGAACTTTCAAACCTCGATTTTCCATAGATCAGCCTTGCAGCTGTATTCTGGGCAGTTTGTAATTTGTTTTGAAGCATTTCTTTGTACCCTGCATAGATTCCATTGCAGTAATCTAGGTGGCTTAATACTAGAGTTTGAACTAGATTGCGAAAAACATCTCTAAGGAAATAAGGCTTTATATGTTTTAGTTTCCAAAAAGCGAAGAATGCTTTCTTGGCAGTAAAGTTTGTTTGTTGCTCCAGTGCTAAGTTTCTATCTACTGTTACTCCTAGGATTTTTAGAGTCTCAGAGATTGGTAAGGCAAGCTCAGGAGTGATTAAGGTGGATGGTTTGTACTTGTTATGGAAAGAGGAGAGTAGAAGGCAATGAGATTTCTCAGTGTTGAGTTTTAGTTTAAATGAGTTAGCCCAAGCAAGCATGGTGTGCAGCCCCAGTCTGATTTCATGGTGTATTTCGCTTAAGTCCTTTTTGAAAGGGATATAGATTGTGATGTCATCCGTGTAGATGAACGGGTTGAGACCAAGTTTGGAAAGAGCTTTTGCCAGAGGAGTCAACATTATGTTGAAGAGTGTTGGGGAAAGAGGTGAGCCCTGAGGCACACCACAGTCTGCTGACCATGGAGGCGATAAACTTGTGTTGGATTTAACTTGGTAGGTTCTTGATGTTAAAAAGCCTTTCAACCAGGCAAGGACGTTTCCACTGGCTCCAAACTAATCAAGTAGCTGTAGCAGGATTGTATGGTTCACCATGTCAAAAGCACTCGACATGACGAATTGTAAAAGTAGAATGCTTTTTCCTACAGCTATTTCCTTTCTGAAGTTGGACAGGAGCGTGACTAGTACAGTTTCGGTGCTATGGTGCTGGCGGAAACCCGACTGTGATTCATGCAAAATATTGAACTGGTTCAGAAATTCCTTGAGTTGTTTGTTAACCATGCTCTCCATCAATTTTACAAATAGTAGAATTGATGCAATCGGTCGATAGTTGGTAAGATCATTGCTTTTTTTCTTGGCATCTTTTGGAATTGGGGTGAGTAAGATATTTCCATGGTGTTCAGGGAATATTCCATTAGTAAGCAGGAAGTTCAAATGTTGTGTTAGATCAGCAGCGAAGCAGGTTGGACGCATTTAATAAGTAGTTTGGGCAAATATCCAATTTGCAAAATTTACTTGAAAATCTGCGTATCTCCTGTGTTACAGAATCAACTTTTAGAGGTGTGAAGTTTGAAAACGTTAGGTCAGCTGGGTGCACGCCGGGACCAGGTGATTAACGTGTGGAGACAACTTTACTGTTGCTCCGGAAGCAGCTTAAAACTTTATTTATTTATTACATTTGTACCCCGCGCTTTCCCACTAACAGCAGTTTCAATGCGGCATACATAGTAGTAAAGATTACATAGTATTGATAGAGAAAATATACGTTAAGTCTAGCAGAATAATAAGAAGAGATAGGTATATAGAAAAGGTAAGGGTGAAGGGAGTAGGGGAAGTTGAAAGCTTTTTTTCTTTCAGAAAGCATTTGAGTAGATGTAAGCATTAGGTTTGCAGGTCATTTAAATTAAGTATATGTGTAGCCTTTGTGCATGAAAGGTGGTGTGGTGTATGTGCTTTCCTATCATTTTAATGGTGTTCTTTTCTTTTTTTTTAATTCTTTTGTATTGAATTTTATTGTAAACCACCTTGATTTTTTTTTTTAAAGGTGGTATATCAAATTGTATAAACTATTCTCTTCCTATAGTAGGAATGAGGATAGTGATGATTAGGAAGAACGTGTAGCATATTTATTTGGGCAGTAACTTATATGGTCAGATCCCATTAAGACTGTAAGTGGGAGTGCATGGGGATTGAATGAGTTAGATTTGTTAGTGGTGTTGTCTTTTTAATAATGTATATTGTGAACTGGTTTGAATGGCTTTTTAACCAAATTGGTATCATATAAACGTTTTATGAATTGAAATGTGCTAGAATCACAGATCCCATACTCCCTCAATACTGCTGCTGCTTTCTCCTAAGTGCTGACACCTGGCTAAGGAGGGAATAGAGTCAGGTGTTGGTTGTGTAGACTGGAAGATTACTGGCACGCCAGGTTCTATCAGCTACTAGCCTGCCTTCAATGAAACCAGCCAGTTTGGTCAAATACTGCCCAATTGATAGTCCTAATTACATTTGGGCTTGGGTTGACCTGAGGCACTGCTGCTGCTGCGGAGAGGTGGGCAACAGTGGTCCGCTTTGGCTCTGCACCAGTTATGAAAGCAGTTGAAGGAAGGGAAGTATATGGGGTAGGAGGAGAGAGAAGAGCATCTAGATGGACTGTATGACAGAATGGAGTAGAATGGCTGAGGGGTGGGGAGCTAAAAGAACAGGGGATAACAATTGGGGGAAGAGGATGGAAAACAACTGGGATGGGGAGCAAATGTTTTTTACCTGGGGACTTGATATACCGCCTTTCACAACAAATCAAAGCGGTTTACAAACAATGAAGTGTAGAGCAAAGAGTTAAAAGTGGGAAGAACGAAAATCAGAGGTGATTTTAGGAGGATTAGGTGCCATTTAGAGGTGTTAATTGGCATGTACACAAGTGATGGAGAAGATGCTATTTATATGTATGTGCAGGTATAATGAACAAATTGAAAGGAAACCTTTTGTGAGTCAAGACTTGGGTGGTCCTTCAAATTATACGTGTATTCTATATTTTAGAATGGCAGTACATGTATACCTGCTAAAACTTCAGCATTGTCATTTACACCTGCTGCAAGTTGCACATAAGGGCCAGTTCAGTTAACTTCTTATTTGGACTTGAGTTTTGAAGGAGAGCTTGAAGGGAGAGTTGTGCTTACCTCTCTGAGGTTAAAAACCAACTCACAATCGCAAAAGTTTGAGCTTCAGAGTTCAACTCAATTTTATATATATATATATATATATATATTTTTTTTTTTCTCCGAAGACAAGCAGGCTGATATTCTCACAAGTGGGTGACGTCACGTCGGCCCCGGAGGATTTTCAAGCAAAATCTAAAAATCTCTTTAACGGCGTTCCGTCGCGCGAGCGATCGCACCCAGCATGTGCGCACACATCTTCCCGCTCGCCGTGCGGACACACCCCTCAGTTCTTCTTTTTCCGCGTCTGAGGAGACATGGAGTTTGTTAGCGCTTCGTGTTTTCTTCAGGTCCTCGGAGTTAAATCTCTTTTTTATTTTACCCTTTCGGGTGTTCTTTATTTTTTCATATGTACCCTTTCTCAGGGCAGGCTCATTGTGGCTTACATATACAGGTACTTTTTGTACCTGGGGCAAGGAAAGGTTAAGTAATTGCCAGAGTCACAAGGGGCTGTGCCTGAAATGGGAATCAAAACTTATAGGGAGGCTTTATTTTTGTGGTGTTTCTTTATAAGTTTATTTTTTTCTTATCAAAGACCTTTAAGCAGGGGTGTGCTGGTAAATTGTTATCTGTGGGCTCTCTCTCGCCAGCAAAGTAAAAGACCAAGCCCACATTTTGGGATCCATTTGTTAAAGTCCCAAAATTCTTAAAAACTTAACAAACGGCTCTCGAGAGCCTGTGAGAGCCTGCTCCAGCACACCACTGGCTTTAAGCCTTGTACCCGCTGCAACCGGACGATCTCTGTCACCGACACGCACAGCTGGTGCATTCAGTGTCTTGGGCCGGATCATCTCCCTGAGAAATGCAAGTAGTGTCTCAAAATGGCGAGACGTACGCTACTTGCCAGGGATGCCCAAAGGAGATAATTTTTGAGTCCGATGAAGACAGATGCATGCTGGGTACAGTGATGCATCGAGTGGGTCTCCACCTGCCTCTGTGCCTCCTGCTTTGCAGGTCATTCGGGCGCATCGGCGGACGTGTCTTGGGCCGGATCATCTCCCTGAGAAATGCAAGTAGTGTCTCAAAATGACGAGACTTATGCTACTTGCTAGGGATGCCCAAAGGAGATCAATTTTTGAGTCCGATAGAGACCGATGCACGCTGGGTACAGTGATGCATCGAGTGGGTCTCCACCTGCCTTGGCGCCTCCTGCTTTGCAGGTCATTCGGGCGCATCGGCGGACGTGTCTTGGGCCGGATCATCTCCCTGAGAAATGCAAGTAGTGTCTCAAACAAGACGTATGCTACTTGCCAGGGATGCCCAAAGGAGATCAATTTTTGAGTCCGATAGAGACCGATGCACGCTGGGTACAGTGATGCATCGAGTGGGTCTCCACCCACCTCGGCGCCTCCTGCTTTGCAGGTCATTCAGGCGCATCGGCGGACGTCTGTATCATCGGTGCCGAGAGCTTTGCTCCCTCTGTTATGGAGGTATCCTGGCATCGGACGTCGGTACCATCGGTACCAGGTATCATGGGTACCATCGGTACCAGATGTCATGGGTACCAGGTATCATCGGTACCATCGGTACCAGGTATCATGGGTACCATCGGTACCAGGTATCATGAGTATCATCAGTACCAGGTACTATCAGTACCATGGGTACCATTGGTACCAGGTATCATGGGTACCATCGGTACCATGTGTACCATCGGTCTCATCGGTACCGTCAGTGCCATGGGTACTATCGGTCCCATCGGTCCCATCTCTGTTATGGACACGCAAGTCATCTGGCAGTCTGGTATCGATTCCCCAGCATTTCTAGATTCTGCCTTTGGCTTCGGTACCATGGGTACCATCGGGTGCCATTGGTGCTAGCGCCTCCTGCGGCATCTAGCTTTTCACCTGGGATTAGATCTCCTTCACCGATGCTGCCTCCGGTATTGGTGTTCACAGCCTACTGGGTCGATTCTCCTTCACTGGAGTCGTCTGGAGAGTCAACTTTTCGACCCCGTCGTAGAGGTTACCGCACCTCCATGTCGGACGGGTTTGGATCTGAGCTGCTCTGTCTGAGTTGTTAGCTCAATTCAATGATGGCTCATCTGATGAACATGAAGGTCATGGAGGTTTTCTCTGCTGAGAATTCTCTAGATCTTCTATCTGTCTTGACACATTACAGTGGAGATTGTGAGTCAGCCCAAGGCCCCAGATGCTCGAGGTCCTGGACTATCCATCTTCACCTAAGTCTTCTACAAGAAGACTGAATCCCAGTATCGGATCCACGGGGAACCCAGTTTCATTAGGCCTCAGTTACCTCATGATTCTGTGGTGGTGGATTCTGCTCTCAGAACAGATAGGAGTTCTAAAAACTTGCTTCGGCGCCCCCGGGGCCAGAGCATACAAACTTAGCCTCTTTTGGGAGAACAGCGTACCAGGCTAGCATGATCACGTCCAAAATTGAGTCCTGCCAGATCTTTACGAGCATTCCCACCGGAGCAGGCTAAACCTTTTCACCAGGTGGTCAGGTAGCACACGGTGTGTCGCAGGTTCCTGTCCAGGGGCATTTTCGACACTTGTAATGTAACATCTAGATTTCTGCTCTGGGTATAGTGATGCACAGACTCTCATGACTGCGTGCCTCTCACCTGGAGGAGGGGACTCAGCAGAAAATTGGATAAACCCCGGGATGGCCGACGGACGGGAGCCCTAACAAGGAGCTCCCGAACTGAGAAAGCTCCTAAGCCGATCCAGCCCCCCGGGCTGTGAATCAGGGCACGAGGATAGTAGGGGCGAGCCATAGCCGCATCTCGGGCGGCTTCGGGCGGCCACTCCACTGCCTAACCTGATCGCGAGGCCAGCGTGGCTAGCAGTGGGCCCAGCCACTCGACCACGAGGCGGGCTGAAAGGACCGCACAGCAACCGACGGACGACCTTGGTGATTCCTCCACCACAAAGTAACGCTGCTGCCGACTACCACCCACCCGCCGGGGTACAATCCGTAATCACCCTCCTCAGCAGCCGATCACCTCCCACCCACCAAGACTTACTGAAGTCCAGCTGGTTTCCTGCCGAACCCGTCTCCGACACCATCGCAAAGGACATTCCTGCGGGGTGAGCTTGTTGGCACTGAGTCTACCGACTCGAAAGCTCACCCTCGGCCGTCGCGCTCCCCGGCAGGAACTGCCCGGGACTGTGTCGGCTGGGAGTCGGACGGAGTTCGCCTGCCTGCACCGTGATTCTTCCTGACTGGGCTGTTGGGCTGTTGGGGTGGCGCACAGCGCGGCTGTCTTCTACAAGCGCCCTGGTCGCTCCGCTGTTTGAGGGCAGCCCAGATCGGTTGCTCTGCAGCCCAGCTGCCCTAGCTTTCCCTGGTCCACCCAAGCCAGCTTCTCTCTGCTTGCTTGCTCCAGTCTGACGGTTCCAGCTTGTTCCAGTCCGCTGATCCAGCTTCCTCCCTGCTTGATCCGGTTCATCTGCTCCGGCCTGCCTGCTTGCTCCAGTCCAGCTGCCCTAGCGTGTTCCAGTCCGCCTGATCCCAGCTTCCCCTGCTTGTTCCAGTGTTCCAGTCCGCCTGCTCCAGCTTCTCCAAATGCTCTAGTGTGTTCCAGTCCGCCTGCTCCAAGCTTATTCCAGTCTACACGACCCCATCTTGTTCCAGTCCGCCCGATCCCAGCTTGTTCCAGTCCGCCGATCCAGCTTCCCCTGCTTGCTCCAGTGTTCCAGTCCGCCTGCTCCAGCTTCTCCCTGCTTGCTCCAGCCCATCTGCTCGAGTCTACTAGCTCCGGCATACCTGCTCCAGCCTGCCTACTCCAGTACATCTGCTCCAATGTGTTCCAGTCCGCCTGAACCAACTCTCCCTGCTTGTTCCAGTACACCTGCTCCAGTCTGCCTGAACCAGCTTCTCCCTGCTTACTCCAGTACACCTGCTCCAGCCTGCCTGCTCCAGTACATCTGCTCCAGCGTGTTCCAATCCACCTGAACCTGCTTCTCCCTGCTTGTTCCAGTCCATCTGCTCCAGCCTGCTTGCTCCAGCTTCTCCCTGCTCGTTCCTGTTCATCTGCTCCAGTCTGCCTGAACCAGCTTCTCCCTGCTTATTCCAGTACACCTGCTCCAGCCTGCCTGCTCCAGCGTGTTCCAATCCACCTAAACCTGCTTCTCCCTGCTTGTTTCAGTCCATCTGCTCCAGCCTGCTTGCTCCAGCTTCTCCCTGTTCGTTCCTGTTCATCTGCACCAGCTTGTTCCAGCCCACCTGCTAGTTTGTCAGCCATTGACTTACCTGCCTGCCTGCTAGCTTGCTAGCTCGTCAGCCATTGACTTACCTGCTCTCCAGTTTCTCCCTGCTCGTTCCTGTCCTTCTGCATCAGTATGCTCCAACCCGCCTGCTAGCTTGTCAGCCAGCATCTCCCTGCTCGTTCCTGTCCATCGGCTCCAGCATGCCCCAACCCGCCTGCTAGCTTGTCACCCATTGATTTACTTGCCTACCTGATAACTTGTCAGCCACTGACTTACCTGCCCCCCAGCCTCCCCCTGCTCGTCCCTGTCCATCCGCACCAGCTTGCTCCAGCCCGCCTGCAAGCTCGGCAGCCACTGCCTCACTTGCCTGCTGCTGTCGGCCACTGACTTACCTGCTCTCCAGTCCACCTATCCCTCCAATTCCAAGCCTCCGGCTCACCGCTCTATCTATCTGCTTCTCACCTCAGCCACTACACTTACACCTGTTACACCGCAATCACTACTTATGGCCCCTGTCCACATCCTCTTCCTTGCCCTGTCCCTTCCTAATCTTTTTCCCCTCCCCCTACCGCTGGAACTCATTACCCACCTGTTTTCCCTCCCAAACTTGCCCGCTTCGGCAACACCCTATTCATCCCCACCCCCTCACCATCTCTCTTATCCCCCTCCTCCTTCCTAGCCCTCAACCTTCAACACCTCCTTCCTGCCATTAACCCTTCACCATTCCTCCTAAGTGCACCCCGTCTTCGTCGCCTTCGTTGCCCGACCTCCCCCACCCTCCTCCGCACTCTCCTACTCCTCCTCCTGCTATCCGCGGGAGACATTAATCCTAATCCAGGCCCCCCTCACCTGTCCTCCTCCTATCCATGCAAACGATTCCATGATGTCTCCAATCTCGTTTCTATTCCCCTCCTCTCCCCCCTCTTCCCTCCCCTTCTCATGTGCCTTGTGGAATGCCCACTCGGTCTGTAACAAACTGCCCTTCACCCATGATCTCTTCATCTCTCGTTCCCTTCAACTCCTCGCCCTAACTGAAACCTGGCTCTCCCCCGACGATTCTGCCTCAGTCGCGGCCCTTTGTCATGGAGGTTATCTCTTCTCCCACACTCCCCGCCCAGATGGCCGCGGTGGAGGCGTTGGGCTACTTCTCTCGCCCTCCTGTAGTTTCCAACCCCTCCTCCTACCGCAGTCTCACTGCTTCTCGTCCTTTGAAGCTCACTCCATCCGGCTATTCTACCCATTACCACTCAGAATTGCAGTCATCTACCGCCCCCCTGATAAGCCCCTCTCTTCATTCCTTACTGACTTCGATGCTTGGCTCTCAGTCTTTCTTGATCCCGCATCTCCATCCCTCATTCTTGGTGATTTTAACATTCACGTTGACAACCCATCCAACTCCTACGCTTCTAAATTCCTCACTCTAATATCCTCCTTTAACCTCCGACTATGCTCCACCACCCCTATTCACCGTGATGGCCATTGTCTCAACCTCGTTCTCTTCTCCTCCTGCTCACCTTCCAATTTCTGCACCTCAGTCCTTCCTATCTCAGATCATCACCTAATCACACTCACACTTCATCACCCTCCCCCTCAACCTTGTCCAACTATAACCACTGCCTTCAGGAATCTCCAAGCTGTCGACCCCCCTACCCTATCCTCTCACATGTCCAATCTCTTCCCTTCCATCTCGTCTTCTGAATCTGTCGACACGGCTGTCTCTACCTACAATGAAATTCTCTCCACTGCTCTGGATACCCTAGCTCCATCTGTCGCTCGCCCCACTAAGCGCATTAATCCTCAGCCCTGGTTAACCCCTTGCATCCGTTACCTTCGCTCCTGCACCCGATCTGCTGAACGACTATGGAGGAAATCTCGCACCCTGTCAGATTTCACCCATTACAAATTCATGCTATCCTCCTTCCAGACCTCCCTATTCCTTGCCAAACAGGAATATTATTCTCAATTAACCAATTCTCTCAGCTCCAACCCTCGTCGCCTCTTTGCCACCCTCAACTCCCTACTCAAGGTGCCTTCCGCTCCCACCCCCCCTCAATCTCTCCTCAAACACTAGCTGACTACTTCCGCGATAAAGTGCAGAAGATAAACCTTGAATTCACTTCCAAGCCTTCTCCTCCCTGTGACTTCTTAACCCACTCACACAACCAACCTAACATAGCCTCCTTCTCCTCCTTCCCTGAGATCACCGAAAAGGAAACTGCTCGCCTTCTTTCTTCCTCTAAGTGCACCACCTGTTCCTCTGATCCCATTCCCACCAATCTGCTTACCAACATCTCTCCTACAGTTAACCCCTCAATCTGTCACATCCTCAACCTCTCTCTCTCCACTGCTACTATCCCTGACACCTTCAAGCACGCTGTAGTCACACCACTTCTCAAAAAACCATCACTTGATCCCACCTGTCCCTCCAATTACCTCCCCATCTCCCTTCTACCCTTCCTCTCCAAATTACTTGAACGCGCTGTCCACAGCTGCTGCCTTGATTTCCTCTCCTCTCAGGCCGTCCTCGATCCGCTTCAATCCGGCTTTCGCCCACTACACTCGACAGAAACAGCACTTTCTAAAGTCTGCAATGACCTGTTCCTTGCCAAATCCAAAGGTCACTATTCCATCCTCATCCTCCTCGACCTATCTGCCGCCTTTGACACCGTCAATCATAATTTACTTCTTGACACCCTGTCCTCATTCGGGTTCCAGGGTTCCGTCCTCTCCTGGTTCTCCTCGTATCTTTCCCAACGCACCTTCAGAGTATTTTCTAATGGCTCTTCTTCCACCCCCGTCCCACTCTCTGTTGGGGTTCCTCAAGGATCTGTCCTTGGACCGCTTCTTTTCTCGACATACACCTCTTCCCTGGGCTCGCTGATCTCATCACATGGTTTCCAGTACCATCTCTATGCCGATGACACCCAGCTCTACCTCTCCACTCCCGACATCACAGTCGAAACCCAGGCGAATGTTTCGGCCTGCCTTTCAGACATCGCTGCCTGGATGTCCAACCGGCATCTGAAACTGAACATGGCAAAGACTGAGCTCCTTGTCTTTCCACTTAAACCCTCCTCTCCTCTTCCCCCACTTTCTGTCTCTGTTGACAACGCCCTCATCCTCCCCGTCTCCTCAGCCCGCAATCTCAGAGTCATTTTCGACTCCTCCCTCTCCTTCTCTGCCCATATCCAGCAGACAGCTAAGACCTGTCGCTTCTTCTTCTATAATATTAGCAAAATTCGCCCATTCCTCTCTGAACAGACCACCCGAACCCTCGTCCACTCACTCGTTACCTCTCGTCTTGACTATTGCAACCTTCTCCTCGCTGGTCTCCCGCTTAGCCACCTATCCCCCCTCCAATCTGTCCAAAATTCCGCCGCACGTCTTATCTACCGCGTGAACCGATACTCTCATATCACCCCTCTCCTCAAGTCACTTCACTGGCTCCCGATCCGCTACCGTATACAGTTCAAACTTCTCCTATTGACCTTCAAGTGCACTCAATCTGCTGCCCCCCATTACCTCTCCACCCTCCTTTCCCTGTATGTCCCCACCCGTAACCTCCGCTCTCAGGACAAATCACTCCTATCTGTACCCTTCTCCACCACCGCTAACTCCAGACTCCGCCCCTTCTGCCTTGCATCAACTTATGCCTGGAACAGACTTCCCGAACCCATACGCCATGCGCCCTCCCTGCCCATTTTCAAGTCCTTACTCAAAGCCCATCTCTTCTCCCTTGCTTTTGGCGCCTAATCACGTTCCCCATTCATGATACCTACACTGACTACATGGTTTTACTACCTTTAGATTGTAAGCTCTCTTGAGTAGGGACTGTCCTTCCCCTTGTTTAAAATTGTACAGCGCTGCGTAACCCTAGCAGCGCTATAGAAATGCTAAGTAGTAGTAGTAGTAGTAAAATTGTAGATATTCTGTGCATACACTTCCTCATCTCGGAAGTTCTTTAAAGGGAAGAGAAGTTTTCTTTACGCCTTAAGGGGTCGTACGTATACTCCTGCTTCTCGACAGCCGGTTCAGGCTCTGCCACAGCACGCTCGTTGTAGTCAACGGCGTGCGCCTAAGCAGGCCCCTGCAGCTACTCCGCAAAAACCAGGGACGGGTTTTTGACTGGCTCCAATTCAGCATAGCCACCATAAATAAAAAAATGTCCGTACCGGCCAATCTGCCTGTCGGGGGGAGGTTTAAATTTTTTCCACCAAAGGTGGCTTCTTGTAACCTCCAACCGGTGGGTTCTTCAAATAGTCCGGTTACTACTACTACTACTACTACTATTTAGCATTTCTATAGCGCTACAAGGCATACGCAGCGCTGCACAAACATAGAAGATACACTCTCAATCTGGAATCAAACCCTCCACATTGCTCACTGGGAGCTTAATTCCTTAGCTTCCATCACAAGTAGGTACTTGCAGAGGAACTCTCCGCCTTTTTCAGCGCCAATGCGGTCGAGCCCGTTCCACCAGGGCAAGAAGGGTTGAGATTCTATTCCAGGTGCTTCCTTGTGGGTTGCGTCCCATCATAGACATAAGGGGCCTGAACAGATATTTGGTTCAGGATGCTTTCCCTGGGCATCCTTCTTCCCATACTTCAGGAAAACGATTGGCTATGCTCTCTGGACTTACAGGATACTTATACCCAGTTTGCGTCCAGAGTATGTTTTCCTAGTGCCTAGCTGTTGTTGCAGCGTCTCTTCATGGACTGGGAGTGCATGTGTTCCCTTATCCCGATGATTGCCCATCTCAACAGATTACAGCTCAGTAAATATTGAGACTTCTAGGCACATGGCTTCCACAGTTCACGTAACTCCCATAGCACATTTACACATGACATCCGCTCAGTGGATCCTAGCTTCCCAGTGGTATCAAGTTCAGGGTATCTAGAGGATGTGACCCAACTGTTCACCAGTTTTAGGAATTCCCTTCAGAGGTAGTCAGTTCTCTCCAATTTGATTCTGGGGCGTCCCGTCCAACTTCCTCAGCCACAAAAGCTGCTGACGAAGGTTGCATCCCTCCTGGAGTCGGCTAACCAACCAAATTATTCTAATTCAACCAATCGGGTTGCAATGTACTCGATAACAAACGGGTACTGGATCTTGCCCTCTGAGTCAGGATGCCATGCAGATGTAGCGGTGGGCCCGCCAACGCGGCATGTTTTCTCCAAGCCACTTATCTAGTTGGCGTAAACAACAGTCTGGCCGACAGGCTGAGCAGGATAATGCTACAGTCATGGTCGTTGAGCATGGCTGTAGCTCGAAAGATCTTCCGGGAGTGAGACACCCCCTCAGTGGATCTTTTTGCCACTTAGTCCAATCACAAAGTCCCTCAGTTCTGTTCCAGGCTGCAGGTTCACGACAGGCTAGCATCGGATGCCTTTCTCCTTCATTGGGGGACAGGCTTTCTGTATGCATATCCTCCTATACCTCTGGTGGAAAAGACTTTGCTGATTCTCAAGCAAGATTGTGGAGCCATGATTCTGATTGCTCCCTTTTAGTCGCGTCAGATATGGTTCCCTCTTCTTCTGGAGTTGTTCTTCAGAAGAACCCTGGAGATTGGAAGGTTTTCCAGCTCTCATTACGCAGAGCGAGGGGGCACTTCTGCATCCCAACCTCCAATCTCTGGCTCGCACGGTCTGGATGTTGAGAGTGTGGATTTCGCCTCTTTGGGTCTTCCAGAGAGTGTCTCCCGATTCTTGCTTGCTTCCAGAAAAGATTCCACGAAGAGGTGTTATTCTTTTTCATGGAAGAGGTTTGCCATCTGGTGTGACAGCAAGGCCCTAGATCCTGCCTCTTGTCTTATACAGACCTTGCTTGAGTTCCTTCTACACCTGTCTGAGTCTGGTCTCAAGACCAACTCTGTAAGTGTTCATCTTCGTGCAATAAGTGCTTATCATCAACGTGTAGAAGGTCAGCCTATCTCTGGACAGCCTTTAGCTGTCCACTTCATGAGAGGTTTACTTCTCCCCCAATATTGAGAGAATTCCTTGTATGTGTTCAGGGGGGGGTTATTTCTGTTGGGCTTAGCACCCCCAATAATTTTGAAAGTTGGCTCTTATGCTTCAGTCAAAGCCCCTATCAAACCTTCTCCAGTGTCTTGGGGTCTCAATGTCGTTTTCATCCAGCTGCTGAAAGCTCAATTCGGGCCACTGGATTCCTGCCATCTGAAGTATTGGACCTGGAAGGTCGTTTTCCTTGGTGGCTGTTCCTTCAACTCATAAGGTCGGTGAGCTTCAGACTCTAGTAGCTCAAGCGCCTTACCTTACTTTTCATCTTAACAGAGTAGTTCTCCGCATGCCATCAAAGTTCTTACTGACGGTGGTATCGGAGTACCATCTGATCCAGTCAATTGTCTTACCAACATTCTTTCTCCCTCATCTTACAAGCCCTGGCGAAAGCAAGCTGCGCACTTTGGACTGCAAAAGAGCGCTGGCCTTTTTACGTGGAGCGGACGAGCCCCCTCAGACAGTCCGCCCAGTTGTTTATTTCTTTTAATGCCAATAGAGAGGAGTTGCTGTCGGAAACCGCACCATTTCTTCTTGGCTAGCAGATTGCATTTCCTTCATTTTTGTCCAAGCTGGACTGACTCTAGAGGGCCATGTCACGGCTCACAAAATTAGAGCCATGGCTGAGTCGGTGGCTCATCTAAGATCAGTCACTATTGAAGAGATCTGCAAGGCTGCGGCGTGGTCATCAGTCCACACATTCACATCTCATTACTGCCTTCAGCAGGATAGCCGACGCGACAGTCGGTTTGGGCAGTCGGGGCTGCAGAACTTATTTGGGGTTTAGAATCCAACTCCAACCCTCCTAGGCCCATTTTTGTTCTGTTCCAGGCTACACTCATTTAGATGTTTCTTCTTTTCAGGTCAATTTTTATTCTGTCCTCGCCGTTGCGAGGCTAAATTGACCACTGTTTGTTGTGTTGTGTAAGCCTGGAAGCTAGGGATACCCCACTTGTGAGAATATCAGCCTGCTTGTCTTCAGAGAAAGAGTAGTTACTTACCTGTAACAGGTGTTCTCCGAAGACATCAGGCTGCATATTCTCACAAACCCTCCCACCTCCCCTTTTGGAGTTGTCTCCTTCATCTTTTGGATTTAACTGAGGGGCGTGTCCGCACGGCGAGCGGGAAGATGTGTGCGCACATGCATGGTGCGATCGCTCGCGCGACGGAACGCCGTTAAAGAGATTTTTAGATTTTGCTTGAAAATCCTCCGGGGCTGACGTGACGTCACCCACTTGTGAGAATATGCAGCCTTCTGTCTTCGGAGAACACCTGTTACAGGTAAGTAACTACTCTATATACACACACAACCACATTTTCCTGTACAATTTTGAGTTCAATGTGGCTAACAAGCTAAAAAGAAGTCATTAAAAATATGAAAAAAAAAGTAAACCCACTTATCAATAAGGAAGAATCATAAATATATAAAGAATTCAATAATAAAGCATAATGGGGAGAATGGAAGGGGGAGATTAGGCACCAGGATCAATTGACAGAAGTTTTTTGAAAAGGAAAGATTTCAAAAACTTATAAAAGACCAAATAATGATGTTGGGATCTTTTATTTTTCAGCAAGGAATTCCAACATTTAGTACCTTGGTATGAAAAAGTAGTTGAATATATAGATTTATAAACTATTTTCTTGCAGGTAGGGAAATGAAGACACAGGTAGGTAGTCTGTTGCACCAAAGATTGAATTGCAAGAAGGCAAAAGTAACAAGAGGCAACATATAGTCAGGGTCAATACCATACAAAATCTGAAATATGAGAGCACAGAATTTGAATACAATCCTAGCCCTATGCAAATATATCAGCAAAGGAGTAGCCCTCTCAAAGTGTGGTACATGCATGACAAGTCTAGCCACAGTATTTTGAGCAGTTTGCAGTTTCCTTAAAATACATTCTTTACACCCTGCATAGATAGAATTACAATAATCAAACTGGGTCAAAACAGGAGATTAGACAAGTAATCTGAAAATATCAATTGAAAACAGGCGCCTAATGCGATTCAGCTTCCAAAGTAATTAAAAAGATTTAGTAACAACTGAGGACACCTGATTCAAAGGTTAAATGCCAATCGACAGCAACTCCTAAAATTTTTAGACTGGACTCCAAAGGATAAGAAATACAGTCAGTGCTAAAATTGCTGTAGGGATCATGGTCAAACTGAAAGAACTGACAAATCAACTTGCAGAACTATTGTTAGTAATATGTAATTTATCCTTAAAATCGGGCATGGTACTGGATGATTTGAGGGTGGCCAATGTAATGCCAATTTTTAAAAAAGGTTCCAGAGGAGATAAGGGAAATTATAGAACAGTGAGTCTTACGTCTGTGCCGGGCAAAATGGTAGAGACTACTATAAAGAACAAAATTACAGAGCATATTTAAAAGCATGGATTAATGAGACAAAGCCAACATGGATTTAGTGAAGGGAAATCTTGCCTCACCAATCTATTACATTTCTTTGAAGGGGTGAACAAACATGTGGATAAAGGTGAGCCGGTTGATATTGTATCTGCAAACGAACCTTTTCCGGAGAGGGGAAGGTGGTAGAACTAGAGGACATGAAATGGGATTGAAGGAGGGCAGACTCAAGAAAAATGTCAGGAAGTATTTTTTCACGGAGAGAGTGGTGGATGCTAGGAATGCCCTCCCGCGGGAGGTGGTGGAGAGGAAAACGGTAGCGGAATTCAAACATGCGTGGGATAAACATAAAGGAATCCTCCTCAGAAGGAAGGGATCCCCAGAAGCTTAGCCGGTGGTGGGAAGCAGGGCTGGTGATTGGGAGGTGGGGATAGTGCTGGGCAGACTTATACGGTCTGTGCCAGAGCCAGTGGTTGGGAGGCGGGGATAGTGCTGGGCAGACTTATACGGTCCGTGCCCTGAAAAAAACAGGTACAAATCAAGGTAAGGTATACACAAAAAATGGCACATGTGAGTTTATCTTGTTGGGCAGACTGGGTGGACCGTGCAGGTCTTTTTCTGCCGTCATCTACTATGTTACTATGTATATCTGGATTTTCAGAAGGCGTTTGACTACCTCATGAAAGACTCTAGAGGGAATTGGAGAGTAATGGGATAGGAGGTAGTGTCCTATTGTGGATTAAAAACTGGTTAAAGGATAGAAAACAAGAGAGTAAGGGTAAATGGTCAGTATTCTCAATGGAGAATGGTAGTTAGTGGGGTTCCCCAGGGGTCTGTGCTGGGATCACTGCTTTTTAACATATTTTTAAATGACCTAGAGATTGGGGTAACTAGTGAGGTAATTAAATTTGCTGACAACACAAAGTTATTGGGGCTGGCTGGCTGGCTGGCTGGGTTCACATCATGCTCTGCAACTTAGACTAAATAACTACATTTTCTGCTTATTTACAACCCAAACTTTTACTGACTTCTGCTCAGTCTGTGTTGAGGTACCAGTCCTCAGTGTTACTCGGAACTTCTTCCATTTATTTTTGGCAGGAGAAAGGACATTTTATCTCCCCTAAATAACTCTCCTCATGCATTGAGACTGGAGCTGGATCCTTATTTAAATCTATCCTTCCTCTGGAACAATAAACATGCATCAATTGGACCATCCAAATATATCAGAACCAGAAACTCTAAAGTTCATACCTGCAATCCGTGAGTTAAAAAAATTGTTATTTTAACTACATAATCTACTTCTGTAACTCTGAATCTTTTAGATTCTTTAACTCTGAATCTTTTAGATTCCTTAAAACTAAAGGAAACCTATGCACTGTCTCCAAGAATTTCACATAGAAGAACATAAGCACCGCCTTACTGGGAAAAGACCAAGGGTCCATCAAGCCTAGCATCCTGTCTCCGACAGTGTCCAATCCAGACCTCAAGAACCCGGCAAAAACCCAAAAACAAAACAAAAATTTAAATGAATAATGTTCAATGGACTTTTCCTTCAGGAATCTGTCCAAACCCCCTTTAAACTCAGCAATGCCAACTGCTGTCACTACATTTTCCGGCAACGAGTTCCAGAGTCTAACTACGCACCGAGTAAAGAAAAACTTTCTCCTATTTGTTTTAAATCTACCACATTCTAGCTTCATCTTATTTTCCCTGGTTCTGTTATTGTTAGAAAGTGTAAACAAACGCTTCACATTTGTCCGCTGCATTTCACTCATTTTCTTGTAGACTTCTATCATATCACCCCTCAGCCGCCTCTTCTCCAAGCTGAAGAGCCCTAACCGTCTTTAGCCTTTCCTCATAGGGAAGTCCTCCCATCCCTTTTACCATTTTCGTCGCCGTTCTCTGCACCTTCTCCAATTCCTTTATATCTTTTTTGAAGTGCGGTGACCAGAACTGAACACAATACTCAAGGTGTGGTCTCACCATGGAGCGATACAACAGCATTATAACATCCGCGAATTTGTTTTCCATCCCTTTCCTAATAATACTCAACATTCTGTGTGCGCCTTCTTAGCGCCGCAGCACACTGAGCAGAAGTTTTCAACGTCTTGTCCATGATGACTCCCAGATCCCTTTCTAGGTCTGTAACTCCTAATGTGGAACCTTGCATGACATAGCTGTAATTCGGGTTCCTCTTTCCCACATGCATCACTTTGCACTTGTCAACATTGAACTTCATCTGCCATTTGGACGCCCAATCTCCTAGTCTCGCGAGGTCCTCCTGTGATCTTTCACACTCCTCCTGCGACTTGACGACCCTGAATAACTTTGTGTCATCTGCGAATTAATTACCTCACTAGTTACTCCCATCTCTAGGTCATTTATAAATATGTTAAAAAGCAGCGGTCCCAGCACAGACCCCAGAGGGATCCCACTAACTACCCTTCTCCATTGAGAATACTGACCATTCAACCCTACTCTGTTTCCTATCTTTCAACCAGCTCTTAATCCTCAATAATACCCTACCTCTGATCCTATGACTCTCCAGTTTCCTCTGGAGTCTTTCATGAGGCACCTTGTCAAACACCTTCTGGAAATCCAGATACACAATATCCACCGGCTCCCCATTGTCCACATGTTTGTTCACCCCCTCAAAAAAAATGCAGTAGATTGGTGAGGCAAGACCTCCCGTCACTAAATCCGTGCTGACTGTCTCATGAGCCCATGTTTTTGTTTGTGCTCTGTAATTTATTTTCTTAATAATAGCCTCTACCATTTTGCCCGGCACCGATGTCAGACTCACCGGTCTATAATTTCCCGGCTCTCCTCTGGAACCTTTTTTAAATATCGGCGTTACATTGGCCACCCTCCAGTCTTCCGGTACCTCACCTGATTTTAGGGATAGATTGCATATTACTAGCAGTAGCTCAGTTCATTTTTCAGTTCTATTAATACTCTTGGATGAATACCATCCGGTCCTGGTGATTTACTACTCTTCAGTTTGCAGAACTGACCTATTACATCCTCCAAGTTTACAAAGAATTTGTTTAGTTTCTCTGACTTGCCAGCTTCAAATACCCTTTCCGGCACCAGTGTCCCTCCCAAATCCTCCTTGGTGAAGACCGAAGCAAAGAATTCATTTAACTTCTCTACTACAGCTTTGTCTTCCCTGATCACCCCTTTAACACCACTGTCGTCCAGCAGCCCAACCAGTTCTTTAGCCGGCTTCCTGCTTTTGATGTATCTAAAAATTTTTTTTATTATGTGTTTTCGCTTCTAATGCTAATTTTTTTTCAAAGTCCTTTTTCGCCCTCCTTATCTCTGCTTTGCATTTGGCTCGGCATTCCTTATGTTTTAATCCACAAAGATTCCAATAAGGGTTTTGTATCCTGCAATATTTGCAGCCTATCCGAGTCAAAGTTCTCATTAATATACAGTGCTACCCCTCCTCCAATCCTATCTACCCTATCAGTACGATATAATTTGTAGCCCGGTATGACTGTGTCCCACTGGTTATCTTCCTTCCACCAGGTCTCAGAGATGCCTATAATATCCAATTTTTCACTGTGTGAAATGTATTCCAGCTCTCCCATCTTATGTCTCAGGCTCTTTGCATTTGCATATAGACATTTCGAGGCATGCTTGTTGCTCAGTTTTATATCACGTTTAATACATGGCATTATTAATATGTTATCTTATGTCTGGTAATTTTTAATTTTACTTAAGGCCATCTGATCCACTGCAGTTTCTTTGACATCCTTACTTACAAGGAGGCTATTCTTCCCTGTTTGGGTGATATCCTCAAAAGATACCTTATCCTGAACCATGCGCTTTTGAGCGACTGTCAGCCTTCCCCCCGCTTCTAGTTTAAAAGTTGTTCTAGTTCCTTTTTAAATGTTGACGCCAGCAGCCTGGTCCCACCCTGGTTAAGGTGAAGCCCATCAGATCGGAATAGGCTCCCCCTTCCCCAGAATGCTGCTCAGTTCCTGACAAATCCAAAACCCTCATCCCTGCACCATCATCTCATCCACGCATTGAGACTCCAGATCTCTGCCTGTCGCTTGGGCCCTGCTAAGTGCAGCCATTTGTTTCTCTTTTTGATGGAAGACTTTGATCTCACAGGCCTGGTCTGAATTTACAACTTTAAAAGGTCTCTTCTTTAGCTATTAAAGCCTTAACCCTGCATTGCCAACTAGGAAGGCTGCTGATCTACAGGGTGTACTCCAAAGATTGGATTGCAGCACCACCCAGTGAAATTTTGCCTAACTAGCTTCTGACACAAAAATGTGTCATGCAAGCATCTCAGTGGTGTGTGGGAGAAGAAACCATAACCCTCACAAACCAAAGAGAAGGCAAAAGTGCAAGAGGTCAAACACCTACATAACAGTACTTAAAGGATCACCTCATTGTCACACCAAAGCTACCCACAGCACCCTCAGACCACACTTGGGAACTATAGGACTGGTGAATGCCAGAGCAGCTGCAAAGAAATCCTCGGTGATCCATGATGCCATAAATAAACAGCATCTTGACATCCTAGGAAACCTGGCTAGATGAAAGTGGGGGGTTACTACTGGCTGAACTATGCCCAACAGGTTTCAACATTCAGCATCAACCAAGACCAGGATGACAGGGTGGAGGGGTAGCAGTCTTGATTCGGGGGACAATCAAACTGCGCAGAATATCCACCCCCCAGCTACATGGATCACAATCTCTTTTAATCCAACTTGAAGAGGAGAAGCCAATCTGGCTGTTCATGATTTACAGATCACCTCGTAACAACACATTATCTGTGCAAGAACTCCTAGACCTGATTACTCAAGTGACCCTGAATTACCCTAGGCTGGTGATCATGGGAGACTTCAATCTACACATCAAAACCCCAGATACCACCACAGCTGCCTTTCTGGACATGATGACAGCACTAGGATTTACACAGGGGATCAATTCTCCAACCCACGAAAAGGGTCACATACTAGACCTGGTATTCTACAAAGGAGTGGATATCCCAGAATTCTGGGATAACAGTATTGAAATAACACCCCTATCATGGTTAGACCATTTTCTAATTAAATTCTCCCTAAGTGACCACCTGAAACAAATGGCACCTCCCAGAGTTTGGAAGGAGATCAGAGACAAAAAAAAGCTGACCGCTGAGAATTAACTAGAGGCCTTGGACTATCCACATGTAGATGAAAAGACAGCAGTGTGAGAAGAAGTTGACATCTGGAATACACACCTAGCCAAGACCGTAGAGAAAACAGCACCACTAAAAAAGGTCTTATGCCCCACTCACAAACGCTCACCTTGGCTTTCTCCAGAACTTTGGATCCTTAAACGCGAAGGATGAAAACTGGAAAGGGGGTGGCGCAAATCTCACCTGGATGAAGACAGGCTAAACTGCAGGAAGCACGTGGCAAAGTACCGTCAAGCCTTAACAGCAACCAAAAAACAGTATTTCTCTCAATGCATTGCACAGGCTGCCAACTCAACCAAGCAGCTGTTCAGTATAGTAAACAGCCTACTGCACCCCCCACAACAAAACCAGCCTGCCCAGTCTAAACTGAACTGCAATGATTTTGCTGCATACTTTGCCAACAAAATTAAAAGTCGTCACCAGGATTTACAGGCAATCCCACCCAGTGCCCAACCAGTCAACCAGGGGTGCACAAACTCGCCCCCTCCTAACAGAGACAGATGGAACACTTTTAAACTAATGACAGAGGAGAGCCTTGACAAAATCCTAAGAGACCTTCGACCAACTATCTGCTCCCTCGATCCCTGCCCATCAAAGATAGAGCAGCAGGCAAGTATGGGCCTTATAGAAGGCGCCACAAAAATTGTGAATACCTCTTTCTAATGGGCAACTACCAACAGCATTAAAAAGGGCAGTGGTTTGCCCTCTGCTGAAGAAAAACAACCTTAACCAGGACAAACTTGAAAGTTACAGGCCAGTATTCAACATCCTGTTTCTAGGGAAACTCATAGATGACATCTTGCTAGCATGACTGACAGAAACAGGTATCAATGGTACAGTAATTGCCTGGTTCAGATCCTATCTATCAGACAGGCAACAATCCTTAATGTTTGGCAGCAACTCATCACCACCATGGACACTGACCTACGGGGTACCACAAGGATCGATACTGTCACCTATTCTGTTCAATATCTACCTCAAGCCACTAGCTGAGCTGATTCAGTCAGTGGACACTCAGTTGTACATCTAAGCGGATGATGTGCAGCTACTCATACCCATTGAACCTGACTTACCTATAGCCTTGAATAAACTGATCACTTGTCTAACATCAATTCAAGAATGGGCTAAACACAACAAACATTGCCTGAACCGAAGTAAAACCGAGCTTCTCCTGGTCCCTAACACAAGTGGATACATACCTGACATCAAAATCCCTTTTGGGAAGTATGAACTCCCCCTCAAATCACAAGTCAGGAACCTTGGAATACAGTTAGATTCAACACTCACTCTGATTCCCCAAATCCAAGTAACCTTCAAGAGCTGCTTCTATTATCTGCGAGAAGGTAAATCTTATCCCAGTTGTGCATGCCATGGTAACATCAAGACTGGATTACTGCAATGCACTATACAATGGTCTGACTACAAAGGGCCTGCACCAGCTCCAGTTGATTCAGAATGCAGCAGCAAGACTCATAGAAGGTTGCAAGCGACGTGACCACATCACACCATTTTTGCAAAACCTTCATTGGCTACCAGTACAATACAGGGCTAAATTTAAAACTCTCTGATCTTCAAGGCCCTGAAAGGAAATGGCCCCGAGTATCTGAAGAATAGGATGATCCTCCACACATCGCCAAGGACACTAAGGTCCTCCGAAGGACTTTCACTAACTACACCCTCTCCAAAACATATTACACGATGTGATACCCGCAAGCAAGCCTTCTCCGGAGTAGCCCCCACTTCCTTGTCACCAACAGCTGATGAATCCATTAACTGATGGGTTGTATCTGCCTACCAGCATGTGGAGATAGAGAACACTGAAAGCACATGGTGTTCCAAGACGCCCAACCCCTTCTGCCTTCAGTATAACTCTATCTCCCAGCAGGTGTGGACGTTGCTTCTCAGCTCCTGGATTTCTGCCTGGGGTGGCTCCTGTGCTTTGCCAGTAGAGCAGGGGGGTTGTGACTGGTGGTGCCCACTTTAAATGCATACTTGGTTTTCCCTGGCCCTGCCTTACCCCATTCCCCCTCCTCCCGGAGTTTCTCTGTGGCTGCCTGCCTCTAACTTTCCTCACAGTAAAAAAACAAAACGAAACAGAGAGAGGCTTTCTCCTGAGCTCCTGGTTCGGTGTAGCTTGACCGCAGTTCGTTTGACTTGGTCTCCTGAGGTGAGAGTGGTGCCCAGTTTCTCCCTGGAGGTTCCCGCTGACAGTGCTCTGTGCGGGGTAAGTTTTGGCGCAAAGGTGCCATTTTGTTTTCTGTATTTGATGGCTGCTGAAGGGGTTAAGCGCTGCTCCCACTGTGGGAAATGCAGATCAGCAGCGGGGCTTTGCAGCACATGCTGCCTGGATGCTATGCTGGCACAAGCATGGCGGGCGGTGATTCTTCCCCCCGCCAGAGTTGGCAGCGGCCGCTATCTTGAAGGTGCTGCGTGACTCAACCCTCGCGGTTGCGAAGGGGTCTGAGTGCAGGGAGACGCCTAGTTTTTTAGGTTTCTAGAGGAGCTTTTGCCTCCGCTTCCCCCATTGTGGGGGGCGGATGTACAGGGTGAGTTTTTCTCCCCTGAATTTGTGCTGCTGATGCATAAAGCTTTTATGTTAAAAAGAGCACTACCTGAGACTCCTGACAATTCCTGTCGGTCTGGGTTTCCTCCGGTTCTTTATAGCCCAGCGTCTGCTGGAGACTTTATTTCTTCCCCCAAGCTTTTGGCTGACGCTAAGCGTAGATGAGTGAATACCCCGTCTGAGGGGGACTCTTTTTTTTTTTTTTTTTTTTTTGTTACATTTGTACCCCGCGCTTTCCCACTCATGGCAGGCTCAATGCGGCTTACATGGGGCAATGGAGGGTTAAGTGACTTGACCAGAGTCGCAAGGAGCTGCCTGTGCCTGAAGTGGGAATTGAACTCAGTTCCTCAGTTCCCCAGGACCAAAGTCCACCACCCTAACCACTAGGCCACTTCTTCACTCTATTCTCCCCCATGGTCTAGTTTCGGGGAGTCTGAGGGGTCTGGCAGGCCCTCACGGACTGATGATCCAGATGAGGGTGGCTGCTTGCCACAGGAGTTGGATGACCCTAAAGCGGTTCAGATTTTCCACCACGACGAGCTGCCAGCTCTCATTTCTAATGCCTTAAAGGCCCTTTGTATTGAAGATCTTGACGAGGGCGCTGCCTCTTCTATTAATCCTAGGATGGCTAGCACTAAGAAGCCTTCTCAGGTTTTTCCCGTGCATGCTTCCATTCAATAGCTTTTTTCAGCTCAATGGTCTGACCCTGAGGGTCCCTTGGTGGTGGCCAGGGCTATATGTCACCTTTACCCCCTGAGGGAAAGTCAGTTGCCCTCTTTGGGATGCCTAAGTGGATGCTTTAGTCACGGCTGTGACTAAAAAGACTACTCTCCCGGTGGAGGGAGGGGTCGCTTTGAAAGATATGCAGGACGAGGTCGCTTTGAAAGATATGCAGGACCGGCGGCTGGAATCTGTGCTGAAGCGGTCCTTTGGTATCTCGGGCCTTACCTTACGGGCGGCTATTTGCAGTTCCTATGCAGCCCGGGCCTGCCTTTCCTGGTTGCAGCAGGCGATTGAGCAGCCCGCTGATGGAACGGGTTCTCTCGCTGAGGTTGGCCCGTGTATGGAGCCTGCCCTGTTTTTTTGGCTGATGCCCTTTATGATCTGGCAGAGCTTCGGCTAAGCAGATGTCTGTGGCGGTTGCTGCCCGCCGCCTTCTTTGGCTCCAGCATTGGGCGGCTGACATGGCTTCTAAACAAAGGCTGGTGAGGTTACCCTTTCGGGGCCTTCTTTTATTTGGGGAGGATTTGGAGAAGATTGTTAAGAACCTAGGGGACTCTAGTCCTAACGGTTGCCTGAGGATAGGCCGAGGCCTTCTTCCAAAAGTCCTTCTTTTCCCTCCTCTTCCAGGCCACGTTTTCATGAAGGTCGCAAGTATCGCCTGGGGCGCTCTGCGGGGTTTAGTCAACATACCCGTTTCCAGCAGAGGAACTCCTTTCGTTCGGACAAATTCGCGTCGTCGTCCGGCCAGTGTCCAGGAGTTCAGGGGCGTCCTCCACAATGATGGGGCGCCGGTCCACTCGTCGGTTCCCGCAATAGGGGTTGTCTCTCCCTCTTTTTCGAGGAGTGAACCAAGATTACTTCGGATCAGTGGGTCCTAGAACTGATCAGAGAAGATTACTGGCTAGAATTTGCTGTCCCAGTAGGAGACGCATTTTTGGAGTCCCGATGCAGCACTACCGTCAAGCGGGCGGCAGTATACGAGACCTTGCAGGTATTGCTGAAGCTCGGAGCGGTGGTTCTGGTTTCTCCCGCCGAACGCGGCTGCGGTCGCTACTCTATCTATTTTGTGGTGCCTCGAAAAGGCGGGTCGTTCAGACCTATCCTTGGCTTACGCAGAGTCAACCAGGCGTTAGGAGTGCGACACTTCGGCATGGAAACCCTGCGCTCTGTCATTGCGGCGGTACAGCCAGGAGAGTTTCTCACGTCTCTGGACGTCAAGGAAGCGTACTTGCATATTCCCATCTGGCCGCCGCATCAGCGGTTTCTGCGGTTTGTGGTATTGAGCCAACATTTCCAGTTTTGCGCCTTGCATTTCGGCCTTGTGATTGCCCCTCGGACTCATGGTGGTTGTGGCTGCCTGTCTCAGGCGAGAGGGTATCAGAGTTCACCCTTATCTCGACGACTGGCTCATGAGAGCGAATTTGGCAGACGAGAGTCGACTTGCACAGCCAGAGTTGTTACAGTTCTTCAGACTCTGGGCTGGGTAGTCAATATGCCCAAAAGTCACCTGACCCCTTCTCAGTCTCTCGAGTATTTGGGGGTCCGGTTTGACACGGCTTCGGGGTTCGTTTTTCTTTCCGACAGCAGGCAGCTAAAACTTAACGCAGAAAAAAACACAATGTCGTATACTCACGTCACAACATAATACAACTAAATTCACCACCATAACCACACCAAACTTCTCCCTTCCCGTCTCAAACAATCTGAAAATTCTTGGAGTCACCATCGACCGAAATCTCACACTAGAAACCCACGTGAAGAATACAACTAAGAAGATGTTCCACTCCATGTGGAAGCTCAAGAGTAAAACCTTTCTTCCCAAGATCCATTTTTCGCAACCTGGTACAGTCAATGGTGCTAAGTCACTTGGACTATTGCAATGCACTCTACGCTGGTTGCAAAGAACAGACTATCAAGAAACTTCAAACAGCCCAGAACACCGCAGACTCATATTTGGAAAAACAAAATATGAGAGTGCAAAACCCCTAAGAAAGAAACTTCACTGGCTCCCACTTAAAGAACGCACCGCGTTCAAGATCTGCATGATTGTTCATAAAATCATTCACGGTGAGGCCCCGATCTACATGCTAGACCTAGTGGACCTCCCTCCCAGAAACGCTAAAAGATCAGCTCGCACATTTGTTAATTTACACTTCCCTAGCTGTAAAGGATTAAAATACAAACTAACACACGCGACCAGCTTTTCCTACATGAGCACACAACTGTGGAATGCACTACCAACTAACTTGAAAATAATTAATGAAATAACTAACTTTCGCAAATCTCTGAAAACCTATCTCTTCAACAAGGCCTACCACGAGAATCCATAGCCTATTTATAACACTTCACCACTCCACCCTCATTCTGAAAGTCATCTCTCTACAACTGCTTGCTTAGGTCTTTTCTGTCATCCATGATCTTTTTGTAACACCAATTGTATCTGCTACCCTGTAATGGCTATGCCATAACAGGTCTTTGTAAGCCACATTGAGCCTGCAAATAGGTGGGAAAATGTGGGATACAAGTGCAATAAATAAATGAAATAAAGCTTCAGAATCAGGTCCGCCTGCTCCTGCGGATGCCTCGCCCTCAAGCTTGGGACTTTGTTCAGCTTCTGGGATCGATGATGACCACCATAGAGGTGGTTCCCTGGGCGACAGCTCACATGAGACCGCTGCAGCTTGCTCTGCTTCAGCAATGGTCTCTGATTTCCCAGGAATACCAACGCAGACTACGGTGGCTTCCTGCTGCCCAACACAGTATGGATTGGTGGCTTTCCAACAGCAGGCTGCAGCAGGGGATGCCACTGGCTCTTCCTTTTTGGTTTCTGATGATAACGGATGCCAGGGATGCTAGGCTCAGGGTCTGTGGTCCACTGCGGAAGCGGGATGGTCCATCAATCGCTTAGAACTGAGAGCGATATTTCAGGCTCCTTCTGGCCTTCCACAGGACGCTGAAGGGTCTTCCTGTCCAAGTTCTGACGGACAAGACGACAGCAGTGGCCTACATCAACCACCAGGGTGGCACTCAGTGCAGGGCCCTGACTGCGGAGGCGTCTTAGATCTGCGACTGGGCCGAGCGCCACCTAGAGCTGCTGTCCGCGGCTCACAGTGCAACATGCAAGCCGATTTCCTCAGCAGACATCAAATCGACCCGGCAGAATGGGAACTGGCAGATGAAGTTTTTCTTCAGATTTGTGCCAAATGGGGGACTCCAGGCTTGGATCTCATGGCGTCAAGCGTAAACGCCAAAGTAACTCGCTTTTTCAGCAGAAGGAGAGATCCTCGCTCGGCGGGGTTCGATGCTGTGGCTCAACCTTGGCCCTCGGGCCTCCTGTATGTGTTCCCTCCTTGGCCCTTGATAGGGCGAGTTCTACTTCGGATTCGTCTGCACCGAGGATTGGTGATTCTGATCGCCCCGGATTGGCCAAGGCGTCCGTGGTACGCGGATCTCCGGCGGATGCTGGTGGACGCGCCTCTTCCTTTGCCTCGGGTTCCGAACCTGTTAGTTCAGGGTCCGGTGACTATGGAGGATCCTTGCCGCTTTGGTCTTACGGCCTGGCTCTTGAGAGTTTGAAATTGAGGGACAAGGGCTATTCTAATAAGGTTATTGCCACGCTCTTGCAGGCTCGCACGCGGTCTACCTCTGCGACTTATGCTCGGATCTGGCGCACTTTTGAGGCATGGTGTACGCCAAAGTCTATCTCGCCGACTCTGGCAACAGTCTCGCTCTTGCTGGACTTTTTGCAGGATGGGCTACAAAAGGGCCTGGCCTACAATTCCCTTCGAGTTCAAGTGGCAGCGTTGGCCTGCTTCCGGGGGAAAGTATCCGGATTGTCCCTTTGCTGCTCATTCGGATATTCTCCGTTTTCTCAGAGGGGCGCTTCGGTCTCCTTTGCAATCGCCTTGTCCGGCTTGGAACCTGGGGCTCGTGTTGAAGGCGCTCCAGCAATCTCTGTTTGAGCCTCTTAAACGGGCTTCTGAGAAGGATGTGACTCTCAAGACAGTTTTTTTTAGTGGCAATGACGTCGACTAGAAGAGTGTCTGAGCTTCAGGCTCTTTCCTGTCGGGGTCCTTTTCTGCAGTTCTCAGAATCTGGGGTAACTTTTCATACGGTGCCTTCTTTTCTGCCTAAGGTGGTTTCAGCTTTTCACCTCAACCAGCCCATCTTTCTTCCTTCCTTCTCTAAGGAGCAGTTTCCGGACTCCTTTGGACAATTGCGCCTTTTGGATGTCCGCAGGGCTCTGTGGCAGTATCTGCAGATGTCAAATGTGTTTAGGAATTCTGATCATTTATTTTTTTCTGTTGGCAGGTCCTCGATGGGGGTTTCCGGCGTCTAAGGCCACTATAGCCCGATGGCTTAATGAACTCATTTTTTCGGCTTATCTGCTTTCAGGGCGGTCGTCGCCTGAAGCATTTAAAGTGCACTCTACGAGGGCAATGTCCTCTTCGTGGGCTGCAGATCAGAGGTTGTGCCCCACTGGCAACGAGTTTCCCTGGTACTGAGATTAGCAGTAGGTCAGAGCTGGCAGAATGCTATACAATGCCCTCTTTCAGCCACATTTAAGGTAAGAACTAAGTTCTGTAACGTGGCTAACACAGGAAAGGGAACTAAAACTGGCTTACAAAAATGGCCACTACCGCATGGACTACAACAGGAAACACAACAGGGCACACTCTGACCCAGTAGGCAGGGGGAAAAGCACCATGGGAGAAGAGCCTACCAACTACCAACATCGTGAGACTGTAACACAAGCTAATGAAATCACGGAGCCCAATACCCTACACCCACCACAATGCAATGCTGATGTGACCCTGAACTGCACCCGAGAGCCACATCTGACCCAGGGAAAGGCTGTGAGAGGATCGAACACATTCTGCTGTCATGGAGGTGGGTACGGCATTTGAGGCTGGCATACAGGCTGGAAAAAAAGTTTTTAAAGTGGGGTTTTTTTGGTGGGAGGGGGGTTAGTGACCACTGGGTGAGTCCGGGGAGGTCATCCCCGATTCCCTCCAGTGGTCATCTGGGCAGTTGGAGCACTTTTTTGGGACGTTCGTGAAAAAAAAGGGTCCAAAAAAAGTGACCCAAAATCGCGGTAAAAATGCCTTTTTTTTCCGATTTCAGCTGAAGACGCCCATCTCTCCTCGGCTGATAACCACGCCCCAGTTCTGCCTCCACCACGCCTCCGACACGCCCCCGTCAACTTTATTCGTTTCCGCGACGGAGTGCAGTTGGAAACGCCGAAAATCGGCTTTCGATTATACCGATTTGGGCGCCTTTGCGAGACAAACGTGTATCTCCCGATTTAGGTCACACTATAGGCGTTTTTCTCTTTCGAAAATAAGCTGGATAGAGAATTATAATAGTCACCTGAATCTTTGGGTCCTGAACTTCCCTAAATGCCCGGGGTATGCCCCAATAGATTTATTTAAGAGATACCTAAATGAAAATTTGAAATTTTTGAAAGATTCTATGCCCCTGATAAATAAAATGTATTATATTGAAAGCCCCAAAGAGGAAATGAGAAGGCCTGGAAAAGAGGCTGAAGGCCAAATAAATTTGAAAAATATCTCACTCTTATTGGAACAATCCCTAGAAGATACTACGCAGAGATCTACCTTATTAGTATCATTTGTGTTTGAACAGGACTTGGACGCTGTAATGAGATTATATTTCAAAAATGCAAAATCCCTCTTTGGAGGGGAGAGGATATGGATTTACCCTGATGTCACAAAACAGACCCAGATAAAGAGAGAGGCATTTTTGGCTTTGAAAAAGGAGACGTTGGAAGTGGGGGGTTCCTTTTTTCTAGCGTATCCATGCAAATGCATAGTAAGACTGGGAACAACAAAATATGTGTTTTATTCACCGGAACAACTCAAATCATTCAGAGAAATGAAACAACTGAAAAGTTAAAGGAAAAATGAGAGACATGCTGTCTATTTAATTTAATATAGTTATTATGAATATGTAAACTTCTCTATTCATTTAGCCCCCATTTATATATATTATTTAGTGGTCTAAGGAAGCGTGATGTTTATTTGGATAGTTAGTCAGATATCTTTTTGTTATATTCTTGCTGTATTTCGCAAACAAGTTGTATGCTTGTTTAAATATTGAAATAAAATAAATTTAAAATAAAAATCATGTGCAAAGCCCCAAGAGATGTCACTAAGAACATAAGTGTTGCCATACTAGAACAGACAGAAGGTCCATGAAGCTCAGTATCCTGTTTGCAACAGTGGTCAATCCAGATTACAAGTACCTGGCAAGATGCCAAAACAGTAAAATGGATTTTATGCTTCTTATCCTAGAAATAAGCAGTGTTTTTTCCCCAAGTCCATCTTAATAATGGTTTATGGACTTTTCTTTTAGGAAGTTATCCAAACCTTTTTTCAAACCCTGCTAAGCTAACTTCTTTTACCACATCTGGCAATGAATTCCACAGTTTAATTACACGTTGAGTGAAGAAATATTTTTTCCGATTTGCTTTAAATTTACTACTTAATAGTTTCATTGCATGCCTCTTAGTCCTAGTATTTTTGGAAAGAGTAAACAAGCAATTCACGTCTACCCATTCCATTCCACTCATTATTTTATAGACCTCTATCATATCTCTGTTCATCCCTCTCTTCTCCAAGCTGAGGCTTCCTGTACTTAGTTGTGTTTTATACTATAGTAATTGTAGAAAAGCCCCCTTAAATAATAGCCTATGGAACTGCAACAGAGACTTTGTAGCTTATTTTCAAAATAAAACGTCTAAAAAGTGGCATAAAGCAGCATTTGGATGTTTTTCTCACAAAAACGTCCAAATCAGTATTTTTGAAACCTATTTTTTTAGATATTTTTCTATGCTGTTTGTCTGCAGTGCATCCAGATCTCAAGGGGGCGTTTTGGGGGTGTGTTAAGGGCGGGATTTGGGCGTTCCTAAGACTTAGATGTTTTTCAGTCATAATGGAACAAGACAAAACTAAAACTAAGATGTTTTGAGCTAGTCCTGTTTTTATAACGAATAAGGCACAAAAAGGTGCCCTAAATGACCAGATGACCACTGGAGGGGTACAGGGATGATCTCCCAATATCCCTCCCTAGTGGTCACTGACCCCCCTCCCACTCCCCAAAAATGTGAACAAAAATATGACTTACCAGCCTCTGTGACAGTCTCAGATGTTATAGCCAGGCCTATTAGAGCAGCATGCAGGTTCCTGGAGTAGTGTAGTGGTTGGTGCAGTGCACTATGGAGTGGGGGACCCAGGTCCCTATCTTCCTCTACCTATCACACTTGTGGTAGAAACTGTAACCCCTCCTAAAGTCACAAAACCCTACTGTACCCACAAATAGGTGTCCCATTCATCCAGAAAGGCTATTTTAGTGGTGTACAGTGGGGGGCAGTAGGTTTTGGGTGGGTTTTTGAGAGCTCAGGGGACAAGATAAGGGAGTAAAGGTGAGATGTGTACCTGGGATCATTTTTTATGAAGTGCACAGACGTACCCTCTAGGGTGTCCTATTGCTCTCCTGGGATGTCTGGGGGACTAGTATGCTAAAAATGCTGGTTCCTCCTACATCCCAGTGGCTTGATTTTCTATGTTTTGTATTTATGTTTTTTTTTCTTCGAAAATGGACCAAAAAACAAAATGTCCAATGCACAAAACCTTGTTTGAAAACAGTATTTTCAAAAACAAACAAAAAAAAAGATAAGACATTTTTTCTTTTTTGAAAATGACCTTTCCTATTCAGATTTTGGATATTTTTTGCAAAACGTCCAAAGTTGGACTTAGACGTCATATCAAAAATGCTCCTCTTTATATGCTAAAAACAACTATTCCTTAAACTCCTTTACTAAGTGTGCAGAGTAACTCAAAAATAAGGTCCCTGAGGTTACCTATTTAATTCTAAGTCTACCTTTTGCCAAGTTTAAAAATAATTTCCCAGCAAATTCTTACCAAAGAAGATCTCTACTTCTCTGGAACTGTTTTCACAGCACCTCTTTGTAAAATGGCGTCTTCTGTTGTGCATGACATCAAATACACACATTAAAAAAAATACTTTTACATATTTTATAAAAGGCTCTGCTTTCAGTGAGCCTTTTATGAAATATTATGGCAGTTTTGCGCACACAGACCTAAATGTGTATTTTCTGATCTACTTGCCCTATTCAAAATTAGGCTGCAGCTGAACCACAAAAAACTACAGTCAAATGTCAGCTTAAAAGAGCATGTTTTTATGGCAAGATAAGCTGTTATGGTTGATAAATGTAAAAACGATATTTTTTTTAGAATTGCAACAGGAGGACCATAGGAGTACTCTGTAAGTGATTCATTCTAGCCTAGGATGCCATCATGTGTAAAACTTTTTCTTTCATAAAATCTCTTTGACAGTTTGACCTGGCAGTTTCCTCCTGCTTCTTTGGGTTTCTAGCTCAGTCAGAACTTAAACTGCGATCCCTCACTTTATGTGACTTCATTTGCAAGCACTCAGAAATTTTACCTTATTTTCCCTTATTTTTAATTTTACCTCATACCAATGTACCTACTCTAGTCATAGCATCAACAAGCCTTGGGCCATGGGCAATATTTCAGGGATCTTTTCAAAACCCTGTAATCATGGGCTTTGAATTTGACCACCAGGGTTCACTATTGAGTAGTAGCAAGATTTCCTGTTCCATGTTCCACTTCCGGAGTCTCTTAGGGTGTCCACAGTCTAATTGACCTGGGGAGTGGAAGATTCGACTTGGGCATTGAACTGGAGACCTGCATGTCACAGGCCTTTTCAGTTGACACTCAGTTGTAGACTTTACCATTTTTGTGTCTTCTTGTATGTTTACAGTATACAGTTTCTATTTTTACAGTGTACAATATTTGTTAATACAATGTTATGAGATACTATTATTTTATTTCAGATCTGGCAGCAGCGATTGACACTGTGTATCAAACTCTGAGGCACAGTTGCACACTCCTGGGGCTGGCCCTGATGGTGATGCATATTTTCAGCTGGAGAGGATCATAAATTAAACTCTGTAGGTAGAGTGTGCAAAGGAGACTTCCTGTTAAGAAGATGAACACTGAGAAGGATTTTTCACCACTTACACCCAATATAGTGCGTGCCTTGAATGACAAGCTGTATGAAAAGAGGAAGGTGGCTGCTCTGGAAATAGAAAAGTAAGTCCAAGGCCAATCTTCCTGATATATTTTGATGTGTGGGGTTGTCATTCCTGAGGGGGAGGGGTAATTTTATAACTTCATACATAAAATATATGTTCGTTAGTCTCATTCTATAATTTGGCAGCTAAATTTAAATGAAAGGGAGAATAACACATTCCCCACAGCTAAATGTAAGCGCCATTTGCGTACCTAAACTTTTATAGCACTTTTAGGTAATGTACGCTTGCGCATGCCAGTGCTAGGTGTGTGCTTGACACTGTTCTATAAATGACACGTACGACTTGCTTAGTGCACAAATGCAAAGGGGGGCATTCAAAGGGGAGGAGCATGGGTGGGATCAATATTTGCTTAAGTAAACTACAGAACACTGTAAGTTACACACTAGAGTGCTGCATTCAGGTGCACACATTTTATACCTTCTATTGACATGCCATGGGATTCTGTGTAGGTTGCCCAAAGTTCGGTGTGGATCACAGATCTGAAAATAAATTAATTAGTTAATTAGGTGCTAACAATAATTGTGTTTGCAAGCACTTCATTGACAGTAATTAGGAGTTATGTGTGGATCTGCCCTACACCCTATTTCATTACATGCAGTTTGAAATTGGGTGTGGCCATGGGAGGGATAAGGCTGGGTCAGAGGCGTTTCCCCAAATTTAGGCACGATGTTATAGAATACCTGCTAAGGTTATTCAAAGTCGTTAAATTGCGGGAGGATTGTGAAAAATTACAAGAGGACCTTACGACACTGGGAGACTGGGCCTCTAAATGGCAGATGACGTTTAATGTGAGCAAATGCAAAGTGATGCATGTGGGAAAGAGAAACCCGAATTATAGCTACATCATGCAAGGTTCCACTTCAGGAGTCACAGACCAAGAAAGGGATCTAGGTGTCGTCGTCGATGATACGTTGAAACCTTCTGCTCAGTGTGCTGCTGTGGCTAAGAAAGCAAATAGAATGTTAGGTATTATTAGGAAAGGAATAGAAAACAAAAATGAGGATGTTATAATGCCTTTGTATCGCACCATGGTGCGACCGCACCTCGAATATTGTGTTCAATTCTGGTCGCCACATCTCAAAAAAGATATAGTGGAATTAGAAAAGGTGCAGAGAAGGGCGACGAAAATAATAAAGGGGATGGGATGATTTCCCTATGAGGAAAGGCTAAAGCTCTTCAGCTTGGAGAAAAGACGGCTGAGGGGAGATATGATAGAGGTCTATAAAATAATGAGTGGAGTGGAATGGGTAGACGTGGTGTCTGTTTACTCTTTCCAAAAATACTAGGACTAGGGGGCATGCGATGAAGCTATAAAGTAGTAAATTTAAAACAAATCGGAGAAAATCTTTCTTCACTCAACATGTCATTCAACTCTGGAATTCATTGCCAGAAAATGTGGTAAAGGTGGTTAGCTTAGCAGAGTTTAAAAAAGGTTTGGATGGCTTCCTAAAGGAAAAGTCCATAGACCATTATTAAATTGGACTTGGGGAAAATCCACTATTTCTGGGATAAGCAGCATAAAATGTTTTGTACTTTTTTTGGAATCTTGCCAGGTATATGTGACCTGGATTGGCCACTGTTGGAAACAGGATGCTGGGCTTGATGGACCTTTGGTCTTTCCCAGTATGGCAATACTTATGTACTTACGTAGTTCAGCTGGAGCATTTACACCAGCCTTCAGCAGGTATAAATTCTCACTCCCAGTGTTATTTATTTATTTGGATTTTGCTCACACCTTTTTCAGTAGTAGCTCAAGGTGAGTTACATTCAGGTACACTGGATATTTCTCTGTCCCAGGAGGGCTCACAATCTAAGCTTGTACCTGAGGCAATGGAGGGTTAAGTGACTTGCCCAAGATCACAAGGAGCAGCAGTGGGATTTGAACCGGCCACCTCTGGATTGCAAGACTGGTGCTCTAACCACTAGGCCACTCCTCCACTCTATGTTAGGCACAAAAGGCACAGAGGGGAGGGATTCTGTATATGGTGCCTAAAAATGCACTAATCATTTTCGACTAAGCATATTCTATAAGCAGCGCTTAGATTTAGGTGTAGTATATAGAATATGCTTTGCTGAGGTCACGTGATGCTTGCGAGCTGAGCGGACGTCTCCAGCTCGGGCTCCGCTCCCACTGCTGAAAAAAAACCCCGTTTTTGCGCACTAAAACCACCCGAGCACGCCGCAGGAACAGCTGAGGGGTACCCGCTTCTAACCGGCGATAATCGGAGAGCTGAATAAGCGCTGGCGGTGAGAGGGAGCGGTGTTATGCCCGTAAAGACACAGCGGCAGAATAAGCAACGCGTGGCCATGGCGAGTCCCAAGATGGCGGACAAAACAGAGCCCGCGGGGATCCTGACCCTGCCGACCACGGCGATTCAAGAAATCACACAACAAATCACTGCGAGCTTAGATGAAAGACTAACTAAAATACAGACCTCAGTGGACTCCATTAAGGATGCGATGGAACGTCAAAATGCCAGAATGCAGCAAGCGGAGGATCGAATTTCCCGCCAAGAGGATAGATCGGAGGAGATGCAGGCTCGAGTGGAAACAATGGAAGTGCGCCAGGCCCAGCTTTCCCAGCAGATTGATGATTTGGAAAATCGTAGCAGGCGCAATAATGTCAGAATTATCGGCCTGCCAGAAGCGGTTAAGGATGTTGAACTGCGGAATTTAGTTGAACATTGGCTGCCTGACCAGCTGGGGCTCCAGTCAGCAGACACGAAGATGCTGGTCGAGAGGGTCCACAGAGTGGGGTTCCAGCGCGAGAAGGATGCGCGCCCGAGACCAGTAATTGCGCGCATCCTTAACTATGCCGATAAAGAAAAACTTTTCCAGGCTTATCGCAGCAAGAAAACCTTGGAGTATGACGGCCACAAGCTTTTGTTGTTTCAAGATTTCTCTGCACGAGTCACAGAGCAGCGAAAGAAGATGGGCCCTCACTGCGAGAGACTGTTTGATAAGGGGGTGCGTTTTGCCCTCCTATTCCCGGCGAAGGTGAGGATCCTCCACGACAACAAAACGTTATTCTTTACGGACCCTAAAGAGTTGTAGGCCTTTGTCAGGCGCCTGCCGTGAGGAGTTGTTCAGGGAGCGTGATTGGAGGATCAGAACTGAACGGAGAAAATGGGCTTCTTGGGGTTTGTGGCGGATGGCACGTAAGCATTGGGGGCCCCGCGGATAAAGGAACTATAATAGCAGCCCAGGGATGATGTGGCTTCTGCGGTTTTGTGGACGCTTCAAGCGGCCGCTTGCACATATCAATGGGGGCCTTAAACCTGTGGGTGGTAAGGGGGAGCACAGTTACTCTAAGTTGTTTTACTTAATGTTTTCTTTAACTGGAGCCATGCACTGGAAGGGAGGGGGCCGGGGCTGGAGCAGGGCACCTGGACTATGTAGATGGTATTGTTCTGTTATACAAAGCATGGCTCCAGCCGATGCATTGACAGTTGAAAGTTATATTGGTTGCATTGTCATATAGTTTACTACGAGACTATGTATAAGTTTTAGGAGGAGATATTGGGGGGGGGTTTCTCTTTCTTCTTATTTCTATTTGATGTCAGGGGGGCGGAGCCACGGGCGGGTGGTTACTGGTGGGTTATAGGAGGGAAAATAGCTCCTGGGTGGGGGTTCGGGAGGGGAGGGGGGGAGGAAGGGGGAGTATGGATGTGTAAGAGGGGAGGGTTGGGGGGTGGATGGAAGAGAGGGAGTGGAAGGTGTGTTTGTGCAGGGTAGGGCGGGGGGGGGGGGGGGCTGGGGGAAGTTTGAAAGATACGCAAAACTTGAAGCCTAAAAGTGTGGTTAGCCTGAGTGAAGCAGTCAGACGCAGCATATGTATGTTGATGAATGTTTGGTGGCCGGAAGGTTGGCGCAGCTGTTCCCGCAGGCTATGCTGGGAGGCCTGTGAGAACTTTTGTCAAGAATTGAGTGCTAGAATTTGTGAATGCTTAAAATATGGTTAATTTAAAGATCATCACACTTAATGTTGATGGGATCCATTCTCCCATCAAACGTACAAAACTACTCTCCTGGTTGTCTAAAGCGGGGGCTGAGATTGCTTACTTACAAGAGACACATCTGTCAGCGGCAGAACATCAAACACTCAGAAGGGGATGGGTAGGGGAGATAGGATATTCCTCCTACAATGCAAGACAGAGAGGGGTGGCTATCTTGATACATAAAAGACTCCCCTTCATTGTTCATAAAACAATAGCTGACAGAGATGGGAGGTATGTCTTGGTTCTGGGAGAACTCTGGGGACAAAAACTTTTACTGTGTAATGTGTACGGGCCCAACGTATACTCCCATAAATTTTTCTCCGAGGTGGTGGCCAGGGTGGTCGCCTACTCTGAATACCAGCTGATTGTGGGGGGGGATTTTAATGTGGTAGCGGACCCCTCAATTGACTGCAAGCCAGCGAAATGTAAGGGTGGAAACTGGGAGCACAAAGGGGTGAATTTTGTATGTACTCAGACGGGGCTAGTGGATATCTGGAGGCTACTGAACCCACAGCAGGAGGAGTTTACGTTTTATTCACACCCTCATGGGGTTTATTCTAGACTGGACTACCTCTTGGTGGACCTCTCCCTGTCTGCTCGGATTTCTAGAGCGCAAATAGTAAATCATACCTTAAGTGACCACCAGGCAGTGGAGATAATTATCCCGTGGTGTACGGAGCCGAGCGAGCGGGTGTGGAGGTTCTCCCCTCTGTTAGGCACTGATAGAGGTTTTCAGGAGTATATGCGGGCTAAGTGGGTGGAGTATCAACAGCACAATCAGACATCAGATGTGAGCTCGGGAACATATTGGGAAGCTTCCAAGGCTGTTATGAGAGGGCACATCATAGCATACGCGGCAGGTGCAAAGAAGAAGAGAGAGGCGGATTTGTTGCGCCTGTCTCAAGAATACCATCAGTTACGCCGGAAGCACATTTCTCAGATGAACGAGGACAATAAGCTTGCCCTGAAGCAGGTTAAACAGCAGATAGATGAGATCTTGCGGCAACGAGCCGAAAGAGATATATATTACCAGCGGTTCCGACTTTTTAAATGGGGTAATAAGGCAGGCAAGTTGTTAGCCAATTTGGTGCGGCCCTCGCGAAAGAGACAGATTACATCCATTATTCAGGATGAGCAGGGGAGGTCATATACTACAGAGTCCGAGATTTTGACCAGACCAAGTATGAGGATTTTTTTCAAGGATTGCAGCTCCCACGCCTGGATGGGGAGCAGCTGGCCCATCTGAATGCCCCCATTTCAGAGCAGGAGATAAGGGAGGGCATAGGAGCCCTGAAAGTGACTAAGGCCCCTGGGCCCGAAGGCTTTGGGCCTGAATACTATCGAATCATGGCAGACCTGGTGGCACCACCGATGAGGACCTGGTTTAATGATCTGGTTGACAGGGGGGAGCCCCTGCAGCGAAATGAGGCCCATGTGGTGCTTTTACCGAAACCGGGGAAGGATGTGGCCAGGGTGGGGTCTTATCGACCAATTTCGCTATTAAATCAGGATGTTAAAATCTTGGCGGCTATCCTGGCCAGGCGTCTGAACCGGGTCATACATACTTTAGTACATGAAGATCAGGTGGGCTTTGTGCCGGGGAGGCAAGCCTCTATGAATATCATGCAAGCCTTGATGGCCATCCATGAGTGTAAGAGGACGGAAGGCCCGGCGGCTATAGTAGGGCTGGACATGGAAAAGGCCTTCGACAGTATCTCGTGGGAATACTTGTTTAGGGTGCTGGAGCAGTTCGGGATTCGTGGGGCCTGCTCTGAGTGGATCCGGGCACTTTATGCCAATCCTTTTGCACGATTACAGATAAATGGGAGGCTTACTGATTATTTTACAATTCAACGGGGTACAAGGCAGGGGTGCCCTCTCTCGCCGCTTCTTTTTGTGCTGGCTATAGAGCCTTTGGCTGCAAAGATCCGTGGTAGTGAAGAGGTCCGAGGTATTCGGGTAGGGGGTAGGGAGCTGAGAGTGAACCTCTTTGCTGACGACATTCTACTATATGTTGCCCATGCCCCAAGGGATTTGGAGAAGGCACTCTCTGTGGTTGGGGGCTTCGGGGATATCTCAGGACTCAGAGTTAACTATACTAAGTCGGAGCTGCTGCCCATGACGGATACTCAGGGGGCGAGGGGGATGGCGGGGCTTCCGATACAACCGGTGGCAGGGGCAATGAGATATTTGGGCATCTATTTAAGCACTAATAGAACTACATTTTATAGGAAAAATGTGATAGATGCTCTGGACAAGATCAAGAGTTTGTGTGACAGATGGAGGGACTTGCCCCTTTCGCTGATGGGGCGAATAGCATTAGTAAAGATGGTGTTGCTTCCCAAGATTTTATACCCGATACAGGCTGCACCAATCTGGGTTCTCAGACGGGAAGAACGCAAGTTCCGATCCCTTATTAGGACTTTTATATGGAGGGGGAAGGGGGCACGAATAGGGGTCTCCAACTTATGCCACAACAAAGACAGAGGGGGTCTGGGATTACCGGACTTACGCCGGTACAACGTAGCGGCGTTAATGCGCCTTATTTATGAGGGAATGGGAGGGAGCAATCGTTTCTTGCCTAGTGAGGGACTAGGAGACTGGAGTCACCCGTGGACTTTTCTTAATCTGCTGCATGTGGGATCGAGTAGTGACTCTTGTATGTCACACAAGCTGGCTTTCTTACGACCCTTAAGGAGAGCTTGGGTGTGGTGGAGAGGTCAGCAGCGGTGCTCCTCGGATGCCTCACCATATTTGAGTATGACAGGTAATGCGGCATTCCCGGCGGGCATGGGATTTTCTATTTTTTCTAAGTGGGCAGATTTAGGCTGCAGGATATTGGGTCAACTTTTGGAGGAAGGGTCGGGGGTCTTCTTGTCTTTTGACCAAGTTAAGGCACAGTGGGCCGTACCGAATAACAATTTATTACAGTACTTGCAGGTTAGACACTACTGGTCTACTATACAGGCGCAACATGGAGACGGTTGGCTTTGGGGCCCCTTAGATAAGATTTTGTTACGTATACCCACTAAGGTTAACAGTTTATCTACTTGGTATAAGATCCTAACAACGAACGGGCAGTGGGGGGACATGGAACAGCTGGTAATGCGCTGGAATGAGGATGTAGGATCTAGGTACACGGAAAAGGAGTTTGGGAAACTTTTCACTAACCTGTATAAGATGGTTAGAGCTGCTGACCTGCAGGAGACACAATACAAGATCCTCCATAGAGCATATATTTCTAGAGCAAAGGGGGCAGCCATAGGACTCTGGACAGATGACAGATGCCTTAAGTGCAGGACTGAGGGGGGAACCCTTATACACTCTTTCTTGGAATGCTCGGCTCTATCACTGTGGAATGTGGCTTTTCAATTATTGGCTGCCGTGTTGCAGCGGGAATTGGAGTGGGACTATACAACTTTACTGTTACGGGATCAGTCATTATTGGTGGTCCAGGGACTGCGATATCCACAGCGCCGATTTGTGTATGTCTCTCTGCTGCTGGTTAGGAAAACAGTTTTGCATTTCTGGGTGTCACCGGAGCCCATACCTGCAGAAGCTTGGAAAGCAAAAATGAGGGAAGTAGGCAAATATGAGAATCAGATCTACAGGGGATCCCCCAAACTGGCCAATAGACAGTACGCTTACATATGGGCTTCATGTTTAAATATCATGGGCTAAGGTTTCCATGATAGTAGGAGGGGAGGGGGGATAGGGGGAAGGGCATGGGTAGATGGGTGCGTGGAGTACGAATGTTGTGATGGGATGTATATGCATGACGGCTTGCGAGTGTGTGAAAGGGGGGAAAAAGGAGGGTTATAAAAGAAAATTCAGTATGGAATACATCTCACCTTTATGACAGTGTTTCCTTGTTCTGTTGAATTTTGTATCAGTATTGGTGTGCAGAGTGACCTAGATGATGTTTTTTCTGCTTTTTATGAGTGTACTGTGTACTGAAAAAGTTAAAAAAAAAAATTAAAAAAAAAAAAAAAAAAAAGAATACGCTTTGCTGATTGATATCCCAGCACCTAAGACTATGTGCATCCATTTACATCAACGAAAATATGGCGTAAATCCTGGCACGTAGATTTAGGCGCACAGGGAGATATTCTGAAACTACAAGCGTAAATTTGGGAACACCCACAAAATGCCCATTTCCCTGCCTATAACCACACCCCATTGTACCAGCGCATGTTAGAAGTTAGGTACAGTTAATTACAGAATACGCTTAGCGAGTTGTGCATAAAGATTCTAATTATTTCCAATTACTACTCGTTTTTGCTTGTTAAGTGCTGTTATCAATGCAGGTTGGCTCGTTAACCCAATTACATTACACATGTTACAGAATACACTTGGATTTTGGCGCAAATCTCTAGGTGTGCTATATAGAATCCGAGGGAAAATGCACACTAAGCTAGTATTCTGTAAAGGTCATTCTGCACAGAACACTCTTTTCAGATACTAGCTTAGCTTGGATCATCCCAGCACCTAACTTTGGGCATGCCTAAATATAGGTGCGTAGATGCAGACTTACACTAGTATTCTAGAATGGAATTTTGGCACCTAGATGCCATTTTAGAATTAGCTCTCAGTGTGCTGCGATTGAGGTGCCTGGATATAGATTTGCCCCCCATGGTTTCTTGCTGTGTGGACATTGCCAGAGTTTTAAAGCAAATGTACATGCATACCTCCATTTAAAAAATTGCAAACGAACCTTTTCCGTAGATGGGAAGGCAGTAGAACTAGAGGACATGAAATGAGATTGAAGGGGGGCAGACTCAAGAAAAATGTCAGGAAGTATTTTTTCACGGAGAGAGTGGTGGATATGAAAACGGTAACGGAATTCAAACATGCGTGGGATAAACATAAAGGAATCCTGTTCAGAAGGAATGGATCCTCAGAAGCTTAGCGGAGATTGGGTGACTGAGCCGGTGGTGGGAGGCAGGGCTAGTGCTGGGCAGACTTCTACGGTCTGTGCCCTGAAAATGGCAGATAGAAATCAAGGTCAGGTATACACATAAAGTAGCACATATGAGTTTATCTTGTTGGGCAGATTGGATGGACCGTACAGGTCTTTCTCTGCCATCATCTACTATGTTACTATCCTGCTTATTTTCGAAAGAGAAGGGCGCCCATCTTCCGACACAAATCGGGAGATGGGCGGCCTTCTCTCAGGCCCGGCCAAATCGGCATAATCGAAAGCCGATTTTGGCTGGCCTCAACTGCTTTCCATCGCAGGGACGGCTAAAGTTCAAGGGGGCGTGTTGGCAGTGTACCGAAGGTGGGACGGGGGCGTGGTTATCAGATGGCCGTCCTCGGCCGATAATGGAAAAAAGTAGGGCGGCCCTGACGAGCATTTGGCCAACTTTACTTGGTCCCTTTTTGTTGACGACCAAGCCTTGAAAAGGTGCCCGAACTGACCAGATGACCACCGGAGGGAATCGGGGATAACCTCCCCTTACTCCCCTAGTGGTCACCAACCCCCTCCCACCCCCCCCAAAAAATTTTTTTTAACATTTTTTTGCCAGCCTCAAATGTGATACCCAGCTCCATCACAGCACTATGCAGGTCCCTGGAGCAGTCTTTAGTGGGTACTGCAGTGCACTTCAGGCAGGCGGACCCAGGCCCATCCCCCCCCTACCTGTTTCACTTGTGGTGGTAAATGGGAGCCCTCCGAAACCCACTGTACCCACATCTAGGTGCCCCCCGTTACCCTTTAAGGGCTATGGTAGTGTTGTACAGTTGTGGGTAGTGGGTTTGGGGGGGGGGGAGTTGGGGGTCTCAGCACTCAAGGTAAGGGAGCTGTGTACCTGGGTGCAATTTCTGAAGTCCACTGCAGTGCCACTTAGGGTGCCCGGTTGGTGTCCTAGCATGTGAGGGGGACCAGTGCACTACAAATGCTGGCTCCTCCCACGACCAAATGGCTTGGATTTGGCCGAGTTTGAGATGGCCGCCCTTAGTTTCCATTATAGGCGAAAACCAATGGCGGCCATCTCTAAGGGCGGCCCAAATGTTGAGATTTGGGCGTCCCTGACCGTATAATCTAAACGTAAGATGGCCGCCCATCTTGTTTCGATAATACGGTCGTGTACGCTTCTTTACGGGGCCGTCCCTAGAGATTTGCGCCCTTATAGATGGGCGCCCCTGTTCGATTATGCCCCCGAATGTTACTATGCTTTGAGGAAACTGTGTACACGCATTTACACCTACTCTTTTGGCATGCACAGATTGTCAAGATTAATTCACTTACATATATTTTTTGAAGTTTCAAAAGTCTGTGCGTAAATGTTAATCTCTTCTTGACTCCCCCCTCCCCCCATCACCACACCAGGGATGTCTCCACTCAGTCTGGGTAAATGTATATGCATATAGGCTATATGTGCCTAAGCTTATCTGCATTTATTTTATTTATTTAGGGCCCTTTTACTAAGGTACGTGCAAAAGTGGTTTCACTGGTGTAGGCGCGTGTTTTGGACGCGCACTGGTCTATTTCCTGAGCTCGCCTGGAAAAAAGGGGATTTTGTAATGTACCAGAAAATGGACGTGCGGCCACCTGTTGACTTATTGTAAGGTCTCACGCACTAACCCGGACAGTGCATGGGGCACGCTGTAACCGGGCAGTAGTGCCAATTTGATGCGTGTTGGACGTGCATAGGCACATACGCGCCTGTGTAAAAGGGCCCCTTATTTAAAATATATATAGCCCACATTATCTCAAAAATCTAAGTGGGTTACAAAAAACATATCTAAATATATAAAATAATTAAATAAAAAACAAACATAAACAGCATATAATTTTTAATGGTTTTTATTCAGGAACAAAAGAAGCAGATAACAAACTGCAACAATTCAAGGCAAATGCAACAGTCATGTACATGAGAATGAAAAAAGCAATAGCATAACGGTGAACAAAGTTTCCTAAAGCATGAAACAAAGAAAAAGTTATGATCCTGGTTTTCACCCCCTCCCCAGATCATGCTCAAGGCTCCATTAAGTTACTTCCAGTTTGGGTAACTTTGCTATAATTTACCATGAAACCTTCTAGCTACCCATCCCCCAAACAGTGTACAATTATGACTGCCCATTGTCTGGACTCTTATGATTCCAGACCGTTGTAGAACCCCATCCTTACCCATCCCCCCACCCAGACAGAGGACCCAAGACAGCCTATTATTAGGAGAGAACCAAATCATCATACAATGTGGAATTTATTCAGTACCATACTTCTTGCCCTGTGTGAGATTAGCTTGTAACTAACAAGTCCAAACAGACAAAAAAAGCTCTCGCCTCCCATAACATTAAGTCATGTAGTCTATTCCTCCAGTACCAAAAAGAGGGAGGCACATCTACAACCAATGAGTAAGGATACATTTCTTTCCCAATGCATAAGCTTTACTAGGAAAAACGAGAATCTTTATCAGAAATCCCAAAGCTTCCCACTTAGCCAATGGAACCCCTTTCCAAGAAATAATTATAGGTTGACCAAAAATATTCCTCAAGTATCTGTGGATTGCACTTCAAGAAGCCTGGATACTACTACAGCTCCAGAAAGCGTGAAACAAAGTATTGTCCGCCTCCGCCCGCTGACATTTGGAACATTGCGCAGTAGATAGCCATCCCACTAGGCCTGAAACTGTGATAACTTTTATGCTTTATGGTATTGACTGTCCTGGAGTTTGGCACTAAAAATTCCCTCCCCTCCATCCCCTCCAGGTCATACTCAAAGCTCCATGCGGCCTTGAGAGGACCATAGTCCTGAGAAGAGAGACCAAAGCCTTATGGAGACTAGAAACTGAAACATGTCCAAAAACATCCCCTTCTAAAAATTCTCTAAGCCTCTGATCTAAATCTGTTCGTAATTCTGCCTTATCTCAGCTCGCATAATAGTGATGCAACTGCAGGTGAGCAAAATAGTATTTTTTCAGTTAGAGAAAGCTGTTGCTGTAATTCTAAGAAGGGATTAAAATTTGCCTTCCTCATTACAGAGATGCTGAAGGTTATCAATAGAAATCAAACAAAACATGGAAAAGAAAATAAGATGATACCTTTTTTATTGGACATAACTTAATACATTTCTTGATTAGCTTTTGAAGGTTGCCCTTCTTCGTCAGTTCGGAAATAAGCAAATGTGGTAGCAGATATTATATATAAGAGAAACATCAAAGCATTACTTTGACAGTTTGACAGAGTGGGAGGGTGGGGGTATGCATGGGGACATCAAAGCATTTCATTGATATTCTAACAGGATGGTGTGGGAAAGTGAGAGGAGGGTGATAAACAGAGAAATACAACTTTATGGTTTATAATTGGCTAGAAAACCCAGATCCTTATTAAGTCCTGTCTGTTGGGTGACAAAATATTCAATCATTCTAACTTCAAAGGTCTTATGTTCTTGTATTGTTTTAAAACTTGCAAGACATAAAGCCAACGAGGAAAAATCACCATTTTAAATAGATTAATCCTACCCATTAATGATAGAGGTAAATGACGACTCCATTTCTCAAACTGAAATTTAGTATACTGTAAAAGCCTGTCCACATTCAAACAACAGATATCCCTCATCTCCATAGACAGCAACACTCCAAGATAATGGAAAGATCTGCCCGCCTATGTCAATGGGAAAGATCCCCACCACCCTAAGCCTTGTTCCCCTTCTTTCTACATGGGCTCTGATTTCTCCAAGTTGAGCTTAAAACTGGAAATGTCCCAGTACCCAGTTATATATTCTAACAACACAGCAGGGGGACCTTTTACTAAGACACGTAGGCGCCAATGCGCATCCAATGCGCATCAATTTGGAACTACCACCCGGCTATCACGTGCCCCGAGTGATAATTCCATTTTTTATACGTGCCCTAAAATATTTTTTTATTTTCTAGCACATGGCGCTAACCGGGCTGTAATTGGCAGTGTACACGTGTTGACAATTACCACCCAGTTAACACGTGAGACCTTACCTCTACATCAATGGATGGTGGTAAGGTCTCAGGTCCAAAATGGACGTGCACCAATTTTTATTTTGCCACACATCCATTTTCTGCACAAAAAAGGCATTTTTTGCAGGCGTGCTGAAAAATGGACCTGCTTATATCCAAAACATGTGCCTACAACAGACCAGGCCATTTTTCGGTGCACCTTAGTAAAAGGACCCCCAACTTAGGGCAGCCAACTGGATTCACCACATGAGCCAGCAAGTCATCAGTAAAGACCGCTATTTTAAATGTATCTGTGCCCAGCGTAAGGCCTTGGAATGTCAGGGTTCGTCTGAATGTCCTGAATCAAGGGATCCAAAGTAAGAACAAACTGTAAGGGTGATAATGAGCAAGTATTGCCACACTGGGAAAGACCAAAGGCCCATCGAGCCCAGCATCCTGTTTCCAACAGTGGCCAATCCAGGTCACAAATACCTGGCAAGATCTAGAAAAAGTTCAATACATTTTATGCTGCTTATCCCAGAAATAGTGGATTTTCCCCAAGTCAGTTTAATAGTGGTCTATGGACTTTTCCTTTAGGAAGTCAGCCAGACCTATTTTAAACCCCGCTAAGTTAACCGCCTTTACCACATTCTCTGGCAACGAATTCCAGAGTTTAATTACACGTTGAGCGAAGAAACATTTTCTCTGATTCGTTTTAAATTTACTACATTGTAGCTTCATCACATACCCCCTAGTCCTAGTATTTTTCAAAAGAATAAACAAACAATTCACGTCTACCCTTTCCACTCCACTCATTATTTTATAGACCTCTATCATATCTCCCCTCAGCCGTCTTTTCTCCAAGCTGAAGAGCCCTACAGGCTTCAGTCTTTCCTCATAGGGAAATCATCCCATCCCCTTTATCATTTTTGTTGCCCTTCTCTGTACCTTTTCTAATTCCACTATATCTTTTTTGAGATGTGGTGACCAGAATTGAACACAATATTCGAGGTGTGGTTGCACCATGGAGCAATACAAAGGCATTATAACATCCTCACTTTAGTTTTCCATTCCTTTCCTAATAATACCTAACATTCTATTTGCTTTCTTAGCCGTCACCGCACACTTAGCAGAGGGTTTCAATGTATCATCAACAACGACGCCGAGATCCCTACACTTAGCAGAGGGTTTCAATGTATCATCAACTACGACGCCGAGATCCCTTTCTTGGTCGGTGACTCCTAACATGGAACTTTGCATGACGTAGCTATAGTTCGGGTTCCTCTTTCCCATATGCATCACTTTGCACTTGCTCATATTAAACATCGTCTGCCATTTAGATGCCCAGTCTCGTAAGGTCCTCTTGTAATGGGCAGCCCTGTCTTGAACCTTGATATATGAGAAAAGAAGAGGAAAGCAAACCATCCAAACCTGGACCTCAGGAAGAGAGTATAATGCTTGGATCGTGTCCTGAAAAAATCCACTTTTACCATATGCATCTAAATCCCCAAACAGAAAATCCCACAACACCCAGTGAAAAGCCTTTTTGGCATCAAAACTGATGAACATAGAGTCTGAGCAGATGGCAGTTCCAAAGTGGTAAGAATTTTCTGCATATTCTTAGTAATATACGACCTTGCACAAAGCCGATTTGAGATTCCTCTATCATGTCAGGGAGAACAGAGGACAGACAATTGGCTAAGACTTCAGCAAATAATTTGGCTTCATAATTAAGCAGGGAAATTGGCCTGTAAGATTCCGGTTTCCTCAAATCGCGACCTGCCTTAGGCAGGACAATGATCTAGCTAGCCACAGCAAGTCATTGAACTGTCCTGTTTCCACTATGGAACTGAACATACGTAAACAGTACTTATAACAAATATTGTATACAATCCACATATATACAATAAATCAGTAGTCTTATTTTAATCAGATGTTACCAGCATTGAACAAATGCTAACTGAAACAAATATGCCTTCAATAGTTTCCTAAAAGAAAGAAACAGTGGGTCTCTTTTACCAACCTGCATTAGCGATTTCCCACGTGGCAATGCCGATGAAGCCTAATGTTGTTTGCTTTAATTCCAGTAGGAGCTTATTCCAAAGAATAGGACCAAAAATGCAAAACAACCATGCCCGGTCTTCTAAATGGATCTGATGGAAGGTGGTGGGGTGGGGGGGACATCCAGTAAACATTTCTTCTGACATCAGCTTGGTGTTCTTATGGTCTTTAAGCCCCAACTTAAATGTTACAACTCCGAATAAAAAAAGTTTGATAATATTAATAGCCCTTGCTTTATAGCTAGTATTCTCCGAGGACAAGCAGGCTGATTGTTCTCACTGATGGGTGACGTCCACGGCATCCCCCTCCAATCGGAATCTTCACTAGGAAAGGCCTTTGCTAGCCCTCGCGCGCTGATGCGCACCGCGCATGCGCGGCCGTCTTCCCGCCCGAACCGGCTCGTGTTCGTCAGTCTTCTTTTGTCCGTGCTCGGGACGGTCGTGTTTTGCTGCCGTTTCGTGCCCCTCAAGTTGACCTCGCGCGTCTTCGCGATTTTCGCTAAAAAAAAAAAAAAAGAAGAACCTTTACGGTCTTTATCCCTTTCCCGTGCTTCCAGCTTTTGCCCCGCGTAAGTTTCCTTTCGCTTTTGGGACCGGCCTTTTTGGCCTTGGTACGGGTTTTTTCTCCCTTCTTTTTGGTGCCTTCCGTCATCGCGAATTTTGATTTTGCCGGCATGATTTTTCTGCCCATGTCATCGAAGTCTTCCAGCGGCTTCAAGAAGTGCACCCAGTGCGCCCGGGTAATCTCGCTCACTGATAGGCATGCGTCGTGTCTTCAGTGTCTCGGGGCTGGGCACCACCCGCAGGCCTGTAGTCTTTGCGCTCTTTTGAAAAAGCGGACTCAGGTAGCGAGATTGGCCCAGTGGAACGCGTTGTTCTCGGGCTCTTCGACGACATCAACACAGGACGCACCGAGCGCATCGGCGTCGACAGCATTAAAGTCATCGACCTCGGTATCGACTGCATCGACTGCCTCAAGGATCCGACCTCCTGCATCGTCGGTACCGAGGCATCGAAAGGCTGCGTCGATGTCGGTGGTACCCGAGGCCTCCACTGTTGCTGATGTCGTCGGACGGTGATGCTTCGTCTGGAGTGCAGGTGAGGGCTGTCCATTCCCCTGCTGGTGGCGGTGAGCCTTCAGGTGGGTCTCCCCCTACCCTGAGGGCTCCTGCGGTACAGCCCCCCCGAGATCGACCTTCTTCGGCCTCGGCCCCGAGGAAGCGACGGTTGGATTCTACGTCTTCCTCGTCGGTACCGGGAAGCTCCGGTGACATGCTTCGCTTGAAGAAGTCAAAGAAGCATCGTCACCGGTCTCCTTCCCGTCTCGGTACCGAGAGCTCTGGGTCGCCGAGGCAGTCGGCACCCAGTAGGCATCGGCACCGGGAGGACCGCTCACCCTCTGTTCAGGAGGTGTCGATGCGCTCCCCCTTGGACAGCCCGGAACAGACTCTGACCTCGACACCTGCATCGGCTTCCCAGTCTTTCTCCACAGCCGCTCTGCACGAGAGTCTCCGGGCCGTTCTTCCAGAGATTCTGGGAGAGCTGTTGCGCCCTTCTCCAGTACCGGGGGTGTTTGCGCCACCGGTACCGTCGAGTGAGGCGACGTCGGGCCCCTTGCCCGAGGTGAGGTCCCCGGTACCGGTACCGCTTGCAGTACCGGCTACGGCCGCCTCCCAGGCGGACTCCCCGACGACGTCGGCGGAGGGAGCTTCGCCGGTGCTGGCGAGGGAGTCCACCTCTCGACGCTCCTACCGTGGCCATGTTTCCACGGAGTCGAGTCGGGCATGGCTTCAGACACAGGTTCGTGAACTTGTGTCTGATACCGATGGTGAGGCCTCGTGGGAGGAGGAGGAGGACATCAGATATTTCTCTGACAAGGAGTCTGATGGCCTTCCTTCTGATCCCACTCCCTCTCCTGAAAGGCAGCTTTCTCCTCCCGAGAGTCTGTCTTTCGCGGCCTTTGCCGGGAGATGTCTACGGCCAGCCCCTTCCTGGTGGTTGTGGAGGATGAGCCCAGGGCTGAAATGTTTGAGCTCTTGGACTATCCTTCTCCACCTAAGGAAGCGTCCACAGCACCCATGCATCATGTCCTAAAAAAGACATTGCTGGCGAACTGGACCAAGCCTCTAACTAATCCCCACATTCCCAAGAAGATCGAATCCCAGTATCGGATCCATGGGGACCCAGAGCTGATGCGCACTCAGTTGCCTCATGACTCTGGTGTGGTGGATCTGGCCCTAAAGAAGGCTAAGAGTTCTAGAGAGCATGCTTCGGCGCCCCCGGGCAAGGACTCCAGAACCTTAGACTCCTTTGGGAGGAAGGCCTATCATTCCTCTATGCTCGTGGCCAAAATCCAGTCTTACCAGCTCTACACGAGCATCTATATGCGGAACAATGTGCGGCAGTTGGCGGGCTTGGTGGACAAGCTCCCTCCTGAGCAAGCCAAGCCGTTTCAGGAGGTGGTCAGGCAGCTGAAGGTGTGTAGAAAATTCTTGGCCAGAGGGGTATATGATACCTTTGATGTTGCGTCCAGGGCCGCTGCTCAAGGTGTGGTGATGCGCAGACTCTCATGGCTGCGTGCCTCCGACCTGGAGAATAGGATCCAGCAGCGGATTGCAGACTCTCCTTGCCGAGCGGACAACATTTTTGGAGAAAAAGTCGAACAGGTGGTAGAACAGCTCCACCAGTGGGATACCGCTTTCGACAAGTTCTCCCGCCGGCAGCCTTCAGCATCTACCTCTTCAGGTAGATGTTTTTATGGGGGAAGGAGGGCTGTTCCCTACTCTTCTGGTAAGCGTAGGTACAATCCTCCCTCTCGACAGCCTGCAGCCCAGGCTAAGCCCCAGCGCGCTCGCTCTCGTCAGCAGCGTGCGCCTCAGCAAGGCCCCACGGCTCCCCAGCAAAAGCAGGCAACGAGCTTTTGACTGGCTCCAGCAGAGCATAGCCGACATCAACGTGTCCGTGCTGGGCGATCTGCCGGTCGGGGGGAGGTTGAAAGTTTTTCACCAAAGGTGGCCTCTTATAACCTCCAACCGGTGGGTTCTTCAAATAGTCCGGCACGGATACACCCTCAATTTGGCCTCGAAGCCTCCAAATTGCCCACCGGGAGCTCAGTCCTACAGCTTCCAGCACAAGCAGGTACTTGCAGAGGAACTCTCCGCCCTTCTCAGCGCCAATGCGGTCGAGCTCGTGCCATCCGGGCAAGAAGGGCTGGGATTCTATTCCAGGTACTTCCTTGTGGAAAAGAAAACAGGGGGGATGCGTCCCATCCTAGACCTAAGGGCCCTGAACAAATATCTGGTCAAGGAAAAGTTCAGGATGCTTTCCCTGGGCACCCTTCTTCCCATGATTCAGGAAAACGATTGGCTATGCTCTCTGGACTTGAAGGACGCCTACACGCACATCCCGATACTGCCAGCTCACAGGCAGTATCTGCGATTTCAGCTGGGCACACGTCACTTCCAGTACTGTGTGCTACCCTTTGGGCTCACCTCTGCGCCCAGAGTGTTCACGAAGTGCCTGGCTGTAGTAGCAGCGGCGCTTCGCAGGCTGGGAGTGCACGTGTTCCCCTATCTCGACGATTGGCTGGTGAAGAACACATCTGAGGCAGGAGCTCGACAGTCCATGCAGATGACTATTCGCCTCCTGGAGCTACTGGGGTTTGTGATAAATTATCCAAAGTCCCACCTTCTCCCAGTACAAAGACTCAAATTCATAGGAGCTCTGCTGGATTCTCGGATGGCTCGTGCCTATCTCCCAGAGACGAGAGCCAACTTGTTGTCTCTCGGGTGTGAGCGTCCCAGCAGATCACAGCTCGGCAGATGTTGAGATTGCTGGGCCACATGGCCTCCACAGTTCATGTGACTCCCATGGCCCGCCTTCACATGTGATCTGCTCAATGGACCCTAGCTTCCCAGTGGTTTCAGGCTGCTGGGGATCTAGAGGACGTGATCCACCTGTCCACGAGTTTTCTCAAATCCCTGCAGTGGTGGACGATTTGGTCCAATTTGACTTTGGGACGTCCTTTCCAAATTCCTCAGCCACAAAAAGTGCTGACTACGGATGCGTCTCTCCTGGGGTGGGGAGCTCATGTCGATGGGCTTCACACCCAGGGAAGCTGGTCCCTCCAGGAACAAGTCTATAGATCAATCTCCTGGAGTTGCGAGCAGTCTGGAACGCTCTGAAGGCTTTCAGAGATCGGCTGTCCCACCAAATTATCCAAATTCAGACAGACAACCAGGTTGCCATGTATTACATCAACAAGCAGGGGGGCACCGGATCTCGCCCCCTGTGTCAGGAGGCCGTCAGCATGTGGCTGTGGGCTCGCCGTTACGGCATGCTGCTCCAAGCCACATATCTGGCAGGCGTAAACAACAGTCTGGCCGACAGGTTGAGCAGGATTATGCAACCTCACGAGTGGTCGCTCAACTCCAGAGTAGTGCGCCAGATCTTCCAGGTGTGGGGCACCCCCTTGGTAGATCTCTTTGCATCTCGAGCCAACCACAAGGTCCCTCAGTTCTGTTCCAGACTTCAGGCCCACGGCAGACTGGCATCGGATGCCTTCCTCCTGGATTGGGGGGAAGGCCTGCTGTATGCTTATCCTCCCATACCTCTGGTGGGGAAGACTTTGTTGAAACTCAAGCAAGACCGAGGCACCATGATTCTGATTGCTCCGTTTTGGCCATGTCAGATCTGGTTCCCTCTTCTTCTGGAGTTGTCCTCCGAAGAACCGTGGAGATTGGAGTGTTTTCCGACCCTCATCACCCAGAACGAAGGGGTGCTTCTGCATCCCAACCTCCAGTCTCTGGCTCTCACGGCCTGGATGTTGAGAGCGTAGACTTTGCCTCTTTGGGTCTGTCGGAGGGTGTCTCCCGTGTCCTGCTTGCTTCCAGAAAACATTCCACTAAGAGGAGTTACTTCTTTTTTTATTTATTTATTTATCATTTTACTTAATTACATTCACATTTATCACTTAAATGTAAGGAAATACAGAAATTAATATAAAAAGGAAAACATTTTCTCTCAACAATATATATTTACATAATTATCCACAATTGGAAGATCCAAGATCAGGAAAACAATCTTAAAGAAAATAAGAAAAACTCAAAATGGTTAATCTTACACTTCACATTTTCTGAGGGAGGAAGGTTAATCGGTTATTGCAGCCGGTGCAGTGGTAACTGAAGGAAGTTGGTGCAGAGGATTCTTCATCTGTTTCCACAAACTCTTATAATTTCTTAGGTTCAAACAAATAAGTAATAAGGAAATAAAACACTTACAAGGGAATCGCGCTAGGAAGGTCCCACCTAGGGCAATGATTCCTGGCTTAAAAGCCAAGACCTCACACCTCCCAGTCTGTGATTCCCTTGATGTGTCAGGAAATATATGCATCTTTGAACCCAAAAAACTATCAACCATGTATCGGAAATACAATTTCAAAACATTGTTCCTATCTAAATCAAAGACGAAAGTCACTAATAATATAACTCTATCTATAACTTCTGAATTTTCCAAAATGTCAGTTAAACTTGCATCTCTTTTCTCTGATAAAGAAGATTTTAAAGGAAATATAATTTTAGTCTCCAAAAGGTGGCTATCAGAAGGTATTAGCAAAGTATCAGAGAAATATTTCTTCAAGAATTCAGTAGCTGATATATAGGTAAATTTATCATTCTCAAGTTATTTTCCCTTAATTGGTTCTCCAGAAATTCCAGTTTTTACAAGAAAGATAACTATTCTTCATTACCAAATTATCTGATTTTCATAGAGAAGCCATTTCCATAATCAAAGTCTCTATTTTTATATCTTGGACTTCCACTTTGTTAGATAAGTATTAATATAAATTCTTTAACTCACATAGTGAAAAATTTTAAACATCTGAAGAGAGTTATTCACATTCTGCTGCAGTTCCTATAGTACGTCCATTATGACATTATTGGCTTCACCAAGTCCAATTTCTCCACAGAAACCGCTCCAGATATCTTCGGGGGGAAGAGCTCACTCTCCAATCCCCCAGTTGGTTTATTATCCGAGTCAATGCTGCGCCAGGACCTCCTCGGGTCACATGAAAAGCCTAACCCACTTTGGGCGTTTCCATTATTGACCTCCATAGCGAAGCATTACTATTTCTGGGTCTTGGAGGGGTCGTGCCAACAGGGGGACTCAAAGTCATTCCCGCCACTGAGATTCGGCAGTAAAGCCTTGCTGTTCCCCGAAGCAAGAACCGATATCCCCAACGTTATGACCCCGAATCTCTCCAAAATAGACTGAGAAGTGGTGGGAACCCCAGCCGTGTTCGAGGAGGACAGCACCACGGCTTTGCCTTTTCTCTTCCCCATTCTCTGGGGAGCGCGCCCTCTTCAGGCATTCTGGTGTAAAACGGGAACTCAACTAGCGTACGTCCTCCCTCAACGCCATCTTGGATCCTCCAGGTTGGGACACTCTTTGTCTGGTTTCTCCTCAGAGGCCTGTCTGATATGGGTAACCCTACAGCATAGCCCTCTGAGTCATTGAAACACGGAGGCCCCTCCACCACTTACAAGGTGGTGTCCCTTCGGAGGGGGAGTTACTTCTTTTTATGGAGGAGGTTTGCCGTCTGGTGTGACAGCAAGGCCTTAGATCCTCGCTCCTGCCCTACACAGACCCTGCTTGAATACCTTCTGCACTTGTCTGAGTCTGGTCTCAAGACCAACTCTGTAAGGGTTCACCTTAGCGCAATCAGTGCATACCATTACCATGTGGAAGGTAAGCCGATCTCAGGACAGCCTTTAGTTGTTCGCTTCGTGAGAGGTTTGCTTTTGTCAAAGCCCCCCGTCAAGCCTCCTACAGTGTCATGGGATCTCAATGTCGTTCTCACCCAGCTGATGAAACCTCCTTTTGAGCCACTGAACTCCTGCCATCTGAAGTACTTGACCTGGAAGGTCATTTTCTTGGTGGCAGTTACTTCAGCTCGTAGAGTCAGTGAGCTTCAGGCCCTGGTAGCTCATGCTCCTTATACCAATTTTCATCACAATAGAGTAGTCCTCCGCACTCACCCTAAGTTCTTGCCGAAGGTAGTGTCGGAGTTCCATCTGAACCAGTCAATTGACTTGCCAATATTTTTCCCCCGTCCTCATTCCTGCCCTGCTGAACGTCAGCTGCAGACATTGGACTGCAAAAGAGCATTGGCCTTCTATCTGGAGCGGACACAGCCCAACAGACAGTCCGCCCAAATGTTTGTTTCTTTTGATCCCAACAGGAGGGGAGTGGCTGTGGGGAAACACGCCATATCCAATTGGCTAGCAGATTGCATTTCCTTCACTTATGCCCAGGCTAGGCTGGCTCTTGAGGGTCATGTCACGGCTTACAATGTTAGAGCCATGGCAGCGTCAGTGGCCCACTTGAAGTCAGCCACTATTGAAGAGATCTGCAAAGCTGTGACGTGGTCATCTGTCCACACATTCACATCTCATTACTGCCTGCAGCAGGATACCCGACGCGACAGTCGGTTCGGGCAGTCAGTGCTTCAGAATCTGTTCAGGGTTTAGAATCCAACTCCACCCCCCTAGGCCCATGTTTATTCTGTTCCAGGCTACACTCTCAGTTAGTTGGATAAGTTGTTAGGTCAATCTCAGTTATGTCCTCGCCGTTGCAAGGCCCAATTGACCATGTTTGTTGTTTTGAGTGAGCCTGGGGGCTAGGGATACCCCATCAGGGAGAACAAGCAGCCTGCTTGTCCTCGGAGAAAGCGAATGCTACATACCTGTAGAAGGTATTCTCCGAGGACAGCAGGCTGATTGTTCTCACAAACCCGCCCGCCTCCCCTTTGGAGTTGTGTCTTCCCTTGTCTTTGTCTTGCTACATACGGGACTGATGAACACGAGCCGGTTCGGGCGGGAAGACGGCCGCGCATGCGCGGTGCGCATCGGTGCACGAGGGCTAGCAAAGGCCTTTGCTAGTGAAGATTCCGATTGGAGGGGGCTGCCGTGGACGTCACCCATCAGTGAGAACAATCAGCCTGCTGTCCTCAGAGAATACCTTCTACAGGTATGTAGCATTCGCTTTGTCCATTTGAAAGTCTATTACTTATTTCGATGGAAATTTATTTGTGGAATATAATATATTTGGTTTATTACTTAGAGAACTTATTGCATTGGGTCATTTTCATTAATTAGAATCTGTACTTAAATGTTGGAAACATTGTTACAGATTATTAAAACAATGTGTAACCCATTGATTGAAGGGTGGATAGATGACTCATTGGGATTGAGTCCACCTACCCCAGTCAAATTTGAACTATTGAATTTTAATTTAAAATAATTTCCTTAGTAGCAATAAACATTCTAACGTTAACAAACCGTATATAATTCAATGTTTTTATGTTTTCCAATTTCCAATATTACCCCTTCTTCTTTTCTTACATCACAAAAAATAATAGAAACTATGACCTGCCACCTGCTCCCATTCCCTCTCATAGCAATACTCTCCTTTCATTGTTGAATTTGTGTTTGTTGTATGTCTTTATTGAAACTAATAAAAAATATTGTGAAAAAATGTCATATGTGCATGAAATAATCTGGAAATGTTTTCATGATAAAGAGCAGTTATAAATGTAAGAGAAAATTACACCAGAGAATTTATACAAATCGGAAGTCTGTTCATCCTTTTATTTTGAAAATTTGTTGAAGCCCATAGTTGTTCTGCATGAGCTTTTTGTATAATTCCCCAAAATCATACCATTTAATAAACACTAGAACTGAAAATGCAAGGAACTGTTAGCATTCAGTATCACAGGCGTGGAAAATTCCCATATACCAAATCATTCAGACACCTAAAAATTGGTGCCTGATGCTTGTGTTTAATGAGAAACTACCATGTTGCATTGGATGAGAAGGGAGTAGCTGCTGCCTGTGTCAGGCCTTGCTCAGGAGTTCTTGACCCATGATTACGTTTTGAGTGATCACATTACAAAAGGGCTACAATTTGAAAGAGCCTAAAATATTGTTGATTTTGGTCGTTATGAGGTCTTTTCCTCCCTATTTTTGAAAAATCATTCATGTTCCTGTAGTTCCATATTGTACTTTATCATACGTATACTGTTGTTTGGTTTAGCTTGCTCAGGAGATGCTACTTCACTGTGGTGGGCCTGGGTTGGATGAAGCAGGTCTGGCTCAGGAGGAGCTGCTGCTGCCTGGGTGTTCTCATTGCAGGGCTGTCTCTGGTAAACCCACCCCAGCACTATAAGTTCCTCCCAGTTTGGGTATTCCGGCTGCTTCGCACCAGGCCCTGCATTCCCTGAATGTCAGCCGTGGTTCAGGTGAAGTGGGCCTCCTGTTTGGAAATGATTCTGTGAGCAGGGCACATGAGGGGAAGTTTTTAAAAGCTAGTTGGCTTTGTAAATGGTTACTTGGGTTAAAGCCAGGGCTTTTTTTGTGGGGGTTCTTGGGGGTACTGAGTACCAGTACCGTTTCCATTGTCTGCTAAAATTGACACATGGTTCCCAAATTTTAATAAAAGAGCTCAGGCTCTACATACCAATTCTGCCTTGTCATAGAATCTGTGACTGGTTGCAGGGGGCCTGGCTATTGTAGGGTGGGTCCCCTCAGTGATCACCCCAGCCCGAAGGGTGGCCCTGGCTTTTGAATACCAGCACCTTTTTCACTAGAAAAAATGCACTGGTTAAAGCACTGTTTGAAAATTGGCCAAATTCTGTGTGGGTAAAAGTACACCCATTATTTCTCAACACATGTACTTTAACCTGCATTGTTCCCTAGGGGTAGGGATTAGACTAGGGGAGACAATAACAAGCATAGTTGTATTTTCAAAACTATATGCATTATATTTCATATCAAAATACCCACAGAAACAACTGGTGTGTATGTCTATGGATATTTTCTCCTAGGTGATTTATTTTTTTCTTTTGAAAATTGTTACAGAATTCCTGAGTAAATTTATCCTTGGTCTTTGTCTCAAAATGCATAGTTTTGAAGATTGCCCTCTTTATCAACAGGCAGTGGAGTCTTTGAAGTCAGTATTTGACTGTGCAGAGTGCTGTCCTTGTAGTTATGTGCTCAGTTTCAGGTTTCTTGTCCAGATGCTGAAAGAATGGAGGCAAGTATCTGTCCCTTCTGATAAGTGACCAAGATCATAATGGAGGTTGCAATATTTTATAAAGGATTATTTACATATTTTATTTTGATCTGGTGTATCCTTTGACAGCACTGATAGAGGAGAGGGTCTTTTTTTTTCTCCTTAATTTACAATATCAGCAGACTTTTTTGCTTGGATAGGGACATAAAAAAGTACTTGTGTGTTGCTTGATAGAGGAGTGCAGTGAGAACTGTCCACTTGATTCATGATGGCTCGATGGATATAGGAAAAGCTTTGAAAGAAGAAAAATGTAATCTAAGATAGCTTAAACGCATGGGAGCTCTTGACGATATTTTGAGTGTCTTTGAGTGCAGTAGTGTACAGAACGCCTCTTGACAGTGTGCTTGAGCTTTCTGAACATTTGTGGAACTGCTATAATTTACCATGAAACCTGCTAGCCTTTTTCACATCATTATGTGCTTCTGTTTCTGTATAGGTACTGTATGTTGGTCATCTTTGAGGATGTGTTCTCATTTACTACACTCATTTCTCTTCTGCCTTAAGGTTGGTGCGAGAATTTGTAGCCCAGAGCAACGCAACGCAGATCAAGCATGTAATCCAGATCCTGTCCCAGGAGTTCGCATTGTCCCAACACCCTCACAGTAGGAAAGGGGGGCTGATCGGACTGGCTGCTTGTGCCATTGCCCTTGGCAAGGTGAGCTAAATTATAATATTTGCATGACATAGAACATTCTTCCAAAAACGTACCTGAAAGTCCTCATACTGAGGGCTGGTGTATTGCCCTGCATGTATGGAACAGAGAAATCACAGCTGGCTCTGGCTGTAGATTAATTTCAGATGAGAATATAGTATCTGAATGAAGCTTTTTTTGTGTGTTCATATGGTATGTTTCACTGTATACAGTTTGAACAAAACTGTATTGGTTTGCCTGGGAGGATTCTTTCACAATAAGAGGGTGGTTTTATAAAACACTTTCTACATATCAGGAAAAAGTCAAATAAATAAAGGGTCAATATGAAGCAGGACTTATTCAGATTGGAGTAGTTCCTGCTCCGATAAGTCCCACTCACCAGGCCCATACTCGGATTTTCAATGGCATTATCTGGATAATGCTGCTGAATATCCAGTCAAGCACTTCAGTACTAGCTGGGTAATACTGAGACAGTCCAGAGTCAGAGCTAAGGCAGAGTCAGGAATTATCCAGTTAGCAACGATATTCAGTCCGCTAACCAGGTAACTATCTGGATAAAGTTGGGACAGCAAAAAGAGCTGTCCTAATTTTTGTCCAGCTATTTATCGGTACCGGTCCGAGTATCGCTGGCATTCGGATTAGCGCCAGTGGCCACATTATACCTACTACTACTTAACATTTCTATAGCGCTACTAGGGTTACACAGCGCTGTACAGTTTAACAAAGAAGGACAGTCCCTGCTCAAAGGAGCTTACAATCTAAAGGACGAAATGTCAAGTTGGGGTAGTCTAGATTTCCTCAATGGAGGTGTAATGGTTATGTGCCGAAGGCGACATCGAAGAGGTGGGCTTTGAGTAAGGATTTGAAGATGGGCAGGGAGGTGGCTTGACGTATGGGCTTAGGGAGTTTATTCCAAGCATAGGGTGAGGCGTTCTGGATATTCAGTGCCAATAAATATCCAGGTGTAAAAAAAAACAAAACACGACGGTTGGGGTTTAAATATTGACTGCCATGGTCTGAATATTGGCCTATAAATGTTTTTACTTACAGCAAATGGTTTTTACAAAAAGGCACACGACAGCCTAGTGTCTATTTTTCACATTGAGCACATAGGTGTTCTGGAGCAGAGTTCAGTAATGTCTTTGTGCACTTTATAGAACACATGCACACATTTCACCTGCTTTCAAACAGGTGTTGCAAATTTGTGCACTGTTGAAGATTATTGTAGCAATTTATTTTATAAAGGAATATGTGAGTGGAGGAGTAGCTTAGTGGTTAGTGCAGTGGACTTTGATCCTGGGGAACTGAGTTCGATTCCTGCTGCAGCTCCTTGTGATTCTGGGCAAGTCACTTAACCCTCCATTGCCCCGGTACAAAATAAGTACCTGAATATATGTAAACCGCTTTGAATGTAGTTGCAAAAATCTCAGAATGGCGGTATATTAAGTCCCATTTCCCTTCCCTTTTCCTATATAAAATAAATAGAGCTGCATGTTAATCACTATTAGCGTTGTGATTAATAATGTGTGTTATTTATTTAGGCCCCTGTTTACAAAGCTGTGCGGCAATGCACACACAGCCCATTCGAAGTGAATGGGCTATGTCAGCATTACCGCATCACCAGCCGCTAGCATGGCTTTGGAAACAGGAGGGTTAGTTATTTATCCTGCTTGATATATCACCCTTCTGTAAAGTCAAACAGAGTAGTTTGGCTATTGTCCTCCCTACAGTTGCAGAGTTGAGCTGGGCCTCTCTGCATTGATAGGGCACACCGTATTGGCCCCAAATGAGCCAAGGGAGCAAGGCCTTAGGTGATGATACTCTGCCTGTTAAACTTTTATAATAAGCAAGAAATTTTGCAGGTGATTCAGGCAGGCAGAGTTCCTATGAGGTGTGTAGAATTCTTTGCTTTAAGGATTTCTCCTCCCATCTTATTTGCATTGTCCATTACATTGGTCATGTCAGTGCTCATAACTGGTATAATATGGTGAAAATCTTCTTTTGTAATGTGGGAGGTGTTTCCTCTCCCCATTGAAAGAACAAAACTCATTCAAGCCTTACATAGGAAAAAGGTGGATCTGGTTTTCTTGAAGGAAACCCACCTTTTGTCTGTGGAACATGATAAACTTAATAGATGATGGGTGGGTTCCTTCTATGGCGCCCAGGCTGTGGCCAAAAATGGAGGGCTGGTGATCCTTATTAGGAAAGGTGTTTTATACATATTACATAAACTTGTGGCAGTTGAGTTGGGCAGGGTTGTGATTGCACATGTGACCTTAGATAGACAGCCATTGTTGTTATGTAACATTTATGTTCTTAATAAATATGACAGAAGTTTTATATGCACTTTGATTAATCATTTATTAGGCTTTGAAGGGATTCCCATAGTTTTAGGAAGAAATTTTAATATGGCGTCTGGTGGCCTGGCAAGGAATGCGCCTAACCCAATAAAGGAATTCCTTTGGATGTGTGTACCCTGTTGGATTTGCTGGACATGTGGAGCATCCTTCACCCTATGGACAGAGACTGTGCTCATTTGTTGAGGGCTCACTCCACCCAAACCAGAATAGATTATCTGTTAGTGTTTCGAGTTGATGTGCAAAATGATTGCAGCAGAGATTGGCCCATATGAAATATTAAGACTACACATTGTTTTTGGTGGAGTTGGACCTTTCAGAAACCTCCTACTCTCAGATTCAATGGAAATTCCCCATTGAATTGTACACAGATGAATCTCTTTTAGAGAGTTCTTGTTGGATAGTATGTGACTTTCAATCGGGCATATGAATTAGAACCTGTCCTTTTTTTGGGAGGCTGCCAAGACATTGCTCTGTGGGGAAATAATTGGCTATTATAGCCATAAGAGAAAATCTACAGAAATTTTAATGTTGGAAAGATTGATTAAAATTGAACAGGTAATTTTTGGTAACTTATCTGACCCTTCAAAATAAATTGCAATTGTTGATTTCACAAACAGGTCTTAAGCTCTTGCATCAAAGAGCAAAGAAATCTATGCAATATTTTAAATGGGAACCAAAATGGTAAGCTGTTGGCTGGGATGGTATGTGGATTGGAGGGACCCCGTAAAATCTTAAAGATGAAACCTTCAGAGGTGATGGAAATTTAAATGAATAAAGATGTCTGCAAGCTTGTTAAATTATTCTATGAAAAATTGTATTCTAAACCTTTGGGAGAGGGCCTTGACGGTGAGAATTATTTGTCTAGTGTAGAATTACCTTAGATTATGCCAATCAAGCAAGAACTGTTGAATACTCCAATTTCTAAGGAGGAAGTGGAATGGGTGATTATGCAGAGTGCATTAGGTAAAACACCAGGACCCGATGGGTTTAGGGCAGAGTTCTATAAAATTTTGAAAGACTACTAAAACTTCTTATAAAAATGTTTAATCATATTGTGGACTACCATACTTGAGCTACCATATTTGGCTCAAGTAATAGTTCTTCCCCTATTTCATTATTATGCACTGAAACCAAGTTATTGGTCAAGATTTTGGTTAACTGCTTGGTTCAAATATTTCCTTCACTACTGTTGGATTCCCAGGTAGATTTTGTTAGGGATTGTTATGTAGTTTTGGAATATTAGGAAAATATTGGCCTCCTTAGAACAGATCATTAGGGATGAAAGGTCTTCTTTGTTGGTTAGTTTTGATGCAGAGACTGCCTTTGATTGCAGTAATTAGGAATTTGTTTAGTGTTTTGAGAAGCTGTGGTATTGTGGGTCACTTTAGCTCAGCAGTCAAAGCTCTTTATACCAACCTCAGGTCTAGAATATGGATTAATGGGCAGCTCTCTGAAAGTTTTCCTGTTCTTAGGGCTACTAGATACAGTTGCCCCTTGTCCCTTGTACTGTTTCTCTAACCTTAGATTCTTGGAGATATAAGGGATTCAGATAGGAACACCATCTCGAAACACCTAACCACCCACCTGGAGTTACCCTGCTGCCACTTAGGTCTATCCCCAGCACAGCACAGGTCCACCTGCACCTGCCGCTTGTGCTCTACACTAGCACCCTTCTCCCACCGACTGGGTCACAACTGCCTCTGGGCGAGTCTCCCTCTCTCAAATCAGTGATTTCTAGGTTACTGGGGCCACACTCCCAGTGGTCCCACAGTTCCCAAACAGCACTCACAGACCCAACACACAAACCACCAGGATTCTTTATCAGTCCAGACAGGCAGAGTCAACAAACAAATCAGGTTTATTGTGGCACTTGAACAATGAACAAAAAAATGTTCCATCAGCAAACAATAACAGGTAACTGAAATATGGATCAATTATATCATTAACTAAACATTTGTATACTGTCTGGGTGTCTACTGGGTGTCGTCGTCGATAAGACGCTGAAACCTTCTGCTCAGTGTGCTGCTGCGGCTAGGAAAGCGAATAGAATGTTGGGTATTATTAGGAAAGGTATGGAAAACAGGTGTGAGGATGTTATAATGCCGTTGTATCGCTCCATGGTGCGACCGCACCTTGAGTATTGTGTTCAATTCTGGTCGCCGCATCTCAAGAAAGATATAGTAGAATTGGAAAAGGTGCAGCGAAGGGCGACTAAAATGATAGCGGGGATGGGACGACTTCCCTATGAAGAAAGACTAAGGAGGCTAGGGCTATTCAGCTTGGAGAAGAGACGGCTGAGGGGAGACATGATAGAGGTATATAAAATAATGAGTGGAGTGGAACAGGTGGATGTGAAGCGTCTGTTCACGCTTTCCAAAAATACTAGGACTAGGGAGCATGCGATTAAACTACAGTGTAGTACATTTAAAACAAATCGGAGAAAATGTTTCTTCACCCAACGTGTAATTAAACTCTGGCATTCATTGCCGGAAACTGTGGTGAAGGCGGTTATCTTAGCAGAGTTTAAAAAGGGGTTGGACGGTTTCCTAAAGGACAAGTCCATAAACCGCTACTAAACGGACTTGGAAAAATCCAAATCCCAGGAATAACGTGTATAGAATGTTTGTACGTTTGGGAAGCTTGCCAGGTGCCCTTGGCCTGGATTGGCTGCTGTCGTGGACAAGATGCTGGGCTCGATGGACCCTTGGTCCTTTCCCAGTATGGCATTACTTATGTACTTATGTCTCAACAGGACCTGGGAAGATCAGGATATATAACTGTTCACAGAGCCTAAGCAAAGAGATCTGTCTCTCCTTTCTCCCGGGCTAAGCAACAATCAGCAACAACTGCTGGGTAATTTCAAACTCCAGGCCAATCAGAACCCAGTCAACAAATTTTAAGTATACTCATAGTACTGTAGATTTACTTCTTCACTAATGGGCCCTTTTACTGAGCCGTGTAGGCGCCTATGTGCGCCAAATGCACGGCAAATTGGAGTTACTGCGTGGCCCTTGTGGTAATTTCAATTTTAGTGCTCATCTGCAAAATATTTGTTAATCTTCTGGCGCGTGTAATGGACGTGCGCCAAGTGGCTTTTGAAACACATAGGTCATTACCGCCCAGATTCTTTACCGCCAGGTCAATGGCTGGCAGCAAGGTCTCAGACCCAAAATGGACGCGTGGCAATTTTGATTTTGCCGCACGTCCATTTTATTTCCTGGATCTTTAAAATCCATGCTATCTAAACAGAGGTATTTATGTCAGTCCACTGAATTCCTTGATTTTCATTTGATTTCAGGACTCTGGCCTCTACTTAAAGGAACTGATAGAGCCAGTGTTAACATGCTTCAATGATGCTGACAGTCGTCTGAGATACTATGCCTGTGAAGCCCTTTACAATATTGTCAAGGTTGCTCGGGGCTCAGTCCTCCCTCACTTCAATGTGCTGTTTGATGGCTTAAGTAAGGTAAGCAAGCCTATTTTCCTCTATAGTAAGAGTGGACTGATGGGAGGACAGGATTATAGAGTTGATAAGGCAAAGTGCAATCTTAACACAGCCTAAGGCCAAGGCTCAAATTTGGTTTGCAGTATGAGTACAATCAGCTTATACTTTAGGGAGGCAATGTTATGACAGAATGCTTAAATGGCAAAGTCCAAAAATGTGCCCGTTTTAAAAAGACATTACCCACAACACTCTCACTTATGAAAAATCTTTTTGCAGACCATGAGACGGTGGGTATATCTGGAAGCAACATTTAGTCCAATGCCAACACCTTTAATTCATTGATTCTTTTATATAATGGTGCTCATTTTCAAAGCACTTAGACTTACAAAGTTACGTGGAGTCGTATTTTCAAAGCACTTGGACTTATAAGGTTCCATAGGTTACTAGGGGAGGGGCTCATTTTCAAAGCACTTAGACCTTCAAAGTTTCATAGTTTACTATGGAACTTTGTAAGTCTAAGTGCTTTGAAAATACACCTCCGTATAACTTTATTTCTCCGAGGACAAGCAGGCTGCTTGTTCTCACTGATGGGTGACGTCCACGGCAGCCCCTCCAATCGGAAACTTCACTAGCAAAGTCCTTTGCTAGCCCTCGCGCGCCCGCGCGCACCGCGCATGCGCGGCCGTCTTCCCGCCCGAAACCGGCTCGAGCCGGCCAGTCTTCTTTTGTCCGCACTCGGTACGGTCGTGTTTTCGCCGTGTCGAGCCCCGGAAAGTCGACCTCGCGCGTCCAATTTGTTTGAACGTGGTTTTTTTCCTTCGGGAAAGCTTTGTCCTAGTCGGGAAGTGCTCCGGAAACCCCCCGCCGGGTTTCGTGTAAATCCTCCCCGTACTTCCAGCTTTTTTGCCCCGGTAAGTTTTCTTTCGTCGTCGGGGTAGGCCTTTTTTCGGCCTCGGTCGAGATTTTTTCTCCCTCTAAATTTGGTGCTTCAAATTTCGCCATTTCGGCTTTTGATTTCGCCGGCGTGATTTTTCCGCCCATGACATCGAAGCCTTCCAGCGGCTTCAAGAAGTGCACCCAGTGCGCCCGGGTTATCTCGCTCACTGATCGACACTCGTCGTGTCTTCAGTGTCTGGGGGCCGAGCACCGCCCTCAGAACTGCAGTCTGTGTTCCCTGCTTCAAAGGCGGACTCAGGTAGCGAGACTAGCCCAGTGGAACGTGTTGTTCTCGGGCTCTTCGTCGGCATCGGCACCGGGATCTTCGAGTGCATCGACGTCGTCAGCGTCCAGACCATCTTCCTCGGCCGCCCCTGCATCGAGTGCATCGAGGCATCGGGCCTCTGCATCGGCGCCGAGACATCGGATAGCTGCATCGACGTCGGTGGTACCAGGACCTCGTCTGCTGATGTCGTCGGACGGTGGTGCATCGGGTGGAGTGCAGGTGAGGGCTGTCCATTCCCCTGCTGGTGGCGGTGAGCCCTCGGGTGGGTCTCCGCCTACCCTGAGGGCTCCTGCGGTACAGCCCCCCCGAGATCGACCTTCTTCAGTCTCGGCCCCGAGGAAGCGACGGATGGATTCGACGTCCTCCTCGTCGGTGCCGGGGAGCTCCGGTGACATGCTTCGGAAGAAATCGAAGAAGCATCGACACCGGTCTCCTCCCCGTGTCGGCACCGAGAGCTCTGGGTCGCCGAGGGATTCGGCACCCAGCAGGCATCGGCACCGAGAGGACCGCTCACCCTCTGTTCAGGAGGTGTCGATGCGCTCCGCTCTGGACAGCCCGGAACAGCCTCCACGCCCGGAACAGGTACTGACGTCGACGCCTGCATCGACCTCTCAGCCTTTCTCTGCAGCCGCTCTAAACGAGAGCCTCCGGGCCGTTCTCCCAGAGATTCTGGGAGAGCTGTTGCGCCCTACCCCTCCGGTACCGGCGGTGCTTGCGCCACCGGTACCGTCGAGCGTGGCGCCGGCTGGCCCATCGCCCAGGTTGAGGTCCCCGACGTCGGTACCGCGTGCTCAGGTACCGACCGCGGCCACCTCCCAGGAAGGCTCCCCGACTACGTCGGCGGAGGGAGCTTCGCCGATGCGGGCGAGGGAGTCTACCTCTCGACGCCCCCATCGTGGACGGGGTTCCACGGAGTCGAGCAGGGCGAGGTTGCAGACACAGGTCCGTGAACTTGTGTCTGACACCGAGGGTGAGGCCTCGTGGGAGGAAGAGGAAGATCCCAGATATTTCTCTGACGAGGAGTCTGGGGTCTTCCGTCTGATCCCACTCCCTCTCCTGAGAGACAGCTTTCTCCTCCCGAGAGTCTGTCTTTGCCTCCTTTGTCCGGGAGATGTCTACTGCCATCCCCTTCCCGGTGGTTGTGGAGGACGAGCCCAGGGCTGAAATGTTTGAGCTCCTGGACTATCCTTCTCCACCTAAGGAAGCGTCCACTGTTCCCTTGCACCATGTCCTGAAGAAGACATTGCTTGCGAACTGGACCAAACCATTAACTAACCCCCACATTCCCAAGAAGATCGAGTCCCAGTACCGGATCCATGGGGACCCAGAGCTGATGCGCACTCAGTTGCCTCATGACTCTGGAGTTGTGGATTTGGCCCTAAAGAAGGCTAAGAGTTCTAGGGAACATGCTTCGGCGCCCCCGGGCAAGGACGCTAGAACCTTAGACTCCTTTGGGAGGAAGGCCTACCATTCCTCTATGCTCGTGTCCAAGATCCAGTCTTACCAGCTCTACACGAGCATACACATGCGGAATAATGTGCGGCAGTTGGCGGGCTTGGTTGATGCTCTTCCCCCTGAGCAAGCCAAGCCTTTTCAGGAGGTGGTCAGGCAGCTGAAGGCGTGCAGAAAATTCCTGGCCAGAGGAGTTTATGACACTTTTGATGTTGCGTCCAGGGCCGCTGCTCAAGGTGTGGTGATGCGCAGGCTCTCATGGCTGCGTGCCGCCGACCTGGAGAATAGAGTCCAGCAGCGGATTACGGACTTGCCTTGCCGTGCGGATAACATTTTTGGCGAAAAAGTCGAGCAGGTGGTAGAGTCTCTCCACCAGCGGGACACCGCATTCGACAAGTTCGCCCGCCGGCAGCCTTCAGCTTCTACCTCTACAGGTAGACGATTTTTCGGGGGAAGGAAGACTGTTCCCTATACTTCTGGCAAGCGTAGGTACAATCCTCCTTCCCGACAGCCTGCGGCCCAGGCTAAGCCCCAGCGCGCTCGCTCTCGTCAGCAGCGTGCGAATCAGCAAGGCCCCGCGGCTCCCCAGCAAAAGCAAGGGGCGAGCTTTTGACTGGCTCCAGCAGAGCATAGCCGACATCCAAGTGTCAGTGCCGGGCGACCTGCCTGTCGGAGGGAGGTTGAAAGTTTTTCACCAAAGGTGGCCTCTTATAACCTCCGATCAGTGGGTTCTCCAAATAGTCCGGCAAGGATACACCCTCAATTTGGCCTCTCAACCTCCAAATTGTCCACCGGGAGCTCAGTCCTACAGCTTCCAGCACAAGCAGGTACTTGCAGAGGAACTCTCCGCCCTTCTCAGCGCCAATGCGGTCGAGCCCGTGCCATCCGGGCAAGAAGGGCTGGGGTTCTATTCCAGGTACTTCCTTGTGGAAAAGAAAACAGGGGGGATGCGTCCCATCCTAGACCTAAGGGCCCTGAACAAATATCTCGTAAAAGAAAAGTTCAGGATGCTTTCCCTGGGCACCCTTCTCCCCATGATTCAGCAAAACGATTGGCTATGCTCTCTGGACTTGAAGGATGCCTACACACACATCCCGATACTGCCAGCTCACAGACAGTATCTGCGATTTCAGCTGGGCGCACGCCACTTCCAGTACTGTGTGCTACCCTTTGGGCTCGCCTCTGCGCCCAGGGTGTTCACAAAGTGCCTAGCTGTGGTAGCAGCGGCGCTTCGCAGGCTGGGGGTGCACGTGTTCCCATATCTCGACGATTGGCTGGTGAAGAACACATCCGAGGCAGGAGCCCTGCAGTCCATGCAGATGACTATTCGCCTCCTGGAGCTACTGGGGTTTGTGATAAATTACCCAAAGTCCCATCTTCTCCCAGTGCAGAAACTCGAATTCATCGGAGCCCTGCTGGATTCTCGGACGGCTCGCGCCTATCTCCCAGAGGCGAGGGCCAACAACTTGTTGTCCCTCGTCTCGCGGGTGCGAGCGTCCCAGCAGATCACAGCTCGGCAGATGTTGAGATTGCTGGGCCACATGGCTTCCACAGTTCATGTGACTCCCATGGCCCGCCTTCACATGAGATCTGCTCAATGGACCCTAGCCTCCCAGTGGTATCAGGCCGCCGGGGGTCTAGAGGACGTGATCCACCTGTCCACGAGTTTTCTCGAATCCCTGTATTGGTGGACGATTTGCTCCAATTTGACTCTGGGACGTCCCTTCCAAATTCCTCAGCCTCAAAAAGTGCTGACCACGGATGCGTCTCTCCTGGGATGGGGAGCTCATGTCGATGGGCTTCACACCCAAGGAAGGTGGTCCCTCCAAGAAAGCGATCTACAGATCAATCTTCTGGAGTTGCGAGCGATCTGGAACGCTCTGAAGGCTTTCAGAGATCGGCTGTCCCACCAAATTATCCAAATTCAGACAGACAATCAGGTTGCCATGTACTATGTCAACAAGCAGGGGGGCACCGGATCTCGCCCCCTGTGTCAGGAAGCCGTCAGCATGTGGCTCTGGGCTCGCCGTCAAGGCATGGTGCTCCAAGCCACATATCTGGCAGGCGTAAACAACAGTCTGGCCGACAGGTTGAGCAGGATTATGCAACCTCACGAGTGGTCGCGTCAATTCCCGTGTGGTGCGACAGATCTTCCAGGCGTGGGGCACCCCCCTGGTGGATCTCTTCGCATCTCAAGTGAACCACAAGGTCCCTCAGTTCTGTTCCAGGCTTCAGGCCCACGGCAGACTGGCGTCGGATGCCTTCCTCCTGGATTGGGGGGAAGGTCTGCTGTATGCTTATCCTCCCATTCCTCTGGTGGGGAAGACTTTGTTGAAACTCAAGCAAGACCGAGGCACCATGATTCTGATTGCTCCCTTTTGGCCGCGTCAGATCTGGTTCCCTCTTCTTCTGGAGTTATCCTCCGAAGAACCGTGGAGATTGGAGTGTTTTCCGACCCTCATCACGCAGGACGAAGGGGCTCTGCTGCATCCCAACCTCCAGTCCCTGGCTCTCACGGCCTGGATGTTGAGGGCGTAGACTTTGCCTCTTTGGGTCTGCCAGAGGGTGTCTCCCGCATCTTGCTTGCTTCCAGGAAAGACTCCACTAAGAGAAGTTACTTCTTTCATTGGAGGAGGTTTGCCGTCTGGTGTGACAGCAAGGCCCTAGATCCTCGCTCTTGTCCTACACAGACCCTGCTTGAATACCTTCTCCACTTATCTGAGTCTGGTCTGAAGACCAACTCCGTAAGGGTTCACCTTAGTGCAATCAGTGCATACCATTACCAAGTGGAAGGTAAGCCGATCTCAGGACAGCCTTTAGTTGTTCGCTTCATGAGAGGTTTGCTTTTGTCAAAGCCCCCTGTCAAGCCTCCTACAGTGTCATGGGATCTCAATGTCGTTCTCACCCAGCTGATGAAACCTCCTTTCGAGCCACTGAATTCCTGCCATCCGAAGTACTTGACCTGGAAGGTCATTTTCTTGGTGGCAGTTACCTCGGCTCGTAGAGTCCAGTGAGCTTCAGGCCCTGGTAGCCCAGGCCCCTTACACCAAATTTCATCACAACAGAGTAGTCCTCCGCACTCACCCTAAGTTTCTGCCAAAGGTTGTGTCGGAGTTCCATCTGAACCAGTCAATTGTCTTGCCAACATTCTTTCCCCCGTCCTCATTCCTGCCCTGCTGAACGTCAGCTGCACACATTGGACTGCAAGAGAGCATTGGCCTTCTATCTGGAGCGGACACAGCCCCACAGACAGTCCGCCCAATTGTTTGTTTCTTTTGATCCCAACAAGAGGGGAGTGGCTGTAGGGAAACGCACCATATCCAATTGGCTAGCAGATTGCATTTCCTTCACTTACGCCCAGGCTGGGCTGGCTCTTGAGGGTCATGTCACGGCTCATAATGTTAGAGCCATGGCAGCGTCGGTAGCCCACTTGAAGTCAGCCACCATGGAGGAAATTTGCAAAGCTGCGACGTGGTCATCTGTCCACACATTCACATCTCATTACTGCCTGCAGCAGGATACCCGACGTGACAGTCGGTTCGGGCAGTCAGTTCTTCAGAACCTGTTTGGGCTTTAGGATCCAACTCCACCCCCCGAGGGCCCTGTTTGTTCTGTTCCAGGCTACACTCTCAGTTAGTTGGTAATTTTTTAGGTCAATCTCAGTTATGTCCTCGCCGTTGCGAGGCCCAATTGACCAATGTTGTTGTTTTGAGTGAGCCTGGGGGCTAGGGATACCCCATCAGTGAGAACAAGCAGCCTGCTTGTCCTCGGAGAAAGCGAATGCTACATACCTGTAGAAGGTATTCTCCGAGGACAGCAGGCTGATTGTTCTCACAAACCCGCCCGCCTCCCCTTTGGAGTTGTGTCTTCCCTTGAAGTGTATTGTCTTGCTACATACTGGACTGGCCGGCTCGAGCCGGTTTCGGGCGGGAAGACGGCCGCGCATGCGCGGTGCGCGCGGGCGCGCGAGGGCTAGCAAAGGACTTTGCTAGTGAAGTTTTCCGATTGGAGGGGCTGCCGTGGACGTCACCCATCAGTGAGAACAATCAGCCTGCTGTCCTCGGAGAATACCTTCTACAGGTATGTAGCATTCGCTAAGTCTAAATGCTTTGAAAATGAGCACCATGGTAACCTGTGTAACTTTGTAAGTCTATGTGCTTTGAAAATGAGTCTTAATATATCTTTATCACTCCACAATTTAATGAGAAACAAAACTAAAGAGAAGTACAGAATGGGGAGAATTCTATTTATGGTGCTTAAAAATCAGTGCTGAAAAACCACGCGGTTAGCATGATTCTATAAACTATGCCAAATGTTATGTGTAGTTTATAGAATATGCTCACGTGCCGTTCTTGTGACTAAAATTTAGGCACACCCATTTAGGCCACCTAAAACCAGGCCAAAATACCTTTGCCTAATTTAGCTGTAGATCGGGTGTATAATAGTGTGTATAGTTTTGTTCAAACACCCACAACCTGCTCATCCCACGCCCATAACCACGTTCTCTTTGCGACTTTGTGCATTAGAATTTACGCTCACTGCATTACAGAATACGCCTAGAAAGTTGTGCACGTTAATTCTAATTATAGCCAATTAGTGCTGCTAATTGGTTATGTACCAGTTATTGGTGCTTTTTGGCTAGTACATAAGTACATAAGTACATAAGTAGTGCCATACTGGGAAAGACCAAAGGTCCATCTAGCCCAGCATCCTGTCACCGACAGTGGCCAATCCAGGTCAAGGGCACCTGGCACGCTCCCCAAACGTAAAAACATTCCAGACAAGTTATACCTAAAAATGCGGAATTTTTCAAGTCCATTTAATAGCGGTCTATGGACTTGTCCTTTAGGAATCTATCTAACCCCTTTTTAAACTCCGTCAAGCTAACCGCCCGTACCACGTTCTCCGGCAACGAATTCCAGAGTCTAATTACACGTTGGGTGAAGAAAAATTTTCTCCGATTCGTTTTAAATTTACCACACTGTAGCTTCAACTCATGCCCTCTAGTCCTAGTATTTTTGGATAGCGTGAACAGTCGCTTCACATCCACCCGATCCATTCCACTCATTATTTTATACACTTCTATCATATCTCCCCTCAGCCGTCTCTTCTCCAAGCTGAAAAGCCCTAGCCTTCTCAGCCTCTCTTCATAGGAAAGTCGTCCCATCCCCACTATCATTTTCGTCGCCCTTCGCTGTACCTTTTCCAATTCTACTATATCTTTTTTGAGATATGGAGACCAGTATTGAACACAACTTAAGGCGCCATATAATTTGGGGGAATGTGTATGTTGTGGAATGATAAAGATATAATATCATATAAATAGGATCAATGATGAATTAAGGTTTTGGTATTGGACTGTTTTATTTATTATTTCCATAATGCCCATACCTTACTATCCCAAGTACTAGATCATTTACAACTCAGATTCTTTTTATTGATTTATATTATGTATGTTAACATACAATAAAACATAAAATCAAAAGCATATAATAAAATATAGATCTGGTTAAATGCTGAATTCATGCTGAACAGCCGTAAGCAAAGCAGAACTCTGCCAAAGTTCATTTAAAAGCTGTTTAAAACGGAAAACCTTTAGACAGCTTCCAAAAGTGCAAGTAGCTCTTTACACTACGTAATTCCCAAGGAAGATAATTCCAAAATTGAGTACCCTCCACATAAAACATTGAAGATCTGTATTCCTCTAATCAGATATGCCACTAGCAAGGAACATCCAGAATCGATTTGTCTGCTGATTTGTAGTGGACAAGGAGAACAGTAAATCCATAGGGTGGTGGCTAATGATGAAGGAACTTCATTATTCAATGCTTTTAAAAATCAAGAGTTTATTACCTTAAAGTGAGTATGCCATATAACTGGCAGCCAGTGCAATCCACAAGAGAAAAGAATAAAGGAACGTAAGGAGCCAAGCTCACAAGTCAGGATGATATAAAATGGCTCAATTTATTAGACTGAAGATTAAAACAATAAACCAATAAACAGTCTTGGAACAATATCCGATATGAGTGTATAATAAAAGTGGTGTACAGAAAGTACTTCAAGATGATTAAAAAACAAAACACTGCAGTGTTTCGGCAAAAATTGCCTTAATAAAGGGTCCTAATATGAAGAACTGTAAAACCATGTACTCTGCCACATGCCACTGCAGATATCTCACTAGAATGCAGAAAAATGACAGGAAAAACAACAAAATCGCTGAACATTAATGGCATCTATAGCAATCCACACAGTATTGGTGAGATACGATCAAACCTTGAAATACCTGAGAAAGTCGAGCTGTAGCATTCTATGCAATCTGTAGTGATTTTAACAAATGGTTCGACAAACCCAAAAAACAAAGTTACAGTAATCAAAAAGCGGAGTTACTAAAGCATAAACTACAGTTGTTTCCAGATTTACTCACCATCTGATGGTCCACAAAAATCTTTTTCGTGAGTGTTGGGTGTAATATTCGGTTGTTCTCTCACAAAAATTAAGTCATTGCCACATTTGGAGTTTGTTTTAAAAAGACAACATAGCAAATGTATGCCTTTATAAAATAGACACCCAGAACCAGCCTAATAACATGCAAATGCCCACATGCTAATTTGAACCTGTTTGGAAAAAGGTGTATATTTATTCGTGTTGCCTTCACGTGTATCTGTGTATTAAGTACATGTACATTGCAACTCTGCCTCCATTTCGTGCAAACTGCACCTCTGGAAATGTCTATATATAATGAGCATAAAAGTTTACGTTTCTTTGCATCACATTTACTTTTTACCTGCATGTATGGCTGTCCAATTTTATAAAAACCTTTTCCTACTACTACTACTACTACTACTATTTAGCATTTAAGAGGAAGCTGGAAGCCTTCTAATAAGCCATTTGGCATAATCTTTGGGGTGGACCCTGTTCTTTTTCCTTACTAGTAGAGAGCACACTCCTTTTGCTTTTGTGAGTCTGTGACCTGTTTGTTGGTCTGATTGTCCTATCCAGGGACGGATCCCCGCTCAGACCCAGAAGTGCAGAGGTCTGGAGGGGCCCTTCTCATTATCATGGCAGACTTTCCATAGCAGCCTATACCTGCACAGTCCAGTGGCTGTGTTTTTCAGGAATGTGATAAATCTATTTATAAACTCTGCTGAAACCCCTGATATTCACCATTTATTAACGCTTGTGTCAATACCCAATAACACTAATGTAATTTAACCAAGCAAAATATTTCTTTTTCTTCCTTCTAAGTAAATATACAAAAAAGAACCACTATAAAAATGTGTACATACCAAAAATATAAATAGTGGATCAATAATACTTCAAATGTACTCCAGAAAGTGAAATCTATGATATATAGTAATCATACATCCACACAGTCTACATAACATTTCATAAGTGTCCTTTTACATAGTTATTTTCTATATTTTTTGTCCAATGTTTTTTACTCTCATACGTTTTTTAAAAAAGTAGGGAAAAGACTTCAGTTGACTGTGACTGTCTTACCTAACCAAAAAAGCCGGCAAACCTGCAGTTATGTAGACATTTGTGATTCACAAACAGCTCACAGTTCTCTGTCATTGGTCTTAAAAACCTCCATGATTTTTAATCCAAGGTATAATAGATTCTTATCAAATCTTCTCAACAAGAACAAAAACATGCTGTGCGTGTACAAAATCATTTGACTTAACAGCCCAATTTGCCAGTTTTTCAAATCTCTATAAACATTTCTTCATCTGTCTGTTCATTCTGTTCTGGAGGATGGTAGTACAGCCCTACAAGAATACTCCTTCCCTTCAGACATGAAATTTCTATCCATAATGATTCCATGCTGCTATCTGTTTCATGTGGAATGTTTATTTTATTTGACTCAATTTTCTCTTCCCTCTTTAGCATAGCACAACCCCCTCCCCTCCAATTTGATCCTCTCTGTCACTGCAATACAATTTGCACCCTGTTATCACAGTGTCCTGTTGCTTGTCCTATTTCCACCATGTCTCTGAGATGCCTATTATATCTACCTCATCATTTAGGGGCCTTTTACTAAAGCTTAGCTTGATTTATCTGCAGCAGGCCCATAGGAATAAAATGGGCCCTGCTGCCGATACCTCCCACCCTCCTCCCACTGACTGGGTCACAACCGCCTTTGGGCAAGTCTCTCGCTCTGAAATTAATCCCCAGTGATTTCTAGGTTACTGGAGCCACACTCCCAGTGGTCCCACAGTTCCCAGAAAGCATTCACAGACCCAACACACAAACCACTAGGATTCTTTATCAGTCCAGACAAGTAAGGCGAACAAACAGTTGTGTTTATTCTCAGAACTTAGAATAGTGGACAAAGAAATTGTGCAAATAGCAAACAGTAGCAAGTACCTGAAAAATGGATCAATTGGAAAACTAAATAAACACCTATATACTGTCTAAACAGTACCTGGGAAGGTCAGGATATAGAACTGTTCACAGAGCCTCAGCTGAGAGATCTGTCTCTCTTTCCTTCCGAGCTGAAACTGAATCAACAGCCAGCACAAGTCTCAGCCACGCCCCATCTGCACATAATTTGCAACCCCAACGTTCTAAATGAAGCCACCACCGGAAGTTGAGGCGTCGAGATATCCCCTGTGCCCGTGAATGTTTGCACTGACACTCGAAACGCCAATGGACCCCCCCCTTCCGCAACCCTGTCGACCCCCTTTCTCGGTGAAAACCGTCCCCTGCCGCCGTCTACTACCTGTGCTGACGGGGGACCCCAACCCCCGTCAGCCGAAGTCTTGTGCTGGCCTTCATCGTGTTCCTTCTTCAGTGATCTTCGGTTCAAGTTCCTCTGTGTGCGTCTCACGTCAGACGCACACAGAGGAACTTGAACACAAAATCATTGAAGAAGCAACGCCGCGAAGGCCAGCACAGGACTTCGGCTGACGGGGGTTGGGGTCCCCCGTCAGCACAGGAACTGGACGGCAGCGGGGGACAGTTTTCGCCGAGAAGGGGGGGTCGACTGGGTCGCGGAGGGGGGAGGAACGAAGGGACTGCAGAGTCTGGAACAGCGAGGGAGGGTGGGGGATGGCCTTGCTAACGCCTGTTTCCTTCCCTTTTGAAACGGGCATTTTTTACTAGTGTACTTATATGAAAGACTAAATTAATTTTCTTCTTTGATATTTATTGAGGATGTTGGGGAGATATTCTTGCTGGAAATGATATTTAATGATGGTGATTTGGTGGAACTGAAACAAATCATAGTGAATCTGAAAGATCTATTAAGTACAAATGGACAATTTAAAGAATTATAAATCACCTGAACTGGATGGTGTATACATATCGAAATGACGAAAAGCAGAAGCTTGTCAAGAGTGGGGTCGTCAACTTATCGAACAGACCCGACATGGTCTGTGTTTCAGCGAAAACGCCTATATCAGGGGTTTATAAATAGAATGATGTACAAATATCTGAAAATGTCATAAAAAAGGAGAGTCCTCTGTGTTAGAGGAAGTGGTCTAGGATCAGTAAAAGGACGCCAAAATGGCACCGGAACTCAAATCCACACAATTAGATCTGCTGTGGATCCTGAAGCTCTTTTGGTGTTTCTACTCTGTTTTGGCAACCTTTTAGTGATCCTAGACCACTTCCTGTAGCACAGAGGACTCTCCTTTTTGATGACTTTTTGAGATATTTTGTACATCATCCTGTGGGAACCCGGCCATGTACTATCCATTAGGCATGAGCGCTTATGCTAGCTATAGAGCTGATGTAAGTACTTAAGCTCAAATGCCAAAGATATGCATATAACTTAAGAGTCCCGCTAATGCTCCACCCAGACTTCATCCATGTCTATGCCTACCAGTAAAGTAGATGCCATGTAAGATGTGCATATATTTATAGAAAAGTGCTTAGGTGGAATTTTGGCTTTTAGGCATTGTAATGAGGTTTATAGGACACTGCCCCTCACCCTTAAGAAAAGTCCCTCTTTAATTAGCCTGGGCCACCTTAAGAGTACAGACCCCGCCCCAGGAGAAAGTAAGCTGGGAGGGGCGGAGATATTATCGGGAAGTTCAAAAGACAGGGCCAGTCAGAAATTAAGTAGGCCCAGGGAGGAAGGAACTGAAGCCCAAGCCAGCCTGTGCCCTTGCTGAAGACAAATAGCTGCTGTGAGGTAAGCCGTTTGCTAATGCTGAACTGAATATGGCATGTTTGTTTTGAGGTTTGACTGAAGCTAGACCTGTACCGCTGAGAGAAGACAGCTAAAGGCTGTGTTTGGGGTGTGACAACTCCGGCAATCACAAACTTTGTTAGGTGAAGGCAAACAAAGCAGATCAGTCAGTAGTACAGATCAATCTTTATTATAGGGTAAAACACCCCAATAAAAAAGCCAGACACAGGCTGTGTTTCGCCCAAAGGGGCTGCGTCAGGGGCTGTAAAATAAGGTTTTCATCAACAGAAATTGTTGAATAGTGTATGCCCTAGTTGCCACCATATGTAGTAAATGGCCAAAGGACTAGGGCACAATAGCAGGCAAAAAAAACAGTATAATGCAGGGGCGTATCTGCGTGGGGCCACAGGGGCCTGGGCCCCCGCAGATTTCGCCCTGGCCCCCCTCCCCGCCGTCAACCCTCCCCCGCTGCTTACCTTTGCTGGCGGGGGGCCCCAACCCCCGCCAGCCGAGGTCCGACCCGAAGCCTTCTTATTTCGTCTTCCTCCGACTCCTCCGTGGTCATGCTGCAAGTAACGCTGCTGATTCGTTGAATCCAGTTCGGAGTCTGACGTTGCTGCGATGTCAGACTCCGAACTGGATTCAACGAATCAGCAGCGTCACTTGCAGCATGACCACGGAGGAGTCGGAGGAAGACTAAATATGAAGGCTTCGGGTCGGACCTCGGCTGGCGGGGGTTGGGGCCCCCCGCCAGCAAAGGTAAGCAGCGGGGGAGGGATGTCGGCGGGGGGTGGAGAGAGGCGGGGGGGGGGAGGCAAAAATGTACCCCCTCTCTCTGGCTCTGGCCCCCCCTACCGCCGGATTCCAGATACGCCCCTGGTACAATGGCTTCGTCAGAGGTAGAATCGCACTCCAGAAAATTACAGCATGTAACCACATGCCTCAATATCGCTGGAAAAAAAAACACGCTATGACTCGGGCCCTGTGAAGTAACAGGCCTAGGGATTCCTGTAAACAAATGCTTGTTTTGTGTGCACTCCTGTTGTCCAGCTGCGTTATTCCACTGGTACGCTCTCCACTCTCACTCGAGGTCTTACAGGCATATATTTGCACACGTGTGTACGTGCTGTTATTTGAATCATTATGTATACATGCTGATGCCTTCTTTATAAAATTACCCCCATTGGGTGCAATTCTGGTTACCACATCCACAAAGATGTTTGGAACTGGAAAAGGCACAGGAAAGGGTGACCATAATGAAAAGGGCAAGGGAATGGATCCCTTATGAGGAAAGGCTAAATAGGTTAGGGCTTTTTTGCTTGGAAAAGAGATGGCTGAGGGGAGATATGATAGAAGTCTGTAAAATGAATAGAATGGGTCAACACAGATCATTTACCCTTTCAAAAAATATAAAGACTAGGAAAACAGTCCATGAATATTATTAAGTAATAGATTTAAAACAAATTTCAGAAACTATTTTATTTATTCAACGTATATTTGAGATCTGGAATTTGTTGCTAGAGGATATGGTAAATGCAGTTAGTATAGCTGGATCACTAGTGGAGGAAAGGTGCATAAACCAGGTATACTTAGATGCACTTTTTGGGATCACGCCAGCCACTTGTGAGTTGAATTAGCCACAGTTAGAAACAAGTTACTGTGCTTGATGGACTTGGTTTCACCTAATATGGCAATTCTCATGTAAAGTAAATATAAAATATTTTGGAGCTGTGTGGAACATACTTTAGGATGAATTGCATTTAGATCTTCTCTCAAAAAACTGCCACAAACATAACAGGTATGATATGCCACATTTTGTATATGTCTCTATACATTTTCACTGATTGTTTCTAATTTCTTTAAACTTTCCACAGCTTGCTGCTGACCCTGACCCAAATGTGAAAAGTGGTTCTGAGTTGCTGGATCGCCTTTTGAAGGTACATCATACAAAACTGTTATATTATTTGTGAATGCAGGATACTTAATGTTCCAGCTGATATGAGATTTAAATTTGCTTCACTCTTTCATATGGGACTAAATTTTAACAGTCAAGAGAGGAGTAGAGGATGAACAAAATGACTATCAGCTATGGGGATGAGGTCTTCAAATATTTATTTAAAGCACCAGTGCAATGGGACCTGACACGGGCTGTATTTCGGTGGACGCAGCCACCTTCCTCAGGGGTCACAAATATAGCTCTAAGCCTGATGACTAGTTGACAAAGTATGTCTGGTGCACAAAAGAATAAACTGAACCTTGCAATGGGTTCAGTAAACGGCTGTCGGGAGAGCAAGCATTGAGAACTCTGTATCAAAGCAGCAAAACACCCTGAGGCAGGTGGCTGTGTCCACTGAAACACGGCCCGTGTTGGGTCTCATTACACTGGTGCTTTTAATAAAGATTTGAAGACCTCATCCCCACGGCTGATAGTCATTTTGTTCATCCTCTTCTCCTCTCTTGATTGTGGTTATGTATGTAGAGGATCTGCTCCTGCTTCTCTGTTTTTGCACTGATTTTTGACAGCAATAAATCTAGTCACATCGATTTTGTTTCTTATGATGCCACTCTCTATGTAATAGTTCAAGTTAAAGGTCAATATTTAATGGCAGGGGCATTTTGAAAGAACATTGACATGTAGCGAACTTGAACTAGCACAACCTGCCCTGATTCAGCGCGAGTATTGCGAAACATGGCTATGTTGGCATATTAGTCCTGCTTGTGAGCGTATCAAACCCTTTTTCCAAGTGTGATTTGGAAGTTTAATTAAAGTATTTTGGCCAATGAAGATTCAAGTGAGCCATGAGATATGCTGTTATGTGAAACGAGCCATCTCAGAGGCCATAAAAAAATTCTTAAATATATTTATTATTAAAACAATTAAAAATAGCTATTAAAATATCCACATAAATGATCTATTGAATTAGTGTTACATAAATTAAGTTTTACGCACTTTGATGAATGATTGTGTGCTGGGATTCTAAAATTTATACTCTCTATATAATAGGAGGTTGTTGTATGCTGACTCCCACTAAGTCTAGAAAGTTGAGCGCTCAAATTTCTGGCATATAAACAATCCATTGCCACGAAACTGCTGGACCATATACCTTTCTTTAGCAATCTTATTTCTCTGGTGATTGAGCCCATGTTGAAATGAGAGGTATCAGTTTGAAAGTATAATTCTTGCTTATGTTTGGATTGTAGGACATTGTGACAGAAAGTAATAAGTTTGATCTGGTGGCTTTTGTCCCGTTGTTACGAGAGAGGATTTATTCCAATAACCAGTATGCCCGGCAGTTCATCATTTCCTGGGTAAGTGTTTGGCATAGCACCACCAGGCAGTCATTTAGCATAGAGGGTTTGTAATTCATTTGTATTATTTCCTGAAAAAAAGGAATTGATATTTATTTGAATCCACACAGTATTTCAGTATTTATTTGGATTTAGCTTACATTTTTATATTTATTTATTTATTTATTTATTTATGGTATTTATATCCCACATTATTCCCACCCACGGGCAGGCTCAATGTGGCGTACAATAGTCTATTAAGCAGCAATAATACAAAATACAGTAATTAGGGTCTTAGGAGGGAAAGAGGAACAACAGGAGGGAGAGGGAAAGAGGAGAAGGTGACAATTAGTCGCTATGGCAGCCATGGTTCAGAAGAATGCGACACCGGGAGGGCTTACGGCATATGCTCTGCCGAAGAGGAAGGTCTTGATCCGCTTCTTATTTCAATCGTTTTTATTGATGGTAAAAGCAAAGTACATCTAATACATAACAAGGCCACATAAGCACACGCCACAAACCATGTGTGACTTCAACAGATTCAGCACCATCATAACATTATTTTCCCCAATTTTACTCCCCACCCCCTCCCCCCATACCCCTATTCAATTATTAACATGGAAAACATCTTCTAGACTGGTCCTTGCAATTATACAATGCTTAACCTCCTAAATGCGCGAAACTACCAGCCGCGGCCTGACCACACACCAAAGGCCCACTGAGCGCCTTTGCTCTTATGACTCCCAGTGAGCATTCGTTATCTCCAGCGCACACATACCCTGCTCCCTAGACCAGGTTTCCCCAGTAGAGCAGCCAAACTCATTTCACTGTCGTACCCAACCAAGCCCACCCTTAACCCACCCACTCCAAACCACCCAACCCCCCCCCCCCCGGGTTTCCATGGTGCATCGATCAACAATTCAGGATCCTACTGCGCGCCACTGGGGTTAAAGAATCCCAAAAAGGTGCCCTAGGCGTCACCCCTGGGCGAGGCTAGGTCCCCCACCCCCCTACGTTCCAATGCACACAATGAAATCATCCTGGACCTCCATTGCTGAAAGGTTAGAGACTCAGCCACAATCCATTGGTGAAGTATTACTTTCTTATCCATAAGAACCACCCACTTCAAAAAAAGGCTTAAGCCCCACTACCCCCGGTGCCGATAACTTAAATTGATCAAATAACTGGAGAGCGTGAGGCGTCCAAATTACTCCCCAGAGAGCCGACACCTGCCTAGATACCCGCCGCCAGAACTCCAAGACACTCGGGCACAGCCAGAACATGTGCCCAAGGCCCGCCGGGGAGTGGGCACATTTGGCACAGGCGGCATCCACACGCATGGCTGCCCTCATTGCCCTGTGCGGGGAATAGTACATTCCCATTACAAACTTATAAAGAGTTTCTCTCAGCGTCACATTCTCTGTCACCCTGGGAATGTTCAGTATGTAAGTTTTTTAATGTTCTCCCCGAAGCTTCAGAGATAACTCCACATTCCATTGGGTCGCCAGACTGTCATAATCCACCTCACCCAGCTGATCCCTCAAGCATGAATGGTAATACTTTAGTGGGACTGCCAACTGTGCATCCAAGGCCAATATCTGTAGCAGCTTTTCCCACACCGTGGCCTTCAAAGAGGCAGATGGGATCGACTGGACATAATGTTGTAATTGATGCCAAGCAAAAAAGTCACCCACCACTGTCCCGAATTCCAACCGCCAGTCTCCCAGCGTCTTCCTCTCCCCATCCTCCATATATAACTGATGTAAGTAGTGAGCTCCTCTTCCTCCCCAAGCCACAAATGGAGCTGAAGTCAAACCTGGGGAAAAGTCCAGGTTGCCCTGCAGTGGTAACAATGGAGAATGCCTCGACGAGAGCCCAAAAAAACGACATAACCATCTCCACGCCTGCCACAGTGGTAAGAACAACGCCGTATAGGGACCCGGAACCCAATATTTGCTCGACCGCGTGTGTAACCAAGCACTAAAATGTAACAGCTTCAACAACAAATGTTCCTCCACCGTGGAGGTGTTGAGCCGCTTCTTAAAGGTTGGGTGATCTGGGGTGAATTTGACCACTTGGGGCAGCCCGTTCCAGAATTGAGTGCTAAGATAAGAAAAAGAGGAAGCATAGACAGTCTTATATTTTAGGCCACTAAAAGCTGGATAGTGGAGATTGAGATACGAGCGAGCTGACTTGCGGGAGTTCCTGGGCGGCAAGTTAATGAGAGTGTCCATGTAAGCAGGAGCGTCACCATAGATGATTTTGTGCACCAATGTGCAGATCTTGAAAAAGATACGGTCCTTCACAGGAATCCAGTGCAACCTCTCACGTAGTGGGCTCGAACTTTCAAATCTCAATTTACCGAAGTTGAGTCGAGCTGCTGTGTTCTGAGCAGTTTGCAATTTTTTTAGTAGCATGGATGTGCATCCCCTGTAGATACTGTTGCAGTAATCGAGACGACTTGTAACTAGGGACTGGACTAGGTTGCGGAATACCTCTCTAGGGAAATAAGGCTGGATACGCTTAAGCTTCCAAAGAGTGAAGAACATTTGCTTGACTACAGAGCTCATGCTGCTCCAATGTCAAAGATCTATCAATTATGACACCCAAGATTTCTTTTAGTTTTAAACATTTTTTATTGATGCTGCAACACAATGAACGTTTTCATACAATCTCTGCACAAATCAAACATCAGATCCCAATGTGATTGTGCAATAATTGCTAACTAACAGGCATCAATTCTTATATAACTTTTAATATTACTGTCTACCCCTCCCAATTCCTCCCTTCCCCCTCTCCCATTCTCCTCTGGTAGCCAATTGCTTATTCTGTCAATATTGTACCCTGATATTACAACTTCACTAAAGTGTACCTTTAACTTCAACAATGCTTGTCAATGAAAAGCTCCACCATTCAGGCCTTCGCTATCTGGTCGTGTGCGTTCTTTTCCCCCCCTCCCCTCATCCCCCCTCCCCTCCTTGTCCTGATCCAAATCTCATAGTTTATCAGTTCTGATCTCCTCCTCTACCCCAAGGTAGCCCATTAAGTACTTGACTGCGTGCTCGTGGGGATATCGTATTTATATATTTCTGCCAAATACTCAGAAACCGGACCTGCCTTCTTGGTGTCAGTCGTGCCCCCCTCGCCTCCCAGAGCATAAGTTGATGGAGTTTATTCCTCCAGTACCAATATGAGGGAGGCATGTCCATCACCCAATGATTAAGGATACACTTCTTCCCCACTATGCAAGATTTACTTAGAAACAGTCGTTCTCCTTGTGTCCCCACCCCCCACTGTCCCAGGTTACCGAATAGCATTCTATCAAAGGTGATATCAATTTGATACCCTAATACCCCACTTAAATAGTTACTTAGTCCCCCCCAGAAGGATCGAATACGCCTGCATTGCCACATACAGTGTGTCAATGTAGCACCTCCCTGCTTACATTTTAGGCAATGATCAGATTCTATGACTTTTGCTTGAAATGCCCTTCTGGGAGAGAAATAGGCTCTGTGTACTGTCCTGAACTGGCATTCTTGGAGTTCTGCACTATGCACTATCCCCGATAACCCTTTCAGCGATTGTTTAATGTGGCGCTCAGATATTGGCTGCTGTGCTTCAACGCTCAATCTAGTAGCCACCTCTAGGACTTGTTTTTCTGGTTGTCCCTTCTCTAGTTCTTTGCAAAACCAGGATACCGAGACCTGCCCCATCGCATCTCCCTCTACAAATTCCCGAAGCTGTCTCCCAAATCGCAAAGACAGTCCTTCTTTCGATAAGCTATGTACATAATGGGCTAGTTGATGATAGGCCAATATTGTCGCCAGTCCCCCTGACCACCTTTGCACAAAATCTTCTACTGGTACCAAGGTTCCGTCTTCCTGAATAAAATTTTCCAACAATTCCACCCCCTGTTCCTGAAGTCTACGAAACACCACATTCTCTCTACCAGGGGTGAAAGAATCATTCCCAGCTAACGGCATCAATACACTAGCTGTTGGGTCCTGACCCCAGCGCTGTAAAAGCTCCCTCCACATATGCCACAATGGCCCCAGCAATACACTGTCCCTTATTCTTTCTGGCAGCTTTCCTTTCCTTTCAACATGTAGCAAATAGTTCAAATGCCACGGATGAAAAAATGCACGTTCCAGCCCCATATCCGTGTACGTGGTTGTACCTAGTACCCAGTCCCTCAGATGTCTCATAAGACATGCTTGGTTATACAGTCGGACGTCCGGCAATCCCAGCCCACCCTGTCTCCAGTTCCCTATGAGATGTTGCCATTTCATCCTAGACTTTTTTCCCCCCCAGCAGAATTTAACTACCAGCCTCCTAAGTGCCATTACATCCTGTTCTGTCAGTCGCAATGACACCCAAGATTTTTAGGGACTCCGAAATTGGCAGGACGAGCTCAGTAGTGATTAGTGTAGGAGGTCTGAGTTTGTTGAAGCGAGAGGAGAGGATCAAACAATGTGTTTTCTCAGCGTTGATTTTGAATCGAAATGAGTTGGCCCAGTCAAGCAAGGTTTTAAAGCCTTGTCAGATCTTGCTAGTTATTTCATTTAGGTCTTTCTGGAAAGGGATGAAGTTAGTGATATCAGCATAGATAAATGGGTTTAGTCCCAGTTTGGAAAGAGCCACTGCCAAGGGAATCAACATCATGTTGAAGAGGGTTGGCGATAGTGGGGAACCCTGTGGCACTCCACAGTCTGCTTTCCAATGAGGTGATAAGGTAGAGTTGGCGTGTACTTGGTAATCTAGGAGCCGCAGCAGGATGCCATGGTGCACCATGTCGAAGGCACTAGACATGTCAAACTGTAAGAGCAAAATACTCTTCCCTACAGCTATTTCCCTCTTGAAGTTGGGACAGAAGAGTGACAAGCACAGTCTCAGTACTGTGGAGCGGTCGGAAACCTGATTGCGAGGTATGCAGAATATTGAACTTAACCAAGTGCTCACTAAGTTGTTTATTCACCAAGCTCTCCATGAGTTTCACGAAAAGGGGAATGGAAGCTATTGGCCGGTAGTTGGATAGATCACTACTCTTTTTCTTGGTATCTTTGGGCACTGGGGTTAGTAAGATGTTACCATAGTTTACGGGGAACTTGCCATTACCAAGCATATAGTTGAGATGCTGCGTCAGGTCATCCAGGAAACAGGCAGGGACGCATTGGAGTAAATAATTGGGGCACACATCCAGCCTGCAATACTTCCTGACAAATCTGCGAAGCTCCAGCTTGACGGAATCTACAGATAGAGGTGAAAAGCTGGAGAGCAGATGGTCTACTGGCTGCTCGTCAGGCCCCTGATCCAAGCCACTAATAAAATCACTAATGCTGGGATTGTTCACCGGAAGGGAGCTCTTCAGTTTGATAATTTTGTCTTTTAAAAATTTGGCTAAATCTGCAGCTGGAGGAATGCCTTCACCTGTTGTGGTAAGCACTGTGGTATCCATTAATTTGTGTACAAAAAAGAAGAGCTTTTTGGCATCATTGTAATTCGGGCCAATCTTGGTTTTGAAGTAATGTTTTTTTGCCTGCCTAATTGCATAATTGTACTGTCTGTGAGACTGCTTCCATGCAGTGAGATGTTGAGTATCCTGGTGCTTTCTCCAGGCCCTTTCGAGTCTTCTGGTTTTGGTTTTGACAGTTCTAAGGTCATAATTAAACCACGGGGCAGCGAGTTTCCTTTTTGTTGAGCACACTTTGAGTGGAGCTATGGCGTCTAAGGTATTTCTACAACGGTTATCCCAATTGAGGAAGAAGCTATCTAAGTCAACCGGGTCCGGCCAGTCAGACTCATAAACAGACTGCCAGAATGCCGCTGGGTCGACATACCCTCTTGTCGTGTACGACGTACGGGGGATGCGCACGCTGTGGTCCTTTTATCTGCCACAGAATTGAACAATTGATTTTAAAGTGGTCAGACCAAGGGACAGCTGACCACAGGGATTTGAGGGAGAGGAGGACTAAAGTGTGTCCTTTTGAATGGGTTGCCTGAGTATTCCAGTAGGTAAAGTCCCAAGAGCTGAGGAAGTCTAAGCAGTCACGCGTGTCTGCTGAGGAATAGTGTTAAAGGTGCAGATTGATGTCTCCCAGGACAAGTACATAGGGACTGGACAAGCATGCATTGAAAATAAAATCTGCAAAAATAGACTGAGCTCTGTTCCAATTGCTGGGCGGCCGGTATAGTAGGATACAAGTCAGGTGACCAAGCCAAGGTTTTGTTATGGATTCTCACTGAGGCGATTTCAAGTTGCAGCGTAATGGAGTCAGCAGTGGGTTCTATGATGAAGGTGGAACGATAGATGAGCGCTATACCTCCACCTCTCCTCCCAGGATGAGGCCAGTGCACAAGCTTATAGCCTGTGGGGCATAGATCAAGCAGGATGGGATCAGTTTGGTGTTGGGCCCAAGTTTCTGTAATGAAGACTAGGTCAAGGCATTCCAGCATGATCCAATCAGTAAAGATTGAGGCTTTTTTGGGTAGCTTAAGGGGAGTTACCTACTGTACCTGAATGTATTTTCCTGTCCCTAGAGGACTTAAGGGCTCATTTCAAAGCACTTAGACTTACAAAGTTCCATAGGTTACCATCCAGCTTATAATCGAAAGTAATCGCCGGCTATTTCCCGACACAAATCGGGATATGGCCGGCAATTTCGCAAAAGCGGCGAAAAGCGTATAATCGAAAGCTACATTTGTGATAGCTTCGCCGCTTTCCCTTCGCCTCGCCGGCGAAAGTTCAAAGGGGTGTGTTGGCGGCGAAGCGAAGGCGGGACATGGGCAGGCTTGGGCGTGGCTACCAGATGGCCGGCTTTCGCGGATAATGGAAAAATAAAACCCGGCGATAAGCAGTATTGCGCCGGGTTTACTTGGTCCTTTTATTTTCACAACCAAGCCTCAAAAAGGTGCCCCAACTGACCAGATGACCACCGGAGGGAATGGAGGATGACCTCCCCTTACTCCCCCAGTGGTTGCCAACCCCCTCCCACACTAAAATTATTAAAATACAAACCTTTTTTGCCAGCCTGTATGCCAGCCTCAAATGTCAGCCTCAAATGTCATACCCAGCACCCTGACAGCAGTATGCAGGTCCCTGGAACAGTTGTTGTTGGTTGCCGTGGACTGCAGAAAGGCAGAGCCAGGCCCATCCCCCCCTACCTGTTCCACTTGTGGTGGGTAATGTTGAGCCCTCCCAACCCCCCCAAAACCCACTGTACCCACATGTAGGTGCCCCCCTTCAGCCCTTAGGGCTAGGGTAATGGTGCACACTTGTGGGCAGTGGGTTTTGGGGGGGATTTGGGGGACTCAGCACACAAGGGAAGGGTGCTATGCACCTGGAAGCTAATTTGGTTGTTTATAAAAGATGTTTGAAGTGCCCCCTAGGGTGCCCGGTTGGTCTCCTGGCATGTGAGGGGGACCATTGCACTACAAATGCTGGCTCCTCCCACGGCCAAATGCCTTGGATTTCGCCGGGTTTGAGATCGCCGGCAGTTTTTTCCATTATCGCAGAAAAACAAAAGTGGCAATCTCAAACCCGGCGAAATCCAAGGCATTTCGCTGGCCTACACCTTATTATCAAAAAAAAAGATGACTGGCCATCTTTTTTGAAAATACGGTTCCGGCCAGCTGTTGCGCCGCCGCCAAAATAGATCGCCGGCGACCTATTTCGCCGGCGACATTCGATTATTCCCCTCCATGGAACTTTGTAAATCTAAGTGCTTTGAAAATAAGCCTCTTAGTCTGTTTGTACAGTGATGTGAAAAAGTTTTTCCACCTCCTGATTTCCACTATTATTGCATATATGTTAGTCTGAATGACTTCTGATCTTTAAACACAATGTAATATTAGACAAACAGAATCTCAGTGAACAACAGTTTTTTAAAAAATTATCAATAGAAATCAAACAAAATAAAACATGGAAAAGAAAATAAGATGATATCTTTTTTATTTGACATAACTTAATACATTTCTTGATTAGTTTTCGAAGGTTGCCCTTCTTCGTCAGATCGGAAATAAGCAAATGTGCTAGCTGACAGTGTATATAAGTGAAAACATTCAAGCATTACTATGACAGTCTGACAGGGTGGGAGGATGGGGGTGGGTCGGAGGTATGCATGGGGACATCAAAGCATATCATTGATATTCTAACAGGATGGGTGTGGATAGGTGAGGGGTGGGGTGATCAACAGAGACATACAGCTTTATGGTTTATAATGGGTTAAGAACCCCAGATCCTTGTTAAGTCCTTTCTGTTGGGTGTTAAAATATTCAATCATTCTGACTTCAAAGGTCTTACGTTCTTGTATGGTTTTAAAGTTACCTTTCAGTATTCTCACTGTGAAATCACTGGTACAGTGTCCTGGTTCTGTGAAGTGCTGTCCCACCAGGGTGGGGGCCCTACTGGCTGTATTGTTCATATGATGTCTATGTAAATTGAATCTTGTCTTAAGCATCTGGCCTGTTTCTCCAATATAGCATCCTTCGTTACATTTTTTGCACTGAATGATATATACCACATTGGAAGATGAGCAAGTGAAAGATCCCTTTATGTTGAATATCTTTCCTTTGTGGATGACTTTGGGGTCCTGTGAAATATTTTGGCATAGTTTGCAACTGGATAAATTACAGGGAAGTGTGCCCTTCTGTTCCTTTTCATAAATGGATCTTTCACTTGCTCATCTTCCAATGTGGTATATATCATTCAGTGCAAAAAATGTAATGAAGGATGCTATATTGGAGAAACAGGCCAGATGCTTAAGACAAGATTCAATTTACATAGACATCATATGAACAATACAGCCAGTAGGGCCCCCACCCCGGTGGGACAGCACTTCACAGAACCAGGACACTGTACCAGTGATTTCACAGTGAGAATACTGAAAGGTAACTTTAAAACCATACAAGAGCGTAAGACCTTTGAAGTCAGAATGATTGAATATTTTAACACCCAACAGAAAGGACTTAACAAGGATCTGGGGTTCCTAACCCATTATAAACCATAAAGCTGTATGTCTCTGTTGATCACCCCACCCCTCACCTATCCACACCCATCCTGTTAGAATATCAGTGATATGCTTTGATGTCCCCATGCATACCTCCGACCCACCCCCATCCTCCCACCCTGTCAGACTGTCATAGTAATGCTTGAATGTTTTCACTTATATACACTGTCAGCTAGCACATTTGCTTATTTCCGATCTGACGAAGAAGGGCAACCTTCGAAAGCTAATAAGATGATACCTTTTTTATTGGACATAACTTAATACATTTCTAAGTTATGTCCAATAAAAAAGGTATCATCTTATTTTCTTTTCCATGTTTTATTTTGTTTGATTTCTATTGATAACCTTAAGAGTGGACTAACACGGCTACCACACTCCTCTACTTAAAAAATTATTAATTCTTTTAAGGAACAAAGTTATCCAGAACCATATCACCCTATGTGAAAATAACTGCCCCCTTAGTTTCTCAATCAACCAATCGAACAAATGTAATTGATAAATAGATTCATCTGATTGAACAGAGCCAGGCTTGATTGCAGCCAGCCCTGTTGAATCTAAACCACTCTATATTGAACCTTACCATATGAATGAAGTATTCACCACAAAGTTTCTACAAGAACGCTATGCCACAATCAGCGGAAATCCCAGAAGAGATGAGAAAAAGAACAGTTGTTGAAATACATTGGTTACAAAGTTGTTTCTAAAGCTCTGGTCTCCACCAGCCATCATCTCCAAATGAAGAAGACTTGGAATAGTAGTGAATCTTCCTAGGAGTTACCAACTTCCCAAAATTACTCCAAGGGTGCAGCAGCTGCTGATCTGGGACGTCACAAAACATCTCATAACATCATCCAAAGAACTGCTGGCCTCTCTAGCCTCTGCTAAGATCAATGTTCTTGACTCCACAATAAGAAAGAGACTGAGCAAAATGGAATTCTTAGGGGAGTAGCAAGGCAGAAACCACTGCAGTCCAGGAGTAACATCAATTCTTGTCTCACATTTACAAAAACATACCTGGATAATTCCCACATCATTCTGGGATAATGTTCTGTGGAACTCTTTGGACAACACAGATCCAATTATGTCTGGTGTAAAGCACACAGTAAGAACATCATAAAATGTTTTTAGGAGTTATTTTTGATACTTCATTCTTTTAGGACGTATATTTCACAAATAATCCAGAAATCTTTTTAAGCTGTCAGAAAGATAAGATCTTTAAAACCTCATCTTTGATCAATACACTGAAAATATTAGTGCATGCACTAGTTTTTAATCATCTGGATTATTGTAATTCTTTACTGCTTGGTCTTCCATTTTATTCACTAAAATGTCTGTGTTGTGTACAAAATACAGTGGTTAGTTTGATTCACAATGCCAAATGTTATGATTGTTGTTCCTCTCTTATCACAAGGAAGTTGACTACCCCTATACAATAGGATTCAGTATAAAATTCTCCTGTTGAAGCACTATGCTTACTGTAGTGGTACATCTGAATGGCTGGGGAGAAACAAGATTAAAGTTTTGGATTGATTTAGTAAAGATCTGACTTGAATCCAATAGATATACTGTGGCAAGACATGAAACGATCAGTTCATAGATGAAAACCTATGAATATGTCTGAATTAAAGCAGTTCTCTAAGAAGAGTGAGCTAAAATTCTTCAACACTGATGTAAAAGACTGATAAAATTATAGGAAATGTTTGATTGCAATTTGTGCTTCTAAAGGTGGTGCAACCAGTTAAGTTTAGGGGGCAGATACTTTATCACACGGGTGAGATGGGTGTTGGATAACTTTGTTCCTTAAATGAAGTAATAATGTAATGTTATTTGTTTAGTCAGGTTCCCTTTATCGAATATTATATTTTGTTTTAATGTTAAAAACTATTCAGTGTGACATATTCAATAATAGAGTAAAACAGGATGGGGGAGGGGACTGTTTCTCATCACTGTACCTGAGGCAGGAGGGATGAAGTGGCTTGCTTATGGTCACAAACGGCCTGGCTTCTCTGTTGCTAAGCCTGATGATTTAACCATTAGACTCCCTATCCACATTTCATAATCCTAGAATACTAGAAACTTGTAGCCACTTCCATGGTAGGTGTCCAGGCATACTGTATAATTACTTCTTCAGCAGAGGGAGAAGGAAAAATATTACCAAATTCTAGCTGAGTACAGAATTTTCCAAAGTAAAGCTCAGATTAAGACCAGAGGGCCCGACTCATGTGTTCTGAATTTTAGGTCACACCTTTCTATTCCCTCACAACTCTTGACCTTTGCTGGAGTGCTCTGGGTCACATCTCTGTACCCTTTGCTCCCCCCAACTCTTAGCTATAGCCCAGCTAGTTCAACATTGCTCTTATAGGCAAAAAGTCAGTATTTGAGGGTACAAAACTAATTGCTGTTTCATTGTACCTGTTAGTAGCTTATTATATTTTTATTCCTTCATCTTCCTGTAGATCCTAGTGCTGGAGTCAGTGCCAGATATTAACCTGCTTGATTATCTGCCAGAAATCCTAGATGGGCTGTTCCAGATTCTTGGAGACAACAGCAAAGAAATAAGAAAAATGTAAGTAAAGTACCTGAATGGAGTCCTGTAGAAGTGAAAATAAAGCTGTTGCAGAAAGCACAAATAATTAGAGGAAGATAAGAAAGAGAAACAGTATTTTTGGACAAGCAGAGGAAGATGGAGAATACATGAGAACAGACATAGAGTAGACCACAGCTAGAATGATGTTAACACTTTTGTATAAATCACTGGTGAGTATTCATTTTAGAGCATTGCGGTTAATTCTGAAGGGATCTAGATCAGAAGGTGGCCATCAAAATAGTATAGGGTCTAAAGTCACAAGCCTTGTGTGGTAAGCCTAAATTTATGAACCCAGGAGGAGACAAGGGACATAAAAGAAATAGTTTTATACCTCAAATGCATGTTTGTTTATTAGTACTCTTACTATTCTGTCCTTCAAAGAAATCCAAGCTGTGCACATACAATCAAAAACTTAAGAAAAGAGGCAAATGAAAAAGAAATTACAATGCAATAGAAAGGATAAAAGAAAAGAATAGCTTTGGTATGAATTCATGCCTACAGTCTCCCTATCCGGCACACACCAATGAGAACACTATCCAAAAATAGGAATTAAAGGACTTATTTAGAAAACTTGCTAAATCCATATTAGTTGCATTGGACTTAGAAGGTTTTGGAAATAAGCCCTTCAGTTGCCCATCGTGAAATGACGTTTTAAAAAAAAAGTTTTAAAGCCAATTTTAAATCTTTTAAAATCCATCTTGGACCTATTACTGGCTAAATCCAGAGGTCAATATTCCATCCTCATTCTTCTTGATCTTTCCGCTGCTTTTGACACTGTCGATCACAGCATACTTCTCGATACCCTGTCCTCACTTGGATTCCAGGGCTCTGTCCTTTCCTGGTTCTCTTCCTACCTCTCCCTCCGCACCTTTAGTGTTCACTCTGGTGGATCCTCTTCTACTTCTATCCCTTTGCCTGTCTGCGTACCTCATGGTTCTGTTCTTGGTCCCCTCCTCTTTTCTATCTGCACTTCTTCCCTTGGTTCATTAATCTCATCCCATGGCTTTTCCTACCATCCCTATGCTGATGACTCCCAAATCTACCTTTCTACCCCTGATATCTCACCATGCATCCAAACCAAAGTTTCAGCGTGCTTGTCTGACATTGCTGTCTGGATGTCTCAACGCCACCTGAAATTAAATATGACCAAAACCGAGCTTCTCATTTTCCCCCCCAAACCCACCTCCCTGCTCCCCCCGTTTTCTATTTCTGTTGATGGCTCTCTCATTCTCCCTGTCTCCTCAGCTCGAAACCTTGGGGTCATCTTTGACTCTTCTCTCTCCTTCTCTGCTCATATCCAGCAGATTGCCAAGACCTGCCGTTTCTTTCTTTACAACATCCGTAAAATCCGCCCCTTTCTTTCTGAGCACTCTACCAAAACCCTCATCCACACCCTTGTCAACTCTCGTTTAGACTACTGCAATCTGCCTCTTGCTGGCCTCCAACTTAGTCACCTCTCCCCTCTCCAGTCGGTTCAAAACTCTGCTGCCCGTCTTGCCTTCCGCCAGGGTCGCTTTACTCATACTACCCCTCTCCTCAAGACCCTTCACTGGCTCCCTATCCGTTTTCGCATCCTGTTCAAACTTCTTGTACTAACCTATAAATGTACTCACTCTGCTGCTCCCCAGTATCTCTCCACACTCGTCCTTCCATACACCCCTTCCCGTGCACTCCGCTCCATGGATAAATCCTTCTTATCTGTTCCCTTCTCCACTACTGCCAACTCCAGACTTCGCGCCTTCTGTCTCGCTGCACCCTATGCCTGGAATAAACTTCCTGAGCCCCTACGTCTTGCCCCATCCTTGGCCACCTTTAAATCTAGACTGAAAGCCCATCTCTTTAACATTGCTTTTGACTTGTAACCACTCGCCTCCACCTACCCTCCTCTCTTCCTTCCCGTTCACATTAATTGATTTGATTTGCTTACTTTATTTATTTTTTGTCTATTAGATTGTAAGCTCTTTGAGCAGGGACTGTCTTTCTTCTATGTTTATGCAGCGCTGCGTACGCCTCGTAGCGCTATAGAAATGCTAAATAGTAGTAGTAGTAGTAGTAGTCAACAAATTCCATGGCAAAACAGAAGAACACAGACCCTCGCAGTCTCACAAACAAGTCTGGCACAGCAAGGGCGACAAAAAAACTGAACATTAGATGATGTACTATGTATTGAAGCTTTATTTACAGCATCCCAGACTTGACATGAGTCGTGTTTTGGCCAAAAATGGCCTGCCTCAGGAGTCTTCTATTGGATGTATAGACTTCCTAGGTAGTCTTTTTGACAATTGCATATAATGATGTATACTTTACTGCTGATTCTCCATAAACTAACTCTGACGCTGGAACTCTGAAAGAGTGCAAGCTGAAACAAAAGATCTGAAGGCGACGAAACAGTGTGACAAGGTGGTGGCCCTAGCCAGAAGAATGCTATGCTATATAGAGAGAGGTGTAACCAGCAAAAGAAAGGATGTGTTGATACCCCTGTACCAGTCGTTGGTGAGACCCCACTTGGAGTATTGTGTTCAGTTTTGGAGGCTATATCTTGTTAAGTATATAAAAAGACGAAGGGGTCCAGAGGATTGTGACAAAAATGGTATGGGGCTTGTGCCAAAAGGTATATGAGAAGAGACTGGAAGACCTGAATAAATGTATCCTAGAGAAGAGAAAGGACAGGAGAAATATGCTACAGATGTTTAAATACTTGAAAGGTATTAATATAGAAAGAAATATTTTCCAGAGAAAGGAAAATGGTAAAACTAGAGGACATGAATTGTAGTTGCGGGGTGGTAGGCTTAGGAGTAATGTCAGGAAATTTTTTCACGGAGAGGGTGGTTGATGCCTGGAATGCCCTTCCAAGGGAGGTGTTGGAGAAAAAAAAATAACAACAAACAGTGACTGTATTGCTTCGGTATTGCAGCCTGCTCACTTGATCACCACAGACTGCTCACAGAATAAAATACTACAGATTCTTTTAGATTCGTATTGGGTAAATGAAACTCTTTATTTGCACTTTAATTGGAGAGTGTATAAGTCATTATTGTTACTGCATCACAATGATTAAGAAATACACACACTAATCGAGTACATTACTAAAGGAAGGCTATAGAAAAGTAAAATAAGAAAGATATTTATATACAGTATATATATATATATACATACATCATCATCACTGGTCAGGAATTACATCATTCAGGCCCTTATCTCATCAGCTGGGAGGCCCGTTGCAGCGAAAGCCTGAAGCGTCCAGACCAGGAACAAGTCTTTTCTGCACGATGCGTCCACCCACAGAATGAGCCCCAAGGCTCTGCTGCAAAAAAACCCCTTTTTATTAAGCTAAAACTTATCCATGTACGTGAGGATTCAGTCATATGCTCTCAGTTCAGGCAAACAAACCACTGGCCAGGTGGGTTATCTGCCAGACTTCAAACATACTCCGCCTCCCTCCTGCACAAGCTGACTTCAGAGACATTTCAACCTGTTCTGGAGATGTGCCTTATCTCATACATTGTTCTTGAGATATACCAGGAAAGTCACTTTTGGGTCAAACACAGGGGATTTTAAAAAGGTATTATCGATTAAAGCAAGACTGAAAAGCAATTTTTAATATTTTTCATCACAAACAATTCAAAAACGTGTGGGATGAACGCAGCGGATCTCTAATTGGAAAATGAATGGTATAAAAAACAAAACGTAAATGTTTGCATGTGTGTTTGCATGTCGAGTGGCGCTAAGAGACGACTCCAACTGTTAAGAATTAAGGCCAAGATTGTGGCAAGTTATAGTATTTTGTGAAGAATTGAAAGCTCACAAGATGAGTACAGTTTGTGATATTTGAATTTGTTTTGGACTATATGAAATTAAACAGCAAAAAAATAAAAAAAATAAAATATTTTTTATGAACACTAATTCATTTACTAGAAGGAGGTTTTTCTGACCTGTGATTACTTTTTTAACTGTGAGTAGCAGTGGACATTGTCAAAACGGTTTATAATTAATACCGATTAGCTGCTACGATTGTGTGAGATCTCTTCCTCCTTAACTTTTTCAAGGTCTTTGATATTCACTATTTGTTGAGGTTTGGAACTACATTATGGCCTAGGATCTTATAAAATTCAAAAGGTAGCCCATCTGGCTATATTGGCAGATATCTTAATAGCATGCTGTACTTCTTCCGCTCCAGAGTAGCATTAAGCATTTATAGGTTTTCCACTGTTAAAGTAGGAAGATGAAGACCAGTAAAAAAGGATTCATAGTAGAGCCCCTCCCCTTTAATCTTTATTTATCTGGAACTGATCTGCATACAGTTTTTGATATAGGGTTGCATGATAGACAAATTCACACTAAACTTTCTGTAAATCTCAAGAAATTTTATCAATTCTAGAATCTTTTCCCTTTTAGGTCACCATATAAAAATTATATATATATTTTGAAATTCTGATATCTCCGTAACGGCAACACAATATCTCTTCACTGTCAGATACTATGCGAAATAATACAAAATCCTTCAGATAGGTTCTGTTTAGCTGCGTAGTTTCTTAGCAGCTTGTGTACTACAACAGCAATAGCACTCGGGACACAAAGAGCAAGAATTGTACCTTTGAAATGCCATCTTTGACGATAGAGATCACCAAAACACCTCCTGTTGGAAAAGTTGAACAAGTCAGACTTCCATGATCCAGCACCTAACTACATGCTAGCAGAATCCCTCACCTTGATCACATGTGGAGAAAACACATTAACCCTCACCAATTACAAAATAAACAAGAACTGGACATGGAAACCCTAAAAAAGCCATATTCTCTGTGAGCAGTACAACACAGGAGAAGTATAAATATAAATGCATTTCCTCTGTATTTAATTAAATGCTTTTGGGCAATTTACTTTTCTAATTACGATGGGCCTGGTATCTTTCCACTCACTTTTTTTATTTGGTCTTCTAAATCTGTTTTCACTTTCTTCATTTGGCATTTCTTCTGGCTTCCTCCTTCTCTATATTTGTCTCTGACACTAATCTTTCACTTTTCATCTTTTTTCCTTAATTTCTGTCTTCTGTGCCTGTCCATCCACTCATGGCTAGATTGTCTCTTCTTTTCCACTCTCCAACCCTCAATATCTTTTTTTTTTTTTTTACTTAGTAATCTACAAATTTTCCACCTTCTCCACACAACTGGTTCCCTCATTTGCCTCTCTTTATCCCAGCCTTCTGTTCCCCACCCTCAGTCAATCCGTAGAATCCCATTTCCAACCCTTTGCACTGAACCTCTTCCCCAACCCTCATTTGTCTTCCTGTACCTCTCACTCCCTCACCAGTTCCTTTCCTGACCCTCATCCCTTCCCTGGCCTCCAGTACTTTATATCATACTTCTTTTCACCTCCTCCCCAGCTCTTCCCTTTTCTCATTCACTTGGAACCCTCTTCCAGCACTTCTTTATCCTCCACAGTTTCATACCTTCTCTCCATCCCATCCCACTTTTCTTTATTTTTGCCTCAAATGTCCCATCCCATTTGATCCATCCTTTCACATACTCCCACCTAGCTGTTTATCTTTACTGTCACCAAATCCTTGAGTCCCCACTCCCATCCTCTCCAAGTCCCCATTCAATTGCCCAAGTACCCACACTACAACCCAGTCCCTGGGTCCTCACCTAATCCCTCTGTCCCTTTTCTCCCTCATCCTCAAATCCCCATCTAATCCTTATATTAAAAACCATTTTTAAGGGGCATTTGCTGCCCCTAACATTCCCCTCTTGCAGCACCACTGCACCAAACTCATCTCTTCTTTTATGCCCCCCAGGTTCATCTTTCTGAGTCACTCAGGGATCCCCACCTCCATGCTTGTCGCCTGTCCCACCACCAGTTCCTTTTAAAACTTATTCACTCTATCCAATGATTAGAGCTGGTAGTCATTGCCAAGAGGGGGCTAGTGATCACTGTGGTGGGGAAGCAGAAATAGGGACTGGTTGTGGAGATTTCAAATAGTTGCCTCCCTAGCTGCTCTTCTCGGTCTACATACAAACATGATCATTAAGAAAAGCATGGGCTTCCTGTCTGTCAAAATTTTGGTGACGCACTAGTTGAGAATCACTGGTGTACTTTTGCATCCTGTAGACAGTAAGTCATAACATTTAGAGATAATCATTTGTGTTCTGTTCAGTGTGCAGCATGAGCTGTTTGTGCAGCATGAGCTGTTGCTAACAATTGATGTCTTCTATAGGTGTGAGGTAGTCCTGGGTGAGTTTCTAAAAGAGATCAAGAAAAACCCTTCCAGTGTGAAGTTTGCAGAAATGGCCAACATTCTGGTTATCCACTGCCAAGGTTCTGGTGAGTAAAGCATCTGGTGAATATGGAATGTCCAAGCATAAGTGCATAAGTATATAATCACTGCCACGCTGGGAAAAGACCAAAGGTCCATCAAGCCCAGCACTCCGTCTCCGACAGCGGCCAATCCAGGCCCCAAGAACCTGGCAAAATCCCAAAATGTAATAACGATCAATGGACTTTTCCTTCAGGAATCTGTCCAGACCCCCTTTAAACTTAGCAAGGCCAGCTGCCGTCACTACCTTCTCCGGTAATGAGTTCCAGAGTCTAACCACGCGCTGAGTAAAGAAAAACAATGCAAGATATAGTTTTAACGTAGCTATATCTAAGAAATTGGATGATGGTTTGAGCTTTTCCAGTACCTAGTGAGCACAGTTAAATGAGTAAGAAATGTTTTCTTGCATATGTAAGGAAAGTAGGTGGGTATGTGGAGATCATAGTAAATACCTGAATACTTCAGTGTTGCTTTGTAATAATCGCCTGAATTTCACATCATGTGACGGTGTAAGAATCTTCAACTAAACTATTTAAATCTGACATAGTAACTAGAAACTGCAGTATACATGTTTGACAGAGACTGCCTTCACTGTCTAGGCTTCCCAAGCAGGTCTAATCCCCTTCCAGGTTATCAGACCCATGCAACGCCAAATTTGTTATATGTTATGAAAATGATCATAATGAAGACAGTTCACATTTTGTATTTAATTTTCTAACATTTTGTTGCTATTTGCTTGCTTTTTCCTCACCCCGTATAATTTTGGAGCTAGATGGTGGATTCTTTGTAGGCTGTCATATCTGAAGAGTAGACCTGCACAGTCTTAAAAGGTTATGTTATGTCCCCTTTAAATAATTCTTATATTGATCAAATACAAGTTATTGCAGCCTACAGAGAATCCAGATTGGTTCAAAAGAAATAGAAATACTAGAATTCTACATTAAGAACGTAAAAATAGAGATTTTATTCATTTTCAGCAATGTTTGAGTAAATAGAATGCAAAAAGTCTAGTATGTTCATTGGTTTTTTAGATCTGTAGTTCTCGGTATCTGCTAAGCTTTCTTTTATCTTGTAATATTTTCCTGGATCTACCGCATAGTCATCGATAGAACCTGAAAATACTGCAGAGACAATATTAACTCCCAGAACAAAGGAGGGAATGACAACCATCTTACAACAGCAAAACTGTTGGATGGGATTCAAGGTTATAAAGGGTGCTCTGGTCTGTGGCCCTCCACTGAGGGTCACCACAGTCTAGGTTATAGAGGGGGTCTGCAGATAACTTGAGCTAAGCTTTAGTAAAAGACCCCCAGAATGAGGAGAGTGAATGTAATATATTTGTAGAATAAGGGTTGTGTTATGTGTTTGACTGAGGAGTAGAAGAAGATGACAAGGGATGGTGAGAAAAACAGTACTGATATTCAAGAAATTATAGGGATAAGCCTGAATGTACCTTAATTTGAGAAGAAATTAAGATTTCCAATATTGTGGCAGGATAGGAGAGAGAACTTTGATTGCGCTGTAGTCCAGTTCAGGCAGGTACTAATTGATATGGAAACTGAAAAGAACAGGAGAAAGCTGGTGGCTGAAAATAAAATATCCTTTGACATGTTGGTAGAGCTGAATGTGCCATTTGGGTGCTGACCTGTCGGTGATGATTTCTATATGGTGTACTTTATCTTTATTTTGTTTTTACTATATTGCTTAAACTGACTATGCAGAGCAAAGCGGTTTACAGACTAAAAACACTTTATAGAAAAGAACTGTAATCATTGGACAGGAAAGTAAGCATCCACACCACATATACTGGATTTTGTTGTCATGGTGTTTTTTTATTATCGGCCGAGCATTCAATCGTGGTTGTGGAGCTCAATTATTGTTTTGTCTCTGCTTGTTTGGATCTGTTCTGGTTGTTGTATGGCTGTTTGTTTTGTGGCCCCTGATGCAGCCCAGTTGGGCAAGGCGTGGCCTGTGTCGGGCTTGTTAATTTTATTTTGATTTTTATTCATTGAATATTGTGCTTTTTCACATACGTATCTGCTTTGTCTGTTTTCCACTGTTTAAGAGAAGACAGTGGGAGACCAGAAAATAAAGAGTTGCAGTAATGCAGATGTGTGATAACCAAAGACAGAATGAGGATTCATTTGCAAGATAAAGGCAGATAAGATTTGACTGAGTGGATGTGCTGCAGGGCAAAAAAAGAAGATAGTAATATTTAGGCTGTGTGCCACTTGAAGGTTAGCTTTGGATCAAAAATTACTCCTAAGATCCTAACCTTATCTGTATAATTAAGTGTGTGACCTAGGGGAGCTGGTGCTAGAGGGACAATACAATAAGGGCTTGGAAAATTAATGGATTCACATTTACAGACTTTAAGGGAGAATTTGTGATCTCATAACCAGGTTGAAAATTGTTCTAGACAGAAATTCAATAGCAAATTATCTTCAGAATCGGGGGAGTAGATATAAGCAATCTGATTCCTCTCTCTATGGAGGCGTAACCTAGTGGTTGGTGCAGTGGACTGTGATTCTGGGGAGCTGGGTTCGATTCCCAATGCGGCTCCTTATGACTCTGGGCAGGTCACCTGGCCCTCCATTGCCCCAGGTGCTTTGAATGTAGTTGCAGAACCTCAGAAAAGTGGAATATCAAGTCCCATTCCCTTCCCCAAGGTGGTGTACAGTATGTCCAGTTTAGCATAAGACTTACAATTTTGTTAACACAACAATAGTAAAATGATCAAATATAAATACAATAAATGAGGTAGACTTGGAAATATGATGTTGTCAAGAAATGTTTCTTTTCACGCTTTAATATGCTCCGTTCACTCTGTTCTTAATTTCTCATCATTGCATATGCTGATACTTGAATTGGTCATTTCTCATTTGGAGAAATTTGTAATTTTTTGAATCGGGGTTTAACTGGTTTTCAGATATGGCTTCCAATACCTACTGGATTCTTTACTAGATATTTACTATTACTCACCAGATTCATTATACTAGTATTCCATTGTTCCTTTCTAGTTTCCTGATAACTTACAATCCTCAGAGGTAGCTTCACTCCTCACAGCATGATCGTTTTATTGTCCTTTCCCATCTTAAGTTCAGATTGGATATCACTCACAATTTCTGCCTCTGTTGTTGCTCTGACTCTGTAGAACAATGTACCTCTTGACCACAGACTAGAATCTTCGTTTAAGTTCAGGTTCCACTTAAATGCCTACTACCACAGTATGGTATTCTTTTGGGGGCGAACAAGAACCTCACTCCTTGAGCTGTCTAGTTTGTATATGGTTTGCGGCACAGCCTAGGATCACCAGTGTATCACCTCTTGTATTTATTTATTTATATTTTGCTCACACCTTTTTCAGTAGTAGCTCAAGGTGAGTTACAGTCAGGTACACTGGATATTTCTCTGTCCCAGGAGGGCTCACAATCTAATTTTTATACCTGAGGCAATGGAAGGTTAAGTGACTTGCCCAAGATCACAAGGAGCAGCAGTGGGATTTGAACCGGCCACCTCTGGATTACAAGACCAGTGCTCTAACCACTTGGCCACTCCTCCACTCCCATTTGACCCATTGTTCCCTTTGTTTAGGACCTACAAAATTGTATTTTTAGTTCCTTTTGTTTTGACTCTTCCTGTGACCTTCCCCTCAACATTGCTCATTTGTTTTAAGCCGCATTGAACATGCTTTGAGTGGGAAAGCGCGAGATACAAATGTAATATTAATATTTATAGATTTTTGAGATGATTTGTGGTATATCAGATAAACTTGGTCACAGCAGAGATTATTTTCAGGTGTTGGGCCAATGGCTGCATCTGTCCATGTAGTACCAATTGCTTAATAGATGAAATGACTACAATGGAACCATAATTTCCAGTGGAACCAACATACTCAGCTTTCTATCCATAATTCTTCATCCCTTGATTCATTATTGAACTCTGTTGCAGTATTAGACATCCGAGGCCAATCTATGTTCCCATTGCTGTGGTGAAATATTGACTTGTTCTGTCCATAGATGCATCCAATACTGAGTGAGGAGTTAACATGCATGCTCACTACACACAAGGAACACAGGGATTACGAAAAAAGATAGCATTAGAGGCAAAAAAACATAGCAAAATTTTTTTCAGTATATTAAAAGAAAGCCGGCAAAAGAATCGGTTGGGCTGCTGGATGACCGAGGGGTAAAAGGAGTGATCAAGGAAGATAGACGTACCAGAGAGATTGAATGAATTCTTTGCTTTGGTCTTCACCGAGGAAGATTTGGGTGGGATACCGGTGTCGGAAATGGTATTTCAAGCGGACGAATCGGAGAAACTTACTGACTTCACGGTAAACCTGGAGGACGTAATGGGGCTGTTCAGCAAACTAAAGAGTAGCAAATCTCCTGGACTGGATGGTATTCATCCTAGAGTACAGATAGAACTGAAAAATGAGCTTGCGGAGCTACTGTTAGTGATATGCAATTTATCCTTAAAATCGAGCGTAGTACCGGAAGATTGGAGGGTGGCCAATGTAACGCCGATTTTCAAAAAAGGTTCCAGAGGAGATCTGGGTGAGACCGGTGAGTATGACGTTGGTGCCAGGGAAAATGGTAGAGGCTATTATCAAAAACAAAATTACAGAGCACATCCAAGGACATGGATTACTGAGACGAAGTCAGCACGGCTTTTGTGTGGGGAAGTCTTGCTTGACCATTTTTCTTAAATTCTTTGAAGGAGTAAACAAACATGTGGACAAAGGGGAGCCGGTTGATATTGTGTATCTGGATTTTCAGAAGGCGTTTGACAAAGTACCTCATGAAAGACTCCAGAGGAAATTGGAGAGTCATGGGATAGGAGGTAGTGTTCCACTGTGGATTAAAAACTGGTTGAAGGATAGGAAACAGAGAGTGGGGTTAAATGGGCAGTATTCACAATGGAGAAGGGTAGTTAGTGAGGTTCCTCAGGGGTCTGTGCTAGGACCGCTGCTTTTTAATATATTTATAAATGATTTAGAGATGGGAGTAACTAGCGAGGTAATTAAATTTGCTGATGACACAAAGTTTTTCAAAGTCGTTAACTTGCGACAGGATTGTGAAAAATGACAGAAGGACCTTACGAGACTGGGCGGCTAAATGGCAGATGACGTTTAATGTGAGCAAGAGCAAGTGCAAGGTGATGCATGTGGGAAAAAAGAACCCAAATTATAGCTACGTCATGCAAGGTTCCATGTTTGGATTACGGACCAAGAAAGGGATCTGGGTGTCGTCGTCGTCGTCGATAATACACTGAAACCTTTTGCTCATTGTTCTGCTGTGGCTAGGAAAGCGAATAGAATGTTGGGTATTATTAGGAAAAGTATGGAAAACAGGTGTGAGGATGTTATAATGCCATTGTATTGCTCATGGTGTGACCGCACCTTGAGTACTGTGTTCAATTCTGGTCGCCGCATCTCAAGAAAGATATAGTAGAATTGGAAAAGGTGCAGCGAAGGGCAACTAAAATGATAGCGGGGATGGGATGACTTCCCTATGAAGAAAGACTAAGGAGGCTAGGGCTTTTCAGCTTGGAGAAGAGACGGCTGAGGGGAGACATGATAGAGGTATATAAAATAATGAGTGGAGTGGAACAGGTGGATGTGAAGCGTCTGTTCACGCTTTCCAAAAATACTAGGACTGGGGGGCATGCGATTAAACTACAGTGTAGTAAATTTAAAACAAATCTGAGAAACGTTTTCTTCACCCAACGCATAATTAAACTCTGGAATTTGTTGCCGGAGAACGTGGTGAAGGCGGTTAGCTTGGCAGAGTTTAAAAAGGGGTTAGACGGTTTCCTAAAAGAAAAGTCCATAAACCGCTACTAAATGGACTTGGGAAAAATTCACAATTCCAGGAACAACTTATAGAATGTTTGTATGTTTAGGAAGCTTAACAGGTGCCCTTGACCTGGATTGGCCGCTGTCGTGGACAGGATGCTGGGCTCAATGGACCCTTGGTCTTTTCCCAGTGTGGCATTATTTATGTACTTATGTAGTCTGAGAGGCTTCTCCACAGCTTCTGCACAACAATCACTTGAAGCTTTGAACCATTTACTGTGCCTTTGAGTTTTTTCTTCACTTCCTTTTCATTCAAGCTGACAACCATGGCTAAGCTTTATGTGAACAACCAAAGGGGAATGGGATCCTACATCTCTATTGGGAAGTAGGAACAATCTAGGACTTTTTCCTAGCCCATTTCATCCAAATACGAGCTGCTTATATTGCTTGAGTTGGAATCATATAGCTAACAAACTCAGCAGAATTCTGCAAACTCAGAAGTGGTCCCTATGTGTAACGACTTTGTAGACAATCTCTCAGGATTGTTGGACCCCCAAGGTTGACCCTTTGCCAGCAGCAAGAGCTCAAAGCTTTCTCTTTACTGCTGAATCCATTCATCCTCTGGTCACCTAATTCCTGGTACTCTGGCAATCCCTAGACTTGGTGGCTTCTTTATGGGTATCCTCCCCATTCAGCTTATACAAAAACCCTGCTCAAATTTCAACAGCATCCCAAAACAATGATTTTTATAATACCATATTGGCGATGATAAAACTGTTTCCTCTTTTAAAAAGGCTGGAATGTCTGCCCTCATGTAGGCTCTAAATATTTTTGACCTTACTTGCATCTTCATGCTGAACTGCCAAAAGCTCATCTGTACAATTGGGACCTTAATGTTCTAACTTCTCTTTGAAATTGCCATTTGAACCACTGTAGCCTGTTTTATTCAAACACCTTGCATAGAGAATGCTTTTCCTAGTAGTTGGTACCTCAACTACATGAATAAGTGAACTCTTAAGCACTAGCAATCTATGAACCTTTCATACAATTTTATCGTAAGAGAGTAGCTTTTCAGAATCATCCAAAGTTTACTGCAATAAACCATCCACACTCTGTTAGGCTTTCTTGTCTTAAACGTACTGAACCAATCAGGTCTCCTTTAACCCTAATAGAACTGGCATACCAGTTGCCCAAAGAATTCTAGCAAATTGGCTAGTATCCTGCATCCAGTTTTGTTATCAACAAACCAAGTACTCTAAACACTAAAGACTCATCAGATCAGCTGTTGTAGCCACTATGGCTCTCCTAAAGTCTGATTTGTTGGATATAATTTGCAGAACATTGATCTGCTCTTTGCTTCAGTTCTTTAATTCACTCTTCGTGTGGGCCAAGCCACAATAAAGGAGAATGCCTTTGGATAAACTGTGCTGGACAATTTGTTTGTGTGATGTAGCAACTCTTGCACACTTTACAGTGCTTGCTACTCCTAAATACGAGACAATATGTAAAGAAATGAGCAGCCCTAACCTTGGGATTCACTCACTTGTGTGCCTGGTTCATCCTGCTTGTCGATGGGAAAAAAACATTTTTACTCACCTGTAACAGGTGTTTTCCTTTGCAGAATTGATACGGTACACAGTCCCTCTCATCTCCCCAAACGTTTCATTAATTCTTGAGGTTTGAAACGTAGTAGTTAAGGAGACTGTCTTCTGAGCCCTGGGAGATATGTTTTGCTCCTTTGAAGTGCGATGATGTTACCACCCTGTGTATGTGATCAATCCTGCTGTTACAGGTGAGTAACATTTCTTTTTCTTAGAGTTGGCATATTAATGCAAATGTTTGGCATTTACTAGTATAGTGACCTTTATAAATGACAGCAGTGGGCCTGATACTGAAACACACTTATCTAGATAGCACCCCTACTGTTGGATAAGTGCCATTTACAGGGCCATCTGTTGATTTTCTGTGACACTATCCAAACAGTACCGCAAAAATTCATTGTAGGCCGCTTTGGTGCTGTCTGGATTACACCACAGCAGTACGAGTGTAGAGCATGGGTGGAGGCAAAAGTTATCCTGGTAGCGGCATTCTTCAAATTGCTATCCATATAACTATCCAGATATAGTAAAGACAGAAAAGTTGCTGACCTAACTTTTTCTGGATAGTTACTGGATAACAGTTTGAATGTCACTGCTATCCAGATAATGGTGGTGCTGCTCGTTTTTTCCAGATATTTGGTTTTCTGCCAGGTGACCTGGATTAGCCACTGTTGGAAACAGGATACTGGGCTAGATGGACAATTGGTCTGACCCAGTATGTCTGTTCTTATGCTCTTATTCAGCACTGCTTACATATCTGAACATCATGATTTTATTTAAATGCCATCTGGTGTTTAAAAAAAAAATCAACAGCCATGTAGTTTTAAGTATTGAGTCAAATTGAATTCTTCCCATTATAACTTTATTTTGGACTGAATATGTCTCCATTTTGGCTTTTCTTCTTTCCAACTTTTAGATGACCTGATCCAACTGACAGCTATGTCATGGATGAGGGAATTTATCCAGCTGGCAGGCAGGGTAATGCTACCCTATTCTTCTGGGATCTTGACTGCCGTTCTTCCTTGCCTGTCTTATGATGACCGGAAAAAGAGTATCCTTAGCAGCTGCTGGTGTCAGCCACATCTGAGCCAATCACACCGTCCTTTGTGTTTGAGCATAGTGTTTGTTAGACAGCTCATTTATAGCAGACATGAATGAGACAGTTAAAGGGTTCTAGTAGTTAATTTTGAAAGTGACTTCCTTGTTAGACTTATTTATTTATTTACTGTATTTATAATCTGCACTATCTGCCAAATTCTAGGTGAAGAACAATTTAACAAGCATAATATCAAAATCATGTTAACATCATATAAACTACCAAGACACACAAAAACATATGTCATTAAAAAATTACATCCAGTTAAAATCAAGTATAATAAAATATGCTGTATCAGATAAAACGTCTAAAATACTGAGTCATAAATCTTAAAAACTAATCTTCAATGATTAAAAGCCTGTTGAAACAACTTGGTCTTAAAGGCCACTTTAAAGTCCTATAGATCTCGTATTGCTCAAATGTGATCAGGTAAAGCATTCCACAACAATTGATCTACATATAAAATATAGAAGACCTGTACTTTTCAAGGTGAACCACCTTAAAAGAAGGAACATGCAAAAGATTGGCTGTTGACGATCGCAAGGATCGAACAGGCTGATGCAAATGTAAGGATGCAGCAATCGAGACCTTCAGATTTGGCACTTAAAATCTGGCATTGAAACTGCTTTCAGAGAGGGATGTTACAGGCTGTAAAAAGGTAGGGGAAACAAAAGCAGATTTTGTTAATTAGTTGAATGGTAGCTGAATGCAAGGTAAACCAAAATATAAGTATTAACCTCTTCATATTAACGATAGAAAGTTTAATTATATTTTTAGCATTTATCAAAGGCATAAATTAGAGGTGGAGGAAAACTTGATACCAGAGGACTTGAGAATTGAAAAGTCAAATAATATGTTTCGGAGGTCTTGAAAACTAGAAATATACACAAGAAAGGTGAGCTGAATGTTATCCTGTCAAGTAAAGTGAGTTTAAGATAGACCAAACAGATATTTTATGACACAGTGAACAAAACAGATAAGCTTCTTGCACGTAAAATTTAAATGGTTAAGAGTCGAGGCCCTATGAATGAAATTCTAGATGAGCATGGGAAAGAGAGACTGGTATCTTATGAAATATATAATTTGTTTAGTGATCATTGTAGTCTCTAACCGTCAAGTTTTTTTTTTTTTAGGTCTGAAGAAGACTTAAACTGTTTTTTGAATATGACAAAGATTACAGATGACAATAGAGACCAAACCAGAAACTAATCTAAATATTCCTTACAATGGCTTTGTCAGGCATTAAAGAAGTGGCTAATGTGTGTAACCAGAGTCTGATGAAGCTAGTCACCCCAGAAGATGATGAAACAGATGAGGCAAAACAGTCAGTGATGTTGCACATGGAGAATAACCCTGATGAGTCCCTGTCCAGGCAGGACACAGCTACCAATGGTGAGTTCTCATTTTTTCAGGGTGAATTAAACCATGTGAGCTCTGTTTACAGAAGGGATTTGAGAGCTGTCCTAGTTTTCAAGATCTGCCCTCCTTTCATCACTTTAAAAAAAAATGAGAAGGCAAATGCAATGGATGATGGCTGAATGTACAAATAAACCAAAGGATGCATTATTTTGGGGTTCTAGACTGAAAGGGTAGAGTGAGAGGGAGACAGGAAGATGATGTGATAGCCAAATGAAAAGAATACTTACAGACAACATGATTATATCTGGTGATTTGTGATAAAACATGTGTTCTTGTTAAGCCCTCTTATGCTTTGAAGTGTCTGATTTTTTTTTAATATCTTACATTCCTGGATATTTCTGAAGTTGTCTTTTGGTATCCTGATCACAAGGTCATTGATTCAGTGTTTTGGCCTGGAAAATTGTTTACTCATTGAGGTGTTAAAAAGATGAGCTGCTTGCTCTATATTTATGACTAGTAAAAAAAAAAACCTGTTTCTGATGCAAATGAAACGGGGGCTAGCAAGGTTTTCTTCAGAGTGTGCATGTGGGAGTGTGTGTGTCCCTGCCCTCTGCCCTCTCTCCCTCCCCCTCCCCCCTCCGAGTCCAGTCCTTCAGTGTTAAGTTTCCTGCTGTTCTGTGTTTGTGTTACAGAGAGAGTGAGGACGTCTCTCTCTCCCCTCCCCCCTCTGAGTCCTTCACTGTTACAGAGAGAGGGATTTCGTGCTGTGCTGTTTTCCTTCACTCATGGGGAAACCGGATATCTCTGGCGCTTCACACTTCCGGCTGGAGGCTTCAGTAGTGCCTTTTATATATATAGATTTGAACATTGGGCTAGATTTTCAGCTGGCACTTAAAATTAATAGGTATATTACATAGGAGATGACAGCACATAAAGTCATATGGTCCATCCAGTTAATGCTGCTCACTTTATAGGTAGTGGCGCTGAATATCTATACCGGTACTTTCATGTATGCCTAAATTAAATGTATTAATTATCTGGATAGCGTTTAAATATTACGACTATGCAGATATTTTTTGGCTCAACCGCACCCCGGCTCAAAATCTTCCATTTCTTATACAGATAGCATTGGGTTGTTCAGTCAGATTTTTGACCTGATATCTCTGTATAAATTACTAGAATCTGTGACTAGTGAAGCCATATATTCACTTGCCTCTGATGAAAATACAACAACTTTTGATTATCAGCCCAGTTACCTTTATTTTCAGTGCACTATAGACTTACATATAACCAGTGCTTTTTTTGTAGAAAAAAAGGTGCCGGTACTCATTATGGGCGGGGTCACCACATATGGATCCACCCCTATGATAGCCACACCCACATTAACCACACCCCCTATACCAGCCATGGCGCATATAAACAGACATCATTGAAAATATTATAGTACTATAGGAGAAAAAAATAACGTGATTTTTTTCATTATAAGTAATCTCTGTAAGCTCTTACAGCTCCAGTATACCCAGTGCAAAATAAGACAGCCAATGTAAATTCTCAAATTGGACATAATTACAAACACTAAAATTAAAATAAAATGATTTTTTTTCTACCTTTGTTGTCTGGTGACTGTTTTTCTTTTCATATTGGTCCCAGTCTGTGATTCTGCTTTCTTTTCTTTTCGCTTAACTCTTCTGTGCCATTTGTCATTTTTGTCTCCTTTTTCTTTGCTTTCTTCAATATTTTTCAGGCTCTCTCTCTGTCCAGATTTAATTCATTCTTACTATCCATTCTTTAATTTCCTTCATCTACCTGTGGCTTTTCATCTTTTCCTCACCCTTGTTCTCCCCATGCCCCCCCCCTTCCTCTTATTCTCCAGTCTTTCTCTATTCCCCTTTTCCATCCAGCAGCTCTGCTTTCTCTCCCCATCCTTCCAGTGTCTCCCCTATTTCTTTCTGCATTCTTCCATCCAGCATCTTCCCTCTCTCTCTCCCCATCCTTCCATCTGTTTTCCCCCTCTCTCTCCCCATCCTTCCATCTGTTTTCCCTCTCTCTTTCCCCAATCCTTCCATCTGTTTTTCCCTCTCTCCCCAATCCTTCCATCTGTTTTTCCCTCTCTCTCCCCATCCTTCCCTCTGTTGTTTTCCCTTTCTCTCTCCCCAATCCTTCCCTGTTTTCCCTCTCTCTCTATCCCCATCCTTCCATCTGTTTTCCCCTCTCTCCCCAATCCTTCCATCTGTTTTTCCCTCTCTCCCCATCCTTCCATCTGTTTTTCCCTCTCTCTCCCCAATCCTTCCCTCTGTTGGTTTCCCTCTTTCTCTCTCTCCCCCCAATCCTTCCCTCTGTTGGTTTCCCTCTTTCTCTCTCTCCCCAATCCTTCCCTCTGTTGTTTTCCCTCTCTCTCCCAAATCCTTCCCTCTGTTGTTTTCCCTCTTTCCCCAATCCTTCCCTCTGTTGGTTTCCCTCTTCTCTCTCTCCCCAATTCTTCCCTCTGTTGTTTTCCCTCTCTCTCCCCAATCCTTCCCTCTGTTGGTTTCCTTCTTTCTCTCTCTCCCCAATCCTTCCCTCTGTTGTTTTCCCTCTTTCTCTCTTTCCCCAATCCTTCCCTCTGTTGTTTTCCTTCTTTCTCTCTCTCCCCATCCTTCCATCTGTTTTCCCTCTCTCTTTCCCCAATCCTTCCATCTGTTTTTCCCTCTCTCCCCAATCCTTCCATCTGTTTTTCCCTCTCTCTCCCCATCCTTCCCTCTGTTGTTTTCCCTTTCTCTCTCCCCAATCCTTCCCTGTTTTCCCTCTCTCTCTATCCCCATCCTTCCATCTGTTTTCCCCTCTCTCCCCAATCCTTCCATCTGTTTTTCCCTCTCTCCCCATCCTTCCATCTGTTTTTCCCTCTCTCTCCCAAATCCTTCCCTCTGTTGTTTTCCCTCTTTCCCCAATCCTTCCCTCTGTTGGTTTCCCTCTTTCTCTCTCTCCCCAATTCTTCCCTCTGTTGTTTTCCCTCTCTCTCCCCAATCCTTCCCTCTGTTGGTTTCCTTCTTTCTCTCTCTCCCCAATCCTTCCCTCTGTTGTTTTCCCTCTTTCTCTCTTTCCCCAATCCTTCCCTCTGTTGTTTTCCTTCTTTCTCTCTCTCCCCAATCCTTCCCTCTGTTGTTTTCCCTCTTTCTCTCTTTCCCCAATCCTTCCCTCTGTTGTTTTCCCTCTTTCTCTCTCTCCCCAATCCTTCCCTCTGTTGGTTTCCCTCTTTCTCTCTCTCCCCAATCCTTCCCTCTGTTGGTTTCCCTCTTTCTCTCTCTCCCCAATCCTTCCCTCTGTTGGATTCCCTCTCCCTGCCAAGTTTGGTGCGAACGGCGCGAAGACGCGACGCACGCGGCACCAGCCCCTATTTCCGGCCGCTGCTGCTTCTCCTGTTGTTGAGCAGCAGCGGCCGCTACACAAAGAAAAAGAAGATTAAAAAAAAATTGAAACCTGGCTGAAACGCGGCACCCCGGCTCTGTAGACAGCCATTAGGCATTGGCTGTTGCCCCGCAACCGCTCCTCCTCTTGCCCCTACGTCACTGCCCCTGGAGGAAGACCCCGGAGGAGCGCAGTGACGTAGAGGCAAGAGGAGGAGCGGCTGCGGGGCAACAGCCAATACCTAATGGCTGTCTACAGTGCCGGGGTGCCGCGTTTCAGCCAGGTTTGAATTTTTAAAAAAATCTTTTTCTTTGTGTAGTGGCCGCTGCTGCTCAACAGGAGAAGCAGCAGCGGCCGGAAATGGACTCACGGGGCGGGGGGAGCAAAAAAAAAAAAGGTGCCGGTACGCCGTACCATTGCGTACCGGCACAAAAAAAGCACTGCATATAACACAGATCTATAGGGTCTATACACTTCTTTTTTTTTAATTGTTATATATTGTACCGTGGACCCAATATAATGCAGATTCACTTATATCAGTCAAATATCTTGGACCTCAGTGTCTGTTATATGCAGGCTTATTTTTGAAAGAGAAGGGCACCCATCTTTCAACACAAATCGGGAGATGGGCATCCATCTCTCAGGGTCGCCAAATCGGCATAATTGAAAGCCAATTTTGGGTGTCCCCAACTGCTTCCCGTCGCGGGGACGACCAAAGTTCCCGGGGGCGTGTCAGCTGCGTAGCGAAGGCGGGACTGGGGCATGCCTAACAGATGGGCATCCTCGAGTGATAATGGAAAAAGAAGGGCATCCCTGACGAGCATTTTGACGACTTTACTTGGTCCATTTGTTTTACGACCAAGCCTCAAAAAGGTGCCCGAACTGACCAGATGACCACCAGGGGGAATCGGGGATGACCTCCCCTGACTCCCCCAGTGGTGACTAACCCCCTCACACCCTGAAAAAAAGAACTTTTTAAAAACTTTTTTTGCCAGCCTCAAATATCACACTCAGGTCCATCGCAGCAGTATGCAGGTCCTTGGGGGGGAGGTGGTCTTGCAATCCAGAGGTGGCCGGTTCAAATCCCACTGCTGCTACTTGTGATCCAAAATCCAAATAAATAAATAAAGGGGTGTCAGAGGCATAGCAAAGGCATGGACATCCTTCTCACAGAAACATCCACATTTTGGACGTCCTCAACTGCCGTCACAGGGACGGAGGCATAGCGAAGGACGTCCTTCACCCATACTCTTAAAAAAAAAAAAAAAAAACCTCCCTGATGAGTACTTGGACGTTTCCACCTGGACTTGTGTTTTTCAAAGGTTGTAGATGGCTATTATACACGCAGCTTGTTTGCGTGTATGAAGCCATTTTTGGCATACGCAGAGCAGCCACGCATAACGCTTGGCTGGTCTGCACTGGCTTCCCCTCCTTAGGAAGGAAATCGTGTGCAAATGAGCTAACAGCGAGCAGCTCATTTGCATGCGATTTCCTTCATGCATGCCCGTTCCTTTCCGAATCACTAAAGGATCAGTAAGGGAAGGGCTTTTTCCGTTCAGTTAGTGCATCATTTAGTCCACTGCAGTGCCCCCTAGGGTGCCCGGTTGGTGTCCTGGCATGTCAGGGGGACCAGTGCACTACGAATGCTGGCTCCTCCCATGACCAAATGAGTTGGATTTGGTTGTTTTTGAGATGGGCATCCTCGGTTTCCATTATCGCCGAAAACCAGGGACGACCATCTCTAAGGTCGACCATCTCAACATTTATGTCGACCATCTCTAAGGTCAACCTAAATGTTGAGATTTGGGCGTCCCCAACTGTATTATTGAAACGAAAGGTAGTTGCCTGTTTCGATAATACGGGTTTCCCTGCCACTTCACAGGGACGTCCTGCGAGGACGCCCTCAGGAAAACTTGGGCGCCCTGTTCGATTATGCCCCTCATGGTGTCCACGGTGTATTTTATTTTCATGAATCTCCTCTGTGCTGTAATTTCTGTGGATTTAACTGGTGCTAATGTCATAACAATCTTTTAATATGAGAGAGAGAGAGAAGAAAGGGGAAAAACTAGGCATCAAAGGACCATCTACACAACCACTGGATTCTCTCAAACCATCTATTCTAAGGGCCATGAAGTAGAGACCCTATATCAGGCAAGCTTGGTGGGCCATCTTGAAACTCACAACAGTCTTCTGGCTAAATCACGACATATACAGCATTCTCATCACACCATCCATGAATGGCAACACTGAGGAAAGAAGGAATCTGCAAAGCAGACCTAATTCAGAAAAGTTGTATTTGAAAAAATCCTGATATTATTTAATTTAAACTGCTTGCTTCAAATCCTGTACCTCTCTGCTGTGTTAGCAACTTAATGTTGTGAGGCCTTTCTGCATCCCAAAGCCATTTTAATCAGTAAACTAACTCAATATGCAATCAATGTGAACTGTTTTCAGGAAATGCTTATTTGATCTGATAAAGCTGAGAGTACAAGAGAGATGGTTTTGATTTGATATAACTATAGTCTATATTGATTTTATCACAGGACACCTATGTGAGAAGTCCAAAAGTGTGCCTGCTTTATAAAGGGTCAAAACACATCCAACAATCCAAAACAGTCTGGAGAAATCTAAATATTAATCATCATGCATACTTTCTATTTTATAGCATATAACCATATCATCAATATCTAAGCTTGATGAACCATCAATTGTGAGATATACACAAATGTACAAATATGATACACTCTTTATCAGTCCAGTGCCTAGTTGCATATTATTTTGGCTTTTTAATTCAGTAGAACTTGGGGAAAATCCACTGCTTATTTCTAGGATAAGCAGCATAAAATGTATTATACTTTCTTGGGATCTTGCCAGGTACTTGTGACCTGGATTGGCCACTGTTGGAAACAGGATGCTGGTCTTGATGGACCGTCTGTCTGTCTCTGTATGGCAATACTTATGTACTTATGACGATACCATGTTTCAAACTTTGCATCAGGGAAATCATAACAGATAAGTCCATCCACTTTCAATTCCATTAATAAAAGAAAAAGGTGTTGGTGTCATTCTTTAGATTATAGACTGATGAAATGTCAACCAATCACAGCTGCAATGGACAGCACATGACAGACTAAACCGATTACATCCGTTTCAGCTAACATTCAAAACTGCAACTGGCTGAACGAATAGAAGTTCTTAAAAAATTAGAAAACAAAGAAAGTCAAGTATCTATTGCTAAAGAATGTGGTGTCAATCCCAGTCAAATTTCACGTGGCTTGAAGCAGAAAGACCAGCTTCTGGAAGACTGGCAAAACAATACAAATCCACAACAGAAACGAAAACAGGTGGGAAAAGCTGAGGAGGTAGAAGATGCTCTTCTTCGGTTGTTTTCTCGAGTCAGGAGCAGACAGTTTCCTGTCAGTGGTCCACTGCTTATGGAGAAAGCTAACCAGGCAGCTGAAAGTCTTGGACTGACTGAATTCAAAGCCACTGTTGGATGGTTGGAAAGATGGAAGGAGAGGAACAGCATAAAATTCAAGAAACAGCATGGTGAGAAACAAGATGCTGATGACTTTGGTGCTGAAAATTGGGTTGTTTCAGTTCTTCCTACCATCTTGAACGAAGTTTGCACCTCGTGATATTTACAGTGCTGACGAAAATGGTCTCTAATGGCGAGTGATTCCTAATGGAACACTTGCATTCAAACATGCCGAAACTATTGGAGGTAAAACATCGAAGGATCGACTGACGATCCTCCTTTGCTGCAATATGGATGGGAGTGAGAAGTTGGAACCCCTCGTCATTGGAAAGAGCAAGCAGCCCCGTTGCTTCAAGAAAGTTAAGCGACTTCCTATGTCATACGAGGCTAATGTAAATTTGTGGATGACTGGGGAAATTTGGAAGCAGTGCCTAAAGAAGTTAGACACTAGAATGTGGGCACAAAAGCGTCAGATTTTGCTGCTTTGTGATAATTGTGCTGCATACAGGGATGATATCAGGCTGTCTAATGTCAAGGTGGTCTTCCTGCCACCAACCTCTGGATCAGGGCATAATAGCCAATTTCAAACAACATTATCGGGCTCTTGTGCTACGTTGTCTGATGAGCGTTATGGATGACCAGGCTGAGAAGGATAAACGTGCTGTTGAACTGACTCGTAATCTATCACTGTTGGATTCCCTACATATGCAGAAAGAAGCCTGGAATCATGTTACACAGGCAACCATTGTGAACTGCTACAAGCGGGCAAGCTTTGTTAAGGATGTGGAGAGGGAGGAAACAGATGTAGCTGTTGCAAACGTGTCAGATGAACAGGTTATTGACATCCCAGCCGCTATTCCATATCATCAAGCTGATCAATCCATAGACTGGTGGGTTGTGTCCATCTACCAGCAGGTGGAGATAGAGAGCAAACTTTTGCCTCCCTATATGTGGTCATGTGCTGCCGGAAACTCCCCAGTATGTTCTCTATCTCAGCAGGTGGTGGTCACACACAGCAGCAGCTCTGGCTAGGCCTCCAAGCCTAATTTTTAGGTTTTGTTGAGTGCCTGGGGTTGAGGGCTCTTTTGAGCAAGTGCAAACCTGGTGGTGCCAGGTCCCTCCTTTTCTCCCCCCTCCCGCTGGCTCCGTTAAAAAAAAAAAAAAAAAAATTTTGAACGTCTTTAAAGGCGTTTATCTCGACGTTTATTGAAGCGTCTATTGCAGCTACTCACTGGGACACCAGGTCGTTACAACTCGGAGCGGACAGCAGGTAATTTTTACCTTTTTATAGCGGGCAGGGGGTTCCCCGATTCTTCTCCTCGTGGCATATGGCGTCGGAGGGCGAGGGCGCAAAGGGTCGCTCCCCGGGTCGCTTGAGCGCTTCTAGAGGGGATGCGGGGGTCTTAAAGCCTGATTCGCCCTTGTTGGGTGACGGTTTCGTGACCGATGAATGTCCCGGTCCTTCCTCCGGCGTGGCGGTTTTTCCCGCCATAAACGCCCATCCCCCGCTCCTCGCCTCCGCCATCTTGGCCGGCCACGCGGCTCGGACGGCTTCTTCTTGGGCCGCCCTTGAGGTTGGAGACATTAATGCCATGAACGCCCTTAATTTGGGCGACGGCACAGAAGCGGCTAAAGTTAAGAGCCGTTCTTTCCGCGCGGCTCCTTCGCGGAGTTTCGCGCCGGACGCCATTTTGGATGCGCAGCATGTCTCTCCCCCGCTATTGAGAGCGCCGGTTGAGGGTGCGTCTAGGGCTGTTGCCCAGGCTGCGGAAGTGCACAGTTTGGGGGGTATCTCCCCCGAGTTTGTTTTGCTGCTGCATCAGGCCTTCCTCATGCACAACGCTGCCCCTGCTCCCTCGTCTGGTAAAGAGGTTGAGGTTCCCAGAGGTAAACGCCCTCGGGTTGATTCCCAGGCCTTGGAGGAATTTGTCTCCTCCGATGTAGATGAGGGCAGCGTGTCTGAGGTCTCCCAACGGTCCTTTGCGGATTCCTTGGAGGAGACGGATCCCCGCTCGGATGGAGCGGATGACCCCTCTGCAGCGCGGCTTTTTAGCCCAGAGGATTTGCCCAACCTGTTGTTACAGGCCATGGACACTTTGAAGATTTCCTCTCCGGAGGACGTCTCTCCCTCAGCCCCTGTTGGCTCTGCCATTATGCTGGGGACGAAGCGCCCGCCTAGAACCTTCCACGTGCATGATGCCATGCACACCTTAATCTCGGCTCAATGGGATGTCCCAGAAGCGAGCCTTAAAGTGGCTAGGGCTATGTCCCGCCTCTATCCTTTGGCTGTGAGTGAACGTGAGGCCTATCTGTGGCCTACCGTGGATTCTTTGATCACTGCGGTGACTAAGAAAACGGTGTTGCCGGTGGAAGGTGGCACAGCCCTAAAGGACGCCCAAGACAGAAGATTGGAGGCGGCCTTAAGGTCGTCCTTTGAGGCGGCTGCTTTAAATTTGCAGGCCTCAGTTTGCGGCTCCTATGTGGCCAGGGCGTGCCTGACTATGGTACAGCGGGCTTCCCCCTCGGATCATTCCTTGAGGGCTGATTGGCCGGCCCTGGAATCGGGCTTAGCCTATTTGGCAGACTTGCTGTATGATGTCTTGAGAGCCTCAGCTAAAGGCATGGCTCAGACAGTCTCTGCGCGGCGGTGGCTTTGGCTGAAACATTGGTCTGCTGACCACGCCTCTAAATCCCGCCTGGCTAGATTGCCTTTTAAAGGCAAGCTGCTCTTTGGGGTCGAGCTGGACAAAATCGTGACCGATCTCGGCACGTCTAAGGGCAAGAAGTTACCAGAGGTCAGGGCTCGGGCTAGTGCTCGTCCCGGTACCTCCAGAGGACGGTTTCAGGAAGCCCGTCGGTACCACCCGGGCAGGTCGGGTTTTTCTGCCCCCTCTTCCTTTAAGAGGAATTTCTCCCCCAAGCAGCATTCCTTTCGCAGAGACCGCCGTCCCGGAGGTGCTCCCTCCGGTCCTCCCCCAGGGTCTCGTACCCAATGACGGGGTCTTGGTCCACGCCCCAGTGCAGATTGGAGGACGGCTGTCCTCGTTTCTGGGCGAGTGGACCGCAATAACTTCAGACGCGTGGGTGCTGGAAGTCATCAGAGACGGCTACAAACTAGAGTTCTGCCGACCCTTAAAAGACGGGTTTGTACTCTCTCCCTGCAAGTCTCCGGTCAAAGCTGTGGCAGTGCAGCAGACCTTGGACAATCTGATCCGCCTGGGCGCGGTCGTTCCGGTGCCAGAAAGTCAGCTTGGCAAGGGACGTTACTCCATTTACTTTGTGGTACCAAAGAAAGGAGGTTCTGTCCGGCCTATCCTCGACCTCAAAGGGGTCAATCGGGCCTTGAAAGTGCGGCACTTTCGCATGGAGACTCTCCGCTCTGTTATAGCGGCAGTGAAGGCAGGAGAGTTCCTGGCATCCTTGGACATCAAGGAAGCGTACCTACATATTCCCATCTGGCCTCCTCATCAACGCTTTCTGCGTTTTGCAGTCCTGGGACGACACTTCCAGTTCAGAGCCCTCCCTTTCGGGTTGGCTACTGCTCCGCGGACCTTTTCCAAAGTAATGGTGGTCATCGCGGCCTTCCTACGAAAGGAAGGGGTACAAGTCCATCCTTATCTGGACGACTGGTTGATCCGAGCCCCCTCTTATGCAGAGTGCGGCAAAGCTGTGGACCGGGTAGTTGCTCTTTTGAGCTCCCTGGGATGGATCATCAACTGGGAGAAGAGCCAGCTGCGCCCGACTCAGTCCCTGGAGTACCTGGGAGTTCGATTCGACACCCAAGTGGGCAGAGTGTTCCTGCCAGACAATCGGATTGTCAAACTTCAGGCTCAGGTGGACCAGTTCCTAGTAGCCTCTCCCCTTCGGGCTTGGGACTATGTGCAGCTGTTGGGCTCTATGACGGCCACGATGGAAGTTGTGCCCTGGGCCAGGGCTCATATGAGACCACTTCAACACTCTTTGCTGCAGCGCTGGACTCCGATGTCGGAGGACTATGCTGTGCGCCTTCCCTTGGACCCAGCAGTGCGCAAGGCGCTGAGCTGGTGGATGCAGACAGACAAGTTGTCTGCGGGAATGCCTCTGGTGACCCCAGAGTGGATTGTCGTCACGACGGACGCCTCGTTGTCGGGCTGGGGAGCCCACTGCTTGGGAAGGACAGCGCAGGGGCTCTGGTCTCCTGCAGAGGCAAAGTGGTCTATCAACCTCCTGGAACTCAGAGCCATTCGGTTGGCGCTTTTGGAGTTCATCCCGGTACTGGTGTTGAAGCCTGTACGGGTCCTGTCGGACAATGCCACGGCTGTGGCCTATGTCAACCGCCAGGGAGGTACCAAGAGCGCCCCTCTAGCCAAGGAGGCTATGAATCTTTGCCAGTGGGCGGAAGCGAACCTGGAGCAGCTTTCAGCGGCCCACATTGCCGGAGTCATGAATGTCAAGGCGGACTTTCTCAGTCGCCATACCTTGGAGCCCGGAGAGTGGCAGCTATCTGCTCAGGCGTTCTTGGACATCACGAAGCGCTGGGGCCAGCCGAGCCTAGATCTGATGGCGTCATCGGCCAATTGCCAAGTGCCGCGCTTTTTTCAGCAGAGGACGGGACCCTCGATCCCTGGGAGTAGATGCTCTTCTCCAACAGTGGCCGACACAAGAGCTTCTCTATGTGTTCCCGCCCTGGCCCATGTTGGGCAGGGTGCTAGACCGGGTGGCAAAGCATCCCGGCAGGGTAATCCTGGTGGGTCCGGATTGGCCCAGGCGTCCCTGGTATGCGGACTTGATCAGGCTCTCAGTCGACGATCCTCTGCGGCTGCCAGTGGAGCAGGGCCTGTTACATCAGGGTCCCGTGGTGATGGAGGATCCCTCCCCCTTTGGTCTTACGGCCTGGCTATTGAGCGGCAGCGTCTGAGGAAGAAGGGCTTCTCAGACAAGGTCATCGCCACTATGCTGAGAGCGAGGAAGCGCTCTACTTCTACTGCTTACGCCAGGGTTTGGCGTATCTTTGCAGCGTGGTGTGAAGCAGGCTCACTTTCTCCCTTCACTGCTCCAATTTCTTCAGTGTTGGCGTTCCTGCAAGAAGGTCTGGAGAAAGGCCTGTCGCTCAGTTCCCTTAAAGTCCAGGTAGCGGCTCTGGCTTGCTTCAGGGGCCGCCTGAAGGGTGCTTCCCTGGCTTCACAGCCAGATGTGGTGCGCTTTCTCAAGGGAGTTAATCACCTGCGCCCTCCTCTGCACTCAGTGGTGCCTGCGTGGAATCTCAACCTGGTGCTAAGAGCATTGCAGAAGCCGACTTTTGAACCCTTGTCGAGGGCATCTCTGAAAGACCTGACGTTGAAAGCAGTCTTTTTGGTGGCTATCACTTCAGCCAGAAGAGTTTCCGAGCTCCAGGCGCTCTCATGTCGAGAGCCTTTTCTGCAGTTCACTGAGGCAGGAGTGACTATTCGCACAGTGCCTTCCTTTCTGCCCAAGATTGTTTCTCGCTTCCATGTGAATCAGCAGCTCTGTCTCCCTTCCTTTCGTAGGGAGGACTACCCAGAGGAGTACTCTGCTCTTAAATATCTGGATGTGAGACGAGTCATCATCAGATACTTGGAAGTGACCAATGATTTCCGGAAATCGGATCATCTGTTTGTCCTGTTTCCAGGTCCTCGTAAAGGTCTGCAGGCTGCTAAGCCTACAGTGGCAAGATGGGTCAAGGAAGCCATTGCAGCGGCTTATGTGGCCGCGGGGAAGGTGCCGCCTATCCAGCTGAAGGCTCACTCCACGAGAGCTCAGGCGGCCTCGATGGCAGAGGCCGGATCCGTCTCCTTGGAAGAGATATGCAAGGCGGCAACTTGGGCTTCGGCTCATACATTCTCCAAGCATTACCGTTTGACTGTGTCTGCACGGGCGGAGGCCCGGTTTGGAGCTTCAGTGTTGAGGTCAGGGATTTCAATGTCCCGCCCTGGGTGAGTACTGCTTCGGTACATCCCACCAGTCTATGGATTGATCAGCTTGATGATATGGAAGGTAAAATTATGTATAATCATACCTGATAATTTTCTTTCCATTAATCATAGCTGATCAATCCATAGCCCCTCCCAGATATCTGTACTGTTTTATTCTGGTTGCATTTCAGGTTCAAGTTTAGTCTTCAGTTACTTCAGAAAGACTTCGTGTTCAAGTTTTTTCACTTGGATTTTTCAAGAGTTAAGACGAGTTTGTGTTACAGTGAGCTGCTGCATTCCTCTCCCCTCCGTTTTACGGGGCTGGATTGAGACTTAAAATTCTGCCGGCACTCCCTCCCGCTTCGTGCGGCTGTAGGGCAGCTTTGTACCCCTCCCGCTTCGGCGGTGTTAGGGTCAGTCAGCTCCTCCCGCGGTTGCGGTTGCAGGATAAGCCAGATCCCCCCGCATCGGCGGGTGTGGTGTCCCTCCCCCGCTCCGCGGGGATGAGCTGGACGGATTCCCCTCCCCCACTTGTGTGGGGATGAGCTGGGTTAATTCCCCTCCCCCGTTTCGGCGGTGGTGAGCTGGGCAGAGTGTCCCTTCGTGGGTGTAATTCTCTAAGTGCTGAGTCCTGCGGATGGAGCTTTGATATCGACATACTGGGGAGTTTCCGGCAGCACATGACCACATATAGGGAGGCAAAAGTTTGCTCTCTATCTCCACCTGCTGGTAGATGGACACAACCCACCAGTCTATGGATTGATCAGCTATGATTAATGGAAAGAAAATTATCAGGTATGATTATACATAATTTTACCTTACTGAAGAGGAGTTCCATCACTACGTAGCTGTTGATTACAATCTACAAACAGCTGACGACAGCACTGATGTCCAGATATGGCTAATGATGAAACAGATGATGAAATGAGTAGCGAAGCACATGCTGACGAAATTCAACAACCTCCTGTCACTTTTGCAAAAGCACTGGAGAGTCTCAACACCGTGCGGGCCTATCTGGAGGCCACTGGATGTCAGTGCTATGACAGTTTTTACCATCTGGCAGACATAGTCTATGGAACTCACAGACAAGAGTGTACAGAGGACTATGACTGATTACTTGACATGTTCATATACTCATCTCTTAATGTCAGTCTGTTTATACTGATTTCTGACAAGTTAACACATGCATGGTGTGACACAGTGGTGCCTTCCCTTTCTTCCATTGGCTGTCATAGGCCTATCTATGAGTGTGACTCGGCGGGATGGGTTTAGGTGAAATGTCTCTCGGGAGGGGGAGAGGTGTATGTGCATGGTGAGATACGTATTTACCCTTTCTGAAGGCGGGGGGGGGGTATTTACATGGAGTTAGGGGTGTTGTACACGTATTGTGTGAATAAGGTGGGAGATGCCATCTATCATTTGTTACAATACACACCAAAAAATCAAGAAGGCAACAGCATGAGGTTTATAAGAGGAAGCAATAGCTATTTATGTTTATTTGATACTGTGCTTATTTTTGTATGATATGATGAAGGGAATGCAGTTCTTGGAAGCACTAGATCTGGATATACCTTCAAGTCACAGTTGTCTCTTGGCCACCACACAATGATGGAACCCCCACAACATGATTTTCTTATATGATAAAGACCACTGAAACCCAACGGACCCATTTCGCCAAAAGGCTTCTTCAGGGGATACCGGGTTCTCAAACCGTGGAGACTTTTCCAAACTCAGGAGTAACACTGTAAAAAGTAAAAAATTACACATCAGACAGGGATCCAAAAGTCTACGTGGTGTTAGCCATACATACTAAAAAAAAGAAGAAAGAAAGAAGAAAAGCCAACCTTGACGTGTGCTCGTTGTATCAGTACTTTAATTACAGGAGCCTACAAACGACCCCGCCAATATATACTAAAATAACCTGATTACGTGTGCATAGATCTGTCAAACTATCTGACAGCCAACCAATCACTAGCGGCCACGTAATCATGACTCACAAAATGATCGGTTCAAAAAAACAGCTGAGACTAACGTGAGTCATAACAAAGCCTAAAGCACGACCCACTAACCTCCCAACTTCTTATAATAAGACATCTGTGTATACTCAAAAAACAAGGATAAAAAAATTGAACCTTGCTCACTCTATTTATTAACTCTAACCACAGAAAGGCGGTATATCAAATCCCATCCCCTTGCCTTTGTTGATCTCTTTTGCTACAAATCTAAGAAGATTAACATAGCAACACCACAGTACTAACATAGTAAATCATGGCAGATAAAGACCTGGACAGTCTATCTAGTCTGCCCAAAAAAGCTGTCAGAGACTGCAACCGTGACTCCATGCAGATTACACTCCTTAATGATTAAACACTGGTATCACAAACAGGGCAGTTGGCAATTTGCCACCATGCCAACCAAATGTGGACAGTTTTATGTGATACAATCTTGGAATAGAATGCCAAATGCAAGATAAGTTTCCACAACAGCATGCCAGTAGTCCAAATAATGGATTTATTATTATGGCTACAGCGTAGTAATATTCATTATCAATATGTGATTAAACCAACAGTCCAACAAAATTTCTAACTAATGTTCTTGCTAATTTCAACTGTCAGTAGGGGAGGGGGAAATAGCACCCACACTCATGGTTGGAATGTGACATTAAAATACACATAGCTCACAGTGTACTCAGAAAATCAGCATTCTAGTTGTACGTCAAAATAGTAAGCAAGATAGGCTGCTTGTCCAGACAATGAACCTAATTCTTGTGTGCATTTATAGGCAATTCTATAATGTACATACAATTGGGAGATGATTATGCACTGAAATGATTAGAATGATGGCATATACAGTGGTGGAAATAAGTATTTGATCCCTTGCTGATTTTGTAAGTTTGCCCACTGACAAAGACATGAGCAGCCCATAATTGAAGGGTAGGTTATTGGTAACAGTGAGAGATAGCACATCACAAATTAAATCCGGAAAATCACATTGTGGAAAGTATATGAATTTATTTGCATTCTGCAGAGGGAAATAAGTATTTAATCCCTCTGGCAAACAAGACCTAATACTTGGTGGCAAAACCCTTGTTGGCAAGCACAGCGGTCAGACGTCTTCTGTAGTTGATGATGAGGTTTGCACACATGTCAGGAGGAATTTTGGTCCACTCCTCTTTGCAGATCATCTCTAAATCATTAAGAGTTCTGGGCTGTCACTTGGCAACTCGCAGCTTCAGCTCCCTCCATAAGTTTCAATGGGATTAAGGTCTGGTGACTGGCTAGGCCACTCCATGACCCTAATGTGCTTCTTCCTGAGCCACTCCTTTGTTGCCTTGGCTGTATGTTTTGGGTCATTGTCGTGCTGGAAGACCCAGCCACGACCCATTTTTAAGGCCCTGGCGGAGGGAAGGAGGTTGTCACTCAGAATTGTACGGTACATGGCCCCATCCATTCTCCCATTGATGCGGTGAAGTAGTCCTGTGCCCTTAGCAGAGAAACACCCCCAAAACATAACATTTCCACCTCCATGCTTGACAGTGGGGACGGTGTTCTTTGGGTCATAGGCAGCATTTCTCTTCCTCCAAACACGGCGAGTTGAGTTCATGCCAAAGAGCTCAATTTTTGTCTCATCTGACCACAGCACCTTCTCCCAATCACTCTCGGCATCATCCAGGTGTTCACTGGCAAACTTCAGACGGGCCGTCACATGTGCCTTCCGGAGCAGGGGGACCTTGCGGGCACTGCAGGATTGCAATCCGTTATGTCGTAATGTGTTACCAATGGTTTTCGTGGTGACAGTGGTCCCAGCTGCCTTGAGATCATTGACAAGTTCCCCCCTTGTAGTTGTAGGCTGATTTCTAACCTTCCTCATGATCAAGGATACCCCACGAGGTGAGATTTTGCGTGGAGCCCCAGATCTTTGTCGATTGACAGTCATTTTGTACTTCTTCCATTTTCTTACTATGGCACCAACAGTTGTCTCCTTCTCGCCCAGCGTCTTACTGATGGTTTTGTAGCCCATTCCAGCCTTGTGCAGGTGTATGATCTTGTCCCTGACATCCTTAGACAGCTCCTTGCTCTTGGCCATTTTGTAGAGGTTAGAGTCTGACTGATTCACTGAGTCTGTGGACAGGTGTCTTTCATACAGGTGACCATTGCCGACAGCTGTCTGTCATGCAGGTAACGAGTTGATTTGGAGCATCTACCTGGTCTGTAGGGGCCAGATCTCTTACTGGTTGGTGGGGGATCAAATACTTATTTCCCTCTGCAGAATGCAAATAAATTCATATACTTTCCACAATGTGATTTTCCGGATTTAATTTGTGATGTGCTATCTCTCACTGTTACCAATAACCTACCCTTCAATTATGGGCTGCTCATGTCTTTGTCAGTGGGCAAACTTACAAAATCAGCAAGGGATCAAATACTTATTTCCACCACTGTATGTGTGCAGATGCCAAATTTCTATCCAAGCGCTATGCTATAAATACTTGTGTATTTTACATAGCATGTATTTTACAGGTAGGTGTTCACATAGGCAGAGTCCAAGTGGAGTGTGGGCAGGGTGCAAAGTTATGTACGCGATTTACTGTATACAATAAGTTATGCATGTATCTCCAGCACTTATGCACAAACACGCCAGTTCCATGGGTGGCATAAACATTCATGTCTGTTATAGGCCTGCGTTTCCACCGTTACACTAGTATTCTATGAAGACAAGTAGATGCCTATGTTCCTTTATAGAACAGGCACCCAGTTTTAGAATTGCTCCCTTACTCTCTTACTGAGGGTCTACTGTTTGATGAACTGTATTGGCTCTGGCTTTATTCTCCAAGCATATGGCAACTCTGAATGCGCCTGCATGAGAATTGATGGTTTGGGACTTAATTTTAGTGTTTATGTGCTTTTCAAAAGTATTAACGTTTGCTTTCTTTTTTTTTTTTTTTAACCCTTCTTTGTAGTGCAGAGAGAATCCAGGTGACACTTAACTTGGATGGAATAGTGCATGTGCTTAATCGCCTTCTTCATGACTCAGCTATAGGAATGATGACAAGGATAGCAGTGCTGAAATGGCTCTATCACTTATACATAAAGACTCCTCAGAAGGTAAAATGCCGAGCAGCTAATGTAATGAGCATGAAGTGTTTTCATCTCCCAGTATTCTTTTGTTGGTAAATTGTGCACAAAATATAGGGTGTAGGTGAAATTAATTAAGTACTTCAGGTCAGGGTTAAGTGTCTTGCTGCTAGCATAACAAGGTGCCAAGATTAGAAGATAAAAATATAAGATGTGGGTCATTCCAAAAGTCAGTTGTACCCAACAGTCCATTTTCCATAGTGGCCATTCTAGGTCACAGGTACCTTGCAGAATCTCAGAGTAGATGCATTCCTTGTTGCTCACTCCCAGGAATAGGTGGTGTCCTTCCCAAGTCTACATAGGTAACAATGGCTTGTGGACTTTTGTGCCAGGAATTTGTCAAAACCCTTTCTAAACCCATATATATTAACTGCTTTAACCATATACTGTGGCACAGATTCCATAACTTAATTGTACCCTGAGTGGTTTAATCTACTGCTGCCTGGTCCAAACCTCTTGATCATGTCACGCCACTTCTCCATCTTGAACACTGGTTACCCCTTTCTGCCTGTATTCAGTTTAAGCTTTTTAATTCTTGTGTTCCAGTCTAGTCTCCCCTCAGCCCTAGATTTCCTATCCTGCCTTCTTATTCCTTACACCCCTTTTCGCTCTGCTCTGCTCTGCTACTGCGAGTTTTCTCCCTTTAAAAGCTTATAAAATTCCCTATGAAATCCATCAGGTCCTGGTCCAAGTCACCTCTTCAGGCATTATCAGGGCTTTCAACATGTCCTGATCTCTCGTAGATAAGCAAGGTAAATTGAGACTAGATAAATAAGTGTCGCTATCAAGGGAACAGTCTCAGGTGCTGAATAGTGTTTCAAAAAAAATCTTGGAATGTAGTATTAATATTAGCATCTGTATGTACCTCTCACCTATCTTTCAAGGTACTGATCTTAATAGGACCCTGCCATTGTTTGGTGAGTCTCGCCAACAGCCTACCGCTTGTATTTGCATACTGATACCTAAAATAACTAATAGATTTTTGTGTCAGCTGATGGATTAGTTGATTTAGAGTCCATTGAGATCCCAGCAGTTGGGTATTATGGTGTAAAATATGGCTCCATCCATACAAGTGATGGATTTTGGTGACTTGTCTCTTTAGTCTCATCAGCTCTCTATCTCTGGCCTTTTTTTGTTTTCTTTTTTGTGACTGATGCAAGCCATGATTTCTGCCCTTAATATTGCTTTTGCAGCTTCCCAGTATAAGACAGAGTCATCTGCGTGACCATGTTACATCCTCCATAAATTTTCCATTTGTGTCAGGAACTCATGGAATTTTCCATCTTTATAAAGATGCAGAGGGAATTTCCACTGATAAGTTCCAGACAGTCATACCCATATCCAGCACTGTCCACACCATGGCATGATCCGATATCGCGATCGGTCTGATTCCTGCAGTGTTGATAGCAGTAAAGTTGTTCTAAGTCACAAATATATAATTTGTTCTGGACATGGTGGAATGTGCTCCAAATAAATGGGTGTAATATGCAATGTTCTTCACACATCCACCATTTCCAACAGAGCACATACCAAAGGGATATTTTCTTCTCCCCCTTACTGTGAGATCTGTCCAACTGAGAATCAAAGACCCCATTAAAGTCTCCTCCCACTATTAAAATTTTTTATCATAAGTACTGAGGGCATACATATTACAAAGCACTGTTGCCTTCCTTTCTCTATTTCTAAAAAGATTGATAAACCTACCCTTTTCATCTTTAATGACTTTCTGAATGATTACACATAACCCCTTACAAATTTAAAATTCACCCCTTTTTTGGCACATGCCGAGGTTTCAAAATATTCTCCCACCTATTATCTACAGAGTTTACCGTGTTCAACAGCTTTCAAGTGTGTGTCCTGCAAATAAGCCACAGACATTTGCTTCTTATTTAAAGCTTGTTTTATTTTCTTGTCTTTTGCTAGGTGAAGAAATGTCCCCTATATTCCAGGTTATTACTTTCAGATTCATTATGTTACAGCTGCACATTCTGGCATCTATACAAGAACCATGTGGTTGATTCTAAGCGTTTTGTTGACTGCTGCCAGCGTTATGCCTGGAAATTCAATGCAGGCCATTTCTGGGCTCTGGCATTGACTTTCTGGATTTGCAGAGCTGGCTACACCATAGCTAGTTAAATGCAATATTCAGTGCTTTATTCAGCTATGGGGTACAACATAAAGATAGGACTAATTTATGCGGTTCTGTGTATGTGGTGACCTTGGCTGGTTAAGTGCTGAATATTGGCACTTAACTATCCAAGTGCTGACTCCACCACGGAACACCCCCAAGGTAGCCAGTTTTGATAAAGATGATAACTGGTCATTTTTAGCGTTACTAACTGGTTAAGTGTGGCTGAAAATGACTGGTTAGCCCTGAGCAAGCGATTTAAACTACCAGGAGCCTTTTCTAGTTGGTTAAATTGCTTTGAATATTGACCCCCTCCCCCGTATGTACAAAAGGAGAGGTAGTCCAGCCACCACCTCTCCTTTGACATTCCGCTCCTTACCTCAAACTCCAACGTTAAATGGCATCCCATCTTCTGTTTTTACTTCCCAGTAATCCAGGATTTCAAAAACCCTCTCAATATCCCTAAATACCACTTCCTATTCCCCTTTAAATCCCCTGCTATTTTTCTCATCCTCCCAGGGCTGCCGAGAGACTGAGCCAGGCCCGGGGCAGGGCCGCCACTGCCGGGCCTTCCCCAGGACCGCTGCTGCCAGTTCCCCCCCACCCCCCAGAGCGGCCGCATAACCAAACCACAAAAAATGGGGGGGGGGGGGGGGGGCTCAAAGTGTGGGAGTGGCACATTTAGCCCTACTTCCCTGCCCCCCGCTGCAGCTCCACATACTTTGGCTGGTGTGGATCCCCAAGCCTCACTAGCAGAAGCCTTCCTCCAGCGCTGTTCGCTACATTGCCTGCTCTGCGGCTGCTTTTCCCTTCACATCTCGTAGCGCAATGTGAGGGGAAAAGCAGCCGTAGGGCAGGTAATGTGGCAGAGAACGCTGGAGGAAGGCTTCTGCTGGTGGGGCTTGGTGACCTCTGCCAGCCAAACCAGAGGCTCCGAAGCCCTGTGTCTGCTCCTCCCCAGTCTCTAAGGGGAGCTCGACGCTGGAGTTTTGTCTCCTTCTCCTGTCGGGACGCAATCACTCTGGTCTAGTCAGGAGCAGGAGAGAGAGACCCCGGCATAGGTCCGGGCCCAGGGGAATCTTTCCTCCCCCTCTCGGCGACCCTGCATCCCCCAACTTCTAATTCCAGCCCTCTTCCGAATCCCAGATGTAATGGTTCACCCATTAGTGCAGTCACTCTCAGTACTCCAGCCACCCCATCTGCAATGGAATACAGTAAAGCTCCAACTCAGGATCCCTGTATAAATAACCTCACCTCTCTCTACTACCCCTTCTCCCCTCCTGCACAGCATTAACCTTCCACCCATATCTCAAACCATTACAAACAGTAACTTGAAGATGCCTTGTTTACCAAAGCTAATCAGACATAATAAACATCATATTGCATATTTACTTAAACAAAAATGAAAAACAACTGTTGCGCTTGTAAGTCAGAACAAGTCCAGTATAATAAATTGTCCTTCAACAATTTCCAGTTGATCATGGAAAAAGTGGAATTGATACACATTCTGTACTTATTGCAGAGTAGTTCAGAAATCTACATCCTCCCACAGAGCTATCAATTATCAAACATATAAACGGCAAGTGACCGTACTCACTCGCAAATGCGCAGTAGAGACTTCCCTGTCTGTCCCGACCCGCGTCAATACGTGATGACGGGGGGGGGGGGGGGCGGGACAGAGAGGGAAACTGCGCGAAGGGGAGGGAACCGCCGAGGTTGCCACCGCTACTCCCCCTGAGGTCGCTGCCACTGGTACCCCCCCCCCCCCCCCCCCACCGGAGTCGCTGCTGCCGCCACCCCTCCACCCGGCCGTCTCTTCGCTATTCAACTTACATCGCAGCAGCAGGCAGATCAGCTGAGCTGCCGTTGGCCTTCCTTCCCTGCCTGTGTCCCGCCCTCGCTGACGTTACGTCACACGGCGGGACACAGGCAGAGAAGGAAGGCCGACGGGACCTCAGTTGATCTCTGCCTGCTGTGGAGATGTAAGTTGAATAGCGAAGAGACGGGCCGGGTGGAGGGGTGGCGGGGGCGGCGAACCACCAGCCCGTTTTAACGGGCTCAACGGCTAGTCCTCTATAAAGAGTCAAATGCCCATAGGTTCACTTGCGTGCTATCTTCTAATGTTGAATCCGGCACTTTATGGTAAGTGTCTGTGCCTATAACTACCACTAGGTCATAAGCCCTTCATCCATGCAGGTCTCGCCAGCAATGTAGGAACCAACAATGTCTAACTTACAATCCTCAAAGTAATTGGAACCATAGTACAGTCATAATTGTCCTGTTACTTAGGATCTTCTGTGCTCTCACTAATCTAGTTTAGTGCCAAGAGCCTGCCCACTTATATTCTGCAATCTACCTCTCTCCCACCAGATCTCCTCCTTGGAAGACATGTCTGTATCCCAATAATATACAATATTAAACCTTTTAATCTAGTCTAAGCGAAGTGTTATGTATCCCAGAGGAAGGAAGGGCTGCAGTTCTATTTTACTCCCCACTTGGTATGCATGTTGAGGGGTAGATGAGGCTGCTTCTTCCCTCCCACCTCCTGCTACTCCCATCACTCATGCACATGGCCTCCTTTTAGTGGTATGACAACAGTTCCTAAGGGGCCACCCCCTTTCCATTGGTGTGATTATTCAGTTATACATGTAGAGCCAGATTCTATATAAGGCGCCTAAAAAATCTGCGCGGTAAACATTTCCTGCTAAGCGTATTCTATAAGTGGCACCTAGATTTAGGCGCTGTATATAGAATACGCTTAGTTGATATCCCAGCACCTAAATCTATGCACCTCCATTTATACCAAGAAAACATGGTGTAACTTCACAGCGTGTAGAATTAAGAATGCCCATTTCCCTCCCATGTTCCTTTTGAACTACACGCATTAGAATTTAGGCGTAATTTATTGCAGAATACACATAGTGAGTTGTGGACATAAATTCTAATTGTCAATTAGTGCTCATTGCTTTTTAGGTGCTGTTGTTAATGTTGATTAGCTTGTTAAGCCAATTAATTTACGCACGTTGTTATGGAATACGCTTAGATTTAGTACGGAACGCTAGGCACACTATATAGAATCCTGCAGATTACACCTAATCGAAGGGCTCATGTTAAGATCTCTGTCCTCAACTAAGGTTGTACAGTTACCACCATTCACAGGCTGCCTTTCCAGCTGACACAGTTACTATTACTAACTGTAGACAGCTATCCTTCATCCTTGTATCTTTGATCCCCAGAGCTCCTATATTTTTATAGTTCCTGCAACTACTCTGTTGGTGCATCAACATCCCCTTCCCCCCTTTTTCCAAGGGGGAGGAATGCCACCTTCAGCGATGATCCTGTGCTTAAGTCTTACACCATACACCTTTCATGTCCCAGGCTTCTTAAATAACTCAAGCTTTATTATGTATTTGATAGACTAATTTGGCTCTTCCATATCCTACATCTTTTCTGTCTTCAAGGGGTCAACTCGATTGTTTACACTGCAGTCAGCGGACCCACCTATGGACCAAACTGAGTTTCTTACAGGTTGGTCCCAAAAGTAGTGTTGCCTTCAGCTGATGCAGCACCATCCACAAATCTTTTAGTCGCCTGTGTATTAGTGAATAAGTTTGTTTCTCCCTGATACGAAATTCAAAGTTTAGATGGATAAATTAAGAGCAAATGAAATATGGAAATTTATCAGGTGCAGGCACACAGGTACAACCGTTACATGACACAGATCTGGGCTAAGTAGTCCTGGAAGCACAGCACCCTTTTGCCATTAAAGTCCAGCTGCTTGCCTTTTCTTAGCGCCTGTAGAATCTTTTGGTTTATTTATTTATTCATTACATTCATACCCCCACATTAGCCCAAAACAGAATCAAGTTTAATGTGGCTTACAAACAAATAATAAAGTGAATAAAACATAATATGCAGAATATAGGACAAATTACAATAACTCCAAGAAGCAAATGAATGCATGTGCAGTAAGTAACCAGGGATTTAGAATATCTCAAGGACAAACAAATCAGCAAATGAAAGCTCCCCACCCACTGGTCTGCCATTTAGTGTCCCAGCGAGAACTAATTCTGTGTGCATTTCTATCCGCATAGATCCTGCAGTACTGTTCAGTTGCAGAGTTTTTTTCCATCCATGTTTCGAGTCCTCCTCATAGCTTCCCGTCTGTTAACTGTCTCTGGAATTCCCACCAGTCTGAGATTGTTATACCTAGACTGGTTTTCAAGGTAGTCTGCCTTCTCTTCCATCATTTTTTCCTGCAGATGAGCCCATGTTCTCTCTGCACTCTGTAATGTGCTATAAATCTTGTTCATGCATTGCTTGATTGTGTGCAGTTCAAGGCCTCTCTTTTTCAGCCTATTGTATATCGATTCCAGTTTGTCCAGGATCAACTGGAAATTGTCCTCCAAGGTATGTTCATCTGCTACTGTGACACTGGCTATTATTTCCACAGCCTATTCTGAACCAGTAGTCAGGGAAGATGGTCCTACCTTCTCCACAAACTTTGTATCCTCCAGGTGGCTCCATACTTTCTGTGTGGCAGTTTGCCATCATTTTTGCCACTGATTATAGCCAGGCTGGAAATCCTATCTCTGCACCCTTATTAAGGCTCATGCAGGTCTCGCAGATGATTGGGTAATCTTACCAGGCGAAAGGGCAGGCAATGCCTGGAGCAGAGCCTTTTAGCATTCTCCCCTTCTTCATGGTTCCACATGACCCTCAAAAATTCTTTTAAATATCCGGCACCTTGTAGATGCAACCCATGAGCATTCGTCTGCAGGTTAACGGACCGATGCTCCTGGACATTATGAAAAACACAGCTCTCACGGTTGGTCACAAGCTGTATTATTTATGTGCTGTGGGAGCCCTTAACCTGCAGTACTGAGATACCGTAGGTTAAGGACTTCCATTGTAAACTAAAATGCAGTAAAGCCTGACTTTTATTGCACCTTAAGTATCTCCTAAGACTGAAATAGCATGCAGTATGAGTCCAGATGAATTGACATTAGATTATGCATCAACATTTTCACAAAATCTTTTCAGAATTTTTTTTAATGATCACTAAATTCATTCAAACATTGTTAAAAAAAAGTACAAAAAAAAATTAAATTGTGTACTTCAAAAATTCAGATCTAATTATGACGTCTTCTAATAGGTCGTGTCTTTACTTTGAGTGTAATGATAATGATGTATCTGATTTCAGATGTTCCGGCATACAGACATCCTCTTCCCCATTTTACTAAAGACCCTTTCCGATGAATCTGATGAGGTAAGTACCTCTTGAGAAACGCACAAATGCACAAAACCAGAGGTTCTTAATCTTTGTGCCATGGGCCCTTTCGAGAGTCTGATGAAACCTGTGGACCCATTCTCAGAATATTTAAATGCATAAAATAAATAGATTGTATTGCAAACCAATTATGCTTAGATGCAGTTATCAAAATATTAACAAAATAACAAGTAAGTGTTGATCATTATCAATTGGGAGAGAAAGATATTTCACACAAATATATGCTGGTTTCAACTTTTTAGGATATAATAATTTTAGATTTACTGAAATTATCCATTTTTGGAGTCTAGATGCCATAAATTATTCTGTTGCCTACATTCACTTAGAGGTTAGTGAAAATAAAGATGTAATTTTTCCTCATCCAAAGGGGTCTGTGGATGCCAGGTTAAGAACTCCTGCTGTAAATTACTCTGCCTTACTTAATAGTCATTTTCTTTTGGATTCAAGTACCTACTGTAGTGCAGATGTTTAAAAATATTATTAATATGTTTAAAAATATTATTAATATGTTTAAAAATATTATTAAAATATTATGAAAATGAGCTCTAATGCATAGAGAGAGTTATAACCAGCAGAAGAAAGGAGGTGTTGATATCCCTGTACAAGTTGTTGGTAAGGCCCCACTTTGGAGTATTGTGTTCGGTTTTGGAGGCCATATCTTGCTAAGGATGTAAAAAGACTGGAAGCGGTTCAGAGAAAAGCGACAAAAATGTTATGGGAGTTGCACCAAAACATGTACTAGAAGAGACTTGAGGACATGAATATGTATACCCTAGAGGAAAGGAGGGATGGGGTGATATGATACAGATGTTTTAATTTAAAGGTATTAATATGGAAAATCCTTTTCCAGAGAAGGGTAAACAGTAGAACTAGAAGATATGAATGAAGATTGGGGAGGGGGGGGGGGGGAGTGTTGACTTAGCAGTAATGCTAGGAAGTACATTTTCATGGAGAGGGTGGTGCATGCCTGGAATGCCCTCCCACAGAAGATGGGGGGGGGGGGGGATGAAAACGGTAATGGAATTCAAGAATGTGTGGATTCCTATATGGAAAGAGAATGGAATCAAAATAACTTAGCCTTGCTTAAGCAGCAGATCCAGTAGTTAGGAACTAAGGCTAGTACTGGGCAGACTTCTATGGTCTGTGTCCCGATTGTGACTAGATAGATCTGATTCGGCTGGAGTGGGCTTCAACAGCAGCTCCAGCACTTGATATGCCCTGAAAATGACAAGGACAGGACAGTTCAAGATCAAGTATGCCTATGCTATCATATCATATGCTAAGAGTTTATCCTGTTGGGCAAACTGGATGGACCATGCAGGTCTTTTTCTAATATCATTTACTACATAATAAATTCACATACTCTTTTTGGGTCAGCATTTAGTATTGTTGGGTTCACATGGGGTGTCACCAGACAATCATTCTGAGACAAACTATTCTGTCTTTGGTTAACATTTAAACATTTCTCCTCTCTTCCCTGCCCTCCAGTCCATCCATATCCAGCATTTCTTCTCTCTCCCTTCCTCTCCATCCATGTGCATCTCCTTTCTGTCTTCCCTCTCCTGTGTCCTGCATTTCTCCTGCCCTCCCCTCCATCCATATCCAGCAATTCTTCTCTCTTCCCTGCCCTCCCCTCCATGTCCAGCGATTTCTCCTTTCTCCCCTTCCATCTATGTCCAGTAATTCTACTCTGCCCTCCCCTTCCATCCATGTTCAGTGATTCTCCTCTACCCTCCTCTCCATGTCCAGCAATTTCTCCTCTCCCCTCCCATTCATGCCCATTGACTCGCCCTAGCCCCTACCTGCCCGCCCTCTTCTCCCACAACAGTCCTCCTTTCCTTCCTGCTACCCTGCCTTTAAAATTTTTATTTTCTCCGAGGACAAGCAGGCTGCTTGTTCTCACGACTGGGTTGACGTCCACGGCAGCCCCCACCAACCGGAAACAAACTTCGCGGGCGGTCCCGCATGCAGGGCACGCCCACCGCGCATGCGCGGCCGTCTTCCCGCCCGTGCGCGACTGTTCCCGCTCAGTTTTTTTCTATTCCGCGCTGGAGAGAGACGTGTTATCGTCTTTCTCTTTGTCAGCCCCGGAAACCGGATTGCGGCCTAGTCGCGTTTTTTTCTTGTTTAGCGTACGCGTTCGTGTAGTCTTTTATTCGTTAAAAAAAAAAAAAGAGACCTCGTCGTTCTTAGCTGCGAGGGCGCTTCGTCGCGGCCTTGTGGCCGCGCGGTCGTTTCTTTTTCGGGTGTGCTCTTCACCGCCACCATCGATGACTTTGACCTCGCCGACGCAATTTTTCCGTCGATGTCCTCGAAGGTCCCGAGCGGATTCAAAAAGTGTGGTCGGTGCGGCTGGCAGATCTTGCAGACCGATACCCACGCTTGGTACCTCCAGTGCCTCGGCCCGGAGCATAATTCCAAGGCGTGCACCTTGTGTCTCGGCTTAAGGAAGCGGACACAGGTGGCGAGGCAAGTTCTTCGGGACCGTCTTTTTGGAACTTGCGCCGGCCCTTCGACGTTGACCTCGACGGCATCGGTGTCGACGGCCGGGTCTTCGGTACCGGTACCGATGTCGACGAAATCGGAGCCGACTCTGGCACCGACCCCAGGAGTACAGGTACCGTTGGCCCGCCGGCCTGCCGGTGACGGCGGGGGTGAGCGGCCGCGCGGGAAGTCTGCCCCGGCTACTCCCTCTACCCAGGGCCATCGGGAACGAACCCTGTCGGATCCGATTCCTCGAGGCCGGGGGGGTTCTACCTCCTCCTCGTCTCTTCCGCCGAGCGCCGATGACGGGCATCGAAAGAAAGCAAAGAAGCACCGTCATCGGTCGCCCACGGCGCACGGGACTGCCAGCTCCGGTACTTCGAGGGACGACTCGATGCCCAGGAAGCGGCAGTGCCGGGAGGAGCGTTCCCCCTCGGTTGAAGATGTGTCGCTGCGTCAGTCCGCTGGCACTTCGGTACCGTCTCCTGGATCCGAGCAGCTTCCAGCACTGACACCCACACCGGCCCCCCTGCCTTTCCCGATAGCGGGCCTCGACGAGTGCCTCCGAGCCATCCTTCCCAGGATCTTGGAAGGGCTGATGCGCCAGGCTCTGCTTGCGCCGATGATGGAGGCGCCGGTGTGCTCTGGCCCAATGCCGAGGCCTCCGACGCCGACGCCGCTTGCAGCACCAGTGTCGACTGCCACGCAGGTGGAGTCCCCGTCGACGTCGATGGAGGGAGCTTCGTCCCCGCCGGCGCGGGAGTCCACCGCTCGACGCCATCATCGAGGACGTGGTTCCTTGCAGTCGAGACGGGCCCGGTTGAGGTCTGAGCTGAAAGAGCTCATGTCGGACACCGAGGAGGAGGAGGCCTCGTGGGGGGAGGAGGAGGACCCCAGATATTTCTCCTCAGAGCAGTCTGCGGGCCTTCCCTCCGACCCCACTCCTTCACCGGAGAGGAAGCTCTCGCCCCCTGAGAGCCTCTCCTTTGCCTCCTTTGTCAGGGATATGTCTATTTGCATTCCCTTTCCCGTGGTCACTGTGGATGAGTCGAGGGCGGAGATGCTTGAAGTTCTCGACTATCCATCACCACCTAGAGAGTCTTCCACGGTGCCGTTGCACAATGTCCTTAAGGAGACACTGCTTCGGAACTGGCTGAAGCCACTATCTAATCCCACCATCGCCAAGAAAGCGGAGTCCCAATACAGGATCCACTCTGACCCAGAGTTGATGCGGCCTCAATTGCCTCATGACTCGGCGGTCATGGACTCTGCTCTCAAGAGAGCACGGAGTTCGAGGGATACCGCCTCGGCGCCCCCTGGGCGGGAGTCTCGCACTCTGGACTCGTTTGGGAGGAAGGCCTACCAATCTTCCATGCTCGTGACCCGCATCCAGTCTTACCAGCTCTACACGAGCATTCACATGCGGAACAATGTGAGGCAACTGGCGTACCTGGTCGACAAGCTCCCCCCCGGAGCAGTCCAGGCCTTTTCAGGAGGTGGTCAGGCAGCTGAAGGCATGCAGAAAGTTCCTGTCCAGGGGTATCTGACACCTGTGATGTGGCATCTCGAGCTGCGGCCCAAGGTATAGTGATGCGCAGACTCTCCTGACTGCGTGCCTCTGACCTGGACAACCGCACCCAGCAGCGACTGGCGGATGTCCCTTGCCGGGGGGATAACATTTTCGGCGAGAAGTTCGAGCAGTTGGTGGACCAACTACACCAGCGGGAAACCGCTCTCGACAAGCTCTCCCACCGGGCGCCTTCAGCATCCACCTCTGCAGGTGGACATTTTTTCCGGGCCTGGCAGGCTGCACCCTACGCCTACAGCAAGCGTAGGTACACCCAGCCGGCCCGAAGGCCTCCTCAGGCACAGGGACAGTCATAGCGCGCTCATTCCCGTCAACAGCGTGCGCCTAAGCAGCCCTCTGCGCCTCCACAGCAAAAGCAGGGGACGGGCTTTTGACTGGATCCATGGGAACATAGCCGCCATCAAAGTGTCCGTGCCGGACGACCTGCCGGTCGGGGGGAGGTTGAAAATTTTTCACCAAAGGTGGCCTCTTATAACCTCCGACCAGTGGGTTTTCCAAATAGTGCGGTGCGGATACACCCTGAATTTGGTCTCCACTCCACCAAATTGCCCACCGGGAGCCCAATCCTTCAGCTCCCATCACAGGCAGGTACTTGCAGAGGAACTCTCCGCCCTTCTCAGCGCCAGTGCGGTCGAGCCCGTGCCACCCGGGCAGGAAGGGCAGGGATTCTATTCCAGGTACTTCCTTGTGGAAAAGAAAACAGGGGGGATGCGCCCCATCCTAGACCTGAGAGGCCTGAACAAATATCTGGTTAAAGAAAAGTTCAGGATGCTTTCCTTGGGCACCCTTCTACCAATGATTCAGAAAGACAATTGGCTATGTTCCCTGGATTTAAAGGACGCTTATACTTACATCCCGATACTGCCAGCTCACAGATAGTATCTCCGATTCCGTCTGGGGACACGGCACTTTCAGTATTGTGTGCTGCCCTTTGGGCTCGCCTCTGCACCACGGGTGTTCACGAAGTGTCTCGTGGTGGATGCGGCGTATCTACGCAAGCTGGGGGTGCACGTGTTCCCGTATCTCGACGATTGGCTGGTCAAGAGCACCTCAGAGGCAGGAGCTCTTCGGTCCATGCAGTGCACTATTCACCTTCTGGAGCTGCTGGGGTTTGTGATAAATTACCTGAAGTCCCACCTCCAGCCAGTCCAATCTCTGGAATTCATAGGAGCTCTGCTGAATTCTCAGACGGCTCAGGCCTTTCTTCCCGAAGCAAGGGCGCATAATCTTCTGTCCCTCGCTTCCCAGACCAGAGCGTCTCAGCAGGTCACAGCTCGGCAGATGTTGAGACTCCTGGGCCTTATGGCCTCCACGGTTCATGTGACTCCCATGGCTCGCCTTCCATGAGATCTGCTCAATGGACCCTAGTTTCCCAGTGGTGCCAAGCTACCGGGAATCTAGAAGATGTCATCCGCCTGTCTGTCAGTTGCTGCAATTCGCTGCACTGATGGACGATTCGGACCAATTTGACCCTGGGACGTCCATTCCAAATTCCGCAGCCCACGAAGGTGCTGACGATGGATGCATCTCGCCTGGGGTGGGAAGCTCATGTCGATGGGCTCCACACCCAGGGACTGTGGTCCCTCCAGGAACAAGATCTTCAGATCAACCTCCTGGAGCTCCGAGCAGTCTGGAACGCACTGAAGGCCTTCAGAGATCGGCTGTCCTACCAAATCATCCAAATTCGGACAGACAATCAGGTTGCAATGTATTATATCAACAAGCAGGGGGGCCCCGGATCTCGCCCCCTGTGTCAGGAAGCCGTCGGGTTGTGGCGTTGGGCTTGCCAGTTCGGCATGCTTCTCCAAGCCACATACCTGGCAGGCGTAAACAACAGTCTGGCCGACAGACTGAGCAGAGTCATGCAACCGCACGAGTGGTCGCTCCATTCCGGAGTGGTACGCAAGATCTTCCGAGAGTGGGGCACCCCCTCGGTGGACCTTTTCGCCTCTCAGACCAACCACAAGCTGCCTCTGTTCTGTTCCAGACTACAGGCGCACGGCAGACTGGCGTCGGATGCCTTTCTCCTCCATTGGGGGAACGGCCTCCTGTATGCTTATCCTCCCATACCTTTGGTGGGGAAGACCTTGCTGAAGCTCAAGCAAGACCACGGCACCATGATTCTGATAGCGCCTTTTTGGCCCCGTCAGATCTGGTTCCCTCTACTTCTGGAGTTGTTCTCCGAAGAACCGTGGAGATTGGAGTGTTTTCCGACTCTCATTTCGCAGAATGACGGAGCGCTTCTGCACCCCAACCTTCAGTCTCTGGCTCTCACGGCCTGGATGTTGAGGGCGTAGATTTTGCTGCGTTGGGTCTGTCTGAGGGTGTCTCCCTTGTCTTGCTTGCCTCTAGAAAGGATTCCACTAAAAAGAGTTACTTTTTCAAGTGGAGGAGGTTTGTCGTTTGGTGTGAGAGCAAGGCCCTAGAACCTCGTTCTTGTCCTGCACAGAACCTGCTTGAATACCTTCTGCACTTATCAGAGTCTGGTTTCAAGACCAACTCAGTAAGGAATCACCTCAGTGCGATTAGTGCTTACCATCATCGTGTAGAGGGTAAAGCCATCTCTGGAGAGCCTTTAGTCGTTTGATTTATGAGAGGCTTGCTTTTGTCAAGGCCTCCGGTCAAGCCTCCTGCAGTGTCATGGGATCTCAACGTCATCCTCACCCAGCTGATGAAACCTCCTTTTGAGCCACTGAATTCTTGCCATCTGAAATACTTGACCTGGAAGGTCATTTTCTTGGTGGCAGTTACTTCAGCTCGTAGAGTCAGTGAGCTTCAAGCCCTGGTAGCTCATGCTTCTTATACCAAATTTCATCATAACAGAGTAGTACTCCGCACTCACCCTAAGTTCCTGCCAAAGGTGGTGTCGGAGTTTCATCTTAACCAGTCAATTGTCTTGCCAGCATTCTTTCCCAGACCGCATACCCGCTCTGCTGAACATCAGTTGCACAGATTGGACTGCAAGCGAGCGTTGGCCTTCTATCTGGAGCGGACACAGCCCCACAGACAGTCCGCCCAATTGTTTTCTTTTGACCCCAATAGGAAGGGGGTCGCTGTCGGGAAACGCACCATCTCCAATTGGCTAGCAGATTGCATTTCCTTCACTTATGCCCAGGCTGGGCTGGCGCTTGAGGGTCATGTCACGGCTCACAATGTTAGAGCCATGGCAGCGTCAGTGGCCCACTTGAAGTCAGCCACTATTGAAGAGGTTTGCAAGGCTGCGACGTGGTCATCTGTCCACACATTCACATCACATTACTGCCTCCAGCAGGATACCCGACGCGACAATCGGTTCGGACAGTTGGTGCTGCAGAATCTGTTTGGGGTTTGAATCCAACTCCACCCTCCAGGACCCGATTTATTCTCTTCAGGCTGCAGTCTCAGTTAGTTGTTCTTCGTAGGTCAATTTCTGTTATGCCCTCGCCGTTGCGAGGTTCAATTGACCTGGGTTCTTGTTTTGAGTGAGCCTGAGAGCTAGGGATACCCCAGTCGTGAGAACAAGCAGCCTGCTTGTCCTCGGAGAAAGGGAATGATACATACCTGTAGCAGGTGTTCTCCGAGGACAGCAGGCTGATTGTTCTCACCTACCCTCCCTCCTCCCCTTTGGAGTTGCGTTTTACTCATTCCTTTGCTTGTCATTAAACTGAGCGGGAACGGTCGCGCACGGGCGGGAAGATGGCTGTGCATGCATGGTGGGCGTGCCCTGCGTGCGGGACCACCCGCAAAGTTTTTTTCAGGTTGGTGGGGGCTGCCATGGACGTCAACCCTGTCGTGAGAACAATCAGCCTGCTGTCCTCGAAGAACACCTGCTACAGGTATGTATCATTCGCTTTAACTGAAGTCGCAACGTCGACAGCGAAGGCAGGCGTAGATTTAAATACCAGAGAGGAAAATACAGTTGCCCCTCTTTTCTCAAAAGCATGGTCCAAATGAATAGTTAGCTGATACTTATGCATGACTCAAAGTAGCTGTAAATGCTGACAGCCAGATTTCTTTCAAGTACGTATGTATTGTCATTGCAAAATAGAAAATATGTGCATACTAATAGAGCCTATACAGAACAAGCCCTCTTCAGACTGTGCTTCCTTATTGTCCATGCCAAACCATTCCAGATTAATGAGTTATGACCCCCTGCCAGCAGAAGGAGTCAGAATAAAAAAGCTCGGAGGTGATTTCACTCCCTTTATAGGTTTGCTGGTGCTGCTTTACCTCCTCAGTATTTCTCTGGCTCCAGCAGATGGTGCAGACAGGTGGCCTGATGCAGCAACTACACGCAAGCCTCTCCTTGGAAGGCTGTAGGTCCAGATACTTGTTAGCGGGAAGCTGCAGGCAACAGTCCTTTGGAGCTGATTTCTCTCCCCTCTTGGGACTAACTAGACGGCTAGGATTAGTGCAGACAAGTCCACAGAGCGTTTCCTCCCCCTCTGGGAATGGACTAGAGGGCTAGAATTGGTGGAGGCTGGTCCACAGAACCCATGGGCGCTAAATCTGGTGGTGCTGGGTCCTTTTCCCTTTCCCTCCCCTTTCAATCCTCATGCGGCTTGTGGCTGTAGTGATTTCTGTCCTTTAGTATTCTTGGAAAGGGTTACATTCCCTGGGTACAGACCAATTAATATTTTTAGAAGAAGACTACAAAAAAATCCTTCAGTGCAGCCTTTTGCCAGCCAGCTTCCTGGTCTGTTATGGTGATGGGTTGGATTGAAATTTGATCAAGGGGTCTAAAGTGATCACATTCCCCCCTTCCCTCTCCTTGTTTCCAGTATGTTGGGGTGGGGGTGCCATGCTTCAGGTAAGTTATGGCAGATCATTGTGTTAGCTAGTGTGTTATGGCCTGGCCTGGAAGCAGGCAAGCAAGCAGGCACCAGCTAGGTGAGTGCAATCTGCTTTCTCTCCATTTGCTTCCAGTATGTCTGGAAATATAAGGAGGTGACACACTGCAGCTAAGTCATAGCATTCAATGTCACAGCCAAGGCCTGGCTTGGGATTAGGCAGGCAAGTAAATAGATGCCAGGTGGGCAGGTATAACATTGGAGGTTTAGCACCCAGCCAGAAATGAAGCTGGAGAGGTTCCTCAGATTGAGTTGTGGACTGTATAGTGTAAATGGAGTAAGACTTAGGCAGCGCTACTGTTTTGATGGTATCAGCAGTATTTTAATTTCCTATTTGCACCAAAGATACATAAGCAACTCATTCCAAGCCCTGTATCTCCCACTTTCTCTGAAGACAAGCAGGCTGATATTCTCACAAGTGGGTGACATCACATCGGCCCCGGAGGATTTTCAAGCAAAATCTAAAAATCTCTTCAATGGCGTTCTGTTGAGCGATCGCACCGCGCATGCGCGCACACATCTTCCCGCTCGCTGCACGGGCACGCCCCTCAGTTCTTCTTTTTCCGCGTCTGAGGAGACACGGAGTTCGTTAGCGCTTCGTGTTTCTTCAGGTCCTCGGAGTTAAATCTCTTTTTTATTTTACCCTTTCGAGTATTCTTTTAAAATTATAATTAAACCTCTTTATTTTTTCATTTGTACCCTTTCCCACTCATGGCAGGCTCATTGTGGCTTACATATACAGGTACGTTTTGTACCTGGGGCAAGGAAAGGTTTAGTAATTGCCAGAGTCCCAAGGGGCTGTGCCTGACATGGGAATCAAAACTTATAAGGAAGCTTTACTTTTGTGGTCAAAGATGCCATCGAAGACGCCCAGCGGCTTTAAGCCTTGTGCCCGCTGCAACCGGACGATCTCTGTCACTGACACGCACAGCTGGTGCATTCAGTGTCTTGGGCCGGATCATCTCCCTGAGAAATGCAAGTAGTGTCTCAAAATGCAGAGACGTACGCTACTTGCCAGGGATGCCCAAAGGAGATCAATTCTTGAGTCTGACGCCAGCTGCCTAGAGACCGATGCACGCTGGGTACACCGGACGATCTCTGTCACTGACACGCACAGCTGGTGCATTCAGTGTCTTGGGCCGGATCATCTCCCTGAGAAATGCAAGTAGTGTCTCAAAATGCAGAGACGTACGCTACATGCCAGGGATGCCCAAAGGAGATCAATTCTTGAGTCCGACGCCAGCTGCCTAGAGACCGATGCACGCTGGGTACAGTGATGCATCGAGTGGCTCTCCACCCTCCTCGGCGCCTCCTGCTTTGCAGGTCATTCGGGCGCATTGGCGGACATCGGTACCATCGGTGCCGAGAGCTTTGCTCCCTCTGTTATGGAGGTATCCTGGCACCGGACGTCGGTACCATCGGTGCCGAGAGCTTTCCTCCCTCTGTTATGGAGGTACCCTGGCACCGGATGTCGGTACCATGGGTGCCATAGGTACCATGGGTACCATCGGTACCAGGTATCATGGGTACCATGGGTGCCATCGGTACCATGGATGCCATGGGTACCAGGTATCATAGGTACCATGGGTACCAGGTATCATGGGTACCATGGGTATCATGGGTACCATCGGTACCAGGTACCATGGGTGTCATCGGTACCATGGGTACCATCAGTACCAGGTATCATGGGTATCATGGGTACCATCGATACCTTGGGTGCCATGGGTACCATCGATACCATGGGTGCCATCGGTACCATGGGTCCCATCGGTCCCATCTCTGTTATGGACATGCAGGTCATCTGGCAGTCTGGTATCGATTCCCCAGCATTTGCAGATTCTGCCTTAGGCTTCGGTACCATTGGGTGCCATTGGAGCTAGCGGCTCCTGCGGCACCTAGCTTTTTGCCTGGGATCGGATCCCCTTCACCGGTACTGCCTCCGGTATCGGTGTAGGTAGCCTCCTGGGTCGATTCTCCTTCACTGGAGTCGCCTGGGGAGTCAACTTCTCGTCCCCGTCGTTGAGGTCACCGCGCCTTCATGTCGGATGGATTTCGGTCTGAGCTGCTCTGTCTGAGTTGTTAGCTCAATCCGATGATGCCTCATCTGATGACCATGACGCTCATGGAGTTTTCTCTGCTGAGGATTCTCTAGATCTTCTATCTGTCTCGACTTCCTCACCTTACAGCAGCTCTCCTCTCCGGAGACTTTGTATTTTTCATCTTTTGTGCTGGTATTGTCTGAGGCCATTCCCTTCCTTGTGGAGATTGTGAGTCAGCCCAGGGCCCAGATGCTCAAGGTCCTGGACTATCCATCTCCACCTAAGTCTTCTGCCACAGTTCTTTTTCATGATACAAGAAGACTGAATCCCAGTATCGGATCCATGGGGAATCCAGTTTCATTAGGTCTGGGGTGGTGGATTCTGCTCTCAGAACAGATAGGAGCTTTGGAAACTTGCTTCGGCGACCCCGGGGCCAGAGCATACAACCTTAGCCTCTTTTGGGAGAATGGTGTACCAGGCTGGCATGATTGCCTTCAAAATCGAGTCCTACCGGATCTTTACGAGCACTCCCACCGGAGCAGGCTAATCCTTTTCACCAGCTGGTCAGGCAGCACAAGGTGTGTCGCTGCTTCCTGTCCAGGGGCATTTTCGACACTTGCGATGTAACATCTAGATTTCTGCTCTGGGTATAGTGATGCGCAGACTCTCATGGCGTCGTGCCTCCAACCTGGAGGAGACTGAATCAGCAGAAAATTGCAGATATTCTGTGCATCCACTTCCTCTTCTCGGAAGTTTTATAACGGGAAGAGAGTTTTTTTCCTTACGCCTCAAGGGGTCGTATGTATACTCCTGCTTCTCGACAGCCGGTTCAGGCGCTGCCACAGCACGCTCGTTCTAGTCAACAGCGTGCACCTAAGCAGGCCCCTGCAGCTCCTCAGCAAAAACCAGAGACAGGGTTTTGACTGACTCCAATTCAGCATACCCACTATATAAACTGTCCGTACTGGCCGTTCTGCCTGTCGGGGTCCGATTAGGATACACTCTCAATTTGGAATCAAACCCTCCAAATTGCTCACCGGGAGCTCAACCCTTTAGCTCCCATCACAAGTAGGTTCTTGCAGAGGAACTCTCCGCCCTTCTCAGTGCCAATGCGATCGAGCCCATTCCACCAGGGCAAGAAGGGCTGGGATTCTATTCCAGGTGCTTCCTTGTGGGAAAGAAAACAGGGGGGATGCGTCCCTTCATAGACATAAGGGGCCTGAACAAATTTTTGGTTCAGGATGCTTTCCTTGGGCACCCTTCTTCCCATAATTCAGAAAACCGATTGGCTATGCTGTCTGGACTTACAGGATGCTTTTACCCAATTTGTGTCCAGAGTATTTTTTTTTCTAGTGCCTGGCTGTGGTTGCTGCGTCTCTACGTAGACTGGGAGTGCATGTGTTCCCTTATCCCGACGATTGACCGTCTCAACAGATTACAGCTCAATAAATATTGAGACTTCTAAGGCACATGGCTTCCACAGTTCACGTAACTCCCATGGCACGTTTACACATTACATCCGCTCAGTGGATCCCAGCTTCCCAGTGGTATTAAGCTTCAGGGAATCTAGAGGATGTGACCCAACTGTCTGCCAGTTTTCGGAATTTCCTTCAGTGGTGGTCCTTAGTCCCTTTAGGAAAAGCGTCTCCAGGTTAATCTCCTGGAGTTGTGAGTGATCTGGAACGCTCTAAGGGTTTTCAGTGATCGGCTATCCAACCAAATTCTTCTAATTCAAACAGGCAATCGGGTTGCGATGTCTACCTCGACAGTAAAGGGGTACTGGATCTCGCCCTCTGTGTCGGGGCGTCGTGCAGATGTGGCTGTGGGCTCGCCAACACGGTATATTTCTCCAAGCCCTTTTATCTAGCCGGCGTAAATAACAGTCTGGCTGACATGTTGAGCAGGATAATGCAGCCGCACAAGTGGTCGTTGAGCATAACTGTAGCTCGAAAGATCTTCCGAGAGTGGGGCTCCCACTCAGTGGATCTTTTTGCCACTTAGTCCAATCACAAAGTCCCTCAATTCTGTTTCAGACTGCAGGCCCATGGCAGGCTAGCATCGGATGCCTTTCTCCTTCATTGGGGGACAGGCCCTCTGTATGCGTATCCTCCCATACCCCTGGTAGGGAAGACTTTGCTGAAACTCAAGCAAGACCGAAGGAACACGATTATGATGGCACTGTTTTGGCCCCGTCAGATCTGGTTCCCTCTTCTTCTGGAATTATATACAGAAGAACTGTGGAGATTGGAATGTTTTCCGTCCCTTTATTACTCAGAACGAGGGGGCGCTTCTGCATCCCAACCTCCGGTCTCTGGCTCTCACGGTCTGGATGTTGAGGGTGTAGAGTTCGCCTCCTTGGGTCTTTCTGAGGGTGTCTTCCGAGTCTTGCTTGCTTCCAGGAAAGATTCCACTAAGAGGTGTTACTCTTTTAAATGGAAGAGGTTTGCCGTCTGGTGTGACAGCAAGGTCCTAGATCCTTTTTCTTGTCCTACACAGACCTTGCTTGAGTACCTTCTACACCTATCAGAGTCTGGTCTTAAGACTACCTCAGTAAGGGTTCACCTTAGTGCAATTAGTGCTTCTCATTGTCATGTAGAGGGTAATCCTATCTCTGGACAGCCTTTAGTTCTTCGCTTCATGAGAGGCTTGCTTTTGTCAAAGCCCACTGTCAAACCTCCTACAGTGTCATGGGATCTCAATGTCGTTCTCTCCCAACTGATGGAAGCTCCTTTCGAGCCACTGAGTCCTGCCATCTGAAGTACTTGACCTGGAAGGTCATTTTCTTGGTGGCTGTTTCCTCAGCTCGTAGGGTCAGTGAGCTTCAGGCTCTAGTGGTTCATGCTCCTTTCCTTAAATTTCATCATAACAGAGTAGTCCTCCGCACGCACTCGTAAGTTCTTGCCAAAGGTGGTGTCTGAGTTTCTATCTGAACCAGTCAATTGTCTTGCCAGCATTTTTTCCTCGCCCTCATACAAGTCCTGGTGAAAGCAAGCTGCACACTTTGGTCTGCAAGGGAGCGTTGGCCTTTACGTGGATCGGACAAGCTCCCACAGACAGTCCGCCCAGTTGTTTATTTCGCTTAATGCCAATAGAGGGGAGTTGCTGTCGGGAACCGCACAATTTCTAATTGGCTAGCAGATTGCAACTCCTTCGCTTTTGTCCAGGCTGGACTGACTATAGAGGGCCATGTCACGACTCCCTTTATTAGAACCTTGGCTGAGTCGGTGGCTCATCTAAGATAAGTCATTATTGAAGAGATCTGCTAGGCTGCGGTGTGGTCATCAGTCCACATATTCACATCTCACTACTGCCTTCAGCAGGATAGCCGACGCAACAGTCGGTTTGGGCAGTCGGGGCTGCAGAAATTGTTTGGAGTTTTAGAATCCAACTCCAACCCTCCTAGGCCCGTTTTTATTCTGTCCCAGGCTACACTCTCATTTAGATGTTTCTTCTTTTCAGGTCAATTTTTATTTTGTCATTGCCGTTGCGAGGCTCAATTGACCACTGTTTGTTGTGTTGTGTAAGCCTGGGAGCTAGGGATACCCCACTTGTGAGAATATCAGCCTGCTTGTCTTCGGAGAAAGAGTAGTTACTTACCTGTAGCAGGTGTTCTCCGAAGACAGCAGGCTGCATATTCTCACAAACCCTCCCACCTCCCCTTTTGGAGTTGTCTCCTTCATCTTTTGGATTTAACTGAGGGGTGTGTCCATGCAGCGAGCGGGAAGATGTGTGCGCGCATGCGCGGTGTGATCGCTCGCGCGACGGAATGCCATTGAAGAGATTTTTAGATTTTGCTTGAAAATCCTCCGGGGCCGACGTGATGTCACCCACTTGTGAGAATATGCAGCCTGCTGTCTTCGGAGAACACCTGCTACAGGTAAGTAACTACTCTTTCCATGTGACAGAGAAATGGGAAAGTTCAGAAAGGCTGCATATCTACCTTCGGGGCACAGCAGAGCCTGCACATCTCCTGTTCTCTACTGAGTTAATATTTCAACAGGTGGCTTCACATGCATATCAGAGCTCCTCTTTCCTCCTCAGTCTATACAAGTGAAGCTTCACAGTGCCTTTAAGCCCAGATTAGGCTTGTGATGCATTAAAACATTTCTGCAACCTAAGAATAATTAAAAATAAATTATGGATATCCTTCTTTGGCAGCACCTTCAGGTTCTGCTTGACCCTTTCTGAGCCGTAATCTGGTGTCTTCATGGAAGAAAGTACAGGTTTACTTTGGCATTGTTTGGGGTGCTAGAGTATTTTACTGCCTGGGGCAAGAGGAGGAGGAGGAGATGATAGTTCAGCAGACAGGATGAGATTGCCTCCATAAAAGGGATAGTACCTCACTGGGGAGGTGGTTGGTGAGAGAGAAGCTGGTGACTTGATCTCCAGATAGCTCTCATGTGAGCCATGAGAAATGTTAATCTGTAGGAGGATCCTGTTTTCTTGGTTAGTCATATGTCTCCATTTCCCTAGTACTTCCAGGTACATCCAGCAACTGGAGATGGGATCTCCTCAGGCTGTGATGTCTGTTTCTAGCTTTAAAGGGGCCAAGGCCAAACGTTTTGTATTCTCTTCCTGGTGAAGAGAAGGATAAGGTGTTTGGTCACCTAAATAGGTTGTCCATATGTAAAACCATAATTAGAGGGAAGCGCAGTATTCGGGGCCTTTCTTTTTCTCTAGTCTGTCTTCTTCTAGGTAGCTATATGTAGTGGCTCCAGATCAATTCCTCGTGTGTTGGATCCAGCATCATCTGGATGGGGCCATAGTAACCTTCTTGTAGGTAATAGTATGCAGAAGAGAGAAGCTTTGAACAGCCCTACACAAGCTCTAACAGCTCCTGCGTAGATTAACTACTGGCAAGTTTGCATGGTAGAGGTAATTGATGATAGGAGTAACTGTGCTTGACTTCTCCATATTGCCTGGTCAAGGTTAGTTCAACCATCCACCTTCTCATCAGGTATTTATATTTGTACAGTTAATTACTTTAAAATAAATATTTTTATTTTTCTAGTGCTCAGTTTGTAAAGTGCATATCACATGAGGCTTTATCACCTCTTATCGCACATTTTCTTACATCATTGCACCAGCCTCCTACCACCTTTTGATCTTGATCTGGACTTCAATCTTTTTTTGTGTCCATTCTTTACATACTTCAATTGTGAACTTCTAGGTTAAACTTTTTATCTTTCAGTAACTTGAATTTACTTAATCCACTCCGTTGCCATTAATCTATTACAACAGGGTTACTTAGCTTTGCTGACAATTCTGATTGGCTGGACTTTGTGCTGATTTTCTTGGCGCTTTACTCTCATGTGTTTTCGCTGCGCATTAGAAGTTCAGTGCACATTGTTACAGAATGCTCTTAGCAAGTTGTGCGCCTAAATTCTAACCAGTGCCAATTAGTGCTCGTTACTGCTTGTTAAGTGCTGTTTTCGGTGCTCATTAGCTTGTTAAGCCAATTAAGTTATGTGCAGTGTTATAGAATCCGTGCCAATTTTGGCGCCTAAATCTAAGCGCACTATATAGAATCCGAGGGATAGCACAGAACTTAAATCCCTGATACAACATTGCAAATAACAAAACAAGCTCTGGAGCACTGACAAAAACATTTTGAATATACCCTCCCTCCCTTCACAAACCCCTCGAAAACTCCCCGATCCCCTCCTAACAAAGAGAATGCAAAACCAAGGAGGTTTAATAAAACAGTATAAACCTCACAAGTTTGCTATTGTTTTGAATTACTCAATATGGCGACAAGCCCCACCCACTGACTTCAGCCCAAATAATGGGCCAGATAGGCTCATGCCATCTTCTGTCATATAACTCCTTGATGGAGAGAGGCAGTTGGAGCACCAGAATAAGGTTTGGAATACTCATTGGATGAATAGTATATACCATCCATAAAACCACGGGCAGCTGTTGGGGTTGGAAGGAAACAGAGGGCTTCAAGCAAAAAATAATAATGTTGACTCTTGTGGGTTCGATTGGAGATGGAGAGATCAATGGTGGGGATGGGGGAAATGTATGTCCCCATGCAACTCTCTAGTTTGATTCCCAATGCAGCTCTTTGTGACCCTGACAAGTCATTTAACCCTCCATTGCCCCAGGTACAAAAACCCACTAGGGACAAGTAAAAGTACTTATATAAAACTAGTAAAAAAGGCCCGTTTCCGAAACCAATGAAACGGGCGCTAGCATGTGGTGTTTTTTGTGTGTGTGTGTATGTGTCACAGAGTTATTTTGTGTGTGTGAGTGTGTGGTGTGTGTGCAGGTTGTTGATGTGTGTCTTTTTTTGTTTTGTTTTTTGCTTGGGGGTTGGGGGATGTGCTGTGCTGGCAAAGTGGGTTGGATTGGTGTGTGGCTTTGAGGGTGTGTTTCTGTTGTATTGTGTGTGTGTGTGGTTTTGTCTGTCAAGGAGGTTTGTGGAGGGAGGTCTTTCTGTTGGTGAAATGTAAATGTGGTTGTAGGGGGGTCAGCCTTTGTTGAGTGTTGTTTTTTTTTTCCATGTTTTTTTTTTTTTTTGTGTTGTGCTGAGGCAGCAGTGTTGTTTTAGATGGGCGGAAGGTAGAGGAGCACGTTCTTTGTCTGTTGGTATTTTTTGACCGTTTCAGGGCTGCTGTAGGGGAATGCTGGAAGAGAAATGTGCTGTTGGAAGCAGCGCCATCTTTTTCCATTGGGCTGGGATTCTGGGCATCCTGGAGGTGGGTGACGGCTTGCCTGAGGACGGGGATGGTTGTTTTAAGTTGGCAGAAGGGAGAAGAGCACGGTCTCGGGCCGTCGGGGGGTGATCCGGTATGTTTGGTCCATTTCAGGCCGGCTGCAGGGGAATGCTGGAATATTTATGCGCTGCAGGAATCAGCGCCGTCTTTTTCCGGGTGCTCGGGGAATCCCCGAGGTGGGAGACAGCTTGCCTGAGGCTGGGGATGGTTGGGCACGTCCTTGGCCGCTTCGGCAAAAGGTGAAGAGGAAGGGGTTGGGGAGTTACCTGCAGCCGCCTGAGAAACCATGTATTTTTTGTTTGTTTTGTATTATTAGTTTGCATTTCTGTTGAAGAAAGAGTGGATGCCTTTCGAATGATGGAGGTGGTGCGTCGGTGTGCGGTTGTTTTGTTAGTTTGGCAGCCAGTCTCCAGCGATTCCTAGGCAGGGAAGGAGTACTCCTCCCACTTCCTTGGTCGCTGTTTGCTGCTGGCTGGGTCGCGGGTAATCCTTCCAGCTGGGCCTCAGCTTGTCCTGTTCGCCCACGTCCCTGATGGTGACGGGCACGTTGTTTTCCGGCTCCTCTGACTCCATGTCAAGCGATCCCAAATATAGTCTGTGCTATAGGCCCTCTGGCACTCTTCAGTACTGGCATTAGGCATTTAAAATTTCTCCCCCCCCTCCCCCGGTCTATTTTTGCACATACCCACAGCAGGAATATTCTTCTCTCGTTCCAGCGGTGGTTCTGTGCTCTCCGTGCTGCACAGATAATGAGCCATTCTGCTGGGGAATGCTCCTCCCTTATTGTCACGTAGTTTCCTCTGATTGGTCCGTCTTACGTTGCCTAGTGTTGCCTGGGAACGGTGTTGTGATGGTCCTTTGTGTTTCAGAATGTTGAGGGTGTTTTTTCTGATTGGTCCGTCATGCGAGGGCGGGGCTGAGAGACATGGTCAGTGTTGTGGCTTCACCACCATGAATCCATGAACCCTTCAGTGAGTGACTGAGTGACTTCAGAACGTTGTCTTCAGAACGTTGAGGGTGAGTTTTATTATAGTAGATATGCAAATTGCTTTGGTTGTACCATAGAAAGATGGTATATCAAATGCATTACACATTCCCTTGGATGCTATATATGGTGCCTAGATTTGGTTACGGGGGGATACCCCAGGGTTCTGCTTTGTCTGTAGTACTCTTTAACCTCTATTTGAGGCCTTTGGGGCATTTGCTGCAGTCATTAGGACTCTGTTTCCGCATTTATGCGGATGACATTCAATTCTTCTTTCCTGTAACTCTAAGTGTGTGTGATGCTGTTCAGAAAATGCAGAATGTGTTTGAGAAAGTTCTGTTGTGGTTGAAACGGAATCGTTTTGAAGTTGAATGTGAATAAAATAGAATTGCTTTTTGTGAGTGCTGGTGGTGCTTTTTTATTTCCGGAGGTTGTTTCTTTGTCCTGTACCTCTGTAAGGGTATAGTGGACTCTGGATTTTCTTTTAGATCACAGATTCTGCACCAGATTCGAACTTCATTCTTTAAACTACATCTTTTGAGTAGATTGCGCTGTTTGCTTCCAGCAATGGATTTTGTGAGAGTAGTGGAGGCCATGGTGTTAACTGGCCTAGACTGTTGTAATACTGTGTACTTGGGGTTACCTGCAACTTGTATTCACTCATTGCAAATTGTGCAGAATTCAGCGGTACGCCTCATTTTTGGTTTGTTGAAATACGATCATATTTCAGCTAACTTAAAGCGTTTGGGATGGCTACCGGTAGTTTTTAAGGTGAAATTTAAATTGTTGATGTAGGTTCACCTTGATTTGTTTCATGACACAACTGTGTATTTGAAAAATACTATTCAGTGTTATGTTCCACAGAGACAGTTGTGGTCAATGAATGCTGGAAATTTAATTGTATCTGCTATGAATCATTTTCGATTAGATGTGATTAGGAAAGGGTCTTTATCGATTGCTGGGCCTTCTGAATGTAATCGATTTCCAGCTGGACTGAAGCATGAGACTAATTTGTTGATGTTTAAACGTAAATTGAAGAAACACTTGATGTGCTTGGCTTTTTCTGTGTATGATAGTCAGGTATAAGACTGATACTCTGAACATTTTGAATGCCCATCCTTGAATTGTGATGTAGGTTAGATTCTCTTCTTTATTTTTTGATATGTTTTGTTTTGTATGATTATATGTTTTTATGTGTGTATATTGTACCTTGCCTTCGTTAAAGGTGGGTTATAAATAAAATCTTTAAATCTAAATCTATTATTCAGGTACTACAGTGAGTGTTCTCAGTAAATTTGAGAGATTGAGATCATACTCCATATACCCTTGCTTAAGAATGAAGTTTATTACAGTCATGGTATTGAAAAACTAACTCATTCAGAGACATCTCCAACAAAAAAGGGGTCAAAAGGGAGTACTGGCCAGTGATGGCAGCAAGTAGGTAATGCTCATATTGCAACATGATTCTAACATCTGTCAGTGCATATCACAGCACTATTTCACAGCTGTTGCTACTGGATGTAGTATGTCATCTGTAGATCCCATGGGATATACTGGTGTCATGCACATTTTCTCTCTCGTATAGTAATGCAAGTGTTTCACAGGAGTGTTACCTTTCTCCACTGGTGATAGTTAATCTTATACATATGGTCACTAATAACATTAGTACCATCATTGTTTTCATTTCCATTCTCATCAGTAGTAATACTCATTAGTGAAAGTAGAGACTAGGAAGCCTGCCTAATCTGCTGAGCTAGCACAATATCTTTGTCTTTCCCATCACTTGTCTCCGTTCACTCTACCTGATCCTCAGTTTTTTTTCCAGATTAGTGGTGATGTCTTTCATTTGTATCTTCTGCTATAGGGGAGACAAAAGATTTAGTAACATTTTCAATGAACAGTGCCTCTGCACCCTTTTGTGAGTTGAGTCTTTTATGTTCTTTATGTATAATAACGCTATTGCCAATGCTGCTACACTGCAGCAGTGACTTGTCTGTAGGTAACACCACAATATATATATGTATATATCTTCTAGTTTAAAAACTACATTCCTGAAACTCTTGTTGATAACTGCTTTGATATTAGACAAATTCAGTACAGTTCTAGTGCAGGAGAAAACATTTCAATTCATTCAGTGTTCTACCACTCCAGTTTAAGAGGAATCCACATTCACAATACATAGGAAATAACAAATAATACAACACTAGGATAGGTCAATCAAGTAGCTGTCAACATGCTTTAATGAAGCATAGTCTTGGGTGTCAGATGAAAGCGCTAACAGAAAAGAAGTGATGGGAGGGGAACTGTGTAGGAGTTTCTCATTCAGGAATTTAATAAACTGTGCTGGCTTCTGTATTTTGCAACACATTTACAGGGAAAATTTAATCAAAAGAATGCCCAGCTATAAAACCCTTAACTTCTACAACATAACTTTCTTGTGTGGTTTAGTCACATCTGGGAACATACTCAATTTAAAATTCAGAAATAAACAATTTTATGATGGAAGAAACATCTTAGGAAGCAATGCCTATCTGAATATAGCATTAAGTTGGCAATATATGCCGCAAGAATAGGAATTTTTCTTGGTTCCCTTTATTTGGAATCATTTTTATTGTTGATAACTTCACCTGTACAGTTGCTCAGAGAAAATCAGACAGATCACACAACATGTCAACTGCACTAACAATATCATCTAATAGTTTTAAATTTTTCCTTGTTATATCCCCTCCACTTCCCACCCCCTCCCCCCCCTATCCAACACTCGCCCACAGTCAAATTGGATGGTCGTGCACCATGTTGAGGTAACCAAAGGGATACACCCCTCCTCTTGTCTCGCCGCAAAGGGCCTTGGCTCTTATGGCCCCCTGCGCAGTGCTGCTTCCGCTAACAGGGATCATCTTTGTCATCTTCAATTTTTCATTGTGTTAAGTTGAGCTCCGCCAGACCCATCGATGACAGAGCAGTTATAAACATTATATAACCATACATCATAGTCATATCCCTATAAACAGTTCTCAATGGCAGAATATTCTGCTCCCGCAAAGCAACTATTTATAGCCCACTGATCCCTCCGATTTCTAAATATCAGTCTAACCCTCTCCCCTTTAATCCCTCCCTGTACACTCCCCCCATCCCCTTTCCCCCCCCCCCCCCCCCCCCCCCCCTGGGAGTCACCATGATGTACCAATCAGCAATTCAAAATCCTGCTGCGTGCCACTGGGGTCAGGGAATCCCAAAAGGGTGCCCACCGTCTGCAGAAAGCATCACCTCTAGGCAAGGCTAGGTCCCCCACCCCCCTGCGCTCCAGTGCACACAAAAAGATCATCCTGGACTTCCACTGTGAGAAAGTTGGGGGTTCTGCTCCTATCCATTGATGAAGTATAACTTTCTTGCCCATAAGGATAGCTCTCTTCAAAAAGGGTTTAAGCCCCACTGCTCCAGGTGTCTGCAGTTTAAAGAGATCAAATAACTGCGCGGCATGGGGCTTCCAGTTCACTCCCCAAATGACCGACACATGTCTGGCCACTCGCCTCCAAAAATCCAGGACACACGGGCACTGCCAGAACATGTGCCCAAGGCCCGCCGGGGAGTGAGCACACTTCGCACAGACGTCATCTGTTCGCATTGCCGCCCTCATTGCCCTATGTGGAGAAAAATACATACGCATTACAAATTTGTAAAGAGTTTCTCTCAGCGTCACATTTTCTGTCACCCTGGGGATATTCAGCACACAAGTCTTTAACTGGTCCCCCCTAAGCCTCAGGGTTAACTCATTATTCCAATGGGTTGCTAATTTTTCATAATCTACTTCACCCGACTGTTCTCTCAGTCGCGCATGGTAATATTTTAGGGGGACTGCCAACTGTGCATCTAGGGCAAACACCTCCAAGAGCTTCGTCCACACTTCTAGTTTCAGGGAGTCAGGGGGGATTGACCGGACATAATGGCAGAGCTGATGCCAGGCCAAGAAGTCTCCCGCCCCCTCGCCAAATTCCAACCGCCAGGCCCCCAAAGTCTTCCTTTCGCCATCTTCTGAATAAAACTGATGCAAATAATGTGCCCCTCTGGTTCTCCAGGCCTCAAATTGAGCTGAGCTCGTGCCCGGCGGAAAATCAGGATTACCCTGTAACGGTAACAACGGTGAGTACCTTGGCGAGAGCCCAAAAAGGCGACACACCCACCTCCAAGCCCGCCGCAATGGCATTAACAAAACTGCATAAGGCTCAGGTACCTTATGTTCACATGGTTGGGCGTGTAACCACGCGCTAAGATGTATCGGTTGCAAGAGACGCTGCTCTTCCTCTGAAAGGGTGAAATGATTCTTGCCTCTAAGCCAGTCAGATATATGCCTCATGTTCCCGGCAACAGACAACAACTTGACATTTAGTAAGCCCCAGCCCCCCTGGCCTCTAGGTCGGTATAACTGCGCTGCCGCCATCCGTGACCGCTTCCCCTGCCAGATATAACGTGTCACCAATCTAGTCACTAATCTTTCATCCTTCCTTGTGAGTAATATAGGCACCGTTTGCAGGATATAAGTCCACTTAGGCACTAACACCATATTATACAGTGCCACTCTACCCAGGCTCGACAGCGGTAGCGATTGCCAAACCCCGAGAGAGGTCTTCATAATGGTACGCAGAGGTTCGACGTTCAGCTCATAGAGTTGGGTCAGGTCTCTTGGTATCCACACTCCCAAGTACTTTAATGGGCCCGACGTCCAAGATAGCGGAAACTCTCCCTCCCACCCGGTCCGTATATGGTCCTGTATCGGAAATGCTGCTGACTTTTGTAAGTTAAGAGCAAAGCCTGAGAAGTAACTAAACTCTTCAATTTCCCCGAGAAGGGCCGGGATCGACTGCCTGGGCTGTGTCAGGGTCACCAAAATATCATCTGCAAACGCTAGCGTTTTCAATGGGATTGCTGAAAGATTCACCCCTACAACATCTACGTTGCTCTGGATATACCTCAATAAAGGCTCCAAGTATAAAAGAAACAGTAAAGGGGACAGGGGACATCCCTGCCTTGTACCACAGGACACTTCAAAAGGGGCTGTACATGTTCCATTTACCACCAGAGACCCTCTTGGTTTTTCATAAAGCACTTCTACTGCCTTCCGAAACCATCCCGTAATCCCAATTTGATCCAGCACCGCAAACATATAATCCCAACGCACTTTGTCGAATGCCTTTTCGGCATCTAAGCTGATCAAAAGCAACGGCTCATTAACCACCTGGCTCCGCGCAATGGCCAGACATACCTTCCTCACATTCACCGAGGAGTGACGCCCCCTGACAAATCCCACCTGCCCTTCTCCAATCAGCGAGGGCATGTGTAACGCTAACCTGTCCGCTAAGACTCTGGCCAGGATCTTTAGGTCGACGTTTATCAGGGAAATCGGCCTGTAAGAACCAGGGAGGTCCGCCGGTTTGCCTGGTTTAGGGATCAGCGAGATCAGGGCGTCGTTTGAAAACCCAGGGAATGAGCCCTGTTGCAACGAAGCTTCAAAAAAATCGAGTAGCGGGACCGCAACTTGCGTGAACATACACTGAAAGAACTCGACCGAAAATCCATCTGGCCCCGGCGCCGTACCTCTCTTTAGTGTCTTGACCACTCGCTGAATCTCGTTCCCTTTTAGGGGCGCATTCAATTGAGCAACTACCGAAGCCGAGAGACGGGGAAGTCCCGAATTCTCAAGATAATCACTCATGGGGGGCCCCTCCTGAGGGCATGGCGACGCATACAAAGCCGCGTAGTAATCATGAAACAACTGTGCTATCTTTGAGGTCTGAGTTTCCCTCCGTCCATTAGGGCCTATTAATGATGACACAAAGCGATTACCCCCCCAGGTTTTGACAAGCCTCGCTAGCAATCTACCTGATTTGTTCCCAAACCGATGGAATCTAAAAGAACGGTAGAACAGGTGTTTTTTAGTACGTTCATGGATTAGGGCATTTAAAGCCACCCTGGCCGATAGCATCTGTTCTCTAGTCTGTGCCGAGGGAGTTGCCATATGAATCCGTTTGGCCTCTTGGAATACCTTCTCTAGCCGAACCAGTCCCTGCGAGAGACGTCTGGACCTCGCACACATATATGCTATAATGTCTCCGCACAACACTGCCTTAGCCGTTTCCCAGTATAATCTCGCGTCAGACGTATGGCAGGCGTTCGCGTCTGCAAACAGTGACCATTTTTTCTGGAGATAGTCCTTAAAGTCCTCATCTTCCACCAGATAGGCGGGGAATCGCCACAACCGTCGTCTTAACCGCGCCTCTCCAAAGTCCATATCTACCCAAATGGGTGTGTGGTCCGAAATCTCCATTGGGCCAATCTCCGACTTTACTACCTGCGAGAAAATAGGGGCAGACACCAAAATATAATCCAGTCTGGACCACGTGCCATGTGCCCGTGACAAATGCGTATAATCACGCTCGCTGGGATTGCACAACCGCCACGGGTCCACCAAGTTCAGGGCTTGACATAAATAAGGCAAACCCTTTCCTGCTCTCGTCACCGTCCCCACATTTGGGCCTGAGCGATCCTGTTGTTCATCCAGCACCTGGTTAAAATCACCTACTACCACCCAAGGCACCTCCGCGTATTGTATTCCTAGGCGCACCAGGCGCTGGAAGAACGAATGGTCGTACACGTTAGGACAATAAACATTTAGGAGATAAAATCCTGCCCCATAACATTCAGTCGCAACAATATATAGCGCCCATTCCTATCTCTTTCCACCACTTGAGCCTGGCATTGTAAGCCCTTATGGATCAGTACAGCCACCCCCCCCCCTTTTTACCCTTGGCTGATGCAAAAAAGCAGTCCCCCACCCAACGCTGTTTTAACTTTAGGTGCTCTGCATCAGAGAGTTTGGTCTCTTGTAGACAAGCCATAGAAACATTGTGACGCTGGAGAGCAGTTAATATTTTTGTACGTTTAATGGGGGAGGTGATACCGCACACGTTCCAAGAAATTAATCGTGGCAGCGGTGACCTATCCAGGGTCCCTACTCATTGCTTGTATCAGGGTCCATTCACTTATAGCGTTGGAGACTCCCAGGCGCCCAGCCCTCGCCCAGAAGTCCGCAACCCCAGGGATCTCCCAAAAGACCGCTCCCACCCCAGCGACACACTCATCAGTATACCATCCCCCATTGGACACCATGGGACTCCCTAGAACTAACCCCCTTCCCCCCCTCGATACCCCCCCCCCCTCCCTCCCTTTCCCCTTCCACTCCCAGTTCCATTCTTCTCCATGCCTCCATAGAGAAGCCTGTTTGTGATCACGTAATGACGCCTAGAGGAATCCCATCCTCTCTTATGATTCTATGCCACATACATTTTCCACCTTACACTCCCTTATTCTATTACCTACTCACACTTTAACGGATCTCGACCATTGTCCCACCACTCCTCCCCCTATCTTCCAAACTAAAGTTCTTCCTCCCTGTTACTTAACCCCCCTCCATAAACCACCCACCCCATTCCTAAAACTATATTTGCACTATCAAACATTAGCAGGTACATGCTTTAATTCGCATATTTCTTTTACATAAACTTTCAAATAACCTTGTGCATCAAAGGGGTGAATGTTTAATAAAGAGAAGGCCTATTCTTCTCCTCCAGGAGTTTAGTATCAACTGAGGGAGGGAGGGGGTGAGGAGGCAGGGACTCAAAAGGCCCAAACCGGCTCTCGGCCTTGCTTACTTCCCGCTACCTCAAGTCCCCACCCGCCCCCACTCCCCAAACAGTCCAATCTTGGAAACCATAGTGCAACAATATAAGCAAAAACACTGAAACAGGTGTGGTTTAAGTCTTATCTGGTCAGATATCTAACCCCTTTTACCACCAACTCTTCAAGGCAGTTGTTCATCCACGATCTCTCCCCGCTGTCTCGGCCTCACCCCACTTGATCATCTGCCACGTGCTGCTCAGGGACTCCATTGAGCCAGGCCATCGCGCTCCCTGGTGTGTCGTGGGTACGCCACTGGCCATTATGCCACACTTTCAGAACTGCGGGATAGCGGACTTGGAATTTATATTTCCTTTCGATCAAACGCGAGCAAACTTCAGAGTACTGGCGGCGCTTTGCCGCCAGCGCTGCAGAATAGTCTTGATACACCCGCACTTGTACTCCCTCATAGGTAACCTCTTCCTTGTGTTGCCGGTAATGTTGAAGAAATCCATCCTTCTGGGCTGAGTTGAGGAACTTGACAATCACTATTCTCGGGCGCCCTTCTCCGGTTCGGACCGCTCCTAACCGATGTGCACGCTCAAGCTTCACCGGGTCTGGTTCTTCTTCCCGCACTACCATTGGGCTCATCCAGCGTTCCAAGACCCGGCGCAAAGATCTTTCGGGCACTGCTTCGGGAATGCCCAGTAGTCGAAGATTGTCCCGGCGGGACCTGTTTTCAAGATCCTCTAACTTATTTTGTTGGTCCACCACCAGCTCTCGTAAGCGCGTCAGTTCTACACCATTCCCCTGAGCGCCATCCTCTATATCTGACACTCGGCACTCCAATTCGCCGGTTCTCCGGGTTAATTCCGCCGTTATTTGGGAAATCCCCGCCAACTGCTCCGACAACTGTTGTAGTCGCGGTTCCAGGGCAAGCACTACCGCTTTGGTAAGTTCCGTGATCGCTGCTTCCGTGCAGGTAAGTTGCGGGGCCTGCCCTTGGTCCGCCATTTTGTCTTCAGCCGTTCTGGAGCGTTCCGACCCCTTTTTCGCTGATTTTGCGGCCATCCTATTCTTTGGTGTAAGGTATTTGTCCATAAGACCCACCACTGCACTACCGAGCCAAACTGCAGGTTAAATGTGGATTTTTAATGGCGATGTCAAAGGATGAGAGTTAGGACCCTCGAGCAGGAGGCAAAACACGTCTGTCTCCTCTCACTGCATCACGTGATCCTCTTCTTGGTTCCCTTTAAAAAAAAAAAATCAAGTCAAGCTCAAGACATTCAGGGAAATTTGAAATGGTGAAGAGCCATCTTGTCCCACTTTTCTCCCTTATTTTAAGAGTAGAAGATAATAACCTTTAGATACTGGGCGTGTTGCTATAGCTCAGAGGTGTTCAACCCAGTCCTTGGGGCACACCCAGCCAGTCAGTGTTTTCAGGAAAAGGATAGTCTGAAAACCCCGACTGGCTGGGTGTGCCCCGAGGACTGGGTTGAAAACCCCTGATGTAGTTGGTATCTTAAGAAATTCTTACAGGTATTTTTTAAGCATAGTAAATGAATAATCAAATGTGAGCAAAGGAAAATTTTGACAAATCAAACTTCTGCTCATATTCCGTGTCACGGTCCTACCATGACTCCGGGCCGGTCCCATCTGCTAGCTCTGAACACTGGTAGGTGCGCTTCTCGATTCTCCTGGAAGTCCCACAGGCCCCATGCAGGCATGCTCCCATGCCACATCAAGACGCTGTGTTGATGCCCCTGGCTGGGTATTTAACTTTCCTGTTGCAGGACTTCGGGGCTTCTGCGTCGTTAGCCGCCTGTAGTTTTCTTTCCTTCTGTGGGTTCCTGAGATGCCTTCCACATCTTGTGTGAGCAGGTTTATGCATGCTTCTGCATCTTGTGTGAGCAGGTTCATGTATGCTTCAGCTTCAGTGTATGAGCGGGTCCTGTACACTTCAGCATCTTATGTGAGGGGGTTCCTGTACGCTTCAGCTTCAGTGTGTGAGTGGGTTCCTGAGACTCTTCTAGCCTTGTGCATGGGTGTGTGCCTAAATCTCTGAGGTGTTGCTGTGTCCCTGCATACCCTGGTCCAGTATCTTGTTTCTGCTGCACTCCCTTTTAGTCTCTACCTTGCCTTGCTACCTCTTGGGTTATTGAGCCTTGCCCTTGTCTCGCTTCCCTGCTTTACCAGAGACTCGTCTACCTTAGCTCTCTTGGCTATGGATCAAGGGCTCACCATCTGGACTGTAAAACCTTGGCATTTCCATTTTAAATTTTGAGTAAATAAATATCTCTCATTAAGGAAACATTACTTTCCTGAAGGATCTCCATTTTAAAATTCTTTTTAACCACTCATTTACATTTGAGATATCTCCACTCATTTGTTACATTTTTCTGTGGATTCTGGTATGTACGTAGATAATTGATCAATCTGACCAGACAGTACAGCTATGTCTTGTATTGTTTAGGTTTAACCAACAAAAGATTGCTATTTCCCTGTTGTTGGGAAAAAGTTGGGTCTATTGTCTTGGATGAAAGAACACTTGCAGAAAATACTGAGGACTCCACCGATGTCACCTTCAAACCAATTTCTGTGCTGTTTCTTCGGTATCTCTCCTAATAAGAGTATATAAACAAGCAATAAGAGAAGCTTTGAAGGAGTCTATTGGGAGGAGCTTGATGATGGCTAGGAATCACCCCAGGAAACTTTCAGTTGTTTAAGGTATTAGACCAGCTCATACTCATTAATAGTTCTCTTTTCTCAGAGGACAAGCAGACCATAATTCTCACAATTGGGTAACGCGATCCTGCATTACCCAGTCTGGAGCTTTTAACAAGCTTCAAAAGAGCTTGTTCCATCTAGCCATTTTTGTTCTTCCTTCAGTGGGATCATCTTCAGGGAGTCTCTCCTCAGACTATCATTAAGCACTGCCCAACCGTGACATCACAGGATATCGTCGAGCAGAAAAAAGGAGTTCTTCTGTGCCTGATGCGCTCGCTTTAGAGGTAGCACGCCAACTCAGTCGTGGTGATGAAGGAGCATGACAAAGGAGTGCTCCTTTGTGCACGCCTTCGTGCGGAAGTCAGGCAGAGCATTTTGTGTTTTCTTATTTGTGTTTTTCTTTTTGGTCACTATTTCTCTATTAAATATGTGTTTCTCTCATATTCCAGTTATTATAGGGAGGGGGAAATATGGGGATTTATTATCCCAGAACAGAACTAAATCAGAGGGTGTTGTTTGATTCCTTTAGCAAGAGCAATAATTGCTTCAGTATCTTTGAAGTTGGAATTCCTGAAGGTTCTTCTTATTAATGCTAGGTCTATCAGGAATAAATTAAATGTGATCTTTGATATTCTTTGTGATTTGAAACCAGATATGTTCTGTAGAGCCATGGCTCTTGGAAAATGACACTGTTCTGCTGAGACAGCTTTACCCTTCTTCATATACATGCTTTAGTAAGAGTACATTAGTAGGAAAGAGGATAAGCTGTTAATTATTTTGAAGACTGATTTGGTTTTTAAGGTTGGAGGAGTGGCCTAGTGGTTAGGGTGGTGGACTTGAGGAACTGAGTTCGATTCCCGGCACAGGCAGCTCCTTGTGACTCTGGGCAAGTCACTTAACCCTCCATTGCCTGCTGCATTGAGCCTGCCATGAGTGGGAAAGCGCGGGGTACAAATGTAACAAAAATAAAAAATAAAATATTAGTGATCAGATAGAATCTTTATTTATTACTTCTGACAAGATGGATATTCGCTTGGTATATAGTCTGCCAGGGGTTTTCCATGCAGATGTCTCCTTTGGTAGAGTTTTTGATTGCTCAGATTTTGCAATTTTTAAGAACACTTTGATTTTAGGTGATTTTAACTTACATTTAGATACTGTGTGTTCAAATTTAAAGTACAAACTTTTTTTTTTTTTTTAGATGTTTTTACTTCTTGGAATCAGATAGTTAAGGAACCGACCCACAGAGCTGGACTCATTCTAGATTTGATTTTTCTTCCTGATAATTGGAGTTTACGGTCACAAATTAAGATCTCTTCTTTACCCTAGTCAGATCTTTTTTCTTTGTTGTTCTCTGTAGGTTCTAAAGTCGATATAAGTTATAGAGGGAATCACTCTGGTATCAGTACTAGGGGACTGATAGATCTACAGAAATTGAAGAGCCTTTTGCTACCGGCACCCAGTCATAATAGCCCTGATAAAATAGCCCCGACAAAAAAGCCCTGACAAAACAGCCTTGTAACAAAATAACCCTTGACATTTCACACCCTAACAAAATGGCCCTGCCCACAAAACAACCCTGGTCAAAATAGCCCCCTTAACAAAACAGCCCTCTAAGAAAAAATATCATCACAAAAAATATAATAAACTACAACTGAAATCTTCACTGATAAAGACTTCTACCAGCATTCAATTGCATAAAGCATATGTAAGTGGCCTAGTGGTTAGGGTGGCGGACTTTGGTCCTAGGGAACTGAGGAACTGAGTTTGATTCCCGGCACAGGCAGCTCCTTGTGACTCTGGGCAAGTCACTTAACCCTCCATTGCCCCATGTAAGCCGCATTGAGCCTGCCATGAGTGGGAAAGCGCGGGGTACAAATGTAACAAAAAAATAAATAAATAAATAAACAAAATTCTATAGCTACAAACTGGTATTCATGATCTGTTCTGCTATCTATTCTTCCATCAACATGCTAATTAAAAAAACAAACAAACAAACAAACAAACAAACAATATTGTCATCATTTTCATAGTCTTACCAACTTTATCCTGTTTGGCAAGGTAAGATTATTAGGAAAAAAATGCAGCCTGATTGGGCCCTTTTGTCAGTGGGCTAACTTGTCAAAGGTTATATTGTGGGCAGGCCATTTTTACAGTGGCTGTTATGTCAGGGACTATTATGTTGGGAGCTTTTTTGTCAGGGCTATTTTGACCAGGTACCTTTTGCTACCATATATGGATTCTTCAGAGTCACTTTCAGTGGACCAGATAGTAGACAGGTGGTTTTCTTCTCTTTCTAGTAGTTTGGATTTAGAGGGCCCTTTAGAGGAGAAATTATTACATAGATCTCAGAAGAACTGATTAAGATAAACAGGAATTAAGGAAGGTGGAAAGGAAGTGGAGGAAATTTCCAGATTATTTTACCCAGCAGTCTACCAGAAGAAAAAAGTATTTTATGATAAGAAAATTGAAGAGGCAGCTTTCTCTTTTAGGGAATTATTTAAGACAGTGAATTACCTTGCAGGGTTAGATCAGAAGAGAGAATTGCTGGATAGTTCAATTACAAGTCAGAAATTTGCAGATGCTTTTTTCATGAAAATTGAGAATATTAGAGTTTCATTTTTATCCTATCATCTTCCCAAAGTAGAAAAGACTTTGGTAGAGCAATTAAGATGGTGTGATTTTACTTCAGTTACCATATATCAGGTAGAGAAAATCTTTTGTTTGATTAATAACTATAAATTCTTTAGATGTATGCTCACCTCAAATATTGAAGGCATTGAAAAAAAGTGATCTCTCCTTATTTGACATAATTGGTGAATACATCCTTTGAAGAAGGTATTTTTCCAGATAAATTGTAAATTAGCAGTTGTGAAACCATTGTTAAAAGATGCTCGACAATACATTGGTAGGGGAGTTATAGAACAGCTTCATCATTACTTTATTTGGCTAAGACTTTTTGAACAGATACCAAATTTTGGATGATTTTCAATTTGGGTTTTGCCCAAAGTTTTGAAACACTGCTCATTACGGTGCGTGACAATATTGGGGTTGGTTTTGATAGGAGTCTGAGTTAGATTATGGTTGCTCTAGACATCTCATCAGCTTTTGATACATTACATCATGAATTGCTACTGGAACTGCCTTGAAGAACTGGGCGTGGGGGTAAGGTCCTTTCCTGGTTTAGTTCTTTTTTGAGTAGTCAGTTTTTTTCAGGTGCAAATAAATTAGTCAACATCTAGCTGGTTAGAGATTTGAACAGGGGTGCCCTAGGGTTCTGCCTTATCGTCTGTCTTATTCAATATTTACATGATATCTTTATGTAAACTTTTGAGGGGATTGGGAGTGTCATATCGAATGTATGTTATTCTTTTTCCTATTGAAAAATATATTACAAAAGCATTTGATTGTCTACATTTATACTTGCTAATGATAACGAGCTGGATGTCAGTCAATAGATTAAAGCTTATTATGGCTAAGACGCAAATTATGATTCTTTCTGATAGTCTGGATTCAACTTTTCCCAAGCAGTTTGATTTGGAAGGGACTTCAATTGAAATTAAATATGAGGTGAAATACCTTGGGGTACTCCTGGATTCAGCTTTGTCTTTTACACCCCATGTACGGAATGTAGTCAAGCGTATTTTCTTTAAACTGAAACTCCTAAGTAAACTTAGGTTTATTTGTCAGACGAGAATGTTAAGTCAGTAATCTTTGCTCATATCACTCTTCTGTTTGACTATTATGATGCGTTGCTTTAGGAGCTTAGGGAGCCATGTTACATTCTCTCCTGTTAGCACAAAATGCTTTGGTTAGAATAGTGACCAGAACAGCCAGATGGGACCACATTGCCCCAGTTCTCAGGAGTCTTCATTGGCTTCATATTAAATGGTGCTCTCAATTTAAGATTTTAGTATTAACTTATAAATGCTTGAACATTGATGCTCCAATAAGCTTAGCTACACAATTACGGATATACAATCCATAAAGGTCACTCCGTTCTGATAACAAGCTTCTGTTGGTAGTACCCACTGTAAAATATATCCGATTGGAAGAGTACAGATCAAGACTGTTTGTTTTACGTTGAGGGTGCCAGACTTTGGAACCAGCTTCCTGATCAGATACGTTTAATGAAGAACTATAGTCAATTTAGAAAAAGTGTGAAGGCATTCTTTTTTAGGAAGGCCTTTGGCACTGATCTGGAGAGCTGAGAATATTTTATTTGTGATTTATAGTTACTGTGCTGGAAAAGTAGTATTGTTAAGAGTTGTTTTAGTATGTATGTAATGACTGTAAACCACCTAGAATGTTGGATAGTGAGGTATAAAAATTGTGTAATAAAATAAATAAATCTGCCTCTTTTGGGTAGGTTGCTTGAGAAGGTGGTCTGTTAGCAATTGGTGGATTTGTCACCAAGGTTAAGGGATTGTATCCCTGTCATTTAGGCTTTTAAAGGGGTTGTGGTACAGAAATCCAGGTTTATTAAGGGGTCCTTTACCAAGCTGGAGGGGAAGGGCTCTGAACTAGCAGCGGGGGCTGTTTATTCCACACGCCAGAGCCCTTTTTACTGCAGCGGGTAAAAATCCCTCAGACAAAGATGGCCATGCGGTAAGAGAATTCTTACTGCATGGCCATGCGGCGGAGATTCTTTATTGCCACCCATTGAGGTGGCAATAAGAGCTCACACAGTTACCCGGCGCTGCGTATGCTTTGTAGCGCTATAGAAATGCTAAATAGTAGTAGTAGTAGCGCACGGTGATGCCCGATTACTGCTGGGTTACTGCCGTGCAAGCCATTTCTGGGGGTTTTCTTTTTCTCCTGGAAATGGCTCTTGTTCGGGGTGGAACTACCGCCGGCGGCTGCGTTGGGCTGGCAGTAGTCCCAACTTAGTGTTCGGTAAACCCACGTTGAACTTACCGATGCTTTGTAAAAGACCCCTTAAGTACTTAATACCTTGCCTATTGCAGTATAACTTCTGAGTGGCTTAGTCTGAGAAAATAAGGTAGAAGCAGGAAAAATAGAATTACAATATTCATCAAAGATAAAGATTAGACGAAAGGCTGATGTATCCCACAGACCCAAACAGCAGTCCATCCAACCTGACTGTCTATTAGAGCAGGGGTTCTCAAGTCAGTCAGGTTTTCAGGACACCCACAATGAATATGCATGAGATATCTTGAAAACCAGACTGGCTTGGTGTGTCCCAAGGACTGGGTTGATAACCCCTGCATTAGAGGAACATCGAGAAAGGGGTTAGTCAATTGCATCACTAAATAGGTAAGCTTTGAAATTTGCTTCAAACTTTTCAAAGGAGTGTTCCAAACACAGGAAAAGCGGAAGAGCATTCCATAAAGTCAGTACAACCTTGCTAAAGATGGTATTCCAATGTGTGCTGAGCAGATGTGACAAAAGCTAGGTATTGTCCAAGGACAAGCAGGCCAGTTGATTCTCATACGTGGGTGACATCATACAAGGCGTCTGGTGTGGAAGTGCTGCCTAGCTCACAGTAGTACTCCCACTGTTCGTACACTGAAAGCAGGAGACTTGGCACATCTGCATCATAGTTTTTCAAGTGATTTTTGGTGTCTTTGCTCACGGGTTTTTTTTAGCTAGTTGCTTTTTTCCCTCTCCAGGATTTCATTGACTCCTCTCCCATGCATTTTTAATTTATTTTGTCCTTTTTTAAAGTTTCCTTTATTTTTCTTGTGCCAAAAGGCTCTCTTAGTCCTGAGCATCAGTCAGATGCTATCCCTTCCATTTTGGGGGGATCTGCCCCTTTTAATACCATCATGGTCATTTTATTTAGCCACGGCTGTTTTCCCTTCCATGTCATCAAAGGTTTCCAGTGGTTTTAAGTACTGTGCAATAGGGACCATCTCTGGGGCTGACACCCATTTCTGGTGTATCCAGTGTTTGGGGCCAGACCATAACCCTACTAACTGTATTCTTTGAGTTTGCAAAAAAGAATTCCAGAGAGGCTCAAAAAGAGAATTTTTGGAACCAGGTCCGAATCATCAGGATCAACATTAGCGCTTGCACTGGCCTCGGGTGCATTGTTCCCCATGACTACTAGACCTATGTCTGACATTGGGAGTGGATGTGCATGGGCCCCAGGACCAGACAGCATCGGACCCAACACCGAGCAGATGGGAGAATGTCGTTCTTGTCAGCATCAAGTGGTGTCTATGCTTGGCATCGGGTGAAGGCCAAGAAGCACAAGCATCAATCCCCCTCAATGCATGGTGCCGGGAGCAATGGGGCACTGAACGATCTGGTACCTGAGAATTGTTGGCTCTGGGAGAAGCAGTTTCCTTCCATTGAGGAGGTGCCTGTGTGGAGGTCTCTATGTAGCCAGGACCAGGTACATAAGTACATAAGTACATAAGTAGTGCCATACTGGGAAAGACCAAAGGTCCATCTAGCCCAGCATCCTGTCACCGACAGTGGCCAATCCAGGTCAAGGGCACCTGGCACGCTCCCCAAACGTAAAAACATTCCAGACAAGTTGTACCTAAAAATGAGGAATTTTTCCAGTCCATTTAATAGCGGTCTATGGACTTGTCCTTTAGGAATCTATCTAACCCCTTTTTAAACTCCGTCAAGCTAACCGCCCGTACCACGTTCTCCGGCAATGAATTCCAGAGTCTAATTACACGTTGGGTGAAGAAAAATTTTCTCCGATTCGTTTTAAATTTACCACACTGTAGCTTCAACTCATGCCCTCTAGTCCTAGTATTTTTGGATAGCGTGAACAGTCGCTTCACATCCACCCGATCCATTCCAATCATTATTTTATACACTTCTATCATATCTCCCCTCAGCCGTCTCTTCTCCAAGCTGAAAAGCCCTAGCCTTCTCAGCCTCTCTTCATAGGAAAGTCGTCCCATCCCCACTATCATTTTCGTCGCCCTTCGCTGTACCTTTTCCAATTCTACTATATCTTTTTTGAGATACGGAGACCAGTACTGAACACAATACTCCAGGTGCGGTCGCACCATGGAGCGATACAACGGCATTATAACATCCGCACACCTGGACTCCATACCCTTCTTAATAACACCCAACATTCTATTCGCTTTCCTAGCCGCAGCAGCACACTGAGCAGAAGGTTTCAGCGTATCATCGACGACGACACCCAGATCCCTTTCTTGATCCGTAACTCCTAACGCGGAACCTTGCAAGACGTAGCTATAATTCGGGTTCCTCTTACCCACATGCATCACTTTGCACTTGTCAACATTGAACTTCATCTGCCACTTGCACGCCCATTCTCCCAGTCTCGCAAGGTCCTCCTGTAATCGTTCACATTCCTCCTGCGACTTGACGACCCTGAATAATTTTGTGTCATCGGCGAATTTAATTACCTCACTAGTTATTCCCATCTCTAGGTCATTTATAAATACATTAAAAAGCAACGGACCCAGCACAGACCCCTGCGGGACCCCACTAACTACCCTCCTCCACTGAGAATACTGGCCACGCAATCCTACTCTCTGTTTCCTATCTTTCAACCAGTTCTTAATCCATAATAATACCCTACCTCCGATTCCATGACTCTGCAATTTCTTCAGGAGTCTTTCGTGCGGCACTTTGTCAAACGCCTTCTGAAAATCCAGATATACAATATCAACCGGCTCCCCATTGTCCACATGTTTGCTTACCCCCTCAAAAAAATGCATTAGATTGGTGAGGCAAGACTTCCCTTCACTAAATCCGTGCTGACTTTGTCTCATCAGTCCATGTTTTTGTATATGCTCTGCAATTTTATTCTTAATAATAGCCTCCACCATCTTGCCCGGCACCGACGTCAGACTCACCGGTCTATAATTTCCCGGATCTCCTCTGGAACCCTTCTTAAAAATCGGAGTAACATTGGCTACCCTCCAGTCTTCCGGTACTACACTCGATTTTAGGGACAGATTGCATATTTCTAACAGTAGCTCCGCAAGTTCATTTTTTAGTTCTATTAATACTCTGGGATGAATACCATCAGGTCCCGGTGATTTACTACTCTTCAGCTTGCTGAACTGACCCATTACATCCTCCAAGGTTACAGAGAATTTGTTTAGTTTCTCCGATTCCCCCGATTCAACCAGAGTTGACACCAATGATATATTGATGGATGGGTAGATAGATATCTAATATAGTAATTTGCTCCTTCAACGTTCAAATGTGTCTCACTGGGATTGTAACCTCTCCTGACGTCACTGGCCCACACTAGAACCCTGCTTGCCTGACGTCAGGAGATGTTACTACTCCTAGTGTCTTGTCTGGCGAGATGGTGAGCCCTTAGGTCCCGCAAGGCCCCGAAGGACCTCAGAGGACAGCCGTGCAACCCCAAGTCTTCACCCGCGGCGACCGCCGTTCACCGAGGGTTGAGCCCACAGCTGCCAACAGGACTTCTGGAACTGCGGGGTTGACGAGCTGACCCCGAACTGGAACCAGGAACCAGGAGGGCAGAAAGGAACCCAAAGAGACCAGAACAGGCTACTGGACAGGCAGGCAGCTCACAGCGAAGAGCAACAGGCAACAGATCAGGGCAGATAGCTCACAGCGTAGTTGAACCAGGCGATAGGTCAAGGCAGGCAGCTAGCAGAGAAGTCCAAAAAACAAAGCCAAGGTCAAACCAGGAGAGCAAGGAAAACAAATCAAACACTGGAACACACAGAGACTGGCCTCGGGAAACAGAACCTGAAGCAAGGTCCTATCTCAGGCCCACTCCTTAAATCCCGTCTGCCTCAGCCACCCAGCCCCCGCCGACATGGCCGGCCAATTAGAACCCGGCCACTAACAGAACCCCTCCGATTGGCTCCTTCAGACCTTCCTGGCGGGAGCACGGCACCAGCCCCCCAATCCAACTCTTCAAAGGAGGCACTACGGGTTCCCACACCCGGAAATGAGAGAGACGCCGGCCAGCGTGCCCCGGCGCCAAACCCCCCACCGGCGTGCACACTGCCCCCATCGCCGGCGACCGCGAGCCCGGCCACCGCGATCGCCGGCCCACAACCTCGACCCCAGACTGGGCGGCCACCGCCACGGCCAGTCCCAGCTCCGCGCCGCCGCCTCCCGAGGGCTGGCCCCCGCCGCGAAGGACCCCGGCTCCCGCGCCCAACAGAGGAACCACCGGAGGGAGTGGCGGATGCGACAGTATCCCCCCAGATGCCCCCTTCCTCCTGGGTCCTGGTTTTTGAGGATAGCGAGCATGGAAGGCCCGTACCAACTCCGGGGCATGTACTTTGGTAGCCGACTCCCAGGAGTTATCCTCGGGCCCGAAGTGCTTCCAAGATAACAGGTAGAGCAGCTTTCCACCACGCCTCTTGGAGTCTATGATTTCTTCAACTTCGTACTCGGGATCGGGGTCAGCCTCTGGAACAACTGACTCCTTACTCTGTGGATGCCACTTAGACCCCCGAAAGACCTTCAGCAGAGAAACATGGAAGGCATTATGAATCCGTAGAGCCCTAGGTAGCCGCAGGCGGTAAATCACTGCCCCGATCCGAGACTGGATCACAAAAGGCCCGATGTACCATGGCCCCAGCCTCCTAGAGGGCACACGGAGCCTCAGGTATTTGGTACTCAGCTATACCTTTTGCCCCGGCTGCAAAACCGGGGTGGGGCGCCGGTGCCGATCTGCAAATAACTTATACCTGACGGCTGGTTTCTGTAGTTGCTCCCGGGCCATGTTCCAGACTTCCCGCAGATCAGCAAGGGTTTGAGTAACCATGGGCGTAGAGGAGTCCGGGGGGATGGGCGGAGGCAGTCGCGGATGCTGTCCATATACCATGAAGAATGGAGATTGCTCAGAGGCAGAGTGTTCGCTGTGGTTATAGGCGAACTCGGCCCACGGGAGAAGGGATGCCCAGTTATCCTGCCGCTGGTTGACAAAAGCCCGCAAGAATCCCTTCAACGTCTGGTTAATCCTCTCCACCATCCCGTTAGTCTGAAGATGGTAGGCAGAGGAGAAATGGGTAACACCCCCCCAGTGTGGAACACAGGGCTCTCCAGAATCGTGAAGTGAACTGGGCTCCCCGGTCACTGATGATCCTGACTGGCAGCCCATGGAGCCGGAAAATGTGCTGAATGAACTGTTGGGCTAACAGTGCTGCTGACGGAAGCCCTGGTAGGGGAACGAAGTGGGCCATACGAGCGAACCGGTCCACCACCACCCAAATCACAGTGTGCCCCTGGGAGCGGGGAAGATCTGTAATGAAATCCATAGACAATTCCTCCCAGGGGGCGACAGGAATGGGCAAAGGCTGCAGATCCCCCCAGGGACGCCCCACCACCGACTTAGTCCGGGCACAGGTGGGGCAGGTCGTGACAAACTGGAGGATATCTTGATTCATACGAGGCCATCGGTACTGTCGAGAAATTAAACGGAGGGTTTTTCGGAACCCAAAGTGTCCGGCCCATACCAATGAATGTCCCCAATGCATTTCTTGTTCCCGGTTCTGCGGTGGCACGAATTCCCGTGTTGGGGTGACCCCCCCCCCCCCCCCGGGGCCACACAGAGGCAAGCCGGATCCAACATAGGATGAGGTTCCTCAATATCCTCTGGAACTTCGAAGGCTCTGGAGAGGGAGTCCGCAGGGGTATTCTGCGCAGCCGACCGGAACACAAGCTGAAACCGGAATCTGGCGAAGAATAACGACCAACGGGCCTGCCGTGGATTCAACCTCTGGGCCTCTTGCAGATACAAGAGATTCTTGTGATCCATAATCATTGTAAAACGATGCTCTGCCCCTTCCAGCAGATGTCTCCACTCTTGCAGGGCTAATTTCAGAGCTAGCAATTCCCTATCTCCTACAGTATAATTGCGTTCTTTCTGGAGAAGAAGAAACAAGGTTGATGCCGACCCTTGGTGTTAACCTGAGAGAGAACTGCCCCGGCGCCCAAACCCATAACCAAGTTGTAACAAATGTATTCCCATTATTCATATCTTATTGTAAGCCACACTGAGCCCGCAAAGAGGTGGGAAAATGTGGGATACAAATGCAATAAATAAATAAATAAAGCAGAGGCGTCCACCTCTACCACAAAAGGTTTGTCCGGATCCGGGGCTTGAAGAATGGGAGCGGATTCAAATGCTTTCTTCAACTGACTGAAGGCCGTTTGCGCCTAGGCCGGCCAGCTCCTAACATCCGCATGCTTCCTAGTAAGCGCTGTCAGTGGAGCAGTCAATTGAGAATAATGGGGAATGAATTGACGGTAGTAATTAGCAAACCCCAGAAACCGTTGCAGCGCCTTCAGGCCTTGGGGTTGCGGCCACTCCCGGATAGCGCGGAGTTTGTCTGGGTCCATTCGCAGACCCCCAGGTAATAGAATATTTTATAATACTGGGAATTCTCTGGGACATGAAGAGGAGAACTGCTGATGCCAAATAATGAACTCAATTGTGAGGGAGGAAAACCCATAAGAAAAAATGAAAAAAGCAAAAATGTTTGATGTAAAATCTAAAAAAAATACTAAAGAACTGGGTAAGGGATTCAACTTGTCCTCGTCAGCACCTAAAGGGACCTCGATGTGAAGTGTCAAGTGAAGGCTAGGAATCATCAGTCCTCCTCGAAGAACGCTCCCCCTCCGTGGTAGTGGTGCTGATTCAACAGTCTCTCCACAGCCGGGACTCTGCTACCGATATGGCACCAACAACTTGATGGGCTGCCACCACACTGGCCCCCTCTCAGCCTTTACTGATGCCTGCCTTCGAGGAGCGGTTCCGGCCCATGCTCCAGGAGGAGCTGGGGCACCTTCCGCAGCTGTATGCGGCAGAGGCATTGAGGGCACTTGTGCCAGCCATGAATCCACTCCAGCCCATCTTGAAGACCCATGCTCTGCCTATTGAGTGGTCCTCGACACCAGTGCCTTGTCAAGCATTGGTGCCAGCACCAAGTGATGCATTGATTCTCTCTCTACATTGGGAGAGGAAGCTTCCCAAAGTCTCAGACCCGTACCTTGGTTCCCATCTTCGAGACCTGGACATGCTTTCAGCAGACTGAGGCAAGCACAGACTTAGACCTCCCCTGATGAATACTTTGCTGAGTTAGAGATAGACCATTCCTGGGTTTCTGAGGAGAAACCAGAGGGATTCTCAGAGGAGAGCTCACTTGGCAGACTTTCAGATCTCCCCTCCACCACAGGAGAAGAGAAGCCCCCCCCCCAGGGTTGGTTAAGGCATGAACTAGGTGAGCACTGGCTCATGGCACAAAGTGAGAGGGGCACTGAAAGCTTGCTTCACCTGGTCCCTGCAGTGGCCATCTCCCTCGTCTCAAAGAACCCTCTTCACTCACTCACACTCGCTCTCTCTCCCCCCACCCCCCATGTACCTTTCAACGTGGTTACCCCTTCAGAACATTGACAGTGGAACGTTTCACATTAAGCTGCCTGCATTGGTCCCTCAGTCTTCTCTCTACTCTGCCCCACCCCCTTTGATGTAACTTCTTTATTCCACAGGGGCGCAGCAGAGCAAAGACTCTGTGGCCGACATTCGCAGATCAATGCAAAACGCTGCCGCTGTCAGTGCTGTGAAGAGAAAAATCGCATTGAAAGCTACACAGGGAGTTGCTGAATCATGGGGGGATGGGGGAGCTGTTGGATGGGGAGATGTTTACCTAACAAAGCACGGTGGGGGGGGGGGGGGGCAGGAGAAGAGGCACTCTGAACAATGAGGGGAAGGGGGAGTGAATAATAGGAAGAGATATTGGACCTGGGGCAGAGGTGGAGGGGAAGGAGGGGTGCTGGAAAATGGGAGAATATGATGGAGAGATGTTGAATTATGGGGTGAAGGGGAGGGACAAAAGAGAGAGGGAAACATGCTGAGTTAATAATGCTTGCTTCCCTCTTTTTTTATTTTTTTCTAAGTCTGAACTAGGCCCTGCTGTGCCTTCTAGAGTCTGTTAATGCTGTGGCAGAAAATTCAAGTTTTAAAACTATGGGGAAGGGGGTATAGAGACTAGTTAATAAAGTTTTATTCTATTTTGTTTTCTTTTTATTTTAGCTTATTTTTAAACTGTGTTTATCAATAACCTACAATTTGTCTTTAAACCCAATCTTTAAGTTACCAATCATAAAGCAAAATAATATCACTTAACCAGAGAAATGTCCTGTCAGAACTTCTCAGAAAGGTGAAGAGGTGTTTTTTTGTGCAGAGTGTATGATGCATAAAGCAGGGCCTTGCTATGTGTGCCCTATATATATGCTGCCTATTTATTCCCACACTCTGTAACTAGGAAGGAAAGATTTCTGTTTAGGAGCCAACCAGTGCTATGAGATGCTGAGAACAGAGCCCAGTTATTAGTCTGGACCTCAGCATTTTGCAGTAGTGACTTTTCTGTGGCACACCTGATCAGAGCTGAAGGTCTTGACATTTATTGCTATTCTGTTTCAATATTTTTCTTTTTGAAGTTGGGAGGGACTTGTTAACAGAAAGTGACAGGAAGCCGTGTGTTCCTTTTTGTTGGAGGTGGAATATAGAGCTACCTAATTGTCATAGCATAAACAAACAAACAAACAAACCTACATTAGACCTGAATGGCTTCAGATTCCTTTCAGCCATCTGTCAGACATTTTCAGATTCCAAAGTTCACCAGCTGAAAAACTTGTTTTTTTTTTTTTATAAGCATGGTCCTAGTGCCCAGCCACCACTAGAGGTCCTACAAAGACTGATGCTGTTGGACTCATATTGCACCACTTTGAAAGTATTTCCTACACTTATAAAGGCAGCAGAGGGCCCTGCACATCTTGGAAATGCTGAAAAAGCTTTGGATGATGGCATTAGTGGAGTATCTGTAGTGGTTGTGTCTCCTGTGCAACACTGAGTATTTTTTAAATTAAACAATGCTAAATTAAGACAAACATCTTAGGCAATGTTTGGATGCAAAACAAATGCCAAGGACTGAATAGCAACATTATACTGCTTAATAATAAAGCACCAAATTGAAAGAAATATATTAGAACAGGGTCATCCACCAAAGTCATGGCCCAACATAGTTAAAGAAACCTGGATCCTCTGCCTTCCTCTTGGTTGCGAATACTGCATCTTGATTTGCTTCCTTCTATTCTTTCTCTAGTGAAGCATAGTTTTGTCATTGGGTCAAATACTGTCCTCATGGAAAACAGCAGTATTGTGCCCCATCCTTAAAAATCCTTCTATTTATCCCTCTAATCCAGTTTACTATTGCACTGTTTCTAATTTATGTTTCATCTCCTAAAATTCTTGACCAGCTTCTAACTTCTCCTGAAAAAACGTCAGCTGTTCATCTATGACAGGCTACATACAGAGCCCAGTATAGCACAGAAACAGTGCTGACTAGTGTCTTAAGTGAGATTCATTCAAATTTTGACAAAGATAGAGGTTTATTAGCTATCTCATTGGATCTCTCAACGGCCTTCGATCTAATAGACCATAATCTTTTTTTTTAATCTCACCTCTGTGCCCTTAGTATGTCAGATACTGTGATTGGTGTTCCTCTTTTCTGTCTGGGCATTCCTTTAGGGTTCTCTCATCCTCTATGCTCACTTTCTCCTCAGACCTGCATCACTGTCCTGTGGGATGCCTCAAATGTCTATTCTTTCTCCTCTGCTCTTTAACCTGTTTTCCGGTTCACTAGCAAAGATAATTCAAGAATATGCAATTTCAGTCTACATCTATGCATATGATATTATATTCATTTATTACACCAACCCTGATGTACCATCTTTGGATTTTCTTCCATCTTGTTTAGACTCTTTAGCTAGTTGATGTGCTTCTCATCATCTCATCCTAAATTACAGAAGGACCTTACGAGATTGGGAGACTGAGCGGCTAGATGGCAGATGACGTTTAATGTGAGCAAGTGCAAGGTGATGCATGTGGGAAAAAAGAACCCGAATTATAGCTATGTCATGCAAGGTTCCACGTTAGGAGTTACGGACCAAGAAAGGGATCTGGGTGTTGTCGTCGATAATATACTGAAACCTTCTGCTCAGTGTGCTGCTGCGGCTCGGAAAGCGAATAGAATGTTGGGTATTATTAGGAAAGGTATGGAAAACAGGTGTGAGGATGTTATAATGCCGTTATATCGCTCCATGGTGCGACCGCACCTCGAGTATTGTGTTCAATTCTGGTCGCCGCATCTCAAGAAAGATATAGTGGAATTGGAAAAGGTGCAGTGAAGGGCGACTAAAATGATAGCGGGGATGGGACGACTTCCCTATGAAGAAAGACTAAGGAGGCTAGGGCTTTCCAGCTTGGAGAAGAGATGGCTGAGGGGAGACATTATAGAGGTATATAAAATAATGAGTGGAGTGGAACAGGTGGATATGAAGCGTCTGTTCATGCTTTCCAAAAATACTAGGACTAGGGGGCATGCGATGAAACTATAGTGTAGTAAATTTAAAACAAATTTCTTCACCCAACGCGTAATTAAACTCTGGAATTCGTTGCTGGCAGAACGTGGTGAAGGCGGTTAGCATGGCAGAGTTTAAAAAGGGGTTAGACGGTTTCCTAAAGGACAAGTCCATAAACCGCTACTAAATGGACTTGGGAAAAATCCACAATTCTAGGAATAACATGTATAGAATGTTCGTACGTTTGGGAAGCTTGCCAGGTGCCCTTGGCCTGGATTGGCCGCTGTCGTGGACAGGGTGCTGGACTCGATGGACCCTTGGTCTTTTCCCAGTGTGGCATTACTTATGTACTTATATTAAATGGAGAAAAAAACTATGGCATGTTGGTTCACAATTCATACATAGTAACATAGTAGATGATGGCAGAAAAAGACCTGCACGGTCCATCCAGTCTGCCCAACAAGATAAACTCATATGTGCTACTTTTGTGTATACCTTACCTTGATTTGTATCTGTCATTTTCAGGGCACAGACGGTATAAGTCTGCCCAGCACTATCACTGCCTCCCAGCCAGCCCCGCCTCCCACCACCGGCTCTGCCACCCAATCTCGGCTAAGCTTCTGAGGATCCATTCCCTCGGAACAGGATTCCTTTATGTTTATCCCATGCATGTTTGAATTCCATTACCGTTTTCCTCTCCACCACCTCCCGTGGGATAGCATTCCAAGCATCCACCACTCTCTCCGTGAAAAAATACTTCCTGACATTTTTCTTGAGTCTGCTCCCCTTCAATCTCATATCATGCCCTCTAGTTCTACCGCCTTCCCATCTCCGGAAAAGGTTTGTTTGCGGATTAATACCTTTCAGATATTTAAACGTCTGTATCATATCACCCCTGTTTCTCCTTTCCTCCAGGGTATACCTGTTCAGGTCCGCAAGTCTCTTCTCATACGTCTTGTAACGCAAATCCCATACCATTCTCATAGCTTTTCTTTGCACCGCTTCAATTCTTTTTACATCCTTAGCAAGATACGGCCTCCAGAACTGAACACAATACTCCAGGTGGGGCCTCACCAACGACTTATACAGGGGCATTAAAACCTCTTTTCTTCTGCTGGTCACTCCTCTCTCTATACAGCCTAGCAACCTACTTACGGCCACCGCCTTGTCACACTGTTTTGTCGCCTTCAGGTCCTCAGATACTATCACCCCAAGATCCCTCTCTCCGTCAGTACCTATCAGACTGTCACTGCCTAACACATACGTCTCCCGTGGATTTCTACTCCCTAAGTGCATCACTTTGCATTTCTTCGCATTGAATTTTAATTGCCAAACCTTAGACTATTCTTCTAGCTTCCGCAGATCCTTTTTCATGTTTTCCACTCCCTCCCGGGTGTCCACTCTGTTACAAATCTTAGTATCATCCGCAAAAAGGCAAACTTTACCTTCTAACCCTTCAGCAATGTCACTCACAAATATATTGAACAGAATCTGTCCCAACCACTCTCTTTATTCAGCTCTGTCATTTCCCAAGATGACTCCTTTCGCTTTCTTGGTGTCTTTCTTGACTTTCTTCTTTCTTTTGGTCCTTATATTTCCTCAGTTGTGAGATCTTCTTTTTACATAGTGCAACAACTCCAATCTGTTAGACCTTATTTCAATCATGCTTCCATTTCACAGCCTCATTCTATCTTTGGTGATTACCAAACTTGACTGTTATAATTCTATTCTGGTATCTCTCAGACACCACTTAAGAAGCTCCAGGCCATACAAAATCCTGCAATATGTATTCTCTGTCATGCTAAAAAGTTTGACCATGTCTTACTGCTTCTGAAAGATCATCATTAGTTATCAGTTAGGTTTCGAGTGCAGTAGAAGATCCTTCTCTTAACATTTAAAGCCCTGTGCTTTGGCACTTCCACTTACCTTACCACCTTCACCATTCTGTACATCCCTCATCAGATGTTCCGATCATTGAACAATGCACGCCTCCTAGTCTGTTCTTGTTGTGTGAGCCTAGGGCCTGGTAGAACTAGACTAGGAGGCGTGCATTCTTCTTTACTGCACTGGCTTTGTGGAATATACTGCTCGACATTTGTAGTGAATCTTTTCTTCCCAGATTTGTCACTTATTTTTTTTCCTAGGTATTCTATGACCCTTCTTAATTGATCTGGATTTCCGTACCTTTCTTGTTGTTGCCTCTCCTCCCTGCCCCACCTTTCTGACTTTAATTACTGCTCATCCTTGTTTGTGGCTGTTTCTTTGTCCTGTGTTTCTTTCCTATCAAAAATTGTAGTTCCTTTCTTAAAGCTGTGTGTTTAGTCTGTATACCACCTAGCTCTACATGTCAGATTTGTGCAGTTTAGCAAATATCAATAAAGAATATAGGGGAATGTAAAAGGCAGAGGTTGGTTTGTGTTCAGGATTAGAGATTTGCCAGTGAGAACTCCTATTCCTCCTGTTTCAGAGCAGATGTCTAACAATTTTATTTTTATGTTTTATTTATAGCACTTGACATACCACAATTGATCCCTGAGGCATCTATGCAGTTTACAATTTATATTACAGATACTTTGCACTGTCCCTAACAATCTAAGTTATATATTGTACTTGGGAGCAGTGGAGAGCCAAGTGACTTGCTCAGGGTTACAAGGAGCTGCAGAGGGAATCGCAGGGCTGGCGCAACCCGGTAAGCTTGGCAGGGGGTGTACCGACCTCTTGAGGGCACCACAAGCCATTTTTACCACCACCAGTGGCTCACAGTTCCAGCCACAACCCCAGGTCCCCACCTGCCCGCCCTCAGTCCCCACAATAGACAACCTCCTTTTTGTTCCTGCCGCCCTGTGTTTAAATCTGTTTTATTTCAAAGCCCTTAAGACAACAACATCAGTGAAAGAAGCAGGATCACCTTGGGCCTTCCCCTTCCCACTCAGTTTCCCGCCTTCCTCTGATGTAATTTCATGTTTTCGTTAGGGCGGGACAATGTGAGGGAAGGGAAGGCCCAAGGCGAGCCTGCTTCTTACCACCGCTTTGACTTTGATGTAAAACAGGTTTAAACACAGGGCAGCAGGAACAAAAAGGGGCTGTCGCGGGAGAAGAGGCGGGCAGGTTAAAACTGAAACTAGCAACAGCAGCTGAGAAGGGGGCTAAGGCTGGAACTCAGGGCTGAAAAGGGGGGGGGGGGTAGGTGGGGCAAATTGCTGCACGTGGATAGGAGGGGAGGACAAAGGAGAATCACTGGACATGGAGGGCAGGGGACAGAGGAGAATTGCTGGACATAGATGGAGGGGAGGGCAGGGGACAGAGGAGAATTGCTGGACATGGATGGAGGGGAGGGCAGGAGAGAAAGGAGAATCGCTGGACATGGGTGGAGGGCAGGGGAGAGAGGAGAAATGCTGGACATGGATGGAAGGGAGGGAAGACAGAGGAAGGAGATGCACATGGTTGGAGAGGAAGGGAGAGAGGAGAAATACTGGACATGGAGTGGAAGTAAGACAGAGGAAGGCGATGCACCTGGATGGAGGGGAGGGAAGAGAGAGGAAGGAAATGCATATGGATGGAGGGATGGGATCGAAGAATTTCTGGACATGGATGGAGGGGAGGGAAGAGAGAGAGGAAGTGAGGTGAACATGGAGGTGAGGAGAGAGAGGAGAAATACTGGACATAGATGGAGGGGAGGGAGAGGAAAAATGCTGGACACGGATGGAGGGGGGAAGGTATAGAGAGAGGAAGGAGATGCATATGGATGGAGGGGAGCGAAGAGAGAGGAAGGAAATGCATATAGATGGAGATGAGGGCAAGGGAAGTGAGGAAAAAAGCTGCACATGGATGGAGAAAATATGCAAAAGCTGGATCCACTCTATACCTCTTCCAGTCAAGTCCGCAGAGGACCCAGCTTTTACTTATGGATGTAGGGCAAGAAATTAAGGAGGAAAGTAAAGAAATAAATGGGAAGGAAGCCCTGGAAACAGAGTTATGAGAACAGATAGAGAGCAGCAGAATCGAGTCAGGGACCAACATGATCAGAAAAACAAAGTCACCAGACAACAAAGGTACAAAGAATCATTTTATTTTCATTTTAGTGTTTGGAATATGTCCAGTTTGAGAATTTACATCATCTGCTGTCTTATTTTACAATGTAAAGCAACGTGTTTCTTTCTGTTTTTCTGGTATTGTGCTGCAAACAGAGTCTATTATTATTATTATTATTATTGTTAGATTTGTACCCCACATTTTCCCACCTATTTGCAGGCTCAATGTGGCTTACAGAGTGTTGTTATGACAGAGTCATGACAGGATATTGGATACAATCAAAAGTAAGCAGAAGATGGATGAGGAGTTAGAGAAGATGGTGTTAGAATAGGATAGTTTAGGAGGTGATTTGTGTCTTCAGAGATTTGCAAAAGTTGCTTAGATTATCCATAGTTTTTAGGGCTGGGGGTAACCCATTCCATATCTGTGTACTTCTGTAGGAGAAGGTAGTGGCGTATGCCTGCTTATATTTAAGTCCTTTACAACTGGGGAAGTTCAGATTGAGGAATTTGCGGGCTGATCTCTTGGCATTTCTGGGCGGTAAGTCCACAAGGTTAAACATGTACAGTGGGGCATCTGCGTGAATGATCTTGTGTACGATCGTGCAGATCTTGAATTCGATACGTTCCTTGAGTGGAAGCCAGTGGAGTTTCTGTCTTAAGGGTTGCGCACTCTCGTATTTGGTCTTTCCAAATATGAGTCTGGCTGCGGTATTCTGGGCTGTTTGGAGCTTCTTAATAGTCTGTTCTTTGCAGCCAGCATACAGAGTGTTACAGTAATCCAAGTGACTAATTACCATAGATTGTACCAAGGTACGAAAAATGTTTCTCGGGAAGAGTTTCCACATCTTCTTTTGAGTTTCCACATCGAGTAGAACATCTTTTTTGTCGTGTTCTTCACGTGGGTATTGAGAGTGAGGTTTCGGTCAATGGTAACTCCAAGAATCTTCAGGTTTTCAGATATGGGAAGGGTGCAGTATGGTGTAGTTATACAGGAGTAATCGTTTGTGTTGTATTGAGCTTCTTAGGATTTCAAGTTAATTTTGTAGTTATGTAGATCGGTTTTGCTCCATGTGTCTGCCCCGCCCTCGCGTCACTACGTGATGACATCGTGGGCGGAGCACAAACACTCAGCGAATCCCATCACCCAAGCCCCTACCCCCCCCCCCCCACACACGGCCAAATCAATACCCTTGCCACCCAATACTAACGCTGTCCAGCCGCTGCTGCTTCTCCTGTTGAGCAGCAGCGGCCGGTAAAAAAAAGAAAAAGAAAAAAAAAAAAGTAAACCTGAAACGCGCCTCCCTTCACAGCCATCTGGCATTCACTGTCGTCTCTGCAGGCGCTTCTCCTCTCCCCTCTGACGTCACTGCCCCTGGAGGAAGACCCCGGAGGAGCGCATCAACGTCAGAGGGGAGAGGAGGAGCGCCTGCAGAGATGATAGTGAATGCCAGATGGCTGTGAAGGGAGGTGCATTTCAGGTTTACTTTATTTTTTGCTTTTTGCTTTTTTTACCGGCCGCTGCTGCTCAACACGAGAAGCAGCAGCGGACGGACAGCGTTAGTATTGCCGTCTGCGGGTGGCAAGGGGGTTGATGAGCTCAACGGGAAGGGGGGGGAAGGGGCTTGGGTGATGCGCCGGGGGGCGGGACTTTGGTGATGCGCCGAAGGGGGGAAGGGAGAGAGGAGGGCCACTGCACATGCGTGGCTGCAGGGGGAGAGGACGGTTGGTGGGTAGGGGGTCCTGAGACAAGATGGGTGCCTGCAGAGGGGTAGGGGAGACAGGAGGGACGCTGCAGGGGGAGAGGAGGGTTGATGGACATGGGTGGTTGCAGGGGGAGAGGAGGCTTGGTGCACATGGGTGGCTGCAGGGGGGCAGGGGGAGAGGAGGGTCGCTGGACATGGGTGGCTGCAGGGGGGCAGGGGAGCGAGGAGGGATGCTGCACATGCATGGCTGCAAGGGGACAGCTGGGTCGCTGGACATGGGTGGCTGCAGGGGGGATAGGGGGAGAGGTGGGTCGCTGCACATGGGTGGCTGCAGGGGGCCCAGGGGAGAGAGGGGGCTGCTGCACATGCGCGGCTGCAGGGGGAGAGGAGGGTTGGTGGGTAGGGGGTCCTGAGATCAGATGGGTGCCTGCAGGGGGGCCAGGGGACACAGGAGGGACGCTGCAGGGGGACAGGACGGTTGATGGATGTGGGTGGCTGCAGGGGGGGCATGCAAGAGGAGGGTCGCTGGTGTGGAGAGGGAGGGGAGGGGGGACACTAAGACCAGAGAGGGGGGGAAGGGGGTCCATAAGAACACAGAGAGGGGGGGAAGGGGGATCCGTAAGACCACAGAGAGGGGGGTCCTCAGACAACACAGACGGGGGGAGGAGGTCCTCAGACCACAGGGGAGGGGTTCTTCAGACCTGAGATTGGGGAAAGGGGAGCACACTCACTGTCTCACATACGCAGTCGCACACACTCATTCTCACATACACACACACACACTCGCAACCAATCTCACTCTGCCACACACACACACTTGCACATTCACTCTCTCTCTCTAACACAGTCACTCTCACAGACACTCTCTCAAACATACACACTCTGTGGAAAACCTTGCTAGCGCCCGTTTCATTTGAGCCAGAAACAGGCCTTTTTTACTAGTGGTAAATAACACATTTTAATACATGATATTGGGCTAGTACCTTTTAGTAAATCTGGCTTTTGTCACAACACTGGCGCCTTCTCCTTCCTCTACTGGCATACCCAGGCACATATGCTCAGTCCAGCAGCTGCAGTTCCACATTGCTGTCTTGAGATGGAAGTAACTAGTGAGGTAATTAAATTCGCAGATGACACAAAGTTATCCAGGGTCGTCTCATCGCGGGAGGAGTGTGAAAGATTACAAGAGGACCTCGTGAGACTGGTGGATTGGGCGTCCAAATGGCAGATGAAGTTCAACGTTGACAAGTGCAAAGTGATGCACATGGGAAGGAGGAACCCGAATTATGGCTATGTCATGCAAGGTTCCGCTTTAGGAGTTACGGACCGAGAAAGGGATCTGGGAGTCATCGTGGATAGAATGTTGAAATCTTCCGCTCAATGTGCTGCGGCAGCTAAGAAGGCGAACAGAATGTTGAGTATTATTAGAAAAGGGATGGAAAACAAGCATGAGGATGTTATAATACCGTTATATCGCTCCATGGTGCGACCTCACCTGGAGTATTGTGTTCAGTTCTGGTCGCCTCATCTCAAAAAAGATATAAAGGAATTGGAGAAGGTGCAGAGAAGGGCGACGAAAATGATAAAAGGGATGGGACGACTACCTTATGAGGAGAGGTTAAGACGGCTAGGACTCTTTAGCCTGGAGAAAAGGTGGCTGAGGGGTGATATGATAGAGGTCTACAAAATAATGAGTGGGGTAGAGCGGACAGATGTGAAGCGTTTGTTTACGCTTTCTAACAATAATAGAACTAGGGGACACAAGATGAAATTAGAATGTGGTAGGTTTAAAACAAATTGGAGAAAGTTTTTCTTTACTCAGCGTGTGGTTACACTCTGGAACTCATTGCCGGAGAAGGTAGTGACGGCAGCTGGCCTTGCTGAGTTTAAAGGGGGTCTGGACAGATTCCTGAAGGAAAAGTCCATTGATCGTTATTAAATTCTGGGTTTTTGCCAGGTTCTTGGGGCCTGGATTGGCCACTGTCGGAGACAGAGTTCTGGGCTTGATGGACCTTTGGTCTTTTCCCAGTATGGCAGTGCTTATGTACTTATGTAGTGGAGCCTGCTTGACTTCCAGGACCACTGCCACTGTTGATCCTCCTCCTCCCGGAGACTGTAGCACATACAAAAGTGCCCCACCCTTAGACACACATACACACACACACACACCCTCTGGATTGGTGTGGAGTGGTGGTAGGGAGTCAGATACATAACCAGGTGGGCTTGTACTTAGAGGGGACCTGGCCAGGCACAGCTATCTCAGATACATAGTAGCTGGGTGCGGGGTGTATATGGAAGTGGAGAGAGATGTCTGTGTGTGTAGTGGATGGGATGACCTGGGCTCATTGCAGTCACTGCCACTACCTCAGCACATGGTTGATTAAATAAAATGTTGCAATGTTTATGCATGTCTCTACAGAGAAATATTTATCTTGGAAAAGAGAGAATTGTCTTTATCTTCATTTTACAGTAATTGAATTGCATGACGATGGGCATAGATAGAATGAAAAAGATTTATTTTTATTCAAAGTAGGGCCTGTCAAAGGTTTCAATCTTGAAATAAATAAGATATCTTTCTTACACTGGAAAATAGAAGAGAACTTGATTGTGGAACTGTTCCATTGAATGAGACCCTGTTACGCTTAAATAATGACTGGAATACTCAGCTATTCTGCCCACCTGATTGGCTGAAGTATAGGGTTATTGTTAAGCAAGGACTATTAATAAAAGCCAGTTTCTGTTTGCCATGCCCACTTCCATAAAAGGAGTGTAGTTCTGAAGTCTGTTGTTGTACTAGCTCTGGCACATACCAGAAGCTAAATGAATTATGCAAAGTCAGTGAAAAAGTATTAGGTGACCTAAGTAAACCTTAAGTCTTGCACCCTCTCCACCCATGTCAACTAATTTTTAGGCACTGCCCCCCCCCCCCCCCCCAGAGAGTTTTTCTTGAGTGCTGGCTCCTAAGGTGGACCCTATCATCAGGTAACTATGATTCCAATTATTCTTCCCAATGTGCATCACTTTGCATTTGTCCACATTAAATTTCATCTGCCATTTGGATGCCCAGCCTTCCAGCTTCCTAAGGTCTTTCTGCAATTTTTCACAATCCTCATGTGTTTTGAGAACTTTCAATAGTTTTGTGTCTTCTGTAAATTTAATCACCTCACTTGCTGTTCCATTTTCCAGATCATTTAAAAATGGACCAATGCTATTTATCATATTTTTAAATGATCTGTAAAATGGAACATGCAATTCAATGATAAATAGCTTTGGTCCCAGTACAGATCCCTGTGGCACTCCACTATTCACCTTCCTGCATTGAGAAAAATGACCATTTAACCCTACTCTCTGTTTTCTATCAGGGGTTATCTATGAGAATTACACTTGGTGAAAGAAAGTGCATATTTTATCATGAACCAGATATGGGTGTGTTCAGGGGCCTGGGCACAGCGTGGGCGGAATCACAATTCATATGCACATTTTGTAAAACACACGTAAACATTTACGTCTTCTCCCATGTGCAAACGAGTGCAATTTCAATCTAGGCGTGAATTCTGCCATGTTTGCCCTAGTACTTTATAAAGGCACATAGGTGTGTCTCTTTGTTAAAGAGGCTTTATATACATGCCTACTCAAACTTCACACAAACGCATCCCATTATAAAATTAACCTCCACAAGTACATCTCTTCAGCAGCAGTGCTGTCTCAGCCTCTGGCAATGTCCCACCAAGAGGTGGCATAGCCTCAAGAGCACAACTTATGTGTAACAACTGTGCTTTGTCAATATTGTGCTAATTTACTTCAACCAAGAGATCGGGACAGATTTATATTGAGTCATAAACAGCAGCTCTGAACAATTATTTCCCAAGGGAAAAAAAAAACTGGCAAGCAGGCAGGGAAGAACTGTAGCATTACAATTTCAGTCTCTCATATTAGGTTTACACTTAGTCTGTTCACCATGTTTGTTTTGCTCAGGAATTTTTCTGTTGTATACTATTCTATGTGTACAGGGAAGTGGTGACAATGCAGAACTGTTTGTATGTACTGTGTAGCTGGTTCCCATATGGACATAAAACATTTTTCTCCATTCACTGACAGTTGTAAGAAAGTGATACTTTTTAGGAGCATGACTACTGACCACTGCCATGGAAACCAGTTGTGGGTTTGTCTAACTACTTATGCATTATTTCCTTAGGTTAGTCACCTTATTTTCAAACTCCTGCTAGTCTATCTTATCTGTCATTTGAGATGCATTTTCAGAGCACTTAGACGTTCAAAGTTCCATAGGTAACTATGGGGCTCATTTTCAAAGCATTTAGACTTACATTTTTGTAAGTCTAAGTGCATTGAAAATACGCCTCCAAGTAATTTTGTAAGCCTAATTGCTTTGAAAATGAGCCCCTATATGTTCCCACCTGTTCTTACACCCTGTGCCAGTATCCTTCAGTACAAGGCCGCCCCTGGAGACCTCTGGGCAGCCCTCATCATTCTGAAGTTATTTCTTCTAGTCTCTGCCTCTCTACCGAAGCCCATGGCAGAAAGGGGGAAGTGGATAGGAGGAAGAGCCGCATACTCAATAGACTACTGTACTACTACATATTATTTCTAAAGTGCTACTAGACATATGCAGTGCTGTACACTAAACATGTAAGAGACAGTCCGTGCTTGACAGAGCTTACAATCTAATCAAGACAGATAAACAGGCAAAAGAATGATAAAACAGACAAGAGAATGTATTTGGAAATGCCCACTCCTTGAGGATGCACACAATAAAAAGTTTGAAAGCAGGTCGATCAGGTGGATGTCATTGACACACACTGATCAACAGAGTCGAGGCCTCATATGAAAAGATATTTGGCAGCTCTCCTTCAGCTCATCTGGTTCCAAAGTTGCCCTGACTTAAAAATTAGTAAAGACCTCTGCCCAGTCTATTCAGATGTTTTATGTTTAAATCTGTTTTTATTAGTTGGAGCCACAAAGTCCATGGAATATACACGTCACATTCAAACTGTATAACAAAGCATCTACATTTCCATACATTTCAACTAGGTATTTCTTTTGTTATCCCCCTCCCTTCCCTCGCTTTTCGTATTGAATCCCTTATACTGAACAGACAACCAAATAGGAATGATCTTGGTCCCCAACTTCTTTTATTTTGTCCCCCCCCCCCCCCCCCGGCCCTCCCCTTACCCTCCCAAACCTAATCTCTCTTTCCTTTCTCCTGTCACATCATACAAAGCAGTGGGTTTAAGAATTCAACAAGTGGCTTCTTGCCGCAGCAGTCATAGTGTCCCAAAATGGTGACTATCTTTGCTGGAATCTCTCGCCCATCTTAGAGTCAAAGTTTTTTATAGCCATGCGTTCCAAGCGCAACAGAGATACCATACGAGCACGCCATTGCTGCCATGTGGGGTATTGGTATGACAACCATTCAGTCAGGATTACCTGCTTGCCAACAATTATGGCCCTTAAAACAAATGCAGTATATCCCTTTCTGGGCGTCATCCCTAAGTTGGGCAACCAAAAAGTAAGGACGAGTTATATTGCCATGATTGTCCCCACAGTTTGGCAACATAGGCTATAATCAATTTCCAAAACTTCTGAATACCCACACATGACCAAAACATATGGCCCAATGTTGCTCCTGCACTGCCACACTTTGCGCACACTCCCCATGGTGAGAGTCCCATATGAAACGCTCTCTTTGGAGGTATATGCAATCGCAAAACCATTTTGTATTGTAACTCCCAGTGTGTGGCCCAGGTCGTAACTCTTCTTATCTGTAAAATGTGGGTCTTCAATTGCTGTGTTGTGACTGGCACTTGCAAATCTGCCTCCCATAATTGTGCCAATTTATGGTAGTCCACCTCTGGAGCTGTGTCTCGTATGTGTCTATGATGGTATGTTATGGGTACTTTCTGTTGTGATTCCAGCGAAAAGGCTGATGAAAGTTCTTCCTGTACATCTTCAGTTAGCGATGTCCAAGGTAGAGAAGCAATATAGTGACTCAGTTGCCTATAGTAGAAAATACCACTGTCTAGCAGTCCAAATTCTTTTTTCAATTCTGAAAACTCTCGAATGCGGCCCTCTCTGGTTAATACATGTAATAAGTATACAATACCTTTGCTTTTCCAGTTCCTAAATACAGAATACATCTGACCTGGAGGAAAAGCATGATTGTCACTAATGTGCAGGAATGGGGTTACCTTTGCAGAAAATTGGTGTAAGCGGCATATCCAACCCCACACTGCCTTTGCTGTTACCATGATTCCCGAATGTTTCAGGGAGTATGGCACAGGTGCACCAGTGCTATGTAAATAATTACTGAAGTGTGTCCCCTGTGAAAGACCCAACTCTAGGGTTGTGTTGGTGTAATCATTGGCATTCCTATACCAATCACTTATATATGCCTCATTTCACTAGCTACAGTGGTGGAAATAAGTATTTGATCCCTTGCTGATTTTGTAAGTGTGCCCACTGACAAAGACATGAGCAGCCCATAATTGAAGGGTAGGTTATTGGTAACAGTGAGAGATAGCACATCACAAATTAAATCCGGAAAATCACATTGTGGAAAGTATATGAATTTATTTGCATTCTGCAGAGGGAAATAAGTATTTGATCCCCCACCAACCAGTAAGAGATCTGGCCCCTACAGACCAGGTAGATGCTCCAAATCAACTCGTTACCTGCATGACAGACAGCTGTCGGCAATGGTCACCTGTATGAAAGACACCTGTCCACAGACTCAGTGAATCAGTCAGACTCTAACCTCTACAAAATGGCCAAGAGCAAGGAGCTGTCTAAGGATGTCAGGGACAAGATCATACACCTGCACAAGGCTGGAATGGGCTACAAAACCATCAGTAAGACGCTGGGCGAGAAGGAGACAACTGTTGGTGCCATAGTAAGAAAATGGAAGAAGTACAAAATGACTGTCAATCGACAAAGATCTGGGGCTCCACGCAAAATCTCACCTCGTGGGGTATCCTTGATCATGAGGAAGGTTAGAAATCAGCCTACAACTACAAGGGGGGAACTTGTCAATGATCTCAAGGCAGCTGGGACCACTGTCACCACGAAAACCATTGGTAACACATTACGACATAACAGATTGCAATCCTGCAGTGCCCGCAAGGTCCCCCTGCTCCGGAAGGCACATGTGACGGCCCGTCTGAAGTTTGCCAGTGAACACCTGGATGATGCCGAGAGTGATTGGGAGAAGGTGCTGTGGTCAGATGAGACAAAAATTGAGCTCTTTGGCATGAACTCAACTCGCCGTGTTTGGAGGAAGAGAAATGCTGCCTATGACCCAAAGAACACCGTCCCCACTGTCAAGCATGGAGGTGGAAATGTTATGTTTTGGGGGTGTTTCTCTGCTAAGGGCACAGGACTACTTCACCGCATCAATGGGAGAATGGATGGGGCCATGTACCGTACAATTCTGAGTGACAACCTCCTTCCCTCCGCCAGGGCCTTAAAAATGGGTCGTGGCTGGGTCTTCCAGCACGACAATGACCCAAAACATACAGCCAAGGCAACAAAGGAGTGGCTCAGGAAGAAGCACATTAGGGTCATGGAGTGGCCTAGCCAGTCACCAGACCTTAATCCCATTGAAAACTTATGGAGGGAGCTGAAGCTGCGAGTTGCCAAGCGACAGCCCAGAACTCTTAATGATTTAAAGATGATCTGCAAAGAGGAGTGGACCAAAATTCCTCCTGACATGTGTGCAAACCTCATCATCAACTACAGAAGACGTCTGACCGCTGTGCTTGCCAACAAGGGTTTTGCCACCAAGTATTAGGTCTTGTTTGCCAGAGGGATTAAATACTTATTTCCCTCTGCAGAATGCAAATAAATTCATATACTTTCCACAATGTGATTTTCCGGATTTAATTTGTGATGTGCTATCTCTCACTGTTACCAATAACCTACCCTTCAATTATGGGCTGCTCATGTCTTTGTCAGTGGGCAAACTTACAAAATCAGCAAGGGATCAAATACTTATTTCCACCACTGTATATTAAGGAACCTTAGATTTAAAAGACCCAAGCCTCCATATTCCACTGGTATACTTAAAGAAGGGACAGAGAGGCGGGCCTTTTTCTCTCTCCAGAGAAATTTCTGCAGATGTTGATTCAAAATTCGTTTATCCCTTCTTCTCAAATACAGTGGAATGGTTTGAAATATATATATCCATCTGGGGGCTATAATCATGTTAAATAAGGCTATTCGCCCCAGTAGTGACACCGGAAGCTCACTCCAAGCCTGTAAACTCAATTTTGTATCAATTAGCAGTTTTTGTATGTTAAGTTCATATAGCTTCGACATGTCTGCCGATATACGGACTCCTAAGTATCTAATAAAATGCATTTCCCAAGTTAGGGGGAATTTAGATTTCCAATCATGTTGGGCTCCTTGGACTATCTCCAGGGCGGACGATTTAGACAGATTTAGTTTAAAACCAGAAATTCGTCCGTATCTATCTGTTTCTTGCAGTAGTATGTCCATAGACCTTGGTGGGTCTGTCACAGTTAACAGCAAATCATCGGCAAAAGCCAGTACTTTTACTTGGTGACCAGCCACCGATATACCTGTAATATCCTTATGAGTCATAAGCGTGCGCAGAAATGGCTCCAATGAAATTACAAATAGAGCTGGAGACAATGGGCAGCCCTGCTGAGTCCCCCTTTTAATCTGGAACTCATTCCCCCGCACACCGTTAACCAAAACCTGTGCTGCCGGATCACAATAGAGAGCCTGGACCGCCTGCAAAAACCATCCTGAGATCCCCATGGCCTGCATCGCATGAAATAGGTATCCCCAATTCACCCTATCAAACGCCTTTTTGGCGTCTAAACTCACCACTATAGAGGGGTCCTCTTTTTCTTGGCAATACGCCATTGCAAGCAGGGCCGTGCCAAGCAGGGGCGTATCTGGACTCCGGCGGTAGGGGGGGCCAGAGCCAGAGGGAGGGGGCACATTTTAGCCCCCCCCCCCCTCCGCCGCCGAGCCCCCACCGCCACCAATGACTCCACCCCCCTCCCGCCGCCAACCCTCCCCCGCTGCCGTTCTTACTTTTGCTGGCGGGGGACCCCAACCCCCGCCAGCTGAGGTCTGCTTCCACCTGCCGCTGCCGCAAAAACTTCTTCTTCAGCCGGCGGGGGACCCCAAACCCCCACCAGCCGCCCCGCGGTGTTTAAAATTCATCTTCGGCCTCCGTGGCCGTGCTGCTGTGATAGGCGCTGTTGAAATCCACTTCGGAGTCTGACGTCGCAGCACGTACAACGTACAACGACGTCAGACTCCAAAGTGGATTTCAACAGCGCCTATCACAGCAGCACGGCCACGGAGGCCGAAGATGAATTTTAAACACCGCGGGGCGGCTGGCGGGGGTTTGGGGTCCCCCGCCGGCTGAAGAAGAAGTTTTTGCGGCAACGGCAGGTGGAAGCAGACCTCGGCTGGCGGGGGTTGGGGTCCCCCGCCAGCAAAAGTAAGAACGGCAGCGGGGGAGGGTTGATGGCGGTAGGGGGGTCCAGGGCAAAATCTGCGGGGGCCCAGGCCCCTGAGGCCCCACGCAGATACGCCCCTGGTGCCAAGGGTCTCTGGTGCCCCCCTGCAGACTATCAATTGGCGCCCCCCCCCCCCCCCCCCCGGTTTGGCACAAGATGCAAAGGAAATAGGAGCTGAAAGATGGAGTGCATCTTTGTGGGATTGCTGAACAAATAAAGGGTTTATAACCACTTAGCAGTGCAGCATGCATATTTCTCAAGCACTATCATTGTGGATATCATAAAAACCAGAGTGGCTTGGTAGCAAAAACAGAATACTAGTGCAGACTGTTGGCTTACATAGTAATAGGGGTTACAAGGTATAGAGAGTACAGAGAGAGTACAAGCTGTGGTATAATAGAATAATGATGGAGATATGCAGATAGATGGGATGGGCAAGTAAGAAGGGGGTAGGAGAGGCAGGAGGGGGAAGGTTGAAATGAGCAAAGGATAAGGGGTGGGAGTGGCTGGAGGATGGAATAGTTTAAGGGATATCATAGGGGGGAGTTGATGGAAGATGTGGTCTAAGTCATAGTCGTTGTCGAGTGATTAGGTGTAGGGTAAAGGGTTATGCTGGGGACAGTGGCAGCACAAGGCTCAGTATAGTAGACTGTTACTATAACTGGAGCTTTCAGCAACCATGCATTTGAACCCAGAACTTGGGGGCCCAGAGTACTGCTGTCAGTCATGGTCAGAAGAAGAAGCAGATAGTTTGGGGAGGTTATAGTTTGGGGAGGTTATAGCCAGCAGTAGAAGCCTTGGGAAAGCTCCCATCACTACTATTATGTTATTGGAAATTTCAGGTCAAATGAGGATGAGGTCTCTAGGACATGTATAGAAGAGAACCAAGTAGTGGAGACAGGCTGCGTGATAAGTAGCAGGGAGCCTTAAGAAAAGTCTACTCATTTTGCCCATGAGCTTAAGGGGGCCTGAATTAGGCCATGTGGCTATGAGAGTGACATGTCCCCTAGATCTCCCAGCTGCTCTTCTAGACATAAGCGCTCAGTTGGAGGAGGAAAGAGAAAGCTGGGGGTTGAATCTGATCATGGGAAGAAACTGCTACTGAGTTAGTCTGGGGGGGGGGGGGGGAAGATTGGGACTTGAACCACCATGGAATTTCTCTGTGTTTAGCTAGCATGGGGTGTGAGGTAGAAAAGTCGACAGAATGAGTGTTGGGGGAAAGGGGTTAATGGAACTTTATGAGAGAAATGGATACATACACTGCTGGGAACAGGGAGGAGACAATGGGAGAGAAGGTGATAGGGACAGAAAAGAGGCTATGACAGTCTTAGTGTCATGACCCTGTACAGGCCCTTCCACCAAGTTTCAGCAGGTCCCTGCTAGTTACTTTAAAACTATAAAATATAAAATTCCTCGGCAGAGATAAACACAAGTTTTCCTCACAACTCACCCCTCCGTCGCTACACCAGCAGCAGGCTAGCTCGCTGACCTCTCCAGATGATCCAAGGCAGCAGCGGCTCTCAGCCTTTCACTGCCTCTCAGTCTCAGCAGTCAGCACTCCAACGGCAGTCCAAATAACCAACGTGTCATGTACAGCACGTACTCCTCATCCGTGCTGCCGCGCGTGGGAACAGCTGGGCGGTGGCGGCGCCAAAGAGCTGTGCGCGCAGGAAGGCAGCACCAGCGCATGCGCATAGGCGCCGACGCGGTAAGTTTTATTTTTTTTTTAATTTAGATTTTGAAAAAGAACTGGACAGCAGCGCCGGGCATGGCGCCCTTGTACGCAGGCGCCCCCCTGCCGTGCTTACCCTGCTTACCGGGTTGGCACGGCCCTGATTGCAAGCAGGAGGCGCCTGACATTGTGTGTGGCTTGTCGATTGCGAACAAATCCTACCTGCTCAGCACTTATCAATTTAGGTAAGTATTGCGCGAGCCTCTCGGCCAGTATCCCCGCCAATAGCTTAATGTCAACGTTCAACAGTGATATTGGCCGGAAGTCCTCTGCTCTATTTAACTGCTTTCCAGGCTTTGGCAACAATGTAATAAGCGCGGTATTAGCATAAAGGGGGAAACTACCTTTACTGACCACCTCATCAAAATGTTCCAAAAGCGTTACTTGTGCCTCTAAAGGTAACATCTTGTAATACTCCCCGGAATACCCATCTGGTCCCGGGGCAGTACGTAGCTTTAATCGTTTAATTGCCTGTTGTAGTTCACCTATATTCAGGGGCGCATTAAGTATTGCCAACTCATCACATGACAACTTGGTAAGCCCTGCCTTATCTAAGTAATCCTGAATCAAGGGCACATTGGGCGCCTCACCAGAGGAATAGAGTGAGGCAAAATATTTAGTAAAGATGCTTCCAATTTCTTGTTGCGAGGAAGTGGTCTTATTTCGTTCATCTTGCAGTGTGGTCACCACCCTGGGCCCTCCCCAGTTCTTAACTACTCTAGCTAGTAACCGTCCCATTTTATTACTAAATTGCTGTAATTTAAATTTATAATAAATCGCCAATCTGGTTTCGTTTTCGTGTATTAAGGTGTTTAGGGTAATTTGTATTGTTTTCAGCGCTTCTAAGGTCTTAGGTGAAGGTCTTCGCGCATGCACACGCTTAGCTCTGAGGAACTGTTTTTCTAATTGTAAAATATTTACTGCTCTGCGCTTTTTTCCTTGCAGTACAATAGGCTATAATATCTCCTCTCAAAACTGCCTTCGAGGCCGCCCAAAACAACATGGGATCCACCTGTGCATGTTCCTTATTATGAAATGCGTAGTCTCCCCATTTACTCATCAGATATTTTTGAAAAGAGGGCTCCGTATACAAGTATGCTGGAAATCTCCATCCTGCCCCCCCAACTCTATCCCCGGGTGCCTCAAGATCCAACCACACCATAGCGTGATCTGATATTTCTTCCGGTCCAATATGAGTTGCCTGTACTTGGGAAAACATGGACCTCTCTACCAAAATATAATCTAACCGCGCTAGGGTACCATGGGCGCGTGATCTATGTGTGTAATCTTTTTCTCCTGGGTGCAGTGCCCTCCAAGCGTCTACTAAATTTAATGTTTTTGCAAGCATTTTCAGTTCTCCCGCCCTCTGTCCAGCATAATGTGTCGAAGTCGGATTTGAAGAGTCCTCCCTCGGGTCAAAAACTAAATTAAAGTCACCCATAACTAGTAACTTATCCATTCCCTGTTGAAGACAGCGGCTTCCCAAGGACTGGTAAAATTCCTTATCGCAGTCATTGGGACCATATACTCCAATCAACAAGAAACTAAAGCCCTGTACCCACACCCGCAATGTAATGGTTCTACCATGCCCTCCTTTCTCCACCACCGTTACTTTACAGGCTAACCCTTTACGAAAAAGGACCACTATACCGCCCCTGCACCCCTTAGAGTCCACGGCATAACACTCCCCCACCCAAGATCTCTGCAACTTAGCATGTTCCGCTGCACTAAGGCGTGTTTCCTGTAAGCAAGCTATATCGGCCTTATGCCTTTTAAGGGCAGTCAATATTTTATTCCTCTTTATTGGGGAAGTTATACCCCCCACATTCCAAGATATTAGTCTAATAGGCATATCTCTTTATTGTTATGGGTATTCCCACTGCCCCTGCTCTCTATATAAGTCAGGCATATGATTCTACAAGTGCCTAGTCCCAGCAAGACCTTCACCTTCCACATGTTTGTATGTTCCACCTGCAGAAACACCCGCGCGCTCCTAATGCTAAGAGTTAGGAAAGAGTCTCCCCTCCCCCCCACCCCCCTCCCATTCCTTAACCTCCCCTACCATACAGGTACCCTGCTTCATTCACCTGATCTAGTCAGACGTTGAAGCTAAGACCCCAGTGCACACTAGAGACCCCAAACTCCATATTACAATGAAACATTATATATCATACATACATTTTACTCATATAACTTTGAAGGGGATGTGGTCCCCACTGAACGCTCCTCCACTTTATCATTAAGTTCAATGTCAGACATCATCAAGAATTTTACTTTCTATTAAGCATTATTTTGCGGACTCCGGCGTGGTAAAGGTCTGCCATGTATTGTGTACATGAACTCTCAGCTGAGCAGGGTATTGGAGCGCAAAATGAACATTCTTTTGTACCAGCTTTGAACACAGCGCATGGTATTGCTTTCTCTTTTCCTGTACCAGTGTAGAAAAATCTTGGAAAATCAAGATGTTCCTATTATTGTATTTCAGCGAGTCGCGCTTAAGTTTAAATCCTTGGAGAATTTCAACCTTATGGCGATAATTTAAGATTTTTGCGATGACCACACGTGGGCGGGTATGATCTTCTGGTCGGCGGCCCACGCGGTGCGCCCGTTCAATCACTACGGGGCCCATCGTGTCTGTAAGTGCCAGTTCTTTAGACAACCAATTTTCTAGCCAGGTTTCTAGATTCCTTTCAGGTAGCGCTTCATCCAGACCCACAATCCGTATGTTATTCCTGCGCGCTCTGTTTTCATAATCATCAAGTAGATTCCTCTGTTCTTTTAGTTGGCAGCGCATAGTAGCAATATCCGGTCCAAATCCGCGCGAGTCATCCTCCACTGCCGAGACTCGCGTCTCCAGGTCTCCTACGCGGATTCCCATTCCATCCAACGCTGTCTGGTAAGACTCTAATTTGCTGGTGAGCGCTACCTACCTGGGTTCCCATGCTTTCTCAACCGCCGAAGTCAGTTGTGCTAGCTGGGTTTCTGTAAATGCGGGTCCGGTAGCCCCGGCCTCTTCCGCCATTTTAACTTCTCCGCTACTCGCTTTACTCCTGTCTTTCTTCTCCGACTTTTGAGCCATATCTGCCGGTAGTGTTGTTAAGTATTTTTCCATATAATGGAGCGATTCCGTCAGTTCCACCACGATATTTATCACTTTAATGGAGATTGGGGTCTCGGAGCTTCGGTAGCACGCTGCTCCCTAGCTCATGACGTCACCGGAAGTCCTATTCAGATGTTTTAATGTGTACTGTGGCCCTTATTTTAGAAGCATCTAGATGTCTAACTGGCAGCATTAAATGCCTGGAGAGACCCAGATACTTAAATGCCAATTTAGAGCAGGAGCGATTCAGACGTTGGGAAACCAACTACATCCAGATGGCAAGGGGATGTGGGGACAGGGAATAGTCTGGAAACGGCTACAAATGTGCATTGCCTGTTTCACATAGGTTGCGAAAAATAACCCTTGGGAAGAAAGGTTTAACTCCTTTAAGTTTCCACATTGAATGGGACATCTTCCTTGTTGTATTCTTCACATGGCTTTCAAGTGTGAGATTTCGATCAATGGTAACTCCAAGAATTTTCAGAGTGTCTGAAACGGGAAGGGAAAAGTTTGGTGTGGTTATAGTGGTGATTTTACTTATATTATGTTGTGATGAAAGTATAAGACATTGTGTTTTTTCCGCATTATTCCTAAAAATATACCTAAAATTTTTTTTTACTATGTGTTTTTGCCTTCGGTGCAATCTTTTCTCGAAGTCCCTCATAGCCTTCCTTATCAGAGCTTTGCATTTGACTTGACATTCCTTATGCTTTTTCTTATTATTTTCAGTCGGATCCTTCTTCCATTTTCTGAAGGATTTTCTTTTAGCTCTAATAGCTTCCTTCACCTCACTTCTTAACCATGCCGGCTGTCGTTTGGTCTTCCGTCTTCCTTTTTTAATACGCGGAATATACAGTGGGGGAAATAAGTATTTGATCCCTTGCTGATTTTGTAAGTTTGCCCACTGACAAAGACATGAGCAGCCCATAATTGAAGGGTAGGTTATTGGTAACAGTGAGAGATAGCACATCACAAATTAAATCCGGAAAATCACATTGTGGAAAGTATATGAATTTATTTGCATTCTGCAGAGGGAAATAAGTATTTGATCCCCCACCAACCAGTAAGAGATCTGGCCCCTACAGACCAGGTAGATGCTCCAAATCAACTCGTTACCTGCATGACAGACAGCTGTCGGCAATGGTCACCTGTATGAAAGACACCTGTCCACAGACTCAGTGAATCAGTCAGACTCTAACCTCTACAAAATGGCCAAGAGCAAGGAGCTGTCTAAGGATGTCAGGGACAAGATCATACACCTGCACAAGGCTGGAATGGGCTACAAAACCATCAGTAAGACGCTGGGCGAGAAGGAGACAACTGTTGGTGCCATAGTAAGAAAATGGAAGAAGTACAAAATGACTGTCAATCGACAAAGATCTGGGGCTCCACGCAAAATCTCACCTCGTGGGGTATCCTTGATCATGAGGAAGGTTAGAAATCAGCCTACAACTACAAGGGGGGAACTTGTCAATGATCTCAAGGCAGCTGGGACCACTGTCACCACGAAAACCATTGGTAACACATTACGACATAACGGATTGCAATCCTGCAGTGCCCGCAAGGTCCCCCTGCTCCGGAAGGCACATGCGACGGCCCGTCTGAAGTTTGCCAGTGAACACCTGGATGATGCCGAGAGTGATTGGGAGAAGGTGCTGTGGTCAGATGAGACAAAAATTGAGCTCTTTGGCATGAACTCAACTCGCCGTGTTTGGAGGAAGAGAAATGCTGCCTATGACCCAAAGAACACCGTCCCCACTGTCAAGCATGGAGGTGGAAATGTTATGTTTTGGGGGTGTTTCTCTGCTAAGGGCACAGGACTACTTCACCGCATCAATGGGAGAATGGATGGGGCCATGTACCGTACAATTCTGAGTGACAACCTCCTTCCCTCCGCCAGGGCCTTAAAAATGGGTCGTGGCTGGGTCTTCCAGCACGACAATGACCCAAAACATACAGCCAAGGCAACAAAGGAGTGGCTCAGGAAGAAGCACATTAGGGTCATGGAGTGGCCTAGCCAGTCACCAGACCTTAATCCCATTGAAAACTTATGGAGGGAGCTGAAGCTGCGAGTTGCCAAGCGACAGCCCAGAACTCTTAATGATTTAGAGATGATCTGCAAAGAGGAGTGGACCAAAATTCCTCCTGACATGTGTGCAAACCTCATCATCAACTACAGAAGACGTCTGACCGCTGTGCTTGCCAACAAGGGTTTTGCCACCAAGTATTAGGTCTTGTTTGCCAGAGGGATTAAATACTTATTTCCCTCTGCAGAATGCAAATAAATTCATATACTTTCCACAATGTGATTTTCCGGATTTAATTTGTGATGTGCTATCTCTCACTGTTACCAATAACCTACCCTTCAATTATGGGCTGCTCATGTCTTTGTCAGTGGGCAAACTTACAAAATCAGCAAGGGATCAAATACTTATTTCCCCCACTGTATTTGGCCTGGGCTTCCAGGATATTTTTGAACAGCATCCACGCCTGATGTAAAAGTTTGACCCTCACAGCCGCTCCTCTAAGTTTTTTTTCATCGTTCTTCTCATTTTATCATAGTCTCCTTTTTTAAAGTTAAACGCCTAATGTATTTGATTTCCTATGTATACTTCAAAGCTAATATCAAATCCGGTCATATTATGTTGTCATAATGAGCCAGTTGAAGATAACCAAAGAGATCAGCAGGTTGCAAATTATATCTGACACTGAGGTCCACAAAAGGTTGCACATGTCTATCATCTGAAAGCAATTGGGCCAAATAATGAATCCCTGAGGATCTCCAGCAGCGAATACTGCAGAGTCCGTGCCCACAGGGAAATCTGGATTATGTTGAATGGCCACAAATGGAGGTATTGAAGCTGAAAAGTGATGACATCTACAAATCCAATGCCAAGCAGCCCGTGCCGATCACAAAAATAGGGTACGATACAGCAATGGTGGAGAGCAACCTAGTGTAGTATGAAGTTGCCAGCTGAAATTAATTCTAGTAAAAAGGTTATTTTCTAAACATAACACAGAAAAATCTGTACCAGTCATTAATATGCTTCATAGCACAGGTCACCATAAGATACCGCAGATTCAGAAGACCCAGCCCTCCCATGGGGCTTAGGTTTTTTGCAAAATAGAAATAGGTAAACCGACCCATCTACCTTGCCATAAATAAACCTGCAAGAATACATGAAGGGTGTGCTCATCCCAAACCCTTTAATAGAGGAAGCGTCTAAAAAATATATAGCAATTTAGGCACCTGAATCATATTAAACAAAGCTATACACCCTGAAAGGGAAACAAGCATGCCAAAGCCCAGGCATCTGTTGAGTTGAAGACAACAGTGGTTGGACATTACAAACATACAATTCAGACAGATTAACTGAGATAATAAGCTCCGGGTACTTGTTTTGTTATTGTACATCGCTTTGATTTGTTGTGAAAGGCGGTATATCAAGTCTAAATAAACATAAACAAAATATACTACTCAGCCCAGCTAAAAGGGAAGGCCTTCTGCCTTGTATCACGAATCTCTGAGGAAGGCCTGGGATTTGGCCATTTTAAGCCAGAAACCAGTCTACTATAAGATGATAGGAGCAGGAGTAGTTGTGTAACCAGATTCTGAGGATCCGTCATAGTTAACAGCAAATCCTCTGCAAAAGCTAGAACTTTAATCATCTGTTGTTTGAATCAATACTCCCTTTAACTCTGGTGCACCCTTAATCATACACAATGAGTGAATGCCAAAGACAGCTGCACGGGGCAGTGGAAACAGAGATTAACCAAATGACTTCCTTGCCACAGTGAACTAGATAGGATCAATTCCACTCCTACTTATTTAACCTCCTTCAAGATTAGCCAGGAAAGAGGAGAACAGAGAACTGCAGCGCTGGGTTCTTATGACTAGCGATCACTGCACACTGTAAGCAGTGCCAGCCACCAAGATAAAGCAGCGCACGCTCCGTCATTAAACTTTTATTATCCTGAGAACGCTAGATCCCGCTAAGTCACACCCTGTGACATAACGTCAGCGACGCACGACGGAGGCCTCACAATTTCTAATGAGGACAAGATTTCTACGCAAATACGAGGTTCCGGGAGAATATTTTTCAATGTCGAATACAGTAATAGTCCTCTTTTAAAAAACAATACAGCAATAGTCTTCTTTCAAAAACAATTGAATTGACACCATAATGAACACCGCCAAACTGCTCCTAGCAATCTACTCCTTATCCCTGATTCACCTAACAATGACCACCCCATTCGCAGAAATCAACAATATACCCATACTAGTCAATAACCGAATACTGACCAAGCACACCTCATCACACCAAACCGACATTAACCAAGACAAAGGAAGAGAACCAACAAGCGCGCATCCTCAACAAAATGAAAAAAAAAAGGTCATAAAAAACCCACACAAACCAGGAATGGAGACCTAACAAAAGTCCACGTAACACCAAACACAGAAGACCCATACCAAAACATTCAAATTGGCTACGTCAATGCCAGATCCCTTGTAAACAAAACAACAATAATAGACTGGATCACGTCAGCGAAACTTGATCTACTCTTCATCACTGAAACCTGGATCCATGATCAGAAGGACCCTATCATCTTAAACCTATGTCCTCCAGGATATAAAATCACCCACTGGACCAGGAAAGAAAAAAGAGGAGGGGGTTTAGCGCTTATATACCGATCTCACTTCATGATGGAAACCACTGCCGAATCTATAACAAACCACCTCGAAATAGCCTCAATCAGAATTCACCATAAAAGCCTGCTCGACCACCTAAATTGCATTCTATTCTACAGACCACCATGCAACTGGAACGAAAGCCAGGTGGACTTCATGGACTTCGTCTCAAATACATGTATATCCAACTCCAGTACACTAGTATTAGGAGACATTAACCTTCACCTTGAAGACCCAAACTCTACCAACGCATGAGAATGCAAGGACGTCCTTCATCTGTGATCTTACATGGTCATACATGCAAACAACCCACGCAAAGGGTCATACACTCGACCTTTTCTCACACAAACTGTCCACTGATCAAAATCTAACCATAACACAACCTAGATGGACAGAAACACCATGGACCGACTATTACAAACTAAACCTATCCCTAAAATGGCGAAAAAGGGGCTCTCTTCACACACGAGAACACACAACTCGCACCACGAGAGGCCAAATAGACCCGGACACTTTCTGGCAACAGATATACAACAATGATTGGACAGCACAAATGGAATCCATATATTACCTCTCAGAATGGGACAAAAGATGCAGACACATACTAGACGAAATAGCACCCTTACAAACAAGAACTTCACGCAGACACAACTCGATACCGTGGTTCAATGAAGAACTGAAAAAACTAAAAACACAATCTAGGAACCTGGAACACGCATGGAAAAAAACAAAAAATGAACACACACTCAACGCATGGAAACAACTACAAAGGAAATACAAATAAGCAATAAGGCAGTCCAAAAGGTCGTACTACAAAACTAAAATTGGACCGGACTACAAAAACACGAAGAAATTATATCATCTCTGAACTAACTACTAGACACAATGCCGGTCACCACGACTAATACTGACATCCCATCCGCAGACAACCTTGCTAAATATTTCAATGAAAAAATCGTAAACCTACGCAAAACCCTACCTCAGAACCTCATGGACATAGATAAATTCATTAATGGTCTAGACCCAACTCATGGTGAATACCCTGCTGATCGAATATGGTCAAATTTCGCGCTCCTCAGCACCGACACAGTTACCCAGACGATTAAAAAATACTCCCGCTGCCACTGTCAACTGGACACGTGCCCCAGCTACCTAATACAATCTGCCCCCCATCGCTTCATAACAGATCTCACATCCAACTTAAACTTCATGCTTCAGAACGGTATCTACCCTAAAGAAAAAGGCAACATCCTGCTCACCCCAATACCAAAGGACACAAAGAAAAGTACAAATGACATTACCAACTACTGCCCAGTAGCATCTATCCCATTAGTAGTCAAACTAATGGAAGGACTGGTGACCAAACAACTCAATGACTATATAAGCAAATTCACTATATTACATGAGTCACAATCAGGATTTCGACCCCTACACAGCACCGAAACAGTACTACTTACTCTCCTAACCAGATTCAAGCAGGAAATAGCAATAGGCAAGAGCATTCTCCTCCTCCAATTTGACATGTCAAGTGCGTTCGACATGGTTAACCATAACATACTGCTAAGACTCCTAGATTATTTTGGAATCGGTGGTGGCATTCTCAAGTGGATCAAGGGTTTTCTAACCACAAGAACATATCAAGTGAAATCAAAAACAAACATATCGTCACTGTGGAAACCTGATTACGGAATACCGCAAGGATCACCACTGTCACCGATCCTTTTCAACCTTATGATTACTCCACTAACCAAGACCTTATCTACCCAAGGCCTTAACCCATTTATCTAAGCTGATGACGTTACATTATATATCCCCTACAAACATGATTTGGCAGAAATCAGCAACCAAATCGAGCTCAGCTTAAACGTCATGAGCTCATGGGCAAATGCATTCCAATCAAAACGCAATACAGAAAAAACACACTACCTCATCATCTCTTCCCAATACAATACATACAAACCCACAAACATTATCATCCCAGGATACACCCTCCCTATCTCAGACAGCCTGAAAATTCTCGGAGTAACAATTGACCGTAACCTCTCACTAGAGACCCAAGCAAAATCCACCATAAAGAAAATGTTTTTCTCAATGTGGAAACTCAAACACGTGAAACCATTCTTCCCGAGGGAAATATTTCGTAATCTGATACAATCAATGGTACTAAGCCACGCAGACTACTGTAATGGAATCTATGCGGGATGCAAGGATCAAATCATAAAAAAACTCCAGACCGCTCAAAACACAGCAGCCAGGCTTATATTTGGAAAAATACGTTTTGACAGCGCCAAACCACTCCGAGAAAAAGTGCACTGGCTACCAAAGAACGTATCACTTTCAAAATCTGCACGACTGTTCATAAAATAATTTACGGCGAGACACCTGGATGCATGACAGACCTTATCGACCTGCCAACCAGAAATACCACAAGATATGTATGATCTTACCTAAACCTCCACTACCCATCCAACAAAGGACACAAATACAAATCCACCTATGCACCCAGCTTTTCCTACTTAAGCGCACAGCTATGGAACACATTGCCAAAAGCAGTAAAAATGACGACCACCTAAATTTCCAGAAAGCACTAAAGACAATATTGTTCAGAAGAGCATACCCCACCAACCCAACATAAAAAAATACCTGGACACCTGTGACACAATATAACCAAAGACCGTAATGGACATTACCTGACTCTTCCTCCCCCTCTCCCTCTCCCCCAATTACCTACCCCCAATTACCTACCATACATGTACCTTATCTACCATAATATAATAATACCATGTAATAATATATAATACCATAATATCACCTTGTACTCATTGATATCTTGTATTTGTTCAGACCGATACCGGCTAACGCCGTTAAAGGTAATATGTAAGCCACATTGAGCCTGCAAAAAGGTGGGAAAATGTGGGATACAAATGCAACAAATAATAATAAGGGCTCCAGGGTAAGAACTAAAAGTAAAGGTGATAAAGTTCAACTCTGTTGCATGTCATAAAAAATGGGAAAAGAAGCCGTGCAGATACCATTCACAAGCAAGGCCGCTTGAGGTTCTGCATATAGTGCCTCCACTTCCCGGTGAAAACACCCAGAGGTGCCCACGTAGGTTAAAGTCTCAAATAAAAACGGCCATCTTACTTGATCAAAGGTCTGTTCAACATCTAAACTAGTCACTAAAAGTGGGATGTTCATCCATTTTCAGTACAACAGGGCCAAAAGCAACTTGCGAACATTTAAAACTGACTGATGTCCTTTCACAAAATCAGCATGTTCTTTATGAATAATTTCAGATAGGCCTGCTGCCAACCTACTACTACTACTATTTAGCATTTATATAGAGCTACAAAGCATACGCTGCGCTGCACAAACATAGAAGAAAGACAGTCCCTGTTCAAAGAGCTTACAATCTAATAGACAATAATAATAAAGCAAGCAAATCAATTAATGTGTAGAGGAAAGAGGAGAGGAGGGTAGGTAGAAGCGAGAGGTATAAGTGGTTACAAGTCAAAAGCAATGTTGAAGAGGTGGGCTTTCAATCTAGGTTTAAAGATGGTCAAGGATATGGGGCAAGACGTAGGGGCTCAGGAAGTTTATTCCAGGCGTAGGGTGCAGCGAGACAGAAGGAGCAAAGTCTGGAGTTGGCAGTAGTGGAGAAGGGAACAGATAAGAAGGATTTATCCATGGATTGGAGCGCACGGGAAGGGGAGTAGGGAAGGACGAGTGTGGAGAGATACTGGGGAGCAGCAGAGTGAATACATTTATAGGTTAGTAGAAGAAGTTTAAACAGGATGCGAAAATGGATAGGGAGCCAGTGAAGCGACCTGAGGAGAGGGGTAGTATGAGTAAAGCGACCCTGGCGGAAGACGAGACGGGCAGCAGAGTTTTGAACCGACTGGAGAGGGGAGAGGTGACTAAGTGGGAGGCCAGCAAAAAGCAGATTGCAGTAGTCTAAACGAGAGGTGACAAGGGTGTGGATGAGTGTTCTGGTAGAGTGTTCAGAAAGAAAGGGGCGGATTTTATGGATGTTGTAAAGAAAGAAACGACAGGTCTTGGCGATCTGCTGGATTTGAGTAGAGAAGGAGAGAGAGGCGAATATATGAGAGAGGACTTAAATGTCAACATTAATTAGAGAAATTGGGTGATAGTTCATGTGCTGATCCTGGGAGCGACCAGGCTTAGGCATCAAGCTTACCAAAGCAGTATTTTCATGGAGAGGAAACCATTGCTTCATAACAACAACCGCAATAACTGTAGGTGCAACATTTTATAATACCCATATAGCCATCCGGGCCTGGAGCTGAATGTAATTTAAGATTCTGATTATCTTTCTGCACCTCTTTGGCTGATATGGGATCACTAAGAGCAGTTTGAAATTCCAGGGGAAAATGAGGCATGCCCGACCATGCCAAATAGACTCTTATTGTAGCACAACAGTCCATAGGAACCTCTTTCTGAGCATAAAGCACTCGGAAATGAGCAACAAAAATTTCTACAATCTTTTTCATCATAGAAATTACTTGCCCCTCCGGTGTACGGATAGTACATGTGTAGCGGGGACCACCCCATGTTTGCATCACTTGAGCTAATAATTTCTTGGCCTTATTATGAAATAGAAAAAAATGTATGCTTCCTGTATAAAGCCAATTGAGATGTGCATTCATGAATATAAGAATTTAAGCTTTGTGAGTGGCTTGTAATGTGCCAAAGGCACTAGGGGTAGGGCAGGCAACATATGTTCTCTTAGCTGCTCCAAGGCCACGATCTCTTTTGCCAAGCGCTTCTTGTGAGCACTAATATAAACTATAATGACTCCCCGCATCACCGCCTTCCCAGCAGGCCAAAAAAGCTCGGGTTTGTTTGCATGCTGCAGATTATTGTGCTCAAACTCTTTCCACTGTTTTTGTAGGTAGACAAAAAAATGAATATAAGTAAGAAGGAAACCCCTAACCTGGCCTCTGTAAGAAGTAGGGAGTCGCTTCAAGATCTATCCAGAGCACACCATGGTCTGATACCTCTTCTGGCCCAATAGTGGCTGACACAACGTGGGGAAACAAACCACTAAACACCAAAATATAATCTAAAGGAGAAAGTGTGTGATGAACCTGAGATGTGTGTGTGTAATCCCACTCCTCAAGATGGAGGAGGTGCCAGGGGTCCAATAAGTTAAGGGCTGTAAAAAGGATTATAATTCACTGTCACAATCCACCAAACTAAGAGTGGATGATAAGTTGATGTGTATAAGTTGAGGGCAGTTTAGTGACTAAAGATAGTCAAAAATGCTGTGACCCTTGTATAAGTCGAGGTGGGGTTCCACATTGCTCCCCTCTCTATTCTTCCTCTCCAGTACCTCCCCTATCTTTCCCAACCCCCCCCCCCCCCCCCTTCCTATGGGCTTCACAGATGGCTAGCTGTTCGGTACTGCTGACACAGACCATTTACTTTGAATCAGCTGGGTCAGCAATGCCATGCTGCAGCTGCTAGTGCAGCTTTGTAAACGGAGGGGGGGGGGGGTAAGTCTTCAATTTTATTCACCACTCTCTAAACTTTGGCAAGATCACTAAAGCATAATGTTCTAGTAAATTATCTTCACAAATCACCCACCCTTCCTATTCAAGGAGAATGTTTTAATGAGGAATCAGTATTTCTCACAACCTACACACACTTCTGTTTTGCTAAAGAAAATCAGAATTCACTCACCAACTTTTTGCACACCAGTCTCAGTTAAGCTTCCGTTTTGAACCTACTGATTGATCCATCAGCCAATCAAATGGCTTTTAGCTGTTTCCAGGACTCCTGCCAGTTAACACTAGTATTTTTGTTTTGTGTGTGTGTGTGTTTTTTAGGGGCGTGTCAGGGGCAAAGAGTGGTTATTCCTGCCCATTACCGCACATTAACTAGTTAGTGTATGGATAATGCATGAGCATTTACCGCCTACAAAATAGGAGGTGGTAAGTTCTCATGCGGTAATATTTAAAAATAGCTGCGCACTAATGGCAACATTCGCACATGACCATTAATGGAAAAATAGAAAAAAATAGGGGTTTTTACAACTGCCGCAAAAATGGGTGTGCTAAGGCCTATTTTTACTGCAGCTTAGTAAAAGGACCCGGTGCCTGGGAAAATGGTAGAGGCTATTATTAAAAACAAAATTACAGAGCACATCCGAGGACATGGATTACTGAGACCAAGTCAGCATGGCTTTTGTGTGGGGAAATCTTGCCTGACCAATTTACTTCAATTCTTTGAAGGAGTGAACAAACGTGGACAAAGGGGAGTCGGTTGATATTGTGTATCTGGATTTTCAAAAGGCGTTTGACAAGGTACCTCATGAAAGGCTACAGAGGAAATTGGAGGGTCATGGGATAGGAGGAAATGTCCTATTGTGGATTAAAAACTGGTTGAAGGATAGGAAACAGAGAGTGGGGTTAAATGGGCAGTATTCACAATGGAGAAGGGTAGTTAGTGGGGTTCCTCAGGGGTCCGTGCTAGGACCGCTGGTTTTTAATATATTTATAAATGATTTAGAGATAGGAGTAACTAGCGAGGTAATTAAATTTGCTGATGACACAAAGTTATTCAAAGTCGTTAAATCGCGACAAGATTGTGAAAAATTACAAGAGGACCTTACGAGACTGGGAGACTGGGCGGCTAAATGGCAGATGATGTTTAATGTGAGCAAGTGCAAGGTGATGCATGTGGGAAAAAAGAACCCGAATTATAGCTACGTCATGCAAGGTTCCACGTTAGGAATTACGGACCAAGAAAGGGATCTGGGTGTCGTCGTCGATAACACACTGAAACCTTCTGCTCAGTGTGCTGCTGCGGCTAAGAAAGCGAATAGAATGTTGGGTATTATTAGGAAAGGTATGGAAAACAGGTGTGAGGATGTTATAATGCCGTTGTATCGCTCCATGGTGCGACCGCACCTTGAGTATTGTGTTTAATTCTGGTCGCCGCATCTCAAGAAAGATATAGTAGAATTGGAAAAGGTGCAGCGAAGGGCGACTAAAATGATAGCGGGGATGGGACGACTTCCCTATGAAGAAAGACTAAGGAGGCTAGGGCTATACAGCTTGGAGAAGAGACGGCTGAGGGGAGACATGATAGAGGTATATAAAATAATGAGTGGAGTGGAACAGGTGGATGTGAAGCGTCTGTTCACGCTTTCCAAAAATACTAGGACTAGGGGGCATGCGATGAAACTACAGTGTAGTAAATTTAAAACAAATCGGAGAAAATTTTTCTTCACCCAACGTGTAATTAAACTCTGGAATTCGTTGCCGGAGAAAGTGGTGAAGGCGGTTAGCTTAGCAGAGTTTAAAAAGGGGTTGGACGGTTTCCTAAAGGACAAGTCCATAAACCGCTACTAAACGGACTTGGAAAAATCCAAAATTCCAGGAATAACATGTATAGAATGTTTGTAGGTTTGGGAAGCTTGCCAGGTGCCCTTGGCCTGGATTGGCCGCTGTCGTGGACAGGATGCTGGGCTCGATGGACCCTTGGTCTTTTCCCAGTATGGCATTACTTATGTACTTATGTACTTATGACCCCTTCATTTTTTAAATGGACCCATTATCTTTTCATTGTGTAGAAAGAATTGAAATGATTGAAGTAATTCAAAGTGTTTTATTTCTTTGGGTGCAAATTCTTCTTTAGTGTTTCTTTAAGACTGCTTCAAGTAGGCAGAGCAGTTGTGATCACCTTAATGAGAAGCAACATTCTTCCCATCTTTTTTTTTTTTTACTGATCAAGACTGAATCAAGTCTAATAGTACTCAAGTGCAATTTTGTAGAGGCATGCACATATACAGGCACTAGACATTACATGGACATAGAGTGGGCTGTTTTATGAAAGCCCATTTGTGTGAGTAAATTATCACTCTACTTAAGGAAATGGCTATGAAAATTACACTCTAAGCCTCCTACGTGTTTTCAGTACTTTTGTTTGTTATAACTTTTTTCCTATGGTTTTTTATATTTAAATTTTCTATTGTTTGCTTGTATTTTATCAGGCTGTGGTTTGCAGTATATTAGGCAAAAGGTATTAAGTTTTAAGATTTTGTAATCTGAATAAAAATAATAATTTTGCATAAGACTGTAAGAAAAGGCATGCTGAGTCAGACCATAATCCTTCAAACCAGCATCTGGGCCTAGCCATGGATGTGCTAGGGTGGACCATGGCCATTCAGATTTGGAGTCTGGCCCACCCAATACGTGGCAGCCTCACAGAAGACTGAGAGGAAAACTGGAGGTAATAATAGCGTCTGCACTATCTTGTGACCACCCAAATTAATCACAAGGTCAAAAAATCAATTCTGGCTACCCTACTGCTTGTGTCTGCAATGGCCAACCGGCATCACAAGAACCCAGAAGGTGTCAAAAAGTAGATCTGTTTTCCATAACTCAATAACAGATAAGTAACCAATGTTTCTCCCAGATCTACTTGGGTAATGCATTTTTATGGACTTTTCTTCCAGGATCTTGGTCAAACCTCTTTTGAATTCCACTATGTTAATTGCCTTGACATGATCCTCCAACCATAGCAGCCATAGTTTCCACAGATTATGCCTTGTGTGAAAAAAGCTTTCTGCAATTTGTTTTCAATCTGCTGGTCAGTAGTTTCATGCAGTACTCTCTTGTACTATGCTTCATGATCACATGTCACTTAAAAAGGACAGTAAACCATTAGAAAATATTCTGGAGTTTATTAAAAAGACTAGGAAAAAAGGCCCGTTTCTGACACAAATGAAACGGGCGCTAGCAAGGTTTTCCTCAGAGTGTGTGTGTTTTACAGAGTGTGTGTGAGAGTGAGTGTGTGATACAGTGTGAGTGAATGTGTGAGTGTGTGTGTGAGAATGAGTGTGTGCCAGGGGCCCCCGCCCGCCCCCCCTCCAAGTTCCAGGGTCCACCCTCCCACCCACCCAGACCCAGGGTCTTTTCCCCCCTCCCTCCCAGTTTCAGGGTCCGCCTGGCCCCCCTCCAAGTTCCAGGGTCTGGCCCCCCTCCAAGTTCCAGGGTCCGGCCCCCCTCCCACTCACCCAGTTCCAGGGTCATTGCCTCCCCTCGCTCCCTCCCTCCCAGTTCCAGGGTAGTTGCCCCCTCTCTCCCCTCCCCCCTCCAGCCACCCACCTGCAACATCGCCCGCCCCCCCTCCAAGTTCCAGGGTCCGCCCTCCCTCCCACCCACCCAGTTCCAGGGTCTTTTCCCCCTCCCCCCTCCCTCCCAGTTTCAGGGTCTGCCTGGCTCCCCTCCAAGTTCCAGGGTCGTTGCCCCCCCCTCTCCTTCCCAGTTCCAGGGTAGTTGCCCCCTCTCTTCCCCCCCCTTCCCTCCAGCCACCCACCTGCAACGTTGTGAAGCTGACTCCGTGGCTTCACTGAAGTGAAGGGTTCGTAAGGATCGTTAGGTTCATCGTCCTGTAACCATCTCTCTGTCCCGCCCTCGTGCCTCTGATAGGTCCGCCGCCCTCGACTTCAAAACGTGATGACGTCGAGGGCGGCGGACCTATCAGAGGCGCGAGGGCAGGGCAGAAAGAGATGGTTACAGAGCGACAAACCTAGCGATCCTTACGAACCCTTCACTTCAGTGAAGCCACGGAGTCAGCTTCAGAACGTTGAAGGTGCCTTTTATTATAGTAGAGATATGCCTTGCACTTCAGAAAATATTCTGGAGTGGTTTTTTTCAGATATTCCTTGCACAGTTAGTTAAAGCAACATAATGAAAAGCAATAGTCTGATATACACATACTCCCTAGTTCTATGAAAGTTGCCAAAAATTTCATGTGCAAATTTGGGCATGCACCCAATTTGTATGTGCAATTTAATTAGATAATGAGCTAATTAGTTCCAATAATTGGCATTTTTACAAGCAATTATTGTCACTATTTAGAATTAATTGGGACTTACAACATAAGTTTAGGTGAGAGTAAAAATAAAAAATGGGGTTCAGAAATGGGAGGGGCATGGGCAGAATGGGGTGTTCCTAAAATTAGCACGTGTTATAGAATAACAGAGATACACGCCTAATTTAGGCACATATATTTGCCCCACTTTTCAGTTGGTGAAATGGCCGCACCTAAAGTTAGATGTGATTCCCCGGTGTAAGTGCTGTTCTATAAACTGTGCCTAACTGTAAGTGCGGCTTATAGAATAGTGCTTTTCTTCTGTGCCAATTGTTTGGGTGTCATATATAGAATGTAGCCCATAGCACCACTGAATATCCTTAAAGATTGTCTTGGCACTATATGGATTGTGTCTGGATGGTCTCTGGAATTATTAGGATAACGTTATTATGCTGCCCATCCTAACTGGGTATTCGGTGCTGGCTATAATCTGGATACAAGCGCTTCTCTGTCCAGATTTGTTTTTCACCTTGGCAGTCTGTGTTTAGATAAGAGGCCGACTGCCACAGCTAAATATTGGACAATTTCCTGGAGGAATAGTCCATAGCCTGGTATTGAGATGGACATGGGGGAAGCCACTGCTTGCCCTGGGATTAGTAGTATGGAATGGTTCTACTAATTGTGTTTCTGCCAAGTACTTGTGACTTGAATTGACCACTGCTGGAAGCAGGATACTGGGGAAGATGGACCATTGTTCTGACCCAGTATGGCTGTTCTTATGATGTGTAAATTTTCAGATATTATATTATTTGGCTGTGAAATTATATTTGCTGTAGCTTTAATTGCTGTCTCTTGATTCCAGTGCTATAGCCTTAAAATATTTTGTGTGGTTTTGTTTCTCAGTCAAGAATGTTACTGTTAATGAATGTTTCTTTCTTTGTTATATACCATCTGCTTTATAGAAATAATATAAAGGAGATTAAGGCTTTATAAACACATTCCAATACTGTATCATTTTCAGCTCCTCTCATTCACATGCATACTTCCACTTTGAAAATTAGTTTAAAATACATGGGTAAAAGATACTATGGTACTGTTTCCAAAAGTTTGACATTTTTCTGCCATAATGGAACAAAACCAAAACTTCTGGGGAAAAAATTAAGATGGTTTGTCTGGGCCTGTATCAAATAGAGCTGTACCAAATATTCGTATTTGATTCGATTTTACCCTAAATACATTATTTGTATTTGGCTGAATAGTGATTTAAATTTGAATATGAATAATCCAAGGCTTCTCTGTGATAAATCCTACTGAAATAAACACTTGATCTCTGATTTCATGTTGCTTCTTTTATTACTTTTTATGTTAAAGTTCAATGCCCTAACATATTCCACTAATTAGAAAAGAAAGACGGAACTCCAAAAGTCAGCCGGCCTGGTTGAAAAGTGAGGTGAAGGAAGCTATTAGGGCTAAAAGAAATGCCTTCAGAAAATGGAAGAAGGAACCGTCTGAAAATAACAAGAAGCAGCATAAGGAGTGTCAAAGCAAATGCAAGGCGCAGATAAAGAAGGCCAAAAGGGATTACGAAAAAAAGATAGCATTAGAGGCAAAAAAACATAGTAAAAAATTTTTTCGGTATATTAAAAGCAGGAAGCCGGCAAAAGAATCGATTGGGCCGCTGGATGACCAAGGGGTAAAAGGGGCGATCAAGGAAGACAAAGATGTACCGGAGAGATTGAATGAATTCTTTGCTTCGGTCTTCACCGAGGAAGATTTGGGTGGGATACCGGTGTCGGAAAAGATATTTCAAGCGGACGAGTCGGAGAAACTGACTTCACGGTAAACCTGGAGGACGAAATGGGGCAGTTCAGCAAACTGAAGAGTAGCAAATCTGGACCGGATGGTATTCATCCCAGAGTACTGATAGAACTGAAAAATGAGCTTGCGGAGCTACTGCTAGTGATATGCAATTTATCCTTAAAATCGAGCGTGGTACCGGAAGATTGGAGGGTAGCCAATATAACACCCATTTTTTAAAAAGTTTCCAGGGGAGATCCGGGAAATTATAGACCGGTGAGTCTGAAGTCGGTGCTGGGGAAAATGGTAGAGACTATTATTAAAAACAAAATTACAGAGCACATCCAAGGACATGGATTACTGAGACCGAGTCAGCACGGCTTTTGTGTGGGGAAATCTTGCTTGACCAATTTACTTCAGTTCTTTGAAGGAGTAAACAAACATGTGGACAAAGGGGAGCCAGTTGATATTGTGTATCTGGATTTTCAAAAGGCGTTTGACAAGGTACCTCATGAAAGGCTACAGAGGAAATTGGAGGGTCATGGGATAGGAGGAAAAGTTCTATTGTGGATTAAAAACTGGTTGAAGGATAGGAAACAGAGAGTGGGGTTAAATGGGCAGTATTCACAATGGAGAAGGGTAGTTAGTCGGGTTCCTCAGGGGTCTGTGCTAGGACCGCTGCTTTTTAATATATTTCTAAATGATTTAGAGATGAGAGTAACTAGCGAGGTAATTAAATTTGCTGATGACACAAAGTTATTCAAAGTCGTTAACTCGCGACAGGATTGTGAAAAATTACAGAAGGACCTTACGAGACTTGAAGATTGGGTGGGTAGATGGCAGATGACGTTTAATGTGAGCAAGTGCAAGGTGATGCATGTGGGAAAAAAGAACCCGAATTATAGCTATGTCATGCAAGGTTCCACGTTAGGAGTTACGAACCAAGAAAGGGATCTGGGTGTCGTCGTCGTCGATAATACACTGAAACCTTCTGCTCAGTGTACTGCTGCGGCTCAGAAAGCAAATAGAATGTTGGGTATTATTAGGAAAGATATGGAAAACAGGTGTGAGGATGTTATAATGACGTTATGTCGCTCCATGGTGCGACCGCACCTTGAGTATTGTGTTCAATTCTGGTCGCTGCATCTCAAGAAAGATATAGTGGAACTGGAAAAGGTGCAGCGAAGGACGACTAAAATGATAGCAGGGATGGGACGACTTCCCTATGAAGAAAGACTAAGGAGGCTAGGGCTTTTCAGCTTGGAGAAGAGACGGCTAAGGGGAGACATGATAGAGGTATATAAAATAATGAGTGGAGTGGATATATAAAATAATGAGTGGAGTGGAACAGGTGGATGTGAAGCGTCTGTTCATGCTTTTCAAAAATACTAGGACTAGGGGGCATGCGATGAAACTACAGTGTAGTAAATTGAAAACAAATCTGAGAAATGTTTTCTTCACCCAACGCATAATTAAACTCTGGAATTCGTTGCCGGAGAACGTGGTGAAGGTGGTTAGTTTGGCAGAGTTTAAAAAGGGGTTAGACGGTTTCCTAAAGGACAAGTCCATAAACCGCTACTAAATGGACTTGGGAAAAATCCACCATTCCAGGAATAACATGTATAGAATGTTTGTACATTTGGGAAGCATGCCAGGTGCCCTTGTCCTGGATTGGCCACTGTCGTGGATAGGATGCTGGGCTCGATGGACCCTTGGTCTTTTCCCAGTGTGGCATTACTTATGTACTTATTATTCGTATTTGAATGTATAATATTTCTCATTCATATTCAGCCAAATAGTAAAATATGCTGTTCAGTATAGTTATAGTTTCAAATATGACTAGGTTACAAAAAGGTGCCCTAAATGACCAGATGACCATGGGAGAGATTAAGGCATGACCCTCCCCCCCTAATCCCCCAGTGGTCACTGACCCCCTCCCATCCCCCAAAGATGTGACATTGACAGTACATACCAGGCTGTATGATAACTTCAGATATGATGGCCATTCCTGTTAGAGTAGCAAACTGGTCCCAAGAGTAGGCTAGTGGTCAATGCAGTGGACAGTAGAGAAGGTGACCCAGGGCTGTATCCTACTGCAACTGGTACACTTGTGCTGGAAAGTGTGAGCCCTACAAAAAGAACTAAATACCTGCTATACTTACATGTAGGTGAAACCTGCAGGCTTGAGGACTATTGTAGTGGTGCATAGTTTTTTTTTCTGTTATTGGAGGGCTCACAATACAGTATAAGGGGGTTACAGTGAAAGTTGTACTTGAAACCTTTTATGTGAAGTGCACTGCAATGCTCCCTAGACTGCCCCACTTCTCTGCTGGAATGTTTATTATTTGGTCTGTTTACTAAAAATGCTGGCTTCCAGACATCCCAAAGGCTTGGTTTTGTGCATTTTTTCCTAGGATTTATTTTTTTTTCTAATTATACTTAAAGACGCAATGAGCACAAAAACGTCTAGAAAATGACAATTTTCAAAACAAAAAAGATGATGTTTTTCTGGTTCAAAAATTTGTCACTCAATTTTTGGACATTTTTCACAAAATATCCCAAATTGGACTTAGATGTCATATCGAAAATGCCCCTCCGTAGGTTTTATAAATATGTGAGCAATTAGAAAATTACTATACCTGAATGTAATTCACCCTGAGAAGATGTGATTTCAAATCCAAATGTAAATAATAAAATAAATTATGTGTTTGTACAATGTTGCATTAATTAGAACACGTGTAGGGGCATTTTCGAAAGGGACATTCAAGTTTCGATTTGGACGTCCTTGCAAAACGTCCCAATCCAGGGGTGGGGAAACCCATATTTTCAAAACAAGATGGACGTCCATCCTTCATTTCGAAAATACCGTCGGGGACGTCCAAATCCTTAAATTTCACAGTCACTAGATTTGGACGTCCCTAGACATGGTTGTTTCTGATTTTCGGCGATTTTCTAAACCAAGGACGTCCATCTCAGAAATGACCAAATGCAAGCCATTTGGTCATGGGAGGAGCCAGCATTTGTAGTGCACTGGTCCCCCTGACATGCCAGGTCACCAACTGGGCACCCTAGGGGGCACTTCAGTGGACTTCATAAAATGCTCCCAGGAACATAGCTCCCTTACCTTGTGTGCTGAGCCCCCAAAACCCACTACCCCCAACTGTATACCACTACCATGGCCCTTATGGGTGAAGGGGGGCACCTACATGTGGGTACAGTGGGTTTGTGGTGGGTTTTGGAGGGCTTGCTTTTTCCTCCACAAACGTGAGTCACTTTTATTGTGGAATTGTTTTATTATCATTAATTTGAAAATTATTAAACACTATTTATTTTAAATTTCATTTTGGTTCCAGTTTTTGGATAGCCTGGTTCATATTCCCACCTTTTTTATTTTCATTTTACGCTCCGTGGGATCTATTGAGTTCTCCATGTAAGTGGATTCTTTTTAGACTCCTTCACAAACATAACAGGTGTGTGGGGGGGGGGGGGGGGGGGGCGGTGCTGGGGAGTAATGGGAGGTCATCCCTGATTCTCTCCTGTGGTCATCTGGTCATTTAGGGCACCTTTTTGTGCCTTAGCCGTAATAAAAACAGGTCCGGGTGAAAACGTCCAAGTGCTCGTCAGGGGCGTCCTTTTTTTCGATTATAGGTCAAGGACGTCCAAGTGTTAGGCACGCCCAAGTCCCTGCGACGGACTGCAGTTGGAGATGATCGGCTTTTGATTATACCGATTTGGACATTTCTGTGAGAAGGACATCCATCTTCCTATTTTGTCGAAAGATGGGTGTCTTTCTCTTTCAAAAATGAGCCCAAAAGGGGCCCTTTTATTAAGCTGCATTAAGTGCTAATTCCCCCTTAACACAGGAAAAATGGCGTCACGCAGGATGCACTAATGCGTTCTACGTTAGTTTTGTTATTTGTGGGTGCTAAGAGTGTGGTATTTGTTTTATGAAACATTTTTGGAGGAGTCATGTCAGGGTGAAGAATGGGCATGGAAGCGCTATTCAGCTGGTGCTGACATCGATGTGTTAACTGGTTAGTACATCCATAACGCAGGAGCCCTTAGCGCCTCCTAAATAGGAAGTGGTAAGTGTTCCTTCGTTAATTTGTTTTAATGGTTGCGTGCTAATTCTAATAAAGCCTATTTGTTGAATTTTGGTCTTGTGCTTATCTTTTTCTATTTATGGCTGCACTAGAAATGGGCTTAATGCATGGGAAAGTCCCACATTAGGGCATGCTAAGTCCATTTACTAGCGCAGTTTAGTAAAGGGCCCCAGAGGAACTTCTCCATGGTGGCGAAGCAGGAAGAAGCGCTTACATTGTTTATAGAATCGGAGCCTCATGCACCCTTTAGTTCTTCTTAGTTTTTCTGCCTCTTTGCCATTTTTATTCTTAGTGAATTGTGCTTGTTTAATTTTTAGGTCATCTTGAAGGACCTGGAAGTGCTGGCTGAAATTGCCTCATCCCCAGCAGGGCAGACAGAAGACCTAGGTCTGTGCGATAGCCCTGACATGAAACTCGAGCAGCCAGAGCTGCAAATGCCTGTGGCACCAAAAAGCACATATCTCAGCCCCTCAAGTAAGTCTGATTATTTTTGTACTTTCGCGATCATTGCAGTTCTGGTTTGGAAATGACTAGTCGTGTTACAGTTGTTTATAGTCATGCCTGATGATGATTGCGGACTTCAAAAACAAATAGAAAACCTCAACTTATAGTGGTCAATTTTCAAAAGCCATTTATGTGGGTAAATAGGTGGTTGAAACTCGCCCACCATTTCCCCAGACAATAATATACATGGGGATCCACAATGTATTTATGTTTCCCTGCAGGATAAGTAAATGGGCTTAGGTTAGTGGACAACATTCATAGTTTTGCTTTTTCAAACCAAACAGTTTTATTTTCCAGGGGAAAGATAGTATATTCACTAGAAACTGTGGAACTCGGCACTGTTTCAAATATGGCATATTTTACTTCACTTTCCTATGTTGCTTGCCTTGACAAGTGGTTCATTACATAACTGGAACAGCTAACACTATGCTACAGAGCTAAAGGTTTTGAGTTGGAGTTCTTTTTCTTCTTCCACATATGCTTTTATATTTGAATGTAAACCACTCTGATTTTTTGAAGGGCGGTATATCAAGTGTAAATAAACTAAACTGTGTTGGTTTTCCACAGTAGCTCTCTGGTATTGCACACTGACACTGGCCAAAACTGTTGCATACCAGCTCCAGTCGCCACTGTATCTAAGTGGCACCACTATCTGTATGCCGTAGTGTCTCTAAATGCTTCTGATATTACAGAACTGCTTCGATGTAGACATATAGCCTAATAGTCTATTTGTCTACATTGAAGCAGTTCTGTAATATCACAAGCTGTCCAATACAATTAAAAGGTGCAAAATTGCAACAGAAGCAGCTAGCTGAGAGCGAGCACAGAGATCCTGAGGTTGCTGGTTCAGGTCCTATTGGAGCTTGCCACCAGTAGTGCACAATGGTACAAACCAGCCGTATTCTGCTATACCATCTAGCTCTGGCTGTTACCAACAATAGTTAGCTCCAATGCACAGGCACACCAGCCAGTTCTTGACACTCTCAGCTAGAAGATAGTTCTGGCTTAGGCATTAGACAGCTGATGTGGCTTCTAAGTCACATTTAGCAAGCAACCTTTTAGAGTTAAACTTCTTTTTGGAGAAGTTCTAGAGAAGTTGGTTAAATACCTAGGAGACTTCAAGTCTCAGAGATTGCCAGAGGACAAGCCTAAAGATTCTTTTAAATCTTCTCTGTCTCATCTTAGGTTTCATGAGGTCAAGTGCTACAGACCAGACAAATCTAGCATTCCCATGTCCAACAAAGACAAGCCTTCTTTCGAGGTGACAGAAAGCACTCGGATTCCAAGTCCATGTCTACCAGTGCCTTCCACGCCTCCCAATGATGGGGTCTCTGTTCACTCCTCAGTTTTCATCATAGCAGCACACCTCTCCAGGTTCCATGAGGAGTGGACCACAATTACCTCAGACTAATATGTCTCTTGGAAATAATAAAACAGGGTTACAATGGAGTTCTCCCATTCCATTGCAGATTTTTTTCTTGGAATCTCTATTCAAAGCTCCAGCCAGATATCAAGCAGTTCAAGACACCTTGCAAATGCGTCTTCATTTAGGCATAGTACAGCGTCTCCACGAATGTGATTGGGGAACGGAAAGTTATTCCATTTACTTAGTAGTTACAAAGAAGGGGGATTCCTTCCACCTGGGTTTGGATTTCAGAAGAGTCAACAGAGTGTTAAAGATTCAACATTTCACAAAGGAAACATTACAGTCTGTAATAGTTTCAGTCCAGCAGGGAAAGTTTGTAACCTCCCTCTATCTCAAGGAGGCATACTTTTATATTCCCATTTGACCTCCCCACAGAAGATTTCTGTGATTTGTAATCGTTGGGAGAACATCAATTATGGCAATGCCATTCAGCCTTTTTGTATCACCAAGAGCATTTTTCAAGGTCATGATAGTAGTGGCAGCCTCCTTTCACAAGGACAGAATTCAGGTTCATCCATATCTTGATGACTGGCTGATTTGCATCTCTACCTATCAAGAAAGTCTGAAAGTTTCATTCAAGATAGCTGCTCTTCTTCAGTCCTTAGGTTTGATAATCAGTTTCACCAAGAGTCAGTTGTTTCCAGCACAAATCTTGGAGTATCTTGTAGTGATATTCAACACAGTCTTAGGGAAGACATTTCTTCCTGTTTCTCATCAGCAATAGATTCACACTCAAGTCAGGATTTACTTTCCTTTCCATGTCCCAGGGTCTAGAAATATGTTCAAGTTCTGGGTACATTGGCCTCTACCTTGGACGTTCTTCCATGGGCCAGATTCCACATCGAACCATTTCAGTGGTCCCTTCTTAGTTGTTCGCCTCCATTTCTCTTAGACCCTCCAAGCCAAACTCAGCCTCAACTGGTGGATTCAGTGCAGATTTCCTCTGACAATTCAGAATTGGTCCGTTGTCACAACAGATGCCAGCTTATTGGGCTGTGGAGCTCTATGTCTGCTTCAATCAGTCCAAGGCCGATGATCTCCAAACGAAGCCTCTTGGTAAATCAACTGTCTAGAGCTCAGACCATTCAAAAAGCCTTGATTTCCTTTGCTCATTGTCTTTGAGGGAAGCTATTGAAGATTCTCTCAGGCAATATGACAGCAGTTTCTTATGTCATCAGGCAGCTGAGAACCAAGTATTCATCTAGCCACAAAAGCAGAAATTCTGTTCTGCTGGGCTGAGATCCATATTCCTCTAGTTTCAGCAGCTTCTATTAGAGGAACTCCAAATACTCAAGTAGATTTTCTCAGCAAACTTTCTCTGGATCTGGGAAAGTGGCAATTATTGACAAAATCATTCTATCTGATTATATCATGTTTGGGGAGTACTGGGGATAGATCTAATGGCATCCAGGAAGAATGCTGAAGTCCACAGATTCTTCAGCCATTTGGAAGGATCCCAGTGTGGAGGGTCTGGATGCTCTTCTACAACAGTGGCAAACAGACCACCTTTATTTTACCTCTGTGGCCAATGTTAAGCAGGAAACTTCTCGCATTGCTCATCATCCAGGGAAAATGATCCTTGTAGCTTTGGATTGGCCAAGGTGTCTTTGGTACACAGATCTGATGCTGTTGAAGATTGATACTTCACTGTCTCTATCCAGTTACAGAGGCCGCCTGATTCAAGGTCCATTTCATCCCTCCCTGTTTGGTCTTACAGCATGGCTTTTGAAAGGTCATGCCTAAGGAAAAAAAGGTTACTTGGAGGAAGTCCTTGCTGTCCTTCTGCAAGTCTGAAAAAGATCTACTTCTACTACATATGCTTGGGTATGGAGAACCTTTGAATCTTGGTGTTCAGAAAGAAACCTTATCTCATTTATTGTCACTTCCACAAATTTTAGCCTTTCTTCAAGAAGGGCTTAAGAAATATCTTTCCTTCAATTCCCTCAAAGTTGAGGTAGTGGCTCAGGCTTGTTTTTGTGATCGTATCTAAGTGTCTTATGTGGCAACACATTCGGATGTTGTACGTTGTGTGTGGGGTGTTAGTCACTTTAGACTTCCATCTAGACAGGTCTGTCCTAAATGGAACTTTAATATCATTCTTAAGGCCCGTTTAAAAAAAACAACACTTTTTTTAACCCCTACATAAAGCTACTGTTTAGCATGTTCGCTTTATCCTCATCACTCTCCACGTAGCCATTCTCAGCATCTTTTAGTCTTACAATTCCATTCCTTTCTCCAATATATCTGAAAAAGGTGTTGCCACCTCTCTTTATATCTTTAGACATTTTTTCTTTCGCCTGCACTTTTGCTAGCCATATTTCTCTCTTCACTTTTTTGTATTAAATCTATTAATCTTTTCCGTAAACCTCTTGTTACCTTCTTTTGTATTTTTTGACCGAAGCCTCTTTTGCTCTTATGTTTCTCTTGTTTTTGTTTACTTTCTTTGTATAAAGATCCGTTGCCATATTTATAGCAGCATTCAGCTTGGACCACTTTGCTTCCACTTCACCTATGCCTATCCATGCCATCAGCTCCTTCTTCAGGTATTTCCCCATTTTAACAAAATCAGTATGTCTGAAATCTAGTACTTTGAGTTTTGTGCATCTACACTCTGCTTTTGCTCTTAGATCAAACCATATTGTGTGGTGATCACTATTGCCTAGGTGGACACCCATCCGCACATTGGAAACACTTCCTCCATTAGTGAGCACTAGATCCAGCATTGACCCTTCCCTCATGGGTTCCATCACCAATTATCTGAGCAAGGCACTTTGACAGGCATTCACGATATCTCTGCTGTTGAGCACAGATGGGAATTGCAGTAGATGACTGAATTGTAAGCCTCCAAAAATAAGTTTGTAAAAAGGAGGCTGTTCTGTGACTAAAAAAAATTAGACCTCCAGAGTATAATTTATATGACAAATATATACGTTTAAAATGGAGCTTAGAAAATTAGCCCCATGTATAACTATGATAACAGAATAGTTCTGCCACACATACCCCTAAAGCAAAGTGGGAGTCTTCTTGTTCTTTTCTTTCTACATTTTATCACCAGCACTATGGAACTTGCTTCCTCAGCATCTCTAGCTGGAGAGATCATACATGTTTTTTCAGACCTCCCTTAGGACCTACCTCTTCCAACTTGTGTTTGATTCTTAGTCATTTTAGCTGGGTTCCTGTGATGGGAAGAGAATTAATTTGTGATTTTGTTTTTGTGTGAAGTTGTTTGTGAAGAGATTTTACTTGCAATTTGATGGATAAGTGAATAATTTCCTTGCTCTCTGTGAGTGTCACGTATGTGGCCGTGCCCCCTCTCAGATTCACCTTATTTCCTGTGGTCAGCTTCTGAGCTGGCTTCTGTCTATTCTTTGTGAGTTAGTTCTGTCTCTGTGTGCTGGCTGCATTAGATTGTCTGTGTGCTGTCACCCGTTCCAGATTTCAGCGCAGTCCGGTCCGGATCTTCCAGACTGCCAGACCTGCTTGTTTTGTTTGAACCTGCACAGCACACTTAGTTGCCTGGTGATTGTTGCAGCTGAGTCTCAGCTGCTGCTGGGCTTATTAGCCATTTTGAAACCTTTCTGCTTTGCCTTTGCATTGCGTCTAAGGCCCTGGTATGTTGGTGCTTTTGCACTTCAGCCTGAGTTTGTTTCCTTGCTCTAGTTCTTGCCTGAAGTCTTGCCTGTTCTAGTTAGTCTGTGTTTAGTTTAGGGTATTGCTTGTTTACTGTATTGCTTGTTTCCCAGTCTTGTGTTTTGTTTGTATGTCTTTGTCTAGTTCTGGGTTTATCTGTGTTCCCTGCTTCAGTGGCTGCTTGCAGCTTTCAGTTCAGTCTCCTGTCTAGCTGTGTTTGTTCCCTGTTTCAGTTGCTGCTCGCAGCTTTCAGTCCTGTGCATTAGCCTATCCTTTCCCTGCTTTGCTGCCCCTGTGCTGCCTAGCTGTTATCCAGTCCTGCCCTGTCCAGTAAGTCCTGCCGGCCACCTGAAGCCTTGAGCCCAACTCTTGGTGAAAAGTGGCCAGGTGCAGGTGAAGCCTAGCTGTTTGTCAGAGATCTGCCCTGTCTCTAGCGTGGGATGGTTTTGCCTGCCACTGCCGCTCCTCGGCAGTGGTCCAAGGGCTCACAAACCCAGTTTCCAGCTTTGAAAACGTGACAGTGAGTATGTTGGGCTGTGTGGTTCTTTCCTATCAGTATATTGAATTTCTTTAAACCATTTCGACTTGTTTGGCAAATGGAAGCGGTATATTAAACCAATAAACAATAAGTAATTGTCTTTTCAGGATTCAAGACTAATTTATGTGAGTGCAGTCAGTGAGATAAGGCTGTTAGGCACTCTGATAACAAATGTGAGAGGCGAAGTTGGATAAAGTAAAAGGATATGTAGTAGGTAGTAGAAAGCTCTAATATTGTGGTCCTGGACAACTGTTGCCTGCGGACTAAGAAAGATGCTGAAAAGTAAAAATTTATACCTACTTGAGAGCAAGCATAATGTTTACACCTTTCATCTAGGTGCATTTTCATGTTTGGGGTGCCTACTCTGCATAAATATGAAATTGGCATCTTCCTGTCTGATTAACCTAAGTACCTTACTCTCCATATATGTACACATGTATATTATATAAAATTCACACATAAATCTCAAACTCCACTCTTGCACTTCAAAAATTACAATAGTAACATAGTAGCATAGTAGATGACGGCAGAAAAAGACCTGCACGGTCCATCCAGTCTGCCCAACAAGATAATTTCATGTGTGCTACTTTTTGTGTATACCTTACCTTGATTTGTATCTGCCATTGTCAGGGCACAGACCGTACAAGTCTGCCCAGCACTAGCCCCGCCTCCCAACCACCAGCCCTGCCTCCCCCCACCAGCTCTGCCATCCAATCTCGGCAAAGCTTCTGAGGATCCCTTCCTTCTGAACAGGATTCCTTTATGTTTATCCCACGCATGTTTGAATTCCGTTACCGTTTTCATCTCCACCACCTCCCGCGGGAGGGAATTCCAATTATCCACCACTCCCTTCGTGAAAAAATACTTCCTGACATTTTTCCTGAGTCTGCCCCCCTTCAATCTCATTTTATGTCCTCTCGTTCTACCGCCTTCCCATCTCCGGAAAAAGTTCGTTTGCGGATTATTATTTGTGAAATATTTGAACGTCTGTATCATATCACCCATGTTTCTCCTTTCCTCCAGGGTATACATGTTCAGGTCAGCAAGTCTCTCCTCATAAGTCTTGGAACGCAAATCCCATACCATTCTTGTAGCTTTTCTTTGCACTGCTTCTATTCTTTTTACATCCTTAGCAAGATACGGCCTCCAAAACTGAACACAATACTCCAGGTGCAGCCTCACCAACGACTTATACAGGGGCATTAAAACGTCTTTCCTTCTGCTGGTCACACTTCTCTCTATACAGCCTAGCAACCTTCTAGCTACGGCCACTGCCTTGTCACACTGTTTCATCGCCTTCAGATCCTCAGCTACTATCACCCCAAGATCCCTCTCCCCATCCGTACATAACAGACTCTCACTGCCTAACACATACGTCTCCCATGGATTTCTACTCCCTAAGTGCATCACTTTGCATTTCTTCGCATTGAATTTTAAATTGCCAAACCTTAGACCATTCTTCTAGCTTCCTCAGATCCTTTTTCATGTTTTCCACTCCCTCCCAGTTGTCCACTCTGTTACAAATTTTAGCAATGAATATACCTACAAACACATTGCATAAAAGCAGGGGCAACCTTGCATTGCTCCTGTTTTACATATGTATACCCGGGAGCAACTGTAGAAGAACCTGTTTCTGTATATAAAATATGCATTACATGAGGAAGAATCTTTTACATACTAAAGGCTAGATTTACTAATGTGTGTTTTATTCATTAATGCAGGCCCCCACTGTTTTCTCTGGGTCTATATACTAATTAATTATGTTAAATCAAGATGTAGTAATGCATTAAAGTTGGTTACTAAATCTAGCCCTAAATTTTTGCCTGCACAACTTGAATTGCACAAATAACTTTCCTAAATCTTGGCAGATTTTAAGGCACAAATCTCTGTGATGAAAATCTTGTTAACTAGGCAACTGTATCCAGTTATTTTTATGTTACTTTTCAACTTGCATTTCAAAGGTATTCTACAAATTAATAGTAAGACAGGTCTTTGGCTTCAATAGTTAATTAAAAATAAAATTAAAGGGAGCAGGAGGGAAGGAGAAAACAAAAAGAAAAAATGAGTAAGGGCAGTCAATCCTGGCATTAGGCAAGGTTATGATAGAGTAATAATTAAAGCCATTAAGGTAGTAATTATATAAGGTCATTCTCCCATGTGTGTGGTGATATATGCACTTAAATGACTTCTTATAAAGTACCAACTTGTGTAGAAATTTGTGCCTTGACATGATAATGCATGCTTTGCTGCTATACGTGGAGGGGCATAATCGAACGGAAACGCCTATCTCCATGGGCGTTTATCTCCGAAATCGGGTCCGTGAAGGGGCGGGCCGAACCGTATTTTGGAAAAAATGGACATTTTTGAGCTGGGCGTTTGTTTTTTTTAGCGATAATGGAAACTAAAAACTTCCTAATCCGAGCCATTTGGTCATGGGAGGGGCCAGGATTCGTAGTACACTCGCCCCCTGTTATGCCAGGACACCAACTGAGCACCCTAGGTCAGTGCGGTGGACTTCAGAAAAAGCTCCCACATGCATAGCTCCCTTACCAAGGGTGCTGAGCTCCTAATCCCCCTCCCCCAAACCCACTACCCACAAATGTACAACACTACCATAGCTCTTAGGGGTGAAGGGGGCACCTACATGTGGGTAAAGTGGGTTTTGGAGGCCTCCCATTTACCAGCACAAGTGTTGCAGGTGGGGGGGGGGATGGGCCTGGGTCCACCTGGCTGAAGTGCACTGCGGTACCCACTAAAAGTGCTCGAGGGACCTGCATACACGCAGGCCTCTAGGACTTGTTGCTGCTATATAACATTGGCACACCAGTTGACACCTGAAGACTAATCTCTCCAAAAACGTCCTTTATTGGAATAACCGCCTTTACTCACAGTTAACTGCAGATCAGAGGTTGTGCCCCACTGGCAACGAGTCTCCCTGGTACTGAGATGAGCAGTAGGTCAGAGCTGGCAGAATGCTGTACAATGCCCTCTTTCAGCCACATTCAACGTAAGAACTAAGTTCTGTAACGTGGCTAACACAGGAAAGGGAACTAAAACTGGCTTACAAAAATGGCCACTACCGCATGGACTACAACAGGAAACACAACAGGGCACACTCTGACCCAGTAGGCAGGGGAAAAGCACCATGGGAGAAGAGCCTACCAACTACCAACATTGTGAGACTGTAACACAAGCTAATGAAATCACGGAGCCCAATACCCTACACCCACCACAATGCAATGCTGATTTCACCCTGTACTGCACCCGAGAGCCACATCTGACCCAGGAAAAGGCTGTGAGAGGATCGAACACATTCTGCTGTCATGGAGGTGGGTACGGCATTTGAGGCTGGCATACAGGGTGGAAAAAAAGTTATTAAAGTGGGGTTTTTTTTTGGTGGGAGGGGGTTAGTGACCACTGGGGGAGTCCGGGGAGGTCATCCCCGATTCCCTCCAGTGGTCATCTGGGCAGTTGGAGCACTTTTTTGGGACTTGTTCATGAAAAAAAAGGGTCCAAAAAAAGTAACCCAAAATCGCGGTAAAAACACCTTTTTTTTCGATTATCAGCTAAAGACGCCCATCTCTCCTCGGCTGATAACCACGCCCCAGTTCCACCTCCGACACGCCCCCATCAACTTTATTTGTTTCCGCGACGGAGTGCAGTTGGAAACGCCCCAAATCAGCTTTCGATTATACCGATTTGGGCGCCTTTGCGAGACAAACGCCCATCTCCCGATTTAGGTCGCACTATAGGCGTTTTTCTCTTTCGAAAATAAGCTGGATAGTGGTGTAGTGTGGGCAGAGTTAGCAAGTATGTGCGTAAAGTATGTGCCTTCATACACAGCTCTTCTGTAAGAGAGTTCATGATTTCTCTACTACGTGTGCTGGTATTTTATAGAGACAACCTTATAAAATAGCAACTCTATAGGTGCTTTCTCATGATGGCCTGTTATAAAATTACTCACTAAACATCTTCACCCATCCCATGCCTCAGGAGTAGTAACCACATTCTTCTTAACATATGGAAAGGGACACATTTATGGGACCCATATTATGTACCTTATGGTGGTAATTTTTGAGCATGGGTTGCTAGCTTGTAATTTGTACCCATGAGATGTCAAGTAAAGTTTTCAAAGGGAGGCTTCCTGTGAAGGATCCTTTGCCAAAATGTGTGTGTGGGGGGGGGGGGGGGGGGGGGGAAGCAAAGAACATGGATACTTTTGCTGGTGCTGTTTATGGGGTAATATACTCAAATTAAAAAAAAAAAAAAAAGAAGTTGAGGGCTAATTTTATAACAGAATATCTATGTGAGAAGTCCAAAAAGGAGCCTATATAACTTTATAAATAGGACTTAAGATAGCAGGCAAATTTACACGTGCTATATAAAAGTTTTCAGTCTGTGTGTACTATACATGTATACTGGTATATTTTATAAAATTTGCAAGTGCATCAGAATTCCACCTGCATTCAGCCCAACTGTACCCCTGGGCATTCCTACATGCAGATTATGTAACATAAGCACTCTTTTTCCATGTATGTAGTCGTGCAATTGTATAAAAGTCCTATTCTCTGTTTTTTTTCTTGGTTTCAATTTCAACAAACTATGAGACACACAAAGATCAATTTAATCAGAAATGCTCTCTAAATTTGAGGGGGGTTGCACTATATGTTAAAGAGGGAATTGAGTCAAACAAAATAAACATTCTGCCTGAAAACGATAGCAGTGTGGAATCATTATGGATAGAAATTTCATGTATTAAGGGACAGAGTATTCTTGTAGGGCTCTACTACCATCCGCAATGACAGAACAAACAGACAGATGAAATGTTTACTGAAATTAGCAAAGCTGGCAAATTGGGCAACAGTACAATACCTGGTGATTTCAATTACCCCAATATTGACTGGATAAATTTTACATCTGTAAAATTCCTACAGTAGATGTAATAAATGACTGCTTCTTCGAGCAACTGGTCCAGGAACCAACATGAAGGGGAACCATTTTAGATCTAGTTCTTAATGGCATAGAGGTCATAGTACAAGAAATAATGATGTTTGGTCCACTGGGAAACAGTGATCATAACATCATCAAGCTTGAGCTACTATCTGGAAAGAAGCCACAAAGGAAATCTACTGTAGCAGCATTTAATTTTCGAAAGGGTGACTATGATAAAATGAGGAAAATTGTTAAAAAGAACCTAAAAGGATTGGCTGCAAAGCTTAGGACATTAAATCAAGCATGGACGTTGTTTAAATATACCATCTTGGAAGCCCAGACCAGATGCATTCCACATATTTACAAAGGTGGAAAGAAGAAAAAACGACAGCCAAGCATAGTTAAAAGGTGAAGTGAAAGAGGCTATTAGAGCCAAAATAATGTCTTGCAAAGAATGGAAAAAGGACCCAAATGAAGAAAATAAGAAGCCCCAGGGAGTCAAACCTGCCACCCCCAGGATCCCAGGCCGCACCCCAAACCATTATTCTATGCCTCCAGAAGCCAGAAAAGAGGTGACAGGGAACTTGTTATGGCCTGCCACAGCTAGCAGTTGAACTTAGGTTGGTCACTTCAGCACCTGACACAGGTCTAAGGTATAAGGAAACGGCTACCAGGTTCCACACTGGGGGATGGGGGGGGGGGGAGCACACATGTTGAACCAGTGTACACTCAGGTGCAGTAGGTCTTTCTTTTTTCTGTCCCTGGAAAGCTTACAGATTGAGTTTGTACCTGAGGCAATGGAAAGTTAAGTGACTTGCCCAAGGTCACAAAGAGCTGCAGTGGGATTTGAACTGGGCTTCCCTGGTTCTCAGCCCTCTACTCTTCCGCTCACTCATAAATAATGATTGCTTTACATTTTTGTCGTATAGAGAAACTGAAGAGAAAAACATATATTTTGGAAGTACCTTGTCTTGCAGCCAATACAATTGTTTGAAATCATATACTTTTTAATTTGCCTCTCCCAGGAATGTAAATGATAAACGTTGGTAAAGCCAATGTCATGTCTGGCAGGTTTGTGAGAAGTTACCTGCATCTTCATGCTGTTTTACATTCAGTTACTTTGTTTCCGTGGATTCATGGCAGCTCACTGTTGGCTATTGTCTTGCTATAGCTGCAATACCAGGTTCATCCTTTCATGTCACTGGTGCAGGAAAATCACTGCAAAGTCAGCTCAAAATCACTGGCTGTCCTCCATGTATCAGAGCCATAACAGTTCTAAGTGCTGTCTCTAGCACTGTGCAGTGAATATGGATAGAAAGCTAATCGAGTTCAGTGTCATAAAAGGAACATTACATTCCATCTTTTCATTTCCTGTAGCTAATTGCCTTTGCAGTCTGACTTAAACTTTACCCTTTTTTGCTACTTATTTCCTTGCCCATTCATTAAAGGAGAATTGTTTTGCTTTGTTAACTGTTTCTTTTTATACCCCACATAAATTAGTTTTGAAAATAACCCCCTGGAAAAGAACTGTTTGGCAACTAATGGTTCTCTGTTACGATAAAGCAGTTTGTGTAAGAAAATTTGTGCAGAATAATCATTTATACATCAATACAACTTCATTCTCCTCAACCCTATCCTTCCTACCCCCCCCCCCCCCCCCAAGAAGAAATAAGCGCAGGTAAAATTAAAAGCTTTTAATCTATGTCTCTTTCTAGCCTCCCTTACATCTTCTTGTCTGTGTAACCTCTTACAGAGACTGCAGATCTGTTGAACTACTTTGTCCAGATATCCTTTACTTAGATCAGAGGATTTTGTAATGTAGAAAACCAAATGTAGTGCTTGTGGGATTTCATTGATCCTCTGCCTGTGTGTGAAGCTGTGGTCAGAGATGGAAGTGTGTGACAGCAAAGCAGATTGTCTGCCAGATCCTTTTAACAGGATACAGATGAGGCTACAGTCGAAATGCGAAATGCGTGCTTCCCTTGTCTTTTGGAGGATGATCTAAAAATAGCATGCATGCTGTAAGACTCATCTGTTTATAGGCTGTTGTAGTTTCTTCTAGGAGGGCTGAGGAATTTTGTAAGCTGGTTTACTAGTATCCAGACTGCATGAAGTAAATTAGAAGATCAAAGGCAAACCCTTGCTTTATTGTAGTGTGTGAAAGCACTGTACAAAAACTGTTTGTAGAGAAGAGGGGAAAAAATTCAATATTTTTCCCCAGGAAGGAAACAAAATTGAGAAAATGGGAATTTTGATGCATATGTTTTAAAAATAGATTTATACTTCCAAGCCTTAAGTCTGCATGCTGTATTCTTGTTTTCCATTCCTCCAAGATCAGCGGTTTCAGAGGATTTATGGACTGTATTGAAGAATACATACTTTTTTTTAAAAAAGAGACTCATCAACAATGTTTCCTTTTAAGATTTTTGTGGGGGAATTCATTGTTCTTATATGCATAATTTGGTCAGTGAACCATGGGGTTGTGCTTTCATGTGCTTTTCCTTAACTACAATCCACCTACCTTCCCAAGCAACCCTCCCTTAGCAATATTTTTTAGGGGGTATTATACTTTTAAATAAACCAGTGCTTCTCAACCCATCCTTGGGGCACACCCAACCAGTCAAGTTTAGGATAATTCACAATGCATATACATGAAATAGATTTGCATGCACTGCCTCCTTGGTATGCATATTCATTGTGGATATCCTGAAAACCTGACTGCCTGGGTATGCCTCAAGGACTAGGTTGAGAACCACTGAAATAAACTGTACTACCTATCAATATCCCAATCCTTGATTAAAAAAACAAAAAAAAAGCCCCACTCAGAAATAATGGAGCCTACTTTCAAGAAAATATGTGCATTACTTCAATCTGTACAGATGTATGTAGAATATAGAAAACCCCAATGTCTTTCAGATTTCATAAAATATGTCCATGTGCACTGACCTTTACCAGCACATACACGCACAGAGTTACTTTTGTTTTGAAGCAGGTGTAACTTTGTGCAAGAGCTTTGGAGCAGACTATTTTCTAAAGTCATATAGACATTATGTTGCTTTAAAAAAAACAATCTGATAGTATCCATTTAAAATGTTTCACTGTATCAAGGATAAGTCCCCTAATAGATAACAGCCAGCTATCTGATAGTATCCATTTGAACGTATAACATCACCCTCTAGCTCAAGAGCACCCCCTAGTCAGAGTATCTTTGGATTAACTGCTAAATCTACACCCTCTACTTGACACGCCCCTGAGAGAATAAAGGAAGCATCGTGTGAAACATAGGACCTTGTTTTTTCTGTAATTGAAGGAGAGGCTGTGGTCTGACAACTTCTAGACAGTCACTTGAAAACGGTCCACTATTGCTTATAAAAACACTTCTGCACTAGTAGAGAAAAGGGCATAAATCATTATGCCATCTGTGTAGAGGTGAGAATGGACATTAAAGGACTTACGCATCTCAGAAAGTAGTTGTGCATAATTGTTAAATAACAGCTGTGAAAGTGCAGAAACCTGTGGAACCCCTTAAGGAGTCTTATGACAGCTTGAGTTTATTACTCTAGTACTCATCACCTGCTTATGTCCTATAAGATATGAGTGAAACCAATTCAAGACTACTGCCTATATTCTGAGCAACTGTAGTCACCCCAACAGACGTTCATGAGGTATTGGTGCTAGCTGCTATAAGTAGAAAAATCATAAAACCAGACTCTCTAGCCTCCAGTCCTCTCGTCAGTCTGTCAAACATGAGTTTCCTAAGCATTTCATCTCCATGACTTCTCAGTACAGTGCTGTAATTGTGCCAAAAAACACACACTGTTACTTTGGTCAAGAAGGGAAGGCTGGATATTAGACAATAAGAAATGGGTTGTGAGGCATCTCAGGTAGGTTTTTTGAGGACGGGATGCCTGCTTAATCTCTTAAGGTTAGATGGAGAACACACCCATAGTCACAGACAGTGTAACAATGTACAAAATAACGTCCACCACGTCTGCCTCCACAGCCTTAATCCAACTAGATGGACCGGGGCCATCAGGAGATCTAGTAGTATTCATAGAACTAATTACCTGCTTTATCTCTTCCTGCCCCATCCCTTCAAATGCACCCCATTATGCAGACATCTCTGTCTAAATCAGGGGCAACAAGCATTACAGCAGTGTACAGGTTTGCATTTTTGTTTCAAGATGTGCTGCAGAATTATCAGGTCTCAAACTCTCCTTGTTAGCAGAGATTGCAGGTTCTAACACCATGATACCTACTAGATGAAATAGTTCCCTCAGATGGTTTGTGGCAGCTTGGATTTTTTTTTTTTATAAAAATGTTTCCTTGTTTCCACTGTCTACACCCTGTAATCTGCCAGTTGCCACCAATATTCCCGTCACTACCTTATCCTTTGTACTTCTCCATTTTCTTTTTATTTTTTTCTGTGTAGAGCTTGTTTCTTTTCCTCAGCCTTAGTACTGAACCATTGCATTTTGCAATTTGTAACACCTGTACACATCACCTGAGGTAGAAGAGCAACCTGTTCAATACAGTCATTTCAAGTTTGCACCACCAGTATGTCTAAATTACTATCTTTCTGCTTGGTTAAAGTTGCACTTCACAGTGCGCACTATTTTTCCTTACCAAAAATAAACTTGTCCACTGGCCACGGTCAGGAAAAAGAGGTGGAGGTATTTCACTTATTTATCGATCCAGCTTCGTCATATAAACCATAGCAGAATCCATCACACCGCAACTAGAAATCGCTTCTATCAGAATCCTTAATAAAGCCTTATATGATCACCTGACCTGTATCCTGTTTTACAGGCCACCTAGCAACTGGAATGAGGTTCAACCTACCTTTATGGATTTCATCTCCAACACATGTATGGCAAATCCCAATGTACTCATTTTAGGAGATATAAATCTATATCTAGAAAACTCTTCATCAAACAACACGTGTAACTGTTTGCTCTCCATTCCTGGGACTTTTCATATTGGAATTTATTTTTTTATTTTTTATTTTTGTTACATTTGTACCCCACGCTTTCCCACTCATGGCAGGCTCAATGCGGCAGGCAATGGAGGGTTAAGTGACTTGCCCAGAGTCACAAGGAGCTGCCTGTGCCGGGAATCAAACTCAGTTCCCCAGGACCAAAGTCCACCACCCTAACCACTAGGCCACTCCTCCACCTCAATCAAGCAATAATCAAGCAACTCATTCTAAAGGCCACACACTTGACCTACTCTCACATAAATCGGCCAGTAACCTTAATTTGCAGTTAACCTACGTTAATTTGTCAGAAATCCCTTGGTCTGACCACTATAAGTTGAGCTGTTCTTCTTATCCACCTAGGATGCACAATGCAGACAAAGTTTAGATACCATAGCTCCAATCAGAACACGGACAACAAAAAGGCATGCCGTAGCGCCATGGTTTAATGACGAACTTAGAAAACTCACCATTTCCAGAAGACTAGAAAGGGCCTGGAGAAAACACAAGGATACTCAAAACCTCAATTCTTGGAAGCAATCTCAAAGAAAATACAAGTATGCAATTAGACAATCTAAAAAACTCTTCTATAAATCCAAAATAGGCCCGGATTATACAGACTTGAGAAAACTCTTACGTTAACAAATTAACAGATACTACTGCGCTCACATCCACCAGTATAGACATCCCACCTGCTGCAAATCTGGCAAAGTTTTTCAAAGAAAAAATCATAAAGTTACAGAATTCCTTACCGCAGAACAATTCAGGAATAAGTGATTTTCTTAGTGGCCTAGACCCTGGTCCAGGAGCGCATCCAGCTGATCGAACGTTTTCACTCTTTAAACCTCTGTTGATTCTGTTATGCAGGAGGTCCGCAGATTTTCCAGTAAATGTTGCAAATGGGATATTTGTTCGAACTATTTACTCAAATGCGCCCCTAATTGCTTCATTACTGATCTAACGCTGCATTTAAACTTCATGCTTAGTAATGGAATCTTCCCTGAAAACTATGGAAACATCTTACTTACCCCTATTCCAAAAGACGCCAAGAAAAGTAGCAATGATCTTACCAACTATTGGCCAATTGCCTCAATTTCACTCTTTGTAAAATTTATTATTATTATTATTATTTATTGCATTTGTATCCCACATGTTCCCACCTCTTTGCAGGCTCAATGTGGCTTACAGTAAATCATGAAAGAATCTTGGGTTACATGATAAAGGCAAAACATGATAGTAATATAACAAGCAGATATTATAGGACAGTTCTGAGTATATGTGAAGGAGTGGTGTATGTTCACATTTGTTGATCTTTGTGGTATGCCTTATTAAAGAGATGGGTCTTCCGTAGTTTGCGGAAGTTGATTCGTAAATCGTTTTTATGTTGCGTGGCAGTGCATTCCATACCTGTGTGCTCAGGTAAGTAAAGTTTGACGCATGCATTAGTTTGTATTTTAGACCTTTGCAGTTGGGGAAGTGCAGATTAAGAAATGTGCGGGATGATTTTTTTGCATTCCTGGGTGGTAGGTCTATCAGGCCTGACATGTAGGCTGGTGCGTCTCCGTGAATGATTTTGTGAACTAGGGAGCAAACTTTGAACATGATGCGTTCTTTAAGTGGGAGCCAGTGTAGTTTTTCTCGTAGGGGTTTAGCACTTTCATATTTTGTTTTTCCGAATATGAGTCTAGCTGCAGTGTTCTAGGCTGTCTGAAGTTTCTTGATTATTTGCTCTTTACAGCTGGCGTAGAGTTTGTTGCAGTAGTCTAGATGACTGAGCACCATGGATTGTACCAGGTTACGGAAAACAGTCCTTGGGAAGAAAGGTCTTACTCTTTCTCATTTCCACATTGAGTGGAACATCTTCTTGGTTGTGTTTTTCGCATGGCTCTCAAGTGTTAGGTGTCGATCGATGGTAACTCCAAGAATTTTTAGGGTATCTGAAATTGGAAGGTTCAGATTTGGTGTGTTTATGGTGGTGAATTTGTTCATGTTATGTTGAGAGGTAAGTATTAGGCATTGGGTTTTTTCTGCATTACGTTTCAGCTGAAATGCATCCGCCCATGAATGCATGATATGGAGACTTTGGTTGATGTCATTGGAAATTTCCTTTAAATCTTGTTTATATGGGATGTAGATCGTTACGTCGTCTGCGTATATGTATGGGTTGAGGTTTTGGTTTGCTAATAGTGTGGCCAAGGGTATCATCATTAAGTTGAATAGAGTTGGCGAGAGGGGGGATCTCTGTGGGACTCCACATTCAGGTATCCATGTGGCTGAAGTAGTCGAGTTTGATGTTACTTGATATGATTGTGTGGTTAGGAATCCCTTGAACCAGTTGAGAACGTTACCTCCAATTCCGAAGTACTCAAGAATATGTAGTAGTAGTCCATGATCAACCATGTCGAAAGCGCTTGACATGTCAAATTGTAGGAGTAGTATGTTTTTTCCAGTTGCAATCATTTGTTTGAATTTAGTCATGAGTGTAACTAGTACTGTTTCAGTACTGTGGTTAGACTGAAATCCTGACTGGGAGTCATGGAGTATTGAGAATTTATTTAAATAGTTTGTGAGTTGTTTGGTCACCATTCCTTCCGTTAGTTTGGTTATTAAGGGAATCTGCCCGGCTTAGAGTAGCCGCCACGTGCAGCAGCAGGATCGATCGCTCGCCCGTTCCTTCGTGCCCGACAGAGCACTGCTGCCGCAGAGTATGGTGAACAAACAACTCAATGAGTATCTGGACAAGTTCAATATTTTGCATGAATCACAGTCGGGATTCCGCACACTCCAGAGCACAGAAACTGTGCTCGTCACACTCCTGTCAAACTTCAAAAAGGAAATAGCAATAGGAAAAAGCATTCTACTTTTACAATTCGACATGTCGAGTGCTTTTGACATGGTGAACCATAAAATCCTACTATAGCTCCTTGATTACTTAGGAACCAGCGGAAATGTGCTAACATGGATGAAAAGCTTTTTAACCTCCAGAACCTACAAGTCCACTCTGACGCAAGTTTGTCACCTCCATGGAAAGCTGACTGTGGTGTGCCTCAGGGCTCGCCTCTTTCCCCAACACTGTTCAACATAATGCTAATTCCTCTGGCCGTAGCTCTTTCCAAACTTGGTCTCAACTCGTTCATCTACGCGGATGACATCACAATCTATATTCCTTCCCACCTATGGAGTATATGCAGGACTAGCCCAGACAGCGATAAAAAGACTGCAGTCTCTCCAGAATACGGAGGCTCAGTTCTTGTGTAATGCCAAATGATGTCAAGACCATCGGGCTCATTTTCAAAAGAGAAAGACGTCCATCTTTCGACATAAATCGGAAGATGATCATCCTTCTGATAGAGACGTCCAAATTGGTATAATCGAAACCCAATTTTGGACGTCTCCAACTGCAGTCTGTCACAAGGACGTCCAAATTTCAAGGGGACGTGTCAGAGGCGTAGCGAAGGCGGGACTCGGGCATGCCTAACACTTGGACGTCTTTGACCCATAATCGAAAAAAGCAAGGACATCCCTGACGAACAATTGGACGTTTTCACCCGAACGTGTTTTTTTTTTTACGAATAAGGCACAAAAAGGTGTCCGTAATGACCAGTTGACCAGCAGAGAGAATCGGGGATGACCTCCTGTTACTCCCCCAGTGGTCACTAACCCCCTCCCACCCTCAAAAAACATCTTTCAAAATATGTTGTGCCAGCTTCAGATGCCATACTCAGGTCCATGACAGCGCATACAGGTTCCTGGAGCAGTTTTATTGGGTACAGTGCACTTCAGACAGGTGGACCCAGGCCCATACCCCCCTACTTGTTATGTTTGTGGAGGAAACAGCGAGCCCTCCAAAACCCACCACAAACCCACTGTACCCATATATAGGTGCCCCCCTTCACCCGTAAGGGCTATGGTAGTGGTGTACAGTTGTGGGTATTGGGTTTTGGGGGGCTCAGCACACAAGGTAAGGGAGCTATGATCCTGGGAGCATTTTATGAAGTCCACTGCAGTGCCCCCTAGGGTGCCCAGTTGGTGTCCTAGCATGTCAGGGGGACCAGTGCAGTACAAATGCTGGCTCCTCCTACATCCAAATGGCTTGCATTTGGACGTTTTTCACATAGACGTCTTTGGTTTCAAAACTCACCGAAAATCAAAGACGTCCATTTCTAGGGACATAAAAATTTAAGGATGTCCTTGGATTTGGACGTCTCTGACAGTATTTTCGAAACGAAAGATGGATGTCCATCTTTTTTCGAAAATACAGTTTTCTCCGCCCCCAGATTTCGATGTTTTGCAAAGACGTCCAAATCACAACTTGGACGTTTCTTTCGAAAATGCCCCTCCACATCACCCCACTATTTCAAGACTTATTTATTTATCATATTTATATCCAGTATATGTAAGCGGGTTATTACATACACCCATAAAACAAAACTAAAACATACAATACAAGAAAACAGACAGCAGAAAACATACAAGATTTATACTGGCTTCCAGTTTTTTTTTTTAAATAAAGTACTACTGCTGACTTTCAGGGTACTTCAGGATAGAAACTCAGACCATCTGTTCGGTCTTCCTATACTTACATTCCTGTTTGCTTGTTACGTTCATTGAATGACCATCATCTGGTTCTCCCTTCTTTGTCAAGAGCCTACTGGGAATCCGCTCAAGCATCTGCCTTTTTCTTTTTAGCCTCCACCTTGTGGAATAAGCTGCCTCAGCAGCTCCATTCTGAGCTTTCTTATAAGAATTTTAAAGTAGGCTTCTCCCTATCTTTTTTCAATAGCATTTGATGCTTCATGAGAGTGATGGAAGATGAATGATGGCAGCAGTCACTACATCTCTCCTTCTCCCTCCTCCCTTTAGTATCAATTACTGGTGTGATAAGATATACTTTTCCTGGTTTAAATGGAGTTCTTTTCAGTTTTCTTCTGTGAGTTTTAGTTATACATTGCCTAGTCTTGGCCATTCTAATTTTGGCAATAAATCTTTTGACTAAACATAAACATAAGGCTTATTTTCGACACAAATCGGGAGATGGCTGGCCATCTCCTAAAACCGGCCAAATCGGTATAATCAAAAGCCGATTTTTGGACACTCGCTGGCATTCTGTCGTGGAGGCGGCCAAACTTCAAGGGGGCATGTCGGCAGGGTAGCGAAGGTGGGACGTGGGTGTGCTTACGAGATATCCGGCTTCAGCTAGTAATGGAAAAAAGAAAAACGGCGATGACGAGCATTTGGCCGGTTTTACTTGGTCTATTTATTTTCACGACCAAGTCTCAAAAAGGTGCCCAAACTGACCAGATGACCACTGGAAGGAATCGGGTATGACCTCCCCATACTCCCCCAGTGGTCACCAACCCCCTCCCACCCAAAAAAACAAACTTTAAAACATTTTTTTGCCAGCCTCTATGCCAGCCAGCTCCATGACAGCAGTATGCAGGTCCCTGGAGCAGAGTTAAAGCCAGGTGCACTAAACTGCATGAAAGAGTCCTTCCCTTACCGATCCCTTAGCGAATCGGTAAGGGAAGGGCATGCATGAAGGAAATCGCATGCAAATGAGTGCTCATTTGCATGCGAATTTCCTTCCCTAGGAGGGGAAGCCAGTCGGCCAGCTCGTAAAAAAAAGGATCTTGCTGATCAGTTATGTTATGACTTACTTGTTCTGGAGTGCTGTATTTTGTGATACTGTTTTGAGAAATGTTCAATAAACTACTACTACTACTACTTAACATTTCTAAAGCGCTACTAGGGTTACGCAGCGCTGTACAATTTAACATAGAAGGACAGTCCCTGCACAAAGAGCTTACAATCTAAAGGACACGTGAACAGTTAGTCTGATAGGGGCAGTCAAATTGGGGCAGTCTGGATTTCCTGAAAGGTAAGAGTTAGGTGCCGAACGCAGTATTGAAGAGGTGGGTTTTAAGCAAAGACTTGAAGATGGGCAGGGAGGGGGCTTGGCGTAAGGGCTCAGGAAGGTTGTTCCAAGCATAGGGTGAGGCGAGGCAGAATGAGCGGAGCCTGGAGTTGGCGGTGGTGGAGAAGGGTAATGAGAGGAGGGATTTGTCCTGTGAACGGAGGTTTCGGGCGGGAACGTAAGGGGAGATGAGGGTAGAGAGGTAGTGAGGGGCAGCAGACTGAGTGCATTTGTAGGTAAGAAGGAGAAGCTTGAACTGAATGCGGTATCTGATTGGAAGCCAGTGAAGTGACCTGAGGAGAGGGGTGATACGAGTATATCGGTTCTGGCGGAATATAAGACGTGCAGCAGAGTTCTGAACAGATTGAAGGGGGGGATAGGTGGCTAAGTGGGAGGCCGGCGAGGAGTAAGTTGCAGTAGTCAAGGCGCGAGGTAATGAGAGCATGGACGAGAGTTCGGGTGGTGTGTTCAGAGAGGAAAGGGCGAATTTTGCTGATGTTAAAGAGGAAGACGCGACAGGTCTTAGCTATCTGCTGGATATGCGCAGAGAATGAGAGGGAGGAGTCAAAGATAACTCCGAGGTTGCGGGCAGATGAGACGGGGAGGATGAGGGTGTTATCAACTGAGATAGAAAGTGGAGGAAGAGGAGAAGTGGGTTTTGGTGGAAAGACGATGAGCTCGGTCTTGGACATGTTCAGTTTCAGGTGGCGGTTGGACATCCAGGCAGCAATGTCGGAAAAGCAGGCTGATACCTTTGCCTGGGTCTCCGCGGTGATGTCTGGTGTGGAGAGATACAGCTGGGTGTCATCAGCATAGAGATGATACTGGAAACCATGAGATGAGATCAGGGAGCCCAGGGAAGAGGTGTAGATTGAGAAGAGAAGGGGTCCAAGGACAGATCCCTGGGAAACACCAACAGATAGTGGGATGGGGGTGGAGGATGATCCATGAGAGTGAACTCTGAAGGTGCGGTGGGAGAGATAGGAGGAGAACCAGGAGAGGACAGAGTCCTGGAACCCAAATGAGGACAGTGTGGCAAGAAGTAAATCATGATTGACAGTGTCAAAAGCGGCGGATAGATCGAGGAGGATGAGGATGGAGTAGTGGCCTCTGGATTTGGCAAGGAACAGGTCATTACAGACTTTAGAGAGTGCTGTTTCTGTCGAGTGTAGAGGGTGAAAACCGGATTGAAGTGGATCGAGGATGGCATGAGAGGAGAGAAAATCAAGGCAGCGGCTGTGAACGGCACGCTCAAGTATTTTGGAGAGGAAGGGTAGGAGGGAGATGGGGCAGTAGTTGGAGTGACAGGTAGGGTCAAGTGATGGTTTTTTGGGGAGAGGTGTGACTACGGTGTGCTTGAAGGTGTCAGGGACAGTTGCAGTGGAGAGAGAGAAGTTGAGGATATGACAGATGGAGGGGGTGACAGTATGAGAGATGATGTTAAGTAGGTTGGTGGGGATGGGAGCAGAAGAGCAGGTGGTGCATTTCGAGGAGGAAAGAAGGCGAGCGGTTTCCTCCTCGGTGATGTCGGGAAAGGAGGAGAAGGAGGCCTGGGTTGAATGGTTGAGGGAGAGGGTTGAAGGGTGAAGAGAAGGAGATGGCTTGGTAGTGAACTCAAGGTTTATCTTTTGCACCTTGTCGCGGACGTAATCGGCCAGTGATTGAGGAGAGAGCGAGGGGGGGTGGGAGCGGAGGGCACTTTAAGAAGGGAGAAGGGTGACGAAGAGACGACGGGGGTTGGAGCTGAGAGAATTGGTCAATTGGGTGTAATAATCCTGTTTGGCAAGGAATAGAGAGGAGTGGAAGGAGGATAGCATGAATTTGTAGTGAAGGAAATCTGAATGGGTGCGGGATTTCCTCCAGAGGCGTTCAGCAGATCGGGCGCAGGAGCAAAGGTAACGGATGCAAGGGGTCAGCAATGGCTGGGGAATAGTACACTTAGTGGGACGGGAGGTGGATGGTGCGAGGGTGTCCAGAGCAGAGTAGAGAGTGCCATTGTAAGCGGAGACAGCCTTGTCGACAGACTCGGAGGAGATTAGAAATACTAGAGGATAGGGTGGGAGGGTCAATAGCCTGGAGATTCCTGGAGGTAGTGGTTAAAGTTGGACGGGGCTGAGGGGGGGGGGGTGAAGAAGTGTGAAGGTGATCAGGTGATGATCGGAGAGAGGAAGAGCTGAAGCGTGGAAATTGGAGGGAGAGCCGGAAGAGGAGAGGACGAGGTCAAGACAATGGCCGTCTCGGTGAGTAGGGGTGGTGGAGCATAGCTGGATGTTGAAGGAGGATGTTAGAGTGAGGAACTGAGAAGCGTGAGGGTCGGATTGGTCATCAGCATGTATGTTAAAGTCGCCGAGAATGAGGGACGGAGATGAGGGTTCGAGAAAAACGGAAAGCCAGGCATCAAAGTCGGTGAGGAAGGAAGAGAGGGATTTATTAGTGGGGCGGTAAATGACTGCCACTCTGAGTGGCAAGGGGTAGAATAGCTGGATGGAGTGTGCTTCAAAGGATGAGAAGCAGTGAGACTGCGGTAGGAGGAGGGGTTGGAAACTACAGGAGGGCGAGAGTAGAAGCCCGACGCTTCCACCGCAGCCAGCTGGGCGGGGAGTGTGGGAGAAGAGATAACCTCCATGGCAAAGGGCCGCGACTGAGACAGAGTCATCAGGGGAGAGCCAGGTTTCGGTTAGGGCGAGCAGTTGAAGGAAACGAGAGATGAAGAGATCGTGGGTGAAGGGCAGTTTGTTGCAGACCGAGTGGGCATTCCACAGGGCACATGAGAAGGGGAGGGAGGAGGGGGGAAGGAGGGGAATAGAGACGAGATTGGAGACATCACGGAATCGTTTGCATGGATAGGAGGAGGACAGGTGAGGGGGACCTGGATTAGGATTAATGTCTCCCGCGGATAGCAAGAGGAGGAGCAAGAGAGTGCGGAGGAGGGTGGGGGAGGTTGGGCGACGAAGACGGGATGCACTTAGGAGGAATGATGATGGGTTAATGGCAGGAAGGAAGTGCTGAACGTTAAGAGCTAGGAAGGAGGAGGGGGACAAGAGAGATGGTGAGGGATGGGGGTGAATAGGGTATTGCCGTAGCGAGCAGGATGGGAGGGGACATGGGTGGGCAATGATTTCCAGCGGTAGACAGCGGTAGGGGGAGGGGAAAAAGATTAGGAAGGGACAGGGCAAGGAAGAGAATGTGGACAGGGGGCATAAGTAGTGATTGAGGTGTAACAGGTGTATGTGTAGTGACTGGGGTGTGAGGCAGATAGAGCAGAAAAGCTGAATTGGAGGCTTGGAATTGATGGAATTGATGGACTGGAGAGAAGGTAAGTCAATGACTGACAAGCTAGCAGGCGGGCTGGAACAAGCTGGTGCAGATGGACAGGAACGAGCAGGGAGAATTGATGGACTGGAGAGCAGGTAAGTCAATGGCTGACAAGTTAGCAGGCAAGTAAGTCAGTAGGAGTTTAGAACTGACGTAATCCTATCTATACCCCTGAAACATTCATGCAGTAGTTGAGTGGCTCCTGATGAAGCCCCTATGTGGGTGAAACGATCTGGGCCCCATCGAATAAAATTGAAAGTCACCAATTGGAGTGCGGGGTGTTAAGCCAGTCATGTGAAAGCTAAGTTTATTCACTTAAGTTTTGCTGTGGCTTGGAAAGTTTTTTTCAGTAATGTTTTGAAAGATTGGTTGCCTATGGGAAGAATATACCCTATGAAAGAGACAAGATCACAGGCACATAAATCTTTTATAGATAATTAGTGTCCTGACGGTCAGACCTTGGCAGAGACCTTGGTTTCTGAGGATATTTCCCATTGGTTTAACAAAGTAATATACAAAAAAAGGGCATTGCTGACATGTACTCTTTGTAAGACCCTTTGAGATTGTGTTTGGCTGTTTTCCAGTATTTGCAGTATTTGACTTAACAGGATATACAGCACATACCGTTTATTGAAGTGTTTTCCAACCCTCATCACACAGAATGAGGGGTCGCTTCTACATCTAAACCTCCAGTCTCTGGCTCTCACTTCTTGGCTATTGAGAGCCTAGAGTTTGCGTCCTTGGGTCTTTCGGAGGGTGTCTCCCGAGTCAGTCTTGCTGGCTTCCAGAAAAGATTCCACTGAGAGGTTTTACTCTTTTAAATGGAGGAGGTTTGCCGTCTGGTGTGAGAGCAAGGCCCTAGATCGCCTTAGTGCAATTAGTGCTTATCATCAACATGTAGAAGTTAAGCCTATCTCTGGAAAGCCTCTAGTTGTTCGCTTCATGAGAGGTTTACTTTTGTCAAAGCTCCCTGTCAAACCTCCACCAGTGTCATGGGGTCTCAACGTCATTCTCACCCAGATGATGAAAGCTCCTTTTTGAGCCACTGAATTCCTGCCATCTGAAGTATTTGACCTGGAAGGGCATTTTCTTGGTGGCTGTTAATTCAGCTTGTAGGGTCAGTGAGCTTCAGGTTTTAGTGGTGGATGCACTTTATACTAAGTTTCATCACACCCTAAATTCATACCAAAGGTGGTGGTGGAGTTCCATCTGAACCAGTCGATTGTCTTGCCAACATTCTTTCCCCAACCTCATGCCCATCCTGGCGAAAGCAGCTTGCACACCTTGGATTGCAAGAGAGAATTGGTCTATTACGTGGAGAGGAGAAGGCCCCGCAGACAGTCTGCCTAGGTTTTTGTTTATTTTGATCCCAACAGGATGGGGTCACCATCGTGAAATGCACCATTTCAATTTGGCTGACAGATTGCTGGGCTTGCCTTGGAGTGTCATGTCACGGCTCATTATATCGGAGCCATGGCCGTGTCGGTAGCCTATTTGAGGTCAGCCTCCATTGAACAAATTTGCAAGGCTGTAATGTGGTCTTCAGTCCACACATTCACATCTCATTACTGCCTTGAGCAGGATACCCGATGCAATAGTTGGTTCAGGCAGTCAGTGTTGCAGAATTTGTTTGGTGTCTAGAATCCAACTCCACCCTCCTAGGCCCTGTTTTATTCTGTTCCAGGCTACGCTGTTATTCAGATTGTATATAGTTTAGGTTACTCTGTTATGTCCTCTCCATTGTGAGGCCTAATTGACCAATGTTTGCTGTTTTTTGTTGAGTCTGGATGCTAGGGATTCCCAATTTGTGAGAATATAGAAGCTTGCTTGTCCTAGGAGAAAGCGTAGATACTTACCTGTAGCAGGTATTCTCCAAGGACAGCAGGCTTTATATTCTCACAGACCCTCCCACCTCCACTTGGAGTTGTCTCCTTTTTATTTTTACTATATGTTTGCCGTAGTATTAAACTGAGGAGATCGCGTTCGTGCGACGGGTGGGATGGCACTCGCTCATGTGTGATGGAGCATGGCTTGCCCTCCACAAAGCTCTCTTTTTTAGCTTTGGCAAATGCCAGATCTGGTGACACGGATCGGCGTCACCCACTTGTGAGAATGTAAAGCCTTCTGTCCTCGGAAAATACCTGCTACAGGTAAGTATCTTCTCTTTTCCTCCTATTTGTTTTTAAAGTATTTCCATGTAACTTCCTTGAGTGTCCCCTAATCATTGTACTTTTGGAACGAGTAAAAAATCGATTCTACTCGTTTAAAACCCTGTGCACTATCTTTTGTGCTCTATATCTTGGTGAACCACTGTATCTGTTTTGTTAAAGAGCTTATACTAGTTGTTCTTTACAAAAAGGTTTGCCTTGCTTACCTTTTGTTTCAGAAATAACGAGGCTGATTCTACACTCTGTATTGCTATTTCTTTTTCTTTTTTTTACTGTACTTCTCTTGTTTGGAGCACTTTTACTCCAAGAATTAAGAAATATTACTGTCTCAAAGACACTCAACCTTTTGGCTAATATTTTGTGATGATTTGATTATTTTTTTATTACTGATTATCTTTAATTACTTTTTATTTCTTTTGTATTATGTATTTGTGCAAATGTCCAGAAGCTACATAAGGCAGGAAGCATACAATTATTAGAAACTGCCTCTAGATAATAAGTCTGTATATCAATCAGTCAGAGGTGCCCCTGAGCCAAATGCCTGCATATACAAATATGCTTGAAAAATGTCTCAAAAGGGGCGCTGTCTAATGCCTTCTGAAACTCTCTGTACATTATATTAACATACTTGTGTATCTCTACATGTTTTTTTTAATATATTTTCAAAAAAGAAATCTAATAAATGAGTAAGATAAGAAGACTTTCGTTTGATAAACCTACGCTGATTCATTCCCATTAAGCTGTCTTTATGGTCAATTTTGTTTTTTAGATGGTTGCTACCAGTTTGCTTGACACTGACATCAGGCTCACTGGTCCTATTTCTTTCTGTAGAACATAATGGAAGCTGGGTAGAGGCCGTCACAGTTTTATTTCTTCTTCCATCTAGACAGCACCTCTATATGGTTGAATAACCTTTTGATGGCAAAAATGAAGGCAGACAGGATCCTGATACTAGAACATTTTGGTGGACTCTGCATACTGCAAATATCTTCCTTTGGACTTTTATAATGAACTTTTGGACTGTTTCAAAATAAACCAACTAGTGGCCAAATATCCCCTATTATATCAGTAGATATTCAGGAAAACCTGATATTTGGCTACCAGTTGTACAGTATTGATTGTATTGTACTGTTAGTGATATATGTTTTGATTATATACCATACTCAGCTAAGGAATATATTTTTGGATCAGCACATAACAAATGCTTTTAAATAAATCAATAAAAGAGTATATACCCAGACCTCTGACCCCTGTATTTGGCAGTAACTCAAAATTTATGGGGAAATATATCATGCTTGCTGCCATGAGTGTGAAGTCTTATGACAGTGAGTCCCCAGTGCTTTTCAGTTTTTTCATTAAGAGAAGCAGATAAAGTACTGCAAAGATTATTGTTTGTCCATTTTTGATGCAATATTGCAGGGCCAAGCCAGTCTTGGGTGTTACTCTTTTAACATTTTTTTGGAACTTAAGTTTTTTTTTTTCTCTTGAAACCCTGCAAAAGTAAAGAAGATGGTAAGTTTACAGTGGCCAACTTTGCACCACACTGAGTGACAGCTGACATCATAACTCCATAGAGAGACTAATTCCTAAAAAGTTTATTATCCCAAATTTAAAGACTTAAATTCTTGCTAAAATTTTGTATCAACAGCACTTATTTGAGCATTGTATTTACCATATAAACTATTGTCGAAAATCATAGCTATATTACTTGAAATCCCAGTTTTAAAAAAATGCAAAGGCTAGTGCCCCCCCTAGGACTACCTTACATTCCCTGGTGGTCTAGTGGTGTAGTCAGGGCGGAGTGATGCCCCAGTTGTAACAAGCATTTTGAGAGCAGAGCTGGAATGTGCAGGAGTAACTGAGGATTGTTCCTTCCCCAACTATAGTTCTAGACCACTGGGGATTATAAACTAGGCCCAGGGACGCCTATGGGTTGGGGGAGAGGCATTCGAGGGGGGTTCAGGGGGGAGGGAGACAAACGAAATAAAGCACAAATTTTCAGCTTCCACTGAAAGCACATGGTCATTTTCGTCTGAAACTGAAAACATGGTCGAAAATTAAAATAACCTTTTTGCTGAAACTGGGTAAAGAACAGATTTTGGGCTGGTTTTGATGCCATAACCGAAACAAAAATTTGGTCAGCCTCTAACATAAAGTCAGAAATGTGCATGAATATAATCTCAGTTGGGTTAGGAATGGATAAGCAAGTCCTGCTACAGTATGTATAGCCAGTGTTAGCCCTTGTGTGTGTGTGACTACTAAGTTAATAGTTAGAATTATTTGTGTCCAAGGATCTACTACGGTTATGTCATACTTTTATTGAATTTTATTGGCCTCTGCTAACCCCTGATCCATCCTTTCCATGAAGAAATATTGTCTGAGAAGTTCAAATATATTTCTTTTGGGTAATAGCTCCAGGCTAATAAGTGATTTAGGAAGCCATTTTAGAAGGGGTGGATTCTACATAGATGAATAAAGCTGGTGTACACTTGTAAATGGGCATATACAAGAAAATAGCGATTGAAGAAAAGCTTCTACTTACATTTATATACCAGCAGCACACACCGATTTCAGGGGAAGCATGTTCTGGGTGTGGTTTGGGTAGATTATAGACGTATAAGTGTGTTTCTCAAAAATGTTCCCATCTGATTTTACACATGCTCAGAGTCATTCATAAGTGTTAGGTAACTGCTCATTTGCATCTGAGCTTTTGAGGAACGATTGAGGGTTTGACTGTTCTTCTTTCTGGTATTAAAACCACCTCAAAGAATTGTTTTTTGAGTTTGAATTTAGCTTCTTAATTGGCTGTCCTTGGACATGCTGTTTTGAAAAATTCAGTACTTATACACATACCTCAGAATTCTATGTATCGCGCCTTAATTTCCACGTGGAAATCAAAGCGTATTCTATCGCAATACATGTAACTTTAATTGGTTAACTAGCTAATCAGTGCTGTCAGTTGGACGTTAACAAGCACTTATCAGCATTAGTTAAGATTTACATGCACAACTCGCTAAGTGTATTCTGTAACTTGGTGTGCTTAAATTCTAAGTTGTATAGTTGAAAATGGGGTGTAGGCGTTTCTAAAATCTATTTGTGTTTTTAAAAAAATATTTTTATTAAAGAATGGTACACACAGCAAGCATGTTGAAGCAAATGACAGCAAACCTCCAATAAAACAGATACAAGGAAAACTAACTACACTCGTGGGCCATTCACATTTTATATGCTGAATCCCCCAACAACCCCTCCATTCCTTCCCCCACCCATCTCTTCCCTTACTCAATGTTCACTGGGGTGGACAATGGGTGCCCTGCCAGGTAATCTTGCAGTGCTTTCCAAATGTCCATGTACATTCTAAGGAACTTCCCCATGAGGTGAGATGCCAGCAACAGTTCCCAAGAGGCCATCTGCACCATGCTAGCCTTCCACTCGGGCAAGGGTGGGGGGTCCTTCCCTACCCAATGGTGGAGCACTGTCTTCTAGGCCAACATCAATGCCAGAAGCGCAAATTGATGCTGGTAATCCAAAAGGCCCTGGTCATGAAGAACAAAGTCCAAGCCCAAAAGAGACACGTATGCCCATTCACAGGGCCCCGGACCAGAAAGGCTGTAGTTTAATACATTCCAAAAAGTGATGTACCGTGGTACCCTTTCCTGTGTCACACTTATCACATACATCAGTATCCCATAATCCCATAGATTTCCCCTTACATTTAGTAATATAAACATCATGTAAGATCTTAAATTGAGTCTCATGTAACTTTGCATTGGGAGTAATTTGGGAAGACAACCCAAAATAGGATAGACAGGTCTCTCCTAGTAAGTGTTTTCCCGAAGCTATCACTCCACCTCTCTGCCAACTGGTCTAGAAAAATGGAGATTCGTTGTTCTTTGCCCAGTCTATACCACACTAAGAGTTTGTTAGAAGAAGCCCAGGTAGAGAAACCTTGTCCCGCAGGGAAGTCTGGGTTTTGCACAAGTTCCAAGAGCGGTGAGGCTCCCGTGGCCTCCCCCCCTCAGTCTCGAGTGCCACCATACCCCAGCCCTACAAAGTGGCCTTAGCAAAGTCGATAAAGTATCCCCTTCGCCCCTGGTTTGGAGGGTGTTGTAGGCGGTATATGGGGAAGCCTCCTGGAACCAGAGGTATGCAGGACCATATTGAGATGCCCCTGTGTGTAGTTCATGTAGCCAGCAGAGCAAGGCTGCCACATTATAAAGATGTAGATCTGGTAACTTTATGACCCCCTGCTCCCTGGGACATTCAAGCTTGGAATACCGATTTGACCAGATAAAGAAAGTCACCACTCCCCTGTATGTCAACTCATCTTTTCTGGTAACCCAAAGGGGCATCACCTGAAGTGGATAGAGTATCTTGGGCAATAGAACCATCTTCACCAGAGCTACCCTGCCCAAAAATGAAATAGTTACATCTCGCCATCTGTGGCACAGTGATCAGATAGTATCTACCCGATCACGCACATTTTGTTTTTTGTACATGACCCCATAGTCTAAGTGTAAGAACACCTCCAAATACTTCCATGCTAAGGGAAAGTTGGTTAAGTATCTGCAGGGGCAAGCAGTGGACAGCTTCATTGCCTCCGATTTCTCAAAATTGATCCGCAGCCCAGAGAAAGAACCGAAGTGCTGTACAAGCGCCACCAAGGCGAATACATCCTGCATTCTCTAAAAATATCAACATATCATCTGCGAATAGGTTAATTTTATATTCCTGGGACCCCACCTGTATGCCTTTCAAAGCTTTGGACTGGCAGATTTTACACGCCAAGGGTTTCGGAGAGAGGACAAACACATTGGCGACAAAGGGCATCCCTGTCTTGTCCCCTATTTCAGTGTAAAGGAGGGGTTAAGTTGTCCATTAACCAAAATTTGCGCTGTCGGGTTATTATAAAGTGCACAAACTCCCATGAGGAATTCCCCCATAATACCGAACTGGGGGAGCACCTATAATAAGTAATCCCATAGAATTTTGCCAAACGCCTTTTCGGCATCCAAGCTAGTAATGACAGTGTCCTCCCACTTCCCCCTTTTTGCCTGTATCGCACTCAGTGCTCTCAATATGTTTGTGGACGTATATCTACAAGGCACAAATCTGGTTTGATCAACACGCACCAATACAGGTAATACTTTCCCCAGACAGGATGCCAGTATACTGGCAAAAACTTAAGGTCTTGATTTAAAAGGGAAATAGGGACAATAAGAACCCAAGAGTTACCTATCCCTTCCCGGTTTAGGGAGAATTACAATAGTTGCATTTGCTAGCCCACTGGCTGCATGCCCTGGCAAAAAACAGTGTCTGACAAAGCATCTGAAAAGGGCCAACAATATGATGACCTAATATTTTATAATATTCCGGACCCAGCCCATCCGGTCCCAGAGCTTTCGCTATTATAAGGCGCTTCAGTTCTTGTTGAATTTCAGGCCCAGTGACCAGGGCATTAAGACTATCTAACTGGGCCTGGGATAGAGTAGGGAGCTCCAGCCCCCTGGAAAACTCTTTCCGGTTTTCCACGTCGCAGTGCCCTTTATCATAAAGAGTTGTGTAAAAATCAACAAAAGCGGTCTGAATGGTTGCCTCCTTAGTGGTTAGTATTCCTGATTTATCCCTTATCTTAGTGATCACTTGTTAAGGAGATCTATTAACGAATCAGAGTGGACAGGAGTCTTCCTGCCTTGTTTCCCCATTTAGGCAACTGACATTTATACATCTATAGGTCTCGTATGGCCCTTTGATTTAAAATGAGATTGATCCAGTGTATAATTTCTAGATATTCTTGTTGAACATTCTCTGGCCCTCCCCTCACAAGCAGTTCTTGGATAGAATGAAGCTATTTTCTGTTTTCGGGCACTGTACTCTGTTATTTTCCCCTGAATAACAGCTTTCCCGGCCTCCCAATAGACCATCGGATCAACATCCCACAGGTCATTATCCCCACGGTAGTGACCCCACTCCTCCACCAGGAACTTCTTAAAATCAGCATCCAAGTAGAGAGAGGGGTTCATCCTCCAGCCTCCATGCGACTCTGTGAAAAAAAAAACTATCTCCACCCAGGTCATGCTATGGTCCGACACCACCCCATCCTTTATGTCAGCTTTTGTAGTTACCGGCAAAAGAGAGGAGGAAAGGAATATGTAGTCCAACCAGGCATGTATTTTGTATACCTGGGGGAAAAAAAGTAAAATTACGTTCTTCAGGGTGTAATACCCTCCAGATATCAAGGAGATTTAATTCCTGTTGGAGAAATTAATTCCTCGTGCCTCAAATTGTTTAGGCCGGGTTTTTGGGGGGGTTGCAATTGAGGAGGGGGTCAGCTGTAATATTAAATTCCCCCCCCCCCATTGCCAGTGGATAATCTGAAAGCGAAGCCAATATGGCTAGTAGGTTGGAGAAGTATTTGTGGAGTATACATTTGGAGCATACACAGAACAGAGGGCTGTTCTTTTCTCCTGAATTTCCCCCATTCAGATCATGTACCACCCCTCTGGGTCTGAAATGGTCTTGTGGCATGAATGAAGATTGCTACCCCCTGCTGTCTGCCATTATAAGAAACAGATACCACCTCCCAACCCAATCTCTCTTCAGTTTGCCATGTTCAGAATTGGTGAGGTAGGTCTCCTGCAAGAGTAGGATATCGACCCGAAGCATTTGGCATAGTTTAAAATATTTGTACGCTTCACAGGCGAGTGAATCCTGTCCACATTCAAAGTGACAATTTGCAGGTCACTCATCCCGCCACTCAAGCAAGGAGATTTTAGTATAGTATAGTTCAAACCTTTCAAAGACCAAGGACAGTTCCCAGCTAGTCTGTCCTGCCCAAAGTAAGACAGCCTTCCCATCAAATGAATACCTTTTTGTAACCCCCTCAAGAACACGGAGAATACCCTTCCTGCCCCTCCTATTTCTAGCACCAGAACCAGTAACCAAACAACTCCCCATTCATGCATCCCCCAAGCACACAACTCATATATCCTTCCCCAATCAGGTCCGTCCCATACATTCAATGAGTATCCAGTCCCCCCTTCCGCACACAACAATCCCATACAACTCCAAAATCCCCTCCAACCCTTAATAAGAACCCCATTCCCACGCTCTGCTCCAACCTACCCATCCTGTGTTACTTCTCTATCCCCCCGCTCTCCCTATCCCCACTCCCCTTAAGAAGCAGTAAAACATGTTAGACAACTATAAAGTAACCCCCAGCTAATCTAGCATTAAACATATAGCAATTCCCTGTTCTGAATCTTCTGGAATCTGCACTGCAGGTCATACCAGTATAGAACAAGGCCTATGAGTGAGCAGCCAAAATAATCTGTTATAACATCTCATAGCAGAAGCACCAAGCATGGTGTCCACAAAAATTCAAACTCAGGAGGGCAAAAGCTGATGAAGGCTCGCAGCTCTGCAGCGAAGTTAAGGACCAAGGTGCAGTTGTTGTGAACCAGTCTCACTCTAGCTGGGTATTGAAATGCAAACTTGATGCCTTTATTAAATAGCTGAGAGCAAAAGGGCGCCAGGATCTTCCGTTTCTCTGAAACTTGTAATGAATAGTCCTGGAACAACAGCAACTTAGATCCTTTGTAATCCAGAGAGCACGTTTTGCTTGTATAACTCCAGAAGCCGTGCTTTGATGGCATAGTTCAGGTAGCGGACAATAACTGGATGTGGCCTAGCGACATCATCTCTTCTACTCCCCACCCGGTGTGCTCTCTCCATGTGCACCGGGCCCATGTCCTTGGGGAGCTGTCAGGTCTCTCGGGGAAATGTGAGCCCTTGGGCCACTGTCACGGAGGTGGCAGCAGCAGGCAAAACCACCCAACAGGAGACAGGCAACCCTAAGACGGGCTGAAGTAGACAGGACTGGAGTGGCTGGGCTGGAGCTGAAGAGGAAAGCAACAAGGAATCCAGGAACAACGTCCTACAGCAGGGTTAGGCTTGAGAAGCAGGATACAGGATACTCAATACAGGCTTCTCCCACAGGATTCGGGAAACTGGCACAGCTTGACTGGATCCGGGTTCACCCAAACACTAGGCAGGCAGGGTGTCCATAGAAGCTTAGCTTGGCAGGGAAGAGGACACAGGAGCTACATACAAGCTAAGCTCAAGGGAATGGAAATGACAGCTACGCAATAACACAATTCGGCTTGAAATCTGGTTTTAAAATTAATGCCAATAAGTCTGAACTCCTTAATCTTACTACACCCAAGTCAGAGATCCAGCAAATCCAGAAAGATTTCCCTTTTAAATGGGTTACCAAGGGCATTAGATATTTAGGAGTGACGATTACTCCGAAAGTGGACAAGATTTACCAGGCAAACTACCCACAAAAGGTGAAAGAATTGTTTGCTGAATTAGATAGATGGGAGGGCTTAAATTTATCCTGGTTGGGAAGAGTTCATGCCATAAAAATGATGCTATTGCCTAAACTATTGTATATGTTTATGGCGTTACCAGTGCCAATTCCTCGCATCTTCTTTCAACGTCTTAATAGAAAAGTGTTTGCGTATATCTGGAACAAACGGCCTCCTAGGGTACGCAGGGCAGTGATGTTACAAGCTCCAGCTCATGGTGGGATGGGAGTCCCCAATTTTCATCTTTATTATCAGGCGGCCCAACTGCGTATATTGGCAGACTGGGACCCGATGACTATAAAGAAGTGGCTTCACTGGGAACGGGCGTGGTTGAGTACACGTTTCCTAGGAGACGTACTATGGAAATCAGAAAAAGAAATAATGAGAATACAGCGTAGGATCCCCATAGGTGTGGGACACCTATTGAGCACCTGGCTTCAGTTACGCAGGAAGGTCTTTCTGGAAAGAAGATACTTTTTGCAAATGGGGATTAGAGGTGCCCCGGGGTTCCCGCTAGGAGAGTCAGAGAAAACATTCCAACAATGGGCATACAAAGGGTTATATAAACTAGATCAAGTTTGGCAAAATGGAGACATAAAACCTTTTGAAACACTACAGGAAGAATATGAGCTAGACAGTAGGAATCTGGTGTACTACAACTGTCTACGGAACTACATTGCTCGTAGGGCGAAGGATGAGCTAGAGCTCGCGGAAACCAGGCTCGAAAGGGCGTTGAGGGGAGGAGGTAGAAAAGGTAGTATTACAAGGCTTTATAAAGCATTACAACTCCTCACTACACCGCAAGACCATTATACTGAGAAATGGAAAGGGGCCCTACAGAAGAGTTTCTCTCCGGAGTGGTGGGGGATTAGCTATAGACAGTTGTTGAAGCCCTCCATCGCTAAGGCCACAATAGAAAACGGGTATAAAATATTATACTGGTGGTATTACACACCGGAGAAATTGCATAAAATTTACCCCCGAGTTTCAGCAGACTGCTGGAGAGAATGTGGAGGCCGGGGCACATTCCTACATATTTGGTGGGAGTGCCCAAAAGCTCAGAAATATTGGTCACAAATTATTGAATTAGTGAAAAAGACTGTACAAGTGGATTACCCACAACAGGCAGAAATATGCCTATTACACTCCAGGCCCCCGGGTAGCAAAAAATATGGCCATAAACTGGCGATCCAGATGCTGGTGGCAGCAAAAATGGCACTGGCAAAGGCCTGGAAAAGGACGACAATGCCCTCCACTAAAGAGGTGTTGGCTAGAGTTGGTTACTTGCACTTGATGTCTAAGTTGACGGCGATGAGAAAAGGTCAGATGCATATCTATCATAAATTTGGCAACCTTATGAGACGGTCAAGCAAAATCTTTCATAATTCCAATGCTGCAGGGGATGGGGGGAGGGAAGGGGGGAAGATACAAGGGGGGATTTCTATATGCAATGTGAAGTAATCTGTATCGATAGTCTTGGAAGTTCAAGTTTATTTTGTCATATGTTATTGACTGGTGCTCTGTTGAGAGGACTGTTTGTAAAGTTGTAAAATTTGGAAAATTTCAATAAAAACAATATTAAAAAAAAAAAGAAATGACAGCTACGCTTGCCAGAGGAAGGGTTAGACTGGAGCTACAGTAGCTAACAGAAAGAAAGGAGAGAAATGGCTGCAGCATCAGCCGCTAACCAACCTCAGACAGGGAGCAGAGCCACTGCACAGGGATAACAGAAAGGCTAGAAGCCCACAGAAAGGCTGGAAACCCCCAGGCTGCAGTAATACACCCAGAAGGCCTGGAAGCCCACAGATAAAGGGATATACACAGATAGACTGGAGGCCCTCAGAGCAATGGGGCACAGAAGGGCTGGAAGCCCACAGAGCAATAGGGCACAGAAGGGCTGGAAGCCCACAGAGCAATAGGGCACAGAAGGACTGGAAGCCCACAGAGCAATAGGGCACAGAAGGGCTGGAAGCCCACAGAGCAATAGACACAGAAGAGCTGGAAGCCCACAGAGCAATAGACACAGAAGGACTGGAAGCCCACAGCGCAATAGACACAGAAGAGCTGGAAGCCCACAGCGCAGTAGACACAGAAGGACTGGAAGCCCACAGCGCAATAGACACAGAAGGGCTGGAAGCCCACAGCGCAATAGACACAGAAGGGCTGGAAGCCCACAGCGCAATAGACACAGAAGGGCTGGAAGCCCACAGAGCAATAGACACAGAAGAGCTGGAAGCCCACAGAGCAATAGACACAGAAGGGATGGAAGCCCACAGAGCAATAATATCTTGAGCCAGAAGGCAAGGCCCACAGGTGATAGTAACTAGCAAAGCAGAAGGGCTGGAAGCCCACAAGAAAAGACAAGGAAAGCTAACTGTGCAAACAGCACCCTAACCTTGGGACCTAAGGCACTGCGTAGGCATTGGCAATGCAAAGACAATGAAGACTAGAACACCAGTTCCTTAAGAAGGCCCTGACAGATGAGGTCACCCCTTCAGGCCAAAGGCAGGGAGCATACAGAAGCCCAGAGAGACCTAACCCACACAGGTGTAGTCTATTGAGGTAATTAGTGTCAGGCTGGAAGCAGCCAGCCCACCCAGCCTGAGACAGAGCTGCCTCAGGAACAGCCCACTGAAGTACAGAGAGGCCCAATACACACAAGTGTAGAGAAGTGAAGCCATTAGAGCAGCCAGCCCACAGAGATAGAGCTAACTCAGAAACAGTATACTGAGGCACAGAGAGGTTAAACCCACACAGGTGCAGTATACTGAGGCAATCAGCACCATGCTGGAAGTGGCCAGCACCCAGAGACAGAAACAGAGCCAACTCAGAAGTAGACAGAAACCAGCACAGACACTGATTCCAAGAAATAGGGTAAGTCTGAGGGTGGTCACGACCACAGACGTGACAGGAGCCCAACTGCTTCAGGCAGCCATCACTCTGCTATTTCCATCAAATCCTCATCCTTGATAGTTTCCGGCAGGTTTATGATACGTATGCGTGCCCCCCCCCCCCCCCCCCCCACCTATTTTCGTAGTCTTCTACTCTCTCAGATAATTGTTCATGCTGCACTTCCAGCGCTCCTAGCCGATCCTCTAGGGATTGAACTTGGTCCTCTTGGGTGGAGGTTCGCTCCTCCGCCTGCTGCATATGGACCGCCTGGCCAGCCACCGAATCTTTCAGCTCATCTATAGTAGCATGTAATTTAGCAAGCTTGTCATCTAGCAACTTGGACATATGCCACATAGATTTTTGAATAGTGTCCTCAGGAACAGGTGCTGCCGGAGATTCTCGCTGTTGAGCCGCCATCTTGCACGCACTCCTTGCAGTCTGGTCCTTGCCAAGGCGAGCCGACCAAATCTGTATAACAAGATGCTCTCAGCACTTTCCACCTCCTGTCTCACTGCAAACTGAATCTCTAACATTGCAAACACAGGTGAACCAGGTCACAGATGTTAACCCATCCATGGGATGTGTGAAAAAGGTATTTTTTCGGACGAGAGAGCGGAGCTGAGCTTTCAGGTGTCTGTTCAAGCAGCTGCCATCACGTAACCCCCCCCCCCCCAAATCTATGCGTGGTGTTATAAAATACTCCCACTCTATGCCTAATTTAGGCGTTGGGGTTTATGCCAAGTAAAACGTGGCGTAAATGGCCGCAATTAAATTTGGTCACATGGAGAGGTGCTTGGCATATTCTATGTACCGTGCAGAAATTGAAGCCTGTTCAATTTTCAGGCGCCATATATAGAATCTAGCCCATAAAGGGCAATTCTATAAGGTACTCCTAAATTTGAGCACCTAGAATGAACACACATTTATAGAATAATACTTATGTGCGTGATTGGTGCTAATAATTTGGCACATCTGCACATAAGCGCTAGTCATTCATCCGTGTCAGTATTTATATACCGCTTAGACCTAAGTGGTTTACAGTTTAATTTTACAGATACTGGGTCTATCCCTAGTGGGCTCACAATCTAAGCAGTATATTGTACTACTGTTGTACCTGGGGCAGCGAAAGATTAAGTGACTTGCCCAGAATCACACGGAGCTGCAGAGGGAATTGAACCTGGTTCCCCAGGTCTGCAATCCATTACACTAACCATTAGGCGACTCCTCCACTTCTATAAAATGTGCACTTAAGTACTTTAGCGTGCAACTGCATGGGAGAATTAACTTGGGGATGGCATAGCCATGTCATGGGCATTTCGCCTCACAAAGTACCAACTTATAGAATAATTCAAGTTGCGTGGGTGACATGGGGCACTCAGGTTTGCCCACTTAAGCCTACCATTGAGTTGACATAAGTGACCTTGCCTATATTTTGATGTGCCAATGCCACTGAATGTTTGCATTCTGTAACACTTTACGCACGCCTAAGCATGTTTCTAGAGTCTGTGCTTAGGTTTTTTTTGTGGCACCTGATTATGATGCCAATTTATAGAATTGCCACAATAGGGCGCAGTTCTTTAAACAAAGTAACATAGTAAGTGCCCAACAGTCACACTCATTATTAATTCATGATTAAATCAACGATGAACATGGTATTATATACTTTATCACCAGTCTTTCTTTGGTGTTTCTGGGACATAGACCGTAGAAGTCCACCTGGCTCTGTCCTTATGTTCCACCTACTGCAGCCTATCCATATATCTTGTCATTTGCAGGACCCAGACCATTACTGAAGTTGCCATTGAAGCCCTTTCCAGCCTATCCTAAACTGGATTGCCATACATAGAAAAAGACCTACAAAGTCTGCCTTAATTCTTCATAGCCGGAGTCACCATCCAAGTGTCATTCACACATCCACCCGCATGCAACCATTTAATGGTTTCTTTTATTTCAATTTTTGTTTTCTATCATCTGTTTTCTAAATAGAGTTCCTCTGTGTTCATCCCATGTCTTTTTGAATTCCATCACTGTTTTTGTCTCTACCACCTCCCCCCGAGAGGGCATTCTAGGCATCAACCACCCTCTCTGTGAAAAAGAATTTCCTGACATTACTCCTAAGTCTACCACCCCTCAACCTCAGTTCATGTCCTCTAGTTTTACCATTTCTCCTTCTCTGGAAGAGATTTGTTACTATATAAAGGGCACTAAAAGTTAGACACCAAAAATTTAAGCGTTAATATCGTATTCTATAATGACAAATTTGCATGCCAGAGCTGTTATAGAATGCTAGCAAGTCAGAAATGATGTGCCTAAATTTAAGCATGCCCACTTACGCCATGTCCATAGCAGGCATAAATGCTTGCACCTAATTATTGACACATGTGCGTGCAACTTAGTGTTCTATAAATTTTGCAAGTATGTGTATGACCTGCCTAAGCCCCACCGACATGCACACCACTCTTGCAGTTGTGCTGAAACACTTACGGGCCTTTTATTAAGCCGCAGTAGGGCTACCGTGCAGGTAGCACGCGCCAAATCAACCCTACCACCAGGGTAGTGTGGGTGCCCGGCAATAGTTCCGAAGTTGGCGTGTGCAGTTTCCCATGGTAGAAAATAATGTTCTATTTTCTACCACAGGGGGCATTCCTGGCGATAATTTGCAACGTGGCCACATTGCTGCTCACTGCCTGATTACCGCACAAGTAGTGCGTGAGCTCTTACTTCCTTCTAAATAGGTAGCGGTACGGGGTCAGGCAGTAAATATCCACGTGCTACTTTTAATGTTAGTGCATGGCCATTTACTGCCCCATTTTAAAAAAGGCCTTTCTCCTGCCGCAGTAAAAAATGGTCCAGCACATGCCAATTTCATACACCAAAACTAGAGCAGGCCACTCTTTACCACAGCTTAGTAAACGGACCTCTTAGGTTTTACCTTTTAGAATAGCACCTAAGTGCGCAAGTATGGTTTTAGCATCTAAACTTATGTGCCACACTATGTAGAGTTAAGGGGGATAGGTAGCAAAATCTGCTCCTTGCATATTCAAGTTCTGACACTTATATATAGTACCCTTCTCCACCACCGCCAACTCCAGGCTCCGCCCTTTCTGCCTCGCCTCACCCCATGCTTGGAATAAACTCCCTGAGCCCATTCGCCAGGCCCCCTCCCAGCCCATCTTCAAATCCTTGCTCAAAGCCCACCTCTTCAATGTTGCCTTCGGCACGTAACCACCATACCTCTATTCAGGAAATCTAGACTGCCCGAACTTGACATTTCGTCCTTTAGATTGTAAGCTCCTTTGAGCAGGGACTGTCCTTCTTTATTAAACTGTACAGTGCTGCGTAACCCTAGTAGCGCTCTAGAAATGTTAAGTAGTAGTATATATACGAAGCCCTGAGTGATGCCACCCTATTTTGAATGTGCTGCCATAATACATATTTATTTATACAATATTATATCCCACAATTATCCCAAAACAAGTTTTGGTTCAATTTGGCTTAGAACTGGCGAGTTAGGAGTTGCAATTTGCTGGGGGATTAAGGATGGGTTAGGAAATTAGATTGTTGATGAGTCATTGGTGACGTTTGAGATTAATTATAGACTTTCTTAAATAGATATGTTTTCAGTTCCTTTTTGAATTGGAGATAATGGTTGATGCTTCTTATGGTCTTGGGGATTGAGTTCCACCATTTGGAGCCCAGGTAGTTGAACCCAGCTGTGTAGATGAATTTGTAGATGATGTTGCTGCATTTGGGTAGGTGTAGTAAAAAGTAGCTCCTGGTCATATGTTTTTACTGCAACCTTATATATTCTAACAAAGGCTGCAAGTTGTGAACATCCCAAACTGGATGTCCCTTTTCAAACTTAGACAACTTATTGAAAGAATTGGGCTTTTGTGTTTAGTTACCTGTGCAAGTTAAGGTGCTTTGTTTTTTTTTGAAGTTCAGTAGTACTGTCTGTCAGGATCTTACCATAAAGAGGGGACTTGCTGCCTTCATCACAATTTCTTTGGAAAAACATTTATACTAAAGCAGCCATTTATAATGGTAACATCCTTCCTCCACATCTCTGCAACAAATTGTTGAGATACGGCTTTCCACTACATCATACTCATTTATAACATTCTAGAACAGTTGCCTCTTCTCTCTACCTCTTTCTAATATTTATTATTTGCCCCCAGTAGTTGTTTATGCATCACTTCCCCTCCTATTGAATTCAATTTCCTTCCAAAACACCATCCTTTTTCCTGAGATTGTGCCTTACTAGATTGGTTTGACTTTTGTTTTCATTTATATTGTTGTTCTCTTTTTGCATAAGGACTTAGTTGCTGTTTTCAGGTGAGAAAGAAAGGTACAAACCTTCCAGTTGCTCCTCATGAATTGTGCACAAACCACTTGGCCATTAAGTGTAGATGTTGAGAGGGAATGTGAATTTTTTTTATTTGGTTGTTTTTTTTTTTAATAGGTTCATGTAGGATGTGAGAGAGTTCCTTAATTTAGAATGGTGATTTTGTAGATACAAAGCACTTGGATCATTGAATAGAAACCATTAGTTCTTATAGAGTGTATGCCACTTTTGCAAAAACTCCCAAATTCATCTGTTTCTGCCAAACCGCTCTGCTTCTTAGTACTGCCACTGGGCCATGTCATGTTGATTGGATTTTTTTTTAAATAATTTCTAAACCTTTAAGCAAAAGCTTGCTCAAAGGCTCAGTGGCAGTGATGAACACTTTTCTACAGAGGGTCTCCGGTTTAATTCCTAGGTCAGCTAGAGATGCTGCTAATGCAGCATTTACAGCCCCTTGGGGAGAGGAAGAATCAACATTGCTTTTAAAGTTGGCAGCATGATTTAAAACTCATGATACAAGGCTACAAAATGAGCCCTGGTGCAAAGCTGTCAGCCTCATGATCATTGCTACAGTAAACAGAGTAGGAACAGTGGGGATTGTAGGTGTGTTAATACAGAGGAAGAAAATCCCTGAATAGTTGTGAATGAAAGCTCAAGATGCCTTAATCCAAGCAAGGAGAAAGGAAGAAATACAAGGCTAAAAAACTTAGGGGCCCTTTTAACAAAGGCGCATGCCAAATCAGTGCCTACTGCGGGGGTAGTGCGGGAGCCCGGCAGTAATTCTGAAGTTGGCGCTCATAGTTTCATGCGGTAGATAATAATTTTCTACCATGGGGGGGGGGGGGGGCATTCCCATGGTAATCGTCAACGTGGCCACATTGCCACATGCTGCCTGGTTACTATGGGGTTAGCACATGAGTCCTTACCACCTACTAAATAGGTGGTAGTAAGAGCTTGGGCAGTAAATAACCATGTGCTAATTTTAATATTAGAGCACAGCCATTTACTGCCCCATTTTTAAAGGCCTTTTCCCCACCTTGGTATAAAGTGGCTCAGCTTGTGCCAATTTTATGTGCCAAAACTAGTGCAGGCTACTTTTTACCATGGCTTAGTAAAAGGGCCTATAAAATAATGAGTGCAGTGTGAACGGGGTAGATGTGAAGCGTCTGTTTACGCTTTCCAAAAATACTAGGACTAGGGGGATGCAATGAAGCTACAATGTAGTAAATTTTGAAACGAATCAGAGAAAATTTTTCTTCACTCAACGTGTAATTAAACTCTGGAATTCGTTGCCAGAGAATGTGGGTAAACCGCGGTTAGGTTTGCGGAGTTTGGACGGCTTCCTAAAGAAAAGTCTATAGACCGTATATAAATGGACTTGGGGGGATAAGTAGCATAGAAATGTTTTGTACTTTTTTGGATCTTGCCAGGTATTTGTGACCTGGATTGGACACTGTTGGAAACAGGATTGCTGGCTTGATGGACCTTTGGTCTTTCCCAGTATGGCAATACTTAAATGAATGAAACCCCTTTAAGAAAATTATCAGCTTCAGTTTGTTAGTTTTATTATATAAATGTACAGACAGACATTATGCATGTATTAAAAACAAACTTACAATTTTGCATTTCATATTTATTTAGTATACCACGAATTACAACATTTTCTAAGTGGTTTAAAATAAAAATATGAGGCATGTAGTAAATAGCACAGAAGGGATCTAAGTTACAAATTAATTTATATAAGGGAATGGGGAAAGTGAGAAATAATTACTGCTAAGTGGCAAAATAGTTCACAACCCATGACACTCAATAAAGAAAGACAAATCCTCCACAGATAATCTTTATTTCAAATTGCTCTATAATAATACTTCCAAAACTTTACCCATACCTTCCAGTATTTATGATTGTCTTGGTTTATGCTGATTTTCTGATGCATGCTCTCTTGAGTAAGATGGTTAACCAATACTCGGTATTTAAAGTATTCATATTTTGCAGTTGTGAATCTGGCTACCAGTAGCATCTGGGTAATTAATCTCTTTGACTTAATGGACGCATCTGCAGCTCATCAGTATTCCAACCATCCCAATGCCAGACCAGATCAAACAAAGTAATACAGAGCTTCTGGATTTTGCGTCTGCCTTCCCAAGTGACTTTATTTAGGTGCACTCAGCCCTCCCATACTGAGATTTGCTGCAAGGGCCAATACGAAAGCCTTTGCCTTTCCCCTTTGGTTACCTAGAAAGATGCACTTTCTCCTACTGGAACTCCTCCTGTTTTTCTTTGAGCAGTTTGTGAGAAGAGCTGAACAACAGTATCCATGTGATCCTTTCAGTATTATTTCTCTCTGAATGTGCGGGGCCTACCTGTAGTTTTGGTGATTGCTGTTATATAGACATCTATTCACCAGACTTGGTAGACCTACCCCTTCCAAAGGCTAGGAATAGGTCCCTATGGAAATAATCTTTAATTAGTTAGTTAATTTATTTATTTATTAGGATTTATTTACCACCTTTTTGAAGGAATTCACTCAAGGCAGTGCACAGTAAGAATAAATCAAACATGAGCAATAGACAATTACAGCAGTAAAAATATTCAGATAGCAATGCAAAGTATAGCATAGTACACTACTTACAATTTCAACACAGTATGTAATAGAACATTTTGATTGACAATGTAGGGTATAAGCAAATATGGAACATATAGATATGTAAGAGAGTAAGAGTTTGTGGGGGTTGCAGTAGGCTGTTTACTATATTGAACACAACTGCTTGGTTGAATTAGTAGCCTGAGCAATAAGGTGACTAATTAAAGAAATTTGCACATGAGATCAGAGAGATGGTTAACATATAGATAGGTAAGAGAATAAGAGGACTTAAAGAATAAGGTGATTGGTTTAAAGAAAGGTGCACATGAGGTCAGAGTGCAATATATTTATTTATTTATTTATTAGGGTTTATTTACTGCCTTTTTGAAGGAATTCACTCACGGCGGTGTACAGTAAGAATAGATCAAATATGAGCAATAGACAATTACAGCAGTAAAAATATTCAAAAACAATACAAAGTATGGCATGGTATACTATTTACAATGAGAGAAATATTGTTTTTTGTTTGCTGTTAAGTCTTGGCGGTACTTTGTTGTGTGCTTCCTTCAGTTTAGCCTGTCTTCATCCAGGCGAGATTTACGCCATCTCCTTTCCAGTTTCCATCCTTTGCATTTAAGTATCTGAAGTTCTGGAGAAAACCAAGGTGAGCGTTTGTTAGTGGGACATAAGACCTTTTCGGTGGTGCTGTTTTCTCTAAGGTCTTGGCTAAGTGTGTATTCCAAATGTCAACCTGTCCTGACTTTTCATCCACATTAGATAGTCTAAGGCCTCTAGGAAATCTCACCGGTCAGTGCTTTCTTTTTTTTTTTTCTCTGATCTCCTTTCAAACTGTGAGAGGTGTCATTTGTTTCAGGTGGTCACTTAGGGAAAATTTAATAAGATAATGGTCTGACCGTGATAGGGGTGTTATTTCAATACTGTTTTCCCAGAATTCTGGGATGTTGACCCCTTTGTAGAATACGAGGTCTAGTATGTGACCCTTTTTGTGGGTTGGAGAATTGATCACCTATGTGAATCCCTAGTGCTGTCGTCGTGTCCAGAAAGGCAGCTGTGGTGGTATCTGGTGTTTCGATGTGCATGTTGAAATCTCCCGTGATCACCAGCCTAGGGTAATTCAGGGTCACTTGAGCAATCAGGTCTAGGAGTTCTTGTACAGATAATGTGTTGTTACTAGGTCCTCAGTATACCATGAGCAACCAGATTGGTTTCTCCTCTTCAAGCTGGATTAAAAGAGATTCTGATTCTAGTTTACAGACGAGTTCAATGTATCTCTTTTGGTGTCCTCGGGTATGTGTACTTATTTTAAACAATTTATAAACCTTCCTTCCAGTATAGCTCTTGATATATGCACACTTCCCCAACCTTTGATTGCTGAAGTGGAAGTGCATTGTGCCTGCAAGAGTTGATAATATAAGGTTCCTTGGTGGAGTTAGGGTTGTCACTGAGGGTATAAAGTGAGCAGCTGCCCTGAGAGCATGCCTCCAAAGTCCTCCTTTAACTGTTTCTACTTTTCTGAAATCTCTCAAAAGAGTCAGGATGAGGGGGTTATGGGGGGAAATGTTAAAACTGTTAAAGCCAGGGCACGAGCACTTGTGTTGTTTGGGGATGTGGATCCTAGGAGGAGGAACTGGGAACGGATCAAGTCTGGAGGGGAGGGGTTGGAGGCTGTAAAGAGAAAAAAAACACTGGTGGGGTCAGGGTAGAAGTTTGAGAGTGATGGAGAAAATGAGAGACTGGTGACCATAGGGAGGAGGTTTAAGAAAGACAGAGCGCATAGTGATGACAGGGTAGGGGAACAGAGAGAGAGAGTAAGTGAAGTGGAAGGGGGATGACCGAGTGGTGGGGACAGAGAGGAGGGATGGAGGTACTGAGAGAGAATGTATGGTGAGGATAGGGAGTTTCAGGCTTGGAACCTTCACAGGAAGTACTTTCAGAGGGCTATATTTAGTTCATGCATAGCATCCTATCAGATCTTCATGGTCGGCTTTGTCTATAGAGAACACCCAGTAATTATTTGAATATAAATTTTATATGCCACTTTCCTGAATAATTCTTTTAAAACAATGTATATAATAAACATATGTAATCTGGGTCTAACTTGTTCACTACCTCTGGTGCCGGGCCACAAAAAAACGTACTTTTACACATTTTACAGTCTTTGCTCACTTTCAGGTCACTCTTACCACACACCTCCTTTCCAATCCACTTACATTCGAGCTGGGGTGGGTCAATGTTCCAGAATAGCGATCCAAGGTTTGGGAGACACTTTTCCAAGTCTGGGTTCCACTTGGCTCTTCAGTCCATGATCCACGCAGCAATCCAAAGGCTTAATAACAAAGTTAACCTTTATTATTTATTTATTTAGATTTGCTCACACCTTTTTCAGTAGTAGCTCAAGGTGAGTTACATTCAGGTATTTCTTACATTTGTACCCCGCACTTTCCCACTCATAGCAGGTTCAATGTGGCTTACATATTATATACAGGTACTTATTTGTACCTGGGACAATGGAGGGTTTAAGTGACTTGCCCAGAGTCCACAAGGAGCTGCCGTGCCTGCGGTGGGAATCGAACCCAGTTCCCCAGGACCAAAGTCCACCACTCTAACCACTAGGCCACTCCTCCAACCCCACTGGATATTTCTCTATCCACAGGAGGGCTCACAATCTAATTTTGTACCTAAGGCAATGGAGGGTTAAGTGACTTGCCCAAGATCACAAGGAGCAGCAGTGGGATTTGAACCGGCCACCTCTGGATTGCAAGACCGGTGCTCTAACCACTAGGCCAACTTGATTCACTGGCAACATGATTGTAGCACTCTATCTTGTTCTCCAACTTCTGTCATTCTGTGGGAGCACCCCTACCACTTTTCTTCACAGGTATATTACAGAGATGTGTCAGTGCTATTTACATATAAACAAGGCTCCTGTGCATGCCTATCCTGTTAGCTAAATGTCACTTCAGGGGCTGTACTTCTCCTCTACTGAATCGCTCCACTCTCACCAGGCACAGACCCTCATGACTGTCCTCCTTCCACGGCTGCACCCTGGCCTTGAGCAGGCACCTTCCTGCCCTAAATCCCACTTGCGGGCAGGACTCCCCGTTCATCCTGAAGCTCTGGCTCCTTCTAGTTATTGTGACTGAGGGCAATATTGCTCTTTAACTTCTGCCCAACTTAAATTGGCTCTCCAGGATCTCCCTTCTCCTTCCTAGACAGGGCATTACAGGCAACCAGACCCTCAGTCAACCGTGGCTTGAGGCAAAACCAAGGACATGTCCCTCTCTCATTCTTTCATTTCCTCTTAACGCCTCCCAAATCTATCACTCACCCCAACCTGGGCACTATCTTTCTGCATTTTATTCTATAAACACCCACAGGGGCTGTGCTTCCTCCCACCCTGGGACCTCCCAGTCACTCCCCCCAGTGACTCTCTACAGAGCTCACTCCTACTGTAATCCCAGTTTAACTAGGGATTACACATATATAAGCAATAAATACATCCACAAACTATACAAATGAAAATAAAATTATGCATAGAATCTATAGGAGGCATAAAGTTCTGAGTTTCTTCTTCTAAAGAAACAGGAAGATCTCTTCACCTACTGAACCATGTTGAGGATTTGGAGAAGTATATGATCACTTGATCTCTGGAGTGGAGGAGTGGCCTAGTGGCCTTGTGGTTAGGGTGGTGGACTTTGGTCCTGAGGAACTGAGTTCAATCCCACTTCAGGCACAGGCAGTTTCCTTGTGACTCTGGGCAAGTCACTAACCCTCATTGCCCCATGTAAGCCGCATTGAGCCTGCCATGAGTGGGAAAGCGCGGGGTACAAATGTAACAAAATAAGATAGCATCATGAGCTTTTACCATGACTGTGGCACATGCTGGATCTCATGGTTACAGACCGTAAGGGAAGAAGTGCAGGAAAGGTGGCTGGTGTGGCCTGTAGTAGAGAGAATCTCTTCAGAGATTGTCAAAGAGGCAGTGGATCTCATCAACGATCAGTGTAAAATGCTTCAGACAATCTCCATCACCATCTCTGAACCACCATCCACATCAAGGAGGTATCAGAGTGTACGAGAAAAGAGACAGTTTTTTTTCCTTGCAAAGATGTTCTCTGTCCACTCAGCCCCTTCAAAACAAAGCTTGAGTTTTTTTTTTCCACCTTTATGATTTATAGACTGCACTTCTTGACACCATGCTGAGCTTGTTTATAAAAAAAACCAAAATAAATATTACAGCATTAAATACAATGAGGCTGCAGAAGTCCAGAGTTCAACATGGTAACTCATTCATAACAAAGAGCAGATTTTTGGCTAGACTCAGAGCACACAGCCATTATTCTAGCTTTCATAAAGAGGTCCAACAGAGAACAAAAACTGGTGAATTGTGCACCGCTAAGGTTCATTCCTATCATGGTAACCAATTACAAACTATGGGGGTCTTTTACAAAGGCACGCTAGTGTTTTTAGCGTGCGCTAAATGGTAGAGATGCTCATAGGAATATATGGGCTTCTCTAAAGTCTAGTGCATGCTTGTTTTTAGCATGCTAGAAACACTAGTGCGCCTTTGTAAAGGGGCCCTCTATAACAAAGATGAGCAATTACACCGATTCATACAAATGTTTGATAGCATATACTTCTTTTCACTCTGCTAACTTGCTGTTGAAAAGAAGTGGAGAAAAAGCGCTCGGTTACCCCACTTGTTTGTGCTTCCACATTTAACTATAGTGGAAACACCATTCCATCCTTGACCATAAAAAATTCCACTCTGCTTTATACAGTCTAAGAAAAATTGTGATATCATGTGACTGCTTGTATTAAAAGCTTTCAATAGGCCAAAAAGAATTACTGTATATACTTGCATATAAACAATATTTTTTGTCCCCAAAAAAGCCCTAAAATTGGGATCTTGGTTTATATTTGAGTCTCTCTGGTCTCCCCCCACCCCCCAGGTAACAAGCTTTTCACTCCTCCTCACCCATCCCTGAGGTGACCGGCATGCCACTCCCCTTTCCCTCCTTTGCAGTTACCCTCATTTCCCCTTCTCATGGTGACTGGTACTTTTGTCCCCTCCCCCTCAATGACCTTTATTGCTCTTACCTCTTTCTCTGGCTGATGCTGACAGCAGTGCTATGCGCTGGGCCAGTGTGTGCCTTGAGCATCTGCATATGCTCAAGGCCTGCTGGCTCCCTTCCCTCTCTGGTAGTCTGAGAGAGAACAGGAGTTGGGGGCTTTACACTTGTGCAAATGCTCAAGACCTCGCAGCAGTCTACCACTGATCACCGTGGGAAGGGGTAGGAGAGGGAGAGAAATACCAGTCATGGGGGGGAGCAACCACGGGGAAGGGGAAAAGAGAGATATGCTTGGCACCACAGAGAAGAGAAACATTTGAAAATGCCCCACCCCTAGTTTATACTCAAGCTTTCTCCCTTTTGGTGGGGGATGGGGGGGGGCAAACTATTATCTGATTTTATACTTGGATAAGTTTATATTTGAGTATATATGGTACTTCCATGCTCTGCCTTGAGTTGCATGTCACCTGTGTGGTGGAATCCTCTGCCTCTGGAGCTAGGGGGTGAGAGTAGTAATCTCAAATTGGAGTGGAGGAGTGGCCTAGTGGTTAGGGTGGTGGACTTTGGTCCTGAGGAACTGAGTTCGATTCCCACTTCAGGCACAGGCAGCTCCTTGTGACTCTGGGCAAGTCACTTAACCCTCCATTGCCCCATGTAAGCCGCATTGAGCCTGCCATGAGTGGGAAAGCATGGGGTACAAATGTAACGAAAAAAACACAAAAAAAAATTAAAGAAAGATCTGAAGACCCAGGCTTTTTCCAATACCTTTATAGTTTATCTGATGCTGCAAAAAAGTTTTTTTTTTTTCCTGTGTCCATTGACACATATTTTGGTTTGTAAGCTGTGCTCACTTTGCTATGGATCCTGTTTTTGTCATTGTGTGTGGTCTGTCTTTCCCTTCTGCCTTTGTGAGCTATTACCATCTGGACTTTATTGTAAACTGCTCTGATGCATGTAAGGAAGGGCAATATACCAAATTTGTAAATAAATAAATTGGTCCTTGATAACGTCAGACAGATTGCTGCCCAGATAGCAAAGGAAGTCTACGGAGTACACATTGAGAATTCCACAAAATCACCCTCTCAGGTTTTTTTCATTACATTTTTTGCCAAGAATTGTTTCTGAAGGAGCTCTCTTTTGTCTTGCAGATATAAAGCAGTCAATCATGTTCTATTGTGAGAAAGGGGCAGGGATTTTTATGCCAAGTTGTAGTAACCTGACTCTGTGGACAGGCCTGGGCCTTTAGTAAACACAGCCACATAGGGTTAAAGGAAAATATTTACATGGAGAAAATATACAACCTGTTTTCAGCACAGGTCAGAGATAAATAACCATACAAAATCACTTCTTACAGTCACAAGCTGTCTCTCCTGTGGCCTGCTCCTGTAGGCCCATGGAACATGCTTAGTCACCTCTCCACCAGGCAACCCAACTACCTTGTCTCTTCCTGAAATCCCCAGCGTTCCACTTTCACTGACTTCCCAAGTCACACTGTGGACCAGGTTGTAAGACAAACTTGTCCTAACTCTATCCTCTTCTGCTCTCTCACTTACGGGTAGCACTCCTTGCTAAGGCAACTTTTCTTTTCCAGGCTCTTCCCAGGTATTGCAGCCCTGCTTACCACACCCTTGGAGTCCTCTGCACTCAAGCATCTTTGATCTGTTCAACCTCAGGGCATTTAACTGCATCCTGGTCTGTGCCTCACCCCTCTGACTCAGTCTCAGCCTCAGCAGACTAGCATCACCTGCTGTAAGGTGGCTGAACTGCACAGTCAGTGAGAGAGTGCTCTTCACTATACCATCAACTCTCTCCCGCACGTATTTTCAGGCCTTTGAAAAGAAAAATTGGGAGATATCATCCCATCCTAGACCTAAGAGTCCTTCTAATGGAAAATTTCAAGATTGCACAATCATAGCCCTCTTAAAAAAAAGAAAATTGTTCTCTATGGACCTGAAAGATGCTTAAACTTATACTTAAATACATACAAATCCTAGGAAGCATCTCCGATTCATGTAGGAGAACCAAACCTACTTACTGCCCTTTATCCTGATGCAGGCCCTGCATTACTTCAAACATTTCTAGTGGTCATTCATGCAATTTTACAGACTGATGGGTCACATTTCAGTGTTTGGATGATTGACTGATCAAGCAGGGCAAGTTAATCTGTATTCACCATCATCTGTACATTGGAGTTTTCAGGATTTCATTATTAATTACCTATATCAAATTAAGTTCATCACTTCAGTTGGAATTTATCTCCCAACAGGATCACCAAATTAATGATCATGGTTATTCAGAGTCAGTGGGCCATGATCGCAGAGATAGCTGAATCATACGATGTTGTTTGTCACCCCATCACATGTCTCTTTAGGGAAACAAGTCCAGTAGACTTGTAGATGCAAGGAAATAACACAGTTTGATGTGTCTGTATATGAATTTTAGAAACCTAAAAAAATAAGATGGGAGAGTTAGTGTATATAGCACTAAATGAAGAGGTAGATATGATAGGCATCTCAGAGACCTGGTGGAAGGAGGACAATCAAAGGGACACTGTGTTATCAGGGTACAAATTATCGCAGTGATAGATTGGATCAATTGGAAGGGGGTGTGCCATATGTTAGAGGGAATTCAGTCAAACAAAATAAACATTCTACATGAAACAGGTAGCAGCGTGGAATCTATGGATAGAAAATTCCATGTGTGAAGGGAAGGAGTATACTGGTAGGGCTGTACTACCATCCACTAGGACAGAACAGACAGACAGATGAAATGTTTACAGAAATTAGGAAAACTGGCAGATTGGGCAACAGTATAATAATGAGTGATTTCAATTACCCCAATATTGACTGAATAAATGTTAGGATCAGGGAGTGCTAGGGAGGTAAAATTCCTGGACGTAAGAAATGACTGCTTCTTGGAGTGACTGGTCCAAGAACCAACAAGAGAGGGAGCTATTTTAGATCTAGTCTTTAGTGGGTCCACTGGGAAGCAGTCATTATAACATGATCAAATTTGAGCTGATATCTGGAGTGAAGTCACTAAGGAAATCTACTGTAGCAGCATTTAATTTTAGAAAGGACAACTACAACAAAATGAGGAAATAGGTTAAAAAGAAGCTAAAAGGATCAGTTGCCAAGGTAGGACTTTAAATTGGGCATGGACGTTGTTTAAAAATACCATAGTGGAAGCCCAGACCAGATGCATTCCATGTATGTATAAAGGTGGAAGAAGAGCAAACAACAGCCAGCATGCTTAAAGGTGAGTGAAAGAGGCTATTAGAGCCAAAAGAACATGCTTCAAAGAATGGAAAGGATCCAAATGAAGAGTTTCACAGAGTTTATCTATAACTTCATCTTTAAAGCACTCTTTCAGCAAAATACATGAAATACCCCATGGAATGGGTTTTACTAAGCAATGGTATTAGTTTTTCTAGAAGCCCTTGGGGGAAGGAGATCCCTGCCAGTGTGTTGGTAAGTAGGATGTCCCTGGGTGGGAGGTAGCCCAGCTCAAAGGGAAGTGGTGTTGAAATAAGATGCAGAAAGAGAGTGGTTTCCCAGTGGAGAATAACAGCAAGGGTGGAGGTGGGAATTTTAATTAATTAATTATTACATCCCACTGTTATCCAAAAGCAAGTTTCAGTTCAAAGTGGCTTTTAGTTTACGATTGTTGAAATTACAGTGAGGTATGTGACTTAAGTGGCTTGCAATTTACAATGGTTGAGATTACAGTGATGTATGTGACTTGCAATTTTTGGTTATACGGTGTTACATTGGTGCGTTCTAATTGCAAGGTGGTGTAGAACATTGGTATTGCACATGGTTAGCCAAAGAATTTTCTGAAAAGGTAGGTCTTTAGTTCTTTTCTTAACTGGAGGTAGTTTGTAATGCTTCTTGTGATCATGGGTATTGAGTTCCACCATTTGGATCCCAGATAGCTAAATCCAGCTGTGTAGATGGATTTGTATGTTATGTTTCTGCAGTTTGATAGGTGCATAATACATAAGTATTGCCATACTGGGACAGACCAAAGGTCCATCAAGCCCAGCATCCTGTTTCCAACAGTGGCCAATCCAGGACACAATACCTGGCAAGATCCCAAAAAGTACAAAACATTTTATACTGCTTATCCCAGAAATAGTGGATTTTCCCCAAGTCCAATTTAATAAGGTGAAGTAGTAAGCAGCTTCTGGTTTCTAGGTTTGCATTTCTTGGGGGTAGTTCAATCAGGTCTAGCATGTAGTCAAGAGACATGCCAATAAAAGAATCTGTGGTGAGGTACACGAGGTCTTTGGTTGCCCTTACCCCCGCCGGGACCCTTGGGATCATTGGGGGCTCCTGGAGTGAAGGAATAAATAACAAGCTAACTAAAGGAGCAGTTGCTGCCCTATAAGTGGCAACTGGAGAGGATATGAGAGCTTCAAGTGGACAAGGGGAGTCTAGCCTAGGAGCGGGACCAGGACAGTGGAAGCCTGTTCAAGGCCGGTGTGTAGCCCTGCAAGGTGCACTACTGGAAGAAGGACAGCATGAAGGGTCTGTGCCTGAATGCAGTGGAGTCGGGAGTAACAAAGCAGCATTAGATTTATTTATGGCATAACGGGAGAGGTAAAAGGACAGGCAGTTGTGTAAATGTGAACAGCTAAAACTATATTGTAAGAATGAAGAAAAGAGCGAGAGCATTACTAATGATCTTGAACAGGATTGTAAATATGAGAAGAGTTGACATATTTGTTTGCCAGTTGCAGCAGTTAAGGTAAAGTTGTGTTACATTCTATTTAAAAAAAACAAAACCCTGGGGGGTACAGCATGATTATTGACAAGAGAATAATAGCGGGTACTGTGGACTGAGTGAAGTGACACCCCAAGACTCTTTAGTACTCTCAACACCCCGGATCTCTATTCCGGACCAGTTTACCCACGCCCAAGCTCGCTGTATGAAAACTGTGATTGGATGTATGAGGAGCTGAGTGGAGAAAGAATAGAGCATCTGAAGGAGTAAATAAATAAACTATGTTTGTTTTCTCTGTGACCTAGGTTGGACCGGAGCTAGCCCGAAAAGGTGCGAGACCCAGGTTACATACAGTTATGTGGAAGCTAAAATCTGCTTCCCATTGTCCTGCCTTCGTAGTCTGTTAGAAAAGCCTTCCTATCACACTTTGATAGCTAAAGTCTTCTCCTTCACAAATCAGCACTCTGCAGGCTGTGGAGACCTAATGTGATCTGCCTGCAAACTTTCCCAGGCAACTTAAATTCTGCCTTAATTATGAATAGTCAGTACCTGTTTTCCTTGTCTATCTTGACAGTCTGCGGGAGGATTATGTATGTATTTTTTTATGTATTTATTTATTTATTCATGACATTTATACCCCATATTAGCCCGAAATAGACTCAAGTTCAGTGGGCTTTCAGCTGTGTTAATTCAGTGCGTTCACATCCAGTTATCTGTCTGACTGGTGGCAAATCATATAATAATGGCATTCAGGGCACTTCTGTAGTAATAATGTGAGGAATATGCATAAAATGAAAGAACCTGATTTAGAGCTGAGTAGTTTTGTCACACTGAGGATGAAACTTGGATTTCTGCAGGTTATAAATGATACTTGGCCTAGCATAAATGGTATCTAATTGTGATAATGTGCACGTGTTTTTCAGATCACATACATGTCGTCTTCAGTTGTCCAGTAAAGGTCTTTGAGATCTCAAACGTTCATGTACATTGCTGTCCCAAGATAATTCTTAGGTGGTTCTGCAAAGAATCCAATTTTCTCCAAGACTTACATGATTACTTGCAATCTCATTAAGAATGTAAATGTCCTTGTGTTATAATCTCTTACTTGTTTATGCATCTTGACTAGACAGACACTGCTCTATAGACCTTACAGTCTTATTGTGTATCTCCTGTAGTGCTGCATTTGTCTAGTAATACCTGAGTTGGCAGAATTTGGTAGGCCAATGGCATGATTCCACCATGTGTGAGATCCTTTGTCCTGCCACCACTGCAGCCAGCCCCAAACCATCCCATTCCAACAGGAAGTCTGCCTCAGAGGGGGCAGGACATGGTAGCGCTTCAACCTAGTGTTCACAGTTCTTTAAGTTTGGAGCCAGCAAAGAAGGAGGGGGATAGCAGGGCAGGATCTGAATTGGAGAGGGAAAATGGAGGTGCTGGATGAAGGTTGGGGGTAGGGAAGTAGAGATGAGATCCTGGCCACCTGGGAGATATAGGGAGTGAAAAGGAAGATGCTAGCCACTTGGAAGGGGGAAGGAGAGATTCTGAACTATGGGGTAGAATAGGTAGATGCCCCTTGGTGGGGGTGGGGGGGGGGGTTGCATAGCTGAAGGTTCACCTAGGCATCCGGTATCCTTGGGCTGATCTTGCTGGGGCACAATTAGTTATAAATAGAATGGGTGCAGGCCAGGAAACAATCCAATGTTCTTCTTTCTCTTCCCAGTTTCCCCTTTCGATTTAACCCATACACAGAGAACTGGTGATTTCTTTCAGGTTTAAATTGGCCTCAGGATTAGTGCACTATCAGAAAGAAGAGCTATGTAGCTTAGCAGCTCTAGGTTCAGAAGGGAGTCTAGCGCTGTGTGCAAAAGCTTGTGTAGACATCTGTGCATTGCTAATTTGTAATGGAGGCATTAGCTATTAAACTTGGGGGTCAGTATTCAAAAGGGCTTAACTGGGCAGGAGAGGCTGCTGAATATCTCTGCTAACTGGCCTTCCAGAAAACTGGTTAGGGGTGGGCTGGGGTGGACACCCATATATACAGAAATATATGGGTGTGTCTAGCATTAGCACGTGCTAAAAACGCTAGCATATCTTAGTAAACAGGGCCCTTAGTTTGCACTTTAAATTTTACATTTCATGACGTGACTATCTAGCTAGCTAGCTATATAAAACTTTCTATAAAGGAGCAAGGTATTGTTAGTTTTAGGTTGATTACATTTACATTTGTAGCTTGACTACTCATGTTTTTTTGCCTTTGTCAGAACAGAGTGTAGACAAGTGTATTTTCTGTTGTTGACCTTGTGCACCAGATGCATTTACCAGTTTTTTTATAGAGGCATGTGTTCATGTTATATACTTTTTTTTTTTTTTAATGGGCTTTTCCTTTGTGCAACATTACAACATATGCATGTTGGCATATGTATAATCAGTCTCTTTTTAAACTGTAGTGTTTTTATCACAATATCAAATCTTTATATATTTCAATGTTTGGTCTAGACCTTTTTTTCTAACGAATAATTAACCCTAATAAATGGCAGAAAACTTCCACAAAAAATGTATCTCAAAACTGTAACTCAGATAGTGGAAGAAGATGCACACATAAAAAATACTCTAAAGATTATGTCAAAACATCCTTCTCAACACTGCAGGAGAAAAAAGACCTCAGAAATCGCAGAGAGTATTTTTTTTAACCCACCAGATAGGTCCATCATAGGTTGGGATAATTATCTTTTAGCAATAAATCAATCATTGGTCAAAAAACCTCCTTCCTGCCAACATTTTAAACTTTATTGGTAGTGGTCCATCAATTTCTACTTATATATTTTTTTCTCCTTTTCATTTCTTCTTTTATTTCTTTCAAAAAAGATATTAAACAGTTATTTTCATTATAGAAACAATCTCAACTCTTAGGTTCCATAAGGAAGCAGCAATTAACTAGAAAAAAATAATTTTCTCAGTGACACTTAACTGTTTAAGCTGGATCCTGACAGGCGCCTGTTTCACGAAGGCTTCATCAGGGGATCATATCCAGCAGTCACTGTTTGATATCTGCTTGCACGCAAGCTGCCTTCCTAGTAAATGAACAAGAAACAATAAGACAAATAAGACACAAAAAAGTGCCCTAAATGAACAGATGACCATTGGAGTGATTCAGGGATGACCCTCCTTCAGTGATCACTGATGCCCTCCCACCCCCCCCCCCCCCCCAAAAAAAAATGTGAATAAAAATAATACTCACCAGCCTCTATGACAGCCTCAGATGTTACAGCCAGGTCCATTAGAGCAGCACACAGGTCCCTGGTGGAGTGGTGTGTGAAGTGCACTGTAGACAAGTGCACTCAGGTCCATACCTCTTCCTATCTGTTATACTTGTGGTGGACACTGTGAGCTCTACAAAACTCACCAAAAACCCACTATAACCACATATAGCTGCCCTCTTCACCCATAGGAGCTATTGTAATGGTGTACAGTTGGGGGTAGTAGATTTTGGGTGTCTCAGCAGAGATGTGTACCTGGGAGCATTTATATGAAGTCCACAGCAGTGCCCCCTAGGATGCCCCATTGCTCTCCTGGAATGTCTGGGGGGGACCAGTCTGCTAAAAATTCTGACCCCTCCTACATCCCAGTGCCCTGATTTTGTGCGGTTTTAACTTTTTTTTTTTAATGGCCTAAAAAGATAAACCCACAAAACACAAGGCCTTGTTTGAAATGGTATATTAAAAAAAAAATAAATAAAAAAAAACACCCTGTTTTTCCTTTTTTTGAAAATGGGTATATTTCGTATTCGTCTTTGGTACTTTTAGTGCAAAACATTCAAAGTCCAACTTAGAAAATGCTCGTCCACATAATTTTGTAAATCTGTGTGCTTTGAAAATGAACACCATGATATGTGTGCTACAGCAAAAATGTTAAAAAGAAATTCTGCAGAGCTGAGCCTGTTCTGGTAAAAGACAGAGGACTTCACCTGTGTTTATATAGTATTATAATTTTAGTTTAGTTTATTTACATGCAAGATTTTTGTGTGTTTATAGAATGCAGTTTGTTATTTATCTTGCATGCCCAAATATTTTGTAGGGGTTTTGATGAAGATAGATTATTTCCTTTTGAATCAATTCGATTCTCTTTTTTTTAATATTAAAGTAAGTGTGGAGTTTTTCTCTTAGATTAGGTTTACAAAACTTGAAAAAATCTAGAGATTCTCTTGTCTTCCCTTCCTATATCAGGTTTCACCTTCTCCTCTTTAGAATGCAAAATAAGTTGTACCGCTAGCTGGCATGAAGGGTCTGAAAATGGTTCTGAAAGCTGGTGTAGTAAGCCTGAACTGGAGTTGGAGTGGGGATGACAGTTCCTTTGTGGATGGCTGGGGGAATTTTTCACATGAAACTCATAGCAACGACATTAGCTCTGCACTTCATGTCCTGGCAGGGTCACTTATTCTTTCAAGTGAAAAAAAAAGTTGTGCTTGCCTCAGCCCTTTTATTTTCCTCAGTGACAGAGTGTGGGAGCGTTCTTTCATCTGCCTCCTGTGCTGTTTTTGTGCCCTTCCCTTTTCTTGCTTCATCCTTCCTATGCTTCCTCTTTACAGTGCACACTGATTCTTCTCTTTTGCCTTGCCCTAGAAATGTATCATTTAAAATATCTTACAGTAAATAGTGTGCACAGCAATACAGTGCAATAGGGGCACATTTTCAAAAGCTTAGTCAGGACCTATGTGTGCATTAAATAAGGTGATTGTGCTGGCAGTTCATAATATATACCATCGTGTTGAAATGGCAAAGGTATATAGTAACCCAGTGTTTGGATACATTCTCCGAGGACAAGCAGGACAGTACATACCACTTTTGAGTGATGTCATCTGACAGAACCTGGCACAGACGCTACTCAGCATTCTGGAAGCTCCAGAAGCCTTTGAAAGTGCTGCATCATACAAGCACGGGTGCCTTCCTGCCCAACATCGCATCTCCTCGGTGCATCTCTATTGAGATATTTTTGTGCCCTCCATAGCAGCATTCAGCACCCTTTTTCTTTCTTTTGTCCATTTTTATTCCCCTGTTTAGTTTCTTAGTATTTTCGGCCTCTCAAGTTTCCTTTCTTTTTGGCACAGTTCCCGTTGACCCTCTTAGACCTGAGCACCTGATTTGGTTTCATTTTTGTTAAACCAAAAAAAATTGAGCCATTTGTTTGTTCTTTGGCTATTTTTACCTTTATGTCCCTTAAAACTCTCAGTGGTTTTCACAAGTGTACTAGGTGCAGCAGGACCATTTCTGGGACTGATACTCACAACTGGTGCTTACTGTGCCTAGGACCTGACCATAAAGCCTTTAATTGTTGTCTCTGTTCTAAGATGCAGAAGACACAAAAAAGGCAAGAGGCCCAGCATGACAAATTTGTGACGCTTCTACGTCCGGTCCATTGACTTCGGCATCAGTTCTTATGGCTAGTGGAGCTGCTTCGGACACTGGAGGTGAACTGACATTGAGGAAGTCTTCCTCTGCCTCAACATCAGGTGCCGGTAAGGCCCTGTCAGACCAAATCGCATTAGACCTGACACCAAGAAAATGTTAGGATTTGACATCATCCTTGTTGGCACCAAGGGGTACGGATGTGCATCAAGGGAAGAGGAAGGAGCACCACTGGTCCTTCTTGAAGCACGGTGCCAGGAGCTCTGGATCATCAGCACTGTCAATACCCAAGAAGTTTCATGCCAAAAGGACTGCTTCCCTCTCCGTTGAATCGGTGCTGATGTGCCAGTCTCCTTGATGCCGGGACCAGCCTTCCAATTTGGCTCTGATATCTTCACAGGCTGTCACCAATCCAACTCCGGCCCCACCTTTACCGATGCATGCCACTAAGGTGTGGCTTCAGGCCATGCTTCAGGAGGAATTGATGCGGATTTTAGCTCAAGATGCCGAAGCCTTGAGTGTGTTGATGCTGGCCATGGCTTCGCCCCAATTTTTCCTTGAGCCCCATGCCTTATCTATTGCTCTTGCTCATCACCAGTGTCTTGATGGGTGCCGGGATCAGCCTTGAAAGAGGCTGTGCTCCTCACCTGCCCATCAGTAGAGCAAGCTCCCCTAGTGTCCAGGATAGGACCTGCCCCTTGACAATCTTGCCCAGAGTTTAGAGTCTAGTAGACCGAAGCAGACACAAACTCAGCAGGAGTACTTCACTGAGTCTGGCGCAAACCGTTCCTGGCTCTGAAATTGAACCGGAGAAGGGCTCCCTTGTTCTACTAGCAGACCCCTTTCCACCTCAGGAAAGAAGAAAGTCCCCACCAGAGATTCTCCTTTTGTCAGTTTTTTTTTTGTAGGAAATGGCTAGGGCCATTCCATTTGATTTAGAGGTTGAGGGTGAGCCCGGGGCAGAGATGTTGGATGTCCTTTGATTATTGAGAACCCTCCTTGACAGTGCCTGTGCACTGTATTCTTTGTGCTGCACAGATGATGAATTAGGAGACCCCTCTCACTGTTCAGCCTGTACCTAAGGAAGCAGACTGTATGTACAGAGTCCAAAAGGCTCCCAGATTCAAGAAATTTCATCTGCTGCACCGTTCTGTGGTGTTTGAATCTGGCCTCAAGAGAGCTAACAGTTCTAGAACTCACACCTTGGTGCTCCCTTAGAATCTTATGGGAGGATGGTTTATCAAGGCTCTGTGCATGTGTCCCATATATAGTCTTACCAGCTCTGCATGAGTATTTATGTGCAGAGTGTAACGGAGTTCACCGTCTCTGCCCTCTTGTAGGGCTGCATAAATCCATATGTTAGTAGCTAAGCAGAAGGAGTGTCAAAATCACTAGGTCCGGGCAGCTTATAACGCTTTTGATGTGGTGTCCAGGGTTTCTGCATTAGGTATTGGCATGTGCAGACTCACCTGGCTATGTGTTTGACCTATGTGGTGATAATCTTTTGGGACAAAGTGGAAGAGGTCGCTGATTTAATCAAGAAAATAACTGAAACCATGAAGCTCCTCTTTTGGCTCACCGTCCAGCCCACCCTTTGCAGCAGACCCAGAGATCCTACTCCCATCCTTGGTAGCAGCGGCCCCAGAAGACCTAGCCATCACCTCAGTCAAAGCAAGAGATGAGCTTTTGACTGGCTCAAAGAGAGCATAGCTGAAATAGAAGTGACCACCCCATATGGCTTCCTGGGTGAGGGGGGGAGACTGAATTTTTTTAAAGCAAGGTGGACCCTTGTAAGCTACAACCAGAGGGTTCTTCAAATAGTCCAGGGAGGTTATGCCCTATGTTGGCGGCAAGTTCTACAAAATTACACACCATGAGTGTCAAAATTCAGGTTTCAGAACCAGGCTGTACTTGCAGAGGAACTTGCCTCTATTCTACAGGCCCACACAGTCAAGCCCATACCACCAGGGGAAAAAGGGAAGGCATTCTGTTTCAAGTACTTGTTCATCCCATACTAGACCTAAGGACCCAGAACAAATATCTGGTCAGAGAAAAGTACAGGATGGTTTACCTGGGCACCCTACTATTTATGATTTAGGTAAATGATTGATTATGCTCTCTGGACTTAAAGGATGTTTATATCCTCTTACAGATATGTCCTAGTCACAGGAAGTATCTCAGATTTCAAGTAGGAAAGTACCAGTACCTTGTCTTCCCTTTAGCCTTGCATCCATTCCCCAAATTTTTACCAAATGCCTTGCTGTAGTCACTGTACATCTGTGCAGACTGGGAGTACATATGTTTCTCTACTAGGGTGATTGACTGCTGAAGAGCTCATCCAAGGAAGGGGCTCAGGATTCAGTGCAAAGAACCATTTGAATGTTAGAGCTACTGGGTTTGGTTATAAATTACTCAAAGTGCCATCTCTTCCCTTTTCAACAGTTGGAGTTCATTGGAGCCCTGCTAGACACGGTTCAAGCCCAGGCCTTCCTTCCAGACATCAGGGCTGAGGCCATGATTGCCATCACCCTGGAGGTTTGCCAGAACCAGCGGGTCATAGCTCAGCAGAGGTTGAGGTGGTTAGGCCATATGGCCTCCACCATATATGTTGTATCCAAGGCACATCTCCATCTGAGAGAAGTTCAGTGGACCCTAGCTTCCCAGTGGTGCCAGGATTGTGGAACCTAGTGGATGCCATTTCTGTCACTCCCAGTCTCTGGGAACCACTCGTGGTTGACATTTCGGTCCAGTCCGGTCATGGGGACTTGCATTCTAAATTTCTCCTCCATTCAAGACATTGATGGCAGACATCAGACATATCCAACATGAGCTGATGAGCTCACCTAGATGGACTTCACAACCAGGGTCACACTTGTCTTCCCAGGAGACTCAGCTTCACATAATCTCCTGGAGCTACGAGGTATTTGGAATGGTCTAAAGGGTTTCAGAGATTGACTGTTCAACTAAACTATTCTCATTCAAACAGACAATCTGGTTGTGATGTACTGTGCATGGGATCAAACCTTTTGTGTCAGGAAGCAGTCAGGATGTGGCATTGGGCCTCCAGCCATAGCATGGTGCTCAGGGCCACATTTCTGGCAGGGAAAGACAACAGCTTGACAACAGACTGAGCAAGGTAATGCAACCACACGAGTGGTCTCTGAATATGGGCATAGCCTGAAAGATCTTCCGAGTGTGGGTTACCCCCTCAATTGATCTTTTCATCGTTCATCTCAACAACAAGGTCCTTCAGTTCTGTTTGAGGCTGAGATCGCATAACAGAATAGCGTCAGATGTCTCTTCCTTTGATTGGGGAAATGATCGTCTATACGTATATCCTCCTATACCTGTTGTGGGGAAGACTTTGTCGAAACTCAAGGAGGACCAAGGAACCATGATCCTCATTGTGCCTTACTGGTCGAGGCAAATTTGGTTCCTGCTTCTTCTGGAGTTAGCTTCTGAATGACCGTGGAAACTGGACAGCTTTCCAACCCTCATTACTCAAAATGAGGGATCTCTTGCATACCAACCTCCAATACCTAACCCTCATGACTTGGATGCTGATCGCATAGAGTTTGTGTCAATTCAACTGCATTAAGGTGTCTCCCGGGTCCAATTTGCTTCCATATAAGATTCCTCTAAGAGGTCATATAATTTCATGTGGAAGAGGTTTGCCATCTGGTGTGAGGCCAAGGCCTTAAATCACTTTACCTGCCCAGCACAAATACTGCTTGAGTACCTTCTGCACCTTTCAGAGTCTGGTCTCAAGACTAACTCCAAAAGATTTCATCTCAGTGTAATTGGCACTTATCACCAGGTGGAAATTACAACCTGTACAACCTCTAGTTCAATTTATGAGAGGTTTGCTATTGACTAAGCTTCTTATCACACCTCCCACGGTGTCATGGGACCTCAACATAGTCCTCACGCAGCTGATAAAAGCTCCTTTTGAGCTGTTAGACACCTGCCAGCTGAAGTTCTTGACCTGGAAGGTTCTATTTTTGGTGGTGGTCACTTCAGCATGCAGAGTAAGTGAGCTTCAGGCCCTAGTAGCTGATCCACCTTACACAAAGTTTCATCGAAACAGAGTGGATCCTTGCACTCATCCTAATTTCCTTCTGAAGGCAGTGTCAGATTTCCAGCTTAACAGTCAGTTTTTCTGCCAACATTTTTCCCAAAAACTCATGCCCATCCTAGCAAAAGCGCGCTGCACACCTTGGACTGCAAGAGAAGCCTTCTATCTGTACAGCACTACGGTCCGTAGACAGTCTACCCAGCTTTTTTTTTTTTTTTGGGGGGGGGGGGGGGTTACCCAAAGAAGATGGGGACAGCCATCAGTAAATGCACTTTGTCCAGTTCGTTGGAAGAATGCATCTTCTTTACTTATGACCAGGCTGGACTGATGCTGGAGAGACGTCATGGCTCACAGTGTCAGATCCATAGATGCATCGGTGGCACACTTGAAGTCGGCCTCCATTGAGATTTGCAAGGCTGCAACATGGTCTTTGGTCCACACATTCACATCTCACTACTACCTTAAGCAGAATTCACTATATGACAGTTGGTTTTGTCAGACAGTTCTGCACAAATTGTTTGGAGTCTAGAATCCAATTCAACCCTCTTAGGCCTATTTTTGTTCTGTTCAGACTGCACCTTGTTCTGTTCAGACTGCACCTACACCACAGCCATGTATATAAGTTCTAGGTTCATTGGTTCCTGGTTGGTCCTGCCTGTTGACAAGACCAATACATTCTCCGAGGACAAGCAGGACACTATATACCACATTTGAGTGATGTCATCCGATAGAACCTGGCACAGACGCTACTCAGCATTCTCCGAGGACAAGCAGGCTGCTTGTTCTCACTGATGGGTGACGTCCACGGCAGCCCCTCCAATCGGAAACTTCTCTAGCAAAGTCCTTTGCTAGTCCTCGCGCGCCCGCGCGCACCGCGCATGCGCGGCCGTCTTCCCGCCCGAAACCGGCTCGAGCCGGCCAGTCTTCTTTTGTCCGCACTCGGTACGGTCGTGTTTCGCCGTGTCGAGCCCCGGAAAGTCGACCTCGCGCGTCCAAATTTATTTTGACGTGTTCTTTTTCTTCGGAAAAGTCTTTAAAAGTGTCGGGAAGTGCTCCGGAAACCCCCCCCCCCCCCCGGGTTTCGGGCCAACCCCTTCCCGTACTTCCAGCTTTTTGCCCCGATAAGTTTTCTTTCGTCGTCGGGGTAGGCCTCTTTTCGGCCTCGGTCGAGATTTTCTCCCTAAAAAATTTTTTGGTGCTCTTTTTTCGTCATTTCGGATTTTGATTTCGCCGGCGTGATTTTTCCGCCCATGACATCGAAGCCTTCCAGCAGCTTCAAGAAGTGCACCCAGTGCGCCCGGGTAATCTCGCTCACTGATAGACACTCGTCGTGTCTTCAGTGTCTGGGGGCCGAGCACCGCCCTCAGAACTGTAGTCTGTGTTCCCTGCTTCAAAGGCGGACTCAGGTAGCGAGATTAGCCCAGTGGAACGTGTTGTTCTCGGGCTCTTCGTCGGCATCGGCACCGGGATCTTCGAGTGCATCGACGTCGTCAGCGTCCAGACCATCTTCCTCGGCCGCCACTGCATCGAGTGCATCGAGGCATCGGGCCTCTGCATCGGCGCCAAGGTATCGGGCGACTGCATCGACGTCGGTGGTACCGGGACCTCGTCTGCTGATGTCGTCGGACGGTGGTGCATCGTCAGGAGTGCAGGTGAGGGCTGTCCATTCCCCTGCTGGTGGCGGTGAGCCTTCGGGTGGGTCTCCTCCTACCCTGAGGGCTCCTGCGGTACAGCCCCCCCGAGACCGACATCCTTCGGCCTCGGCCCCGAGGAAGCGACGGCTGGATTCTACGTCCTCCTCGTCGGTGCCGGGGAGCTCCGGTGACATGCTTCGGAAGAAGTCGAAGAAGCATCGACACCGGTCGCCTCCCCGCGTCGGCACCGAGAGCTCTGGGTCGCCGAGGGAGTCGGCACCCAGCAGGCATCGGCACCGAGAGGACCGCTCACCCTCTGTTCAGGAGGTGTCGATGCGCTCCACTCTGGACAGCCCGGAACAGCCTCCTCGCCCGGAACAGGTTCTGACGTCGACGCCTGCATCGACCTCTTTGCCTTTCTCTGCAGCCGCTCTGAACGAGAGCCTCCGGGCCGTTCTCCCAGAGATTCTGGGAGAGCTGTTGCGCCCTACCCTCCGGTACCGGCGGTGCTTGCGCCTCCGGTACCGTCGAGCGTGGCGCCGGCTGGCCCATCGCCCGGGGTGAGGTCCCCGACGTCGGTACCGCGTGCGGTGCCGACTGCGGCCACCTCCCAGGAGGGCTCCCCGACTACGTCGGCGGAGGGAGCTTCGCCGATGCGGGCAAGGGAGTCTACCTCTCGACGCCCCCATCGTGGACGTGGCTCCACGGAGTCGAGCCGGGCGAGGTTGCAGACACAGGTTCGTGAACTTGTGTCTGACACCGAGGGTGAGGCCTCGTGGGAGGAAGAGGAAGACCCCAGATATTTCTCGGACGAGGAGTCTGAGGGTCTTCCTTCTGATCCTACTCCCTCTCCTGAAAGGCAGCTTTCTCCTCCTGAGAGTCTGTCTTTCGCTTCCTTTGTCCGGGAGATGTCTACGGCCATCCCCTTCCCGGTGGTTGTGGAGGACGAGCCCAGGGCTGAAATGTTTGAGCTCCTGGACTATCCTTCTCCACCTAAGGAAGCGTCCACTGTTCCCTTGCACCATGTCCTAAAAAAGACATTGCTTGCGAACTGGACCAAGCCACTAAGTAATCCCCACATTCCCAAGAAGATCGAGTCCCAGTACCGGATCCATGGGGACCCAGAGCTGATGCGCACCCAGTTGCCTCATGACTCTGGAGTTGTGGATTTGGCCCTAAAGAAGGCTAAGAGTTCTAGGGAGCATGCTTCGGCGCCCCCGGGCAAAGACCCTAGAACCTTAGACTCCTTTGGGAGGAAGGCCTACCATTCTTCTATGCTCGTGGCCAAAATTCAGTCGTACCAGCTCTACACGAGCATACATATGCGGAACAATGTGCGGCAGTTGGCGGGCTTGGTTGATGCTCTTCCCCCTGAGCAGGCCAAGCCTTTTCAGGAGGTGGTCAGGCAGCTGAAGGCGTGCAGAAAATTCCTGGCCAGAGGGGTGTATGACACCTTTGATGTTGCGTCCAGGGCCGTTGCTCAAGGGGTGGTGATGCGCAGGCTCTCATGGCTGCGTGCCGCCGACCTGGAGAATAGACTCCAGCAGCGGATTGCGGACTCGCCTTGCCGTGCGGATAACATTTTTGGAGAGAAGGTCGAACAGGTGGTAGAGCATCTCCACCAGCGGGACACCGCATTCGACAAGTTCTCCCGCCGGCAGCCTTCAGCATCTACCTCTACAGGTAGAAGATTTTTTGGGGGAAGGAAGACTGTTCCCTATGCTTCTGGTAAGCGTAGGTACAATCCTCCTTCTCGACAGCCTGCGGCCCAGGCTAAGCCCCAGCGCGCTCGCTCTCGTCAGCAGCGTGCGCCTCAGCAAGGCCCCGCGGCTCCCCAGCAAAAGCAAGGGGCGAGCTTTTGACTGGCTCCAGCAGAGCATAGCCGACATCCAAGTGTCAGTGCCGGGCGACCTGCCAGTCGGGGGGAGGTTGAAAGCTTTTCACCAAAGGTGGCCTCTCATAACCTCCGACCAGTGGGTTCTTCAAATAGTCCGGCAAGGATACACCCTCAATTTGGCCTCAAAACCTCCAAATTGTCCACCGGGAGCTCAGTCTTACAGCTTCCAGCACAAGCAGGTACTTGCAGAGGAACTCTCCGCCCTTCTCAGCGCCAATGCGGTCGAGCCCGTGCCATCCGGGCAAGAAGGGCTGGGATTCTATTCCAGGTACTTCCTTGTGGAAAAGAAAACAGGGGGGATGCGTCCCATCCTAGACCTAAGGGCCCTGAACAAATATCTCGTAAAAGAAAAGTTCAGGATGCTTTCCCTGGGCACCCTTCTCCCCATGATTCAGCAAAACGATTGGCTATGCTCTCTGGACTTGAAGGATGCCTCTACACACATCCCGATACTGCCAGCTCACAGACAGTATCTGCGATTTCAGTTGGGCACACGCCACTTCCAGTACTGTGTGCTACCCTTTGGGCTCGCCTCTGCGCCCAGGGTGTTCACAAAGTGCCTAGCTGTGGTAGCAGCGGCACTTCACAGGCTGGGGGTGCACGTGTTCCCATATCTCGACGATTGGCTGGTGAAGAACACATCCGAGGCAGGAGCCCTGCAGTCCATGCAGATGACTATTCGCCTCCTGGAGCTACTGGGGTTTGTGATAAATTATCCAAAGTCCCATCTTCTCCCAGTGCAGAAACTCGAATTCATAGGAGCTCTGCTGGATTCTCGGATGGCTCGCGCCTACCTCCCAGAGACGAGAGCCAACAACTTGTTGTCCCTCGTCTCGCGGGTGCGAGCGTCTCAGCAGATCACAGCTCGGCAGATGTTGAGATTGCTGGGCCACATGGCCTCCACAGTTCATGTGACTCCCATGGCCCGCCTTCACATGAGATCTGCTCAATGGACCCTAGCCTCCCAGTGGTATCAGGCTACTGGGGGTCTAGAAGACGTGATCCACCTGTCCACGAGTTTTCTCGAATCCCTGTATTGGTGGACAATCTGGTCCAATTTGACTCTGGGACGTCCTTTCCAAATCCCTCAGCCACAAAAAGTGCTGACAACGGATGCGTCTCTCCTGGGGTGGGGAGCTCATGTGGATGGGCTTCACACCCAAGGAAGTTGGTCCCTCCAGGAACGCGATCTGCAGATCAATCTTCTGGAGTTGCGAGCGATCTGGAACGCTCTGAAGGCTTTCAGAGATCGGCTGTCCCACCAAATTATCCAAATTCAGACAGACAACCAGGTTGCCATGTATTACGTCAACAAGCAGGGGGGCACCGGATCTCACCCCCTGTGTCAGGAAGCCGTCAGCATGTGGCTCTGGGCTCGCCGTCACGGCATGGTGCTCCAAGCCACATACCTGGCAGGCGTAAACAACAGTCTGGCCGACAGGTTGAGCAGGATTATGCAACCTCACGAGTGGTCGCTCAATTCTCGCGTGGTGCGACAGATCTTCCAGGTGTGGGGCACCCCCTTGGTGGATCTCTTCGCAACTCGAGTGAACCACAAAGTCCCTCAGTTCTGTTCCAGGCTTCAGGCCCACGGCAGACTGGCATCGGATGCCTTCCTCCTGCACTGGGGGGAGGGCCTGCTGTATGCTTATCCTCCCATACCTCTGGTGGGGAAGACTTTGTTGAAACTCAAGCAAGACCGAGGCACCATGATTCTGATTGCTCCCTTTTGGCCGCGTCAGATCTGGTTCCCTCTTCTTCTGGAGTTGTCCTCCGAAGAACCGTGGAGATTGGAGTGTTTTCCGACCCTCATCACTCAGGACGAAGGGGCACTTCTGCATCTCAACCTCCAGTCTCTGGCTCTCACGGCCTGGATGTTGAGGGCGTAGACTTTGCCTCTTTGGGTCTGTCAGAGGGTGTCTCCCGCGTCTTGCTTGCTTCCAGGAAAGATTCCACTAAGAGCAGTTATTTCTTCCAATGGAGGAGGTTTGCCGTCTGGTGTGACAGCAAGGCCCTAGATCCTCGTTCTTGTCCTACACAGACCCTGCTTGAATACCTTCTGCACTTGTCTGAGTCTGGTCTCAAGACCAACTCGGTAAGGGTTCACCTTAGTGCGATCAGTGCATACCATTACCGTGTGGAAGGTAAGCCGATCTCGGGACAGCCTTTAGTTGTTCGCTTCATGAGAGGTTTGCTTTTGTCAAAGCCCCCTGTCAAGCCTCCCACAGTGTCATGGGATCTCAATGTCGTTCTCACCCAGCTGATGAAACCTCCTTTTGAGCCACTGAATTCCTGCCATATGAAGTACTTGACTTGGAAGGTCATTTTCTTGGTGGCAGTTACTTCAGCTCGTAGGGTCAGTGAGCTTCAGGCCCTGATAGCCCAGGCCCCTTACACCAAATTTCATCATAACAGAGTAGTCCTCCGCACTCACCCTAAGTTCCTGCCAAAGGTTGTGTCGGAGTTCCATCTGAACCAGTCAATTGTCTTGCCAACATTCTTTCCCCGTCCTCATTCCTGCCCTGCTGAACGTCAGCTGCACACATTGGACTGCAAAAGAGCATTGGCCTTCTATCTGGAGCGGACACAGCCCCACAGACAGTCCGCCCAATTGTTTGTTTCTTTTGATCCCAATAGGAGGGGAGTGGCTGTAGGGAAACGCACCATTTCCAATTGGCTAGCAGATTGCATTTCCTTCACTTACGCCCAGGCGGGGCTGGCTCTTGAGGGTCATGTCACGGCTCATAATGTTAGAGCCATGGCTGCGTCGGTAGCCCACTTGAAGTCAGCCTCTATTGAAGAAATTTGCAAAGCTGTGACGTGGTCATCTGTCCACACATTCACATCTCATTACTGCCTGCAGCAGGATACCCGATGCGACAGTCGGTTCGGGCAGTCAGTTCTTCAGAACCTGTTTGGGCTTTAGGATCCAACTCCACCCCCCGAGGGCCCTGTTTGTTCTGTTCCAGGCTGCACTCTCAGTTAGTTGGTAAATTTTTTAGGTCAATCTCAGTTATGTCCTCGCCGTTGCGAGGCCCAATTGACCATGGTTGTTGTTTTGAGTGAGCCTGGGGGCTAGGGATACCCCATCAGTGAGAACAAGCAGCCTGCTTGTCCTCGGAGAAAGCGAATGCTACATACCTGTAGAAGGTATTCTCCGAGGACAGCAGGCTGATTGTTCTCACAAACCCGCCCGCCTCCCCTTTGGAGTTGTGTGTTCCCTTGAAGTGTATTGTCTTGCTACATACTGGACTGGCCGGCTCGAGCCGGTTTCGGGCGGGAAGACGGCCGCGCGGTGCGCGCGGGCGCGCGAGGACTAGCAAAGGACTTTGCTAGAGAAGTTTCCGATTGGAGGGGCTGCCGTGGACGTCACCCATCAGTGAGAACAATCAGCCTGCTGTCCTCGGAGAGTACCTTCTACAGGTATGTAGCATTCGCTTTCTGGAAGTTCCAGAAGCCTTTGAAAGTGCTCCACTATACAAACACGGGTGCCTTCCTGCTCAACATCGCATCTCCTCGGTGCATCTCTATTGAGATATTTTTGTGCCCTCCATAGGAGCATTCAGCACCCTTTTTCTTTCTTTTGTTCATTTTTATTCCCCTGTTTAGTTGCTGCCCGCTTTCATGGTGGTTACCTTTTCTCCCATATGCCTTTCCTAGTTGGCTGTGGCAATGGTATCAGGCTGCTGTGCTTTCCTTTTTATGGATTTCAACACCACCTTCTACCTCAACTTCTCTCCTTTTCTTCCTTAGAAGTGCACTCAATCAGTCTATTCACTACCTCTCCAGGTAGCTGTCATTTATTGACACCCCCCCCCCCCCCCGCCCCAATAAGTCCCTCTCTTCTTTTTCACTGACTTTGACTCCCAGCTTTCCTTGTGTCTTGAACCATCCTTTCCTTCTGTCATTCTTGGGGACTTTAACATTCATGCCAATAACCTCTCTGGCTCTCATGCCTCAGAGTTTCTTGTTTTAACTTCCTCATTCAACCTCCAGATATGCTACCCCACTGGCTAGCCTTGATCTTCTCACCAGTCTCATCTATCCTCTCATCCACTTTGTTTTCAAAGTCTGTCAATGAAGTGGTCTCTTCTTATAATACTATACTGTCTTCTGCTTTGGACCCTTTTGTTCTTCCCATTCCCAGACACACTTTCCCTTTCCTTCCCCTGCTCTCCAGCAGCCCAGCTGGCATCTGCCACTTGCCTGGCTCCCATACACCGTCTGCCGAACTTGCTTGAGCCTGCCACTGGTAGTGCTGAATAGAAGTTGCTTCCAGTCAACGTGGGGCCTTTCTTCTGCCACTCCCACCTCCTCTGATGCTACTTCCAGTTTCTGGAGGTAGGAGTGGCAGAAGAAAGGTCCTGTGTTGGCCAGAATCAGTGTCTATTCAGCACTACCACTGGTGGCCTCAAGTATGTTTGGCAGACTGCGGTAGCCTCAGCCAGGAAAGTGAGAGATGCTGGGCCAGGCTGCAGTAGTCGGGGCAGGAAAGGAAGAGCCTGGCAGTTCGTGAGATTCACACACATATGAGTGTGAGCTGGAGTCATGGACCTGATGTGTATGTCACACGCCAAATGTGTGTGACGATATATCTCTGATCATCATGGGTCTCCCACTGAACCATCTCTCTCCTCTGTTTTCACAACTCTGCTGCATGATTTATGTTCTACTAGGGTCACTAGTCTCAAATAGCCCCTCTTGTCAAGTCACTTTTATTGGCTCACTACCCATCTCCAGATACAGTTTAAACATCTCTTACTGACTTAGAAGTGCATTCATTCTGCAGTTCTTCAGTATCTCTCGTCTCTTATTTCTTTCTACACACCTCCCCATCAACTCTGTTGATCAGATAAGTCACTTGTATCTGTTCTCTTTTTCACCACCAACTCCAGACTCCATTCCTTCCATCTTGCTGCACCATATGCTTAGAATATATCTCCTGAGTTCATTCTGTCATGTTCTGTCTCTGGTCGTATTCAAATCCAAGCTAAAAGCCCACCTTTTTAATCATTCCCATAATAAATGAAACCAATCTTTTATTTGTCCTTTTTGTCTTGAATAGATTTATAAGCTGTGTACATCTAGTAGCGTTATAGAAATTAGTAATAGTAGTAGGTGCTAATACCCTGTCCAAGAGACCAATGACAGAAGGTCAGATGACCTTCTCTTTCAATTACACAAACTATAAGCACATATATCCCCTTTTGGTTAATTTAACTTTTTTATGCCAGATATTGCATTATTGTTTTTACATGTTTCACTGGATTTGATACATTTTTGGCAGCCTTCTAAATGATACAGATATTAACTGTTTAGAATTTGCACCCAACATTATAAAATCCTTTAGAATTGGGAATTGGTTGGACACGGTTTAGTTATGGGAGTACACAATCCACCTTATAATCGAAAGAGAAAAACGCCTAGATTTCGACCCAAATCGGGAGATAGACGTTTATCTCACAAAAACGAATAAATCGGTATAATCGAAAGCCGATTTTGGACATTTTCAACTGCACTCCGTCGCGGATGCGGACAAAGTTGATGGGGGCATTCAGAGGTGTGGCGAAGGTGGAACTGGGGCGTGGTTATCGGCCGAGGAGAGATGTACGCGTTAGGGCGATAATCGAAAAAATAAAGGCGTTTTTAGCGAAAATTTAGGACACTTTTGTTGGACCCTTTTTTCACACGAACAGGTCCCAAAAAAGTGCTCTAAATGACCAGATGACCATCGGAGGGAATCGGGGATGACCTCCCCTGACTCCCCCAGTGGTCACTAACCCCCTCCCACACCAAAAAAATGATGTTTCACAACTTTTTATTTTCACCATCAAATGTCATACCCACCTCCCTGGCAGCAGTATGCAGGTCCCTGGAGCAGTTGTTAGGGGGTGCAGTGGACTTCAGGCAGGTGGACCCAGCCCCATCCCCCCAAACCCACTGTACCCACATGTAGGTGCCCCCCTTCACCCCTTAGGGCTATAATAATGGTGTAGACTTGTGGGCAGTGGGTTTTGAGGGGGATTTGGGGGGCTCAACACACAAGGGAAGGGTGCTATGCACCTGGGAGCTCTTTAACCTTTTTTTTTGTTTTTGTAAAAGTGCCCCCTAGGGTGCCCGGTTGGTGTTCTGGCATGTGAGGGGGACCAGTGCACTACGAATCCTGGCCCCTCCCAAGAACAAATGCCTTGGATTTATTTGTTTTTGAGCTGGGCGCTTTCATTTTCCATTATCGCTGAAAAACAAAAACGCCCAGCTCACAAATTGTTGAATAAAACATGGACGTCTATTTTTTGCGAAAATACGGTTCGGTCCGCCCCTTCACGTTCTCGGAGATAAACGCCCATGGAGATAGACGTTTTCGTTCGATTATGCCCCTCCACGTGTGTTAGCTAGGTTAGAAACCTAAATACGAGTAATTTGCTGTCTAAAGTACACAAGTAGATGATATCAACAATAGATCAAGTGTCTGACGAGTTAAATTGTATAAGATACCATGTGTTTATCATAATATGTATAATAACCTTTACAGCTTGCAAGATGCGAGACAGCAGTCAATAAACAAATTTGAAAATAAATAAAATCCTTTAGAAAATATCTCTTCTGAAAGTGACATTGTTTTATGCCTCAAGATCCTGGAGAGCCCCTAGAACTGTGCGTTAGAAAGAAAGGTGGAAAATTTTATGTTGATTGCTAGCGATTAAAAATATATAGGATAGAAATGGAGAACAAAAAATAACTGTATACCTTCTTGCAGCTAGACGGCTGCTTTTTAATGACATGTTGTCTTTTCTTCCAGATACAAAAGGTACAGAATGCTCACCATCGACTCCAACTATGAATTCTTACTTCTACAAATTCATGATCAACCTGCTCCGAAGGTTTAGCAGTGAAAGGAAATTATTAGAGATAAGGGGAGCCTTTATTATCAGGTCAGTATTTCAGCTTTCAGTGCTATCTGCTGTTGTGGTTTATTTTGTTTAAACATGTCTGGTTTCTCCCTCTACTTGCGCTCTACATTGATGTCAGAGTAGCAGGTTGGGATGGTAATGATTTTCAGCTGGCATATAAAAGTAAAGTGTTTATAGAGAAATGCATGCTGAATTAACACCAAGACGTTTAGTGGGAGATACTTTTCCTGATGTGGCCTGTTAATCCATTGATGTTGCCAGCATTTGAAAAATCCACTCACTCCCTTACCTGAGGCAAATGGATTTTTTTATCTATAAATTCTGGGTGGATTTTTCAAGCCCCTGGATATTAATTGTATCACTAAAAAAAAAACATAGAATCTCTTATTGTTGGTTTGGGTTTTTTTTTGGTTGCATTAGTCTTTATGACTGACATTGTCCACTGGCCTTCAATAATTAATGTTAGTCATGGTATTCTCTTGTATTAATAACTGTAAAGCATGTTAGGATATTTGACCTCTCTTTCTTTAGCAATTCTGCTACTTGTGAAAATGTGTGTCCTGTGAGGGAAGAACAAATATCTTGATGCTAAATTGGATCTCTTACCAGGTTTTCATTACTTATTTTACAAGTCTATTATTAGATGCTTTAGACTTTTGCTGGTGGTCAGAAGTGTAGCCAGGTTTTGACGTCAGGGGGAGCAGACTTTTTGTAAAATAGACAACGGTGCAAGACTACAAGCCCAATTCGCATAGGCACTATTTCATTCAAAATCCATTTGGGGCATGCCTGCTCTCTTTGTATCACACCTAGCTACACCTCTGCTGGTGGTGTGTTTTCTCCAACAGAGATAGGGAGAGAGACAGAGCGATGAGAATTAGGGAAGCTCCATGTGATCTTGGGCAAGTCACTTAACCTTCCATTGCATATTGTGAGCCTTCCAGGGACAGAAAAATACCTACTATACCTTCTATTGGTCGAATTTGGAGCTGGAATGAAGCTTGGCGCATTTCAAGCCTCATTTTGGCTTCAGATTTAACCAATAGGGGGTGAGGTGGGTGTCTGGGTGATGAGGTCATTTATGATTCAGCCTGGGCCCAGCCGAGCGAAGCACGAGCACATGGTCCACGCTGGAGGAGGAGGAGGCGGCAGAGCACATAGATGAACAAGCTGGGGGGGAGGAGTTGGAGGGATGTATGGGGGGACCTCTCCCCCACTCTCCACCGTACGTGGTGTAACTATTTTTGAGCTAATTTAGAGGGTTAGTTGGGCTTGAAAATTTTTCGCCATCTGGCAACTCTGAGCTAGCAGATGATAAACACATAACTTGCTTATTTGTAGATTTTTAGAAGTAATACAGATAATAATGGACTGTTCAACTTGCTAAATATTTAGATAGTATCTGTTTTAAAATGGGCCATATAGGGAACTGGTGGAGGCAGCACCAGAAATTATCCTTTTAGGGGGGGAGTTATCAACATGGGCTACCATTTTAAGTCAGGTTATTTTAGCATAGGGTCCCATTTTATGCAATAAAAAGCTGTTCTGAAATAAACCGACTTGTGGTAAAATACCCTATCTTAACAGTACCTCTTAACAGTACCTCACATTGATAACTTCTCCCCTTAATAGTGATATTCAGCCGCTAAGTTATCTGCATATTTTAGGCTTGCTGCTGAATAGCAGACGTAAATCTAAATGGACAGTGCTAGCATGGTCACCACGCAACATATATTATTCCTGGGGGAATTTTGTGGAAAAGTGCAGCATAGAATATGTACAGAATTCCCCACCCCCACAGAATGCACAGAATTCTGCAAAGCTTCCAGCAATCACTGTGCTCTCCCCCTCCCCTGGAGAGAATGCCTGGCAGGAGGAGGAAGTGAACCACTACATATCGGGTCACTTCCTCCTCCTCTGCCAGTTTAGTCCCGTCTGTGTATGTGAACCATATGATTCACAAACACAGTCAGCTCTATGCTGGCAGAGGAGAAGGAAGTGACCTGATGTGCAGTGGGTCACTGTCTTCTCCTCATGCAGCGCTATCTCTGTGGGGGAGATGAGTGCGGCGGTTAGAGCAAAATGGCTGCGCTATGGGGAGTGTGGGAGAGGTGCAGAGCAAGGTGAGTGTGGCCTGGGGATTTTGATGGGGGGGCAGAGAAAACTGAGACTGTGCCATTGGTGTAGTGGGGGGGGGGGGGGGAATCAAGCTTGAGGGTGTGCCATGGGAAGGATGGAAGAGATGGAATGATAGTTGGGGAGAGGAAGAGAAAAATTGAGAGGTAGGGTTGTGTGCTTGAGGGGAGAGAGAATTAGAGATGGGGGTACTGCATGCAGGAGAAGAATTTGGGGGCAGAATTAGTGGTCTTACTGGGAGTTAGAGGATGAAAACTGCAGATGGAGTGATAGATGGAACTGGAGAGGCTGGATCCTGAGGAGGGAAAAGACAGGAGGGCATTTCAGGCTTTATGAGGAGGAAATTCTGTTCAAAAACACTAAAAATAAACATTGCAGAATTTTATTTATTTATTTATTTATTTATTTATTATCTCATTTATACCCCACATTTTCCCAACTGTGTCAGGCCCAATGTGGCTTACATTGCACCGCAAAGGCGGCCGCCAATACAGTAAATTAAGCTAATACATCATTAATCCTGCATAAGAAATAAAGGAGAGGATGGGGAAGGAAAGAAAGGAATAGGAAACCAGGGGAGAGAAGGGAAGGGTGGATAAGTCCAAAATTGTCATTATATTGTTGTGAATCAAGAGGTGGAGACACATGCTGAGTCTTTGGGGTAGGCTTTTCCAACTAACAAAGTCTTAAGAGATTTCCTGAAATGTAGATGATTGTGAATTGTTTTTATAGCTTTTGGTAAGGAGTTCCATAATTGTGAGCTGATGAAGGAGAAGGATGAAGCATATGTGGATTTATACTTTAGCCCGTTGCAGGTTGGATAATGAACATTATCCCCCAAATTCTATAAGTGGCACTAATTGTGCTTGCAAATTTGTGTGTGTGTCCAATTTAATTGAACAAGGAGCCAAGTAGCGCTGATAATTGGGCCCTAACAATCAATTATCAGTGCTAACTGGCATCAGCTGAAATTTATGTGTGCATTTTTAGGTATTGGGATCTGTACATAAATTTTACGCATGGACCAAAAAGAGGGTGCAGCCATGTGAAGGTCACAGGCAGATCAGGGGTGTTCCTCCAATTTATGCATACTGTTATTGAATAAGAGTGATCTGCGCCTAATTTAGGCGCAAGGATTTACACCACGATTTACTTGGTGTAAATCCTCGCATCTAAATTTAGGCACGAATCCTGGTGCTAAGCGCTGTTCTATAAACGGTGCCTAACATTGAGCACTATTTATAGAATAATGCTTAGTGCTTTTTGTTCTTGACGACAATTTTTCGGCACCATTTATAGAATTTGTTCTTATACATAGAAATTTCAAAGATTTCATGTGGAAGTCCCCTAGGAATAATATATATTCAGCGTTGCAGTTTATAAGAATAACAGCACTGAATTATTAAAGGGTCCTTTTACTAAGGTGTGCTGAAAAATGGCTTGCGGAAGTGTAGGCGCAGGTTTTGGATGCGCGCCAATCTATTTTTCAGCACGCCTGTAAAAAAGGCCTCTTTTTTTTTTTTTTTTTTGCGTAAAATGGACGTGCAGCAAAATCAAAATGGTCACACATCCATTTTGGGTCTGAGACCTTACCACTAGCCATTGCCCTAGCGGTAAAGAATCTGGACAGTAATGACCTACTCACGTCAAATGCCCCTTGGCGCGCGTCTGTTACGTGCATCCGAAAATAATAAATATTATGCAGACATGCATATCAGACGCGTGCCAAAAATGAAATTACTGCAAGAGCCACGCGGTAGTTGGGCCTGGCGGTAACTCCATTTTGTCGTGTGTTGGGCGCATATAGACGCTAACGCAGCTTAGTAAAAGGGGCCCTAAATTAAGTGCTGGTGCTAGCACTTAATATAGTAACTGTGGCAGCTGAAATTTGCCCCAGAATATCTAAGAACTAGATACTGGCCTAATAACAAAAAATCTTTACCTCCTGTCTTCCTGGTAAATATAAGTGTTGCCATACTGGAACACACCGAAGGTCCATCAAGCCCAGTATCCTGTTTCCAACAGTGGCCAATCCAGGTCACAAGTACCTGGCAAGATCCCAAGAGTAAAACAGATTTTATGCTGTTTATCCTAGAAATAAGCAGTGGATTTTCCCAAGTGCATCATAATAATGGCTTATGGACTTGTCTTTTAGGAAATTATCCAAACCTTTTTTAAACCCAGCTAAGCTAACTGCTTTTACTGCATATTGCTGTTACGTTGTTCTTGATATTTTTACTGCTGAAAGGTATTACCTTTCAACAACCACAAACCAAGCTAGGATTAGCAGTCATGATGTAGCATGTTTAGTAGCGTTATAGAAGTGCAGAGCAGTAGTAACAGTATGCCAACAGTATTGAAATCAGTGCCATCATTGTCAAATTTACTTATGCTATTTATGATCAGAATTTCAGCTAACATACAGGCCTGTTCTATGAGTGCACTTACATGAATAAGTATTCTTATAGAACACTAGCATAAACCTGCATTGACCTGCTTACATTTTTGATTCGCACACATGGGATTAGATTCTTTCTATATATCAGCCTAAAAATGAATTCGCTTAAGCACATGCCTTAATTTAGACATACTGTATAGAAGAAGCTTAAAATTCGGCGCAGTATATATAATATGCCAAGCAGCCATGACAGCGCCTAACTCTAGGCGCGGCCATTGATTCCAAGTAAAACTTGGTGTAAATACCAGTTCCTAAGTTAGGCACAGAGCAGGTGCATTCCATTACCCTGCGCGTAGTTTTCCAGACTGACCAGGAACCGCCCGCCGTTCCACACCCATAGCTACACACCCTTTTCAGCAGCGCACATTAAAATTTATGTGCACCGCTTTGCCGAATACGCATAGGGGAGGATTCTCTATTTGGCACCTAAAAAATCCGCATGGAAGAAAGATTAAGGAGGCTAGGGCTTTTCAGCTTGGAGAAGAGACGGCTGAGGGGAGACATGATAGAGGTATATAAAATAATGAGTGGAGTGGAACAGGTGGATGTGAAGCGTCTGTTCACACTTTCCAAAAATAGTAGGACTAGGGAGCATGCGATGAAACTACAGTGTAGTACATTTAAAACAAATAGGAGAAAAAATTTCTTCACCCAACGCGTAATTAAACTCTGGAATTCGTTGCCGGAGAATGTGGTGAAGCCGGTTAGCTTGGCAGAGTTTAAAAAGAGTTTGGACGGTTTCCTAAAGGACAAGTCCATAGACCGCTACTAACTGGACTTGGAAAAATCCACAATTTTGGAAATAACGTGTATAGAACGTTTGTACATTTGGGAAGCTGCCAGGTGCCCTTGACCTGGATTGGCCGCTGTCGGGGACAGGATGCTGGGCTTGATGGGCCTTTGGTCTTTTCCCAGTATGGCATTACTTATGTACTTACGTACTTATTTCTGCCTAAGCGTATTCTATAAGCAGTGCCTAGATTTAGGCGCAGTATATAGTTGATATCCCAGTACTACATGCATCCATTTACGCCAGTGAAAACATGGCATAAATTTCAGTACATAGATTTAGGCGCACTGGGCCATATTCTATAACTGCATGCGTAAATTTCAGAATGCCCACGAAATGCCCATAACCATGTCCCTTTTTGCCTGCACGCATTAGAAGTTAGGCACACTGCGTTATATAATATGCTTTGCAACTTTGCACATAAATTGTAATTATTGCCAATTAGTGCTCATTATTAAGAATTGTTATCAATGCTGATTGACTTGTTAAGCCAATTAAGTTACACACATTGTTCCATATCATCAAGCTGATCAATCCATAGACTGGTGGGTTGTGTCCATCTACCAGCAGGTGGAGATAGAGAGCAAACTTTTGCCTCCCTATATGTGGTCATGTGCTGCCGGAAACTCCTCAGTATGTTCTCTATCTCAGCAGGTGGTGGTCACACACAGCAGCAGCTCTGGCTAGGCCTCCAAGCCTAATTTTTAGGTTTTGTTGAGTGCCTGGGGTTGAGGGCTCTTTTGAGCAAGTGCAAACCTGGTGGTGCCAGGTCCCTCCTTTTCTCCCCCCTCCCGCTGGCTCCGTTAAAAAAAAAAAAAAAAAAAAAAATTTTAAACGTCCTTAAAGGCGTTTATTTCGACGTTTATTTAAACGTTCATTGCAGCTACTCACTGGGACACCAGTTCGTTACAGCTCGGAGCGGACAGCAGGTAATTTTTACCTTTTTATAGCGGGCAGGGGGTTCCCTGATTCTTCTCCTCGTGGCATATGGCGTCGGAGGGCGAGGGCGCAAAGGGTCGCTCCCCGGATCGCTTGAGCGCTTCTAGAGGGGATGCGGGGGTCTTACAGCCTGATTCGCCCTTGTTGGGTGACAGTTTCGTGACCGATGAATGTCCCGGTCCTTCCACCGGCGTGGCGGTTTTTCCCGCCATAAACGCCCATCCCCCGCTCCTCGCCTCCGCCATCTTGGCCGGCCACGCGGCTCGGACGGCTTCTTCGTGGGCCGCCCTTGACGTTGGAGACATTAATGCCATGAACGCCCTTAATTTGGGCGACGGCACAAAAGCGGCTAAAGTTAAGCGCCGTTCTTCCCGCGCGGCTCCTTCGCGGAGTGTCGCGCCGGACGCCATTTTGGATGCACAGCATGTTTCTCCCCCGCTCTTGCGAGCGCCGGTTGAGGGTGTGTCTAGGGCTGTTGCCCAGGCTGCGGAAGTGCACAGTCTGGGAGGTTTCTCCCCCGAGTTTGTTTTGCTGCTGCATCAGGCTTTCCTCATGCAAAACGCTGCCCCTGCTCCCTCGTCTGGTAAAGAGGTTGAGGTTCCCAGAGGTAAATGCCCTCGGGTTGATTCCCAGGCCTTGGAGGACTTTGTCTCCTCCGATGTAGATGAGGGCAGCGTGTCTGAGGTCTCCCAACGGTCCTTTGCGGATTCCTTGGAGGAGACGGATCCCCGCTCGGATGGAGCGGATGACCCCTCTGCAGCGCGGCTTTTTAGCCCAGAGGATTTGCCCAACCTGTTGTTACAGGCCATGGACACTTTGAAGATTTCCTCTCCGGAGGACGTCTCTCCCTCAGCCCCTGTTGGCTCTGCCATTATGCTGGGGACGAAGCGCCCGCCTAGAACCTTCCACGTGCATGATGCCATGCACACCTTAATTTCGGCTCAATGGGATGTCCCGGAAGCGAGCCTTAAAGTGGCTAGGGCTATGTCCCGCCTCTATCCTTTGGCTGTGAGTGAACGTGAGGCCTATCTGTGGCCTACCGTGGATTCTTTAATCACTGCGGTGACTAAGAAAACGGCGTTGCCGGTGGAAGGTGGCACGGCCCTAAAGGACGCCCAAGACAGAAGATTGGAGGCGGCCTTAAGGTCGTCCTTTGAGGCGGCTGCTTTAAGTTTGCAGGCTTCAGTTTGCGGCTCCTATGTGGCCAGGGCGTGCCTGACTATGGTGCAGCGGGCTTCCCCCTCGGATCATTCCTTGAGGGTTGATTGGCCGGCCCTGGAATCGGGCTTAGCCTATTTGGCAGACTTGCTGTATGATGTCTTGAGGGCCTCAGCTAAAGGCATGGCTCAGACAATCTCTGCGCGGCGGTGGCTTTGGCTGAAACATTGGTCTGCTGACCACGCCTCTAAATCCCGCCTGGCTAGATTGCCTTTTAAAGGCAAGCTGCTCTTTGGGGTCGAGCTGGACAAAATCGTGACCGATCTCGGCACGTCTAAGGGCAAGAAATTACCAGAGGTCAGGGCTCGGGCTAGTACTCGTCCCGGTACCTCCAGAGGACGGTTGCAGGAAGCCCGTCGGTACCGCCCGGGCAAGTCGGGTTCCTCTGCCCCCTCTTCCTTTAAGAGGAATTTCTCCCCCAAGCAGCATTCCTTTCGCAGAGACCGCCATCCCGGAGGTGCTTCCTCCGGTCCTCCCCCAGGGTCTCGTACCCAATGACGGGGCCTTGGTCCACGCCCCAGTGCAGATTGGAGGACGGCTGTCCTCGTTTCTGGGCGAGTGGACCACAATAACTTCAGATGCGTGGGTGCTGGAAGTCATCAGAGACGGCTACAAGCTAGAGTTCTGCCGACCCTTAAAAGACGGGTTTGTACTCTCTCCCTGCAAGTCTCCGGTCAAAGCTGTGGCAGTGCAGCAGACCTTGGACAATCTGATCCGCCTGGGCGTGGTCGTTCCTGTGCCAGAAAGTCAGCTTGGCAAGGGACGTTACTCCATTTACTTTGTGGTACCAAAGAAAGGAGGTTCTGTCCGGCCTATCCTCGACCTCAAAGGGGTCAATCGGGCCTTGAAAGTGCGGCACTTTTGCATGGAGACTCTCCGCTCTGTTATAGCGGCAGTGAAGGCAGGAGAGTTCTTGGCTTCCTTGGACATCAAGGAAGCGTACCTGCATATTCCCATCTGGCCTCCTCATCAACGCTTTCTGCGTTTTGCAGTCCTGGGACGACACTTCCAGTTCAGAGCCCTCCCATTCGGGTTGGCTACTGCTCCGCGGACCTTTTCCAAAGTAATGGTGGTCATCGCGGCCTTCCTACGAAAGGAAGGGGTACAAGTCCATCCTTATCTGGACGACTGGTTGATCCGAGCCCCCTCTTATGCAGAGTGCGGCAAAGCTGTGGACCGGGTAGTTGCTCTTTTGAGCTCCCTGGGATGGATCATCAACTGGGAGAAGAGCCAGCTGCGCCCGACTCAGTCCCTGGAGTACCTGGGAGTTCGATTCGACACCCAAGTGGGCAGAGTGTTCCTGCCAGACAATCGGATTGTCAAACTTCAGGCTCAGGTGGACCAGTTCCTGGGAGCCTCTCCTCTTCGGGCTTGGGACTATGTGCAGCTGTTGGGCTCTATGACGGCCACGATGGAAGTAGTGCCCTGGGCCAGGGCTCATATGAGACCACTTCAACACTCCTTGCTGCAGCGCTGGACTCCGATGTCGGAGGATTATGCTGTGCGACTTCCCTTGGACCCAGCAGTGCGCGAGGCGCTGAGCTGGTGGATGCAGACAGACAAATTGTCTGCGGGAATGCCTCTGGTGACCCCAGAGTGGATTGTCGTCACGACGGACGCCTCTTTGTCGGGCTGGGGAGCCCATTGCTTGGGAAGGACAGCGCAGGGGCTCTGGTCTCCTGCAGAGGCAAAGTGGTCTATCAACCTCCTGGAACTCAGAGCCATTCGGTTGGCGCTTTTGGAGTTCATCCCGGTACTGGTGTGGAAGCCTGTACGGGTCCTGTCGGACAATGCCACAGCTGTGGCCTATGTCAACCGCCAGGGAGGTACCAAGAGCGCCCCTCTAGCCAAGGAGGCTATGTATCTTTGCCAGTGGGCGGAAGCGAACCTGGAGCAGCTTTCAGCGGCCCACATTGCCGGAGTCATGAATGTCAAGGCGGACTTTCTCAGTCGCCATACCTTGGAGCCCGGAGAGTGGCAGCTATCTGCTCAGGCGTTCTTGGACATCACGAAGCGCTGGGGCCAGCCGAGCCTAGATCTGATGGCGTCATCGGCCAATTGCCAAGTGCCGCGCTTCTTCAGCAGAGGACGGGACCCTCGATCCCTGGGAGTAGATGCTCTTCTCCAACAGTGGCCGACACAAGAGCTCCTCTATGTGTTCCCGCCCTGGCCCATGTTGGGCAGGGTGCTAGACCGGGTGGCAAAGCATCCCGGTAGGGTAATCCTGGTGGGTCCGGATTGGCCCAGGCGTCCCTGGTATGCGGACTTGATCAGGCTCTCAGTGGACGATCCTCTGCGACTGCCAGTGGAGCAGGGCCTGTTACATCAGGGTCCCGTGGTGATGGAGGATCCCTCCCCCTTTGGTCTTACGGCCTGGCTATTGAGCGGCAGCGTCTGAGGAAGAAGGGCTTCTCAGACAAGGTCATCGCCACTATGCTGAGAGCGAGGAAGCGCTCTACTTCTACTGCTTACGCCAGGGTTTGGCGTATCTTTGCAGCGTGGTGTGAAGCAGGCTCACTTTCTCCCTTCACTGCTCCAATTTCTTCAGTGTTGGCGTTCCTGCAAGAAGGTCTGGAGAAAGGCCTGTCGCTCAGTTCCCTTAAAGTCCAGGTAGCGGCTCTGGCTTGCTTCAGGGGCCGCCTGAAGGGTGCTTCCCTGGCTTCACAGCCAGATGTGGTGCGCTTTCTCAAGGGAGTTAATCACCTGCGCCCTCCTCTGCACTCAGTGGTGCCTGCGTGGAATCTCAACCTGGTGCTAAGAGCATTGCAGAAGCCGCCTTTTGAACCCTTGTCGAGGGCATCTCTGAGAGACCTGACGTTGAAAGCAGTCTTTTTGGTGGCTATCACTTCAGCCAGAAGAGTTTCCGAGCTCCAGGCGCTCTCATGTCGAGAGCCTTTTCTGCAGTTCACTGAGGCAGGAGTGACTATTCGCACAGTGCCTTCCTTCCTGCCCAAGATTGTTTCTCGCTTCCATGTGAATCAGCAGCTCTGTCTCCCTTCCTTTCGTAGGGAGGACTACCCAGAGGATTACTCTGCTCTTAAATTTCTGGATGTGAGACGAGTCATCATCAGATACTTGGAAGTGACCAATGATTTCTGGAAATCGGATCATCTGTTTGTCCTGTTTGCAGGTCCTCGTAAGGGTCTGCAGGCTGCTAAGCCTACAGTGGCAAGATGGGTCAAGGAAGCCATTGCAGCGGCTTATGTGGCCGCGGGGAAGGTTCCGCCTATCCAGCTGAAGGCTCACTCCACGAGAGCTCAGGCGGCCTCGATGGCAGAGGCCGGATCCGTCTCCTTGGAAGAGATATGCAAGGCGGCAACTTGGGCTTCGGCTCATACATTCTCCAAGCATTACCGTTTGACTGTGGCTGCACGGGCGGAGGCCCGGTTTGGAGCTTCAGTGTTGAGGTCATGGATTTCTATGTCCCGCCCTGGGTGAGTACTGCTTCGGTACATCCCACCAGTCTATGGATTGATCAGCTTGATGATATGGAAGGTAAAATTATGTATAATCATACCTGATAATTTTCTTTCCATTAATCATAGCTGATCAATCCATAGCCCCTCCCAGATATCTGTACTGTTTTTATTCTGGTTGCATTTCAGGTTCAAGTTTAGTCTTCAGTTACTTCAGAAAGACTTCGTGTTCAAGTTCTTCCTTTACTTGGATTCTTCAAGAGTTGAGACGAGTTTGTGTTACAGTGAGCTGCTGCATTCCTCTCCCCTCCGTTTTACGGGGCTGGATTGAGACTTAAAATTCTGCCGGCACTCCCTCCCGCTTCGTGCGGTTGTAGGGCAGCTTTGTACCCCTCCCGCTTCGGCGGTGTTAGGGTCAGTCAGCTCCTCCCGCGGTTGCGGTTGCAGGATAAGCCAGATCCCCCCGCATCGGCGGGTGTGGTGTCCCTCCCCCGCTCCGCGGGGATGAGCTGGACGGATTCCCCTCCCCCACTTGTGTGGGGATGAGCTGGGTTAATTCCCCTCCCCCGTTTCGGCGGTGGTGAGCTGGGCAGAGTGTCCCTTTGTGGGTGTAATTCTCTAAGTGCTGAGTCCTGCGGATGGAGCTTTGATATCGACATACTGAGGAGTTTCCGGCAGCACATGACCACATATAGGGAGGCAAAAGTTTGCTCTCTATCTCCACCTGCTGGTAGATGGACACAACCCACCAGTCTATGGATTGATCAGCTATGATTAATGGAAAGAAAATTATCAGGTATGATTATACATAATTTTACCTTATAGAATATGCTTGGATTTCAGCGCAGATCTATAGGTGCGCTATATAGAATCCAGGGGTTAGCGGGTAGTGCATGTAAATTCTAATTAATGCCAATTAGTGCTGGTAATTGTTAGCATCCAATTATCAGCGCTGATTAGCTTGATAACTAGTTATGTGTATTGTTATGAAATACGCTTCGATTTCTTCTCAGAAATCTCAGCACGATATATAGAACCCAGGGGTTAATGTCAAGTCTGTGGCTCACATAAGTGTGCACACTTAAACTTGCAGTTATGCTTGTAAAGTACATTATTCTGTAAATTGTGTAAATGTTGGCTCCACTTTTGCCCCGCCTCTGTGAATATCCCCTTGCATTTATGTGCAGTGTCATATGTGCACATAAATTATTGAATAGTGTTTAGCGTATTGCTGCCATTTATGGACATAAGTATACATTTATTCAACATATGAAGGAAGTCCCCTCTTATTTTAAATATATCCAGCAATCCAAATCGAGATGAGGGGATCAAATATTGTATGCTCAATCAACATCACACTCTTAGTGTATAAAGGAAAGGCCTCAAGAAGCCCCCGGCTATATATACTGTAGCTCACGGGGGCTGGGCTGCTTCATCATCGGCCTCAAACTTTAAATTATTCAAATTTTATATTATCTTCAAAATACAAATCTATATATGTGTTCACAAAACACTACGTCAAACTGTGTCAAAAATTCTTATGCACTCAAAAAATCTACAAATTACTTAGCTTCTCAAAATCAGGTCCTCTTAACCACGAGAATTTCCTCAACGCTATTCGTGAATGGCAAATGTTGATTATATTTAGGCAACTTGTTGTAGGATGAGGGGGGCTTGGTTTTAATTGTTATTGTATTGGAGGTATATTTTTACAAATTTGCAACGGGGCTTGTTTAATCTCCCATATTCCACTGACTGCACACACTATATCCGTTTCAATTAATTTTACATACTAGTTCTGCTTAATGTGGTACTGAATAGCAAAGCCATTATTAAACAGTTCCTGCCTCTAATGGCTTAATTTTTTTCTCATAAATGTCTTTACTCTGTTATATTCCATGATAGTTAGGAGTACCAATATAGAAGTTAATTAGTGAAAATTTGCTTTTGAATGTTGTAGTAGTATGAATGAGGATATGGGTGCAGAGCTTCAACAGATACAGCCACTCAAAGAGGTGAAAGTAAACAAAACAAAACACTCTATGTTCAGAAGATAAACAAAGCAGAATTCAATAATAATCTTCTTGCAGCCCTGTCTCTGACAGGGCCCCACAGTCTCACTGTGCACTAGTCTTTGTCTTTAAGATTAAGGGAAAGGGAAATGGGACTTGATATACCGCCTTTCTGAGGTTTTTAAAACTACATTCAAAGCGGTTTACATATATTCAGGTACTTATTTTGTACCAGGGGCAATGAAGGGTTAAGTGACTTGCCCAGAGTCACAAGGAGCTGCAGTGGGAATTGAACTCAGTTCCCCAGGATCAAAGTCCCACTGCACTAACCACTAGGCTACTCCTCCACTCCAGGCTTGGTTTTGGCTTGGCCTCAAGAATTAGAATTCCAAGGTAAAACCTGGTCTATCTGAATTAAGCTTCTGCTACTTTACACATATGTGGTGAAGGCATATGCTGGAGGACTGATGGCCATTACAGTTTCTTACCCCGATGCAGATCTTGTATCAATATATTTCTGCAGAACAATTTTTATGGTGTTGGTCCCCTTTTTGTATAAAATAAATTGGGGCAAAATGGAACTCATGCCCATGAACAAATATACCATTAAAGAAATGATAGCTTCAATCCCCTTTAGATGGTCACATAGAGCAATAAAATAACTTGGCGCATGGGTTTGCACTATATTAGAAGATACTGTAATCAGAACCGTGATTAACTTGAAAATATCAATGAATATGCATTTAAATATACCCCTTTTCATCTGTCATGGTGAGGCAGACTAGAAACTATTAAGATAATGATGATACCCAAGATGAATTATACCAGGGGCGTATCTGAGGTTCGGCGGTAGGGGGGGGCAGGGGCTAGAGTGAGGGGGCACATTATAACCCTCCCCCCCACTGCCGTTAACCCTCCCCCACCTACTGCCAACCCTTTCCCCGCCTACCGCCGTCACCTACCCCGAGGTCCGCTCCTGCCGTTTTTTAAAAATATTACTTCAGTTGGCGGGGGGCGCCAACCCCCGCCAGCCCAGCCGAGGTCTTCTTTAACTTCTTCATCCTCGTGCTGTTAAAGCTGCAATGCATCCTTCCAGTTGGACGGAGTTTGACATCGCAGCACGTTGACGAGGATGAAGAAGTTAAAGAAGACCTCAGCTGGGCTGGCGGGGGTTGGGGTCCCCCGCCAGCTGAAGTAATATTTAAAAAAACCGTCAGGAGCGGACCTTCGGGTAGGTGACGGCGGTAGGCGGGGAAAGGGTTGGCGGTAGGCGGGGGAGGGTTAACGGCGGTAGGGGGGTCCAGGGCAAAATCTGTGGGGGCCCAGGCCCCTTTGGCCCCACGCAGATACGCCCCTGAATTATACACTAAGTTCTATTCCACTTTTATTTCCCTATTCCATCTATTGTAAACTGGAACGATCAATAGCAAAATTCTCATGAAATAATAAAACACTGAGAATATCCTTCTATAAACTAAAGCTATCAAAATACAGAGGCGTGTGAATTATCCTGACTTTTGTAAATGCCATTTAGCTTTTATACTAGGAACAGGAGCTTTATGGTTTAGTTAGTGCCAGGAATGTCTGGGCTCCCAGTCTCCAAAAACATAAGCTATAAGAACCCTTCACTACTTTACAACTCACTCATGGTCAGGATGTGCCCCTTTCTCTGAAAATACTCATTTGGAATAACCATTCTATAAGAATTAAAAAGCGGTCCATTTCCTGGAAGCCCTGGCAAGATAAGGGCATTTTGGGCTATTGCACAGCTGATTTCAGAAACAAGTCTAAAAGTTTCTTTGATCTGCAATCTGAGTTTGACTTATCTTCAAACTGCACTTTTCAATATTTACAACTAATTTGCTGTCTCAACTTCGAGAGGATTGGGTCTTAGAAAATTGTTGTCTCAAAATAGGCTCTTCTGGACACTCAGCCTTCTAATTTTATCAACTTTTCAGAAATACTAAAGACTACCGTGTTCTCTCTTATATACCCAGCATCCATATATAACTCGTGGGTAAGCATGGTTTGGGTTTGTAAGTTGTTGTACAGCCGCCCCTTTGGCTGTATATACCGGTAGAAGGTCTATCATGCAGAAACATAAGTCATACACTGTGGACTTTAAGCTTTCAGCAATCAAATATGCTAAGGTTAATAGAACCTATGAGACTAGGCATTATTTTTCTCTGTAGAGGAAAATTCAATCCAGGAGTGGAGAAATCACACCTTATTCCACCCAAGTGCTTTAAAACACCTCTCACACGACCTTACCTAACACCTTTCGATCTAAATCCTCATCTACCTTCAGCTTATTATCGACTGTATTTAAGATTATGTAATGACTATATCATATTAACACCCTGTAAGCTACATTGAGCCTGCAAAAAGGTGGGATAATGTGGGGTACAAATGCAATAAATAATCTCTATATATAAAAGGCACCACCAACGTTCTAAATGAAGCCTCCAGCCGGAAGTGTGAAGGGGGAGAGATATCCGGTTTCCCCATGAGTGTTTGCCCCGCCCTCGCTCTCTCTGTAACACAAACAGTGAAGGAAAACACAGCAAAGCACGAAATCAAATCGCTCTCTCTGTAACAGTGAAGGACTCAGAGGGGGGAGGGGAGAGAGGGCAGAAGTCCTCACTATCTCTGTAACACAAACACAGCAGGAAACTTAACACTGAAGGACTCGACTCTGAGGGGGGAGGGGACTGAGAGCAGAGGGGAAGGGAGAGAGGGCAGAGACACACACACTCCCACATGCACACAGAAGAAAACCTTGCTAGCCCCCCCGTTTCATTTGCATCAGAAACGGGGCTTTTTTACTAGTAAATAATAAGAAAGGAGTTGGCAAAACTCTACCCATGAAAATGCGCTTGGCGAGGTAAATTTCCAAAATGGCCAAACATAGAGGTGAAGCTCAAAGAATGGGTAATTACACAAAGAGAAAGTTGTACCATTTGTATCTACCAGAACCATTAAACAGATGCACTCTTGATGACAGCTCTTTGGAAGATGAAGATTGTTTCTCCCATGAGGAAACAGCAGCTTTTGTAGATTCTTACCGCAACTCAGAATTTGAGGAATTCTCCACTGATGATGAAGCTGATAAATCTGATACAGATAGTCCTTGTCACATTGCCTCTGGGACTCTGTAACTCATTCTAAATATGTGTTGACCAGTGTCATAAGGACAAACGCATGTTTTTTTCCGGTTACTTTGAAGATTTAAAAATATGTTGACCAGTGTCAGAACAAATGCATTTTGTTTCCATTGTATTTTTGATACTGTTGAATTGTTGTGATTTCAGAAATAAAACGACTTAAAACGTTTTAAAAATATGTGTTGAGCAGTGCTTGTTGTTTAAAATCATTATTCGGCATGTAAAAGCGTGTATTACCTGCACTCAACTATAACTCCTACAAAATGTAAAATCTTGTATTACCAACGGGATGTATACAAGAGTATATGTGGTACGTGTGTGTAGGAATGGAAAAAGACTGGAAAGAAGAATTTGGATGCTTGCTCACCCTTTGCCAATGGGAGCATTTTCTGGAGTTCTTCTACTAGAATATTCTAATCTTCTTGAATAATTCAATCTCTGTTCTTTATAATTCACAGTGCATTCTGGACACTTCTAAAAGCATCGAAAGTAGATAAGTAAAATACTTCCAACTGCTGGTCATGTAAACTAGAGAGAGAAACTTTTCTACACATGATTTTCTTCTGTAACAACCTCATACCATTCTAGGAGAGAGTATGGCAATATATCAACGATATATTAAATATAGATAAACCTCTTATAAGATTTTGTGCAGTAAATCCCTAGAGGATCATATGCAAAAGACTAAGCCCCAAGCAAAGTTATTAGATATGTTACTGACATTAATTTTAAAGCTAATAATAAATAGCTGAAAAAATTAAATGTAAGCATGTAGAGAATTAAATATAAATGTGGTAGAATTATTTCTGCCACAAATATCATTACAAAAAAGGAGCAACAAAGCGAAGGGGGAGAGGAGTATTAGTGATTTCTTGATATGTGGTCCCCAATAAATAGAATTCTTTTTCACAAATGTAATATGGATGCGCTATTGCTATTTATGATGTTATTACTGTCTTCTCTTTTTGTAATATTATAGAGAAAATAGTAATAAAAACACTTGACGTTTAAAAAGCCCCCTTTTTAAAAAAAAGGGCTTTTTTTTTTTTAAATCAGGTTACTTTATATGTTTAAAATTAATTTTTGTTGCTGTCAGCCTGATACTGGCCCTGTTTTTAATTGGTCTCAGCTAGTTATGCCATTTTGAAGAGCTTCTTTGAGAGTTCTTACATTATGATAGTGTTTTCTTTCTTTAACTTAATTTTGGCATTTATAGTCCGCTTAAACTTTAAATTCTAGGCGGAGGACAGATCCAGTTAAACATTTTATATTGAAACTCAAATAACCGGAAAACCATTACATTACAAGAGATAAATATTATTACATAAAACAATGGAGAAAATTGTTACAATTAGAGCAAAGTGTGTACTTGTCAGAACATGGTTGTTGAAAAGTAAATGCAAGTTAATGTGATAGCCATGTTATTACTTAGAAATGTTTGTATGTATCCTTTTGGAGTCACTGAGTATGTGTGTTTTCTAGGTTGAGTTTGTTTGTGACCTATAGTATTTGTAAAAAAAAAAAAAAAAAAGCCATAATAATTATGCCACCTCTTAAATGGTAATTCTTGAGTTAAACTCCTAAAGACAGCGATAAGGTTGTTATAAATTTTGTGTTTGGCTTTGATATGTTGAGTCCTACTTTTAGAGGCTGCTACTGTATTGTCCTTATTCTATTTTTCTCTTGATTTGGTTATTAGAGAACCTATTTTGTAAGCATTGGTGCTTCTCATTGTACCTTGTGATATATATATATTTTTCTACCTCCTTTTTTGTGTGTGTAAGGCATATGCCTTTGTAATCTGACATTAGCCCCCAGATTCTATAAATGATGTGCAAAATTGCACGTTATCCTAAGATGCATGTTCAACTAAATTGGCTAACAAGTCAATTAGTGCTAATAGTTGGGTTATTGGTGTAAATTGACAACATTTTTGATTTATGTATGCAACTTTCTATTATATAAAGATCCACGTGCAACTCAAAAGGGAGAGGGGTATGGGTGGGTTAGGGATGTTCACTATAGATGTGTGCAGTATTACTGAATACGGATGATCCGTGCCTAACGTACAGTCGGTATAAATCCTCATGCCCAAAGTTTGGCATGGAAAGTGGCTTTATTCTATAAATGTCGTGAATTTGAGCACCGTTTATAGAATAGTGTTCCATGTGAATTTTTTCAACGAAAATTTTTCAATGCCATTTACTGAATCTAGTTCCAGTTGTCTTGTAGATGTCAAGAACATCACTGCAATTAGTTGATTTTTTTTTCCTTACTGCCAACATTTGCAATTAACTTATAAATAGGGAATTATGATTATTTTATCTTTATTTTGTAGGAAGATTGAGTTTTTGGTCCATTGATTTTTATTTTTGAGACAGGACACCGTAGGGGATATGTAGAGAGATTTAATTTGGCCATTTTGTATTACTATAGATTTATTTTTTAATCTCTTTTCTTTACACTTGTCTAATGATTAGACTTGTTTTCCCTTTTATCATTCTTTTCTCTTTTTCTCTTTATCGCTTGTCTTCCATTAGGCCTCTCTGTCCACCAATGAACAGAGGTCCAAATCAATAGAAATGTGTCTTGAGCCCTGACCCAGGCTATATGCCAAAACATGTCGAATCTCTAAAACTGTTGTGGAAGCAGTGCTGAATTTTGGTCTGTGGACTTTCATCTCTGTTGCTTTCAAATTTGTTTTAACGATTTGTTTGACTAGGAGCATAATAAGTTGGTTGATCTATCCTGCTAGTTTAATGCTACTCCTTTTCATCAGTATAATGAGTCAGCATTACTGGGAAGCAAGGGAACCTAAAGGATTAAAATCTCAAGGCTGACCTCAGTGGTAAAGTATGTCATGGGCAATAACATCTGATGTCATATGTTGAATTTGAGCTCTACCTGGATATGAATACATGCTTAAGGTGATATTGTCTTATAGATGTTAAACTGCTGATATATCTTTTAGAGCACCAACTAGGAAATACAGCTTTTAATTCACTGCATCCACTTTTATTTGTGAAGGGGTTCTTTTTTGGACTATTAGGATACAGTCCTAGAGAAGTTGTGTTTAGTGTCCTAGTCACAGTTTCAAATCACGAATACTGTGGAGCACATCCAACTCCCAATGTAATCGTTTGTATTTCTTTAGAAAAATTATTTTGACTTTGTGAAAATACACAACTAATTATTGTCATGTTCAAATGTTATAACACCCACATCTTATCTAAGTGATCAAAAAGTGGTCTTTATATCGGTGTTTGCCTCGTTCAGAAATAGTGTTCAAAAAACACCACTGTTCTTCCTATTCTAAACCAGCCAATTTCAATGAGTTCAAAAGCACCAGTGAGACAGCAGAGTCAAGATAAATGTAATCTTACGTCCCTTTCTCTCAATAACTCATTACTCAATGAGAGATGGTGTTGCCATGGAAACCACTGATTGCAGTTTCATTTCAATTGTGCCCTTGTGTTATGCTGCAATTACATCTAATAGTAGTTCAGGAGTATGGCGTCCCTGAACTGTATTTTAGCCTATGTCCCTAGTTGTAGGCTATCAATAATATATGGTGATACGTGTTGGTAGGCATTTGACATCCGTGGAGGTCATGGGAAAATCTATTGATGTATCTGTTCACCAAAGTTTTGTCTGAGTGATTTTGCACATTCCACATGTGGGTACATATCCACGTACATCACAACTCCTTTCCAAGACTGTTTAAAGCAAATAGAATGTTGGGTATCATTAGGAAAGGGATGGAAAACAAAAATAAGGATATTATTCTTCGCTCCATGGTGCGACTGCACCTCAAGTATTGTGATCAATTCAGGTCGCCGCACCTCAAAAAAGACATAAAGGAATTGGAAAAGGTGCAGAGAAGGGTGTCAAAGATGATATAGGGGATGGGACGACTTCCCTATCAGGATAGGCTGAAGAGGCTGGGGCTCTTCAGCCTGGAGAAAAGGCGGCCGAGGGGAGATATGATAGAGGTCTATATGATAATGAGTGGAATGGAACGGGTCGATGTGGAGTGTCTGTTTATGCTTTCCAAAAATACTAGGACAAGGGGGCATGCGATGAAGCTGCAGTGTGGTAAATTTAAAACGAATCAGAGGAAATTTTTCTTCACTCAACGCGTAGTTACTCTGGAATTTGCTGCCGGAAAAGGTGGTTAAGGCGGTTAACTTAGCGGACTTCAAAAAAGGGTTGGACGGCTTCCTGGAGGAAAAAGCCATAGAATGTTATTGAATGGACGAGCGAATACAGTATTTCTAGGATGGGCGGGACAAATTGCTTGTTCTTTTGGCCGCTGTCAGTGATAGGGTGCTGGGCTCGATGGACCCTTGGTCTGTCCCAGCATGGCAATGCTTATGTACTATGCCTCCGGGAACACCTACACACAGATTGCATGAAAATAAGTGCAATCTTAGGGGCACCTCATTTTTACAAGTGTATAGCCATGCGCAGTTTTATAAGAGCCATTTTCTTGTGTAAAAGATGGTTTACACTCAGAAAATGCTCTATAAATTATCACCCCCTTCCCCATAGGAACAATTTTCAAATCTATGAGGCAGTCAGTGGCGTTCATAGGGGGGCTGACACCCGGGACGGATCGCAGATGCGCCCCCCCCCCCCCCGGGTGCACGGACCGCACCCACCGCCCCCCCCTAAGAACGCCACTGGAGGCAGTTGCAGAGTTTGCACCAGTTCTCAAAGGGAAAGTGTATGCGTACCTTCCCATGCTTAAGGGAGACCTACTTTCAGACTTCTTCCCTGTTTTTTCTGCAGATAATTTTCTCCTTCAGAACAACATGTGTACTTCAGAAAATATAAAACCTGGGCCTCTCACTTGACTTAACCCTGGATTGCAAGTACAAGTATTTGCATTGTTGCTATTCACACTTACTTTTACATAGGGAAGGGGTGGGCAGTTTTTAGAGAGTCAGGTTAACAGGGAAATTGTCAAGCATTACTTATCTGCAGGACTTCCACAATATTAGTTTTGTCATCCTGTGGCATAGGGAATAAAGAGAGCAAATTTTAATGGCTGTCAAAATTACAATTAACTTTTAAAGCCTTGTATTTGACACTGATTTTCACATCTAGCAGTGGTAAAGTGTGTGCATTAAAAATATTTTATATGATTGTATGTTTTTATCATAAGTACCCCTGATGGAGGCATATAGTGGAAACATGACCATATCGGTTTAGTGTTGGTGTTGACAAATTATTTTCCTTTTTTTCTATTTATTAAAAACTTTTGTCCGTTTGTGAGAGGAAATCCCTTGGTGGTTTCTTTCATTTGCCCCTCTGTTGGTTTCTTGAGTTATTGTAGAGGGTTTCCTTAACTTTTTTTATTTTACCATGTCTAAGTTTTGTGCATGTATACTTCCCAGTTTTGTTTTATGGTATGCAAAGTATGCTGTACACATGGAAAATGCTTTATGAAATTTTTTCCCCAAATTCTCAATCTTCAAATCTCAGTAGGCTCTTTTCTCGATATTGTGTTTACACCTAGAAGTTCCTTTGAAAAATCTGTTTTATTACTGAATTCAATCCTCATTAATCAAGTAGAAATAATAGTTAACGAATATTGTATGTGCCTATAACAGTGGGCTGAATGGTAAATGCATAGCAAAAACTGCTTTAGTTGCTTTAGAACCTATTGCACTATACACACTTCTCAATGATGACATTCTGCATTAATTTCATATCCGATAAATCAACTAGAGTAGTCAACAACTACACAGTGGGGGCACTAACTCAAAAACTAGAAAAACCCAGCACTGGACTAATGATACTATTGAAATTATGGAGATTATCCAACTGACCTCAGCAGTGACTCATTTCACACTGAGACATCTCAGTGACTCACTGTAATCGTCATCAGTCATTCAACTTTAATTAAACTCTCTAAAAACTTTTTATATTTAGAAATGTTGGTAACACAATTTCCGAGGTGTGGTTGCACCATGGAGCGAAACAAAGGCATGATAACATCCTCATTTTTGTTTTCCATTCCTTTCCAAATAATACCTAACATTTTATTTGCTTTCTTAGCCGCAGCAGCACACTGAGCAAAAGTTTTCAACGTATCATCAACGACGACACCCAGATCCCTTTCTTGGTCTGTGACTCCTAACGTGGAACCTTGCATGACATAGCTATAATTCGGGTTCCTCTTTCCCATATGCACCACTTTGCACTTGCTCACATTAAATGTCATCTGCCATTTAGACGTCCAGTCTCCCAGTCTCGTAAGGTCTTTTTGTAATTTTTCACAATCCTTCCGCAATTTAATGACTGAATAACTTTGTGTCATCAGCAAATTTAATTACCTCAGTAGTTACACCCTTCTCTAGGTCATTTATAAATATGTTAAAAAGCAGCGGTCCCATCACAGACCCCTGGGGAACCCCACTAACTACCCTTCTCCATTGAAAATACTGACCATTTAACCCTACTCTCTGTTTTCTATCTTTTAACCAGTTTTTAATCCACAGTAGAACACTACCTCCTATCCCATGACTCTCCAATTTCCTCTGGAGTCTTTCATGAGGTACTTTGTCAAACGTCTTCTGAAAATCCAGATACACGATATCAACCGGCTCACCTTTATACACATGTTTGTTCACCCCTTCAAAGAAATATAGTAGATTGGTGAGGCAAGATTTCCCTTCACTAAATCCATGTTGACTTTGTCTCATTAAACCTTGCTTTTGAATATGCACTGTAATTTTGTTCTTAATAATAGTCTACCATTTTGCCTGGCACCGACGTCAGACTCACCGGTCTATAATTTCCCAGATCTCCTCTGGAACCTTTTTTAAAAATTGGCGTTACATTGGCCACCCTCCAACCTTCCAGTACCACGCTCGATTTTAAGGATAAATTACATATTACTAACAATAGCTCCGCACGCTCATTTTTCAGTTCTATCAGTACTCTGGGATGAATACCATCCGGTCCAGGAGATTTGCTACTCTTCAGTTTGTAGAACTGCCCCATTACATCCTCCAGGTTTACAGAGAATTCATTAAGTTTCTCTGACTCGTCAGCTTCGAATGCCATTTCTGGCACCGGTATCCCACCCAAATCTTCTTCGGTGAAGACCGAAGCAAAGAATTAATTTAATCTCTCTGCTACGGCTTTGTCTTCCCTGATCGCCCCTTTTACTCCTCCGTCATCTAGCGGTCCAACTGATTCTTTTGCCGGCTTCCTGCTTTTAATATACCTAAAAAAATGTTACTATGTGTTTTTGCCTCCAACACTATCTTTTTTTCAAAGTCCCTCTTAGCCTTCCTTATCAGCGCTTTGCATTTGACTTGACATTCCTTATGCTGTTTCTTATTATTTTCAGTAGGTTCCTTCTTCCATTTTCTGAAGGATTTTCTTTTAGCTCTAATAGCTTCCTTCACATCACTTTTTAACCACGCCAGCTGTCGTTTGGTCTTCCTTCCTCCTTTTTTAATACACGGAATATATTTGGCCTGGGCTTCCAGGATGGTGTTTTTGAACAGCATCCACGCCTGATGTAAATTTTTGACCCTCGCAGCCGCTCCTCTAAGTTTTTTTTCACCGTTTTTCTAATTTTATCATAGTCTCCTTTTTTAAAGTTAAACGCTAACACATTTGATTTCCTATGTATACTTACTTCAAAGCTAATATCAAATCCGATCATATTATGATCACTGTTATCAAGCGGTCCCAGCACCATTACCTCCGGCACCAGATCGTGGGCTAAGGACTAGGTCTAGAATTTTTTCTTCTCTAGTCGGCTCCTGTACCAGCTGCTCCATAAAGCAGTCCTTGATTTCATCAAGGAATTTTACCTCCCTAGCGTGTCCCGATGTTACATTTACCCAGTCAATATTAGGGTAATTGAAATCACCCATTATTATTGTATTGCCCAGTTTATTTGCGTCCCTAATTTCCTTTAACATTTCTGCATCCGTCTGTTCATCCTGGCCAGGCGGATGATAGTACACTCCTATCACTATCCTTTTCCCCTTTACACATGGAATTTCAAGCCACAGTGATTCCAAGAAGAGTTTTGTTTCCTGCAGAATTTTCAATCTATTTGATTCAAGGCTCTCGTTAATATACAATGCTTACCTCTCCATCAATTCGATCCATCCTATCACTACGATATAATTTGTACCCTGGTATGACAGTGTCCCACTGGTTAGCCTCCTTCCACCAGGTCTCAGAGATGTCTATTATATCAAATTTTTCATTTAGTGCAATATATTCTAACTCTCCCATCTTATTTCTTAGACTGCTGGCATTCGCATGTAGACATTTCAAACTATGTTTGTTCCTATTTACATAACGCTTTTCATAATGATAGCTGAGGACCCATTGATGTATAAAAATTGAATTAATTTTGTAGTTGATTTTTATTGCTATCTGATGCATGATGTTTTATAATTATATGTATTAATATGTGTGTATGATTGAAAACTGCTGAGAATTGTAGATCATGCGATCTATATATTTTAGAAAATAAATAAATTTGGCACTCATATAGATGGCATATGATAATTCCCACTTCTGCTGTTGCCAACAGGTACCTAGTTGGGTTGCTTACATGTGGTTTACATAAAGAAATCCATGCAATATTGTCAGATACCCCTGGTAGAGCTTAACCAAAGTAGGCTATGCCTGCTCAATCAGAGCAACAGGTTTTTTGTTGTTTTTGTTTTATTCTGATCTGTCACAGCAAAACCCCCTGTAAAGCATACAAGTTGCCCTTCCTATGAGAGATCGGATTTACTTTTTATTTCCATTCTGGGAGAAAAAATCACTGTGGATTGGTCCTGAGCATAGTCAAGATGGGTTATGGGAATCTTATCATATACACATATTGATGCTCACCATTTGCAAGGAATATAGTCAGTCCAAGAAGCTTGCCCACATCAACCACTTGGAGCTCCATGCAATTTTTCTTAATGTGCTCCAGGGCATGTCAGTTTTAATCCAAACAGACGACCATTTAGCAATGTTTTATGTCAACAAACCAAGAGAAATATCTCTATATCTATGCCACAAAACAGCAAAGATTTTGGGCTTTCTCATAGCCAATCAAATCCAATACAGGTTACTTATATTCCTGGGTGATCACAACAATATAACTGAGAAGCTCAGCAGGATGCTGCAGTCTCATGAGTGGTCCCTAAATGCTGCAGTTTTGCTGACCGTCATTCATAGTATGACCTCTTTATCAGCAATAAGAATGCAAAGCTTCTTTTCTACTGCTCCATCCTCTCGTCCCCTGACTACATGGCACCAGATGCACTAGTAATCCCTTGGACATTCTTTTCTCTATGCATATCCCCCTATTTCTCTCATGGAAAAAAAACAAAATGCCACCATGCTGGCCTTGACAGTCGATAACTTCTCAACATCCCTTATGAAGGAACCATTTGAATTGCTGGAGTCTACTTCTCTGAAGCACCTTACATGGAACGTGCTCTTCCAAGTAGCTGTTACCTCTGCTAGAAGAGTGAATGAAATTCATGTTCTAGTAGCTTATAACATAGTAACATAATATATGACGGCAGATAAAAACCCATATGGTCCATCTGGTGTGCCCAATAAGGTGGTCATGAACTGTATACACAATTTCATAACAAAACGGTTCTAGTAACTCAACCTAAGTTTTTACTTAAGATACTAATGCTTTTATTCATCAAGGATTAAATCATGTGCCCTACATTCTATCAATAACATAACAGCTGATCAGAAAAAGCCTTCTGCCCTCTAAACAGTAATCCCCGGATTCTATATCGTGTGACCAAAATTGCACGCACAAATCCAGTCGTCTTCTGGATTTGCGTTTGCAGCTTAATTACTTAACAAGGCAATCAGCACCGATAATTGCAACAAGTAATTATTTATACTAATTGGCATTAATTAGAATTTATACACACAATTTGCTAGGCATATTCTGTAAAGTGGTGCACATAAATACTAATGCGTCCTGCCAAAAAGGGGCATGGCCATAGGTATGGAATGGGCAGGCAGTGGGTATTCTAAAAATCTACACGCACGTTTATAGAATACACCTGCTCCATGCCTAACTTAGGTGCTGGCATTTACACCAAATTTTGATTGGCGTAAATGGAAGCGCCTAGAGTTAGGTGCAGGCATGGCCACTAGGCATATTATGTAAGCCATGCCTAAATCTAGGCGCATTTTCCACAATACATCTAGGCGGAAATATTTTTGGTGCCCATTTTTCAGGCGCCATATATACAATCTAGTTCTAAATGGAACCTCATGTAATATGGTACTACAAAAGAACTAATTTCAGTCAGGTGGTCTGTGTAGTTTTTTTTGTCTTCTTCCACCCTCCAAAAAAATGTTCATACCAGACCTGTGATTTTGTTTTTTCATCTGTTGATTTATGTTTAAATTCCCTTGTATTTGCTCCAGGTGATTTTGCTATACTGACCAAACTGAAGTTTGAGATCTGAGACAGCAGTGCAGTTGTCCATTGTAGGTTTTTTTTTGTCGCAGGTCTGCTGATTTGGAACAAGTTTCCAGGTTACCTATGTTTATGTAATGGGGTGGCATAATTTAAAAATCTTTTAAAAACTCATTTTTTGTACAGACATTCTCAATTGTGTGATTGTGTCAGTTCGAGATGGTGTTGGTGTATGTGAAACAGTATACAGGACATGGGCCCTCACCCTTAAGATGGATTCCTCAGATATCCTGAGCTACCTTAAGGTTGCTAGTCCAGCCCCAGGAGGAAGTGAGCTGGGAGGGGAGGAGTCAGAAACAGGAAGTATAAAAGGCTGGGCCAGACTGAGGGCCCTTTGATATAACAGGCCTCAGGATTCAGTTAATAAACCACTTATTTTTGGTCTATATACCTTTGTCCTGCTATGTTGTTTCACAGGCCCACCCTTAAAGCCCCACTCGGGGTATGATGTGGTATCAGGAGTGGGATCTTTGGAGCTTATCCTGCCCAGTGAAGTCAGATCATCTCAATACTACGCCGTGACATTGGGCTAAATGGGGGGGAGGGGGGAGGATGTATAGTTAGTGCCGGACAAGCAGGTTTTATTTTTGTTTTCTTCATACATTGCGCATTCCTGGGTGAGACAGCTACAGTAAAACACAGAGAGAGACTACTCCAGACTCTAGTTGAGGGCCAGCAACAGCTGCAGCAAGTAGTACAGAGGCAGTGGGAACACCAGCAAGCCTCCTAAAGATCAGCTCCCTGACCCAGATGGCACAAGCCTTGCAGTCTCCCAGGGTGCAACCTCCAGAAGATGGTACCGGAGGATGACCCAGACTATTTCCTGACCAAGTTTGAAAGAACCGCCCACCTTGCTGGTTGGCCAGAAGTGTCATGGACAGCTTATCTGGGGAATTTACTGAGCAGTAGCAGCCAGGCAGCATTCCAAGATGTTAATTCCGCTGGGACAGTCAGCTTTATGGAAGTAAAAGCTGCCGTTTTGGAGAAGGTGGCTTGCACCCCAGAAGCCTATCGGCAGCAGTTCCGGAAGGGATCCCTGCAAGTTAAATAAAACTCCCGGAGTTTCTTCTACCAACTCAAGGAAGTAACCGGGAGATGGCTCTAACTGGAGGGCAAGACAGGCCTGGATATGACAAGAGTCATTCTTCTGGAACAATTTACTAAAGGGCTACCTTTAACTATGAAGCAATGGGTGAGGCAGTACGCTAAATTGACGCCAGATTGCGCTTTGGAAGTGGCGGAAGCTTTTTTATCAAGCACAAATAGAACCAGATTCCTGCAAAGAGGAGAAGCAAACTAGAAATCCTGGGAGGAAATGAGAGAAAATGCAATCGGAGAACCTGAGGGACCTGAAACCGCCCTCCAGCCCAGCATCCCCAAGGAGGGGATAAGAGCGATGGAGGCCCTCGTCTCCACCGAGGCCAAGTCTTTTGCTGACCCATCCACAGGAACTGCACTTTCTCACCTGCTTCAGATGTGGGGAAAGAGGTCACATAGCCAGAGAGTGCTTAGAGTTAGAGCCCATGGATATGAATATAGTAACTTCACATGCTTGCAGCTTTGTGGGGGCCTCTCATCCTTGTGTATTGCAAGTTGAAGTGAATTGGAATTCCCTGTAAAGCACTGGTAGACTCCGGTAATGTGAGGATTTTTTTGCGGAGGGGAATGGTTATCCTTAAAATCAAGCATGATACCGGAAGATTGGAGGGTGCCCAATGTAACACCGATTTTTAAAAAGGTTCCAGAGGAGATCTGAGAAATTACAGACTAGTGAGTCTGACGTCTGTGCCAGGCAAAAGAACAAAATTACAGAGCATATTCAAAAGCATGGATTAATGAGACAAAGCCAACATGGATTTAGTGAAGGGAAATCTTGCTTCACCAATCTATTTCATTTCTTTGAGGAGGTGAACAAACATGTGGATAAAGGTGAGCTGGTCGGTATTGTGTATCTGGATTTTCAGAAGGTGTTTGACAAAGTACCTCATGAAAGGCTACAGAGGAAATTGGAGGGTCATGGGATAGGAGGAAATGTCCTATTGTGGATTAAAAACTGGTTGAAGGATAGGAAACAGAGAGTGGGGTTAAATGGTCAGTATTTTCAATGGAGAAGAGTAGTTGGTGTGGTTCCCCAGGGGTCTGTGCAGGGACCGCTGCTTTTTAACATATTTATAAATGACCTAGAGATGGGAGTAACTAGTGAGGTAATTAAATTTGCTGACGACACAAAGTTTTTCAATGTCGTTAAATCGCAAGAGGATTGTGAAAAATTACAAGAGGACCTTACGAGACTGGGCGTCTAAATGGCAGATGACGTTTAACATGAGCAAGTGCAAAGTGTTGCATGTGGGAAAAAGGAACCCGAATTATAGCTGCATCATGCAAGGTTCCATGTTAGGAGTCACCGACCAAGAAAGGGATCTAGGTGTCGTCGATGATACGTTGAAACCTTCTGCTCAGTGTGCTGCTGCGGCTAAGAAAGCAAATAGAATGTTAGATATTATTAAGAAAGGAATGGAAAACAAAAACGAGGGCGTTATAATGCCTTTGTATCGCTCCATGGTATGACCGCACCTCGAATATTGTGTTTAATTCTGGTCGCTGCATCTGAAAAAAGATATAGTGGAATTAGAAAAGGTGCAGAGTAGGGCGGCGAAAATGATAAAGGGGATGGGACAACTTCCCTATGAGGAAAGGCTAAAGCGGCTAGGGTTCTTCAGCTTGGAGAAAAGGCAGCTGAGGGGAGATATGATAGAGGTCTATTTTTATTTATTTTATTGCATTTGTATCCCACATTTTCCCACCTGTTTGCAGGCTCAATGTGGCTTACATAGTTTGTAACACAGTTAATCCTGGATGTCAGGTACAATTATTATTGTGCAGAGATTAATTAGGGAAGAGAGAAGAGGAAAGGAATTTATTAGGTATAGTAGAGGAAGGACTTTCAGAAGTGGATTAGTGAGGTTCTGGGTTTTCATTGTTGGCTTTATCTATAAAATAATGAGTGGAGTTGAACGGGTAGACGTGAAGCGTCTGTTTACGCTTTCCAAAAATACTAGCACTAGGGGGCATGCGATGAAGCTACAATGTAGTAAATTTAAAATGAATCAGAGAAAATGTTTCTTCACTCAACGTGTAATTAAACTCTGGAATTTGTTACCAGAGAATGTGGTAAAGGCAGTTAGCTTAGCAAAGTTTTAAAAAGGTTTGGACGGCTTCCTAAAGGAAAAGTCCATAGACCATTAATAAATGGACTAGGGGAAAATCCACTATTTCTGGGATATGCAGAATAAAATGTTTTGTACTTTTTTGGGATCTTGCCATGTATTTGTGACCTGGATTGGCCACTGTAGGAAACAGGATGCTGGGCTTGATGGATCTTTAGTCTGTCCTAGTATGGCAATACTTATGTACCTATGTACTAAACAGCAAATAAACTATGAACGAACTGTGGCATTATCTTGTGTGCAGAGGGACCAGAGACAATACCCCCACAGCTCAAGTCTCCCTTCAAATGTCGACTGGACCATCCCAGCTGGAAGTGGTGGTGGTGGTGGCCAGCCTCCCTTACCCATTTGTTTTGGGCCAAGATTTTCCAACCTTTGAAGCCATCTGAGCCCACCAAAGACATGGCCTAAGGAAGGAGCTGGATTGGCAGGACCCAAGCTTGAAGGAGCATTATACCTTGCATCCAAAGGCAGCAGTAGACCTGACTCCAGTGGTCTGTCAGAGCCCAGATGGATTGTCAGCAATGGTATATTACGCATGGGAAGAAATTGATCTCCTGCCAAGCTCACCAGTAGGGGTTCTGAGTCAGTCCTTAACTTTGTATATTGACTTGGAGAAAACCCACAACTATATTGCCGAGTTGAAAGATGGTTCTGAGTAGGCAGCTAAGTATACCTGAAGGTTAAGGGAGGATAAGGAGTCCCTCCAAGCCCAATTGGCCGAAGCTCTGAAGGAGATTAGATGGCAAGCTGAGAAATATGTGGAGGAGCTCCAAGCTATCTGCTTTTCGGTAGAAATGGAGGAGTGGCCTAGTGGTTAGGGTGGTGGACTTTGGTCCTGGGTAACTGAGGAACTGAGTTTGATTCCCGGCACAGGCAGCTCCTTGTGACTCTGGGCATGTCACTTAACCCTCCATTGTCCCATGTAAGCCGCATTGAGCCTGCTATGAGTGGGAAAGCGCGGGGTACAAATGTAACAAAAAAAAAAAAACATCGAGCGGCAGGAGGAGGAAATCAAGCAGGGCCCATACCCTGGAAGGAGATTTCTGGGAGAACCGTAGTACAATGGAAAGAGGACACCCAGTCACCGAACCAGGTTGACGAGCTGCTCCAGGAATTGCAGGAAGCAAAGAAGAATGCCTGGCGGATTGAGGAACAACATGAGAAGTCAAACGACTGCAACAGGAACTGGCAGGCATAGTACTTTTGTGGCAGTACTCTGAGCTGCAAGGGCAACTAAGAGGAACCTGGTGGAGCTATAACACAGTGCTAGAACTACTTCAAATGCTGGCTGGCATGTATACTTCAACTACAGCTTCAAGTACAAGAATGCCAGGGGAAAAAGAAGCCCTAGATCATACCATCCAAGTTCTGTAAAACCAGCTGGAGAAGGTTCAAACTCATCTTTCCCAGGCAGAAGTGTCCCATCAAGAGATGTACCAGGAGCTGGAGGGCTTAGCTGCCCAGCTCAAGGAGGCCTCTGTGAGGAGGACAGATTGGGTGAGCAGAGCCACAGTAGGGAAACACAAACCTCGGAGAGTGAACAGAAAACACTCAAGGACCACTGCTTGGGAGTGGAATTTTTGCCTATTGTTAACAGGTCATCCAATTCCAAGGATCTGAGGAAACTTTCCAGACAACTTTCTTATGGGCCAAGGCCAGTACCACAGTGAAGGCACAATCGCTGCAAGAAAGTCTTGCCAAATTTTCAGTGGCCGGAGTCCACCCAGAAGTACCTGTAACAGACCTACTACTACTTATCATTTCTATAGCGCTACTAGACGTATGCAGCACTGTACACTTGAACATGAAGACACAGTCCCTGCTCGACAGAGCTTACAATCTAATTAGGACAGACAAACAGGACAAACAAGAGATAAGGGAATATTAAAGTGAGGATGATAAAATAAGGGTTCTGAACAAGTGAATAAGGGTTAGGAGTTAAAACAGCATCAAAAAGGTGGGCTTTTAGCTTAGATTTGAAGACAGCCAGAGATGGAGCTTGACGTACCGGCTCAGGAAGTCTATTCCAGGCATATGGTGCAGCAAGATAAAAGGAACAGAGTCTGGAGTTAGCGGTGGAGGAGAAGAGTGCAGATATGAGGGATTTTACCCAGTGAACGGAGTTCCCGGGAGGAGTATAGGGAGAGATGAGAGTGGAGAGGTACTGAGGAGCTGCAGAGTGAATGCACTTATAGGTCAATAAGACCTGCTGAAAAGTTTAACCCACCAGGCGATGGCTCACTTAGACTTGCAAGTTGACTACAAGAGACCCTTGCAGGTGTAAGAGCCCAGGTGGAGGTGTCGTCATTACCCCAAGAGGGTGGCCACATTTTGTGCCATAGTCAGAACCTGTCTCTGCTGGTTTACATACCCAGATTGATTTGTGGGGAGTCTCCTGGAGATTCTAAAGGAGCGAGCCAACACTGGACCAGAATGCCTCAAAGGTGTTGCGGCAAGCCCCTAGTGCTGAGTCTCCAATACCCATGGACCTTCAGGGGTTGCCACCCTTGGACGAGGGACTGTCCTAGAAAAAGAAGAGATGGAAGATAGAAGATAGATTCAGAGTGGATGATTAGGGAGCCCCGGACTCAAATCCAGGAACTGATTGACTGATGGATATGATGCAACAGAGGAAGAGGGTGGAACCAGTGAAGGGGAGAAACCTGTGTCCCACCGCCTACCACTTCATGTGCCCAAAGTCCAGCTGGGTTTTTGTTTTGGGCGGTGGACCCTGATATGACAGGAGCTCATCTGGATAGAGTTGAGCTAAAAGGGAGGGTATGTGAGGGGGTATACAGAACACTGCCCCTCACCCTTAAGAAAGATCCCTCAGATAGCCTGAGCCAACTTAAGGTTGCTAATCCCACCCTGGAAGGAAGTGAGCCAGGAGGGGTGGATTCAAAACCAGGAAATATAAAAGGCAGGGCCAGACTGAGGTTAAGGAGGCCCAGGAAAGGAAGAACGGGAGCTCCAGCATATGCCGCTACAGCTTATGTCTAATGATCGTGGCCTGGCTGGGGTAAGCCACTTTTGTTTCCTGACTTGAGAATAGCAAGTCTTGCTCAGAGGTCCAGCTGTAGCCAGACCTGGAACTTGGAGTTTGTGTTTGTGGTGTGGCAGCCCTACCAGCCACAGATTGTGTTGTAGGCCTGCCAGCCAGAGGCCTGCTTGAGACTGTATTTACTGAACTACAGAGGCGTTTCACCTTGTGTTCCTGGCCCTGTGATATAACAGGCCTCAGGAGTCAGTTAATAAACCACTTATTTTTGTTTATATACCTTTGTCTGGCTGTGCTATTTCACAGGCCCACCCTCAAAACCCCACTCAGGGTATCACAATGTATTATAACAGTTGGGTTTTTTGATGTTGTTTATGTGCTTGTTTTTATTATGATTATGTATGTTTTATCTATTGTGAACCACCTAGGTTATAGGCGGGTTATAAGTGAGAAAAATAAATAAATTGTTGCTCACCTATAACAGCAGTTTTCCATAGACAGCAGGATTGATCAGATGCACAGTCCTTCCCACAATCATGAGAGTTGCCTGTATATTTTCAGCTTTGGAACTAGCTGAGATCACTGTGTGTGGGAGCTGGGATGCATCATGCATGCTCAGAACTATACACTGAGCTCTGGGAGGGCTGTTCACCCAACTTGTGTACTTGATCAATCCTGCTGACTAGGGAAAACATGTTACAGGTGGGAAACAATGCTTTAAACACCTATAAGTTCTTCAGAATATGGCTGCAGTTGCAGAATTTAGAGCAAGAGGTAATATTTTGCCAATACTTAAGCAACTATTGGGTCAATATTCAAAGCAATTTAAATGGGCTGGAGAGCCTCCTGCCCATTAAAATCACTTGTGCCTGCCTAGCTACCGGTATTCAACAGCACTTCAGCCACACTGTCCAGTTAATATTAGCACTCACTGGCCATGTCCAAAATGGGCAGGTCAGGGGCATTAATAGGGAGAACAGCTGGGAGTTATGCAAATACTGGCACCCACCTAGCTAAGCAGTCATGTAGGACTGCATACAAACTAGTCTGAACTTTGGCCGGTTAGCTAAGCGGATGATAGCGCTGAGTATGGGCCGGCACCTGCTTAAAATCTGGGTACTGCCTGCAATGTACAGTGTCTTACCCTCTCTTCCTTCCTACCACCGCAGAAAGCTCTGATTTCTATCCTAACCCTCCCCCCCCCCCCAGCACAGCAGTTAGAGGATGCCTACCCTGGGCCCACCTTGCTTCCCTGGTGGTCCAGAGCGGTGATGGGGGCAAGAGTGAACCCCAATTGCTCCTGCCTCTAGTGGCACCATAATAGAAATGGCTGCCATGACTTCTAGCAAGGTTTCCACTAAAGGTGGCAGCCATTTTTACCATAGAGCCACTAGGAGCAGGAGCAAATGGGGTTCACTCCTGCCCCTATCAACCCACTAGACCACCAGGGAATAAGGTATGCCCAGGGGCTTCCTCTAACTGGGAGGGAGAAGAGGGCTGGTTCCTGTGCCAGAAGGATTTAGCAGGGGGATCAGAGCTGTTGGGGGAGGCAGAGTTAGGAGAGGGATAGGAGCTGAAGTTGGGGAGGGGAAGGGTTGATAGGAGGAAACCTGAGCTGCCTAACATGGCAGCTTTTTATGACCACATTGTCTATCACACAGCTATTTTAAAGCATTGTATTCTGGATTTCATTATTTGGACATTAAAGCCCAATGTAACCCTGGCAGGAAACTCATGTTGCCATGTCGATTTTAATAAAGCTTATTTCATTGACACCTTAGTGTACAATAATGGTGCTTCAGGCAAAGCAGGGGAAAGCAATTAAATTGAAAGAGCTGGGAAGAAAAGTAGGGCAGCTGGCTTCAGAAATGAAGAAAAGCAGGAAAGCGTAGCTGGAGGAAAACAACTGAATTATGTGACCCTCACAGATGACAAAATTACAGAATAATACTATGACTGTTGAATCCAGAAGGAATACATGGACACTGCAGATAGACGTTCAAAATGGCTGCATAGGAATAGCAATCATCTTGCATTATAAGGATGGTACCATTTCTAATTTCAGATCAGAATTTCATGGGCATAAGAAAATGAAAAAGCTATAAAATTGTTACTCTCATATTGTGTTTGGAGTTTTGTAGATAACTAGTTGGTAGTTATTTAAAATTCATAAAATTGCTATACTGGGACAGACCAAAGGTCCATCAAGCCCTGTATCCTGTTTCCAACAGTGGCTGGACCAGGTCACAAGATCCCAGAAGAGTAAAACAGGATTTATGCCGCTTATCCTAGAAATAAGCAGCAGATTTTCCCAAGTCTATCTTAATAATGGCTTATGAACTTTTCTTTTAGGAAAACTAGCCAAACCTTTTTTTTAAACCCCGCTAAGCTAACTGCTTTTACCACATTCTCTGGCAATGAATTCCAGTGTTTAATTGCACATAGAGTGAAGAAATATTTTCTCCGGTTTATTTTAAATTTACTATTTAGTAGCTTCATTGCGTGCCCCCTAGTCCTAGTATTTTTGGAAAGGGTAAACAAGTGATTCACATCAACCCATTCCAGTCCATTCAGTATTTTAAAGTGGAATATTGGTGAAACTAGTTGTTTTCAACAGTGGCCAAGCCAGGTCACAAGTACCTGACAGAAACCCAAATAGTGGCAACATTCCGTGCTACCAATCTCAGGGCAAGCAGTAGCTACTCCATGTCTGCCTCAATAGCAGACTAAGTACCTTTCCTCCAGGAACTTGTCCAAACCTCCTTTTAAACCCAGATATGCTAACTGCTGTCGCTACATATACTATCTGTTCTTGGAATCGGTTTAGAGATATCTATATCTGTCTAGCCATCCTAAACTGATTTCATCCAAATAAGGAATTTTCTGAGAATGGTAAAATTCTTGACAAGTTGTGTGCTGAAATGACTTGACATCACTATTGAGGGGGGGTGGTAACTATACATAAAGCCTATTAGCTTTTAAGTATTTCTTTCAGGGCTTCTTGCTTGAGTTTCCCACGTCTGTCTACCCACCCACCATCTCAAAGCTTGGGTCCTTAACATGCTGAGTTAAGCCAAAGTTAATCAGGAGCGTAAGAAAAGGCATGCTGAGTCAGACTAAGATCATCGAGCACAGTATCTTGTCCTCAACAGTGGAAAGTCAGGGTCACAAGCACCTGACAGATGTCAAATTATAGATCCATTTCTTATAGCTCATGTCAGCTAATAAGCAATGGCTTTCTCACGTCTACATATCTAATAACTTTTTATGGGCATTTGCTCCAGAAGCCCTTATGAACTGCACTATGGTAGCTCCACATTCTCTGGCAGCAGGTTTGTCAGCTTTACTGTGCTGTGTATGAAAAAATATGTTTGATAATTTGTTTCAGTTTGCTGGTTGTTAGTTTCTTAGAGTGTCCTCTTGATTTAGCAGTGTTTTTAAAGGTTAGAAAACCATCCCCATTTAACTTTCACTCAATTCACGATTTTATACATTTCTATCAAAATCTTTCTGTCCTCTCTTGAAAACTGAGAGCCCTAACCTATTTAGCCTTTCTTCATAAGAGTGATGTTCCATCCCTTTTATCATTTTGGTTACCCTTTCCTGAACCTTTTCCAGCTCCACTATATTCTGTCTGAGATGAGGTGACCAGAATTGTGCATAGTACTCAAGGAGCAGTTACACCATGGACCAGCACAGAGGCATAACAATATTCTCTGTACCTTTTCAATTAGGGGGCAAATAGGTGGGAAAATGTGGGATATAAATGTAACAAATAAATAATCTGGTCTTTGCGTGCCTAGAACTTAAGTAGTTCCACTTAAGTCAGCCATAGACCTGTGAGGACTAAGTGCAGCAGGGACATACGTAATGTACAGTTTTCTGTAAGTTGCATGCATAAGTGGGAGCCTTGCTTATTACGTCTTGCCCATGATTCACTTATATGTACACTCCATCTTTCAATTATGTGCTATGCAAAATAGTCATGTATTTCCCAAACAACGCTTAGGCATCATACTGGCATCTATGCATGCAAGTTTATATCTAGGCATGTATATGCTATTATTCTAAATATTTGTGCACACAAATGTTAGCACCTGGTTTATAGAATTGCCTTTACAATTCCTAACATTTCTGTTTGTTTGTCATCCTCAGCTCATTAACGAACTGTGAATGTCAACATATTGTCCACAGTGACTCAAGACCTTTTTCTTGGGTAGTAACCCCTAACTCAGAACTCAATATTTTATAACAGCAGAGAAGATGAGAGGCAAGTCACCCAGAGCCTCCTCACAAAATTGAATAGAGGTCTCTGCCATAGTATCTGGAAGTAGAGTCGGCAATTGATGAGTGGCCTCCTCCGGGCTCGCGAAAAAATGTGGCACTCCATTATGGAAAATGCGAAGGCGCACTGGGTACTGGAGAGTGAAATGAACTCAATTAGAGTTTTACAAGCAGTAATAAAGGCACATTGCTTACCAGCCACTCCAGCTGAATAATCCTGAAAGATCAAGATTCAGGTTCCTTGTTAGCACAGATCCTTATGTTGGCAGTAGCTTTGGAGGATCAGGTCTTTATGGCCAAAATGAAGAAAACGCACGTGTCCTATGATCCCCTGGTGCACCACGACCCGGCCTGTGCATGCGTTCTATGCAAAGCTCTCCCAAGGGATTCTCAGGCAAGAGTTCCATTTTTAGCCAAGTTTCTAGAAAGCCCAATAACTCGGCATCCTTCACAGATTCTGGAAAACTCAAGAAGCGCAGATTATTTCTATGTAAACGGTTCTCCAGATCCTCAAGTTTAGATTCACATTGTGTCAGGGCTACTTTGAGAGCAAGAAGTTTCCAGCCGTGTCTGCCACCAATCTAATTTGGGTCTCACACTCTGACACAGGAGCACCAAACTCCACCACCGTTTGTGACAAGGCAGCAAATTTTTTCGGTAAGTCCAGCAAATTGTTCCTCCAGGGCAAGCACCACCACATCAGTGATCTGCTGTGCCATAACAGGCTTCACCGCACACAGTTCCTCTGCCCAATCCGCCATCTTACCTCCGTCCATGCAGGCTGTCCTCTTATCTTTGTCTCTTCTGGTCGAGTTACTGGCCATGGCTACAGGTGATCGCCGCACAAATCTGTCCGTAGAGTAACAAACTGATGATCCACACTGAATATCACCTGAATTTGAGGGTTAATGGTGGAGGATGCCAAGGAACTCTGACAAACGCAGCCTCCCTGTTCAACACATCATGTGATCTCTCATTTTGTATTATTTTTCCCTGTATGCATCACTTTTTGCACATGTCGACAATAAATTTCATCTACCATTTATGTGTAGGTGCCCATACTTGGACTCCCATAAGATCTTTCTGAATTTCTCACAATCTTCTCCCATTTTCATGACTTTGAATAATTTGGCATCATCTGTAAATTTAATGACATACCTCATTGTTCCTTTCTCAGTATCATTTATGAATAAACAGCACAAGTCCTAGTACAGACCCTTGGGGTGTTCCACCATTGACGTTTTTCCATTTGGAAAATTAACCATTTATTCTTACTGTGTTTTCTATCTTTCAGCCAGTTTCCAGTCCACAATAAAGCGTTACCTCCTCTCCCATAACGTTTTGAATTTCCTGAAGAATCCCTCGAGGGACTTAGTCAAATGCCTTCTGCAAATCCAAATACACTAGAGTGCTTATTTTAGAAGTGCCATTTGTGTTTTAGACTTGCATAAACAGGCACTTTGACATTCATATTACATATTTTGTCCTGATTTTGCCAAGCCAAGATACACACATTTAAAACTGAAGAATGTGCAAATGGCAAGGGAATGTGGTCAGGGGATGTTTTGGGTGGTACTAGGGTGGGCCTAAAAATGAACATTTATTCCTCATTTCAGAAGGGGAATGAATGTCTATGTCCTAAAAGATGGATGTGGGGATTTACACTTGCTACACAGGACATCTTGGTTTCAAAAAAGTGCAACTGTTGAGCAGTGCTCCACTGGAAAGATCAAGGGAGTTCACCCTCTTAATCCCCCAGTCACACACCTGAAAGCGAAACTGGAAAGGGTTGCTAGGGTCTATGACAGGTTTGGGAAAAATAACTGTTTGTTTCAAAAATGATTCAGATAAACATTTATGTTCAGTCATATAAACGCTTATATTGCTATTGTATTTTGCCTCATTGATATTCCGAGTAGCTTATTGGTCTAAAATGTATGTTCACACTGCATGTAACTGGAACATAAATGTCCATTTCACCATGGATTTTAGAGCAGGCTCTACTTTGGCAGATCTTGTTCTAAAATACTAAGTGATTTGTTCATCCTATCTAAAATGCTGCTCCATATCAATTGACTCACCTTTAACCACTTGTTTGTTTATACCTTCAAAGAATTCTAATAAATTGGTAAAGGCAAGAACTTCCATTGGCTAAACCCATGTTGACTCATTCCACTTAAGCGGTGTCTGTCTATAGGGTCAGTAATTTGGTGGTAAATCTTCAGCCGGTGGCAGCCAGCCATTCTTTTACTGCCACCAGCTTTAAGCCAGGATATTCAGTGCCTGCCATGTGAGCACTGGCATTGAAATCTGGATATGTACAGGTGGCAGGCACTTAACCAGTAAAGTGCCGATATTCAGCCTTAACCAGTTAAATAGCCCTATCTTTGGCTGGTTTAACTTATGTAGTCTTATTTGGCCAGCTAACTTAACCAGTCAAGTGCTAACTGTTCTGACTCCATCCCTGGACCGCCCACTAAATAGCTAGTTTCCACTTAGGCAGTTACCTGGGGATTCTATATAGCGAGCCTAGAGATCCGCGCTTAAATCCAAGCATATTTTATAACAATGGGCGTAACTTATGAAGCTTAACAAGCTAATGAGTGCTGATAACAGCACTTAACAAGCAGTAAAAAGCACTAATTGGCACAGATTACAATTTAGACGCACAACTCACTAACAGGCTCATTTTCGAAAGAGAAGGGCGTCCAAAAAGTGACACAAAAGGCATGTGGGCGTCCCCGTGAAAGAAGGTCACCCAACTCCAATAATCGAAATAGGGCCGTAAGGATGTCCTCAGCGCGAGGACACCCATCTATGGTCATCCCCACAGGGGGCGTGTTATGGGCAGCATTACGAGATGGGCGCCTCCAGCATATAACGGCTAGCAAAATGGTTTCGCATGGGTGGGAACATGGGTGTCCTTAGTTAGACCTGAAATAAAAGCAATCAGGGTAAGGGGAAGTCGTCTTTAGACCCATTAGCGATTTTGTGGAGTTGGAGAGTGGTGAGAGCGTTCTTGGGAGAGAAAGCTGAGAGTTTGTTCAGTACCTGTTACCTTTGTCTATGTGCCATAGTCAGAACGTTCTCACCCTTACCTGCCTCATTTGTGTTTTACCTTTTCAGCTTTCCCTACCCCTTCTAGCCCCCAAACCCAGACACCACTACTCCTCCTTCTATCTCCCCATCTCCCTCCATTCACTGTCCCCAAGTTCATATTTCATTCCCTTACCTGTTTGTAGTCTCTGTTTGTCTCTTTGTCCTGTGTACTGCTGCAGCGTGTTTGTGAAGACTGCTTGGAGAGTGAGTGGCTAGAGGGTGTGGCAGGAGAGTTTGCAGTGGGTGAGAGAGTGCTTGCAGTGTGGCTCTGCTGTGTGTGACTGCATTGTTTGTCGGTGGTGGGAGAGTGAGTGTCAGCTTCTGTTTGTTGCTGCCAGGGCCGTGCCAACATGGTAAGCGAGGTAAGCATGGCAGGAGGGTGCCATCCTCTGGGGGGCGCCCCGCCGCACCATGCTTACTTCGCCCTCTTCTCCCCAGATCCTTTTCCTTTTTTTTGTTTAAATTTACCTCTGTCCGGCGGCAGCGTAGCATTAGTGAGAAGGAGGCAGCGCTCCCCCGCCCCGACGTGTCAGTCTTCCCTTCGCTCAGTTCCGCCTTCTTCTGACATCAGAAATGACGTCAGAAGAAGGCGGGAACTGAGTGAAGGGAAGACTGACACGTCGGGGCGTGGGAGCGCCACCTCCTTCTCACTAACGCTACGCTGCCGCCGAACAGAGGTAAATTTAAACAAAAAAAAAAGGAAAAGGATCTGGGGAGAAGAGGGCGGGTAGTGTAGCGATCGTTTTCGGGGGGGGGCAGGGCGGGTAGTGTAGCGATCATTTTTTTTGGGGGGGGGGCAACTGCAGGGGGGCGCCGGAGACCCTAGGCATGGCCCTGGTTGCTGTTGTGTTTCACCAAGTTGGTAGGGAGAGGTGAGCACTGGTGTAACTTCATTGCACCTGTAGTGTGGAGAAATGGAGGCACTAAATGCACAGGTGGCTTACATGTTGGAGGAAGATGGGGGGCACCGCAGGAGGTACTCATGCCCCAGAGTTTTCAGGCCCCGTAGCAGTTTCCTAGACCTCACTGACCTGCAGTGTCTCACTAGGTACCGGTTTGATAGGGCTGCCTTTCAGCAACTTTGTGACCAGCTCAAACTCCTCCTGTAGCCCAGGACCCATAGGAACAACCCCATCCCTGTGCACCTAAAGATCACTGCTTCTCCATCTTTTCTGGCCACTGGGAGTTTCCAGTCTGTCCTATCCGTGAACACGGGTCTCACCCAGGCTTCCATTTCTAACTGCCTCACCCAGTTCCTTGATGCAATCCTTACCCACACCTCTGAGTACATCACCTTCCCCACCACCCCCAGGCCCCGCAGAACAACATGACTGACTTCTGCGCCGTAGCTCCCTTCCCCTCGGTCATAGGCGCCATTGACTGCACACATGTCGCACTCAGACCCCCCCCCCCCCCCCACCGGGCACGAGAGGCCACTTATAGGAACAGGAAAACATACCACTCACTCAATATGCAAGTTGTGTGTGATGCCCAGGGGGAGATTCTAGACGTGTGTGCCCGATACCCAGGTTCCACCCATGACGCCTATATATTGCAGCACTCAGGAATCTTCCGCAGTTTGACCGAAGGGAGAAAACCGGCAGATGGCTCCTAGGTAAGTACAGCATGGATCTGCCCAAACTATACCTCCTCCACAACCCTCAGCACTGTCTCCCTCCAGCTCACTCCACAACCCACCTATTTCCCCCCCACCCCCACAAGGTACCCACTCCAAACAATACACACTCATCTTTCTCATCCCGCTTCTCTTCAAAGGTAACAGAGGCTACCCACAGCGGAGTTGGCTCATGACCCCCAAAGTGCACCCACAAACAGTGTCAGAGGAAAACTACAACAGTAGACATCGGACCACCCGTGGCATCATTGCGAGCACCTTGGGACAACTTAAGAGCAGGTTCCGATGTCTGGACCGTGCTGGAGGGGAGCTCCTGTACAGCCTCCAAAAGGGGGCAAAGATATTCCTGGCCTGTTGCATGCTACATAATTTGGCAACACGCAGCGGACAGGCCCTCCCACTGTCCCCGTCCCCTCCTACCCCTCCCACCGTGTTCCTTTGCAGCTGGTGCTGCAGGGGACCTCTGTTGAGAGTCCTCCTCTGATGAGCTCCCACTCTCCACCTCTGTGTCCACAAGGCAGCCTGCTGCCTCAGCTGCCCTGTGGAAGTCTGGCCACCTTGCGGTCTGTGCTTTGCCCTGCAACCTGGGGAGCTGGTGTGGCTGCTGGACCAGTGACTGGGGGAGGCTGAGGATCTCAAGCTCCTCCTCTTAGCGGGTGGTTGCTGTGCAGTGGTGGAAGTAGACACCACTTGTTGCTGCATCAGGGCTGTACTAGGTGCTTTCAGGTCACGGCATAGGCCCTCGATGCTGTGCTCCAGCCGTTGGAGCTCCTGTATCACATCACGTTGGGCCTGTACCGCTTCCCGTTGCACCTGGAGCGCTTCCCGTTGCAGCTTCAATTTCTGGCGCCGGTAATCTTCCATGTGCACATTCTGGCCCAGCAATTGTGTGGCGAGGTGCAGTAGCTGCCTCCTTTGGGAGGATGACCTCTGCTGAGGAAGTGCCCCCCCCCCTGCATCTTCTTCAGTGCCACCATCGCCAAAGGCTGCGGGTGGTGGAGGGAGAGGCGGCATTGCTGCTGCTGGGTCCTGTGGTTCCACCCCATGGTCCTGTGTGCTTTCTTGTGCAGGCCCACTGGTTTGCTGCTCTGTGTGCTGGGGCTGGTGGCCACTAGGGCCAGCTTCTTCCTCTGTCTGGCTGTCATCACCTGCATAGCAAAAGGGGAGGAAGTGTGTTGGTCAAAATAACCCACTTTTGTTTTTCAGCATTCATATACATAGCCCCACAGGCAAAGACCCAGCAAAGAGATGGTGAGGAATGGGATTGGCAGGCAAGCCACAGATGTCATTGTACATTGTACAGAGTTGGAGACGAGGAGCACAGTGTACTACAGAGACTGATGTGGAAGAGAGCCACACAGGCAGGTGGGTAGTCTTAGAACTGTGGAAAGAGTGCAGAGGACACAGTGGCTACAGCACAGAGATGTGGGAAGGAGATATGAAGAGTTTGGTGATGGGGAAAAGAGGAGGGAGTGGGGAAAGCCCCCAAAGCTGTGAAACAGTGGTAACCTATACACACATTGCTGGAAATCCTCCCCCCTCCACCCGACTACTCCCTGTGTCATGGTCTGTAATGAATAGTGATTTGTATTGCATGTGGTGTTCTCACCCCTTGCCCTACTGAGGAGCACCACACTGTCCCCCACTCGTGTAAAACAGAGTGTAGTGCTGCACAACAGATACCCCAGCTTCTTAATGGTCAACCTACCTGAGCCCTCAGGCTGTGCTGATGTGACAAGGGACCCAATGCCGTGGATCCCCTCCTGGGGCAAGAGCCCATGAATGATGTGCTTGATGGGGGTCAAGTTAGCGGTGTCATCTGCTAGGGGGTTGGCACCAGCCTTCTTTCTCACATCACGCCTCAGCGGCGCCACTTCCGTTTGCAGTCTTCCACATCCCTACCACAGTGGAAGACCGCATTGAGCCAGTCGCTTACTACTATTACTACTACTTATCATTTCTATAGCCCTACTAGACGTACGCAGCGCTTTACACTTGAACACGAAGAGACAGTCCCTGCTCGACAGAGCTTACAATCTAATTAGGACAGACAAACAGGACAAACTAGAGATAAGGGAATATTAAGGTGAGGATGATAAAATAAGGGTTCTGAACAAGTGAATAAGGGTTAGGAGTTAAAAGCAACATCAAAAAGGTGGGCTTTTAGCTTAGATTTGAAGACGGCCAGAGATGGAGCTTGACGTACCGACTCAGGAAGTCTATTCCAGGCATATGGTGCAGCAAGATAAAAGGAACGGAGTCTGGAGTTAGCGGTGGAGGAGAAAGGTGCAGATAAGAGAGATTTACTGCCTCCCATTCTCTCTGCTTCATTGTAGCAGCCAGCCTCTGGCCCGTGGGAGCAAAGAGATGTGTGTGCCTCCTCTGGATTTTGTGACCCAGCAGTTCAATTTCAGGGTGGGTGGTTGCTTTGGTGCCATTGTACCAATGTGATGCAAAGAATCGAAAATACAGAGAAGGGCACTTAAATACTATCCCAAGGACGCCCATGTAAGAACGCAATGAGAGTCCTAATTTCGATTATTGACAAAATCCCTAAACGTCCCCAGCTGCTTTGGCGATTTGGGCATCCTCATTTTGATTATGGGTAGGGAACTATGGACATCCCCAGCTGCTCTGTGTTTTGGGCGTCCTCATTTCGATTATGGGTGATAATGATAAACGTTCCCAGCTGCTCTTCCCATTTGGAAGTTTGCATTCCCCTTACTGGCGCCTCTTTAAAATGGCTTTCTCTGTGCTTGCACTTTAGAGGTTTTTCTTTAGATTATGGGGTGGTATTTCAAAGCGTTTTAGCTTCAGTTATAGTAAACCTTGTTTTTGCCACTGTATGCTTTTGCATACCTGTGGGGGGGGTTGGGGGGGGACTTTTTTTGCCAATTCTTGAAAGATAACTGGTGTGTGGGCTTTGTTTCAGACTGGGTGTTAGCTGGTAGCATACAATATACTCTACATTTTCTACATGTGACCAACTCTCCATTCTCTACCCTTCAGGAGCTCCTTCCTGTGTGTGATGTGCTGCCTCACTGTCCCCCATTCTCTCTCTCCTTTGTTGAAGCAGGCAGCCTCTGGTCCCTTGGAACCAAGAGATTCTTGCACCACAAGTTCAAGGTAAGCTCATACCTCTCAGCCACCTCTTCCCTTTCTGCTATGTAGGTGCAAAACAAACACTTCTTGCATCTTGCAGGACAGCTGGTCAAGAGGATTGCAAGAGACAGCAGTGGACTGTAATACACTGCACTCTGAGAGCCATGATTTTTTCTATCCAATTCATTGTACAGATGTCTTGTTCTCTATTGGACACACTCAGTTGTGGATGCCTGTTGGGTGGGTGAGGGGGAGGGGAAGAGGCCCTGAGAATGGATGTGTGCATCCCTCATGATCAAGGGCTCCCCATTCTCTGTATGTTCTCTGCATTCAAATCTTACCTCTATTTTCACCAGGCTCACGGGTATCCACAGCTGGTAGTTTTTCTCCCGCTCTGCACCTCATGTGTCTCCCCACTAGGTTCCATCCTTCTTTATGTGGTGAACACCAGTCCCCTTTTATGGTGCCCACCCATTCTCTTTTTTTTATTTTTTTTATTTATCATTTTACATAATTACATTCACATTTATCACATAAATGCAAGGAAACACAGAAATCAATATAAAGAAAAAGGAAAACATCTTCTTTCAACAACATATATATTTATACAATTGTCCACAATTGGAAGATCCAAGATCAGGAAAACCATCTTAAAGAAAATAAGAAAAACTCAAAATGGTTAATCTTACACTTCACATTTTCTGAGGGAGGAAAGTTAATCGGTTATTGCAGCCGGTACAGTGGTAACTGAAGGAAGTTGCTGCAGAGGATTCTTCATCTGTTTCCACAAACTCTTATAATTTCTTAGGTTCAAACAAATAAGTAATAAGGAAATAAAACACTTACAAGGGAATCGCGCTAGGAAGGTCCCACCTAGGGCAATGATTCCTGGCTTGAAAGCCAAGACTTCACACCTCCCAGTCTGCGATTCCCTTGATGTGTCAGGAAATATATTCATCTTTGAACCCAAAAAACTATCAACCATGTATCAGAAATACAATTTCAAAACATCTAAAACAAAGGCAAAAGTCACTAATAATATAACTCTATCTATAACTTCTGAATTTTCCAAAATGTCAGTTAAACTTGCATCTCTTTTCTCTGGTAAAGAAAATTTTAAAGGAAATATAAATCACTTTAGTCACCAAAAGGTGGCTATCAGAAAGTATTAGCAAAATTCCAGAGAAATATTTCTTCAAGAATTCAGTCGCTGATAAATAAGATATTATAGGTAAATTTATCATTCTCAAGTTGTTTTTCCTTAATTGGTTCTCCAGAAATTCCAATTTTTTACAAGAAAAATGACTATTCTTAATTTCCAAATTATCTGATTTTCATAGAGAAACCATTCTCGTAATCAAAGTCTCTATTATTATATCTTGGACTTCCACTTTGTTAGATAAGTATCTTTAGCTCACATTCTGAAAATTTTTAAATATCTGAAGAAGAGAGTTATTCATACTGTGCAGCAGTTCCTATAGTACGTCCATTATGAGATTATTGGCTTCACCAAGTCCAATTTCTCCACAGAAACCGCTCTAGATATCTTCGGGGGGAAGAGCTCACTCTCCAATCCCCCAGTTGGTTTATTATCCGGAGTTGATGCTGCGCCAGGACCTCCTCGGGTCACGTGAAAATCTTAACCCACCTCGAGCGTTTCCATTATTGACCTCCATAGCGAAGCAATACTGTTTCCGGGTCCTGGAGGGGTCGTGCCAACAGGGGGACTCAAAGTCACTCCCTCTCCACTGAGATTCGGCAATAAAGCCTTGCTGTTCCCCGAAGCAGGAACCGATATCCCCGACGTTATGACCCCGAATCTCTCCAAAATAGACTGAGAAGTGGTGGGAACCCCAGCCATGTTCGAGGAGAACAACACCATGGCTTTGCCTTTTCTCTTCCCCATTCTCTGGGGAGCGCGCCTTCTTCTTCAGGCATTCTGGTGTAAAACGGGAACTCAACTAGCGTACGTCCTCCCTCAACACCATCTTGGATCCTCCAGGTTGGGACACTCTTTGTCTGGTTTCTCCTCAGAGGCCTGTCTGATATGGGTAACCCTACAGCATAGCCCTCTGAGTCATTGAAACACGGAAGCCCCTCCACCTCTGCAAGGTGGTGTCCCTTCGGAGGGGGTGCCCACCCATTCTCAAGGGTGCTGGGGGGTGGGGAGGGGGGGAAGCATAGATGCACTGAATGTCTTTTCCACATTATTCAACACAGTCCTACAATCCTCCATAGTTATGGAACATTTCTAAATTCTATCCTGCAGACCATTTTCAAGGTGGCCACAGGTGCGTGCCTATCACGGCCTTGAGCCCTTAAGTCATGGTGAGGGAGAGGGGTTCTGGTTACAGTTCCTATTCTAAATTACCTGCAGGTGGCTACAGCCTGATGCCTATATAATTCCCCTAGCCTGTGCCCTTCTGTACCTGATGTGTTATATTGCAATTGTGATGAAGTAAACATCCATCTAATGCTTTTACCGTTGTTTTCCCTTTTCTCCTCAGCACTATATACCATTGCTGATACATTCAATGTGAAAAGATGACCCAGCTGTTTGTAGCTCCTTCCTCGCCCTCACCAATGTGGTTTGGTTGTGGGTAAGGGTGTCTGGTGATCAGAGAGCAAACATCGTCTATGCGCTACCTATGGCTATCTGCAAGTTTGTACTTGGCAGATCACTAGTGCTGGACAACATACCTATTATTTGCACAACTCTGTGCTGTGGGGCTCTATGGTAAGGGAGGAGAGACTGGATGGGCATGGGCATTTCTGTTCCTCAACAGAAATGCCCACCCAGCCCCCCCCCCCTTTACCATATAGCCATGCAGTTTGGAAGGAACAGGTGGCCTTCTGTATGGCCACACTTATGACACATATGTACCAAAGTTTCTCTGTCACAGTTCACCTGTCATGCAATCCAGATTGCTGCCTCCTCTCACATCAACCCCAGCATTTGATAATATGTAATGCACAAAGTAGATACACACACCGTTATATGAAAAATATTAAATTTGTATTTAAGTGAGCCCAAAAAATAAAACTATGTTCAATTCCCCTCCCCCCAAAAGTCCTTCAGAGGAGACCATGTCCTCTTCCCTGCATGGCCTTGTGTAGCAGGCTAACGAGCAGCACCAGGAGCAGCCTCTGTGCCCTGAAGTGCTGCTAGTTAGCCTGCCGCATCGCTGACACCTCCTGCAGCAACTGGTTTTGGCTATTCACCAGTTGCTGCAGGAGGCGCAGTGCTGGGGATGGTGTGGAGAGGGCTGGAGGTGTTGGGCCCTCCTCACCCTCAAGGGGAGGCATGTCATGCCAGGGGTCCTCCTCCTTCTGCTCCACCACCGGAGCAGGCAGTCCTGCCTCCTCCTCCTGCTGCTGGCTCCCTGTGTATGTAAAAGGATTGTCCTTCAGATCAGCACATTCAACATGGCTTGCATAGTGTAGGAGCTGGCTGGTTGGCATGAGGCAGGAATGGGGAAAAGTGGGGTCAGTGGTGAGCCCTGGGCTAGACACATGGGGTGTGAGATGCATGAGATGACGGAACCCTGGAAGCTGGACTGAAAAAGGAGTACACTATAAGATGTGTTGGCAGGGAATACTCATTCCTCAGCAGCATGTTAGCATTTTGAGTTGTGACTATCGTAGGATGACCATTTTGGGGGGGGGGGGGGAGGAGGGGGGAGGTGGAAGCACTATTTCTTTACATTACTTTCAAATCATGCTATGACATCCACTAAGAGCAGGACATCAGGCAAGAATACCATGAAACAGTATGCACCCCAGAAAGGGGGATACAGAAGTGAGGCATTTCATCTCAGAGGAGGTTAGTTGGAAGTTACAGCCACACTCATGGGAGGGTAGCAGAAAGCTCAGGCCTTGATCTGGGACAGAGGTGTTATGACTTACTAGTTGCCTATTAGCCACATGGAAACTGATATTGTACACGATATTTGCATTATTAAATAAATACATTTACAAATGAGTACAGGTGCCCTGTTTACAATACTTACAGCGAGCCCTGAGGCGGCGGGCCTGTAAGAGGGACGTCCTTTGGCAGTTCTTTGAGAAACACGTCCTTGTTACTGTACATTATGCTTATGAATGTTCCTTATATTTCCCGTACCTGGATGTCCACTACTACATGCAATGTACTTACGAAACAACCAGATACATCAGAGAAGTCCAAAGTATGGTAATAAAGACGTCCTTCTCGTAGAGCTGGCGAAGGACGTTGATATGACAAATTGGCAAGTACAGTGAATGTTTTAGGGACGTCCTTTCGCAGTTCTGGAAGATGGGCATCCTTTTTACTATACTTTGGGCGTCCCTGATTTGGGCGTTTTGCACTGTGATAATGGAATGTCTAAGGACGTCCATACTATTTTTTTTATTATACCTACCTGATTTTGTCCGGCTTCGCGAGGGCGTCCTAATTCATACTTGGACAACCTTTCGAAAACGCCCCTCCACATGTATTCTGTAACGAAGTACGCTGAATTTCTAACGTGCAGGCAAAAAGGGGTGTGGTTATGGGTGGGGAAATGGTCATTTCGTGGGCGTTCCAAAATGTATACACGTTGTTATAGAATATGACCCAGTGCGCCTAAATCTACGTGCCGGGATTTATGCCACATTAAATGGATATCAACTGAAATATATCCATTGGATATCAACTGAAATATCAACTAAGTGCATTTTATAGAATACACTTAGTCGACACTGATTTCAGCGATAGTTTTTTTAGGCGCCATATATAGAATCTCCCCCTTAGTGCTGATATTCAGCAGCACTATCTGATTAAGTGCTAAGCCCTGCACAGGCAATTTAGCCTCTCCTGCCTAGTTAAATCACTTTGAATATCGACCTCTTTATTTAGTTTAGTTTGTTAGTTTAGAACTCCTTCATTTCTCTGAGGACAAGCAGGCTGCTTGTTCTCACTGATGGGTGACGTCCACGGCAGCCCCTCCAATCGGAACACTTTACTAGCAAAGGCCTTTGCTAGTCCTCGCGCGCCGATGCGCACCGCGCATGCGCAGCCGTCTTCCCGCCCAAACCGGCTCTTGTTCGTCAGTCTTCTTTTGTCCGCGCTCAGGACGGTCGTGTTTGCGCCGTTCGCGCCCCTTAAGTTGACCCTCGCGCGTCTTTTAGCTTTTGCTTAGACAAAAAAAAAAGGGATTTTGAGGAAAGACCTTTTCGGTCTTTTTTCCCCTTCCCGTATTTCTAGTTTTTTGCCCCGCTAAGTTTACTTTTGTTTTCGGGGTAGGCCCTTTTGAGGCCTCGGTTCGAGTTTTTCTCTCCCTCTTTTTTGGTGCCTTTTCCACCATTACGAGTTTTGATTTCGCCGGCGTGATTTTTCCGCCCATGTCATCGAAATCTCCCAGCGGCTTCAAGAAGTGCACCCAGTGCGCCCGGGTAATCTCGCTCACTGATAGGCACGCGTCGTGTCTTCAGTGTCTGGGGGCTGGGCACCACCCGCAGGCCTGTAGTCTTTGTGCCCTTTTACAGAAAAGGACTCAGGTAGCGAGATTGGCCCAGTGGAACGTGTTGTTCTCGGGCTCTTCGTCGGCAACCGCACCGGGGGTATCGAGTGCATCGACGTCGACAGCATCAAGACCTCCGACCTCGGCGGCGACTGTATTGATTGTATGGAGGCATCGACCCTCTGCATCGTCGGTACCGAGACATCGGAAGGCTGCGTCGGCGTCGGTGGTACCGGGACCTCCACTAGTGCTGATGTCGTCGGACGGTGGTGCTTCGACTGGAGTGCAGGTGAGGGCTGTCCATTCCCCTGCTGGTGGCGGTGAGCCTTCGGGTGGGTCTCCCCCTACCCTGAGGGCTCCTGCTGTACAGCCCCCCCGAGACCGACCTTCTTCGGCCTCGGAAGCGATGGTTGGATTCTACGTCCTCCTCGTCGGTACCGGGAAGTTCCGGTGACATGCTTCATTTGAAAAAGTCAAAGAAGCATCGACACCGGTCTCCTTCCCGCATCGGTACCGAGAGCTCTGGGTCGCCGAGGGACTCGGCACCCAGTAGGCATCGGCACCGGGAGGACCGCTCACCCTCTGTTCAGGAGGTGTCGATGCGCTCCACCTTGGACAGCCCGGAACAGCCTCCACGCCCGGAACAGACTCTGACCTCGACGCCTGCATCGGCTTCTATGTCTTTCTCCACAGCCGCCCTGCACGAGAGTCTCCGGGCCGTTCTTCCAGAGATCCTGGGAGAGCTATTGCGCCCTTCCCCTCCGGTACCGGGGGTGCTTGCGCCACCAGTACCGTCGAGTGAGGCGCCGGCTGGCCCCTTGCCCGGGGTGAGGTCTCCGACATCGGTGCCGCTTGCGGTACCGACTGCAGCCGCCTCCCAGGAAGGCTCCCCGACGACGTCGGCGGAGGGAGCTTCGCCGGTGCGGGCGAGGGAGTCTACCTCTTGACGCTCACACCGTGGCCGTGTTTCCACGGAGTCGAGCCGGGCACGGCTTCAGACACAGGTTCATGAACTTGTGTCTGATACCGATGGTGAGGCCTCGTGGGAGGAGGAGGAGGACATCAGATATTTCTCTGACGAGGAGTCTGATGGCCTTCCTTCTGATCCCACTCCCTCCTCTGAAAGGCAGCTTTCTCCTCCCGAGAGTCTGTCTCTCGCGGCCTTTGTCCGGGAGATGTCTACGGCCATCCCCTTCCCAGTGGTTGTGGAGGACGAGCCCAGGGCTGAAATGTTTGAGCTCCTGGACTATCCTTCTCCACCTAAGGAAGCGTCCACAGTACCCATGCATCATGTCCTAAAAAAGACATTGCTGGCGAACTGGACCCAGCCTCTAAGTAATCCCCACATTCCCATGAAGATCGAGTCCCAGTACCGGATCCATGGGGACCCAGAGCTGATGCGCACTCAGTTGCCTCACGACTCTGGAGTTGTGGATTTGGCCCTAAAGAAGGCTAAGAGTTCTAGGGAGCATGCTTCGGTGCTCCCGGGCAAGGACTCTAGAACTTTAGACTCCTTTGGGAGGAAGGCCTACCATTCTTCTATGCTCTTGGCCAAAATCCAGTCTTACCAGCTCTACACGAGCATACACATGCGGAACAATGTGCGGCAGTTGGCGGGCTTGGTGGACAAGCTCCCTCCTGAGCAAGCCAAGCCATTTCAGGAGGTGGTCAGGCAGCTGAAGGCATGCAGAAAATTCCTGGCCAGAAGGGTATATGATACCTTTGATGTTGCGTCCAGGGCCGCTGCTCAAGGTGTGGTGATGCGCAGACTCTCATGGCTGCGTGCCTCCGACCTGGAGAATAGGATCCAGCAGCGGATTGCGGACTCGCCTTGCCGAGCGGACAATATTTTTGGAGAGAAAGTCGAACAGGTGGTAGAGCAGCTCCACCAGCGGGATACCGCTTTCGACAAGTTCTCCCGCCGGCAGCCTTCAGCTTCTACCTCCACAGGTAGACGTTTTTATGGGGGAAGGAAGACTGTTCCCTACTCTTCTGGTAAGCGTAGGTACAATCCTCCTTCTCGACAGCCTGCGGCCCAGGCTAAGCCCCAGCGCGCTCGCTCTCGTCAGCAGCGTGCGCCTCAGCAAGGCCCCTTGGCTCCCCATCAAAAGCAAGGGACGAGCTTTTGACTGGCTCCAGCAGAGCATAGCCGACATCAATGTGTCAGTGCCGGGCGATCTGCCGGTCGGGGGGAGGTTTAAAGTTTTTCACCAAAGGTGGCCTCTCATAACCTCCGACCAGTGGGTTCTCCAAATAGTCCGGCAAGGATACACCCTCAATTTGGTTTCCAAACCTCCAAATTGCCCACCGGGAGCTCAATCCTACAGCTTCCAGCACAAGCAGGTACTTGCAGAGGAACTATCCGCCCTTCTCAGCGCCAATGCTGTCGAGCCCGTGCCATCGGGGCAAGAAGGGCTGGGATTCTATTCCAGGTACTTCCTTGTGGAAAAGAAAACAGGGGGGATGCGTCCCATCCTAGACCTAAGGGCCCTGAACAAATATCTGGTCAAGGAAAAGTTCAGGATGCTTTCCCTGGGCACCCTCCTTCCCATGATTCAGGAAAACGATTGGCTATGCTCTCTGGACTTGAAGGACGCCTATACGCACATCCTGATACTGCCAGCTCACAGACAGTATCTGCGATTTCAGCTGGGCACACGTCACTTCCAGTACTGTGTGCTACCCTTTGGGCTCGCCTCTGCGCCCAGAGTGTTCACGAAGTGCTTGGCTGTAGTAGCAGCGGCGCTTCGCAGGCTGGGAGTACACGTGTTCCCTTATCTCGACGATTGGCTGGTGAAGAACACATCCGAGGCAGGAGCTCTACAGTCCATGCAGATGACTATTCGCCTCCTGGAGCTACTGAGGTTTGTGATAAATTATCCAAAGTCCCATCTTCTCCCAGTACAGAGACTCGAATTCATAGGAGCTCTGCTGGATTCTCGGACAGCTCGTGCCTATCTCCCAGAGACGAGAGCCAACAACTTGTTGTCCCTCGTCTCGCGGGTGCGAGCGTCCCAGCAGATCACAGCTCGGCAGATGTTGAGATTGCTGGGCCACATGGCCTCCACAGTTCATGTGACTCCCATGGCCCGCCTTCACATGCGATCTGCTCAATGGACCCTAGCTTCCCAGTGGTTTCAGGCTGCTGGGGATCTAGAAGACGTGATCCACCTGTCCACGAGTTTTCTCAAATCCCTGTATTGGTGGACGATTTGGTCCAATTTGACTCTGGGACGTCCTTTCCAAATTCCTCAGCCACAAAAAGTGCTGACTACGGATGCGTCTCTCCTGGGGTGGGGAGCTCATGTCGAGGGGCTTCACACCCAAGGAAGCTGGTCCCTCCAGGAACGCGATCTGCAGATCAATCTCCTGGAGTTACGAGCGGTCTGGAACGCTCTGAAGGCTTTCAGAGATCGGCTGTCCCACCAAATTATCCAAATTCAGACAGACAACCAGGTTGCCATGTATTACATCAACAAGCAGGGGGGCACTGGATCTCGCCCCCTGTGTCAGGAAGCCGTAAGCATGTGGCTCTGGGCTTGCCGTCACAGCATGTTGCTCCAAGCCACATATCTGGCAGGCGTAAACAACAGTCTGGCCGACAGGTTGAGCAGGATCATGCAACCTCACGAGTGGTCACTTAACTCCCGAGTAGTGCGCCAGATCTTCCAGGTGTGGGGCACCCCCTTGGTAGATCTCTTTGCATCTCGAGCCAACCACAAGGTCCCTCAGTTCTGTTCCAGGCTTCAGGCCAACGGCAGACTGGCATCGGACGCCTTTCTCCTGGACTGGGGGGAAGGTCTGCTGTATGCTTATCCTCCCATACCTCTGGTGGGGAAGACTTTGTTGAAACTCAAGCAAGACCGAGGCACCATGATTCTGATTGCTCCCTGTTGGCCGCGTCAGATCTGGTTCCCTCTTCTTCTGGAATTGTCCTCTGAAGAACCGTGTAGATTGGAGTGTTTTCCGACCCTCATCACACAGGACGAAGGGGCACTTCTGCATCCCAACCTCCGGTCTCTGGCTCTCACGGCCTGGATGTTGAGAGCGTAGACTTTGCCTCTTTGGGTCTGTCAGAGGGTGTCTCCCGCATCTTGCTTCCAGGAAAGATTCCACTAAAAGTAAAAGGAGTTACTTCTTTCTATGGAGGAGGTTTGCCTTCTGGTGTGACAGCAAGGCCCTAGATCCTCGCTCTTGTCCTACACAGACCCTGCTTGAGTACCTTCTGCACTTGTCTGAGTCTGGTCTTAAGACCAACTCTGTAAGGGTTCACCTTAGCGCAATTACTGCATACCATTACCGTGTGGAAGGTAAGCCGATCTCAGGACAGCCTTTAGTTGTTCGCTTCATGAGAGGTTTGCTTTTGTCAAAGCCCCCCGTCAAACCTCCTACAGTGTCATGGGATCTCAATGTCGTTCTCACCCAGCTGATGAAACCTCCTTTTGAGCCACTGAACTCCTGCCATCTGAAGTACTTGACCTGGAAGGTCATTTTCTTGGTGGCAGTTACTTCAGCTCGTAGAGTCAGTGAGCTTCAGGCCCTGGTAGCCCAGGCCCCTTACACCAAATTTCATCATAACAGAGTAGTCCTCCGCACTCACCCTAAGTTCTTGCCAAAGGTTGTGTCGGAGTTCCATCTGAACCAGTCAATTGTCTTGCCAACATTCTTTCCCCGTCCTCATTCCTGCCCTGCTGAACGTCAGCTGCACACATTGGACTGCAAAAGAGCATTGGCCTTCTATCTGGAGCGGACACAGCCCAACAGACAGTCCGCCCAATTGTTTGTTTCTTTTGATCCCAACAGAAGGGGAGTGGCTGTGGGGAAACGCACCATATCCAATTGGCTAGCAGATTGCATTTCCTTCACTTACGCCCAGGCCGGGCTGGCTCTTGAGGGTCATGTCACGGCTCATAATGTTAGAGCCATGGCAGCGTCAGTGGCCCACTTGAAGTCAGCCACTATTGAAGAGATTTGCAAAGCTGCGACTTGGTCATCTGTCCACACATTCACATCTCATTACTGCCTGCAGCAGGATACCCGACACGACAGTCGGTTCGGGCAGTCAGTGCTTCAGAATCTGTTCGGGGTATAGAATCCAACTCCACCCCCCTAGGCCCATGTTTATTCTGTTCCAGGCTACACTCTCAGTTAGTTGGATAAATTGTTAGGTCAATCTCAGTTATGTCCTCGCCGTTGCGAGGCCCAATTGACCATGTTTGTTGTTTTGAGTGAGCCTGGGGGCTAGGGATACCCCATCAGTGAGAACAAGCAGCCTGCTTGTCCTCGGAGAAAGCGAATGCTACATACTTGTAGAAGGTATTCTCCGAGGACAGCAGGCTGATTGTTCTCACAAACCCGCCCGCCTCCCCTTTGGAGTTGTGTCTTCCCTTGTTTGTCCTGCTACATATGGGACTGACGAACACGAGCCGGTTCGGGCGGGAAGACGGCCGCGCATGCGCGGTGCGCATCGGCGCGCGAGGACCAGCAAAGGCCTTTGCTAGTAAAGTGTTCTGATTGGAGGGGCTGCCGTGGACGTCACCCATCAGTGAGAACAATCAGCCTGCTGTCCTCGGAGAATACCTTCTACAGGTATGTAGCATTCGCTTTATGTATGTATGAAATACCTGTTACAGATGAGGATTTTGTTTTCATGCTTAGTGTGATGGGACTACTCCCAGCAGAAAGATTACAGGAGTAGAAAAGAACTCATAGATTCCAGGAGTAGGCAGAGATGTCCACATGATAGGCTAATTCTCCTGTCCATGATCTGTTTTGGGGTTTTTTTTTGTTCCCTTCTAACAGGGTACGATAGGAGCACATAGTCAATGCATCACAACTTGAAAAAAAATAAACACACAGACTTGGTGACTGCATGCAATACTTTGGTATTTATCCAGGTCTCAGAGTTTCCTTTTCTTTGTACAGAACCCAAAAAGGGGATCCAAATCAAGGGCTCCTTGAGGTTTATGCAAATGAGCTCCTCATTGCAGTTCCCTTCACTGCTTTTCAAAGGGAGGCCCCTTTCTTTTAAACAACATAGAGGTAGATGCACTAAACGTTTTTCATCGTTAAATGAGCCCTCAGGGAAGAATTTCCTATCCTTTCCATGCACTTAAGCCTATTTTCCGACGACAGTAGCAGCTAACGAAAACGGAATGGAGATGAGCAATTAGTGTGAAAACCCCATTGAAACGACATGCACTAACCTTTTCCGATTGCCTTTACGCAGGAAAAAGGCAGGAAAACTAACGAGAGGTCTGGACCTCTCGTTAGGACAGCTCCGTGGCAGGAAAAAGTGTTAAGTGAAAAAATAAACAAACTTTGAGCCAATCCCAGCGCATTAGCAGAGCTAAAAGCGCTGTGATTGGCTCAAAGGACGTCAGAAAACACATAAAAAAATAAAAATAAAAAAAGGATCGGGAGGGGGCAAGGGCGCTCATCAGGAGCGTCCTGTACGGACGGCCTTGCCCCCCGCTGCTCCCCACTTTCCGCCGCTCCCCCCACCCCGAAAAAGCAAACTTCTAGAAGCCCCTGCCCCCCTCCCTTCCTCACTACTCTCTCACCTCAGCTCCGCCTCCCGACATCCTCCGTCTGTGCCCCGCCCCCTTTTGGGGTCGTCGCCGCCATTCCCCTCCTCCATCGGGCCCCCCTTCCTCTTACCGGGCCCGTGCAGCGCCTCTCTCCTCTGTCCGAAGGCGCTGCACGGGCAAGAAGAAAGCTGAATCAGCTGATGCCTGCCTTCGCGATGGCGCGTCTTTCTTCTGCTGCGCCCGCCCCTGTCTGACGTCAGTTACCTACGTAGGTTACTGACGTCAGACAGGGGCGGGCCCAGGAAGAGAAAGACGCTCTATCGAAGCTAGGCGAAGGCAGGCATCAGCTGATTCAGCTTTCTTCTTGCCCGTGCAGCGCCTTCGGACAGAGGAGAGAGGCGCTGCACGGGCCCGGTAAGAGGAAGGGGGGCCCGATGGAGGAGGGGAATGGCGGCGACGACCCCAAAAGGGGGCGGGGCACAGACGGAGGATGTCGGGAGGCAGAGCTGAGGTGAGAGAGTAGTGAGGAAGGGAGGGGGGCAGGGGCTTCTAGAAGTTTGCTTTTTCGGGGTGGGGGGAGCGGCGGAAAGTGGGGAGCAGCGGGGGGGCAAGGCCGGATCGTGCCTTCTTGCAGTTTGACTTGGGCAGTGAATTTAGGAAGACCCCCTTCTCTCCAGAACCCAAAGCAGGTATTTCCTCCTCTAAAATGTTTAAATTGTCTGTTTTGTGCTTCTGTGGGACTGGGGTGCGAGGATCTCAGAACTGCTTTTAACAATGCTGCCACTGTGAACGGAGAAGCCTCGGGATTTTGAAGCCGCTGTTTTGCTGCTTGCGATGAATCTGTTTGTTTAGAGAATGGAAGACTGGGCTTTTTTTATGTGTTTTCTGACATCCTTTGGATTTGGGAGCCATGTGCTTGTGATTTGACTGTGTTTTGACTGTTTGTGGCATGCGCAGAGCAGCTAACATAACGCTTGGCTGCTCTGCGCATGATTTGGGGGCCGATTAACGATGTGTATTGTGATTCTTTGATACATTGTACGTTTCAATACCGATCTCAGCATGTGTGACTTTTTTTTTTGGTGCATGTTTCGTTATTTTAAAATCGTTAGGGACTTTAACGATTTAGATTTTTTTACGTTTGGTTGCTGCATCTGCCTCTTAATGTCTTTTCCTTTTTCCTGAAACAGGGTTTACCAGGGAAGCAGTCTGTGGCTCAGTCTTTAAGCAAGAAAGTTCCCAAATTCCCTACTTCCAAACAGTCTCACTCAATGAAAGTATTGGTGCAAACGAAAACTACTCTGCACCAAAAATATCTATTTTATGTCTTCTGTTTGTCCCTCTTGCAAGCCTAGAGCTCAAACAGCAGATCCCTCACACAATTGCTCATATTAGAGAAGACCTGACTTCTATTATGCCCTCCCTTCTTCTGCAATCAAAAAAACAAAAAAAAAACCCCACTTATAAAGCAGGCAGCTGGATTAACTACCAGCTTTCATTTATCTAGAAGCAATAGAGGAAGGGCAATGTCAGAGGCAGAGAATAGACATGGAAGCACTATTCAGCTAGCATGCTGACATTAGCACATGCTAATTGAGTAACACTCAACTGAGGGGGTCTTTTACAAAGGCACAGTAGCATTTTTAGCATGCGTGCTTAACGTTAGAGATGTCCATAGGAATATATGGGCGTCTCTAATATTTAGTGCATGCTTAGCATGCGATAAAAACACTAGGACCCCTCAATGCAAGAGCTCCTAGAACCTCCTTAATAGGAGGCAGAAAGTCTCCCGTGTGAATTTTTTTAAATGGCCACATGCTAATGCTAACATTAACTATTATTCTATGCATTTAGTTGTGCAAGGGGCATGTAAATGTTGGCATCTAGATTATAGAATGGCCCTTCACATGTCTTTGGAGAAGGTACCTCCTAGAAAAAGATCTTTGGTGTCAGTAAAAGAGATATGAGGGAGAGAGAACTGTTTGAATTGTGACCCAGAATCAAGAAGGATTGTGGCAGCTCGTAAATAATGCTTTGGTCATCTGAAATCCAACCAGATATAACAGAAAGCTATAGTCATTCTGCTTGTCAAAAGAAAGTGTTGGTGTTAAATGTTTGTCTGTTGCTTATGTCATCAAAGTAATGTTGGCTTAGTTTATCAATTGTAGTTCTTTTTGTCCATATCAGTAAAAATGCTTGGTATTCCATCTGCTGTGTTTGCTTTATCTTGAAAGTAAAAAAAAATGTTGTTGCTTGTTCTTTGATGTCCTGAAGAAAAGAATGTAGCACATTCCTCAAATGCAGTAACTCTGCAGAACAGATCCACAGCATACCACAGAAAGTTTTTATTTAAGAAAATAACAATAAGGCATTGCATCAAAACAATGAACCAGAACATCAAAGCATGACAGTAACGTCTGCCCCTTGCTTCCCGACAGTATGCTATAAGGAAAATATTCATTAATAATAAATTAAAAATAAAAATGTTTCAAATAAAACACAAATTCATCATATTATATTCATAAAAAAAGCTTTCATTGTGAAGAGCCAGTCAGCCAACCAAGAAAGAAATGCCCATTCCAGCAGTGGTTCAAATTTCTCTACCGTTGCAATATTTTCTACTATTGTTTGGGCTGTTTCAAAGTTATACGTATTTAATATAAACTGTATCAGAGTTTCTTGAGGAGGTACTGAAGAAACATTCTAGTGACCAGCAGCTATCCTCCTTGCTGCCACTGAAATGTTGCTAATTAAAGGTCTATCCAAGATACTTCTGAAAAAAAAATGAACAATATTAATAAAGCTCTTCTGGTAGCAGTGTGATGGAGGAGTAGCCTAATGGTTAGAATAACAGGCTGAGAACTAGGAAAGCCCAGTTCAAATCTCACTGCTGTTCTTGTGATTCTGGGCAAGTCACTTAAGAGGGGAATTCTATAAATGGCACCTGAAATTAGGCACTGGGAAGATCTGCACCAAGTGCCAATTCTGTAAAGGTTGCTTAGCGCCGATTCCCATGCCCAACTTTGAGCACAAGGACTTATGCCTGTAGAAACCTTTTGTAAATGCTGACGTGCAACCAATAGCAGTTGGGCATGTAAATGACCCTATTGTATAACACTATCTAAATTTTTGGAACGCCCCTGAATTGGCCCTGCCCCCTTTTGATTTATGTGTCAGACAATTTTGTTGTGCAGTGTTATAGAATAGTGCATAGGCAGATCCGCACAGAAGTTCTAATTAGTGCCTGTTAATGTCAATAATTGTTAATGGCTCATTAACTAATTAGTTTGCGCGCGGATCTGGGATCCATGCCTAAATTTGGATGACCTCTATAGAATCCAATGGTTAATCTCTATTTCCTCAGGTACAAACAGGTATGGCAGCTACAAATTCTCTCTATATATATTGAAAAGACGAGTCTGAACACAGTGGTCCATGCCATGATAACATCATGACTAGACTACTGTAATGCCCTGTACACTGGCCAAATCAAAAAGAGTTTGTACCAACTCCAGCTAATTCAGAATCAGGGGCGTATCTGCATGGGGCCACAGGGGCCTGGGCCCCCGCAGATTTCGCCCTGGACCCCCCTACCATCGACCCTCTCCACCTCCCCCTCCCTCCCGCATGCCCGCCACCAAACCGTCGCCGATCTTTGCTGGCGGGGGACCACAAGCCCCCGCCAGCCGAAGTCCTCTATTTCGTGCAGGATGCAAGTTGCAACGCTTCCTGTTCTTCTGAGTCTGACGTCCTGCACGTACAACGTGCAGGACATCAGACTCAGAATTTGGAACTCAGTCTGACGTCCTGCACGTTGTACGTGCAGGACGTCAGACTCAGAAGAACAGGAAGCATTGCAACTTGCAGCCGGCATGGAAGAGAGGACCTCGGCTGGCGGGGGGTTGGGGTCCCCCGCCAGCAAAGGTAAGTGACAGCAGCGGGGGAGGGTTGGCGGCGGCTGGAGGGGGTGGAGAGTGTCATTGGTGGCGAGGGGGGTGTCTGGCAGTGGCAGGGGGGTCCAGAAATGGCGGGGGGGGGGATCGGTGGCGCCGGGGGGGGGGCTAAAATGTGCCCCCTCCCTCTGGCTCTGGCCCCCCCTACCGCCAGAGTCCAGATATGCCCCTGTTCATAATGCTGCAGCATGACTGATAGAAGGCTGCAAGTGGCGTGACCACATCAAACCCTTGCTGTTTGCTTATTTCTGATCTGAAGAAAAAGGGTTTTCTTCAAAAGCTAATCAAAAAATGTATTAAGTTAGTCCAGTAAAAAAAGGTATCATCTTATTTTCTTTTCATTGTTTTGATTTATTTCTATTTATAACATTTACATACATATTTGCTGCCTAAACCTAGGTGGTTCTTTATAGAATGACCCACTTTGTCCTTTGTGAGATACAGACTCCAAAAATGAACATTGTACTCCAAATAAGACCTCACTAATGTGTTATATAGGGGCATTATGACTTTTCCTTTCTGCTTATTATGCTCCTTAGTATGCAGCCTAGCATTCTTCTGGCTTTTACCACTGTTGTGTCGTATTGCTTTTTTTTTACCTTGAGATCGTTGGACACTATCATCCTAAGGTCTTTCTCCTGCATCATGTTCATCAGCCTTTCCGCTTCTGTCGCATACAGTTCCTTTGAGGTTTTTGCTCCCTAAAATCACTCATTTCACTCTTTTTGCCTGCTCCTTTGTGATGTCCACTGTGTTGCAGATCTTTGTCTTCTTGGTACAGGGCCCGGAACTTTGGAATAAACTACCCCAGCATCTGAGATTATGTTCCTCTCTTCAGCAATTTAGATCCAAACTTTTCTCTGATGCCTATGGCTAATTTCTGTCTCGCTTTGAGCTCATTGATGGCCGGCCTATATTACACATTCTCTTACCCACTGTGCCCCCCCACTTTCCTATCAATTATTATAGTTCCACCCCCTTCTCCCCTCCTCTGCCCACCTGTTTCCTTCTACCAATCTCCTGTTATTCTCTCCTCTCTTCTAGATTTAATCTGTAAACCACTCAGATATCATGCTTGATGGGCATGAGAATCTTGAATAAACTTGGATGTCATCTGCAAAAAACCTAATTTCCATTCTAATGCTTCAGAAATATCACTCGCAGCATATAGAATTAATCGTAACTTTTACCTTTTGTTCCCTTGTCTCTGTTTCTTTTGTTGTTTATTTCCTTATTTTTATAATTCTGTAAACCATTTAGATACTTTTTTGACTTTGCAGAGAGGTGTTGTAGCCGTGTTAGTCCACTCTTAAAGGTTATCAATAGAAATCAAACAAAATAAAACATGGAAAAGAAAATAAGATGATACATTTTTTATTGGGCATAACTTAATACATTTCTTGATTAGCTTTCGAAGGTTGCCCTTCTTCCTCAGATCGGAAATAAGCAAATGTGGTAGCAGATAGTATATATGAGAGAAACATCAAAGCATTACTTTGACAGTCTGACAGAGTGGGAGGGTGGGGGTATGCATGGGAACATCAAAGCATTTCATTTATATTCTAACAGAATGGGTGTTGGTAGGTGAGAGGAGGGTAATAAACAGAGAAATACAGCTTTATGTTTTATAATGAGTTAGAAAACCCAGATCCTTATTAAGTCCTGTTTGTTGGGTGTCAAAATATTCAGTCATTCTTATTTCAAAGGTCTTACGTTCCTGTATTGTTTTAAAATTACCTTTCAGTATTCTTACTGTGAAATCACTGGTGCAATGTTCTGGTCTTGTGAAGTGTTGGCCCACAGGGGTGGGGGCCTGACTGGCACCGGCTATTTTCATGTGATGTCTGTGCAGATTGAATCTTGTCTTAAGCATCTGACCTGTTTCTCCAATATAGCATCCTTCATTACATTTTTTTTAAATCATTTATTTATAATTTTTTCATTTTACAAGGATCACTTGCAAAACAGTAAAACAGAGATGATTGTACATTAAAACAATATTAGAAGAAAACAATCTCAACAAGATAAATGGATTTTATACAATCTTTCTCTTTCTTAGACCACAAAATAAATAGGGAGAGTGAAACAAGACAAGGAGATCAATTTAAACAACAGCAAACAAAGAAAACGTGGTATTAACCCGATTATCCCCAGTTATTATTTATCTAAATCATTATTCCACATTTCGTTACATTTTTTACACTGAATGATATATACCACATTGGAAGATGAGCATGTAAAATAGTCCTTTATGTTGAATACTAGTAAAACATGCCCGTTTCTTGTGGCAATGAAACGGGCGCTAGGACGGTTTCCTTCCGGACCTCCCCCCCATCCCTACTCACCCCGTCGGCATTCGTCCGCCATTGTTGCGGACCTCGGCACCACCTTCAATGTGCTGACATTGCTCCGCCCTCGACGTCATCACGTTTGACATGAAGGCGGGGCCCCAACACAGTGTTTTCGGTGGCTTCACCACCACGAAGGCTTCGAACTGGAAGGAAGTGCCCGGAGGACCTGACAGTGACGTCAGTGTCCTCAGAACGTTGAGGGTGAGTTTTATTATATAGGATTTTTCCTTTGTGAATGACTGTGGGGTCTTGTGAAATGTTTTGGCATAGTTTGCAGCTGGCTGTGTTACACGGAAACGTGCCCTTTTCTTTTTCCGTCTGTGTTGGAAGTTTACTTCTGATCAGCTTGTGTTTTAAATTTGGTGGCTGTCGGAAGGCCAGCATTGGTGGGGATGGGAATATCTCTTTCAGTAATTCATCTTCCTGAAGTAGTGGCTGTAGGTCTCTTATGATTTTCCTCAGTTTCTCCAGCTCAGGGTTGTATGTCACTACAAGAGGAATTGTGTCTGTGGTTTTCTAACTCATTATAAAACATAAAGCTGTATTTCTCTGTTTATTTCTCTGTTTATTACCCTCCTCTCACCTACCAACACCCATTCTGTTAGAATATCAATGAAATGCTTTGATGTCCCCATGCATACTCCCACCCTTCCACTCTGTCAGACTGTCAAAGTAATGCTTTGATGTTTCTCTCATATATACTATCTGCTACTACATTTGCTTATTTCCGATCTGAGGAAGAAGGACAACCTTCGAAAGCTAATCAAGAAATGTATTAAGTTATGTCCAATAAAAAAGGTATCATCTTATTTTCTTTTCCATGTTTTATTTTGTTTGATTTCAATTGACTTTGCAGTAAATCAAAGTTGGTGGTGATGATGATGTTGAACAAATATAGGCCCTAGGACTGACCCTTGAGACACTTCAGTACTCACCTTTCTTTTGCCTGCCAGTCAACCAATTTTTACTTAGTTGATCACCTTTAGACCTGGCTGCTTAGTTTGTTTTATGAGAACCAGTGCGAAACAAACTGCCCAGCTTGGGGGGGCAGTGCAGCACTGCCCACTCAGAGCTGCAAGCCTTGCAAGTACACAGTTTGCCTTGCACACCATCCCCGGGTTTCTGTTATACAGATATAATATCAAGCAGGCTAAATAATGTCAAAATTTCAATCTGATCATGGCTTAAGTTAAAAAGACAGCAAAACTTAAACTTTTAAGAAGGCAGATATCGAAAGATCAAGTGATTGACCAAAACATCCGTGAGCACAGAATCAAAGAAGGAGAAGAGTTGTCTAGTTCTTTGTTTTTCAATCGAATTCACTTTGATTCAGTTACAGGCTATTTCTGTGTACTCTAAACTGTTCTTTCTACTTTCTCATCACTCTTTCTTTTTCCTATAAAGGATACTGTGTCACCGTAACATGTTACCTACTTAACCTCTCTGGGATTTTCGCATTTTTAGTCTCCATTGATCTCTTGCCCTGATTTTTAATTCAGTTACAGAATTCTGATGTTCCATCTAATATTCTGTTCTTTCCTCTCTCCTGCTTCTTCCTTTGACTAAGTTTCCTGCCATATATGCTATGTTCTTGAGCCCTTAACATTGTAATAAAGTAGGTCTGTCAAGAAGGAAGTCTTTGATAAAACTGCTCAAAGGAATCATGGATGTCATTTTGGGCAAGTTTTTAGTTTTACATTTTTTTCTTTCTTGCCAATTGAGGCATTCTGGTGCACTGGATACCATCTGCTATAATTAAAACCACAGTACAGTATAGCTTCAGCCCTTTATTTTCAACTCCAGCCCCATAATGATTTCTTCAGAACAGATTTGAGATGCATGTTCATAAAAGGAATTACAGCAAAGTAATTTCATAAAACAATACTTTATACTGAGAATTATTTAATATTTTACTATTATATTTAGCTGCATTCATATAAATTGTTTTACTTTGCTTTATAAGACAGTAGCTTATCAGTTATTACTGAAATTTGTAGTTGGTTCAGTTTTCTAAGTACCTCTCATAATCTTTGTGTGTACTTATTATTGTATCTTTATATGTAAGTTGTGCCCCATATTATGATGTTTGAGCTTAGTGCCCTACTACACTGGCTAAGCGCAGAAGGGCTTACACATCTTAGGCATCCTCACACTTAATCTTTCTTTCTTCTTGCTCTTGGATTTCCCTCTACAACCTTTTAAAAATTGAAATTATTTTCCTTAATGCACTTCAACATCACCTTAGTCGTCTCCTTGCATAGCTGCAAGGTTAGGACACTAAATCAAGTGTGGACATTATTCAAAAATACCATTTTGGAAGCCCAGTCCAGATGCATTCCATGTATTTTGCAAAGGTGGAAAGAAGAGAAAGCAACAACCAATGTGGTTAAAAGGTGACGTAAAAAGTCCTTCAAGAAGGATCCAAATGAGGAAAATAAGCAACATAAGCACTGGCAAGTCAGATGCAAAGCATTAATAAAGAAGGCTAAAAGAGAATATGAAAAGAAATGTGCCACACAGGCTAAAACTCACAGTAACAACTTTTTCAGGTTCATCAGAAGCCAAAAGCCTACGAGGGAATCCATGGGACCGTTGGATCACAAAAGAGCAAAAGGAGCTTTCAGGGAAGTCAAGGCCATAGCGGAGAAACTGAATGAATTCTTTGCTTCTGCCTTTACAGAAGAAGATGTTAGAGATCTGCCTGTACCGGAAATGGTTTTCAAGGATGATGATACGGAGGAACTGAAAGAAATCTCGGTGAACATGAAAGATGTACTGATCCAAATTGACAAATTAAAGAGTAGTAAATCACTTGGCCCAGATGGCATACATCCAAGGATACTCAAAGAATTCAAGCAGGAAATTGCTGATCTGCTGTTAGTAATATGTAACCCATCGTTAAAATCTTCCGTAGTACCTGAAGATTGGAGGGTGGCCAATGTGATGCCTATTTTTAAAAAGGGTTCTAGTGGTGATCCGGGAAATTACAGACCAGTAAGCCTGACGTCTGTGCCAGGAAAAATAGTGGAAACTATTATAAAGAATAAAATTACAGAACACATAGACAAACATGGTTTAATGAGACAGAGTCAGCTTGGGTTCAGCCGATGGAAGTCTTGCCTCACCAATTTGCTTCATTTCTTTGAAGGCATGAATAAACATGTGGATAAAGGTGAGCCGATTGATGTAGTGTATCTAGATTTTCAGAAAGCTTTTGATAGAGTTCCTCATGAGAGACTCCTGAGAAAATTAGAGTCATGGGATAGGGAGGCAAGGTTCTGGTGTGGATTAGGAATTGGTTATTGGACAGAAAACAAAGAGTAGGGTTAAATTGCCATTTTTCTCAATGGAGGAGGGTGAACAGTGGAGTGCCACAGGGATCTGTATTGGGATTGGTGTTATTTAACACTAGTAAACAAAGGCCCGTTTCTGAGAGCAATGAAACGGGCACTAGCAAGGGTTTCATGGCTGCATGGCTCGTCGTGGTTTTACCTGGTTCGTGGCATGCACCGCTGTTGTTTCCGTTGTAGCTCTGTGTGAGTGGCAGTTTTCGTGCCCCGCCCTCGACGTCATCGCGTTTTGACGCGAGGGCGGAGCAGAGCTACAGTGTGGAAATCCGGAGTTTGTGGCCTGAGTAGATCATTGGAGGTGAGAATGTGCTCCGCCCTCAATGTCATAACGTTTGACGCGAGGGCGGGGCCCAGAGACTTTGATTTTCGTGGCTTCAGAGCTTCGAACATACGAACCTTGGCTTCAGTGATGTCAGCAGACAATAGAACGTTGAGGGTGAGTTTTATATATATAGATATTTATAAATGATATGGAAATCGGAACGACGAGTGAGGTGATCAAATTTGCACATGATACAAAACTATTCGAGGTTGTTAAAACACAAGTGGACTGTGAAATATTGCAGGAAAACCTTAGGAAATTGGAAGACTGGGCATCCAAATGGCAGATGAGATTTAATGTGGACAAATGCAAGGTGATGCGCATTGGAAATAATAATCCAAATCATAGTTACCTGATACTAGGGTCCACCTTTGGGGGTCAGCACTCCAGAAAAAGATCTAGGTGTTGTTATAGATAATACGCTGAAATCTGCTCAGTGTGTGGCGGTGGCCAAAATAGTAAACAGGATGCTATGAATTATTAGCAATGGGATGGTGAATAAGACCAAAAATACTATAATGGCTTTGTATCGCTCCATGGTGCGTCCACACCTTGAGTATTGCGTTGCCGTATCTCAAAAAAGATATAGCAGAATTAGAAAAGGTTCAAAGAAAAGCAACCATAATGATAAAGGGGATGGAATGCCTTTCTTATGAGGAAAGGCTAAAGAGCTTCAACTTGAAAAAGAGACGCATGAGGCAGTGGCGTACCTAGGGTATTTGACACCCGGGGCCAGTCATTTATTAACACCCCTCTCCAAAATCCAGTACTAGGCATACTGAGAATACAAAACACTCAGGACCTATAGAGCAATTCTACCATATCTTAAGCAGTAATTTCTACGAGTCACACAAGGGTGTACCTAGGAAAAGGAAGCATCTTAAACCAGTGGCGTAGCCACAGGTGGGCTCGGGTGGGCCAGGGCCCACCCATTTATGGCTCTGGCCCACCCAACAGTAGCACATGTTTAGTGGTAACTGGTGGGAATCCCAAGCTCCGCCAGCTGAAGATTTCCCCCTGATAGTAACGAAAATGCTACTCTCCACAACACTGGCACCTGCGCATGCTCAGTTTTCAGTGCATGCCTGCTGCCAAGGTAGAAAGAAGCGTTTTCCCACCAGCTGAGAATTTTTTTTGGAGGGGGGGGGGGGGAGAGGAGAACACTGGTGCCCACCCAATTCTTGCCTAGGCCCACCCAAAATCTGTTGTCTGGCTACACCCCTGTCTTAAACACTGCAGTGAGCACTAGATCATCAATTCACCTATTGTAAAACTAAACCAGCCAGAATAGTACAGATCGTCGATCCTGCACAGTCAATGCCAACAGAAAGCCATGTCTTCTTCACAGACACAGATACATCCTAATCCACTATAGAATAAGTAACCACAAACTTTATATTTAAACAAAAATTAAACTGAACCCTCAAGAAGCCAGATTCTGCATTCAATGCAACACCATAGAAACAGAAAATGCCCCCTATTATTATTATTATTATTATTTATTACATTTGTACCCCGCGCTTTCCCACACATAGCAGGTTCAATGCGGCTTACATAGTAAATAGAATTACAAAGTATTGTACTGTGCAAAATATAAAGATAGCTGATGTAAATTTGAAAAAAGTAATATATAGCAATCACCATTTTACAAATTAACAAATAAAAATAAAACAAATATAGAACATAAGATAATACCATTTTATTGGACTAATATATTTAGCTTTCAGAGGCCAAAACTACCTTCTTCAGGTCAATACAGTATACTGCTGTTACAGTATCCTTTCCTGACCTGAGGAAGGGGTTTTGTTCTCCGAAAGTTAGTCGAAATGTATTAAAATTAGGACAATAAAAAGATTACCATATTTCCATTTTCTATTTATAAACATTTATTAACCCAGGTAATACTACTTTATCCTAAAGCAAAAAAGAAAAAATATATGTTATGAACACTTTGTTGTCTCTGGTTTCTGCTTTCCTTATCTTCTCTTCACTCTCTCCCTTCCATTCAGCATCTGCCTTCTCTCTCTCCCTGCCATCCAGTATCTGCCCTTTCTATTCCCTCCATCCACCGTCTGCACTCTCTCTCTCCCTGTCCCTTCCATCCACCGTCTGCCCTCTCTCTCCCTCTGTCGCTTCCATCCACCGTCTGCCCTCTCTCTCCCTCTGTCGCTTCCATCCACCGTCTGCCCTCTCTCTCCCTCTGTCGCTTCCATCCACCGTCTGCCCTCTCTCTCCCTCTGTCCCTTCCATCCACCGTCTGCCCTCTCTCTCCCTCTGTCCCTTCCATCCACCGTCTGCCCTCTCTCTCCCTCTGTCCCTTCCATCCACCGTCTGCCCTCTCTCTCCCTCTGTCCCTTCCATCCACCGTCTGCCCTCTCTGTCCCTCTGTCCCTTCCATCCACCGTCTGCCCTCTCTCTCCCTCTGTCCCTTCCATCCACCGTCTGCCCTCTCTCTCCCTCTGTCCCTTCCATCCACCGTCTGCCCTCTCTCTCCCTCTGTCCCTTCCATCCACCGTCTGCCCTCTCTGTCCCTCTGTCCCTTCCATCCACCGTCTGCCCTCTCTGTCCCTCTGTCCCTTCCATCCACCGTCTGCCCTCTCTCTCCCTCTGTCCCTTCCATCCACCGACTGCCCTCTCTCTCCCTCTATCCCTTCCAACCTCCCTCTGTCCCTTCCAACCACTGTCTGCCCTCTCTCTCCCTTCCATCCACCATCTTGCCACTGTCTGCTCGCCCTATCACTTCCCTGTATGGAGGAGTAGCCTAGTGGTTAGTGCAGTGGACTTTGATCCTGGGGAACTGAGATCGATTCCCACTGCAGCGCCTTGTGACTCTGGGCAAGTCACAACCTTCCATTGCCCCTGGTACAAAATAAGTACCTGAATATATGTAAACCACGTTGAATGTAGTTGGAAAAACCTCAGAAAGGCAGTATATCAAGTCCCATTTCCCTTTCCCTTTCCATCCACTGTCTGCCCTGTCTCTCCCTTCCATCCAGGGTTTACCCTCTCTCTCTGCCCCTTCCATCTACCATTTGCCCTCCCTCTCCCATCCATCCAGTGTCTGCCCTCCCTCTCTCTCCCTTCCATCCATGATCTGTCCCCTCATGCTCTGTGCCCCCTCTTTTCAGCCCCTCAGTTCCAGCCCCATTATCCCACCAGTCCCCAGTTTCAGCTCCTAGATTCAGCCCCAGCCCTTTTCTCCCACCAGTCCAGAGCTTCAGTCCCAGCTTCTTTCTCCCTGTCCCTTTTTCAGCCCCCAGTCCCCACAGTTTCTGCCCCCAGTTCCAGTCCCCCTCATTCATCTGCCTTGAATTACAGTCCCTCTTTTCAGCCCTAGACCCAGTCTCCCCCCTGCCCCAGGCATAGCCCCATTCACCCACCTGCCCCCTTCTCAGACCAGAGTTCCAGCTTCAGCCCTCTTCTCCCATCTGAGCCCCTCCTTTTCAGCCCCCCTTGAGTTCCAGCCATTGCCCCTATTTAGTTGTTAGTTCGAGTCCCAATCCCCATTCCCCACCTGCTTACCCTCAGCTCCCTTGACAGCCCCCTTCTCGTTTCTGCCACCCAGCCCCCTGCATTTTTAAAATCTTTGAATCAGCAACACAGCGCCAGCGTGCAGTGTCTCGCGTCTGTGAAAGAAGCAGATCGCCTCGGGCCTTCCCTCACTGTCCCCCGCCCTCCTCTGATGTAACTTCCTATTTCTGCGATGGCGAGGGACAGCGCGGGAAGGGCCGAGGCAATCTGCTTCTTTCACAGATGCACTGCCAATTCAGAGATAAGATTTTAAAAATGCAGGGCGCCAGGTGGCAGAAACGAGAAGGGGGCTGGCGAGGGAGGTGAGAAATAGGCAGGTGGAGACTGGGGATTGCAGAGGAGAGGCAACAGCGTCACCAGCGGACTGAATAGAAGGATGGGTTGGGAGCAGCAGGAGCGGAGCACCCACGTTTTTATTTATACCTAGGGAGGACCGCCCCCACTGCCCGCACTTGGTATGCCACTGGGATGAGGGGAGATATGATTGAGGTCTACAAAATCCAAGTAATTCGATTTTTTACTCGTTCCAAAACTACAAAGACCAGGGGACACTAGAGGAAGTTACATGGAAATACTTTTAAAACAAATAGGAGGAAATATTTTTTCACTCAACAAATAGTTAAGCTCTGGAACTCTTTGCCAGAGGATGTAGTAACAGCAGTTAGTGTATCTGGGTTTAAAAAGGGTTTGGACAAATTCCTGGAGGAAAAGTCCATAGTCTATTGAGACAGATATGGGGAAACAACTGCTTGCCCTGGGATTGGTAGCATGGAATGTTGCTGCTAATTAGGTTTCTGCCAGGTACTTTGACCTGGCTTGGCCACTGTTTGGAAAACAGGATACTGGGCTAGATGGACCATTGGTCTGACCCAGTATGGCTACTCTTATGTTCTATAGCTCAGTGATCTGTCATTGCTGGTGGCTCTCACTCAGACACCACACCAGGGGTACTCAGAGTCCAGACCAAGGACCTCAATCCGGATCATGAACCAAATTCCTGTGGACCATGACTGAGCGTTAACATGAAAAACATTTTAGCCCACAAAACAAAACCAGACATGGCTACACCCATGCACAGTGTCAAAAATCATAGCTAGTGGGCACAGGTAAGGGAACGGGAATGGGAATTGATATACCGCTATACCGCCTTTCTGTGGTTTTTGCAACTACATTCAAAGCGGTTTACATAGTATATACAGATACTTACTTGTACCTGGGGCAATGGAGGGTTAAATGACTTGCCCAGAGTCACAAGGAGCTTCAGTGGGAATCGAACCCAGTCCACCAGGATCAAATTCCACTGCAGTAACCACTAGGCTACTCCTCCGCTCCAGTAGGTAGTAGGGAAGGTTGGAATTTGGTGACATTCCCTGGGCGGGAGACTAGAGTGATGTGCCTGGCTCAGCCCCACCCCCCTCCTACCATGAGGGAGTGGCTGACCTGGAAGCAGCCTATGCTGAGCTCAGGGGTGCAGGGAATTGCTTTCAGTAGTGGTGCAGTGCTTAGACTTGGGTGAGGTCAGTGAGAGAAGTGTCCATGCAAGCCTACTGGCCTGCTTAGTCTTAGATGTGCAGTAAAATGTGTAGGTAAGTCAGTTAATATTGTGGACCATGAACAACTCAGCAGTAGAAAAGGTGGAACGCTTGACAAAAAGCTTGAGTACCCTTGCATTACACCTATACATGACTGTCAAATTCTGCTGCTATGTTATGTTATGTTATGTTATGTTATGTTATGTTATGTTATGTTATGTTATGTTATGTTATGTTATGTTATAGGAGACTTATCACCCACCAGCTCTCTCAACTGAGATTCAAGACAAGAATGCAATAATCAAAAGAGGCTGATACATCAGGAGTTACAAAGTATACAAGAGATACAATTTTAAAAAAACATAGCATCATGTTCTACTTAAACAAACAAATATGTTTTCAAAGCTTTGCTAAATAATAACAACTACTCTGCTGTGCTAGACTAGTACTTACATGGTAACATAGTAGATAACAGCAGATAAAGACCTAAATGGTCCATCCAGTCTTTCCAACAGTCACACTCATTATCAGTTCATGATTAAACCAACAGTGAATGTGGTATAAAATATGTACACTTGATCCTGATCTCTTTTTGCCACTTTTGAGACTTAGACTTTAGAAGTCTGCCTAGGTCTGTCCTTACGTCCCAACTACTGGAGTTGCTGTCAAAGCTTCCTCCAGCACATCCTAATCTGTTTTGCTATACACTGGACTCAGACTGTAGAAGTCTGCCTGACACTGGCTTTAGTTCCTCAGAGCTAGAGTTACCTTTTCATTTTTGTTTTTATAGCATCCTCTTTCTAAATAAGGATCCTCTGTATTCATCCCACACTTTTGGAATTCCATCACCATTTTTCTCTTCACCACTTCCCTCTGGAGGGAATTCCAAGTATTGATTGTCTTCTCCTGATGTTACTTCTAAGTCTACCAGCCCACAACCTCAATTCATGTCCTCTAGTTTTACTATTTCCCTGTGTCTGGAAAAGATCTGTTTGTATATTGGTATCTTTAAATATCTGTATCATATCTCCCGTATCCCTTCTTTCTTCAAGGGCATTCATAGCATGATTACCCTTAGTCTATCTTCTGATTCTGTCCCAGATTATTGGAACGCTGCCACCATCCGACCTATAGTCAGATACATCTAAACCTGTTTCTGATCCTAATAACTATCGCCCAGTAGCAAATCTGCCTCTTCGAAGATTATCGAATCTGTGGTTCACACTCAACTTGCAGACTTTATCCACAAAACTTATGTCCTCCATTCTAACCCAGATAGCCTTCAGACAGCATCATAGCACAGAAACCATGCTTCTTGGAATTACTACCTTTCTTTATTGTTCACTCAATCAAGGTGCATCTGTCCTCTTACTATCTTTGGACCTGTCAGCAGCATTTTGATCTTGTGAACCATTCTATACTACTTTCACGTCTTCACTCTATTGGTTTAACAAACTGTGCATTTAGACTGGTTTACCTCATACCTCTCTAACAGACATTACACAGTATCCTTCAATAATTCAACCTCCTTTTCATATGGTTTTGTGTGTCCTTCAGGGCTCCATTCTCTCTCCAATTCTTTTTAATATTTTTCTTGCGCCAGTTCTCACATTAGCCCAGATATTAGAGCTTACCGTGTTTGTATATGCTGATGATATTCAAATCGTTTGTAGATTGGACAGCTGCACTACCTCTGAGATTAGTTTACTGCCCCTTAAACTTTCTAAGATAACTACTTGGCTACACGAACACCATCTTGTCTTGAACCCCAAGAACTCTAAATTTGTTCTTTTTTTCTGAAAAAGGAAATAAACTTTTACTGATTCCACTTCTTGCCAGTATCCCAGTACCACAAACAGACTGTTAGCATCTTAGGAGTTCTACTAGACTCATCACTCTCTTTAAACCACAAATCTCGAAAGTAGTCTGTAGCTATTGTTCAGATTATTTGTTCAGTTCGCTGTTTGATCTTTTCCTCTGCACTTAACATCCTGGTTCATTCTCTTGTTATCTTACAGTTAGACTATTGCAACTTGCATTTTCAAGGCCATAAAGTCAAAGAACTTCAATGTCTGCAACTTATCCAAAATACCGCGCTAGTCGCTTAATCTATAATGTTAGAAGATATGATCACATCACACCTCATCTGAAAGGAGCTCACTGACTGCCAGTAACTCACAGTATAACATTCAAATTCTTATTACTTGTCTTTAAAACACTTACTTTCATTGAACCAACTTATCTTTCTTTTCTTCTGATTCCTTATAGCCCACTTCATGCTCTCAGATCCTCTTCTCAAAACTTGCGTATCACTCACGAACACACAAGAAACTCCATTTCCTCAGTACAAGGTTTTCGCCTCTGGAATGCTCTGCCTAATGGTCTACGCTCCAAAACCTCTCTTGATTAGGAACTGGTTGACGGACAGACACCAGAGGGTGGTGGTTAATGGAATTCGCTCGCATGAGGGAAAGGTGAGTAGCAGAGTGCCTCAGGGATCAGTGCTGGGGCTGATTCTGTTCAGTATATTTGTGAGCGGCATTGCCGAAGGGTTAGAAGGTAAAGTTTGCCTTTTTGAGGATGATACCAAGATTTGTAACAGAGTGGACACCCTGGAGGGAGTGAAAAACATGAAAAAGGATCTGCAGAAGCTAGAAGAATGGTCTAATGTTTGGCAATTAAAATTCAATGCACTTAGGGAGTAGAAATCCACGGGAGACGTATGTGTTAGGCGGTGAGATTCTGATATGTACAGGCAGGGAGAGGGATCTTGTGGTGATAGTATCTGAGGATCTGAAGGCGATGAAACAGTGTGACAAGGCGGTAGCCAGAAGGATGCTAGGCTGTATAGAGAGAGGTGTAACCAGCAGAAGAAAGGAGGTGTTGATGCCCCTGTACACGTCATTGGTGAGGCCCCACTTGGAATATTGTGTTCAGTTTTGGAGGCCGTATCTTGCTAAGGATGTAAAAGAATTGAAGCGGTGCAAAAAAAAGCTACAAAAATGGTATGGAATTTGCGTTACAAGACATTTAAGGAGAGACTTGCTGACCTGAACATGTATACCCTGGAGGAAAGGAGAAACAGGGGTGATATGATACAGACATTCAAATATTTGAGAGGTATTAATCTGCAAACGAACCTTTTCCGTAGATGGGAAGGTGGTAGAACTATAGGACATGAAATGAGGTTGAAGGGGGGCAGACTCAAGAAAAATGTCAGGAAGTATTTTTTCACTGAGAGAGTGGTGGATACTTGGAATGCCCCCCCACAGGAGGTGATGGAGATGAAAACAGTAACGGAATTCAAAAATGCGTGGGATAAACAGAAAGGAATCCTGTTCAGATGGAATGGATCCTCAGAAGCTTAGCAGAGATTGGGTGGCAGCACGGTGGTTGGGAGGCAGGGCAAGTACTGGGCAGACTTCTACGGTCTATGCCTCGAAAATGGCAAGGATAAATCAAGGTCAGGTATACATATAAAGTAGCACATATGAGTTTATCTTGTTGGGTAGAATGGATGGACAATACAGGTCTTTATCTGCCATCATCTACTATGTTACTATCCTGCTTATTTTCGAAGGAGAAGGCCGGCCATCTTCCGACACAAATCGGGAGATAGCCGGCCTTTCTCCTAAAGCCGGTCAAATCGATATAATCGAAAGCCGATTTTGGCCGGCTTTAACTGCTTTCCGTCACAGAGCCGGTGAAAGTTCAAGGGGGCGTGTCAGCAGTGTACCGAAGGCGGGACAGGGGCGTGGTTAAGAGATGGCCGGCTTCGGCCGATATTGGAAAAAAGAAAGCCGGCCCTGACGAGCATTTGGCCGACTTTACTTGCTCCCTTTTTGTTCATGACCAAGCCTCAAAAAGCTGCCCCAACTGACCAGATGACCACCGGAGGGAATGGGGGATGATCTCTCCTTACTCCCCCAGTGGTCACCAACCCCCTCCCACCCAAAAAATAAAAAAACATTTTTTTACCAGCCTCTATGCCAGCCTCAAATGTCATACCCAACTCCATGACAGCACTATGCAGGTCCCTGGAGCAGTTTTAGTGGGTGCAGTGCACTTCAGGCAGGCGGACCCAGGCCCATACCCCCCTACCTGTTACACTTGTGGTTGCAAATGGGAACCCTCCACCCCCCCCCCCCAAACCCACTATACCCACATGTAGGTGCCCCCCTTCATCCCTAAGGGCTATGGTAGTGGTGTACAGTTGTGGGGAGTGGGTTTTGGGGGGGATTTGAGGGACTCAGCACACAAGGTAAGGGAGCTATGTACCTGGGATCAATTTGTGAAGTCCACTGCAGTGCCCCCTAGGGTGCCCGGTTGGTGTCCTGGCATGTGAGGGGGACCAATGCAGTACAAATGCTGCCTCCTCCCATGACCAAATGCCTTGGATTTGGCCAGGTTTGAGATGGCTGCCATTAGTTTCCATTATCGGCGAAAACCAATGGCGACCATCTCTAACGCCGGTCATCTCTAAGGGCAGGCCAAATGTTGAGATTTGGGTGTCCCCAACCGTATTATCGAAACGAAAGATGGCCGGCCATCTTGTTTCGATAATACAGTCGGGTACGCCGCTTGACGGGGCCGTCGTTAGAGATGGCCGCCCTTATAGATGGCCGGTCCCGTTCGATTATGGCCCTCTATGATACCTTTAAAACGGACTTATCTTTTTATAAATGCCTATGATAATTGATGCAATGGTCCTGCAGGTCCTGATATTTGTACAGAGCTTCGTTTTTCCCTACCCACTATTCTGTTACATTATTGTAGTTGTACCCCACTTCCCCACTCACTTTCCTTGTTTTTCCTCTGCCTTTCTATCATGTTCCCTCTCTTCTTATTATTTTTAGTTCTTTCTTTTTTCCCTTAGCTTTATTAGATTATAAGCCACCCTGATGGTACCCTGAGGGCGGGATCAGAAATTCTAAATAAACTTGGAAACTTGGGTATACATATTCAGTTCTTCCAGTCTCTTCTGATGTATCTTTTGGCGAAAATTCCTTACCATTTTCGTCACATTTCTCTGAATCACTTCGTCTTTTTTACATCCTTAGCAAGATACAGTCTCCAAAACTGAACACAATATTTCAAGTGGGACCTCACTAATGACTTGTACATTGGCATCAACACCTCCTTTCTTCTGCCAGTTATGCCTCTCTCAATGCAGCCTAGCATCGTTCTGGTTACTTTGGCACACTGTTTTGTCACCTTGAAATCATCAGACAGTATCACCCCATGGTCCCCCTCCTTGTCTGTGCTTATCAGCATCTCACCTCCTAGCACAAACAGCTCCCTAGGATTTCTGTTGCCCAATTGCATCACTGCACTTCTTCACATTAAACTTTAACTGCCAAATATTAGAGTATTCTTCTAAATTATGCAGATCTCTTTTCATGTTGTCCACTCCATCTGGGGTGTCCACTCTGTTGCAATTCTTGTTATCATCTGCAACAAGGCAGACTTTACCTTCTCATCCTTCAGCAATGTTGCAGACAAATATGTTGAATAGAATCAGCCCCAGCATCTGTCCTTCAGGTACTCCACTACTCACCTTTCTTTCCGCCAAGTGAATTCCTTTCACCACCACCAAACTTTCATTTCTTGATGGAAGCTAAGGATGACCCCTTCTCCTTAGCTTTTTTTTCTCCTCTTTTTACCCTGCTTTTTTACCACCCCCACATTATTTGGCAGTGTCGCAGTGCATTGCTTAGTACTTAGCTCTTGTGTCTGGTATCTCACTTGCTGCTCCTCCTACATTCCCATGCAGAACTGCAGTGACTCCTGTGACCTTCTCTGGAGCTGATGTCCTGAGAGCCTCTGTGTCCCATTTCTGCTTCTGTCTGGCCTCTCTTTGTCACCCATCACCAGTCTGTTGTTCTGTGTCTCGTCGTACCTTTTCTGGGCATACCACCTCCAGCCACATATGTGTGCAGCATGTGTCCCAGCCTTACTCTTCTGTCTGTCAGCTACCCTCATGGAGGTCTGGTCACTCTCTCTCTCTCTCTCTCTCTCTCTCTCTGAAGCTCTAGGCTGCCATTGTAGGTACAAAAAAAACTTAGATTGTGAGCCCACTAGGCACAGAGAAAGTACCTGCCTATAATATGTGTAAACCGCTTTGGTTGTACCCACAGAAAGGCGGTATATCATATCCATGACCCTAATTATGTTGTTCACTTACTCCAGCATCCACAGTCCCCTTGACCCCAGGACCTGTCAACAGAGAAGGAACAAAGCAAATGCCTTTTCCATGCGGAATCTTGTGCTCCAAGCTTGACATCAGCCACACTGTTCCCCCCTCACCAATCTGCAACCTCAACCCAGTCGTGCAGTTCAAAACCACAACCATGGCTTTATTTTTATTTATTTATTTTATTTGAGCATATTTGATATATTGCTATGGCCTTCTTATAGGCATGAAATGGTTAATGCGTAAAAACAATAGCACAGGTAGAAATGAAGAGGTAGTCAAGAGATCAGGCAGAAGAAGTAGTCAGGGGATGAGGAAAAAGAAAGGAACGACATAGAGAACAGATGGCTTTTCAGGGCTTGCCTCACATCAGCAAGTTCCATTGCATGAACCCTCCTCCTTCTTCTGGCTGTCACAAGTTCAGGCCCTCGCACCCATGTTAAGACCCGGTGGCCTGGATCAGCTGTACCGTCTTCATATTCTTGCTCATTTTACAAGTCAGCAATGACTTAATTGTTTCTGCCATATGCATATGTGCATAATGTCTGTACTCTATCATCAGCAGCATGATTTAACTTTATATATTTAAATCTCTTCAAAAACTACTGGAAAAAACTAATAGTGGTAATTTAGACTTATATGTAGTGTTTTCATTATAAAGCCATCTGTTGCTTAAGAAATGTGCAGCCACTCTGCTCCTGGCTAATTAACACTGTGCATATTCCATGGCAAGGAACCTGCTTTACACCTTTTGAAAGGAAGAGGTTAGTCAGAGGATATTATTCACATTATGAACCATTTGTATTTAGCAAGACTGAAGCACTAGATGGCATGGTGAATTGCTATCTGTCACTGTGGTAAGATTCATATGCCCTACACCAGCAGGAGAGACACTGACAGCAACACTAACCCAGAGACAAAGAATGAACAATAAAAATGAACAGACAAAAAGAGAGCTTGTCCAGCAATAAAAAGCAAATCTCAGGAAGAGGGTCAGGACCAAGCTACAAACCCCACTCATGCTGCCTAGGGAGCAGGGGAGACAGAAAGCAAACAGATGAACAGATGTGAATGTGCAATGACTAACCTGAACTTCAATCCTATGGGCAGTACTAATAGTAAATTTCACAAGCTTTGATCACAAAACTAGTCACCTCTTATAGAAATAAAGCTTGCATATCTGAATATTTTAAAGAATTTTTATCAGACCTCAGTACAGGGATCAGGTGACGATGCAATTGTAATCATTCTGAACTGCCCAAAGTCGTCACTGGTCCATAATAGCTTTTTTTATATATATGTATTTTTCTAAGGATCTTCACTTTCTTCAATCCTTTCATCAATATTATTTGTGTAAAACTAATGAACATAAACTGTTACTTAGCTGCTACTTGTTGTATCGGCTGTAGAGGGTTATTAGCGTCCGACATGAATCATGTTTCGCATCTCGTGGCTTTATCAAGGATCAACCCCCCCCCCCACACACACACACACTTGAAAAAATGTATGTGAATCAAAAGCATGATGTTCAAACTGAAAACTATCATAAGTAATAGATTTAACAATTACCGTTTTTACTGCCAAGCCATTGTGTGCTGAGGTCTTCTTGTTGTCAAACATGACAGCGGCTTTTTTGCTAGTGACTTTTAAAGTCAATTGATAATGTAACCCACCAATCAGGATACATGGATCAAATTAAGGTGGCCCATTCTAGTTCTGCATTAAAGCCTTTAGAGCTAACAGTCTGCAGAGTGTATATCCAGAACTATTCCCTATAATTTAACATTTTGTCGATCTGACCTCCCTCCCACCTTACGTGGATGCTATCTATAGCATGCCAAAACAATTCCTGCCATTGATGATGGGCTTGGCACCAGTGTGTAACCAATGGCGCTTGCAGAGTTTCTGTAGTTATTCTGGACTTGTGTTCATTTAATCACACTTTTATAGGGTGACTACTGTGTCCAACATAGATTAAATTGAATTAAATTACTTCATACTGTATGCATCCTGCACTTTTGCCCACCACTATCACTTTGCATTATAAATGATGGCTATCCGTGTGTAGCTGCTAGGCTGCCAGAGAGGTATTAATTTGAAAGGTATTAATCCGCAAACAAACCTTTTCCGGAGACAGGAAGGCAGTAGAACTAGAGGACATGAAATGAGGCTGAAGGGGGGCAGACTGAAGAAAAATGTCAAAATGTATTTTTTCACAGAGAGAGTGGTGGATGCTTGGAATGCTCTACCACGGGAGGTGGTGGAGATGAAAACGGTAACGGAACTCAAAAATGCGTGGGATAAACATAAGGGAATCCTGTTGAGAAGGAATGGATCCTCAGAAGCTTAGCAGAGATTGGATGGCAGCACCGGTGGTTGGGAGGTGGGGCTAGTGGTTGGGAGGCGGGGCTAGGGCTGGGCTATGGTCTGTGCCCTGAAAATGGCAGATACAAATCAAGGTCAGGTATACATATAAAGTAGCACATATGAGTTTAACTTGTTGGGCAGACTAGATGGACCATACAGGTCTTTCTCTGTCATCATCTACTATGTTTCTATATAGAGCTCTGTGACCTAAACATACATCTATCTTGTAAAGGGCGTCTCCCTCATTCCACAGTCCATTATGCATATGCCTTGCATCTCAGGGTGTGATGACAATACGGAGATGTGCACACATGCTTACCATGTATTTTGTGCATCTGAAATGTTATACTTGGTTGTGTTCCATGATACCCTGCCACCCCAGCTTAATATATAGAAGAACCCTTGTGACATGAGTAACATTGTGGTGAAGGGATTTCCATTCTTGAAACAACACAAGATATGCCATTTACATTTGGTCTGTCTGGATAAATGTTACATCAGGGAGAGCCATGGAGATAAAATATCTAGATATAATAAACGACTGCTTCTTGAAGCAACTGGTCCAGGAACTGACAAGAGAGGGACCATTTTGGATCTGGTCCTTGGTGGCATGCGGGGCATAGTGTGAGAGGTGGTGATTTTGGATCCACTGGGAAACAGTGATCATAACATGATCAAGTTTGATCTATCTGGGATGAACCCACAAAGGAAATCTACTGTAACTGCATTTAATTTTTGAAAGGGTGACTATAATAAAATGAGAAAAATGGTTAAAAGGAAGCTAAAAGGATCGGCTGCAAAGGTTAGGACACTAAGTCAGGCATGGACATTATTAAAAAATGAAACAAAAAAGTGAGGAGAATGGATGAGGATACCAACTGTTTTATATTTATTCACTTAAAAAATTCACTTAAAAAATTACATGTGCATAACAGCGACCCGACACGGCCGTGTTTCGGCACAATGGCCTGCTTCAGGGGTCTTTATAACCTTGAATGATGTAGTTTAGAATGTTTGTTCCAAGGGAAATAACAGGAAACAAATCTCTCTGGTCTCCTCTCTTCAAAAATAATATATATGAGATATATATATTTTTTTAAAAAACGAGCATCTAAATACTCCTCTCCTAAGAGTTATCGGCAAATTGCAAAAATGCTGTGTCGGGTCGCTGTTATGCACATGTAATTTTTTAAGTGAATTTTTTAAGTGAATAAATATAAAACAGTTGGTATCCTCATCCATTCTCCTCACTTTTTTGTTTCATCTTCACGGTGTCGTGAGGATTTTTTACCTCCTTTTTTGCCTTCGCATTATTAAAAAATACCATCTTGGAAGCCCAGACCAGATGCATTCCACGTATTTACAAAGGTAGAAAAAAGAGAAGACGACAGCCAGCATGATTAAAAGGTTAAGTGAAAGAGGCTATTACAGCCAAAAGAATGTCCTTCAAAGAATGGAAAAGGAAAACAAATAAAGAAAATAAGAAGCAACATAAGCACTGGCAAGTCAGATGCAAAGTGTTAATAAAGAAGGCTAAAAGAGAATTTGAAGAGAAACTTGCTGCACAGGCTAAAACTCACAATAACAATTTTTTTCAGGTACATCAGAAACAGAAAGCCTGTGAGGGAATCCGTGGGACCGTTAGATCATGAAGGAGCAAAAGGGGGCACTCAGGGAGGACAAGACCATAGTGGAGAAACTGAATGAATTCTTTGCTTTGGTCTTTATGGAAGAAGATGAAAGAGATCTGCCTGTACCAGAAATGGTTTTCAAGGATTATGATACAAAGGAACTGAAAGAAATCTTGGTGAACCTGAAAGATGTACTGAGACAAATTGACAAATTAAAGTGTAGTAAATCACTTGGACCGGATGGCATACATCCATGGGCACTCTAAGAACTGGAGCATGAAATTGCTGATCTGCTGTTAGTAATATGTAACCTGTCGTTAAAATCGTCCATAGTACCTGAAGATTGGAGTTTTTGATAAAGTTCCTCATAAGAGACTCCTGACAAAATTAGAGTCATGGAATAGGAGGCAATATTCTGGTGTGGATTAGGAAGGGTTAGTGGGCAGTAAACAGAAGGTAGGGTTAAATGGTCATTTCTTTCACTACAGGAGGTTGAACAGTGGAGTGCCTCAGGGATCTGTACTGGGACTGGTGCTATTTAACATATTTATAAATGATATGGAAATCGGAACGACGAGCCAGGTGATTAAATTTGCAGATGACACAAAACTATTCAAGGTTGTTAAAACACATGCAGACTGTGAAATATTGCAAGAAGACCTTAGGAAATTGGAAGACTGGGCATCCAAATGGCAGATGAAATTTAATGTGGACAAATGCAAGGTGATGCTCATTGGAAAGAATAATGCAAGTCATAGATTCCCAATGCTAGGGTCCATCTTGGGGGTCAGCAACCAAGAAAAAGATCTAGGTGTCATTGTAGATAATACGCTGAAATCTTCTGTTCAATATGCAGCAGCGGCCAAAAAAACAAACAGGACTCTTAACATTGTTAGGAAAGGGATGATGAACAAGGCCATAAATACTATAATGCCTCTGTGTCACTCCGTGGTTCGACCTCACCTTGAGTACTGCGTTCAGATCTGGTCGTCGTACCTCAAAAAAGATATAGTGGAATTAGAAAAGCAACCATGATGATAAAAGGGATGGAATGCCTCTCATATGAAGAAAGGCTGAAGAGCTTCAACTTTAAAAAGAGACAGATGAGGGGAGATATGATTGAGGTCTACAAAATCCTGAGTGGTGTAAAATGAGTAGAAGTAATTCAATTTTTTTACTCATTCCAAAAGTACAAAGACCAGGGGACACTAAAGGAAGTTACATGGATATACTTTTATGTTTCAACTGTTTTATTGAAAATACAACAGGCTTAATAATCACAATCTTCCTATATAATCAGTAATTCTCACCCAAGAGAACAGTACAACAGATTGGATATTCGCCTACAATCATTCCCCCCCCCCCCCCATTCTGTTAGGTCTTAACAGATTCCAGCCCTAATACTAGAAAGCCTCCCCCCCCCCATGAGAAACTGTTACAAAAACATAAGCCAGCATCAACATGTCTCAAAAGGTCTTAGCACTTGCAAGATGAAGGTTGTCATAATTCACAGTTTAGAGATGATTTAATAAAGCCGATCTTACATAACAGTGTCCATATAAACATGCAGCCTTTTGCCTCGTGATCCCAAGAAACTATTAAGGAAAGCCTTTACCATCAGGTGCCCCTACTTCCACCCCCTTAACTCCCCCCCCCCCCCCCCCGACCTTCCATCCTCCCCTCCCCTATCTCATATTACTGAATAGGGCTCATTACCAACACTTATCCAAACTCCCCTCTTTAGTGGTTGATCACCAGACTGCGTCCTTTAGGGGTTAAGATCTGCAAATAAGGCATCCAAATTTGGGTAAACATTTTCTTTCGTTTAGGTGAAGCTCTCGCTTCCCTTGCCTCCCAAGCTGCCAGAAGATACACCTGATTCCTCCAATGCCAAAATGCTGGCGGTTCCAAGGAAATCCAGTATTGTAAAACACATTTCCTAGCCACCAAACTCAATTTCTGACACAGAAAACTGGGGTGCCGGCCTAAGGGGGTGAAAGCACTGGGTTGATCCAGCAGGAACTGGCCCTCTGTTCCCTGAATTGTTCTCCCCAGCAGCCCAACTAAAAAGGCTCTCACCTGCGTCCAAAATCAACTGTCTATGAACCCCCTAGACTGAGGGCTGTTCTTCCATACATTCATCAAAAAAGGCCCGAATCTGTGCCCCCAGATGGAATCTTAGTGCTAATTTGTCTAGGGACCTTACGTAATGCTTAACTTGCGCATACGCAAAACGGTTCCCCTATGTGGGACCCACCTTTTCCTGTAAATCCTCAAACTTAATCAATTCCCATTCCTCTTCCAATAGTTGCTCAAGTGTGGAAAGACCTTTCCTCTCCCAGTTGAGAAAGGTCGGGTTATCTAAACCGGCCTCAAATGCAATATTACCTCTAATTGATATTTGATCGGAGACCGCCGGGTTGCCCCCCAACTGTCATACCCACCATTGCCAAGTCTTCCTCAAAGGTCTAAGCAGCACATTTCCTCGCAAAATGCCTCGGCAGCTGGCCAGATGTAACATGGAGCAATGAGAAAAAATTATATGGGGCAAAATGCTCCTGCTCTAAATCTATAGGTGTGTACTTTTGTGTCTGTCGAAACCAGTCTCCCAGATGGCAGAGGAGACATGCTTGGTTTTAAAGAAACAAGTTGGGAAACCCAAACCCCCCTGATTCCAGCTGCCTTTCATTATCTCTTGAGCGATTTTTTGGCCTTTTGCCGGCCCAGCAAAAATGACTAAATAGTCTGTTCACCAGCTTCAAGTCCTTCTGCAGCAATCGGAGGGGTACCGTCTGTAGGACATAAAGGCCATCTGGGGAATATGACCATCTTAATTAAGTTTATCCTGCCCCCCCCCCCCCAACGTCAAAGGGAGGCCCATCCAACCATCCAGCTGTTTTTTGGTGTCCTCTAGCAGGGCCGAAACATTGAGGCGATATAGGGAAGAGATTGTCATTGTGAGCCAGATACCCAAGTATTTGAAAGAGGTATTTGCCCATCACAAAGGTAAGTCTGGGCCCGAGGCTGCTGATGAAGCCAGCGCTTCTGATAGCCATGGATATACTTTTAAAACAAATAGGAAGAAATATTTTTTCACTCAACAAATAGTTAAGCTTTGGAATTCTTTGCTGCAGGATGTAGTAACAGCAGTTAGCGTATCTGGGTTTTTAAAACAGTTTGGACAAATTCCTGAAGGAAAAGGCCATAGTCTGCTATTGAGATAGACATGGAGAAGCAACTGCGTGCCATGACCATTGGTCTGACCCAGTATGGCTAATCTTATGTTCTATATACTGCATATGGGGATCATGTGATGGATTGAGAGAGGAAGACACATTTTCTGGTCTCTCTCGGGCTGCACACCCCTTAGCCCCGCACCATAACGGCGAAGTCTAGCGAAACGACCTAAAACTGAAATCGCTAACTCCCAAGAGGGCATGGACTCATTTGTAATAAAGGAAACTAGGGTGATGCCAGGCAGAACGGTAAAAAAAGAAGCCGACAAACAGCGCAGACTGAGCGAAGTTAAGATGGCGGCGAGCCCAAAGCAGGAAACCAACACCTCGTTCACAACAGCGCAACTCTCACAATTGACAGAAGCAGTGAAAATAGCAATAGAACCCCAGCTAAAAAGACTGTCAGATCAACTTATGGGAGTGGAGACGCTATTGGGGGAGACGACCCGACGAACAGGGGAATTGGAGGTCAGAGTTGCAGAGATTGAAGACACGACATCTAACAGGTCGATGAAAATCGAGGGCCTGCAACAGGAACTGTACACCAGCATGTCGATGATCTGGAAAACAGATCCCGGAGGTTGAACCTCTGCTTAATAGGAGTACCCGAATCGGTATCTAACAGATCCCTGCTCACTTTGTTGGAGCGTTGGTTGACGACCGATTTTGCGCTCTCAGATAGTGCGGAGCCGCTTTGTTTAGAAAGGGCCCACCGCGTCGGGCGGAAAAATCAGGCCGGAACCAGACCAAGAGCAGTGCTCATAAAGATTCACAATTTCATTCATAAAGAGGAGATCCTGAGAGGGGCTCGCCTGAAATGGGAGACTTTGATGTTCGAGGGAGCACATATTAAAGTGTTTCAAGATTACTCTATGACTGTTCATGAAAAAAGGAAAGCCTTTAACCCCATTTGCCAGCGACTGGTAGCCAACAAACAACGATTCATGTTGTTGTCTCCAGCCCTTCTAAAAGTCCAAATTGATGGGAACTGGAAAACCTTTGCAACTACGTCAGAAGCAAGTACAGCTTTGAAGTTTGAGAATATATCCAGCTCAGAACGTGGCTGATGGATCTTACAATATACCTGGGTCACAGAATAATTAGTGAGGAGCCAGGACATCACAAACCGGAAGAAGGACAGATTTAATTTGCTGGCAACTTCACAAGCACATGAAGATACAAAGGCCTCAGCTGGATACGTAAATAACATAGTTAATGTTAATGGATGTTGATAAGTTGTGTATGTTAGAGTGCGATAAGCATGTATTTGGGCCAGGTGCGGGTTGGGGGGGGGGGGGGAACAGACCCAACATTATTAGATCCTTACTCTACTAACTGGAATGCGGGAAGAGAGTGTTGGACTAATAGTAGGGAAGGGGAGGAGGAGGGGGGATAGAGGGAGGGAAGAGGAAGGGTGGGAAGTGAGAAATGTAACAGGAAACTGGAAAGAAAGAATCAGAATCCTAAGACATTTAAGTTGTGGTATAATGGTGGAAAGGACAGAAAACATACAGGACACACAGATGCTATCACTAGAGCTAGGCAGCAGATACTAGGGAAGGGATGCCATGATACACGACAGGGAGTCGCGGTGAGCTGGGCACTGCGAACTCTAAGGATTAAGAGTCAACGTGATATCAAACTTAGAATTCTCACTCATGGTAAAAGATAACTCAATTAGATTCTTAACGTGGAATGTGGGAGGTATTTCCACTCCAATCAAAAGGGCGAAGATCTTAGCTGCCTTGAACAGACATAAGGCAGACATGATATGCTTACAGGAAACCTGCTTGACCCTAGAAGAACATCAAAAACTGAAACGTAACTGGGTGGGGGAAGTCCATGTGGCCTCGGCAGATGGGAGGAAGAGAGGCGTAGCCATACTAATAAGGATGAGTCTGGTGGCAAAATCACAATTAATAGAAAGAGACCCACAGGGGAGATTTGTCATAATTCATCTATGGATACACCATAAAGAATATCTAGTGGTAGGGGTCTATGGACCAAACCTGTATGAGAGAACATTTTATGATAAGATAGTGCAACTTTGCAAGAAATGAAGTTATTTGGACCAAAAGAGTACCTCTATTAGCCAGTTTATCATGGGAGGCACTAGCAGAGGATGCCCAGGAGGAACTGACCTCGGCCCTCTCATTGAACTCACAGAAGAAAGTTCCTCTGTCCTACCACCATAGGCACATCAAGGACACTAAATCTGAGCTGGACTATGTCAAATATGCCAAGGAATGGGGCAGAGACTTATCAACACAGATAACACCTAACATGTTTCAGGAACATGTACTAACTATGCGGCGGATGACCCCTTGGGCAATGTACTGGGAGCTCCAGTATCGATTCGCGTTACGACTACATGTTCCGCCCCGCAGGGCATTCCATATGGGCTTGTCTCCAGATGGGGCGTGCCCAAAATGTGGAGGGAGAGGGGCAACACTGGGACAGATGTTCTGGAGCTGCCCGAAAATAGCCAAGTTCTGGATTAGCCTTATTAAGTTGACAACGAGCCTTTGGGGCACAACTTGGGGCTACTCACCTTTGCTGTTGTTCGGCAAGCCCGACCTCGGCATCCCCAGACCTAAAGGCTATCCAGACTTTGTGAACCGGGCAACTCTGATGGCAAGGAAGACTATTCTAACTGACTGGTTGAATACAAAGGGACCTTCGATTCAGACTTGGAGAATGCAGATGATATCTCTTCTAAGGATGGAGCGCATATTCACCATTGACCGATCACAACAAGAATTTGAACGGTTCCTAGATAGGTGGAACCCGTTTCTAAGAACAATGCCTACAGGAGCAAGGAGCTATTTACTGAATATATAGTTGAATGCTTCCAGTTGTTAAATGCCATGTATTGTAACTAATGGGAGGGAAGGGGAAGGAAGGGTAGAGGGATGGGAGGGGGGATAAGAGATGGGAAGGGTAGAGGATATGATATTACTGATGACTCACAGTATTTTTTGGGGGGACAGACCAAAGTGTTTGCAATTGTTTTGTCATCAATAAAAATGATTTAAATATACTGCATATATCGGTTACTCAATAATATAGGACTGTTCTCCATAGTGCACTTTCTAGCTGTATACTGGGAAGGCTGACTCCTTAAGTAGATTTATAAAGTCCCTCAACACAGAAAAAAATGCACTATTTAACAAATATTACAGTGCATTAAAGCCCACCTTTTTGATGCTGCTTTTAACTCCTAATCCTTATTCACTTGTTCAGAACCCTTATTTTATCATCACTTTAATATTCCTTTATCTCTTGTCTGTCCTGTTTGTCTGTCCTAATTAGATTGTAAGCTCTGTCGAGCAGGGACTGTCTCTTCATGTTCAAGTGTACAGCGCTGCGTACGTCTAGTAGCGCTTTAGAAATGATAAGTAGTAGTAAATTTACTATAGTGCACTACTGTTGGCACACAATAGGATCTATTTACTAATTCATGTTAACTGTGTTAGCATATGCTAATGTGATGGTGTGCTTCAGTAAATCTAGTCATTAGTGTTAATTCACCAATATATACCAAATATGTAGATAATATACTACTAATCTCAGTAGTCATCAGTATACTGCGTACAAAGACCCCTCAGCGCAGAAATTAAACCTCTCTTTTAGCATTTTAAGTTGAGCTTCTGTCAGAGACCAGCAGGGAACTGCTGGCACCAATCCAACATGTTAACATTTTACTACCAGGGCAGACCATGTTATTGACCTTCCTGCAAACTGCATATAAAAGGGGAGAAAAAAGCCACCTGTATCCCAGAGCATTTTTACTGTAGCAAGGGATCCTCCAGAGAGATTTTTTCAAGGTAAGTATAAATGTAATTAGAGTGATGAATTAAAAGGTGTAAGTGTGTGGATGGATAACTAGTTGTGGGACAATTGAAGGTCAATTTTCAAAACAGAGATAGCAAGGGTGAACCATACAAAAGAGTGAGATTTTTCAATGATGCGTCCAGGGTATAAAGCTAGAAAGTTTTAAGTGTAGTATTGCTTTGCAAATGAAAAAAAGCAGCATAAATGATATTTATGGTCTGTGGTTTATTGAAAAATTGATATACCTTCTTTCTTGGCAAGCATGTCAAGGCAGTGCAAACTGCAATAAAATTGAAAAAGAAAAGAAATCCATCATTGGGCAGGAAAGCACTCTAAACATCCATAACGTAGCAGCGAGACACACTTGGACATGGCTGAGGTGCTAACTTCCTCAACCAGCAGGCTCCCAGTAACCCAAACCTAAGAAGATAGATACCAAAATGCACAATCAGAATTTTTCTGCATTCCTTATGCCATATACAGACTCAAACAGATGAATTTCTAAGCCTTCCTTGGATTTCTTATATCAGGGCTTAGCTTGCAGAGAGATAAGAAGAGCTTTCCAAAGACCAGGAGCAACAAAAAAAAAAAACAGGGATGTAAGGGACCTTTCTGCAACAGTTGACCTACTGGATCATTTCATCCTTTTTCACAGGGTCTCTGATCTTTATATTTCACATACTGTGCTTTCCTGGTTCCAGTCATATACATGGAATACACTTAGGGGTCCTTTTACTAAGGTGCACTGAAAAATGGCTTGCGGTAGTGTAGGCATGGGTTTTGGGCACGCGCCGATCCATTTTTCAGTGCGCCTGTAAAAAAGCCCTTTTTTAAAAAATTGTTGCCGAAAATGGACGTGCAGCAAAATCAAAATTGTTGCGCGTCCATTTTGGGTCTGCGATCTTACCACCAGCCATTGACCTAGAGGTAAAGTCTCATGCGGTAACTGGGCGGTAATGACCTACGCGTGATAAATTCCACTTGGAGTGCATCCTATACGCATGTCCGAAAAGAAAAATTATTTTTTGGCCACACTTAACGGACGCGAGCCAAAAATGAAATTACCACAAGAGCCATTATCAGTGGCGTTCCGAGGGGCGCTGACACCCGGGGCGGATCGCCGCAGTGCCCCCCCCCCTGTGCAGCGCGACCTCCCCCCCCCCCCCGGTGAAGAGACACCCTCCCACCCCACTGAAAGAACCCCCCCCCCCGGGTGCATGCCGCTGGGGGGGGGGGTGCCGCGCGCCTGTCAGCATCGTTGGTTTCCATGCTCCCTCTGCCCCGGAACAGGTTACTTCCTGTTCCGGGGCAGAGGGAGCATGGAAACCAACGACACTGACAGGCGCGGCACCCCCCCAGCGGCATGCACCCGGGGCGGACCGCCCCCACCGCCCGCCCCCCCTTGGTACGCCACTGTCCATTATTAAGATGGACTTGGGAAAATCCACTACATATTCTAGAATAATCTGTTTTGCTGTTCTGGAATCTTGCCAGGTACTTGTGACCTGGATTGCCCATTGTTAAAGACAGGATACTGGACTTGATGGACCTTCAGTCTGTCCCAGTATGGCAATGCTTATGTTCCTAATGTGACTCCTGTTAGGGAGCATATTCAGCATTTGTTTTGCAGATCACACATTAAAATATCCATTAGTGCATGGTACCCTGGTCACACTTGGCACCTTATAGTTGGTTAGCACGCAGTAGTTGCCACACATTAAGAGACCCCTTTACTATGCCGCAGCAAAAAGTGACTTGTGGCAGTTCAAGTGCATCTTATGGGCATGCTGGGCCAGTTTTTGCCGCATCCTGGAAAAAGGGCCTTTTTTTTAAGGGGCCAGAAAATGGACGTGCAGCCAAATAAAAACCAGTGCACATCCATTTTCGGCCTGAGACCTTACCACCACCCATTGACTTAGCGGTAAGGTCTCACATGCTACCCAGGCAGTAGTCATGTAACACGTGTTCACTGCCATTTACCACTAGGTAAGTGCCACGCAGTAGAAAATAGAAAATATTTTCTACTGCGTGTTTTTGGCGCATTCCAAATTCAGAATTACTGCACGGGGCACACGGTAGCTGGACAGTAATGCCAATTTGGTATGCGCTGGATGCACAAAGGCCCTTACATGTCTTTGTAAGAGCCCCTAACTGCATTATTACTCACCACACCCATTCTTTACCCATGACCCGCCTAGTTACAGCCCTAACACGAATTGCCTTTAACATGTGAATTAGCATATAGGTTGAGGTGGTCCTGCATGACATCAGCAGGTGGAAGTGGCATGCATAAACAGTAAGCCTTCTGAAAAGTTTCTTGATGAATATAGCCAGAGATATAGTCCCATGCCAGGCTTTGTCAGTGATGTCAGCAATGTTGTAAGGACTTGTTTCCACGGAGAACACCCACCACATGTAAGTAACTTGATTTTGTCTCGTGTGAACCAATAATAGAATTGTCATCCAAAATTTATTATAGTTTTCAGATTGTTTTTGCTGTTCGTGGATTTATAATTACAATACTACTTCTTAAGAATTTAATAAAAAACAATCTTCAAAAGAGGGAGAAGCTACATCATTCCTTGCATTTGGGCACTAAAAAATTGTGCATTGCTAAAACTCCAGGAAACTGTGTGAATGGGAAGGAAACTGTGTGAATGTGAACTGAATCTTCTGGGAAAATATTCTGAGCTGGTATTAAGCTTGGTAAGACAGGGAGAGGGAGTTAATGCCAGATGAGGTCCTGCTGGTCAAAGTGCGTATACACCAAACTTATCACAGGAAGTGGGTGGGAGAGGAAATTGGGAGTTCGCAGCCCTGCTTTTTGGAGCACAGCATGAAGAATTATTTGATAGAAAGAATAATGATCCTCTGCACGATAAAAAAGAATAGACTTCCTTGTTGTAATTTCTGATTATTGTTTGTCTGCTGTTTCGATGAGGAAAACATAGCTGTTAGCAATTTTTGTAAAAAGATAATGGGGATAATGTAATATAGAAGATCAGTGCTAACTTTTTACCTCTGCAGACTCGGATACAGACAACTTGGGTTCTAGCAGGTCCATTGAAATATCTGTTGTTCAGTAGATCTTAAGAGATGGCATTGGGGAAGTGCTAATGTTATCCCTTCATAAAAGTGGTGACTGAAAGGACGTTGGAAATTATAGGCTGATAGTCTTAAAACTGCAGGAAAAATTAGTAGAGACAACTAAAGGAAAGGCATTGTTTTTCCACAGGATGGTCTTCTCTAGTGTGATCAATTGCTGTGATTGGGTGACTAGAGATCAAGGGTCACTATTAGGATATTGGAGGTAATTTTAGAAAGATGTTCTTCATATAAAACTAGATTTTATATGTGTAAAAAAACATTTATAAAATAAGGCACCGGCTACATATAAAAGCATGCATCAGCCGTGATGCTTACATGGGCATTTCCAGGAGGGATGTTTAGGGTTCAGACGTACACAACATTCTGCAAAGTATTACATGTAAATCCAGCGAAAGACATAGTTGCATATTTTATGCCTGCTCTGCTTCTAGAAACATTAATTTGTAGCAACAGTTTTAAAAGGGAAATGTGTACATGTCCTTTCCCTATTGAAATGACTGGTATTTAAATACATATCAGCCATATCCATCTATGTGTCCAGTTTTTAAATTTATCTTCATTGCCTTCTGTGGTACCCGATAAGTACATATTTTAGTTACCATATGCAATGTCTGTGGCTTTCTTATGTGCCTTGTTAACAGTTGAATTCAGTCTGTGTAATAAGCATATTTCAGGAGATGATAGTGTCTTGGTATCCAATATTTTTGAGATGTAGTCTAATTATCTTATTGCATTCTCAGAACATGTGTTCAGTTGTACCAATCAATTTTCCACATTTTGAACAAAAGTTGTTTTCTCACTTCCTCATATTATACAATAGTTCTGGTGTAAAATACACATTATATAGCCAGTTATAATAAATCATTTAGTATCTTACAGCAAGACTGATTTTTGTCTTTTCATTCATCTTAATCCAGCCCCCTCCTATTAGAAGTCTAAGTTGTTATTCCATATGTCTTTTAAGTTTTTTCTTTTCACATTTTCAGTTAAACATAATTTCTCTAAGTATTCTTTTTTTCTTGGCCAACGGCAGATATATATAACATCTCTTATCTGCATATGGTAAAATAGTCCTTGGGGAGTATTTTGTTTTGCAACACCTGAGCATACATTGTGAGTGCACATGCATATTACAAGGATAATTTTCTCACCATTTATATAGGAAAAGTAATGATATACACACTGAAATTGGCTAGCTGAAAATTGCCATTTGTTCCACAAAGCCTGTACTGTAAACTTATTTTAGAGGAGGCATTTCCAGGGGTGTGTTTAGTTTAGGGAAACAAAATTATGTGGCTACACTACATTTCCACCTGTATGCCTGTTTTTGTTCCCTTGGAAAAAATACCTGCACATAAAAGTGGTGCAGAAGTTCCCCATCATGTTCAAAGTGAAAGTGCACATGTCCTTTACTTCCTCTGTGACAAGTCCGCAGGCAAAGGAGGTGGGGAGAGGGTTAAGGGGTCAAGGATTTGATATACTGCCTTTCTGTGGTACAATCAAAGTGGTTTACCTTTATTACATGCAGGTATTTTCTCTGTCCTTAGCGGGCTCAGAATCTTTTTCGTACCTGGGGCAATGGAAGGTTTAAGTGACTCGCCCAGGTAAAAAGAACTCACAGACTTTGTCCCAAAGCAGAGAGTCTAAAAATTGTCCCCAAGTCAGTTCTTAATTACCTGTTCTCAGATTCTCCCATTGTATTGGTTCAGTAGTCTTTCAATTAACCTGGAATTTTGAAAGATTTCTTATAGGGGACATAGATGATTCCCATCTATTTATATTATGCTTCCTTCTTAAATATTCCTTCCATATCTTGTGTTATAGATCTTCATATTTTCACTGAGTCCATATTCTAAATTACATTTAAATTCTCCTTTTAATAATTTTTCATTTTGTATCAGTTCTAATACTGAACAAGTGCAATGCAATATTATTTCAGTATACTCATGCCTTTCTGTGAACAAATCCCACACCTATCATGTTAAACTTGGCTTAAGAGCATAACATACAAAGTGATGCACATTGGGAAGAATAATCCAATTATAGTTACCTGATGCTAGGGTCCACCTTGGGAGTTAGCACCCAGGAAAAAGATCTAGGTGGTGTTGTATACAGAACGTGAAAATCTTCTGCCCGTTGTGCGGCGGTTCCCAAAAAAGTAAACAGTATGCTAGGAATTATTAGAAAAAGAATGGTAAATAAGACCAAGAATATTATAATGCCTTTGTATCGCTCCATGGTGTGACCTCATCTTGAGTATTATGTTAAGTTCTGGTCACTGTAACTCAAAAAATATATAGCGGAAAGAAAAGCAACCAAAATGATAAGGAGATGGACCTCCTCTCATGAAGAAAGGCTAAAGAGGTTAGGGCTCTTCAGCTTGGAAAAGAGACGGCTGATGGTAGATATGATTGAGGTCTACAAAATCTTGAGTGGTGTAGAACGAGTAGAAATGAATCGATTTTTTACTCTAAGTACAAAGGGGGCACTCAATGAAATTGCATGGAAATACTTTTAAAACAAATAGGAGGAAATATTTTTTCACTCAAAGAATAGTTAAGCTCTGGAACTCGTTGCTAGAGGATGTGGTAACAGCGGTTAGCATTACTGGGTTTTAAAAAGGTTGGACAAGTTCCTGGAGGAAAAGTCCATAGTCTGCTATTGAGATAGACATGGGAAGCCACTGCTTACCCTGGAATTAGTAGCATGGAATGTTGCTACTATTTCAGTTTCTGGCAGGCACTTGTGACCTGGATTGTCTATTGTTAGAAACAGGATAGGGGATGGGACTTGATATGTTGCCTTTCTGTGGTTACAGTCAAAATAGTTTACATATTATGTACAGGTACTTATTTTGTGCCTGGGGCAATGGAGGGTTTAGTGACTTGCCAAGAGTCACAAAGAGCTGCAGTGGGATTTGAACCCAGTTCCTGAGGATCAAAGTCCACTGCACTAACCACTAGGCTACTCCTCCAATAAAGAAACCCCAAGCAGTTTCAGTTGTAACTACTATTAAAATTAGTCAATAACATAATTTAACCAGTTCTGATATATGAAAGTGAGGTCTTGAGTCTATAAAGAATGAGACAGAATCCCCAAATATAAACCTTTCACTTCAGTTTTGTAAACATACTCTGCATCCACAAAAACTTTCCCAGTAATGACTGTGGTACAACTCACCATACCAAAAAAATATTCAAATTCTGGTGTCACCTTAGTAACCTCACTTTTTCAAAATACCTTCATTACCTTATCGTCTCACCATGCCTTGACACCAAAAATTAACCTGCTTTAAAGCAAAGGTTGCATGCTAATTGTCAGGGGCATGCCAAACACATCCTCTGCAATTACCACGTTGAAATTTTCATTACCATGTGTTAACACTGCTCGCAATTAGCAGGTGGTGATCCTGTATTAACAGCACAATCAACAGCGTATGGTATGTTTTCCATGCCAACTGCAATATGCTATCCATTCCCATTCACTACCCATGTCTTGCCTAACACAAAAAATACTCAATGCACCTTAGTAAGATCCCCTATGGACACATAACTCCAAGGAAAAAAGAATGCTGAAGAATGAGGAAAATCAAGAGAAGCCAAGGACTTCCCTGGAGTTCTAGACTTCTACATTTGATCTTTTGCTAAACTAAATACGTATATATTGAGAATTGATATTTTAGAGAAAGAGATGAGGAAGAAACTTCCTCTTCAATTTCAAAGCAATCTTTGTAATGCTCAGCAGAATTCCATTAGTAACCAGAAGACATTCCACGCCTGAAGTTTGAAACACATGTGCAGGCTATAAATACAGTTACTGTCAAACATTTTAGAGAGCTGTATGAAGTTTCCAGGATCTAAACAGATGTTTTACAAAGTTTTCCCTCATGTAACAGGCACTAGTCAGGAAAATGATGTGGAAAAGCTAACCTGTTTATAACAGAAACATGATGGTAGGGATTGAGTAGTCTGAGTAGTGAGAAGGGGGAGAGGTGTGAGACTAGTGTGGCTTTGACAGTTACATATGGCAATACCATAAGAAAATGCACCCTATGCACTGGGCAGTGTTTTATACATGCAGTATCTCTCTCTTTCTCTAGATATATAAGATGCAACTAACTAGCTAGTCACACATACAAGGGCCAACATTGCGAGCACTTACTGCAGCAGGACTTGCTTGCAACACATTCACCTTTTAAGACTCCATGTGTAATTTTTCCCTAAGTTGTGAACATAAGTGTGACTAACATCTTCCGAAATCTGTATACTGACATTACTGGCCATGGGTACTATTCTTGTTATGACTACAGATTTTGTTGCTCTGGCAGACAGCTTCCAAGGGAGAGAAGAAATAAGAATGCCCATCAGTAGTGTAGCTAGACCTCAATTTTGGGGTGGGCCTGGGGGTGGACTAGGTGGACATGACCATGCATTTCCTCTCTGACCACATCCCCCACCCCCCAAGCAGTAAATATGAATACCTTGGCTGGCGGGAATCCCCAGGCCCCGCCAGCTGAAGAGTCCTTTCTGGAGCTCTCATCCCCGCAGCAGTCAGCAGCGTGTTTCCAGTCACCGACACTGGCACTGCTCCCCCCCCCCCCCCCATGCATACTCAGTTCAACCATCATGCCCCATGGGGGTGCCAGTTGAACTGAGCATGTGTGGCAGGTGGCGGTGAGTGCTGGCGTTGGCAGCTGAAAAGATGTTGCTGACTGCTGCGGGGATGACTGCTCAGGGACTCCAGAAAAGACTCTTCAGCTAGTGGGGCCCAGGGATCCCCACCAGCTACACCAATGATGTGTGTCACCACTGGATGGTCCTAAAGTGAAACTGGGTGGGCCCCTGCCCACCAGGGCCCACCTGGATGTCCATGTACAGCTTTGAAATCTGAGGGATTGCCACTTGCCTAAGATCGCTAGGGTCTTAAAACCTCAGCCAAGAATTGTGTATCTTAGTTCCCTTATCAGAACAGAAAATTTAATCAACCACACCATGTGACCATTTTCTTATGTCACAGCATTCATTATTTATTGCCAGAGGTGAATAGTCTGCAACTCTGCATCAGGGGTGGCGTGTTATTTCTGAAATAAAGATTAGTCTGCTATGTCTGTACTCACAGCCTAATGAGCACAGCAGAAACAGTGAGAGAAAACAATCCTTTCTCATTTATACCTACAAAGTTTGAATCACAAGGTAGGACCTCTAGTCTTGAAGCACCCTCTACACTACCCCAGCTTGCCCATCTTTCAAGCTTTGCCATTCTGCCCTCTTTTCCTCCTGGACATGGCTGTTTTCATTCCTAGCATGCAGTGGCAGGCTGCCGTTGCCATGGAAACCCTTGGCCTGACTGCTCACAGGCAGCATTCAGGCTGAGCTATGCTGGCTGGATCTGGAAGAGAAAGGAGATTGCTTCTACTGCTTTCTTTTCCTATTTATTTGTCCCTTCTCCTGCTTTCTCTTTCTACTGTTCAATTTGTGAATGATTTGATAAGCCTCTCTTAACTCTTTGCCGGTGCATGCATGGGTTAGAAAGGTGCCAGTGCACGATTCTTACCTGGGAAGTGGCAAATATAAATTTATTTGCTGTGAAATGAAATAGCTTGAGAAATGATTAGTAAGTCCAGACCAAAAGTAAAACATTTAGGTCGCTAGTGCCTGCATGTTCTCCACTGCCAACTCCCTTAACCAAAAGCAATTCCTCATCTTTGTGATTCTGAGAATGAGTGTTCTAATTTTGGAATTGCTGTTTTCATTCTGGTTTGTGAGAGCCAAAAACTATAAGCGGGCATTTGAATGTTCATCTCTATCACAAGAAGGTTTGGATAACGTTGAGTGAATTTATTTGCAAATAATTTTTATCTTAAACACAGAGAAGAACATTTCTTTTTAAATATAGGCAATATGGTTGCCAGCAGCTAGCTACAGTTCTCGCCTTGGTTAGAGTTCATGGTTTCTCCATTATAAACTCCTTTAGGTTATGAAGGCTCCCCCCCCCCCCCCCCCCCAGGGTTCACACATTGTTCCCTTCAAAGATACTATGCACAATACAGTCAAGGATAACCTATGAGAGATGGGGGGGGGGGGGGCAAGGTGCAGAGACTCGTTGCTGAACCTCATTTACATAAGGCAAGGGTAAAAATTCAAGGCAGTGTGAGACCAGCCTTGACTATAATGGACAGATGTTTTGCTGTCCATTGTTCTACTGGGAGAGACTGACAGCGTTTCACCAGTGGGTTTAGGTTGTAAGGGCATACCAGAATTAAGGGGATTTAAGAGCACATGGAATATGTAAGGGAAGTAGGTGTGGCTAAAGTCATGTGCTTATGGTCCCCTTATGCAGAGAACACCTATGGTTAAAGGAAAAACAAAAAAAAGAGAGGATATACACAAAGAGTACGTGATTTATTTTTTCATGTGAACACATCCAGTCTTTAAGTGCCAGCAGTTTCTCATTCACCGCAGTTTACAAAGGCATTGATGTGGGGTTTTTTCTGACTATATGTGATGTAAGAGAGGTTAGTGCTGAGTAGGGATTTCCTCAGTGAATTCAATGGATGCAGGACTAATACATGTTTCAGAAAGGATGTAAATGAGGTCACAAAGAGACTGAAGTGTAGCAAATGTTTGGGGCTTCTTTCCTTTATTTTTCACTGACATAGTGTGGTCCATCCAGTCTGTCCAAGAAGGCAGCTAGATTTCTACCTGCTGCTCAGTGCAGGTTATGCACTATGCCCTGTTTAAAGTTCAAAGGTCATTTAAATTTTGCTTTGTTTCCATCTTCTCTTTTTTTATCCCACATTCTTTTGAATCCTGTAACTGTTTTTGGCCTCTACCTCCACCAAGAGGGTATTCCAGGCATCCACCATCTATTCCCATATATATCTTTGTCAGCCAGCTAAGGGTCCTGCTCCAGGATTTTCTTCTCTGAACACAGGATGAAGTATTTATTTAGCTTGTCCTCTTTTTCCTCATCACTCATCACAAAGCAGTTTTCAGCATCCTGCAGTCTTACAATTCAATTTCCAGCCTTCCTTCTTTCCCCAAAATATATGGGGAAAAAAAGTCACACCTCTCTTTACATCACTAGCTATTTTTTTTATTCTGCCTGTGCTTTTGCTTGCCTTATTTATTTCTTTTTTAGTTTTAACTGGTTCTTTTCTGTGTTGTTCTTCTTCTTGTGTTCTATATTTCATGAATGCCATCTCTTTTCCCTTAATTTTTTCAAGTCATCTGTTTGGAGAACCATATTTTTTTTCTTTTCCTCTTGCTTTTACTTACTTTCCTTACGTAAAGAGCTATTTCTAGTTTTACAGCTCCTTTCAGCTTAGACCACTATCTTTCCACTTCTGTTATGTCCTTCCGTTACATCTTCCTGCCTATTTAGGTTGCATACAGGGACCTGTAGTTCTGATTTCCCCATTGCATTCCCTAAGAAAAGCAAGACTACAAGTCCCAGCATGCACTGGGGTAAACTCAGGACTGGGTCAACTCTGTCTTGAGAATCTTTATCCAGTTGGCAGTATTACTATATATATATATATTGCAGAATGACATATATGCATGACTATTTTCTCGTCTGTTTCATTTTCTATTGGCATATGTATAGAAAGTGATATATCAGACTTCCAATGTAGACATACCTTGAGAATTAGGCACATGGGGCATATTTAAACATTTTAACATATTTTAATGTATTTTAACATATAGAAAGTGACTACTGTAACTACTGTAAAATTGTGTAGGGTATATACCCATAAAATATAGGCACACCAAAATATGGCACTTACTTCTATGCAATCTGTGCAAGCATAAACATTCCTAGAGGTGTCTCTAGTGGCAGAGTTTGGGTGGAGTTGCAGTGTGGAGTTGAGCAGTGTGTGCATAGGGACATAATCTGGTTCCCATTCCCACTCACCTCCAGTCAATTCTGTTCCCCATCCCTACAGTTTTCTTTCCCATTCCCATACCCAACCTGCATTTAAAAGGTCATGTAAATTCAAACAAATCATAAAATGCGTCCTATAACTTGTTAAAAATGTTACACAAAATAATAGACATTACTTTGTCAAATATGCAAGAAAAACATATTAACATGGATTATGAGAAAACAATCATTTCAAACTATGTAAAAATAATGAACCATCCTCAGAGTCAGAGCTTGGTTCCGTTATACATTCCTTAACTGTTTGTCCTGCAACTGAAAAAGAACATTCTGATGATGTGCTTGTAGCAGGAGCTCCAACTAGGGAACAGGCAGCATGTCAGTTTCAGCCACATGTGTCAGTGTCGACCACACATGGATCCTCTGTTGCCAGTAAGTAGTAAGATACGAGCAGAATTCTTTGTCTGCCAGCAAGGGAGTCATCAATTGCGCATAGTTTGGTCAGGAATTGCTTATTTGCACTTGGTCAGTTACACACAGCTCCTCCATATTCTCTGCCACAGATTTCAGTGTCAGTAGAACGTTGTTCCACTGAGTTGACATGCACTACTTGAATATTTTCTTCAGGGAACAGTTGACTTTTGTGCACTCAGTGAGTATAATCACCTCCTTGCACAATGTTATAAGCTTGCTTGCCTCACTGGGGAGGTCATTCGGATCAACTTCAGTTTTTAATAGTTGGAGACCATGAGAGAGAACCTGCACAGCCTGACCAGACCTGATCTCAAATTGCTGCTTCCATATTAGCTGCATTATCAGTCACATAGATGGGTCTAGCTCAGTTGAGATTATAGTCTGCCAAAATGTTTGAAACAAATCAATGAGTGTTCTCAACGGTTTGTTTATCAGTGGGTCTCTTCGTTGCCAAAATTGCTGTACATGTGCACCAGTGTTCATCAAGGTGAACTCCTCTTTCGATGGTTTTTTTTTTTTTTTACCTGAGGTGTTGGTGTCACATTTCTCCGAGGACAAGCAGGCTGCTTGTTCTCACGACTGGGTGACGTCCGCGGCAGCCCCCACCAACCGGAAAAAAGCTTCGCGGGACGGTCGGCACGCAGGGCACACCCACCGCGCATGCGCGGCCGTCTTCCCGCCCGTGCGCGACCGCTCCCGCCAGTTCCTTTTTTTCCGCGCCTGGAGAGAGTCGTGCTTTGCCGCTCTCTCTACTTCAGCCGCCGGATTCTTGCGATCGCGTATACGCGGATCGCACTTCGTTAATTTAATTTAATTTCCTTTTATTTTCTTTCTTTTTACAAAAAAAAAAAAAAAAAAAAAGACTGCGCGTGTGGAGCACGCGCTCCCCTTTTCCCTCGCTTCCAGCGGGGACGCTACGTTGCGGCCTAGTGGTCGCTCGGTCGTTGTTTTTTCGTGGTGTGATTTTAGCCACCATTGACGACTTTGACTTCGCCGACGCGATTTTTCCGTCGATGTCCTCGAAGGTCCCGAGTGGATTTAAAAGTGTGGTCGCTGCGGCCGGCCGATCTCGCAGACCGACACCCACGCTTGGTGCCTCCAGTGCCTCGGGCCGGAGCACAATCTCAAGTCGTGTGCTTTGTGTCTCGGTCTCCGGAAACGGACTCAGGTTGCGAGGCAAGTTCTGCGGGACCGTCTTTTTGGAACTTGCGCCGGCCCCTCGACGTCGACCTCGACGGCATCGGTATCGAAGGCCGGTTCTTCGGTACCGGTATCGATGCCCGAGACATCGGCACCGATGGCAGCGACCCCAGGAGAACAGGTCCCGTCGGCCCGCCGGTCCGCCGGTGAGAGTGGGGTTGAGAGGCCACGTGGGCAGTCGGCCCCGGTCACTCCCTCAACTCGTGAGCCACGGGACCGAACCCTGTCTGACCCGGTGCCTCGAGACCGAGGGGGATCGACCTCCTCCTCTTCCATGCCCTCCGGCGCCGGTGACGTGCATCGAAAGAAGGACAAAAAGCGTCGTCACCGGACGCCCTCGGTGCATCCTGAAGAGGAGTCGACGCCGAAGCGTCATCGTCGAGAGGAGAGGTCCCCGTCGGTTGTGGAGGTACCGACGCGTCGGGGTTCCGGCACCTCGGTGCCGTCTCCTGGCTCCCAGCATCTTCCGGCACCGACACCCTTACCGGCCCCACCGCCTTTCCCGGCAGCGGGCCTGGACGAGTGCCTCAGAGCCATCCTTCCGGGGATCCTGGAAGGGCTGATGCGCCAGGCTGTGCCGGCGCCGGGGGTGCTTGCGCCCTCGGCGCCGATGACTGTGGCGCCGGCGAGCTCTAGCCCGGCGCCGGAGCTGTCGACACCGCCGCCGCTTGCGGTGCCGGTCTCGACTGCTACGCAGGTGGAGTCCCCGTCGACGTCGATGGAGGGAGCTCCGTCCCCGCCGGCGCGGGAGTCCACCGCTCAACGACACCGAGACCTCGGTGCCTCGACGTCGAGCCGGGCCCGGTACAGGACTCAGCTACATGAGCTAATGTCCGATACCGAGGATGAGGACTCGTGGGGGGAAGAGGAGGACCCTAGATATTTCTCCTCAGAGGAGTCTACGGGCCTTCCCTCGGACCCCACGCCTTCACCGGAGAGGAAGCTCTCACCTCCTGAGAGCCTCTCCTTTGCCTCCTTTGTGCGGGATATGTCGATCACCATTCCCTTCTCTGTGGAAGAGCCGAGGGCCGAGATGCTCGAGGTCCTCGACTATCCATCACCACCTAGAGAGTCCTCCACGGTGCCGCTGCACAATGTCCTGAAGGAGACGCTGCTCCGGAACTGGGTGAGACCGTTAACTAACCCCACCATTCCCAAGAAAGCAGAGTCCCAGTACAGGATCCACTCCGACCCAGAGCTCATGCGGCCCCAATTGCCCCATGACTCAGCGGTCGTGGATTCTGCTCTCAAGAGGGCACGGAGTTCGAGGGATACCGCCTCGGCGCCCCCGGGGCGGGAGTCTCGCACTCTGGACTCGTTTGGGAGGAAGGCCTACCAATCCTCCATGCTCGTGACCCGCATCCAGTCATACCTGCTCTATATGAGCATCCACATGCGGACCAATGTGCAACAGCTGGCGGACCTGGTCGAGAAGCTCCCGCCGGAGCAGTCCAGGCCTTATCAGGAGGTGGTCAGGCAGCTGAAGGCATGCAGAAAGTTCCTGTCCAGGGGTATTTTTGACACCTGTGACGTGGCATCTCGTGCTGCGGCCCAAGGTATAGTGATGCGCAGGCTCTCATGGCTGCGCGCCTCTGACCTGGACAACCGCACCCAGCAGAGACTGGCCGACGTCCCTTGCCGGGGGGATAACATTTTCGGTGAGAAGGTCGAGCAGATGGTGGACCAACTGCATCAGCGGGAAACCGCTCTCGACAAGCTCTCCCACCGGGCGCCTTCAGCATCCGCCCCCACTGGTGGGCGTTTTTCCCGGGCACGGCAGGCTGCACCCTATTCTTTTGCAAAGCGTAGGTACAACCAGCCGGCCCGAAGGCCTCGTCAGGCACAGGGACAGCCCCAGCGCGCTCGTTCCCGTCAACAGCGTGCGCCTAAGCAGCCCCCTGCGCCTCCACAGCAAAAGCCGGGGACGGGCTTTTGACTGGATCCACGGGAACATAGCCGCCCTACAAGTGTCCGTACCGGACGATCTGCCGGTCGGAGGGAGGTTAAAATTTTTTCACCAAAGGTGGCCTCTCATAACCTCCGACCAGTGGGTTCTCCAAATAGTGCGGTGCGGATACGCCCTGAATTTGGCCTCCCTGCCTCCAAATTGTCCTCCGGGAGCTCAGTCTTTCAGCTCCCATCACAAGCAGGTACTTGCAGAGGAACTCTCCGCCCTTCTCAGCGCCAATGCGGTCGAGCCCGTACCACCCGGGCAGGAAGGGCAGGGATTCTATTCCAGGTACTTCCTTGTGGAAAAGAAAACAGGGGGGATGCGTCCCATCCTAGACCTGAGAGGCCTGAACAAATTCCTGGTCAAAGAAAAGTTCAGGATGCTTTCCTTGGGCACCCTTCTGCCAATGATTCAGAAAAACGATTGGCTATGTTCCCTGGATTTAAAGGACGCATATACTCACATACCGATACTGCCAGCTCACAGACAGTATCTCAGATTCCGCCTGGGCGCACGCCACTTTCAGTATTGTGTGCTGCCATTTGGGCTCGCCTCTGCCCCACGAGTGTTTACCAAGTGCCTCGTGGTGGTAGCGGCCTACCTACGCAAGGTGGGAGTTCACGTGTTCCCATATCTCGACGATTGGCTGGTCAAGAACACCTCGGAGGCAGGAGCCCTCCGGTCCATGCAGTGCACTATTCAACTTCTGGAGCTGCTGGGGTTTGTGATAAATTACCCAAAGTCCCATCTCCAACCGTCCCAGTCTCTGGAATTCATAGGAGCGCTGCTGAATACCCAGACGGCTCGGGCCTTTCTTCCCGAAGCGAGGGCCGCCAATCTCCTGGCCCTGGCTTCGCAGACCAGAGCGTCCCAGCAGATCACAGCTCGGCAGACGTTGAGACTTCTGGGTCATATGGCCTCCACAGTTCATGTGACTCCCATGGCTCGTCTTCACATGAGATCTGCTCAATGGACCCTAGCTTCCCAGTGGTTCCAAGCCACCGGGAATCTAGAAGATGTCATCCGCCTCTCCACCAGCTGCCGCACTTCACTGCTCTGGTGGACCATTCGGACCAATTTGACACTGGGACGTCCATTTCAAATTCCACAGCCCACGAAAGTGCTGACGATGGATGCCTCTCGCCTGGGGTGGGGAGCTCATGTCGATGGGCTGCACACCCAGGGTATGTGGTCCCTCCAGGAAAAGGATCTGCAGATCAACCTCCTGGAGCTCCGAGCAATCTGGAACGCACTGAAGGCTTTCAGAGATCGGCTGTCCTACCAAATTATCCAAATTCGGACAGACAATCAGGTTGCAATGTTTTACGTCAACAAGCAGGGGGGCACCGGATCTCGCCCCCTGTGTCAGGAAGCCGTCGGGATGTGGCGCTGGGCATGCCAGCACAGCATGCTTCTCCAAGCCACATACCTGGCAGGCGTAAACAACAGTCTGGCCGACAGACTGAGCAGAGTCATGCAACCGCACGAGTGGTCGCTCCATTCCAGAGTGGTACGCAAGATCTTCCGAGAGTGGGGCACCCCCTCGGTGGATCTTTTCGCCTCTCAGACCAACCACAAGCTGCCTCTGTTCTGTTCCAGACTTCAGACACACGGCAGGCTAGCGTCAGATGCCTTTCTCCTTCATTGGGGGACCGGCCTCCTGTATGCTTATCCTCCCATACCTTTGGTGGGGAAGACCTTACTGAAGCTCAAGCAAGACCGCGGCACCATGATTCTGATAGCGCCCTTTTGGCCCCGTCAGATCTGGTTCCCTCTTCTTCTGGAGTTGTCCTCCGAAGAACCGTGGAGATTGGAGTGTTTTCCGACTCTCATTTCGCAGAACGACGGAGCGTTGCTGCATCCCAACCTTCAATCCCTGGCTCTCACGGCCTGGATGTTGAGGGCGTAGACTTCGCTGCGTTGGGTCTGTCTGAGGGTGTCTCCCGGGTCTTGCTTGCCTCTAGGAAGGATTCCACTAAGAAGAGTTACTTTTTCAAGTGGAGGAGGTTTGTCGTTTGGTGTGAGAGCAAGGCCCTAGAACCTCGTTCTTGCCCTGCACAGAACCTGCTTGAATACCTTCTACACTTATCAGAGTCTGGCCTCAAGACCAACTCAGTAAGGAATCACCTCAGTGCGATTAGTGCTTACCATTATCGTGTGGAAGGTAAAGCCATCTCTGGAGAGCCTTTGGTCGTTCGATTCATGAGAGGCTTGCTTTTGTCAAAGCCCCCTATCAAGCCTCCTACAGTGTCATGGGATCTCAACGTCGTCCTCACCCAGCTGATGAAACCTCCTTTTGAGCCACTGAATACCTGCCATCTGAAGTACTTGACCTGGAAGGTCATTTTCTTGGTGGCAGTTACTTCAGCTCGTAGGGTCAGTGAGCTTCAAGCCCTAGTAGCTCATGCTCCATATACCAAATTTCATCACAACAGAGTAGTGCTCCGCACCCACCCAAAGTTCCTGCCGAAGGTGGTGTCGGAGTTCCATCTTAACCAGTCAATTGTCTTGCCAACATTCTTCCCCAGGCCGCATACCCGCCCTGCTGAACGTCAGTTGCACACATTGGACTGCAAGAGAGCATTGGCCTTCTACTTGGAGCGGACACAGCCCCACAGACAGTCCGCCCAATTGTTTGTTTCTTTCGACCCTAACAGGCTAGGGGTCGCTGTCGGGAAACGCACCATCTCCAATTGGCTAGCAGATTGCATTTCCTTCACTTACGCCCAGGCTGGGCTGACTCTTGAGGGTCATGTCACGGCTCATAGTGTTAGAGCCATGGCAGCGTCAGTGGCCCACTTGAAGTCAGCCACTATTGAAGAGATTTGCAAGGCTGCGACATGGTCATCTGTCCACACATTCACATCACATTACTGCCTCCAGCAGGATACCCGACGCGACAGTCGGTTCGGGCAGTCGGTGCTGCAGAATCTGTTTGGGGTGTAAATCCAACTCCACCCTCCAGGACCCGAATTTATTCTGGTCAGGCTGCACTCTCAGTTAGTTGTTCTTCGTAGGTCAATTTCTGTTGTAAACTCGCCGTTGCGAGATTCAATTGACCTGGGTTCTTGTTTTGAGTGAGCCTGAGAGCTAGGGATACCCCAGTCGTGAGAACAAGCAGCCTGCTTGTCCTCGGAGAAAGGGTATGATACATACCTGTAGCAGTTGTTCTCCGAGGACAGCAGGCTGATTGTTCTCACCTACCCTCCCTCCTCCCCTTTGGAGTTGTGTGTTTCATCTTTTGCTAGTTATTCAACTGGCAGGAGCGGTCGCGCACGGGCGGGAAGACGGCCGCGCATGCGCGGTGGGCGTGCCCTGCGTGCCGACCGTCCCGCGAAGCTTTTTTCCGGTTGGTGGGGGCTGCCGCGGACGTCACCCAGTCGTGAGAACAATCAGCCTGCTGTCCTCGGAGAACAACTGCTACAGGTATGTATCATACCCTTTCTGAGTCGATGTGTATACTGGGACATATTTTGGTCCCCATCCCCTCTTTTCCCATTCATTTCTAAACCATCCCCATTCACTTCTAACCCATCCCCTCCTGAATCCATTCACTTCCAGCCCATCTCCTCCCATCCCTGCAGTAATAATGACTTTTTTGTCCCCATCCCTGTGGATTCCTGCAGATTTCCATGGGTTTCACATTTTCCCCATCCCCGTGCACACCTCTACTCTGGAATGTAGAGGGTGGCTACTAAAATGGTGTGCAGGTTTCAGTGTTCTCTCTGTCACGTATGGAGGACCAGCAATGGGGGGGAGCTAGAGCAATGCTGACCAGGACGTGGGGGGGGGGGGGGGAAGCTGGTGCAATGTTGAACCCGGCCATGAGGGAGGGAAGGAGGGCATTTTGCCAGGCTCGCTGAATGGTAGCTACACCCCTGTTGATAACCCTTTGCTCATTTTTCAATATCAGTTTTCCAGTTCACTCTGTAGCTATGGTTCTAAACCCAAAGTGAAAACTGTTTCACAATTCACCTAGACAATTTAGGGATATGCTGGCAAAGTGCATTGGCGTCATTGCTGTGATAGTAACAGCAAATGGCAGCTTGTTGGCATGGAAATTATAGCAGCTGCTGCTGATGTGTATTTCACCTAATCATTCTTTATAGCCCCTGGCACACCTAGTAACATGTTTTAAAGCTATGTCATGTGGATAGTTGTCTGCTTGTGTAAAGATTTGAAATTACATAGTTAATTACACAACTTTCTAAATCCTTGCTTTGTAGTCTAAAAGTTTGCCAACTTATTAAAAGTTTGTTGGCATTCCAGGTGTCTGAGACAATCAGGAATTGGAACAGCAAAAGAATATCAACTAAAAGCTCTGGTTACACACCCAACCATGGAGAAAATAACTTTATAAAAATGTTTGTAGAGAAAATAACTTTATTTAAATGTTTGTTCCTCTTGAAGGTTTATTTGTTATACACCTATTTGAATACCATTTTACTCTTGCTGCTTGATCTCACTTTGGAGATCTGCTTTAATATGTATCCCATGTGTTTCAGAACATAAATAATCTACCAGGGAGAGCTACGCTTGGTTCAAAATTAGAGGCTTTTTCAAAGCTAGTCCCACGAATAGTAGCATATTGCCTATGAAAGTGGGCTATTGAAAAACTGTCTATCAGGTGTGCAAGTAAAAGTGCACGTGTTGTGGAAGAACATACTTTCAGCTGACTTTACAAAGATGCTCCAACATGTGAGGTTGGAAACACTATGTAGCTTGTTTTTTATTATTGTTGTATTTTCAAAAGTACAAGCATTGGTTTGGTTTGAAAAAGTACCTACAGAAGAAGGATGTGCAAGTGGCTGTGGGCACTTTCTTCAGTAGTTTTAGCATAGTCACTTAGAAAATGTATTTACTATTTAGATTTAGCTCCTGGTTTGTTTGTTTGTTTTTTTGGTAGCTCATTGGTGCAAAGTACATGGGTAAAACAGTACCCATTGGCGATATGAAAATTCCTTCTTTAACCACCTAACATACAGAATCATTTGCCCTTCTCTATTAATCAGATCTTCACCATTATCATGTCACCTTATGACACTTCTCTTTCACATTGAGAAATGAGTGTTATTGAGAAGTATGTGTGTGTAAGCTCTCTCGTTCACTAGAGGACTTGTGCATCTAATTGTGTTTATTGAATAGGTTAACAGAGAAAGAACAGGATATTGCCATACACAAGATCCTGTTTAAAAGGGTTTTTCTATGCCAAAGCTTTTCAGTGAATGAAATTGTAATGGACTCAATAGAAATTAGTGCATTATAGATTGACTACCATCTGACATAAAGGTTGTGGATGTTGAAGAGGGTCAATATACCAGGAAAATATGACCAATCAAGTGCAAATCTTTCAAAGCTGGAATACATTTAAGTCTCCCATCTTTTCTCTGCCAGTGCCATATTCAAGATGGATGGTGCTTCCATTGACTTTTTAAATATACTCACAGAAAGGCAATTGATTCCAGCTTTGAAACTTTTGCATTTTGTTGGTCATATTTTTCTGCTATATTGATTCCTCTTCAATATCCATGGCCTTCATGTCACATGGTAGTCAATCTATAATATACTAATCTCAATTGAGTATTCTAAACATGCCTTACATGAGGAAAAAAGCTTTGTAAAATTACCCCTTGGAGCAATTTTCAAATGTCATTTTGCCTGTGCAAATGGTCATTTATATGGGTAAAAATGGCTATTTGAAAATTGCCTGTCCTATATACCAGTAGCAGTACAAGCTTCTTCCACAACATGTGTACTCTACCTGCATTTTGGGGAGGCTATTTTGGAGCAAGTTTATGCCAAGGAAGGCAGCAAACCACATACTATGGTACTTCTACAACTTCAAGATTTGGTTTTCATGGAAAAGGTATCTGGAAAAAAAAAAAAGCTGGTGAAAATCCTGGCAGGTGCTTTTTCCTGGGCATTTTTCAAAGGAAAAGTATTTGTGTACTTTGCCTTTGAAAATTGGGGCAAAATCTGTATAGTTTTGAACGTTGCCCTATATGAAGATAGTTTTTTATTATATGGCTGGAGTATTTTAGAGGTTTTTGTGCCTTTATAAAATAGAATTAAAATAGGAGCATTTTTGGACTTCTCATGAAGACATCCTGTTATAACATCAATCTCTTTATTTATTTTATTTATTAGGATTTATTTACCGCCTTTTTGAAGGAATTCACTCAAAGCGGTGTACAGTAAGAATAGATCAAACATGAGCAATAGGCAATTACAGCAGTAAAAATATTCATTTAATAATACAAAGTATGACATGGTATACTACTTGCAGTGTCAATACGTAATAGAACAATATAATTGATAGTAAAGGGTAAGGCAAAGTTGTAACAGATGGGTAAGAAAGTAGGAAGAGTTAGAAAGTAAGGTGACTGATTTGAAGAAAGTTGCACATGAGGTCAGAGAGATGGTTAAATATTATCTCAGCTAGGGTAGGAGTGGATAAACATGTCCCGCTGCAGTATATGCAGCCTGAGTCACTCCTTGTGTGTGTGAGTGAAACTAACAAGTTAGTTACTTCTTCCATTAAAGGCCTGATTGAAGAGCCACACTTTCATCTCCTTCCTGAAGTAGAGATAGTCTTGTGTTAAGCGGAGCCTTTCAGGCAATGCATTACAGAATGTGGGGGCTACTCCGGAGAAGGCTCGCTTGTGGGTATCACTACTACTACTACTACTACTACTACTTAACTATTTAACATTTCTAAAGTGGAGGAGTGGCCTAGTGGTTAGGGTGGTGGACTTTGGTCCTGGGGAACTGAGGCAGTGAGTTCGATTCCCGGCACAGGCAGCTCCTTGTGACTCTGGGCAAGTCACTTAACCCTCCATTGCTCCATGTAAGCCGCATTGAGCTTGCCATGAGTGGGAAAGTGCGGGGTACAAATGTAACAAAAATAACAAAAAATAAAATACCAGGGTTACGCAGCGCTGTACAATTTAACAAAGAAGGACAGTCCCTGCTCAAAGGAGCTTACAATCTAAAGGACAAAAAGTGCAGTCAATCAAATTGAGGCAGTCTAGATTTCCTGGATAGGGGTACAATGGTTAGGTGCCAAGAGCGACATTGAAGAGGTGGGCTTTGAGCAAGGATTTGAAGATGGGCAGGGAGGGGGCTTGGCGTATGGGCTCAGGGAGTTTATTCCAAGCATAGGGTGAGGCGAGGCAGAAAGGGCGGAGCCTGGAGTTGGCGGTGGTGGAGAAGGGTACTGAGAGGAGGGATTTGTCCTGTGAGCGGAGGTTACGGGTAGAGAAGTAATGAGGGGCTGCAGATTGAGTGCATTTGTAGGTTAGTAGGAGAAGCTTGAACTGTATGCGGTACCTGATCGGAAGCCAGTGAAGTGACTTGAGGAGAGGGGTGATTTGAGCATATCGGTCTAGGCGTAAGATAAGACGGGCAGCAGAGTTCTGAACGGATTGAAGGGGGGATAGATGGTTAAGTGGGAGGCCAGTGAGGAGTAGGTTGTAATGTCTTTTGGAGAGGGTGTGGTTAGTGAAGGACCTTGGGAAGACCTTAGTGTCCTTGGCAGTGTGTATATGATCATCCTATTCTTCAGATACTCAGGACCATTTCCTTTCAAGGCCTTGAAGATCAGACATAGAGTTTTAAATTTAGCCCTGGTAGCCAATCAAGTTTTTGCAAAAATGGTGTGATGTGGTCACGTCGCTTGCAACCTTCTATGAGTCTTGCTGCTGCATTCTGAATCAACTGGAGCTGGTGCAAGCCCTTTGTAGTCAGACCATTGTATAGTGCATTGCAGTAATCCAGTCTTGATGTTACCATGGCATGCACAACTGGGATAAGATTTACCTTCTCGATGTAAGGAGAGAGGCAGCATAGCTGTCACAGATAGTAGAAGCAGCTCGTGAAGGTTGCTTGGATTTGGGGAATCAGAGTGAGTGTTCAATCTAACTGTATTTCAAGGTTCCTACTTGTGATTTGAGGGGGAGTTTGTACTTCCCAAAAGGGATTTTGATGTCTGGTATGTATCCACTTGTGTTAGGGACCCAGAGAAGCTCGGTTTTACTTGGGTTCAGGCAAAGTTTGTTGTGTTTAGCCCATTCTTGAATTGATGTTAGACAGGTAATCAGTTTATTCAAGGCTGAAGGTAAGTCAGGTTCAATGGGTATGAGTAGCTTCACATCATCCGCATAGATGAAGAACTGAGTGTTCATTGACCGAATCAGCTCAGTTAGTGGCTTGAGGTAGATATTGAACAGAATAGGTGACAGTATCAATTCTTGTGGTACCCCGCAGATCAGTATCCATGGTGGTGATGAATTGCTGCCAAACATTATGGATTGTTGCCTGTCTGATAGGATCTGAACCAGGCAAGTACTATTCCACTGATACCTGTTTGTGTCAGTCATGCTAGCAAGATATCATGATCCACAATGTCAAAAGCTGCTGAGAAATCTAGCAGTACTAACATTGAGGCGAATCCCTTGTCTCGGTTTCTGTGAAGATCATCTAGTAGGGATACGAGGACCGTTTCTGTTCCATAACCAAGTCTGAATCCAGATAGACATGAATCTAGCCAGTTACTCCTAGTCTGTGTTCATTAAGTTGAACACAGACTGTTTGTTCTTTGAGTTTCCCTAGAAGCGGGATATTGGATATTGGCCTGTAACTTTCAAGTTTGTCCTGGTCAAGGTTATAACTATTCTGTCCATTTTCCAGAGCAGAAAAATAAAGAAATGTCCCTGAGCCCTCAATAAATTGGTTGACCCCTGTGACTTGCTGGCAGATGAGCAATAAGTATACTTGAAGGCCTATTTTATATAAAACATAGAGATCGGAATTGAAGCATCCAGGTTGGACGCAGAAACTTTTCTAAAATACATGCAGGAATGAATGTGTATTTGCCAGGATGCCTAGTGTGATTAGCTGTTTTAGAAATATACAAGTGGATAAAATGAACAGCACAAGCCCAGCAGCATCCATCTTGAAGTGGCAATTTTGCAACTTCCACATATAAATGGTATAGCTTCCATGTGTAGCAGCCCTGTTTTGCAAAGTTACATGTGTAAGTGTCACCAGTTAAGTAGTGAGGCCACAATTTTAATTAGTTTAATTTTGGAGGTAGAAATAAACAGGGGATTCAGAAGAATGACTACCTTAATCCCTTGAGTAAAAACCCTGGCAAAAACGAGCACTTTTGTAAAATCTGTGTGTTCACTCTGAGCTGGAGTAAAACCTGAAGGGGATATTTTTCGTAACAGACGTGTTTTCCATTTGGAAAAAGGAGAATGCATGTGTACATTTTTGCTTTGTCTAAATCGCGGCCAAACCGTTCACTCACCACTCCCCCTTGAAATCTTTGCATTGTGTGACTCTCAACACATACATAACAGCTTTCTAAAATCGTCCTTTGCAGGTGTATGCAATTTACACATGTAACTTCAGCTATGCTGATGCTTTTTTTTTATTTATAAATTTATTCTTTCTTACACGATTAACATGTATTAGAAACACATTGCATAACATTGAATATAATAATAAGGTAACTTTCAAAAGATCAAGTCTTAAATCAAGTTATAGAATTCTTTAGACCACAACTAAGATAGAGAAACATAGGGGGGGTAGTGTTTAAGACAATAGGAGATCAAAATAAGCAACTTATAATAAATAAATTGGCCTGACCTGTATAGTCCCTTTAATAATCTTATTCAATCTAGTATCTTTCATTTACTCTTTAGGTTTAATGGTTAACTTTTTCATTTCCAAAAATGTTTTAAGATGTTCTGGTTCATGAAAGATGTACTTATTACCCATATATTTAATCAGACATTTACGTGGGTACGCTAACAAATATGTTGCCCCCAAAGCTCTAGTCTCCTCTCTAAAAGTCAACATTTTTTTCCTTCTGTCTTGAGTTGTCTTACAAACGTCAGGATATACCCAAATTCTTTGACCATAGAAAGTCTTTAAGGTATTCTTGAAATATATCTTCAACACTGAGTTTAGGTCTTGTTCGGAGATGAATGAGACCAGCAGAGTTCTACGTTGCTGTATTTCAGATAATGATGTCTCTAGTATCAATGAGATATCCAACAGGTCTTGTTGATTTTGTTGGTTAGAGGGTTGGTTTCTTGGACATGCTATTTTATCACCACTATTACCAGGTTCAGCTGAAGGATTCGATAAATAGTACATTTTATTTAGTGGAGGTATAGATGACTCTGGGTATAACAAAATTTCTTGCAAGTATTTTTTTTTAATAATTCAATAGAACTCAAACTTTGCACCCAAGGAAAATTCAATAATCTCAAATTCAATCGTTTGTTAAAGTTTTCTATTTCCTCTATTTTCTTATGTACCATATTCTTATCCTGTATCAAAATCTCAGTTGTTGTTGTTAAAGTTTTTACTTCTTGCTGAGTTTGTTCAATTTGTAAGGTCGTCTCCTGTTTAGTTTTTTTCTAAGGAAAAAGTCAAAGAATCAATTTTACTCACAAGTTGTGAGGTTTCTTGAGCTGATTTTATCAGTGCCTGCTTTAAACCTTGCAGAACCTTCCATATCGCCTGTAGAGTAATCTCCGTGGGGGAAGTATCCTCCATGTTTGTTCCCTCCACGTTTTGGGCAGGGTTGACGCCATCTGAGGTCTGGCTTCTTCCGACTTCCGAAATAGCCTGGGCCTCCTCACTCTGCCCTGTAAGCGCAGGACACGGAGGTCGATTGTATTCTGGCGACGACAGTGATGTTTCTAGTTCCGAGAGGACCATCGCTCCTCCTTTGGTCCTCTGCTCGGATTCGTGCTCTCCAGTTAAAGGGATAGGCGTTGTGAATCGAACGATCGTCAGTTGAATCGGGGAGGAAGTTCTGGCCTGTGGCGTTTGGCCTTTCACTATCCCCTTTCGCTTTGTGTGAGGCATATTGAAACAGAGAAAAAGTCCAGAAATTGCGCCACCAGAGAAGACTCGGTCGATCAGCAAATGCTCTCAGGTCGCTATCTTCCAGCTATGCTGATGCTTCTAAAACAAGTGCCTTACTGTACTTGAATGTAACTTTTCTTGAACTACTGAGAAGGCATGAGCTAAATCTGTCTCCCCCCTCCCCCAAATGTTTAAAGCCATTAACATAGAAGAAAATGAACACGCCAACCTTCTTTCTTTGGTTGCAAAGTTTCTGATGTGGAAGTGAAGAAACTCTTGGTCCTTGTAAACAATCCTAGCAAGTATATTGTGTGTATGTTTATGGACCATTTTCCATCTGACATTCAAGGTTCTTATCTCTGCTGCCAGCTGTATTACTACTACTAATAGCATTTATATAGCGCTACCAGATATTCAGTGCTGGGTCATATCCGGGTGCTGGCATTGAATATCCAGTTTTAGGCTGACATCTAAAGCTTAGCGGTTAAGTGCAATATTCAGCCCTTGACTACGTAAACTGAACCACTTAAAATAGGACTGCTATTTATGTGGCCCAGAGCTTAAGCGGTTATCTTATGTGATCAAGGGTTTAATATTGGCAGTTAACTGCATAAATGCCAACTCCGCCCCCAGAACACCCACAATTTAGCCGAGTTCAGCAAATATTCAGCAGCACTATCTGGTTAAGTGCCGCTGAATATTATTGGTTAGCCACAAACAAGTGATTTAAGCGGGCAGGAGCCTGCAAACATAATGGCTACTGTAGTGGTGTACCTTTAGTTACAGTAGGTTTCTATCTGTTCCTGGAGGGCTCACAATAACATATAAAGGAATTAAGGTGGGAGTTGTACCTGGCTTCCATTTTTTAAAGTGCGCTGCACTAACCACTAGGCTATGCCTTATACTTGCTTGTTGCTCTATTAGAAATGGCTATAATGCCTGAAGCTGTCATACAACCTGGTATCCACTGTTACTTTAATTTCTTTTAGGGGTGGGAGGGGTCATGCCTTCATCCTTTCAGTGGTCACCTTCTCTATCACGGTACTGTTTTGTACCCTGGACATGATTGAAGCAGGTCTAAATAAAAACATTTTTTTTTGCCTTGGACATTAAATCGCTTATGCCCATCTAAGCACTGATATTCAGTGGCTCTTAACCAGAGAGTCCTATCTAATATCACCACAGACAGCCCAAGCACTGTTTGGTTAATACCGGGGCAGTCCATGGGTGGCGCTTGGGCAGAGCCTGAGACTTAACAGGTTATCGGCCATATTCAGACTGTCCTAACTGGCCTATGGAATTATTCTGGTAGACAAAGACATATCTATTCACTGTCAAAAAGATCATAGCCTCTGGAAGATGTCCTAATTTTGGGCCCGCCCTAGTCCCGCCCAAACCACGCCTCCAACACACACCCTTACTGTAAAAGGAGGGATGAAGAGCACATGTTGGAAGAGTTTCTTCATCCTGATTTAGATCATGTAAAGAGATTGATACAAAAATCTGGTAAAGGGATATGTATTTTTGACCCCTGTAATAATGCATAGCTTTATAAAGTTCTTCCAGAGGCTATGATCTTTTTGACAGTGAATAGATATGTCTTTGTCTACCAGAATAATTCCATAGGCCAGTCTGAATATGGCCAAAATACCTGTTAAGTCTCAGGCTCTGCCCAAGTGCCACCCATGGACTGCCCCGGTATTAACCGAACAGAGCTTGGGCTGTCTGTGGTGATATTAGGTAGGACTCTCTGGTTAAGAGCCACTGAATATCAGTGCTTAGATGGGCATAAGCGATTTAACTGGGCAGGAACCTCTCCTGCCCGGTTAAATCGCTTTGAATATCGGGTGGCTAATTTATAACATATCTAACTATAGCAACTACCTAGGCAAGGAACAAAATATATAAATCATTAAACACAAACTAGTTTCTGGTCCAAAAAGAATGGAACAAAGAAATGGAACCAGAGCAGTAATCAATCATCATCAAAAATTAACATGAACTAACAATTCAAAATCACATAAATTATCTAACATGCTCCAGTTTATAAATACTGTTCAGTAGGGTAAGACCCTATAGGTACTAATGCAGTACTAAAACCTAGATGGGGGAGCAGCCATCACACTTATTCACTTACATTTGATTAATCCTTTAAGCAAAAAAATTCCATCAAAGGCCCACTTAAACAAGAGTGATTTTGTTGACTTTTGGAAATCTAACGTGAACATCTGTCTTTTGATTATAACCATAGCAGCCAATAAAACACAACAGATGAGGATTTTTTTAATAATTGAACCCCCCCCCCCCCAAAGAAAAAAAAATAGCCTGCCTTTTGAAATTATGATGACTACTTCCATCTGCCCTTGTGTGAGGTACTTGCCAAATGATGTTATTGGAATATATTGATGTGTGGGCAAACCCCCTGCCTTTTTCAGAACTACTACTGGAGGAGCGGGACTGGTCAAAGAGTGGTTAGAGTCTCAATTTCATAATTTAAAACCAGCAACCATGCCGCCTCAGCATTTTCCTTCTTTTGCAGCGCAGAGCCAATTGCGTTTTTAACACTCTGGCACTGGGCTGTAGACTGAAGGGCTGCAAATGGTGGTTTTCAATTATAAAACTCAGATCAACATCTGGTGGGGGAAGGGAAGAGAGCTGCTTCTGCTGCCGGACATGCACTAGAGCAAAAAAGAAGACTGGAAGAGAAAAAGCAAAAGAGAAATGAGACTGGAAGGGAGAAACAAAGAGGGACCCTTTTACAAAGCGGCAGTAAGCCCAATGCAGGCTTACCACGCACTAATTTGGAGCTACTGCCGGCCAAATGCGGGTGCCGGCAGTATTTCCAGCCCCAGCATGTGCCATTTCCCACTCTGAGGAAAATAGGACTTGATTTTTTTTGCGCGGCAGTTACCCGGTGGTAATCGGGCAACATTGTGCATTACCCAGTTACCATCGGTTTAGCGCGGGGAGCCCTTACCGCCACTTCAGTGGGTGACGATAAGTGCTTCACCTCGCATGGCCACATGGTAAGAACAATCTTACTGCATGGCCTTGTATTTTTGCTGCCAATTAACCTGCTGCAGTAAAAAGGGCCTCAGCACACAACAAAAGCTGCCGCTACTGCAGGGCCCTTTTTACCGCAGCTTGGTAAAAGGGCCCCAGAGTTTCCAAAGAGAGACTGGGAAAGGGAATTGAATCTACTTAAAAGGTTGCCTACAGCTCTATTTTTTGACACAAAACACTGATAAAGATTTACTTTTACAACCCTTCAGAAATGCCAATTGCCTGAATAATAAAAATTTAAAAATGAAATGTATAAACATGTTGGATCAGAAGCCCTAAATATAGTGTTAAAATAACGTAGAAAATCAAATGTGTACAAGAAAGTAAAGGAGTATGGATTACTTAACAAAATGGTTTGTGCTGAAAAGAGCATTCTTGGTCAGGTGGACAGTCTGTGATTTCTTGAGTTTATTTGTTTTTGGAAGAAATAGTAGATAAGTTATTTGGTTTGTGATTGATTGATTCACTTTCATGGTTGATTAATAACAAATGAACCATTGTTACTTCTTGCACTTATTCCATGTTATTTCTTTGTGTTGATATACAGGCAGCTCTGTCTCCTTTTGAATGCAGAAAATATCTTCCATTCAATGGCAGACATCCTACTCCGAGAAGAGGATCTTAAATTTGCCTCTACCATGGTTCAGACTCTGAACACCATCCTGCTAACTTCTTCAGAGCTCTTCCAGTTGAGGAACCAGCTCAAGGATCTCAAGTCGCCAGTATGTTTAACATTTATATCAACCTGTATTATAGGTTTCTCCATCAGTAATGCATATCTTTTTCAGTACCTTTTTTTAGCTGAAAACTTCAGGTTCGATATTCAGTGGTACTTATCCTATAGGAGCAGTTTCTACCCAGATAAGTGCCACTCTTCGGAGCCAGTTGATAATTTATCATTATCCAACCCGGATTTTTAGTGCTGGTATCCAGTTATGGCTTGGCGCTGAAATATCCATGCATTAAAAAACCTGCAGCAGACAGCTTTTAATAGAGTGTCAACCGGCATGGGCTGAATATTACCTTTCATAATTTCAGCAACCAGTTGCAGAAATCATAGTGGAAGGGCATGTGTGTCTTTCAGCATGGTACATAAATAATGTAGAAGGATAAGAAGAAAGGAGGCATAGTATGTGTTACATATTGTCATCATATCTTCTGAATGGTATCCTAACATCATAAGTATTGAGTCTTAAGCTGACCTCTAAAGGAGCTTGTAAAATATTTTATACCCCATTATATATGTAAATGAATTCTGAATACCCTGGAGACTTGTGCAGATGGACCATAAAATCTTTTAAGTATCCTGTGCTGCATGGCAAAATGACCTTTATAGCCATTCTGAACTGTGAGTCACAGTAAGTTAATCCTTTGATACGCTAATGGATATGGTATTCCTCACATTTTGATTGGCACAAATTCAGCATTCACGACACTAATTTGTTTATAAATACAGTGCCTAAACAAGACTAAATGTTATAAAATGTGAAAACATGTGAATGTATTCTAAAATAAATAATGACAAACTGTAAGATCAGTTTGCATTTAATATGATTGCCCTTCATCACTGTCTGTGTTCACCAGCGACAGTCTCATATTTTCACATTCTGTAGCATAGCTAAATAAAGACTAGCTAGAAATATGTGAGATTTTTTACTACTAGACACTATCAGGCTCATTTTCGAAAGAGAAGGACGCCCATCTTTTGACACAAATCGGAAGATGAGTGTCCTTCTCACAGGGTCGTCCAAATCGGTATAATCGAAAGCCGATTTTGGACATCCCCAACTGCTTTCTGTCGCAGGGACGACCAAAGTTCATGGGGGCATGTCGGAGGCGTAGTGAAGGCGGAACTTGGGCAAGCCTAACACATGAACGTCCTCTACCCATAATGGAAAAAAAAAGGGCATCCATGACAAGCACTTGGACGACTTTACCTGGTCCTATTTTTCTTATGACCAAGGCACAAAAAGGTGCCTGAACTGACCAGATGACCACTGGAGAGAATCGAGGATGACCTCCCCTTACTCCCCCAGTGGTCACTAACCACCTCCCACCCTCAAAAAAAATCTTTAAAAATATTTTGTGCCAGCCTCGATGCCAGTCTCAAATGTCATACTCAGGTTCATCACAGCAGTTTGCAGGTCCCTGGAGCAGTTTTAGTGGGTGCAGTGCACTTCAGACAGGCGGACCCAGCCACATCCCCCCCCCTACCTGTTATACTTGTGGTGGTAAATGTGAGCCCTCCAAAACCCACCAGAAACCCACTAAACCCACATCTAGGTGCCCCTTTTCACCCATAAGGGCTATGGTAGTGGTGTACAGTTGTGGGGAGTGGGTTTTGGTGGGCTCAGCACACACGGTAAGGGAGCTATGTACCTGGGAGCAATTTCTGAAGTCCACTGCAGTGCCCAGTTGATGTCCTGGCATGTCAGGGGGACCAGTGCACTACGAATGTTGGCTCCTCCCACGACCAAAGGGCTTGCATTTGGTTGTTTCTGAGATGGGTGTCCTTGGTTTCCATTATCGCCGAAAATCAGAAACGACCATCTCTAAAGATGACCTAAATATCAAGATTTGGGCGTCCCCGACTGTATTATCGAAACGAAAGATGGACGTCCATCTTGTTTTGATAATACGGGTTTCCCCGCCTCTCCATTAGGACGTTTTGTGAGGACGTCCTCAGCAAAACTTGGGTGTCCCTTTCGATTATGCCCCTCCACATGTGCCTCAAGTGATATATTACTAAAATTCTGACATCATCACTGCTATATTATTATTATTTTATTATGTCCTGTTGAGCTACTCTGTGCCTAAAGCAGACAGCTGCATCTTGTTGGTCTTGTGTTTCATCAACTCCTTCTGACCAGCTGTATCCAGCTCAGCGAGGTCCTTTTCAGCTGTTTGATACCACTTGTGCCTTCATCTTCCTGGATCTCTTTTCCCTTCTGCTTCGCAGTTCATGGCTTGTGCCTTGATATGCCACTTGACATATAGGATTCTTCATAAGCTATGTGAACCAAAACGGTCTGGTCTCTCTTAGAGAGTTTTCATTACTGGCCATGATTCTGCACTGTGAAACGAGGGGGGGGGGGTGGTATTGCAGTACTATTATACATATACATCTTCATTCAAGTTATTAGGTTCTTATTGTCCCAGATCTTAGCCAGTCTGTTCACGACTGATGCCACTTCACCAGTTCTAATCTTCATTTCTTTCTCAGTGTTCTTCTATTATTCCTAAATAGGTGAATTATGGCACTTTTTTAATTTGATTGCTTTATCTTTTTGCTAGATATAGTTAGCTCATTCTGTCCACCAAAAATGTATTATTCCGTCTTGGTTTGCATTGCTTGAAGAGAACTCGCCAACAAGGCCACATCATCTGCAAATTCCAAGTCCTCAAACCACATTTTTTCAAGCTAACTGATTCCTGTGGTTTTGGCTCCTAATGCACTCTACATTAACCAGTCCATGACTAAACTAAATAACAATGGTGACAATACACAACCTTGCTTAACTCCAGTTAATATTTTAAACCAATTCATGTAACCATCTTTCATTCTGACACAGCATTCACTGTTCTCATACAGGTTTTTGATAACTCTTGTAACTAATACTGTATGAGATGATGATTCAGATTTGAAAAACTTTTCATGTCTTGACCACCAAGGAAGAAATACATTCACCATGTATGCAGTGGTGTGCTGGTAAATGTTTAACAACAGGCTCTCTCCTGGTCCACCTCTGCACCCCCCCCCCCCCCCCCCGCCAAATTGCAGAGCTGGGTATAGCCGGGGAGAGAGCCTGGGGGAGCCAATGCATTACTACAGGAAAAAAAAATTTTAATGATCCCAGGTTCCAATCTAATTCATGTTTAATGTGGGATAAAATGCCATAAATAAGTAAATAAATATAATGTTGAGCACCTGATTCTCAAACTGGACATATTCCAAACACTATAATGAAAATAAAATGATTTTTTTCTACCTTTGTTGTCTGGTGACTTTGTTTTTCTGATCATGCTGGCCCAGTATCAGATTGTGCTGTTATCTGTCCTCTTAACTCCGTTTCCAGGGCTTCCTTTCCATTTATTTCTTTACTTTCCACTTTTCTTCTTCATTTCTTGGCCTACATCCGTAAGTAAAAGCTGGGTCCTCCGCAGACTTGACTGTCCAGTGGATCCAGCTTCTGCCTATTTTCTTCATCCATGTGCAGTTTTTCTCCTCTCTTCCTTTTCCCTCATCTCATCTCCTTACTCACTGTTCCCTCCCCTCCATCCATGTCCAGCATTTCTTCTCTCTCCCTTCCCTCTCCTCCATCCACCCATGTCCAGCAACCCTCCTCTCCCCCTGCCTTCCCCTCCATCCACCCATGTCCAGCAACCCTCCTCTCCCCTGCCCTCCCCTCCCCTCCATCCACCCATGTCCTGCAACCCTCCTCTCCCCCTGCCTTCCCCTCCATCCACCCATGTCCAGCAACCCTCCTCTCCCCTGCCTTCCCCTCCATCCTCCCATGTCCAGCAACCCTCCTCTCCCCCTTGCCCTCCCCTCCATCTACCCATGTCCAGCAACCCTCCTCTCCTCTGCCCTCCCCTCCATCCACCCATGTCCAGCAACTCTCCTCTCCCCTGCCCTCCCCTCCATCCACCCATGTCCAGCAACTCTTCTCTCCCTTCCCCTCCATCCACCCATGTCTAGGAACCCTCCTCCCCTCCCCTCCATCCACCCATGTCCAGCGACTCTCTTCTCTCCCCTGCGCCCTCTATCCATCCATACCCAGCGATTGTCTTCTCTCCCCTGCCCCCTTCTATCCATCCATACCCAGCAATTCTCTTGTCTCCCCTGCCCCCCGTCCAGCCACCCATACCCAGCGATTCTCCTCTCTCCCCTGATTACCTCCATTGAAGCGGCCACGTCATTAAAAGCCCTGGCCGTCTCTAGCCTTCCCTTCAAGTTCGTTCCCTCAGAGTCCCGCCCTCGCAGAAAGAGGTAATGACATCAGAAGGTGGGACTCTGAGGGAACGAACTCACGAAGGGAAGGCTAGACGGGCAGGGCTTTCAATGACGTGGCCACTTTGACGGAGGTAAGAGGAGAATCACTGGGTGGCACAGGCAAATGAGGGCGGTGCAGGCAAACAAGGGCAGTGGTGGGAGGTGAGGTAAACGAGGTAAGCATGGCTTGTGGCACCCTCCTGCCATGCTTACCTTGTTTACTGGAGCCAGCTCGCCGTGCTGAACAACTAGCCAGCAACATCTTTAAAAAATTAACAACCGGCTCTTGCGAGCCAGTGCGAGCTGGCTCCAGCACACCACTGCAAGTATGGTATTCCTGTGCTGCTGTACTCACCCTTGCCCCACTGCAGCTTTCTTCCTCTCCATCCTCCCTTCCTTTTCATTCTCTTTGCTTCCTTCCCTTTCTTCACATACAGCCCTTGTGTGTTCTGTTCCCCCAACAGCTTCAGTTCCCCGATTCTTCTCACCTTCTTCCTCAGATCTCTAATTTTCAATCTTTCCCTTCCCTTTCTATAGTTCTTCCTTTCTCTCGCCCCTGCAACTCATTCATTTGTTTCCTCTGCTCTCACCCACTCCTGAAACCCTCATTCTTTTTCCCATCCACATTTATTCCCAGGCATCCCTCTCACCCTCTATTAAGCAATCATTCTCACTTTTGAACGTGCTTAGTTTTTGCTCCTACCAACGCTTACACAATGCTGTTTGAAAAATGTTTTGGCTTTTATTTGCTATTGCAGGGAACATTTGTTTGACCCCTGAGGCAGGAAACACAGCCCGTATCGAGTCTATTTCATAAATGATTCTCCATAGTAGATGTTCAGTGCCAACACCCACATTCTTAACTGGTCAAAGATAGGACCACTTTCTGTGAGGTTCTATTTGTCCAGTTACATATGCAGGCACTGCGCTGAGTATTGCTGATGTCTGCATATCTTCTGACTCTGCCCCTAGACCTCTCCAGCACTAACTGTGCTGCACACCAGATTTTTAGTAGTACTGTGCAGTCAAGTGCTACTGAAAATTCAGGTACAGCCCACCGAACATGACCCCAAAATCTCTTGTAATAACAGCCACATCTGTATTGATTGAATGAAGTGCTCATCGCAGAGATGATTGATATGGAAGGTTGACTAGCTGAGAAATACTAAATAGTGGAGCAGATTTCTTTAATTATGTTTACTTTTTCTTTAATTTTCTCTCCAAAGAATGAGTCTCCAGTAAAGGGGAGCATCTGCTCACTTGGAGCGGATATCGCATTTTTAGGAGTCTTACATCTTCCTCCAGTAGAGTTGTGCACGGGAACATAATCTGATCTCCCATCCTTACCTGTCCCCAGTCAATTGTATTCCATCCCCAGCCCATTCCCATCATATTACTATCATCCACAATCAATTCTTTTCTGTCCCTGCGCCATCCCCATCATATTGGTACTGTCCCCTCATCATCCCCACAGTTTTCTTTCCCATCTCCATTCCCAACCCGCATTTAAAAGGTCTTGTAAATTCAACAAAACATAAAATACATCCTATAACTTGTTAAAATTTAACATAAAACAATAAGCATAATTTTGCTAAATATACGAGTAAAGCATTATTAACATGGACTGCGAGAAAACAATCATTTGAAACTATGTAAAAATAAACCATCTACAGAGCTCTGTTCTGTTCTACATTCCTCCATTTTTCATTGTGCAGCTGAAAAGAATGTTCTGATGATGTGCTGGTGGCAGGAGTTCCAAGCAGGGAGCATGCAACACGTGTCAGTTTTGGCCACACATGAGGACCTCTGTTGCCAGTAGGTAATAAGAGACAAGCAGAATTCCTTGTCCAAGCTTGATATGTATGTACCCACTTCATTGATCACTGAAGTTGTTTCCTGTCTCTTGAATAAGTCTCCAAACAAATCTGCCTCTGATTTTTCTCATTTTGGACATTTTGTTGGCAGTTTGGAAATTGGGTGCACCTCAACTACAACTATCCGCTGTCAGTGTTTGCAGTCTGTTTATGGCAGCAGTTCCCAAACTGTGCGCTGCGGCACCCTGATGTGCTGCAGCGAACTCTCTGGGTGCCGCTGCAAATCCTGCAAATATAACTGTAGCACTGTTATATTTGTCAGCAGCGGCAGCAAAACAACAACAACAAAAAAAAAACAAGCGCAAGGCTGCAGCAACCTTCAAGCATGTGCTGTCAGTTCTGCTGCTGTGGGCCTGCGCTTGCGGGGTTTTTTTGTCACGGCCACTGGGGACACAGAGCAGATGGCCTTCGGGATTCGCTTTTGCTGCCAAGGAGATTGGATGAAAACAAGAGACGGGATGAAGTCAAAATGTTGAAGCCAATACGTCAAGTCTCTGTTTCCCTTTCCCATTAACAAAGCAAGCAAACCTATGAACTGCTGCATCCACATTGTCATTTTTTATTGTTGGTAGCATTTTTTATTTAATCTCACTTATATTTTCAAACATGCTGGCTTGTGCAGCATAAAGATGTACACAGAGGAAGTATAATAACAGAATAACTTTTGTGGCCGGGTCACCCTTCCTTCTTGTTCCTTTCGCAAGTGCTCACCCAAAAGCCAGTGTTCTTATGAAAAGTTTTTATTTTGTCTTTCCTTTCTCAATTCAACATAGTCTTCCTTTCTTACTCTTCCCTTTAATTCAAGCACAACCGAAAGCATTTACTTTGTGTCTTCCAATCAAACACTTTTCAGGCCCCAGAGCAGTTCATACAGCCTCTTTCATTTCCCTCCCCTTTCCCTTGCTGGGGATATTCTCAAATGGTCACAGTTCAACACAGCAAAAAAGAAAAACAGTTTTCCTTCACATCCCCCCTCAATTCTGATACTTGAACTGGGCAGCTTTCCTTTCTAGTTTCAGAGGCAAGTGTACTTGTCATATTTTAAACAGAGTCCTTCCCCACTGCCTCAGTTTTTCTCCTCCAGTCTTCCACCACCGTTTTAATGGAGCTGCCAGGAAACCTTTCACTGTATCTTTCTCCGTCTGGGCCAGAGCAGCAATTTCCATGCTCTCCTCCTCCAGTCCCTCAGTCACTTCCATTTTATCCTCATCACCAGCCTCCTCCTCCCCAAGCCTCCCCAGCTGTCCCTCGTTACCCTCATCAGAAATCATCTCCCAGTCCTCCACCCCATCTCCTAGTTTCTGCATAGCTCATCTGGGAAGGGAGGGTTCCTGGGATTGATAGTTCCTTCCTCGCTTCCCCACTTCAGTTGGCCTTTCAGCCGCCAGAGGGCGAGCTCTCCGTATACTAGGAACTTGGTATTGAAACTTTCTCTGTCGGTACTCCCCTGCTCTCTGCAACCCTCGCTCCCGTGGTTTCCTTGTTCCTCTATCACCTGCCCTCTCACACTTTTCATAGGTAGAGTAGTAATTTGTTATAAATCGTAATTAGTGTGTCATTTGGAGGGGCTGGTTATAGGGACACAGTAGCACTGTTACATTTGTGCAGAAAAAAAGATGAAGACCTGTGTGGCCGGAGGGCGTAGAGATTGGTGTGGCTGGGGAGCGGAGACCTGTGTGGCTGATGAGGGGCAGAGATCGGTGGGGGGGGGGGGGGGAAATGCCGCGAAAAATTGCTCGTACACGAAGGGTGACATGAGCCAAAAAAGTTTGGGAACCACTGGTTTATGGCATTGTTCCACCCTTCTTTTTAACATTTTTGTAAACAATATGTCTGAAAGCTGTTTGGTAAGGAAGTAACCTGTTCCGGGGCAGAGAAGAAGCATGGAACAACGGAGGACAGGCGCACGCGGCACCCCCCCCAGTGGCGTGCACCCGGGGCGGACCGCACCCACCGCCCCCCCCCCCCCTAGGAACGCCACTGTCTTTGTCATAAAGCATATGGGGCCAGACTTAAAGATCGCAATATGTATGCTTTGGAAGAAAGACACGAGAGGGGGGGAGATATGATCAAGATGTTTAAATACCACTATGGTATATATGCACAGGAAGTGAGTCTCTTTCAACTGAAGGGAAGCTCTGGAGTGAGGGGCATAGGATGAAGTTGAGAAGGGACGGACTCAGAAGTAACGTGAGGAAATAATTCTTCACAGAAAGGTTGGTGAATTTGTGGAACAGCCTCCCAGTGGAGGTGGTGGAGATGAAAAATGTATCTGAATTCAAGAAAGTTTGGGACCAGTACTTAACATCTCTAAGGGAGATGAAGGGATTATAGATGGCATGTATGGGCAGACTGAATAGGCCATATTGTTTTTATCTGCCTTAATTTTTCTCTGTTTCAACTGCTAGATCTAAATGACCCTTCAGCCTTGGATTAAGCAACGCTGCTACCAAGTTTGTTTCTGTAACTGTAAAATAGCAATCCAGGTGATCTACAAGATGATTCTTTAAGGATGGTATCACGTGACTGTCTGAGCTTGCAATTGTCAGATGTCATTTCAACTGATATTTTTGTTAAGACCGCCAGATGTAGTGAAGACTTAGTATCTGGCAACAGTTCTTTTATATCCCTGTCAAATGGTTCCAACACCATGATAACTTTTGTCAGCGAGGAGTCATCAATTATACAAAATTTGGTCAGGAACTGCTTGTTTGTACCTGGTTCAGTGGCAAAAGCACGCAGATCCTCCATATTTTCTGCCACAGATTTAATGTCTGTAGAACGCTGTTTCACTGAGTTGACACAGTGTTTTCTTCAGTGAACAGTTGTCTTTTGTTCGCTTATTGAGTGTAAAGTAAGGAAACTGGAGGGCAACAGAAAAACAAAATCAAAGGTGCAACAAAGCAGTGAAGAGGCTGCAGATGGAATAATGAAGTAGAGCCAATCATTTGAGGAAGCAAGACCCAACACAGCGCGTGTTTCAGCAACCGTCTGTGCCAGGGGTTGGATAAAATCACAACACAGTTTATCTTCTTCACTCAGTGATGGCAATTGAAGATACACATTTTTTACTTCGCGACAGAGGAGGCAGACCTTTTTTGCTACAGAATACCTAACTCTTTTGTATCTTCAGTTCCCATCACCGAGTGAAGAATCTTATGGGAAGATACACTGTGTTGTGATTTTATCCAGCCCCTGATGCAGGCAGTTGCCAAAACACAGGTCATGTCAAGTCCTTTAATAAACTTTGCTTCCTTCCATGATTGGCTCTGCTTCGTTGTTCCATCTGCGGCCTAATTCACTGCTTTGTTCCGCTTAGTGAGTGTTACCACCACAATGTTAGAAACTCACTTACCTCACTGAGGAGTTCATTTGGATCAACTTTAATTTTTGATGGCTGGAGTCCATGAGAAAGAGTACAAGATTGAGATTATGACCTGTGCAACCTATCCAGACCTCATCTTGAAGTGCTGCTTTCATATTATCTGCATTATCAGTCACATAGCTCTGTGGAAATTATACTCTGCCAAAATGCTCAAAACAAATCAATAAATATTCTCACCAGTTTATTTATGATTGGTCTCCCTCGTTGCCAGAATTGCTGAACACATGCACCTGTTTTCATCAAGCTGAGCTCCTCTTTTGACTTTTTTCTTTTTTAGCTGAGGTGTTGGTGTCAATCTGATCCCCATCCATTTTCAATCCATCTCCTTCCTCCCTTGCCCATTCACTTTTGATCCAACCCCTCCCGTCTTCATGGTAGTAATGACTTTTTCTTACAATTCTCCTGGATTTCTGCGGGTTACTTGCTGTCCCCATCCCTGCACACATCTTTAGCTTCAAGTTCTACTAGCACCACTATTAATATTCCTACTGCCAAGTAATTCGCTACATATTTCTCAGATAAGGTTACCATACTGCAAAACTCTTTAAAACCCATTTTTACACAGCAAATACCCAAGTATTCTAGCCCCTCCCTTCAGATTCTTTCTGTAGTGCTCTTTCTGCATTTAATCTTCCCTCCTTACCCATTGTCACTAAAGTTCTGAGTACAATGAAGATTACCACTGCACCTCATTATCCAATCCCATCCAGTTTACGTTAAGATTCTTCCTCCTGTGCAAACTGTTGCCTGATTGCTAATCTCCGCTTTAAATCAAAATTTCTGGAATCTGTTGTCTTTTCACAACTAACCAATTTCATTGAAAAATCTAACATTCTCCATCCCAACGAGACAGGTTTCTAACATCATCATATTACAGAAACTACCTTCATTGGCATATCCCCATTTATTCAGTATCACAAAGACCATGATAATTCAGTTCTTCTACCTCTTGATCTTTCAGTCACATTAGTAACCTATGGACTTCTGTAAGTCTAAGTGCTCTGAAAATGACCCCCATAGCTTTCTGTTGTTTACAAGAACATTTTTAAATAAACATGATGAAAACAACAACATGGGAGAACTTTGTTTCTCGTCTGTTCGACTGAATGGAAAAAACAATACAGGAACTGAGGAGACTACTGCATGTGGGAAGGGTTGCAAATGTTCAGAACTTTACACTAAAGTTCTGAGCTTTGGGAAGGTGGCTCTATCCCAGCACCATCTGATGACATCACTCACTTAAGTGCCTAACTATAAATATAATTTACAGATGTCAATCATACATCAATCACTGATAAATTATTTTCTTTTTTAATGAGGATCTTTGTTTACAAGAAGAGACTTGAAATGTTTACATTACTGCCTTTATCGATAAAGGTTGGTCAAACCTTAGCAGGGGGTACTTCACTGAATCCATGTGCTAAGGATTAAGACATTTTCCAAATAATAATAGTAAAGATCCAGAACTTATAGCAGTGGTTCTCAAGTCTGGTCCTGGAGATACCACAGCCAGTCAGGTTTTTGGGATATCCACAATGAATATTCATGAGAGATATTTGCATGCACTGCCTCCACTGCATGCAGATTTGTCTCATAAATATTCATTGTGGATATCCAGAAAACCTGGCTGGCTGGGGTGCCTCCAGGATCAGGTTTGGCAACCACTGACTTATTTTGTCCCAGGATGCAGTGTCCCCAGTTTGGTATTATTATTATTAGTAGTAGTAGTAGTAGTAGCATTTGTATCCCACATTTTCCCACCAATTTGCAGGCTCAATGTGGCTTACATTTGCCATAATGGCGGTTGCCATTTCCGGGTAACAGAATTACAAGTAGTGTAACGTTAAGGTGCATACATACATGATAACATACATGGTACATAGCATATATGGAGCCGATCATTGTATATATATATATATATATATATATATAACATAGTTAGTAAAGAAGAATACATGACATGTTCAATCAGAGAGATAAGAGCTGAACCAAGAGAGAGCACTGCCAGTACTACCCATGGATTCCAAACGATCCAAAAGAATACTGTGATCAATCGAACCAAACGCAGCACCAAGGTCGAGAGAAATGAGAAGAACTTCCTGACCTTTATCATGGCTACGGTGAATGAAATTAGAAAGTGCAAGAAGAGAGTGCTCAGAGTTGTAGGGGGCATGAAAGCTGGTTTGACAAGAACGAAGAATATTAGTCCTATCAAGAAACATAAAGAGCTGTTTTTCAACAAGTTTGTCAGTAATCTTAGATAAGAAAGGGAGTTGAGAAACAGGTCGGTAATTCAAGAGATCAGAGGAGTCTAAGGATGATTTTTAAGGAGAGAAACAACAGTTGCTTTCCAATTATAAGGAAATGTACCAGTAGAGAGGCTGGTCACATTCACAATATCGATGTATGACATCAAAAATAAGCTAATTTGTTTCCGTAAATGTGTAAGAATTGAGTCAGTAGGTGCAGTGGTAGATCTTGCAGAGGAAATTAATTGAACCACGTCAGAATGAGATGATAAGACATTTCACTGAACTAGTCCGGTTATGAACTGGAGAGGATTCCATTAAAGAAGAGAATTCGGGTAAAGAGGAGGAGGAGAAATAGAGTTCCTTATATCTTCAACTTTCTTGGTGAATGCCTTGGCAAGAGCATTCAAATTCAGTCCTGATGGCGCAGAAGTGTGTTGAGAAGAACCAGAAACTTGACGAAGGAGTTTATACAAACTAGAGTTATTGGTGTCATGCTGAAGCAGAGAGAAGTAATATTTGCATTTGGCTGAAAGAACCGCAATTCTGTATTGCAAGGCTTTATCCTTTAAAAAAAAAATCTTCTGTAAGTCAATACCTACGCCATTTACGTTTGTGATAACAAAGTTGCTGCTTCAAAAGACAGAGACCATTGTCATACCAAGGATGAGTTTTGCAGTAAGCATGCACAGAAGTTAATGGAACATCCCTATCAAGGGCTTCAGATAAGGTAGCATTCCATAATGAGCACTGATTATCGAAAGAAAGTGATGCAAAGTTGGGGGGAAAGGAATCACAGGATGTGAAGCAGCAGTCAGGGGTGAGGTTTCTCAATCTTCTGACCAACTTAGCAGATGAAGGAGTAATTGAACATGGGATAGAAGAGAATGGGTACCAAAATGATGAAAGGGAGTGATCAGACCAGGGAACAGAAAAATCAAAAAGAGAGAGCAATAGTTGGGGAAGATGTCATAATAAGATCCAAAATGTGTCTGTCAGAATGGGTCCAGAAAGAACATTTTGAGTGAGGGTAGTTTCGGACAGAAAGGAAATCAAAGGTGATATTGTCAGAGTGATCCTCAACATGAATGTTGAAGTCCCCCCTCCCCCCCAATATGACAAGATGAGATGGGTCAATGAGATAAGGAGAGAGGATGTCATTTAGGGCTTGCAGGCTGGAACAGGAAACAGACATGGCAAATAAATCAAAAGTAAAGTAACGGGTGATAAAGAGTATGTGCATGTATGTTTGAAACTTTGTTAGCCCCGATTGTTGTTGTAGTTGTCTATGCTTTTAGATTACAATACAAATTTCTAAAAAGTTAAAAAAAAAAAAACTGCCTTCCTTAAAAAGTACAGACACAAGAGGCATATAATACCCCTATATACTAATAACAAAACACTCCTTCCAACTCCCCTTCCAAAAAAAAAGTACTTATAGAAACAGTTTTTAATTATGGAGTCAGCTACAGTACAATGTGGTGCTGACTAAAATCATCTGCCCTTATCCTTTAATGAGAGAGGTCTCTAGAAAATATCCAAAAAGTACATTTGAAAGTTTGTTAAAAAGAAGAAATAGCACCAAAATGGATCCCGATGATAGCTTATTTCTGGAGAAATAGTTCTGATCTTTTGGGAAAGCACAGATATTTTGCACTTCTCTTTAAACAATCTTACAGTACAGTAGAGTTCATTCATAACACAAATTACTTCCAGCGACACAAATGCACTCTCTCTGCAGAGGAAAACAAATATATCAAGTGAAATTGAGGAATGCCCCGGGGGCTGCTTATTGAATTTGCTATAGGAGTTCTGCCAATTGAATTCGCTTTAGGAGTTCTGCCACAATTACCTCAAATTTCAGTTATTACTGAAGTATGTTTGCCCAAGATTATGGAAGGGACAATAGCACTTGCTTGTGAATGTCCTTGACTTTAAGTGTTATCTAAATTGTGAACTTAATGTAGGTTAAGAAAAATTAATGTTCTGCTAATAATCATCCTTACAGCAAACAACCCAGGGAGTATTTGATACAATACAGCTTCACGAATATTGCACATCTGATCTGTTTGACTTGAAATCCACAATGGGTTAATATCAAGTAATAACTTGGAAAACTTTCAGTGAGCTGTTCAGTTTTATCTGGAGGTAAATACAGGTTTTCAGATTGGCAGTGAAAAGTTGATGGAAGTTGTTGCAGTTCAGCTAAGTCTGGGGAATGTATGTGTGATGCTGGCATATCCAGGTCTTCAGGCTGTCAGAGAAAAAAGATCTGAATCCAAGGATGATACCAAGATCATCGTCATCCCAGCTAGACACAGATCAATTTTGTTTTTCAGACACAAACTTGCAAAATTGATGAAAGGAGTAGTAGTTCAACTTCTGCCTATTCTCTCAGAAAGTGATTTTGAAGAATGCTGCTGGTGTTCTCACCATGGCTATTAAGACATATAGACTTGGAAATTAAAACACAGCTTTTCAAAATCTGGCACTGTGGTTGATATGGCACATCTAATTTCTTATGTGACATCCAGGGTAGATCAATATTGATTTGATGCAGACAAGAGCACTAAATCCTGCTTCATATAAGTATGTATTTGCAAATGGCACTAACAATTTTAATATAACAAAAGAGAGGGAACGAAGTACAAACTAAAGTCCAAACAAAAAAAACAGCACCACAGGCCTTTAAAATTGGAACACAGTTCTTTAATGAATGAGCCTTGACGAAAAGACCCGACACGGGCCGTGTTTCGGTGACCAGCACCTGCGTCAGGGGTCACAGTGATGACGTGGAAAACTTGGGGAATAACTCGAATATATTCCTCTATAATATATTATTCCTTACCCCACAGAAAGTGAAAGTGCCTTGTTGCTTTGTAGCTTTTACTATATGAGATGTGGGGTAAGGAATAATATATTGTAGAGGAATATATTCGAGTTATTCCCCAAGTTTTCCACGTCATCACTGTGACCCCTGACACAGGTGCTAGTCACCGAAACACGGCCCGTGTCGGGTCTTTTCGTCAAGGCTCATTCATTAAAGAACTGTGTTCCATTTTTAAAGGCCCGTGGTGCTGTTTTTTTGTTTGGACTAACAATTTGAAGGCACACATTGAAATCTCAGAGTGGTCTTTCTTGATACTGCACCAGAATGCTGAAAGAGAAGTTTGGGAATATTTTACTTAATAAAACTGATTGCATTTAATTTCAGTGAGCTGTTCTATTTCAACTGCAGACAAATCCAGTCAGCCTTCAGGCTGGCATCAAAAAAAGTCAGAACTTTCTCACATCTAAATCATGATAAAAGGTGATTGTGAAGTGTATTTGTAGGCAGCTAAGCTATATAGTCATCACCTAGGCTGAACACTTCCTCAATATTATTGTCTTACAAAAACTGACAGTTGAGGAAAGAAACTATAGTTTGATTTAAACAAATGCATCTTCCAGAAAGCAATGTTTTCCATGAATGCTGTGATTTGATTACTGAGCTGAATGATGTTAGTGTTCTCTTCTTGCATAGCTGCGTTCGGTTCGTTGAATTTTCCAAATATGTCTGTGAAATAAGCAAGGAGACACATCTTCTGTTGATTACAGAGAAAGTCAGTGTATTATGTTTTTTGAAATACATTGCAAATTTGAGCATCTGATCTCTCAGTTCAAAAAAATCTTTGTAGCACCTTTCTTCTTAATAGCCAATGGACCTCAGTGTGAAAACAGCACATCATGATCAGATCCCATGTCTTCATACAGTTTTGCAGATGTGCTTTAATGCAGACCTCAACAACTTTTCACTGAATGTAGGAGCCAGCCCTAAAGATTTGGAGCCAGTGACTTAAACCTTTTATTTATTTATTTATTTATTTATTGCATTTGTACCCCACATTATCCCACCTTTTTTGCAGGCTCAATGTGGCTTACAGAGTGCTGTTATGATGCAGTCATTACATGATCTTAGATACAGTCGATAATAAGCTAAGGTAGGTAATTTAAATGCAGGTGCTAGGTAGGTGTTGTGGGAGGTGTTTTAGATGCATCTGAGTACTTTGGGAATAGTTATTGAGGATGTCCTTAGTAGGCTTTGTTGAAAAGATGTGTCTTCAGAGATTTGCGAAAGCTGGTTAGGTTGTCCATTTTTTTCAGGGTCATGGGTAGTGCGTTCCAGATCTGTGTGCTTTTGTACTAAAAGTAGTAGCGTATGACTGCTTGTATTTAATTCCTTTGCAGCTGGGGAAGTTCAGATTGAGGAATTTGCAGAAGTTCTGTAGAGCCTTTCCAAGGGAACTCATTGAAACATTAAAAAGAACTGCAGAGAGCACAGATACAGAATTACGTTATTTTACTCTATATGTTCAACTTGAGAGAAACTCAAAAAAGTGTAAGAAGATGCAAACTAAACCAACCCTATGGCAGGAGGAAATAGACCTCAAAAATCGCAAAGATTTTTTTTTACCACTTCATTCAATGTGGTTTAGAATAACTGCTTTTTCATTTCCCCTCTACCAAATGTTACATTTGGGGGGGGGGGGGGGGGAATGGAAATGAGGAGAGGAATCACCTCCACGATCAGCAGCAGCTCCTTTAGAAACTGATTTATACTAAGGTTCTTTTCCCATTTTGTGTCTAAAAGTTTAGTAAATCAGTCCTTTAAGGTGTACTACTCCAGATCACTGCCAGAAATCAGTAGTGTCCCCTGTGTGACATCTCCCTCCTGATAGGTGAAGCAAAGAATTGATGGCCTCTGTTTCACAAATCATCATGGCATGGGTCTGCACCTCTCTGTCTCTCTTTTATATTATTCTACCCCTCCCCCACACACACACAAACACCACCATCTTCACTCATTTGTTCACTTTGTCTCTCTCATACCCCTTCCCAGCCTTCACCCAATTTGTCTCGCTCTCTTACATCCCTCCCCAGCTTTCACCCAGTTTCTCTCTCTCTCTCTGCACATTATACCCATTCCCAGCTCCAGTTTCTCCCTCCCCTCATATGCCCTATCCCAACCTTCACCCAGTCTTCCTTTGTCTCTCATATGCTTCTCAAGCTTCACCCAGTCTCCCTCTCAGAATTTGTCACCTGTTTCCTTCACCTTGCTTCTCAAACTTCACCCAGTCTCTCTCTTGGACTTTGTCACCTATTTCCTTCAACTTGCTAGCTGGAAAAGCAGTAGTATGTTTGCTACTTTTTGCAGCAATTGCAAGTTTGGACTGTGTGGTGCAGGAAGTTCATACTGGTTCTCATAGTTTTCAGGGAGCTGAATTATTGCAAGGATGAAGAAAGCGTATTTCCTTCAGCAGCACAAAATAAATACATATATAAAAATTTTGTGGTAAGAAATCCTAGGTTCCAATTTTTAGACACCAAGGCAACCTGGTGCCTGGGATTTGTTGAGCATTGCTCTAAGGGGCAATTACATAGAAACAGAAAAATGAAGGCAGATAAAGACCATGTGGCCTATCCAGTCTGCCCTTCCATGCCATCTACTATCCTTTCCTTTAGAAATCCTATGTACTTGTCCCAAGCTTTTTTGAATTCAGATACAGTCTTTATCTCTATTGGTAGGCTGTTCCACGCATTCACCTTCATTTTCTGTGAAGAAGTATTTCCATAGGTTACTCCTGATTCTGTCTCCTTTCACCTTCATCCTATGTTCCCTTATGCTACAGCATCAATTCTATAATAGCACCAGAATTTAGGTGCCAAAATGCAGCACGTTGAACTTAAACTCTATAAACAACATGACAATATCAACGTAAAAGCATACCCCCTAAATGTAACTTTTTAATGCATAAATGCAGTTATTCTATAACCTGAATGTGTAAATGTTTGAAACGCGCTGTGAAGAGTACGAGGACGTGGGGCAGGGGATGGCTAGGGAAAGAGAGAGAAAGGCTCCTTTGTGGTGGCTGGAGTCCTCCCGCAGGGGTGGGCGCCGGAGATTCTGGTCGCCTAAGATCCAGCATGCTATGGAAAGCAGCTGGTCACCTTCCCCAGATGCAATGGGGAAAGCCAAAGGCTACAATTTCCAGCAGCCCCTGAGGGAGACACAAAGTAGAGCCAGAGACTGCAATTCCCAGCAGCCCCTGAGGGAGACATAAAGTAGAGCCAGGGACTACAATTCCCAGCGGGGGCCCCTGTGGGAGACACAGGGTAGAGCAGGTAAGAGTGGCTCACACTACCCAGCCCAGAGAACTAAGGGTTGAGAGGAGACTCTGAGCAAGTACAATCGGGAATGAAGAGCAGCTGGGAGGCATGGGTGTAGAAGAACCCATGGATTGGCAATCAGGAGACGGTAGAGAGAGAGAGGGAGGAGAGCCTGGAAGAGGAGCCCAAGGATATCTCTGCACTTGCTAAAGCTAAAGGTAGAGAATTCAGAGGGCAGTTGGCAGTCTGGTTCTCTGGCTTAATGCTGGGGGGGAAAGGGTGGCTGCAGCAGAGGAGGGATTAAGGAATGAATGTTTCAACCTGGGTCATATGGGTGGTTGTCAGGAGTTGGTGCTGACAGTGAAAGGATGGGACCCTTACATTCCCCTGACCTGTTAGTAGGAGGGGAGGGGAAGAGAATATTAGGATGTGTGCAGTGGGAAAAAGGTGAACTGTTGGAACTGATTGAACTTTTTGAACTGGGAGATTCCAGGTTTCCTCTGAACTTTGGGGAAAGGAGGGGAAGGAAAATGAGGGAGACTTCCAGACTGTGGCAAACCCGAGTTTGAGCCGAGAAGGGCCCAGGTGGTGGTGACTGTATCATGCCGTCCCGCGGCTGTGGAGTTTACTGCGCATGCCCAAGTGCACCCTCCTGTTCATTTCCCCTTAAATTTATGCGCTATGCAACTTGTACGCTCTTATAATAGAATACTGCTGAGTGTGTCCCTAGCACTTAAGTGCTTGATTGTTACATTCATGCATGTAAGTTCTATAATCTTAGTGTGCAAAAGATTCTTACAATTTAGGCTGTCCATGCCCTTATGGTCCTGCCTGTCACATCTGTGGCCATGACCACCCTCAGACTTACCTTATTTCTGGGGGTCAGCTTCAAAGCTGGCTTCTGCCTATCCTTTCTCGAGTAGTTTTCCTTCTGTGTGCTAGCTGCTTCCAGCATGGCTCTAATTACTCCACTCTAATGCACCTGGGGGTGCTGCCTGAGTTAGCTCTACCTCTGTTTCCAGCCTGGCTCTGTTTGCTCCTCTGTGCTGCACCTAGGTATTCTAAGTCTCTCTATGTTCTGTGTGCACTCTGCCTGCTCCTCTCATCCGCTGGTGGCCAGAGCCAGTGGCTGCCATAGTTTATCTTGCTGTTCCTACCCGTTCCAGACTTTAGTCCGGTCCAGTTCTTCCAGGCTGCTGGACTTGTCTCTCTTGTTTGTGCCTGGACAGCCTCTGTAGTTGCTTACTGATGGCTGTAGCTGCTCCTCAGGTGTTGAAGGGCTTTATTAATCACTTAGAGACTGCAGCCTTGGCCTTTGCATTGTCTAAGGTCCCTGGTATGTTAGAGTGCTCTGTGCACTGCTACCTTGTCCAGTTCAGTGTGAGTTTCTAGCTTGTTACTAGTAGCTTGGGCATAGCTTTTCTTGTTGGCTTGTGTACAGCTTTACTAGTTCTCCTGTGTGTTGTGTTGTGTGAGTTCCTAGCGTGTGACTAGTTAGCTTGGGCATAGCTTTGCTTGTTAGCTTGTGTACAACTTTACTAGTTCTCCTGTGTTTTGCTTAGTGTGAGTTTCTAGCTTGTGACTAGCTAGCTTGGGCATAGCTTTCTTGTTAGCTTGTGTACAGCTTTACTAGTTTTCTTGTGTTTAGCTTTCTGGTTTTCCCGTGTGTGTTTTCCTTTGCTTCTGGAGCTTCAGCCCTAGTCCTGTCCGCTGCCAGTACTCCTTGCTACTGGAGCTCTAGCCATATTCTTGCTAATTGACCTGACCATTGCCTGAATCTGACTACTCTCTCTGCCTGAACCCCGATACTTGCTGCCTGACCCGACTTCTGCCTGAACCCGGATATTCTCTGCCTGTGGCCAGACCTGACTATTGCCGGAACCCGGACATTCCATGCCTGTCTGCCTTGCTTTCGCCTAGGTGCCTGGGGGCATCTCTGTATCCTGATTCCTGTTGTTCCTGCTTGCTAGTTCCGGTTTTCCTGTAAGCCCTGCCGGCTGCCCGAACCTGAGGGCTCAACCCTCGGGGAACGGTGGCTAAGCGTTGGTGAAGCCTAGGTCCAGTGTGTTCCTGTCCAGCGGGTTCCAGTCCCGTGTGTACCAGTCCAGTGGGTTCCAGTCCAGTGTGCACCCGTCCGTTGCATTCCAGTCCTGTGTATTCCAGTGCAGAACTCCAGTCCGAGGTTCCAGTCCAGCCTTGCCTTGTCTCTGCTTTGAAGGTGACCTTGCCTGCCACTGCCGCTCCACGGTAGTGGTCCAAGGGCTCACAAACCCAGTGCTTCCAGGGAAGAAGCCTGACACTGCCACAGCTTCTCAGACTCTTTCTGCCTTCTACTGCTGTTCCAGTGGTTTACTTATAACCCTGCCATGGGCCTTGAGCACCTTCTCTGCCAGCAGCTGCATTCCTTTGGTTTTCTAACAGCCCTTCCACCATCTCTGGGGTTGACTCTGCCTGCCTTCAGCAGCACAGGTCAATCATCAGGCTTCTTCACATTACTGTGCTGCTCGACATATCTCACTTCTGCTCTTTCCTCTCCTCCTGCTAGCTCTGCTGATGATATTAAAAAGCTTCTGGAGGGAAGGAGCAAGGAAGAGTGATGAACCTGTCTGTATGAAGCTGTGTACTTGCTGCTTGGTTTTCTTCCCTCTAATTCTGGTGCTGTGGTGCAACTCACTGTAGACTTTCTTGCAGGTGCATGTGACTCCAAATGAGGATTTTGCTACCCTGTTTGGGGGTACCACCCACATTTGGGAACCATGGATATAGAATGTTTGAGGTCCTGGATCTGTGTGTGCGTGGAGGAGACGGGAATTGTGTAACTCTCTTGGCCTGTTTGCTATTCAGTTGTGTCCTGAAGTCCTGTGACTTTCTGGAACATTTTTTTTTTCCTTTGTTGAATAAGGATTTTAACCTAGTCAGGCGTCTGCATCCCTGCGTGCAGGAGGTAAAAACTTTTAGGCAGCCAGCTCTTACGAAGGGGAGGGCCAGAGAGGGGTGGAGTGGGAGGGGGTCCTGAAATGACAGAAGGGGAGAGGGGTGTTTGTGGCGCCATTATCATCGACGGAGCTCCTTAATTCTCACCTCCAACGTGCTTTCTTGCCTGGGACCGTGGCTCCCTCGGAGTTGGTCTGCTAGGATCACGTCATAATGTGGCCAGTGACGTCAGTCTGATCTACGGAGCCTTCCTGACCAACTCCGAGGGAGCCACGGTCCCAGGCAGGTCAGAACGTTGGAGGTAAGAATTATTATATAGGATGTGGAAATTTAGGCATATTGTATATGCCTAAATTTAGTTGTAGAATATGTCTAGAATATGTCTTGGTATATTTTTTCAGTGTCAATTTTTTAGGCATGATATATATAGAATCTAGTCCAAAATGTGTTTTTATGCCCATTTACAGGAGCACTCAGACTAAGTCATGAGATACAAACACAGTTTCCAAATTGCAAATCGCAATGCAGTTTACAATAAAACATATATAATAATAATACCACACAAATAAGTGTGTATGTGAGAGATAACCACACTATCCCAGGAGCACTTAAATTATTTGTCAGATGATGTGCAGAAGGAACTGTAAGTAATACTATGAGCTATCAAAAAACATGCAACTTCTGTAGATTAATGCGAGAATTTCTCCAGCTTGGAAATAGGTTCAGTAAGAGAATGTCCTCAGTACTGGCCTTCTGTCCTAACAATATGAGTGTTCATTGGTCTTGCCTAACAGATGTCAGTCATCCTCCTTGTTCAGCCAAGTATATTTTCTGTCCAGTATGCACATATTGAAGCAGGACTTGCTTACCACACTCTGTCTAGTTGAGATTGTTGCATGCACCCTTTCTGACTGCACATACAGTATTCCCTCAAGTTAATCACCCTTGTCATCTCTCTAAACTCCTGTTACTTGATCTTATCTCCTTTTAAGCCTTTTGCTCGCTATTAAGATGTTTTAGTAAGTATTATGTTGACATTGTAAGTAGTATACTATGCTGTAATATTTACTGTTTGAATATTTTTGTCATTGTTTATTGCTTATGTCCAAGTTATACTTGCTATATTCTGCCTTGGGTGAATTTCTTCAGAGGGTTGTAAACACACTTTAAATTATATGCTTTAAATTAAGGAAAATCACCTAAGGATATGTTGTACTGCCTATACATGCAAACTTTGCTTGTCATGCTCCCAGATAATCATGCAGTGCTGTCCATAATGACTGGATCTGTTTAAGAAAGAGACAACAGAGTTATAAAACACCACTCATTAGCCCTGTTTCCATTTTAGAACTGGCTTCTTCTTTTGGTCTGACACTTTTCTTCATGTTTGGTACAGTTTCTGCCCAATCTCTCATTCTCTCCTTCATGTACTCTTTTGTCGCTTTTCCTTTCACTTTTCCACATAGTCTTGTACAGCTCCATGCATTCTTCTGCTTTAATGATGAAAGGTGGCTCTTAGTTGGATACAAAGAAGAAAAGGAAAGCCCTAGCAATAATAAGTGTTCTTGTCTCTGATCCACACTCATTAAAGAATGCAAGCTTCTTTTTTTAAGTTAAAGTGTATGGAGACAGATCAGAATAGATTTTGATCTGTAAGCCTTTCTAACTAATGATTGCCCTCTGATCCTATTCATTAAGACCTGAAAAGAGTGAGAACACATTATTATAGCCCTTAAGGTGTTACCCAAATTGGTTTGGTTTATGAGAATTCTGTGGGCACTTTCAGTTCTAATTTCAAGTTTACTCTCTGTTCCCATGATGTATTTGTGTGGCTTAATTTCTGGGGGAGCAGCCAGAAATGCACTTCTTTTAAGGCTTCCAGAGTCAGAGCAGCAGGGGTGTCCTACTGCAGCCCCTTCCTTTAAGGCAGCCTGTAGGAAAAGTAAGGAGTTGGGTGAACTTGAAACAACCTAAGCTGGGTCTAACTTAAGTACATAAGTATTGCCATACTGGGACAGACCGAAGGTCCATCAAGCCTAGCATCCTGTTTCCAACAGTGACCAATCCAGGTTCACAGGTCCCTGGCAAGATCCCAAAACAGTGCAATAGATTTTATTTTAGAAATAAGCAGTAGATTTTCCCCAAGTCCATTTTAATAGTGGTCTATGGACTTTTCCTTCAGGAAGTCATCCAAACCTTTGTTAAACCCCACTAAGCTAACTGCTTTCACCACATTCTCTGTCAACAAATTCCAGAATTTAGTTACATGTTGAGTGAAGAAATATTTTCTCCAGTTCGTGTGCCACCTAGTCCTAATATTTTTGGAAAGCATAAACAAGTGATTCACATCTACCCGTTCCACTCCACTCATTATTTTATAGACTTTGATAGTCAACATCCAGGATAGTTGGGTTAAGGCAGTTTCAGTCTGAAATACAAGTCACAGAAGGCATTGCAGGCAAGGAGCCAGGTGGTGAGATGAGGAACCCGGACTGGACTCCTAGCTGCAATAGGGGAAGACATGGGTGTAAGCTGGCAGGATGTGTAGATTGGCTGCCACTAGGAGGAAAGAGAGATAGGAAACCCTGTGTGCAGGAGCTCATCATTAGTCTAATGCTCAACTCAGCTGGTATGGGTGTGGGGGAAGCTAATGGAAGGAGAATGATTGGTTGTGAGAGCAGAAGCTGAGGATTGATTAGGCAGGTGGGAAGGAGTCTCAGAAGAGAGAAGCAGAGAGGAGAGAAGCAGTTGCAGGCTGAAAACCCTTGGGTAAGAGAGGTCCCTAAAGTATTGAAGCAGGCTGAAATCCCTTGGGTGTGAGGAAGTCCCAAAAGTATTTGCAGGCTGAAAATCCTTGGGTAAGGGAGGTCCCTAAAGTATTGAATTTACCAGTGAAGCTGATGCAGGGTGAAATCCCTTGGGTATGAGGAGTCCCTAAAGTATTGAACTCTCCTGAAGGTAAAGAGAGTAGAAGGTAGAAACTGCTGCTTTGTGATTTAACTGTGATGATGAACTGCTTCTATTTGGAATTGAACTACTGCTTATTGTGCACTGGATAAACAGCCCCGACTGGAGCTGACTGTGAGCCTGTATTGAATCCTGGTATGTGCTGATAGCCTACTGCTTAAAGGGGACTATTTGCCACACACTTTCAGGTGGCTTGTATGTGCTTAAGATTGAAGGTGTGAAGGCTGCTGTTGGAACTGTGCATCAGGTCTACTAGAAACCTGAATGGAATAAAGTCCTTAAGATTGAAGTTGCTGGTGGACATTTATTTCTTGACTGTACCGGGAGCCCGTGGCTGGAGGAGATTGTTCTATCCTTGGCTGCACCTACAGGTACCTGGTTACAAGACCTCTATCATATTTCCCCTCAGCTGTCTTTTCGCCAAGCTGAAGAGCCCTAGCTGCTTTAGCCTTTCCTCATAGTTGTCACATCCTTTTATCATTTTCGTCGCCCTTGTCTGTACTTTTTGTAATTCCACTATATATTTTTTCAGATTCGGTGACCAGAATTGAACACAATATTCGAGGTGCAGTTGCACCATGGAGCGATGCACAGGCATTATAATGTCCTTATTCTTATTTTCCATTCTTTTTCTAATAATACCTAACATTCTATTTGCTTTCTTAGCCACCACCACACACTGAGCAGAGGGTTTCAACGATTCATCAACGATGACGCCTAGATCCAGTGGTGTGCTGGAGCAGGCTCTCACAGGCTCGCAAGAGCCGGTTGTTAAATTTTTAAGAATTTTGGGAGCCGGTTGTTAAAGTATGGCCCTCCATGGCTACTTTAACAACTGGCTCCCAAAATGTGAGCTTGGGCCCCCTGCTGAATTCTCTTTTACTTTGCTGGTGGGGATGCTGAGCCCTGCCAGCCAAGTAAATAGACTACTGCTGCTCCCAGCTCCTTGTTTCCAGCTCTGAGCAGCAGGCTAGGACTTCTCCAGCATGTGTGAGAATTTTCAGCATGCTGCTCAGAGCAAGACCTTGGGAGTGGTGGCAGTCCATTTATTGGTTGCCAGCAAAGGTATGCCTAGCGTGCCCGCACGAAGGGAGGGAGGAGAGAGAGGCAAGTTTTGCTCTCCCCCCACCCCCACCCGGCCACCCCTGGCCCTTCCAACTGCAGAGCTGGCTAAGTCTGGAGAAAGAGCCTGTTGTTAAAAATTTACCAGCACACCCCTGCCTAGATCCCTTTCCTGGTTGGTGACTCCTAATGTGGAACCTTACATTACATAACTATAATTTGGGTTCCTCTTTCCCACATGCATCACTTTGCACTTGCTCACATTTAAACGTCATCTGCCATTTAGATGCCCAACCAGCTTATAATCGAACGAGAATAACGCCCAAGTTCCGACCTAAATCGGGAGATGGGCGTTCTTCTCACAAAAACAAATAAAGCGGCATAATCGAAAGCCGAACTTTGGACGCTTTCAACTGCACTCCGTCGCGGATGCGGACAAAGTTGACGGGGGAGTGTCGGAGGCGTGGTGAAGGCGGAACTGGGGCGTGGTTATCACCCGAACAGAGATGGGCGCCCTTCGCCGATAATGGATGCGTTTGTAGCTAGAATTTAGGGCACTTTTCCTGGACCCTGTTTTTTGACGAATAAGGCCCCAAAAAGTGCCCTAAATGACCAGATGACCCCCAGAGGGAGTCGGGGATGACCTCCCCTGACTCCCCCAGTGGTCACTAACCCCCTCCCACCACAACAAATGATGTTTCACAACTTTTTACTTTCACCCTCAAATGTCATACCCTCCTCCCAAGCAGCAGTATGCAGGTCCCTGGAACAGTTGTTAGGGGGTGCAGTGGACGTCAGGCAGGTGGACCCAGGCCCATCCCCCCCCTACCTGTTACAATTGTGCTGCTTAATGCTACTAGTCGTCCAACCCCCCCAAACCCCCTGTACCCACATGTAGGTGCCCCCCTTCACCGCTTAGGGCTATAGTACTGGTGTAGACTTGTGGGCAGTGGGTTTTGAGGGGGATTTGGGGGGCTCAACACCCAAGGGAAGGGTGCTATGCACCTGGGAGCTCTTTTACCTTTTTTTTTGTTTTTGTAAAAGTGCCCCCTAGGGTGCCCGGTTGGTGTCCTGGCATGTGAGGGGGACCAGTGCACTATGAATCCTGGCCCCTCCCACGAACAAATGCCTTGCATTTATTCGTTTTTGAGCTGGGCGATTTCATTTTCCATTATCGGTGAAAAGCAAAAACGCCCAGCTCACACCTTGGCGAATAAAGCATGGGCGTCTATTTTTTTTAAAAAATACGGTTCACTCCGCCCCTTCACGGACCCGTTCTCGGAGATTAACGCCCATGGAGATAGGCGTTTCTGGTCGATTATGCCCCTCCAAGTCTCCCAGTCTCATAAGGCCCTCTTGTAATTTTTCTCAATACTCTTGCGATTTAATGACTTTGATTAAATTGTGTCGTCAGCAAATTTAATTACCTTACTAGTTACTCCCATCTCTAGATCATTTATAAATATGTTAAAAGCAGTGGTCCCAGCACAGACCCCTGGGGAACCCCACTATCTACCCTTCTCCTTTGAGAATACTGACCATTTAACCCTACTCTCTGTTTTCTATCTTTTAACCAGTTTTTAATCTACAGTTGAACACTACCTCCTATCCCATGACTCTCCAATTTCCTCTGGAGTCTTTCATAAGGTACTTTGTCAAATGCCTTTTGAAAAATCAGATACACAATATCAACCGGCTCACTTTTATCCACATTTTTGTTCACCCCTTCAAAGAAATGTAATAGATTGGGGAGGCAAGATTTCAATTCACTAAATCCATGTTGGCTTTGTCTCATTAATCCATGCTTTTGAATTTGCTCTGTAGTTTAGTTCTTTATAATAGTCTGTACCATAGGAGCCAACTTTTCAAAATTATTGGGGGTGCTAAGCCCAATGGAAATAACCCTTCCTTGGACACATACAAGGAATTTTCTCAATATTGGGGGTGCTCAAGCACCCACAGCACCCACAGAGTCGGCTCCTATGGTCTGTACTATTTTGCCCAGCACCAGCACTTATCATTGTTTAAAAAAACACTCACTGCCACCAGCTGAATATTGGTCCACTTATTTTTTTTTAATAAGTTTTCAACTTAATAACCAATGAATAACCCATTCACCAAAATATTAAATATAGATTGGATATAACAGATAATATGCAGTTTAAATAATTAGTATAGGATATATTTCTTTACAATTGAATAGCCAATGTTGTATGATGATTTGCTATTACCCAATAAGCTTGATGAGGTATAAACCAGGTATCAAACAGAATTTAGTTTTTATGTATGAATGGGCAACATACATCTATTTAAAAATATATACATTTTTCTTTTGCTAACTAGTTCCAACATTATACATTAGTGATATTTGCCTTTTCGTGTTCTGGTGATTTAGGAAGCAGTAATTCTTCCTTTCTTGTTTATCTGTTTATACCTCCTCATACTTATTGAGTAATAGCAACTCATTATACAGTGCTTATTCTCTTGTAAAGAAATTTGTTCTAGACTCACTTATTTGTGTCTGTCTCTGTTATACCCTGTATTATGATATGTAGATGTTTTGAACGGAGTTTACTGGTGATCTCCAGATATCTGAGTTGAACTGATGTCCAGTTGCTCTCCCCTGTTGATTTTATTTTAGGTTACCTGACATTTGATTTCTTTCATCTCTGCCTTTAGGCCCACTACTGTTGCTTGTGAGATATTAGCTCTGAGCAGCTTGAACTCCTAAAGTTGGATTATGTTAAATTAGGAAGCCATTTTAACCTCCTCACTGTTGAACAATGTGCCTGGCAGTATGGAGTCATCTTTACTGGTTTCTTCTCTGCATTATTTTGAAAGGCTATCATTATATGTGGGCTTACTTTCCATGGTTTTGTTAACTAAAATAATTAGCCCTGGAACTGGTGAGAATTGTTTCCTTGACTGTGATGAACTGTGGAGCAGGTTTTGTTATGTTGCTCTATTGCAGGTCTGCAGCTATGCTCTCATTATTTCTTGTTCTCTGGCCAATAAATCATAATCTCTTCTTGATCCCTTTTCTGAGCTTTCTCAAGTAGTAATAAGGTTGGACGTGTGTTAATTTTCAGTTTAGCTTATTACACAAAATGAAGGGTATGGTAGCCTGTTCACATTCTAAGTGGAAATAATTCCCCGCTCTCATTTTTCCAATACAACATAGGACTAACTGGCAGTGACTGACATCACTTAAGTTGACAAGTGATCAGCTTTTCTTTGTTTCTATTAACTCCTCATCAGTTTTAATATACTTTCACCCTGATTACTGTGCTTACTACAGTTCTGTGTTCACATTTCTTCCTTCTCCTTTTTCCCTCTGAAATTTGCTCAATTTCCCTTCTTTCAATACAGAGTTTTTTCTTTCCACCAAAAATTGCTGCCTCAGCTGCTCTATGTAATAATAGACATGATAAAGAATGATAAAAGAATGCTATATAATCCATGTTCCCTCTAAGCCAAAGAAGCAGATATGCAAGTCATGATATTGTTTGAGCAGTAATGGGATTGGGCTGGAGCATCCCTTGGCTCGGAGGGGGGGGAGGGGAACAAGTGATTTTTAAAATATTATACAAAAACATTGAGAAGTTAAATATTTTTATTGAAAAAATATAGTTGAATATAAAATATATGTATGGTACTCTTTGACATGATATGAGTGTTAGCCACATAGCAGTGAATATTATGGCACAAAACTGCCTCCTTAGCCCTTATCCAAAAACCAATTACCTCTTTCTTTACCAGTTTTGCTGCTTGTTTTTCTCCTATGCCCTCTTCTAAAATCTGAATTCCATATTCCATTGTTTTCCCTCTCCATCTTTTTCCCTTCCTCTTACATCTATCTTCCCCTCTCCAGCTTCATCTGCCTCTGCCTTTCACCCCATCACCAACCCTGTCACTCATCCCCTATTTTCTTATGTTTTATATTTTTATCTAGGCTCTCATTCCCCCTTTTTACTTCCCCATTTCTACCTTATCTGCTTCTAAGACCTGTCCCTTTCTATAGCTGTCTTCCTCTCTCTCCTTTCTCCATTCATTACCCATCTCTCCCACATCCCTAGCATTCATTCTCTACCTCTTCCCATATACCCCTTCCCCAGCATCTGCCCACCTTTCCCCTTGTTCTGTATTCATGTACTTTACCTTCCTGCCCCCATAATCCATTCTTCTGCTTCTCCATGTCCACCTTCTACTACACATGCCCGTGATTTGCCCCTTCCTCCATAATTTGTTCCTTATTTGTTAATTTGTACAGCGCTGCGTAACCCTAGTAGCGCTCTAGAAATGTTAAGTAGTAGTAGTAGTAGTATTAATTGTCCTGCTTTTCCTTCTCACTCCCCTGCATCTGCCTCCTCCTTCCACTCCCACCTGCCTGCATCTGCCTCCTCCTAGCCCCATCTTCAGACCTAAGATCAAGGCAGCACATTTCAATCGCTGTTCCCCTGCCGGCAGCAATTAAGGCAGGGTAGCAACCATCATTGGACTGCAGGGAGCAGGAGGAAGGGACAGATGCTGGAACCACAGGGGATGATAAAAGGGGAGAAATGCTGGACTTGCAGGCAAGAAGGAGAACTGAGTGTTGCTCTTTGCAACAGGAGGGACAGAAAGAGGTGCTGGAGGGAGAGGGATAGATGCTGGACCAGCTTGGTGGGGGTGGGAAGCAAGAGAAAGACTGACTGACTGACTGACTAGGGGAAAAAAGGGGAAAGACCCTGAAGACCTAGGAGGAAGACATATTTAACTGTGAGGGACAGGAGTGATATGAGAGAGGGAGACTACCTGGCCCCAGGGTGGGAGAGGGGGAAGAAGAGAGGAGAGAGACAGTGAGACAGAGAAGAGATGCTAGGTATAGAGGAAAAGGGATAATGACACAGAGGGACAACACTGGATGGGGAGGTAGGGGCACAGAGGGGTAATGCTGATCACAGGAGGAGATAGGGACTAAGAGGGAGAAATGCAGGACTAGGCAAGACAAAGACATAGAGGGGAAACTGCTGAATATAAGGACTGGATTGGGACACTTTGAGGGCAGATACTGAAACTGGAGGAATGATAGGGACAGGCCCACAGAGGGGAGATGGTGGACAGGACATATAAGGACACAGGAAGATAGTGGATATGGAGAAAGAAAAAATGTCAGATGAACAGGAGACATTTCAAAGAAAAGAAACTGAGAAAAGCATAAAACAGACACTGGGACCGAAGTGAACAGAAAAGCAAAATGCTCAGAAAACAAAGGTAGAAAAAAGTATTTTATTCAGAATTTATTAATTAGAATGTCAGCTTTTGTAAATGTGGATCTGTGATATTTTACATTTCAGATTCAATGTCTCTAGTATTGTGGTATGCTGATTGTGAGCTCTTTGAGCAGGGATTGTCTTTTACGTGTATGGTGTACAGCGCTGCATATGCCTTGTAGCTCTATAGAAGTGTTAAGTCTGACTTGTAGAGGTTTCCAGTTCAGTTTTTTGCCTTCATATCTTTTGTTGATCTCTGGTCCCTTGGGTCATATCTGTTGTGTCATGTGTTTTTCATATGTGACCAAGGTGCGGTATTCTGCTAGCATGTAGTATTTGCATAGAGATCTTTTTACAGTCCTATTTGTTTTATTCACTAGGTAGTGTATTGGTATTTTAGGGCCCGGTGTACAGTGCTGCCTTTTCACACATAAAGTTATAGCTCTTCCTGTCCTGGAAGTTAGTGCTGTTATAATTTGGTAGGGTTCTGAGTGTGTTTTTGCACAGATTTGTGTATAACGTTTTGCAATGGAGAGATTGTGTGTTGGCCTTACTGAGGTTACACCAAAACATCAGAAAGGGTTTTAGAGCCTAAATTATGAGACACAGCCTCTTGAGGGATCTTTAAATACAGTTGAATTGTTTCCATAGGTGTGTTGGCTGAGGGCAAGTGGGATGTGTAAGAGAGAAGAGAGGCAAACTGGCTGCAGGCCTCTATGGAGATGTAGGCATCATCTATGAACACTTTTTTCAATCCGCTTTAATTCAGTTGCTTAAGAGATCTATATATATTTATTGAAGTTTACACTGTTTAATTTTCTTGCCACTTTATTCTTTGGCATTTGATACATATTTATAGACTCAGACCCCATGCCCAGCCTTGCCCACTTTAGCCTCCTCAAACAGCTGAGCCACTAACCACCTATGGGTATACTCTTCCTGCATATTTACGAATACTGTCCTCACAGCAACAGTTTAAGGTGGCCCTCAAGACCCATCTTTTTCAGCAGGCTTTGAGGCTGTGGTCTAGGCCTTTGAGGATCCAAATAAGGCCTTTTTCTTTTTTGTTTAGCAGTTAGTGCCCATGTTGGGGAGTTAAGCTTGTGATAGATGCAGTATTTCCTCTCTTGTTTTCTATCCCTTTCCTATCAAAGATTGGTAGTTCTGTTTCTCGATTGCTGTTTCAGCTGCCTATTTGTATTTTTATTATTGTCAACCACATAGATGGTATGTTCTCAGACAGTATATCAAATAAAGATGAATTTAGAATGTGATTAAATTTATAACGGAATTAATGGCATCATCTCTGTCACACTTCCCTACCTGCAACCATCCAGCATTGCCCTGTCTTTCCCCTCCCCCCCCCCCCCCCCCCCCCGTATCCTGCTTTGCCCCATCTGTCTCCCTTTCCTCTCCTCCTCCCACTGGCTCATTCACATTATATGGTCTCCCGCTCCTGTGATGGACTCACTGCTTCTCTGTTTTCATGGTGGCTGCAGCAAGGCAAATATGAAGAGGCAAGAGCTAAAAAACCAAGGTAGATTTAAGGAGGCAGAAAAATGGAAGAAAGTTGAACGTGAAATATTCCCTTGTGTGTGCTGCGACCAGACCCAGAAACGGGAAGTTACAAGTTACATCAAGCTCTGATGTAACTTCCTGTTTCTGGGTCCAGCAGAGCCAGCAGCAGCACGCATAGAGAAATGTCTCCATGCCTGACTTCTGCTTGCTGCTGATGTCACAAGTGCCGAGAAGACTGAGAGAAACAGTGAGCCCATCACAGGAGCAGGTGAGCCAACAGGAGGAAAAGAGGAAAAGGAGATGGAGCAATTCAAAATATGGAAGGAGGTAGGGAGAGATGGAGCAATGTAGAAAATGGATGGAGAAGAGATGGGACAATTCAGGATATGGGGATGGGGAGAGAGAGCAGTGCAGACTAAGGTAGAAGAGACAGGGCAATGTAAAATATGGGGGGGGGGGGACAGAGTAATGCAGAATATGGGGGGTGGAGAGAGATGGAGCAATGCAGAATATGGGGGAGATAGAGTGATGGGATGAAGACAATACCAGATGGTTGGGGGGGAGAGAGAGAGCAATGTGGGATGATGGTTTTGTTTTGGTGGCACTGGTGGTGGGGATAGAGGGGGGAGACGTGGTATTGCTGGATGGTTGGAGGGCAGAACAGAGAGGTGGGGCAATGCTGGATGGTGGTGTGTGAGAGGGAAGAGATGGGGCAATACTGGATGGTGGGGGGGAAGAGACAGAGGGCTGATGGTGGATAGTGAGGGGGAAGAGAGAAAGAGATATGTCATTGGTGGACGATGAAGAGCGAAGAGCAATGCTGGATGGTTGGGGGAGAGAGAGAAAGGGGTGATGCTGGATGGTTGGGGAAGAGAGGGACAGAAGTTGGAAATGGGAGATGGTAGACATGAACAGAGGGGAGGAGAAATGGAGAGAGGGGGAATGCACATGGATGGTGGGGAATGAAAGAGAAGAGGGAAGGGAAGGCAGGAAAGGCAAGAGCTAAAAAATGAGGTAGATTTGAGAAGGAGGCAGAAAAATGGAAGAAAGTTGAACGTGAAAGATGGATATAGGGAGGGGAGAAGAGAAAAGAAATAGTGAATGGACAAAAGGCCCTGGAAACACAATTCAGAACACAGACAGAGAGAAGCAGAACCAGAGCCAGGGAACAAGATGATTAGCAAAATAAAATCACCAGACAACAAAAGTAAGAAAAATTATTTTATTTTCAATTTAGTAATTGAAATGTGTCAGTTTTGAGAATTTACATTTGCTGTCTATATTTTGCACTGTACAGGAGGAAATGTGAGGGGCACACGTTATACAACAATTAAACATTTGAAAAGTGATTAATTGTGCAATTAAAATTTTAATAGATGTGCAGCCCTAATAGTAATAGTATACAGTGGTGGAAATAAGTATTTGATCCCTTGCTGATTTTGTAAGTTTGCCCACTGACAAAGACATGAGCAGCCCATAATTGAAGGGTAGGTTATTGGTAACAGTGAGAGATAGCACATCACAAATTAAATCCGGAAAATCACATTGTGGAAAGTATATGAATTTATTTGCATTCTGCAGAGGGAAATAAGTATTTGATCCCCCACCAACCAGTAAGAGATCTGGCCCCTACAGACCAGGTAGATGCTCCAAATCAACTCGTTACCTGCATGACAGACAGCTGTCGGCAATGGTCACCTGTATGAAAGACACCTGTCCACAGACTCAGTGAATCAGTCAGACTCTAACCTCTACAAAATGGCCAAGAGCAAGGAGCTGTCTAAGGATGTCAGGGACAAGATCATACACCTGCACAAGGCTGGAATGGGCTACAAAACCATCAGTAAGACGCTGGGCGAGAAGGAGACAACTGTTGGTGCCATAGTAAGAAAATGGAAGAAGTACAAAATGACTGTCAATCGACAAAGATCTGGGGCTCCACGCAAAATCTCACCTCATGGGGTATCCTTGATCATGAGGAAGGTTAGAAATCAGCCTACAACTACAAGGGGGGAACTTGTCAATGATCTCAAGGCAGCTGGGACCACTGTCACCACGAAAACCATTGGTAACACATTACGACATAACGGATTGCAATCCTGCAGTGCCCGCAAGGTCCCCCTGCTCCGGAAGGCACATGTGACGGCCCGTCTGAAGTTTGCCAGTGAACACCTGGATGATGCCGAGAGTGATTGGGAGAAGGTGCTGTGGTCAGATGAGACAAAACTTGAGCTCTTTGGCATGAACTCAACTCGCCGTGTTTGGAGGAAGAGAAATGCTGCCTATGACCCAAAGAACACCGTCCCCACTGTCAAGCATGGAGGTGGAAATGTTATGTTTTGGGGGTGTTTCTCTGCTAAGGGCACAGGACTACTTCACCGCATCAATGGGAGAATGGATGGGGCCATGTACCGTACAATTCTGAGTGACAACCTCCTTCCCTCCGCCAGGGCCTTAAAAATGGGTCGTGGCTGGGTCTTCCAGCACGACAATGACCCAAAACATACAGCCAAGGCAACAAAGGAGTGGCTCAGGAAGAAGCACATTAGGGTCATGGAGTGGCCTAGCCAGTCACCAGACCTTAATCCCATTGAAAACTTATGGAGGGAGCTGAAGCTGCGAGTTGCCAAGCGACAGCCCAGAACTCTTAATGATTTAGAGATGATCTGCAAAGAGGAGTGGACCAATATTCCTCCTGACATGTGTGCAAACCTCATCATCAACTACAGAAGACGTCTGACCGCTGTGCTTGCCAACAAGGGTTTTGCCACCAAGTATTAGGTCTTGTTTGCCAGAGGGATTAAATACTTATTTCCCTCTGCAGAATGCAAATAAATTCATATACTTTCCACAATGTGATTTTCCGGATTTAATTTGTGATGTGCTATCTCTCACTGTTACCAATAACCTACCCTTCAATTATGGGCTGCTCATGTCTTTGTCAGTGGGCAAACTTACAAAATCAGCAAGGGATCAAATACTTATTTCCACCACTGTACGTTTGTGCACCCTTGGCTTCAGTGTCTCATACGTTTCTGACTCATAAAGAGAAAATAATGGCAGATAAAGGCCATATGTCCCATCCAGTCTGCCCATCCTTCTTCATGTCAGTCCACTGATACAGAAGCCTCCTATGCCATGGGACCTGATTATCATCCTCGCATTTCTCATTAGACCACCATTGCTACTTATGGAATCTTTGGTTCTCATGAATTTAACCTTGAAGGTACACTTCTTTTCTTTTGTATTGGTTACTTCGGCTAAAAGAATTGGTGAACTTCAACCCTTAGTTACATATGAATGTAATACTTGGTTTCATCATAATAAAGTTGGACTACATACTTGTCCTAAATTCCTGCCAAAGATTATCACCTTTTCTTATGAATGAAGAAATAGTGGTACCTACATTTTATCCTAAACTGCACAAGCATCCACATGAGAAGTCCCTCTACACTTTGGATTGTAAACAAGCTCTAGCTTGTTTTCTTAAAAGAATGGTCAGCTCAACAGTTTACTTTGCCAACAGAATGCCAAACCTGTATGGGTCGAAGGAAATAAACTAACTTATTAGCTACTATTATGTTATGAGCAGACTGATATCTCTCTATAGCCAAGCCTAATCAGATTAGAGCCACTGTGACTATCATAACTCTTTTGAATTCTTCTTCTCCAGATAGCATCTGAAAGCATCTACTTGGTCCTTGCTTCATACCTTCACTTCACACAGTCAGAAACAGTGCATTAAGTTGAGCAATATAGACCAGCCTAGCCTTGTGATCTATGCAGCTCTCACATTGTCATCTAACTTTGCCATTTTTCACCAGTGTTGAAGTTATCAATATAATTGGATTGGTCCTGAGCCTAGGAGTCGCCCACTTGTGTGCTTGATTACACCCTGCCTGTCAGCAGAGAAAGCAAAGTTGCTTCCCTGTAACAAACGTTTTGCAAAGACAACAGGATTATTCAAGCACATAGTCCCTCCCACCTCCCCAAGAATTTCATTACACTGAGGAAACTCTGGAGACTGCTGCGGGGTGGGAAGGGTTGTTCATGCTCAGAACTTTACCCTCTGGGATAGGTGGTCAGAAATGTATTAGTAATTGTAGGATAATGCACTCAAACATACCAAAGACCTAATTCAATAAAGCTTTAGGCCCAAATGCTGAACAGCACTGGAAAAATACTGACGGATCAGCTTGGCAAAGAAACTCCCTAATGTTCAACACTAATGAGATGCAAATTTAGGCGCACTCATAGTGTTGAGCATTAGGGACTTCTGCAGAAGGATTGTGCCTGGGCATGCACTCAAGGCTGTTTCGTTAAGCACAGCTGTTGAGCACATGCCTTGAATGCCAGAGGGGGAGGAGGAAGAAGTATGTCTTGGTAAGGAAGAGAAAGGGAGGGAGAAAAGCCAAAGGAGGAAAGGGGAAGACAGTGGTGAGGGGGGGGGGGGGAGTCAGTCATTTCCCCCTACCCCTGAAATAATCTCTATGGCCTTGCAAATATGAATGTAGCTTTACCTTGACACACCACTCCCCTGGCTGACTGTTCTCCCTGCTCAAAGTCCAGCATTCAAGTCACCCTCTAACTAAGACCCGGATCTTACCATTCCCATTCCTCTCCATGGCTGGCACAACCCTAACACCAGCTCCGAGCTGATGTAGGGTTGATGGCAGAAAGAGCGTCCTTGTTTGGCACACTGTCTGCTGAGCATTGGGGAGGATTAGGGGATGAGCCCATTTGCCATGCTCATTGCGCTGTGAGCCGGTGAGCTTATTAGTTCACGCGCTCGTCAGCTCTCAGCATTCAGCACTAGCAAATGCGGTCACTAGTCCTGTGCTAATGGCCTCTAGTGCCCACATTTGCTTCAGAGCATTGGGCCTTGTCCCTTATTCAGTGTCTGGGTGTAAAGGTGTTGATGAATCAGGCTCTTTATGATACTTTAATGCCTACAACAACTCCATAGATTTTGAAACTTTACATTCCATCAACTTTGCTTCCATGTATACTATGGATGCATAGAGCCAAACAAACTTGAGGGAATATAACAATCTAAAACAAATTAACGTTTAGACATGACTTTGTATTCCATTGTTTTAAATGTCACTTTTATATTCCCTCTGCACAGGAAAGCTGTAACCTCTTCTGCTGCCTCTACCGCTCCTGGTGCCACAATCCTGTCGCCACAGTGTCACTCTGCTTCCTCACTCAGAATTATAAGCATGCTTATGACCTCATCCAGAAATTGTATCCTGTGGATATTTGCTGTAATATTGCTGTTATGCCACTTAACACTGCTTTACTTCTTTACATACCGTATCACTGTAAAGCTCCAGTTATTGTGTTTTCAAAGTATTAGCAATGCTAATAGTTTGAGATATCACCTTAAACTGTTCTGGAGTTTTTAAGGAAATGAAGGATATGCTGGAAGGGGGTAACTCCCGTGTAGTATTAGTGACTGCAAGAGGACTAATTCTAGTGTTTTGCTGTGATTGATAACCTGCCTATGGTGTGTGAATATTCAGGCAGTAAAAGAACTGGGGCTGATGGCTGTTTCTGTTTCTCTTCTAACATTCACAGTCTCTAAAACAGGGGAAATATAACCAAAGGGATGTTTGTGCGGCTTAAGTTTTTAAAAATTAAGCTTATATAATCTACAAAACATGTACCTATTTTTGCCTTTTTTCTAAAGGCAACATAGACACCTGTGTTCCTTTGTAAAATCAAATCTCAGAGCCATCCCCAACAGCATACAAATTTTTTTCTGTTCTGAAGCAGGTTCCAAATATGTTTGTGTATTTTTTTCATGAATATATAAATTTTATAGAATATGCATATGCATCATAACTGCACCCACAGAAACACCTATGACTATATCACCTCCTGTGTTGCTGTATGCCTAATCTTTATGAGGCCGATATTCAAAGTGATTTTTCTCCTGCCCACTTAAATTGCTTCCCGCTGCTTAAGTGGGGGATATTCAGCAGCACTTAACCAGACACACAGACCACCCAAACAGAAAGTGGGCAGGTCAGGAGTGGTACTAGGAGGAGCCCAAGGATATACCACCTCCAGCCCTCTCCAATAAGAACCCCCCCCTAGAATGCCCCCCCATCCCATCCCCCCAGCCATCCAGGTAGCTTTTTTGGGGCCTTTTTTTTGCCATACTGATAGATTCCCTCTTCCCCCACACACAATTTTTTATTGATGAGCTCCGAGGGGAGACACCCCCCACCACCACTCCTCAGACAGCTGGTTTAGGTGTCGGACTATTTTTGGGCTACTTTGGGCCACAAATTGGGCTGGGGAATTTTCAGAGATCTGGCAACATGGCTGTATCCCTGGTGGTCATTGGGGGCAGGAGGGCAGCCACCTTACTCCTGCCCCTTGCAGCTCCATTCCAACATGGCTGCCACAACCTCTCGCAGCAGCTCACAGGACTACACGAAGTACCGTGAGAAGTCGTGGCAGCCATTCTGCATCGGGCATAGAGATGGGCCTAGGGGCCCTACCTGGATGATTGGTGGAGTTTCAGGGGAGCACTTCTTAATGGTGAGAGCTGAGGGGAGGGGCTCCAGGCAGTATTTTTGAGAAAATGATGCAGGTCCCTGGCCGAAATTTAGCCGGACTGCATAACTCTTATGTGGGCCTTGGCTGAATATCATCCGGGTCCGCATAAGTTCCGCCTCCCAGCCTGCCCAAAATTATCCCCCAATATTCATAGTCTGGCACTGAATATCAGGGAATAATTTAACCAGCGATGATCAGTGTTTAAAAAAATATGCTGACCTCTGCCAGGTTAATATTGGAGGTTATGTGTATATATCCTAGAACAATTTTATAATACCATTTTCTACTCCTGGGGGAATTCTGCACAGGTGCGCAGAGAAGAATTACCCACACCCGCAGAACATGCAGAATACTTCGAAGTGCTGGCATCGGATCGCTCCCACCCTCTCCCCCACAGAGGTTACACAGCAGGAAAAGGAGGAGGAAGTGAATTGGGCATCGGGTCACTTCCTCCTCCTCTGCCAGCTTAGGCCAGACTGCTTATGTGAACTGCATGGCTGTAGGGAGGTCCGCACAGTTCACATAAACATTTGGCTCTAAGCTGGCAAAGGAGGAGGAGGAGATGACCTGATGTGCAGCGGTTCATTTCCTCCTCCTTCTGCCACATGATCCCTGCAATGGAAGGGAGAGAGAGGCATTTAGATGGGGGGGGGGGGCACAGCAAAGTGAATGTGCCATGGGGGAGGGTGGGAGAAGATCACACAGCAAGATGAGTGTGCCATATGTGGGGTGCACAACAAGGCAAGTGTGCCATGGGATGGGTGTGAGGGATCACACAGCAAAGTAAGTGTGCCATGAAAAGTGTGGAAGGAGGTGCACAACAAAGTGAATGTGGCTAGGAAAGGTAGGGGCTCAGCAAGGTGAATATGCCATAGGAAGGGGGGCCCAGCAAGGTGAATTCCCATGGGGAGGGTGGGAAGGGGGGCACAGCAAGGTGAGTGTGCCATGGGACGGAGGGCACATCAAGTTGACTGTGCCATGGGGAAGGTGGGGGGGGCATAGCAAGGTGAATGTGCCATCAAGGCCATAGGAAGGGTGGGGGGTAGAGCAAAGTGAGAATGTGCCATGGGAAAAGTGGAGTGCAGAGCAATAGAGCAAGTTCAGTGTGTGCCATGCAGTGGCGTAGCCAAGGGTGGGCTGGGGTGGGCCCAGGCCCACCCAATTTAGGTTCAGACCCACCAAGTAGCAGCATACCTATAATGTGGCTGGCAGGGACCCCAAGCCCCACCAGCCCAAAACCCCCAACATCTTTTTGCTGCCGGTGAAAATCGGGTATTTAAAAGGTATATGGGGGAGAGGGGATGTTTGAAAGACCATATGGTATGCAGGCAAGAGAGGGAAAAACCAAATCACTTGTAGGACAAGGCGGAGTGCTGCCCACCCACCTTGGGTCCAGGCCCACCCAAACTTGGGTGTCTGGCTACGCCCCTGGTGCCATGGGGTTCAAAGGGGGTCAGAGAAAGCTGAATGTGTAGTATTGGGATGGGAGAGGTGGCAGTGAAAGCCGAGATTGTGCCGCAGGGCAGACGCAGAACAAATAGAGCTTACCACTGGTATGGATCATACTTGAGAGTGCCATGTTGGGTGAGGAAGAGATACAATGATAGCTGGGGAGGTGTGTGCCTAGGAGAAAGAAGAAGAGGTGGGGGGTGTGCCTGGGAGGAGGGAAAATAAGAGTTGGGAGTATTGCGTGTGGCAATAGACTTTAGGGGCAGACAGAATTAGGAGTAAAGAAGGCTGGAGCATGAGGAGGGAAAAGGTAGTAGAGAAGTTCAAGCTTTATGATGGGGAAATTCTCTGCAAAAATACTACAAATAATGCAGAAATCCCCCAGGAATAACTGAAAAGCTTATTTCTATAACCCTCTAACTCCAATGCAACTAGTATGGACTTAGCAGGTTTTGGAAATAAGCCATTCAGTTTTCCATGTGTAAAATAAGCTTTACACAACGGAAATGCTTTATAAATTTACTTCTGTATACCTGGAGACCAAGATTAAATATTCTTTGTTATGAATTTATCTTTAATCCTTTTTGGGATTCAGACATCATGATATATTCTATTGCTGATCCTGATAAAATAGATTTTTTATTGTTTTTCTAAACTGGATTACCTTTTTAGTTTTTTGTTTTTTTTTACTTTTGTTTTTAAGTCTAAGAAAGAAAGTTGCGCTGGAATTAAAGGAATTATGGTGTTCATATTCCTCTGAAGACTAACAAGTGGCTTTTCCTCTCCTCATGCAGTTGGAGCGTGGGAGAAAATCAAAATATCTTGCATGATGATACAGGATTTCCCAAATTAAATACACTAGAAAGACATCTGCACAAAATGTTAATGACAGACATGCATCATTTCTGCTTGTGCTTCATTTGCCTTATTGTAAGATGGGTATATAGAAAATGCTTCACAAGGCTGCTTGCCAGACTAACAAAACACAAGATGGGCTATGCGACTGCACATATTACCTGCTATTACAGTTAGGGACCATTTTTTTTTTTTTTACCATTTATTTTATTATTTTCAGATATAAACATATCAAAACAGAGAACAACTTTAATACAACCATATTGCTTAACACCTTTTCTGGGCTGTTCCCCATTTCTAATTCCACTCATTCAATTTCTCAGAACCCCTCTCACCCTTTCCCTTCCTCTCCCCCCCCCCCCCCCCCCCCCCCTCTCGACCTACTCATGCGTGCCTAACATTTACTGGCTCTTAGTGTCCCGGGAGGACAACCACTGTTCATAAAGCTTCCAAGTCTTTTGATGTTGTATTAAATGTCCATTCCGTAGCGCTGTGAGTTTGGACATAAGGCAAATGTATTCTAATTTCTGCAGGACTCTATGAAGGCCCGGCAGTGATGGTTGTTTCCAAGCCGCTGCTAATACCAGCTTGCCTGCCACAAACAGTTGTCCAGCAAACTGGTGTATTGGATTTGGAACTCCTTCGGGTTTAAAATGTAGCAAACAATAGTCCATCTTCATTGGGTAGGTTATCCCAGTGACCTCAGTCAGAAATTTCAGAAGCATTGTCCAGTATGTCTGAGCGTGTGTACAGGCCCACCAGATGTGGAACATGTCCCCTATTCCATCGCACTGTCGCCAGCATGTAGCTGAGCATCCTCTAAACATCTTTGCAATGCGATGCGGGGTATAGTACCAGCAATATAATATCTTGTGTCCATTCTCAATCATAGAACTAGAAATCGAGACCTTAAGCAAAGATTTAAATGCTAATTTCCATTGTTGAAAAGTATATGTTTCCTTCAAGGCTTCATTCCATATAGCTAAATAATGTTCTACGGGGTTGGAGTATAGAAGCAATGCTTCATAGAGTCTTGATATGCTCCCCTTACCTCCCCCTCTCATCATACACATTTCTATCTTAGTTTCTGATAAGTTAAGCTCATCTCTTGCCCTTCGCCTTATAAAGTCCTGTACTTGGTAGTATTGGAAAGCCTGTAAGGAGGATAAACCATGTTCCCTGCAGAGCTCTTCAAACGCTATTGTCGTATTCTCTTCCCACATTTGGCCCAACGTGCACAGACCCATATCTTCCCAGCCACAGTAGGCCGTGTCATGTCTTCCTGGTGTAAAGTGTGGAGCAAATCTAAGGTACATGTGCCGAAAAAACTTACGTCCTGGAAAAAACTGTTCTCGCACCCCACTCCAGGTGTGCAAGGGCCACTGCATCAGCGGCGGGCATCCCTTGATAAGTTCATCCAACTCCTGTTTAGCTAGCCATGGAATAGCCCTAAGCGGGAAGGGGCCCACCCAGCCCTGCTCCATCCTGACACTCAATTTTTCTGTGTCTGTGAACCAAGCCGCTATTGTTCTAAGATGTGCCGCCTGGTAATATAGGGTGATAGAGGGGACCCCCATCCCTCCCTGCTGCCTTGGTTGGTACATAACTTCTCTTTTAACTCGTGGTGGTCTTTTTTTCCAGATGAAGGAGAAGATGTCCCTCTGGAGGCCTCGTAGGAAGCTATCTGGGATGGAGATTGGTAATGCCATAAAGAGATACAGTATCCTTGGGAGTACTACCATTTTTACTGCACTTATCCTCCCAACCCAGGACAACTGTAGACCCCCCCATCTTTGCAAGTCTTGCAGCAAACGCTTCGCTATCTCGGGGAAATTAACCTGGTATAGCTCCTTGATGTCTCTGGGAATATTAACCCCTAGGTATCGAATGTATCGCGATGCCCATCGAAACGGAGTTGCCTGCTGCAGACGGGATTTTTGTTCAATGGGAATATTTATGTCAAGCACTTCAGATTTGTCCAGATTAATCTTAAACCCCGAGACTTTCCCGTATGCATTTAGCATCTCTAATACTTTCGGAAAGGAGGTCTCAGGATCTTTTAGCATCAGCAAGACGTCATCTGCAAAGAGAAGCGTCCGCGTTTCAATTCTTCCCAATCGTGGCCCCTTTACTTCTGGATGTGCCCTAAGCCTAACCGCCAGTGGCTCCATTACAATGGCAAAAAGCAGGGGGGACATTGCACATCCCTGCCTTGTTCCTCTATATAAATTGAAGGGCTCTGTCAGTCTGCCATTTACTCTAATGGAGGCCTGAGGGGTTTTATATATTAGACGAAGCCAGCGGAGGAAACGCCCAGTGAATCCCATTTTATCTAGCACTCCAAACAAGAAGGACCAGCTCACTCTGTCAAACGCCTTTTCGGCATCTAGTGACAGAATGCATAATGGAGACCGCGTGTCCTGTGCATGGTATACCAAATGTAGTGCTCTACGTATATTATCGAATGTCTGTCTCCCATGCACGAAACCTGCCTGATCCTCATGAACTAGAAAGGGTAAATGTTTTTGCAGTCGTGTTGCCAAAATCTTTGTGAAGATCTTATAGTCTATCCCTAACAGTGAGATAGGCCTATAAGATCCACAGAGCTGTGGGTCCTTCCCTGGCTTGTGGATGACCGTAATATTAGCCAAATTCCAGGTTGGGGGGAGCCCCGGACTATCCTCTAGGGAATTAAACACTTGCAATAGCAGCGGGGCCAACAGCTTCCCAAATGTTTTATAGAATTTGCCAGTGAAGCCATCGGGTCCTGGAGCCTTACCTGCCGGGAGCTCCTTAATAGCGTGAATAACCTCTTCCATTTCAATAGGGTGCGCTAACATCTGAGTGGCACTAGATGTCAGTCTTGGAAGCTCCAACCCCTCTAAGTAATCTGTTATCTCTATGTGATCTGTCTCCTCACCTCTGGTGTATAACTTCTCATAAAAGTCTTTGAATGCTAGTTCTATATAATCAGAGTCTGTGTGGGTGTCCCCTCCCTCATCCCTTAGGCTCGCAATTATGTTGCGGTTCGCTTGCTGTTTTAGCCTATAGGCCAGCAGACGGCTAGCCTTATTACCAAATTCATAGTGAGTCTGTTGAGCCTTCTGAAGACTCTCGGAGATATCCGCCAGCTCCAAATCACAGATTTGATCCCGCAGCCGGCTAGCTCTATCTAAGCTCGCCTGCTTATGTTCCGATCCACCACTATGAAGCCTGGCTTCTTCCTGTTCTAGTTGTTTCCGGAGAGTCGCCTCTTTTAACATCCGCTGTTTCCTAGTGTGTGCTTTCAGCGCTATGAGGTGACCCCGCATAACTGCCTTAAATCCCTCCCAGACTATTATCGGTGAAACTGTCCCATTATCATTGAATTGGATATATTCTTTAATATTGGTTTCAATGCTAACTAGATTAGCCGGATCCTGCAGAAGAGCATCATCCAGACGCCAGCTTTTCTGTCTCCCTCGCGTATTGGGTAATGTCAGCTGCATCAGAACCGGAGAGTGGTCTGACCAAGTTCTAGGTAAAATCTGCTGTGTCCCTGCCAATCCTGCTATCGCTGCTTCTCCTAGCCAGTAGTCAATCCTGGAGGATGACTTATGTACTGCAGAATAGTAAGTATAGCTGCGCTTTCTTGGGTGTACCCGCCGCCACAGGTCTATTAGGTGCCAGTGATTCACAAATTCGTACAATTTTGCTCTATCTCTTCGGCCATATTGTATGCTACTCGAGGAGTTGTCTAGATGAGCCTGCATGGTAAGGTTAAAATCCCCCCCCACCAATAGGGAGCCCTCTACATGTTTCTGGAGCAGTTGGTCCAACTCTGAAAAAAAACCCTCCTGCTGTGCATTCGGCCCATACACGTTTACTATAGTAAAGATCTGTCCTAACAGCGACATCACTACCAGGAGGTATCTTCCCCCCTTGTCTCTGGTCACTTTAAGTATGTTCCAAGGTTTATCACCTACAAATGCCATCATTACCCCTTTACTCTTTGTGTTGTCGCTATTGGACGCAAAATATATATGGGGATATTTCTTATGGTAGCACAAATATTCATGTCTGGACAGCAAGTGGGTCTCCTGCACCAGGACCACATCTGCTCGCAAACGGAGCATTTCCCTAAACAGGAGTTGTCGCTTTCTCGGGATATTCAACCCTCTGGCATTAATCAGTAGTAGGTTGATATCTGCCATAAGATGTCATAATAAATTGCTCTATTGCCTGCTAATCTCTGAGTCATTATGCTTCTTTGCCTATTTCCTAGTGGTTTCCTCTGATGAGCCCTCCCCTTACCATCCTGATAGGCCTCTTTCTTGTCCCTATCCCAGGGTTTCCCTCCCTCCCCCCTCCCCCCTCCCCTCTTTAGAAAGCTGCCCCTGTATATCACTAAGGGCATTCTAGAAGGAAGTGTAAGCTGTTCAGTCCGTGTTTCCGCGGAGGCTCCTACATCTTTGAGTAAAGCCTTATCTCTTTGCAATTTTTACCTTTCTATAAATTTAAGTGACAACAGAACAACATAACAGGTGTTTGCATAGTATTAACAAAACAAAATACATCACCCAATCACTTCCTAAGGTCCAACTTTTTCTTTTTTTGCAGCATTGCCACTGAGCGCACGTTCAATCAACTTCTGTCTTTTTGCCAATTCAACAATTGCTCCTTAACCGAGGCTTCCCAGTGAAGTGCTTCTCAATCAGGTCACTTTTGCTGCCGACTGTTGGCGTTTTAGGCGTCGCTGACCATTGCCTACTCGTTGCCATTTAGGCGGTATCACCCGGGTTGGGCCTCTCTTTGCTGCTGTCGTCGGGGTTGATGTCTCCATCTCGACTTCCTCTGGCAGCACTTCTTTCGCCTCTGCAAGTGTTCTTATGTGCTGCATTTTACCCTCTTTATAAAATACTAGCGCAAATGGATGTCTCCATCTATACCGGATCCCCAGTTCTTGAAGTCTTCTAGTGACTGGTTTGAGTTCCGCTCTGCGCTTCAATGTAGTGGCTGCCAGATCTTGATACACTTCAACTGTGTATGTATCCCACTTAAAATTTGGGGTCTGTCGTGCCGCTTTTGCCACCTGCTCCTTCATCTTAAAGTCTCTAAAGCACACTATTATGTCCTTAGGCAGATTGGCACGTGGGGAGCTGAATGCCCGGTGAGCTCTCTCAATGAGGATCGCGGTTGGTTCTATTGCTGTACCTCCAGCTGTTAGCAGATCACTCGTCAGTCTTTGTATAGTATCCTCACAGTCAATGTAGGCAGGGGACTCTGGCAGGCCACGAAACCGCAAATTACATCTGCGACTACGGTTCTCCAGATCCTCTAACTTGTCGAGGACCTGCTGGTGGGCCAGCTGGCTTTCCGTGGTTCGCTGATCTAAGGTCTCGAGTGCCTCTGATTGGGCATCAAGCCGATTTTCTGCCTCCTCCAATCGAGAACCTAGCTCTCTTATTTCACCTTTGAGATCTGCCCCCATAGTCACCAGCTCACCTCGCATTGCTTTCAGGTCTGCCCGAATCTCCTGAAGCCACTTCTGCCACTCCGGACCCATTTCTTCCTCGGGCTCCTCCTGATCTTTATTGGTGTGTGCTTCCCCTGCGGGTGTTAATTCTACCAGTTCCGCTACCGCGATCGCCCGTTCCGGGCGATTCGATGTTGCGGCCGCCATTTTGTTTTCGCCACGCGCCAACGGTGTAAATGCAAAGCGGGAGAAATGCAGTCTCTCCGTCTCCGTCTGCATCGGAAATTTAATCCCACTGTGTTGCGCTCTCCTCCGCTCGTGTTTTGCAGTTATTTCGCCGCTTGAAACAGGCTATTTAGCTTATAAATCTCCGCGGATTATACGGAGCTCAGCTAGCATGCAGCCATGCCGTTTCGTGACGTCACTTCCTCAGCCACAGTTAGGGACCATTTTAATAAAGGGTTGCCATGTGGCAACCTGGAGCTACCGCTGGCCCAACGCAGATGCCTGCCGTAGTTCCACCCCCAGCACGCTCCATTTCCGGCCCTAGCAGAAATATTGAAAAAATATTTCCACAGTGGGTTACCCGGCAGTAATCACTGCCTAGTTAGTGTGGGAGCCCTTACCGCCACCTCAGTACGTGGCGGTAAGTGCCACCCCTCGAAATGACAGCGTGGCAAGTGCGAGCTTTACCGCACAGCCATTTCATTTTTGGTTATTTTCGCCCACTGCAGTAAAAGGGGCCCTGGCGCGCAACAAAAATGGCTGCCACCCCTAGCCTAGGGCCCCTTTTACTGCTGCTTAGTAAAAGGGCACCTCAACCAGGGATCGACTAACACAGAAGAACAAAGATCCCCTGCAAAAAAGTCACCAGAAAACACACACAGCAAGGGGTGACACAAAGGATAATGCAGAATAAAAATGTCCAATATACTGAAACAGTTCACATCAGAGACTTTATTCACAATAAAATGGACTCGACACAAATCGAGTTTCGACCACCAAGGCCTGCTTCAGGAGTCTCTTAATCAGGGAACACAAGAGTGACAGAAGATCTGCAGTGTAAACACAGCAGAACAAAAACAGCAGACCAACAAATATAGAAAGCAGTTTCAGGACTTTAATTCAAATACATAAATACTTTTGCCTGACATGACCACATTTCACCAAGAAATAGTCATTCACATTAAAGTAAATAGAAAAATAATTATGAATAATAAACATATACATTTAAAAAACTACATAAACTAAATCATACCAGACTCATGCAAACAAGAACATGCAAAAAATATGAGAATAAAAGCATTAAAACAGCAGCATCCAATGTCAAAAAAGCTTTGTACAGTGACCAGGATGTGACAAGTGGGCAGAATTATTAATCATTGTGCATAAGAATGGAATAAGTTTGTGTGAATACTCAATTTTATCAGTGAGTGTACAGCTTATGCAAACAAAATTAATAACAGTACATAGAGAAGTAAAATAAAAAAAGCATGCTTCCCTCTAGAAGTAACAATCAGGCTCAATTCTAAAATAATTATCACATCAAGTCAATAAATATAACAGCAAGGTTTCAAAAACAATAAGAACTAAAAAACAAAAGTCATTAAAAAACTACTTTCAGCTCTACAGCAAGTCCTTCAGAGTTTCTCCAGCAAATCATCCTAACTCTGTTTTCTCAAGGTTTATATGACAAATGATCACCATACAAAACCTTTTTTGAAATTGGATATTGCTCTTTTTAATGCTTTTTTTTATTTTATTTTATTTATTAGTATATATCATTATTTCACTACAAATTATGAATATGCAATGGGCATTAACAACAGGAAATACAAAAGGAATAACACTTAAAGCCTATTCGTCCACAAATTAAGAAACATTTGGTTCCAGGAATCAAGAAATATAAATAACAAAAGGCAATAAAAAAGAAAAAAATAATCCCCACCAGTTGCTACCTCGGGGTTAATGATCCCAGCCTGCTATTTTATGGAGGGCATACAACATTCATATCTACTCTAGCATCAAGAAATTCTTTTAACTGTTTAGGGTCAACAAATTGAAACTGTCTGCCCTCAAGCATTAAATTACATATACAAGGAAATCGTAATACAAAATTTATTCCCAATGCCAACGCTCTAGGACGCAGTTCCAAAAAGGCCCTGCGTCTAGCTTGAGAGGTCAGGAAAAACACGAACCTTTGAGCCCATAAACAAGTTTTCTAAATGTCTTAAGGAAAGTCTTAATATAGCATTGCGGTCAGGCTCCAAGACAAAAGTAACAAGCATAGTAGACCTCTGAGTAATAATCTCCAGTGAACTCTCGAGGAATGAAGTTAAATTCATTCCATCCCCCACCACTGGGGGGTTTCCATCACCCCCCTGTGGGTTCCAGATGTAGTAGGCCCGTGTTATGGGGGGCAACGAATCCTTGTCCATTCCAAGAATGTCCACCATATATTTCTTGACCATTTCAACAGGTGAAATTAAAGGAGACTTAGGGAAATTTAGAAACCTAAGATTAAGTCTCCGAATCTGATTCTCCAGGTATTCTGTTCGTTTATGAAGAAAAATATTGTCCTTAACCAAAACAGTCTCTAAAGTTCCCATTTCTTGCAATTTGGTATTCAAATTTTCCAATTTCGAGGCCTGCTGCGCAGATACCTATGCTTGGAGTAGCGCAGCTTCAGAAATAATTCTTATATTATCAGTGTTCTCTTTTAATGTAGGTTGCATAGAGATTTGAATATTGTGTACCATGTCCCATAGTGACTCTAATGTCACAATTGCAGGTCTAACCACGCCAGAAATTCCAGGAAGGGGTTGAATTTGAGCACCAACTTGAGATAGTTTAGAAACAATATCTAAAGGAAGTACCTGTAAAGCTGATTGAAAAAGTGCTTCTTTAGGTTGGGGTTCATATTCTATCGCTGCAGACCTTCCCTCGAGCAGTTTGGATTGAACACCTTCATTCTCCGTCCCTGCTTGGGCTGCCAGCAATTCCCTTCCGGGTTGAGGCGGAGCAATGCGCTCCACAGGGCTCAAGGAAGCTCCGTTAGCGCTCTCAATCGACGCCGATGCGTCGAGAGCGGCAGAGGGGGTCGAAGTTCCCCGAGGTCCCGGTAGCTGCTTTGGAAACTGCAGAGTCGTCTGCCGTAACGCCGAAGATGCCTCAGGAGCCGAGGAATGCTCCTTAACTTTCCCCCTCCGTTTCCCCATCAAGTAGGTTACAGAAGCAGCGAAACCAGCAAAAAACAACGGAGTCACCTCAGCAGCAGACACAGGTGCGTCCGGTCAAAGCGCCATCTTGGAACCAGTACCCCTTTTTAATGCTTTCATTCTGATATTTTTTTTGCATGTTCTTAACTGCTTTGCATGGTTCTGATATGATTTGTTCCATGTAGTTTTTTTATTTGTACATTTATTATTCATAATTTTTTATCTGTTTATTTGTATGTGAATGACTATTACTGTGTGATTTTAATTTTTTTATTGTCTTGCTCATACAGTTTTGCTTCTGATACTGCATGACAAAACATGGCTACATTAGGCATAATTAGTCATCTGTTTCAATTAAAATCTTAGATACTGCTTTCTACATTTGTTGGTCTGTGCTGACACATTCATACACAGAAGAAAATCCTGGAGAAGGACCACGATGGACTGGAAAAAGTAAAAATGAGAATGAAGTGGATAGAGCACCGTTCACGGAAGAGAGTGTGTATGAACAACTTGGAAAGCTAAAGGTGGACAAAGCCGTGGGACCGGATGGGATCCACCCCAGGATATTGAGGGAACTCAGAGAGGTTCTGGCGGGTCCTCTTAAAGATTTGTTTAATATATCCTTGCAGACGGGAGAGGTTCCGAGGTATTGGAGAACGGCGGATGTGGTCCCTCTTCACAAAAGTGGTGATAGGGAAGAAGCTGGAAACTACAGGCTGGTAAGCCTCACTTCGGTTATTGGAAAAGTAATGGAAGCGATGCTGAAGGAAAGGATAGTGAATTTCCTGGAAGCCAATAAGTTGCACGATCCGAGACAACATGGTTTTACCAAAGGGAAATCGTGCCAAACGAATCTCATTGAGTTCTTTGATTGGGTGACAGGAGAATTGAATCAGGGATGAGCTATGGACGTAATCTACTTAGATTTCAGCAAAGCTTTTGACACGGTTCCCCACAGGAGGCTCTTAAATAAACTGGATGGACTGAAGATAGGACCCGAAGTGGTGAACTGGATTAGGAACTGGTTGACGGACAGACGCCAGAGGGTGGTGGTGAATGGAATTCGCTCGGAGGAGGGAAAGGTGAGTAGTGGAGTGCCTCAGGGATCGGTGCTGGGGCCGATTCTGTTCAATATATTTGTGAGTGACATTGCCGAAGGGTTAGAAGGTAAAGTTTGCCTATTTGCGGATGATACTAAGATCTGTAACAGAGTGGACACCCGGGAGGGAGTGGAAAACATGAAAAAGGATCTCAGGAAGCTAGAAGAATGGTCTAAGGTTTGGCAATTAAAATTCAATGCAAAGAAATGCAAAGTGATGCACTTAGGGAATAGAAATCCACGGGAGACGTATGTGTTAGGCGGGGAGAGTCTGATAGGTACAGACAGGGAGAGGGATCTTGGGGTGATAGTATCTGAAGATTTGAAGGTGACGAAACAGTGTGACAAGGCGGTGGCCATATCTAGAAGGTTGTTAGGCTGTATAGAGAGAGGTGTGACCAGCAGAAGAAAGGGGGTGTTGATGCCCCTGTATAAGTCGTTGGTGAGGCCCCACCTGGAGTATTGTGTTCAGTTTTGGAGGCCGTATCTCGCTAAGGATGTAAAAAGAATTGAAGCGGTGCAAAGAAAAGCTACGGGATTTGCGTTACAAGACGTATGAGGAGAGACTTGCTGACCTGAACATGTATACTCTGGAGGAAAGGAGAAACAGGGGTGATATGATACAGACGTTCAAATATTTGAAAGGTATTAATCCGCAAACAAACCTTTTCCGGAGATGCGAAGGCAGTAGAACGAGAGGACATGAAATGAAATTGAAGGGGGGCAGACTCAAGAAAAATGTCAGGAAGTATTTTTTCACGGAGAGAGTGGTGGATGCTTGGAATGCCCTCCCGAGAGAGGTGGTGGAGATGAAAACGGTAACAGAATTCAAACATGCGTGGGATAAACATAAAGGAATCCTGTTCAGAAGGAATAGATCCTGAGGAGCTTAGCCGAGATTGGGTGGCAGAGCCGGTGGGGGGAGGCGGGGATAGTGATGGGCAGACTTATACGGTCTGTGCCAGAGCCGGTGGTGGGAGGCGGGACTGGTGGTTGGGAGGAGGGGGTAGTGATGGGCAGACTTATACGGTCTGTGCCAGAGCCAACTGGTGGGAGGTGGGGCTGGTGGTTGGGAGGTGGGGATATTGCGGGGCAGACTTATACGGTCTGTGCCCTGAAAAGGACAGGTAGCACATAAGAGTTTATCTTGTTGGGCAGACTGGATGGACCATAAAGGTCTTTTTCTGCCGTCATCTACTATGTTACTAACCAAGTACATCATCTTTGTTTCACAAGGGCCAGTTCCCAAAAGAAAAGAGAGGCATTATCCTATCCCACATTCCAAAAAATAAGAAGATCACGCAGGATGTAGTATCCAACTACAGACCCATGGCCTCCATCCCCCTGTTTACCAAGGTGATGGAAAGCATAGCTACAACACAGCTCCTGGAATATATGATGCATTTTTCAATACTGCACAGTTCTCAATTGGGCTTCCAACCTAGCTACAACGTGGGAAGTGTTCTAACATCCTTGGTGGCAAAGTTGAGAAAGGAGATTAGCATGGGTAGGAAAGTCATAATCCTCCGGTCCAACATGTCCTTGGCATTCGACCTGGTGAACCATGAGATGCCGCTAAACCTACTAGACAACCTATGCATAGGAAGCAAGGTACTATCCTGGTTTAAGGGATTCCTGAGTAACAGATCCTACCACATGAAGATGTCAGGATGTCTGTCTATCTGAACGGATCCCGGAATGTGAAGTGCCTCAAGGTTCCCCATCTGTCCATTACTATTTATCATTCTGATGGCCCCCTTAGGCCAGAAACTGGAGGCAAGCGGGTTTAATACATACATCTATGCTGATGATGTCACTGTACTCATCCTCTTTGTGAACAACATCCTGGATGTACTAGACATCAAACGTGCGCTTGTTCTGATGGAGTCATGGGCCATGACCTTTAAGCTGAATCTCAACAGAGATAAAACGAAGTTCATGACAATAACCAGCCCAATCAAGCTAACAGTAAGCAACAGATTCTCTATTGATCAAACAGAATACTCTCTGGACACCAGCATCAAAGTGCTGCGTATAATACTTGACCAACACCTAACATTAGAACCACAAGTGTCAGCCTTAATGTCAAAAGTATTCAGGTCACTATGGCAACTGTGATGACTAAGGGCCTGTTTTTCAAAAAATACCTTTTGCATCTTGATCCAAAGTTTTGTCATGTCCCAGATAGGCTACTGCAATGCAGTATTTGCGGGATGCAGAGAGTACATCTTCAAAAATCTACAAACAATACAGAATACCTCTGTACATCTGATCTACAGCACATCCAGATACGATCATGCCACACCGTTGCTGCAATCCCTACACTGGCTACCAACTAGAGCAAGAGTGGTTTTCAAAATTTGTGCTTTCATACACAAGGTTGTCTATGGCAATGCACCCAGCTACATGATGTAATTAGTAGAACTACCACTACCAAATCTCAAGAAGAAGCAGAGAGACCACCTAGTAGTCCACTTCCCCAGCTATAAAGGGATAGTCTATAAATTGGCCCATACCACCATCTTTCCATACAATGCTTTGTGCAAAGACATACGACATGACACCAGCTATGAAAGTTTTCGTAATTGAAAATTTCTGTTGATCAATGTGAACTAGATCAGTGTTACAAAGTATACCTGGTAATCATGATCACATACCCCACCCTCTTCCACCCAGGACCCATTCACTCCCTATGGGCTTCATGCCTCAAACCAAGGAATAGTGTACTGTAAACCAGATCTCTCCCCCCCCCCCCCCCCCCCCCCCCCCATTCTTGTAACCACAACTCCTTTGCTCATTGTGTTGTTATGCATCCTTGACCTGTACTTGTTGTATATCTACTTATCTTTTGTAAGCCACAGAACTTGAGTTCCCAACTCTGATGACTGTGGGATACAATTCTAATAAATTGAAGTTGAAATTGCTTCAGTTAATCAGACATAAATGTCATTTTTATAATAAATGCTAAATTTTGAAAAATACTCAAATTTAACAAGTGAAAAATACAAATAAATCAAAACTGCCAGCTTCTCAGTCCTCTATTTCTTATGTAACTGTTTGCCACAGAAGTTAACAACACACTCCCAATTTTTCCTACCAACACAAGTTATCAAGCCCTGATCCTTCACTCTTGCAGCAGCACTTGAGGCCCCTCTGTCTCACCATCCCCTAAATCACAGGAATACAAGTTCACCCCAACTCGACCAATGTGTATCCATCCACAGGCTCTCTTGGGCCAGTACCACAACCACTCCAGCCCCTCTAAACAACAAATAAACGAGCTCCTTAATAATGAGCAGCTGCTACAAGAAGGGGGATGAAGGCATGATACTGACAAGCATGTAGTTCAGGCAAATGATGACCCTGTGCTCTTCTACCTACCCATTTAATTCAGCAGCCTCTCTCAAACTAAACTTTGATAGCAGTCGTCTCCTTTCTGTTTTACTAGGGCGGATGTCATGGCAATTTATCTTTGTTACTCTTTTCACGCTGTACACCTGCCTGTGCTGCCTTCTGAAGGCAACTTTCTGAGGTAGCACTGAGACAGGCTGGTGTCTTAGCTCTGCAAATGTATCTTCTTCCCAGGTTGGCCCCAGAGCTCAACTGACATCCCATCACAGTGAAACCCTGGTCTCTTGCTTGGTGGCACTACTAACTAGTTTACACAGTTAATCTTCTGCACACATTTTTCTTTTCATCTACCCCCACCACCTTCAAGGTACAACTTAGGGAGGGAGAATATGTGTGGTAGGGAATGAAATCCTCCTTTAGAGATAAATGAGGTGACTCTAGTACTAGTGATCAGCTGCTGTGCCAAAACTATTTTATTTCAAGTTCAATTTCAATTGTTTTGCATATCCACTGCAGGTTCCAGTGGGTGGGAAATCCTAAGAGCTGATCTCCATTGTGCATGTGTTCTGTTTTCTCTTTAATGGAACTACCTTAACCAAAACATATAGTGGAGACCTGGAGGTTACTGTGGATTTCCTCACAGAAGTTGATAAATTGGTGCAACTCATCGAGTGTCCAATCTTTACATGTAAGAAACTCATATACCTCTACCTCTTTAATTAGAATATCAGATAGTTGTTTGTATACATGTGAAATTGTCTTTGTATGTATACATTTTTATGGTATGGCTGAAGTTTTTATATGCTTATATAAGGTATGGCTACATATTTATTTTGTGTTCTGGATGTTTACATGTGCATAGTTCTATTTTATGAATTGCTTGCATGTCAAAGAAAGATGCATGGGGCTTAAAAACTGGTGAAATAAGGAATAATAGCAAATGATTTGTTATAATAACTGCTATGCCAACCTATATATTCATTCACAAAATTATTTTTCAAAAAAAGTAAAATAGCCTTGTGATTTATCAGTATTGTGTTCACAGTCATGTTAAAAGGCAGAACCCTCCAGTAAGTATAACAGAAAATAATATTGGGGTTCAAGCAGAGCATATTGCACCTAATGGGGGCAGTTTTCAAATAGCCCACCTATTTGTCAGTAGAAATGTAAATATTCTTTTTAAAATATACCTATTTTGAAAATTATTTCTTTATTGGGATTTATTGACCACCTTTATGAAGAGATTTACCCAAGGCAGTGTACAGTAGGTACAGTTTAACATCAATTTTGTTAACAGCATAACAATAGTAAAATGTACACGTATAACATAAGTGCAATGAAAGAGGAAAACAGCAAACTGAAACCTAATAGGACTACCTTGAAACAGGATAAAAAATATACACATTTAACAGCACTGAAATTCAAATAACAGAAATATAATATGATGTAAGCGTAATAGTGATGGATTATCGATAAGCACACAATTAGAACATTCAAATAACACTGCTGTGAAACTAATGCTTTTCTAATGCATTAGTATCACAACTGCTATCATTAATGCTGTGATACTAATGCTTATCATATAGCTGAGGGGCCAAAAAATGCAGATATATAGATGGGGACAAGATTCGCGGTACAAATTCAGTTGGGATAAATAAATGGGTGGCTAAACTAAAGGCAAGTTCTTTGTAAAGTTAATCAAGATATAAGGAAGTAGTCTAAGTTACAGTGTGTGTAACAAGCTAGTCCAGGTGCAGGACTTCCCAACAAGTCTGGCATGTTTAGGTTCCCAAGTCAATGCAGATGTAGTTAAATATCCTCTGAGACAGGAACTTTGTGACAACGTGTAAAAAAAAAAAATATCATGATTACCAGCTTTTTATAATTACCCAAACTGTTCACAAGTAGCAAGAGATGTTTCCCATTGTGCATCAAACATATAAACGGCAAGTGACCGTACTCACTTGCAAATGCGCAGTATAGACTTCCCTCTCTGTCCCGCCCTCGCGTCAAGACGTCATGACGTCAGAGGGCGGAACAGAGAGGGAAATGGAGTCGAATTGTCGGACGCCGCCACTGCCGCCTGGAAAGGAACATCGCGTGAAACAACCTCCACCCTCCCCCCCATCCCCGCCGCCACTGCTCCCACCCCCCTCCTTATCGGGCCCCCTGCACTGACCTGACAGCGCCTCTCACCTCCGTGTGGAAGCGCTGCAGGCAGCAGCAGAGCGATCTGCTGCTGCCTGTAGCGCTTTCACATGGAGGTGAGAGGCGCTGTCAGGTCAGTGCAGGGGGCACGGAGGGGGAGGGAGCGGCGGCAATGAGGGTAGCTGGACATGGGGGGTGGGCAGGGGGGAGAGGCCATGGTTGCTGGACTTGGGGTGAGAGCAGGGCACAGAGGAGGGTTGCTAGACATGGGGGGAGGGGGGGAGGCCAAGGGAAAGAGGAGGGTCGCTGGATATGGGGGGGAGGATCGGTAGACGAGGTGAGGCCAGGGGAGAGAGGAGGGCTGCAATACTCGCCCGTTTTTATGGGCTTAACGGCTAGTTTATTTATAAAACTGATTAAGGACAAGCATGATATAGATCCTTACTAAAATGGGGTAAAGGAGTCAAGACACTGGTCTACACTGCAGACATTATACCAACCTGATTCACAATCCAGAATAATAAAGCACATTGGTGTTACTGAATATGAGGACTATATGCTCTGAAAAATTGCAATCAAGAGTTAATACATTTTTCAAATTATTTTCTAATTTATAAACTTCATTTCATTGTAATATCATTTCCCTACTAACATTATAAGCTGACCAGTAGTTGTGTTTGAAAACAATCACTACAGTTTCCTTTCTTATAGAATCTAGCTTCTGCACACCACAAGTTTGATTAGTTTTTAGTTTATTAAGAACTTGATATAATGTCCTTCAATAAAAATCAGAGCAGTGCACAATACAAAAATAAACATTAAAATGCATGAAAGGAACACCATAAAAAGTAGTAAAGGGATGGCATAGAAAGAGAATAAGTACAGGTCGGTTCCAGGGCAAAGAGCATGGAGGCATCACTTAACGACCAGGGAGCGAAAAGCTTTGAAAAAAAGGTGGGTCTTTAAGAACAGCTTGGAAATGGGAATAAGATTGCTGACCATGAAGGTCAGCAGGGAGAGCATTCCAAAGAAAAGGGGCTGCGCAGAAGAAAGCTGAGGCGAGTAGATTCGAAGAACAGTGAACAGGAGGAAAACATAGCAAAAAGAGCAGAGCACAGGGGCCTAAATGAGAGATAAGAGCAGAAAGAGAAGGATTCTCAGTGTGTAGAACCTTGTGAACCAAAGTAAAAACCTTAAATTGTACACAAAAAGGGACAGGAAGCCAATGATGTGCCTTTTAAGAGCAGCTTTAGGAAGACCTGAGTAGACAATATTATAGTAATCCAAATGGGAAGAAACCAAGGAATAAAGTAAAGTGAATTCCTTCAAAAAGACGGTAAATAAATCCTAATTAATTAATTAAGTGGCACAAGAAGCATCCTCTAAATAGGCACGAAAGGACTGGATAATGTGAAGAGATTGAAAGCACAACAGTAGCAGAAATATGGGAATGAAAAAATAGTTGAGAATCCAGGATAACACTAAGTATCCAAGAGACTGTACCAGCTGAAGAGGAGTGTTATGAAGGGAAGGAACAAGGGAGGAAATGAAGCACTGACCGGCAATCCAAAGAGCAGCTGATTTTGAAGGGTTCATCACCAAACGTGTTGGCTAACCAGGAAGCAATCTTGTCTAAGCAAGATTGAAGAGCAGAGAGATCAATATTAGAAGGGCTTTGAGGGAAAACTAATAAAATATCATCAACATAGATATAAAATGCTGCATCTTCATCATACCCAGCAGAGCCTGGAAATTCTTTAGAATCACCTAAATAGTATCCAAGCCAGAATATATATAATAATTTAAATAATAAAATACTATGTTTTACCTCCAAGCCAAATAACCTCCGCACACATGGACCTCAGTTTTTTGACCTATGAATGAGAAGGGTGTCACAATTTGCAACCAGTAATATTGGCCTGTAAGATTAGAGCCTTTTACGGAATGCATGTGACTACTGAGGTCTTTTCCTCCTAAATAAATTGATATCAGTATGAAGTAGAATTGCTTTCATTTGTCAGACCTGTTGGTTATAAGGACACAGTTATTTGGTCTGATGTTTATAGTTTCAATCGAGTAAGTTGTTCTACACTCCTAGACCACCAGGGATTGTAAGATAGGAAGAACCTTGGGAGGCTGGAAGACTGGGTATCCAAATGGTAGATGGAATTTAGGGCCCTGTTTACTAAGGTGTGTTAGTGTTTTTAGTGCGCCCACTAAACATGTAGGAGCCTATAGGGATATTGTAGGCACATACATGGTTAACGTGCGTACGTGGTTAACGTGTGTTAAAAACGTTAACGTGCCTATAATGCTGCTTGGTAAACAGGGCCCTTAATGTGGACAAGGGCAAAGTGATGCCCATTGGGAAGAATAGCCCAAATTATAGCTACATATACCATATCAGGAGTTACCACTGAGGAAAAGCCATGGACAATATATTGAAATATTTCACTTGTGCGGTGGCAACCAAGAAAGCAAACAGAATGTTAGGAATTATTAAGAAAGGAATAGAGAATAAAACAAAGAATATAATTCCTCTGTAAACTGCATCTTGAATATTGTTTGCAGTTCTGGCAGCCACATCTCAAAAAAGATATGTTAGAACTGGAAAACGTACAGAGAAAGGCGATCAAAGTCATTAAGGGATTGTAACAACTTTCACATGAGAAAAGGCTAAAGAGGTTAGGGCTCTTCTACTTGGAGAAGAGACATCTGGAGGGGAAGTATGATGGTGGTTTATAAAATCCTGAATGGTGTGGGAACGGGTAGATGCAAAAAAACTGTGTACTCTTCCGAAAAATACAAAGACTAGGGGACACTCCAGGAAGTTACATAATAGCACATGTAAATCAGACTTCCTTCTCGTGCCCCTTTTTTCATTTTTAAATTATGTTGATGCTTCTTCTGTAGATTTGCGGTTGCAGTTGTTGGATGTGGAAAATAACCCATATCTAATCAAGGCATTGTATGGACTGCTGATGCTTCTACCCCAGAGCAGCGCCTTCCAGCTCCTGTCCCACAGGCTGCAGTGTGTTCCTAACCCTGATCTCATGCGCACCACGTGAGTACCGATATGAAACATTTGGTGAGACTCAGATTGGTTGCACTGTTGGTGATTTTTTTCTCAATAAAATTGGTGACCTATAAAATTATACCATAAAGAGAAGATAATTTTGTAAGGAGTTGCCTAGTTTTAGACAGCAAGAAGTTGCATAAATGACCTCTTATAGAATACTGACGAATGGAAAAGTATGCACCATACTTTAAAAGCATGTGCTTTACCTGTGGGTGTGGGTGGTGGTCTCAGAGGACAGCAGGCATAATTTTCTCACGTGGTGGATGATGTCATCCACAGAGCCCAGTACGGACACTACCAATGCACTGCCACTTTAAATCTTTGAGGCAATGCCCCCACCATGCATGCGTGGATGCCTTCCCACTCAATGCTCAAGCGCAGGACCAACAGAAACTGATTTGATAATTGTTAATGATTTGACTTGATGGGTTTACTTTTAGATTTTGTTGATTATTCTTTATTTTAATACTTGTATTAAAAACCTGTCTGTAAACCACAGTGAACCTGTGAGGGGATATAGCAGTATATAAGAGATACATTGACACTGACATATTGTGAGCCTGGTAGCTAGTGAGTCCCACATGTGAGAATATTATGCCTGCTTGTCCTCAGAGAAAACTAAGTTACTTACCTGTAGCAAGTGTTCTCCGTTGGACAGCAGGCTTCAAGCCCTATCTATCTGCTTAACACCTCAGTCATTACATAGTCACCCATTGACACCTGTTAACTGCTTAACACCTCAGTCACTATACAGTCACCTGTTACACCTCAGTCACCACCCATGGCCCCTGTCCATGTTCTCTTCCTTGCCCTGTCCCTTCCTAATCTTCTTTCCCCCCCACTCCACTACAAATTCATGCTATCCTCCCTCCACTCCTCCCTATTCCGTGCAAAACAGGACTATTACACCCAATTGACCAATTCTCTCAGCTCCAACCCTCGTCGTCTCTTCACCACCCTTAACTCCCTCCTAAAAGTGCCCCCCGCTCCTACTCCCCCTTCTCTCTCTCCTCAATCACTGGCCGACTATTTCCGCGACAAAGTGCATAAGATCAACCTTGAGTTCACGACCAAGCCACCACCACCTCCTCACCCTTTAACCCTCTCCCTCAACCAACCTACCCAGGTCTCTTTCTCCTCTTTTCCTGAGATCACCGAGGATGAAACTTCCCGCCTTCTTTCCTCCTCGAAATGCACCACCTGTTCCTCCGATCCCATCCCCACCAACCTACTCAACACCATCTCCCATACTGTCACCCCCGCCATCTGTCGCATCCTCAACCTCTCTCTCTCCACTGCAACTGTCCCTGACACCTTCAAGCACGCCGTTGTCACACCTCTCCTCAAAAAACCTTCACTTGACCCTACCTGCCCCTCCAACTACCGCCCCATCTCTCTTTTACCCTTCCTTTCCAAATTACTTGAGCGTGCCGTTCATAGCCGCTGCCTTGATTTTCTCTCCTCTCATGCCATCCTCGATCCACTTCAATCCGGTTTTTGCCCCCTGCACTCGACTGAAACGGCACTCTCTAAAGTTTGTAATGACCTGCTCCTGGCCAAATCCAGAGGTCACTACTCCATCCTCATCCTCCTCGATCTTTCCGCTGCGTTTGACACTGTCAATCATGATTTACTTCTTGCCACGCTGTCCTCTTTTGGGTTCCAAGGCCCTGTCCTCTCCTGGTTCTCCTCTTATCTCTCCCGCCGCACCTTCAGGGTACACTCCCATGGATCTTCCTCCACTCCCATCCCACTATCCGTTGGAGTTCCCCAGGGATCTGTCCTTGGACCCCTTCTCTTCTCAATCTACACCTCTTCCCTGGGCTCGCTGATCTCGTCTCATGGTTTTCAATATCATGTTTATGCTGATGACACCCAGCTATACCTCTCCACACCTGACATCACCGCGGAGACCCAGGCCAAGGTATCGGCCTGTTTATCCGACATTGCGGCATGGATGTCCAACCGCCACCTGAAGCTGAACATGTCCGAGCTCCTCGTCTTTCCTCCTAAACCCACCTCTCCTCTTCCTCCACTCTCTATCTCTGTTGATAACACCCTCATCCTCCCCGTCCCATCTGCCCGCAACCTCGGAGTCATCTTCGACTCCTCCCTCTCCTTCTCTGCGCATATCCAACAGACTGCCAAGACCTGTCGCTTCTTCCTCTTCGATATAACAAAAGAGAGGGAACGAAGTACAAACTAAAGTCCAAACAAAAAAAAAACAAACAAAAAAAACAGCACCACGGGCCTTTAAAAATGGAACACAGTTCTTTAATGAAGGAGCCTTGACAAAAGACCCGACACGGGCCGTGTTTCGGTGACTAGCACCTGCGTCAGGGGTCACAGTGATGACGTGGAAAACTTGGTGCCTTGGTGCTTTGTAGCTTTTACTATATGAGACGTGGGGTAAGGAATAATATATTGTAGAGGAATATATTCGAGTTATTCCCCAAGTTTTCCACGTCATCACTGTGATCCCTGACACAGGTGCTAGTCACCAAAACACGGCCCGTGTCGGGTCTTTTTGTCAAGGCTCCTTCATTAAAGAACTGTGTTCCATTTTTAAAGGCCCGTGGTGCTGTTTTTTTTGTTTGCTTCTTCCTCTTCAACATCAGCAAAATTCGCCCTTTCCTCTCTGAGCATACCACCAGAACTCTCGTCCACGCTCTCATTACCTCTCGCCTTGATTACTGCAACTTACTCCTCACCGGCCTCCCACTCGGCCACCTATCCCCCCTTCTATCCGTTCAGCATGCTGCTGCACGTCTTATATTCCGCCAAAACCGATATACTCATATCACCCCTTTCCTCAAATCACTTCATTGGCTTCCGATCAGATATCGCATACAATTCAAGCTCATCCTCCTTACCTACAAATGCACTCAGTCTGCGGCTCCTCACTACCTCTCTACCCTCATCTCCCCCTATGTTCCCGCCCGCAACCTCCGCTCACAGGACAAAGCCCTTCTCTCAGTACCCTTCTCCACTACTGCCAACTCCAGGCTCCGCTCATTCTGCCTTGCCTCACCCTATGCCTGGAACAATCTTCCCTCACCCATACGCCATGCCCCTTCCCTACCCATCTTCAAATCTCTGCTTAAAACTCACCTTTTCAATGCTGCCTTCGGCGCCTAACCGCTCTAGAAATATGAAATGGCCCAATCTATCCACCCTATCAGATTAACTGCTCACTCGTCCTCCAATCTATCCTCCCTATCAGATTATCTGTTCACTCGTCCTCTAGATTGTTCACTTGTCTTTAGATTGTTCTCTTGTCTTTTAGATTGTAAGCTCTTTGAGCAGGGACTGTCCTTCTATGTTTAAATTGTACAGCGCTGCGTAACCCTAGTAGCGCTTTAGAAATGCTAGTTAGTAGTAGTAGTAGTAGTATTCTCACATCCCTCACACCTCCCCTTGGAGTTGTCCTCTTACCTTTAGTACTCTACTGCTGTTCCCTCACTCAAGTGTCAGGCAGTAAGCTATCTGCACATGCACAGTGGGGGCACTGCCTCAAAAATTTAAAGTGACAGTGCACTTGGCAGTGTCTGTATTGGGCTCTGTAGATGATATCATCCACATGTGAGAATATATGCCTGCTGTCCTCAGAGAATACCTGCTACAGGTAAGTAACTTAGCTTTGGGAGCGTGCCTAAATTATAGGATACTATCATTTACATGTGTTCATGAATATATCAAGGTGTAGGCATTTATACCAGCTAGATATAGATATATGTATATATGCATATTCATGTATATATTTAGACACAGTATACTAACACACACACACATACAGATTTTTTTTGGGTGGGGGGAGTGTAAGATGGATTTTATATTTAAATTCATGGAGAGAGAGTGGTAGATACTTGGAATGCCCTCCCGCGGGAGGTGGTGGAGATGAAAACAGTAGCGGAATTCAAGCATGCGTGGGATAAACTTAAAGGAATCCTGTTCAGAAGGAATGGATCCTCAGAAGCTTAGCCGAGATTGGGAGGCGGGGCTGGTGTTTGGGAAGTGGGGCTAGTGCTAGGCAAGACTTCTACAGTCTGTGCCCTGAAAATGGCAGATACAAATCAAGGTAAGGTATACACAAGAAGTAGCACATATGAGTTTATCTTGTTGGGCAGACTAGATGGACCGTGCAGGTCTTTTTCTGCCGTAATCTACTATGTTACTATAGAACTGGTGTACATGGTCGAACCTAGATATGCTCTAACAACTACAGGAGAATACAAACTCTATAAAGAATATTCCAACCTGATAAGAGGAGTTTGATTAATATATGTAAAGTTAGTTTGGAGGTGTCCCTTTAAATTGATGGAAAAAATTTGAGGTTCCATTTGTGAGATATATATTTCATATATGGGTTGGACATTTTTTCCATCAATTTAAAGGGACACCTCCAAACTAACTTTACATATATTAATCAAACTCCTCTTATCAGGTTCGAACCTAGATATGTGCATTCTCTGCCACTTATGCTATCATTCTGTAAAGAAAAGTAGAAATATACTTTTCTTTATAGAATATCTGATCCATAGGTTTAGTTTAATTTAAATCTTAATTCACCTTTCCCAACTAAAAATCATAGCAAATCAAAAAATAACCAATATATATATGAACAGCAAAGCAAACTAGAATCTGCAAAATAACATATATTTGGACAACAAATGGAGTAAGATCTATTAAAACAGATATATCATAAATGGTAATTCTCACTCAGACAGAATCACTGGGATTTTAGGCCTTTTCTGAATGCAAAGCTAAGCTATATTCAAAGTTTGTTATAAAATAAAAATTAGTACTTTTATATTAATAGATTTTACTGATGCCCCTTTTATGGCAAGAAAGTGATTACATCCAAGTTTTCTGGATCAGCAGGAGAGGTGCTGTTTTCTACATTGCTAAATGAACCTGTGTCATGTTATCTGATTGAGGCTCCTCAGTTATAGGCAGTTATAGATTTATATCTTTTTGGATAGCATTGTCTCACTCAGCGTTTTGGAATATAAACTGCAAAGCTTTGTTTAATTTCTACCTCTTCCCACTAGAATTCAGGCTATATAGTAAATTGGAAAGATCTAGTCATAGTGGTGTCTAATAACACTGTCTGCTTTCCTTTTAGTATGTGTAGAAGCCAGCTGATTTCTCTAAGAAATGGTAGGGTGCCAGAATATCAAGCAGGCTGCCAATTCCTGGCTGACGCTTTCTTCTTCGTTGTATACTAGGGTACCAGCCAGGCTGCTAGCTCCTGAACACTGGGAATTTTTTTTGTACATTGCTAGAATGTCAGGCCAACTAGAGATTATAAACCCCTTCCTCTTGGTGTGTTTGTCAAATGACTGGATAATATTTGTATATCTTCAGAATCTTGTTTGGGTAGCGGAATTATTTTTTTATTCTTCTCACTGAGGTCTTATTTTCCTCTAGTACTCTTCATGAAGCCTTGTTTTGCTTCCTCTACCTTTCTTTCCAAGTGACTGTCTTTTGGTGATGGTTCTTGATAACACATTATAGACTAGAAGCAAGATAGCTAGAGACCCTCTACCACTTATCAGATACTGCTACTACTACTACTAATAATAATCATTTCTATAGCGCTACTAGACATATGCAGCGCTGTACACATTATATGCAAGGGCTTTCTCTGTCCCTAGAGGGCTCACAATCTAAGTTTTTGTATGTGTGTTCCACCTTCCCAAAGAAGGTTTAAGGTATATCATCCCTTACACTTTAAATGTGCCCTTGGTGCTGCTGTTAACCAAATCCACTAATTCTGATATCAAGCCAACCAGACTACAGTCTGTTCTTTCTGTGCTCCTCCCCTCCCCCCCCCCCCCCCCCCCCCCAGTAAAAGCAAGAATACTTCACTCTGCACATTTTGACTGACAACTCATAGAATATTAGTATTTAAATCCACCAGCAATCAATCACAAGGATATTTTTATTTATTTTTATTATATTTGTACCTCACGCTTTCCCACTCATAGCAGGTTCAATGCGGCTTACATATTATATACAGGTACTTATTTTTACCTGGGGCAATGGAGGGTTAAGTGACTTGCCCAGAGTCAGAAGGAGCTGCCTGTGCCTGTAGTGGGAATTGAACCCAGTGCCCCAGGACCAAAGTCCACCCCTCTAACCATTAGGACACTCCTCCATTTAACTATTTACCATTGACATTGGTAGCAAACACCATGATTTGCTACAGTTTGCTGCCGATGTTTACAGGTTGTCGCACATTTCATGATAGTTTTGAGTCATGGCCCTGTGTTTCCAATGTTTTTTTCACTACTAGAGTACAGCACACATACCCACACTGATACATAGGGCTTCTGTTAGACTTGCTGGAGCCCAGAGAAGAAATTTGAAAGGGGACCCGAAAGCCTGCCAGCAGGCTTTGCCTTCTTAAGCTTTGGGCAGACTTTGGAACCCCTTGTGGCATGGGGTCCAGGGCATTTGCCTTGTTTGCACCTCCCTAACACTGGTCCTGTGTAATTATATAATTATGAACTTAGATAATAGGGCAGGAAAGCCCCTGTTTTTTTGCATATTTTCTAAAGACACTTGGGTATCTATGTGCCTTTATAAAATACTAGTAAAAAAGGCCCGTTTCTGTTAGAAATGAAACGGGCACTAGCAAGGTTTTCCTTGGAGTGAATGTTTCAGAAAGAGCGTGTGTGTCAGAGAGAGAATGTGAGAGAGAGAGAGACAGACAGAGTGTATGTGTTTGTGCGAGAGAGAGTGTGTGAGAGACAGAGTTTGTGTTTCTGTGTGACACTGTGTGAGAGAAAGGGACAAAGACAGTGAGTGTGTGAGTGAGAGTGTATGTGGCAGACAGAGAATGAGTGACTGCGTGTGTGGTGTGAGGAATCCCCTCACCCCCTCCCTCTCCCCTGCCCCCTTGCAGCCAGGCATGTGCAGCGACCCTCCTCTCCCCGTGTTCCCCCTGCAGCCACCCATGCCCATCAACCCTCCTCTCCCCCTGCTGCGTCCTTCCTGTCTCCCCTGCTCCCCCTGCAGCCACCCATGTGGTCTCAGCCCCCCCCCCCTCAGCATCCCTCCTGTCCCCCTGCAGGCACGCATGTGCAGCGTCCCTCCTCTCTCCCCTGTCCCCCCTGCAGCCAGCCATGTCCAGCGACCCTTCTGTCCCCCTGCCCCCCTGCAGCTACCCATGTCCAACGACCCTCCTCTCCTGTGCAGCCACCCATGTCAGAGGACACTCCTCTCCCTTTTCCCTGTTCCTCCCCTGTGGCCAGCCATGTCCATCGACCCACCTGACCCCCCTGATGACCACCAACCCTTCTGTCTCCCTGCCCGCCCTGCAGTGTCCATCCTGTATCCCCTGTCCCCCTTGCAGGCACCCATGCGGTGTGTGGAGCCCCATCCCTATCTCCCTGTTCCCTGCCCCCCCTGCAGCCACCCATGTGCAGCGACCCTCCCCTCCCCCTGCTTCCTTCCAGCCACCCATGTCCAGCGAGACCCCCACTTCCCCCCCCAGCCGGCGCAGCACCCAAAGAAAGCCCCTTGTCCCGCCCCTTCGCGCATCACCCGACCCCCCCATCGTGGCACATCACCAAGCCCCTCCCCCCTCATCAACCCCCTTGCCACCCGCAACCGCTAATACAAACTGTGTCTGGCGGCTGCTGCTTCTGCTATTCAGCAGCAGCAGCCCGTACATAAAGAAAACAAACAAAAAAATCCTCCTAAAACGCACCTCCGTTGAGAAGCATCTCACATTGGCTGAAGTCTCAGCATGCGCTCCTCCTCTCCCCTCTGACGCCTCGGCATTTCTTCGGGGTCTTCCGGCAGGGGCACTGACGTTGAGGGGAGAGGAGGAGCGGCTGCAGAGACGTCAGCCAATGTGAGATGGTTCTCCACGGAGGTGCGTTTTAGGAGGTTGTTTTTTTGTTTGTTTGTTTTCTTTATGTATGGGCTGCTGCTGCTGAATAGAAGCAGCAGCAGCCGCCGGACAGAGTTTGTATTAGCGGTCGCGGGTGGCGAGGCGGTCTGTGGGGAGGAGGGGCTTGGTGAAGCGGAGGGGGAGGGGTTGGGTGATGCGGCGAGGAGGGAAGGGGGTAGGGGCTTTCTGATGTCCCGTTGCACGGGTTGTTGTGGCGATGCGGCGGGGGGCACTTAGAGATGCACCGTCGAGGCTGTTTGTGTGTTTGTGTGTGTGTGTGTTTGTGTATGTGTGTGTTTCTGTGTGTTTGTGTATGTGTGTGTTTCTGTGTGTGTTTCTGTGTGTGTGTGTGTGTTTCTGTGTGTGTGTGTGTTTCTGTGTGTGTGTTTGTGTGTGTTTTGTGTGTTTGTGTGTGTGCATGTGTGTGTTTGTGTGTGTGTTTGCGTTTGTGTGTGTGTGCGTTTGTGTGTTTATGTGTGTGTGTGTGTTTGCGTGTGTGTGTGTTTATGTGTGTGTGTGTGTGTTTGCGTGTGTGTGTGTGTTTATGTGTGTGTTTGCGTGTTTGTGTGTGTGTATTTGTGTGTGTTTATGTGTGTGTGTGTGTGTTTGTGTGTGTTTATGTTTGTGTGTTTATGTTTGTGTTTGTGTGTGCATTTGTGTGTGTGTTTGTGTGCGTGTGCGTTTGTGTGTGTTTATGTGTGTGTGTGTGTGTGTTTATGTGTGTGTTTGCGTGTTTGCGTGTTTATGTGTGTGTGTGTGTGTGTGTTTGTGTGTGTGTGTGTGTTTGTGTGTGTGTTTATGTGTGTGTGTGTGTTTGCGTGTTTGTGTGTGTGTTTGTGTGTGTGTGTGTGTTTGTGTGTGTATGTGTGTGTTTCTGTGTGTGTTTGTGTTTCTGTGTGTGTTTATGTGTGTGTTTGCGTGTTTGTGTGTGTGTGTGTGTTTGCGTGTGTGTTTATGTGTGTGTGTGTGTGTGTGTTTATGTGTGTGTTTATGTGTGTGTGTGTTTGCGTGTGTGTGTGTGTTTGCGTGTGTGTGTGTGTTTGCATTTGTGTGTGCGTGTGTTTGCGTTTGTTTGTGTGTTTGTGTGTGTGTTTATGTGTGTGTGTGTGTGTGTTTGTGTGTGGGGGGGGGGGTTGCGGGTGGCTTTTGTGGTCATGTGGTTGGGGAGTTTGCCAGCAGTCTGTAGCGATTCCTAGGCAGGGGGAGGAGTACGGAAACACTCCCCCTGCCTGGGTCGTTGTTTGTTGGAGGGGGTTGCCAGTTGGTAGGGGTGCCTTTATGGATCCCTTTACTCTCTGTGTTCCGCCCTCGAGGGCGGGGCAGAGAGACATGGTGAGTTGGATGGCTTCACCACCATGAACTTACGAACTGTTTAGGGATTTTGCAGATGGCTTCAGCAGGTTGTCTTCAGAATGTTGAGGTAGCGTTTTATGTACAGACTAGTAAAAAAGGCCCGTTTCCGAAACAAATGAAACGGGCGCTAGCATGTAGTTTTTTTTTTTCTCCTGTAGTTTTTCCTTTGATGCGAAAAGCACTGTATGAAGCGGCGCTGTCTTTTCCCGGGGTGATTGAGGTCGGGGAATCCTTGAGGTGGGTTAGGGGTTGCCTTATGCCGGGGATGTTTTTTGTTGGTTGGCGGGAGAGCAGCACTGTCTGGGGCCGTCGGTTTTAATGGTATTTTTGGTCCTTGTGGCAAGCAGCGGCGTCTTGTTTTGGGTGGTGTGGTTTGCGGAAGGGAGAGTATGCCACTCTTTCGGTTCGTTATAGGGCAGCAGCGTAGGAATGATGCAGGAGGAATGCAGGACGAATGCGCAGCGGGAAGCAGCGCGGTGTGTGCATCCTCGAGGTGGGTGACAGGTTTTTTGAGGCGGGGGATGGTTTTGCACGTCCTGGGTTGCTTGGTTCGTGAGAAGATGAAGGGGGGGAGGTGTTCCAGTTATGTGCACGTGCGTGATAATGTTTTTTTTTTCTTTGTTGCCTCCGGTTTTGTATATTGAAGGAGTTAGCGGTTTTGTATATTCAAGCAGTTTGCCAGCCAGTCTGTACCGAATCCTAGGCTGGGGAGGAGTAGGGAAACACGCGGAGCGTGTTTCCCTACTCCTCCCCCCGCCTGGGTCAGTCTGTGATGCAGGCTAGGTCGGGTTTAATTTTTGCAGGTGGCGGCGCACATTGCAGATGGCGAGGGGCACGCTGTACTCCTGTTTCCCCGGGTCCAACAACAATATTTGTGTACATACCCAGTGCTGGGATATTCTCTGTTTCCAGCGGCGTTCGTCTGCTCTCTGTGCTGCTCAGACAATGAGGCATTCTACAGCTGAATGCTCCTCCCTTCTTCTGTTTTTTCCTTCTGATAGGTGAGTTCTATGTCGCATTCCGTTGCCTGGTAACAGTTCTGCTTTGTTAGTGGGCAAGCCCCTTCTGATAGGTCCCTTCTGATAGGTCCGTGTTATGTTGGATGGCTTCACCACCATGAAACCATGAACCCTTTATCGTGTGCTGTGACTTCAGAATCTTTGTCCTCAGAATGTTCACGGTGCGTTTTATTATATTAGATGGGGCGTGGCTGAGGGCGGGTCTATGAGTGAGGGTGACTGGTCCTAGCCTATGAAGACTACAGGATTTTTGTGCTTCTCTGCCTTGGAGTGAGCTTCTCTGCTTTGGAGTGAGCTTCAGAATGTTCAAGGTGGGATTTATTAATATAGACTAGTACAAATTCTGCAGAGATAGTGCCTAGTTTGTGGGAACTAAATGTTAGCAGATATATTACAGCTGAGCCCAAACTTCTCACCTGAACGTGCCTACTGTACAAGTACATGCTGCATGCACCATGTGTACTTCTGGGCACAATCCGATTTTATAAGAAACTTTTTACGCATGTCCTGACCCATGTTACCAATGACTTTTTCAGTACCTGATTACAGCATATGTGCGCACACTAATACATGTCCTTGGGCAGGAAGGTGCCTATTTTAAAGTCAGAGACATCAAGTCAAGTCACAGAAGAGGGCAAAGAAAACCAAACAACAATATGGTAAAATGCAACTTTATTAATTAAATAATTCTTTGACACAAGACCTGATGTGGCCACATTTCGGCATCCGCCCGTATCAAAGACTTTTTCAAAGACTGCATGCATGTTTGACTTGTTGAAAGTTGCTGTTGCAGTTGTTCTTATTGCTTTTATTGGTATACCATTTGTTTTGTGTATTTATTGTTGCCAACAAATGTTTTGGTGGTGATGTCATATCCCTGATGCAGGCGGATGCTGAAACATGGCTTTATCGGGTCTTATGTCTAAGAATTATTTTGTCATTAAAGTCACCTTTTACTGTAGCAGTGTTTCGTTTTCTTCGCCCCATCTGTGACTTGTTGTCTCTGACTTTGATCACCTTTAGTGTGACCAGCTTCTTTTGCATTTAGGTGCATATGTTTATTCTATTTTATAAAAAGGTGCCTATTAGGCTTATTTTCGAAAAGAAGGGCGCCCAGCTTTCGACACAAATCGGGAGATGGGCGTCCTTCTCCCAGGGTCGCCCAAATTGGCATAATCGAAAGCCAATTTTGGGCGTCCTCAACTGCGTTCCATCGCAGGGACGACCAAAGTTCACGGGGGCATGTCGGAAGTGTAGCGAAGGCGGGACTGGGGTGTGCCTAACACATGGGCGTCCTCGACTGATAATGGAAAAAAGAAGGGCATCCCTGACAACACTTGGATGCTACCTGGTCCTTTTTTTCTTACGACCAAGCCACAAAAATATGCCCTAAATGACCAGATGACCACCGGAGGGAATCGGGAATGACCTCCCCATACTCCCCCAGTGGTCACTAACCCCCTCCCACCCTCAAACAAAATTTAAAAATATTTTTTGCCAGCCTCAAATATCATACCCAGCTCCATGACAGCAGTATGCAGGTCCCTGGAGCAGTTTTAGTGGGTGCAGTGCACTTCAGGCAGGCGGAGCCAGGCCCCCCCCCCCCCCCCCCCCACCTGTTACACTTGTGGTGGTAAATGTGAGCCCTTCAAAACCCACCCGAAACCCACTGTACCCACATCTTGGTGCCCCCCTTCACCCATAAGGGCTATGGTAGTGGTGTACAGTTGTGGGGAGTGGGTTTTGGGGGGATTTTGAGGGGGCTCAGCACACAAGGTAAGAGAGCTATGCACCTGGGAGCAATTTCTGAAGTCCACTGCAGTGCCCCCTAGGGTGCCCGTTTGGTGTCTTGGCATGTCAGGGGGACCAGTGCACGACGAATGCTGGCTCCTCCCACGACCAAATGACTTGGATTTTGTCGTTTCTGAGATGGGCGTCCTCGGTTTCCATTATCGGCGAAAATCGGGGATGACCATCTCTAAGGTCGACCTAAATTTTGTGATTTGCGACCGTATTATCGAAACGACAGATGGACACCCATCTTGTTTCGATAATACGGGTTTCACTGCCCCTTCACCAGGACATCCTCAGGAAAACTTGGGCGCCCCTTTCGATTATGCCCCTCTAAGTGTCTTTATAAAATATTAGTGCAAAATCCTGCAGAAATCATGCCTACATTGAAGATAAGGACATTGATACCTGCTCAGGTGCAGGTATAAATGGTAACGCATAAAGTACATGCTTTACCCAGATTTCTCCCCTGAAAGCGCGTACTCCACAAATATTCACAAACTTGTGTGCCAAATTTTGTAAGAGGCCTTTTACATGTCAAAATGGTTTAGAAAATTATCCTGAACATGTCCTATCATTTCTTGCCAGAAACTCTCTGGTTATAACTCTTTATGATTTCTGTCAATTTATCCTGAAGCCTAATCTCCTCCTTCCGTTCTCCCCATTATACTTTATTATTGAATTCTTTTTATATTTATGATTCTTTCCTTATTGATATGTACTACTACTACTAATCATTTCTAAAGCGCTACTAGACGTATGCAGCGCTGTACACTTGAACATGAAGAGACAGTCCCTGCTTGACAGAGTTTACAATCTAATTAGGACAAACAAGAGATAAGGGAATATTAAAGTGAGGATGATAAGGGTTCTGAACCAGTGAATAAGGGCTAGCAGTTAAAAGCAGCATCAAAAAGGTGGGCTTTTAGCTTATATTTGAAGATGGCCAGAGATGGAGCTTGACGTACCGGTTCAGGAAGTCTATTCCAGGCATATGGTGCAGCAAGATAAAAGGAACGGAGTCTGGAGTTAGCAGTGGAGGAGAAGGTTGCAGATAAGAGAGATTTACCCAGTGAACGGAGTTCCCGGGAGGAATGTAGGGAGAGATGAGAGTGGAGAGGTACTGAGGAGCTGCAGAGTGAATGCATTTATAGGTCAATAAGAGGAGTTTGAACTGTATGCGGAAACTGATAGGAAGCCAGTGAAGTGACTTGAGGAGTGAGCTAATATAAGCATAACGACACTGGCGGAATGTTAGTTGTGCAGCAGAATTTTGAACAGATTGAAGAGGAGAAAGATGGCTAAGTGGGAGACCTGTGAGAAGCAAGTTGCAATAGTCTAAGTGAGAGGTGATAAGAGTGTGGATGAGGGTTCTGGTAGTGTGCTCAGAAAGGAAAGGGCAAATTTTGCTGATATTATAGAGAAAGAAACGACAGGTTTTAGCAGTCTGCTGAATATGTGCAGAGAAGGAGAGGGAGGAGTCGAAGATGACCCCAAGGTTACAAGCTGATGAGACAGGAAGGTTGAGAGTTTTATTCACAGAAATAGAGAATGGGGGAGGAGGAGAGGTTGGTTTAGGGGGAAAGATAAGAAGCACAGTCTTGGTCATGTTTAGTTTCAGATGGCACTGAGACATCCAGGCAGCAATGTCAGACAGGCAGGCTGATACTTTGGCCTGGATTTCGGCTGAGACTTCTGGTGTGGAGAGGTAGATCTGGGAGTCATCAGCGTAAAGATTACTGAAAACCATGGGAAGAAGTATAGATGGAGAAAAGAAGAGGTCCCAGGACAGATCCCTGAGGTACACCAACTGACAGTGGGATTGAAGTAGAGGAGGATCCACTAGAGTATACACTAAAGGTACGCTGGGAGAGATAAGAAGAAAACCAGGAAAGAACAGAGCCCTGAAATCCAAGTGAGGATAGTGTATCAAGGAGTAGGCTGTGATCAACCATGTCAAAAGCAGCAGATAGATCGAGAAGGATGAGGATAGAATAGAGACCTTTGCATCTGGCCAGGAACAGATCATTGGAGACTTTAGCAAGCGCTGTTTCCGTTGAATGAAGGGGGCGCAAGCCAGATTAAAGTGGATCAAGAATAGCTTGAGATGAAAGAAAGTCAAGGCAATGGCGGCGAACAGCACGTTCAAGTATCTTGGATAGGAAAGGGAGGAGGGAGATGGGGCAATAATTGGAAGTACAGGTAGGGTCCAATGAAGGTTTTTTAAGGAGTGGTGTGACTACAGCATGTTTGAAGGCATCAGGAACAGTTGCAGTGGACAGTGAAAGATTGAGGATATAACAGATAAAAAGGATGACAGTAGGAGAGTTAGTATTAAGTATATGGGTTGGAATAGGATTAGAGGAACAGGTAGTTAGTTTTGAGGAGGAAATAAGATGTGTAGTTTCCTCTTCAGTGATTTCAGAAAAAGAAGAAAAGGAGGCAGGGGTTGGAGGGTTGAGAGAATGGACTATGGGAAGGAGTGGAGGTGACCTGATGTAAATACATGCACCTGGATGTTATTCAGAACACACACACATTATATGTGTGGGTTTATATTTTGTTTTATATTTTGTAATGGCTTCTTTTTAGCTTGTTAGCCAGATTGAACTTGAAATTATACGGGAAAATGTGGGGTATAAATGTCATAAATAAATACTGTCAGATGAATTTCCATGATTCTCACCACAGCTTGACTATTGATCCAGTCACTATTAAGCATGATCACCTTCGTGTTTTTAGTTCCCTGCTGCTGCCTTCTTCCCTCTGATAGTCAAAGCTGCTTCTGTGCAAGATCAGGGAATGTTCCAGGATATATTTTCAAGATGACAGAACAAGTAGCTAGTGTCAGTGATAAAGAATGTTCCTAGATACTCATTTTGCCAGAAGCCTGTGAAAGAAAGAGACAAGTAAGAAAAATGTTCCGTGTAGGGCCAATTTTCACAGTTCTACTAAGCAGATAAGAGAGCCAGTGAATTTTTAGCCCGTTATCTTTAGGAGAATTTTCATTGGAACCTAACCAGCTAGATTTGAGAGAGCTATTTTTGTGACCGAAGCTTATCTGGTTAGCAGCAAACATCAGCTGTACCTAACCACTCTATACTGTTGCTGATGTAAATACATGCACCTGGATGTTATCCAGAACACACACAAATTATAAAATACTATATACTGTTGTTTATTTAATTAGAAGCCTTTTCATTTATAATTACTGTTTATTTTATTTATTTATTACATTTATATCCCACATTTTCCCCACCTGTTTGCAGGCTCAATGTGTCTTACAAAGTACCGTAATGGCATTTGCCATTTCAGTTGATAATAAATACAAGATTGTGTTGTGATCAAAAGAGGTAGAAGTGAATCAGAGGTTAGGGGTCGAGGGGAAGGAGGATAGTAAATTGTCTAGTAGGATCATTGATTATGTTGTGTTGCTGGGTGTGGGGGTTTATGTTGGATCGGTGGGATATGCTTTTTTGAAGAGGTAGGTTTTTAATAATTTCTTGAAGTTTAAGTGGTCATGTATTGTTTTCACTGCATACGGGAGTCCATTCCATAGTTGTGCGCTTATGTAGGAGAAGCGAGATGCATAAGTTGTTTTGTATTTTAGCCTTTTGCAGTTTGGGTAATGTAGGTTTAGGTATGATCATGCTGATCCGAGTTTGTTTCTAGTTGGTAGATCTATGAGGTCTGTCATGTATCATGGGACTACGCCATGGATGATTTTGTGGACCAATGTGCAGATTTTGAAGATGATTCGTTCTTTGATTGGGAGCCAATGCAGCTTTTCTCGAAGGGGTTTAGCGCTTTCGAATTGTGTTTTACCATACATCAGTCTGGCTGCTGTGTTTTGGGTGGTCTGGAGTTTTTTTGTGAGTTGTTCTTTACATCCCGCATAGATTCCGTTGCAGTAGTCTGCATGGCTTAGGACCATTGATTGTATTAGTTTACGAAAGGTATCCCTCGGGAAGAAAGGTTTTATTCATTTGAGTTTCAGCATTGCGTAGAACATTTTCTTTATTACGTTTTTTACTTGGCTCTCAAGAGTGACTCCGAGTATTTTTAGGCTGTCTGAGATAGGGTGTGCGTGTCCTGGGGTGTTTATTGTTGTGGGTTTGCAGTTGTTATGTTGGGATGAGAGGATAAGGCAGTGTGTTTTTTCAGTGTTCAATTTCAGTTGGAATGAGTTTGCCCATGAGTCCATGATGTTCAGGCCATGATTGATTTCATTAGTTATTTCAGTCAAGGCATGTCAGAAGGGAATGTAGATTGTAACATCATCTGCATAGATAAATGGGTTAAGGCCTCGGTTGGATAAGGACTTTGCCAGTGGGATCATCATCATGTTGAAGAGTATTGGTGATAATGGTGATCCTTGAGGTACTCTGCAGTCTGCTTTCCACGGTGATGATATGTTTGAGTTTGATTTTACTTGGTATGTTCTGGTGGTTTGAAAGCCTTTGATCCATTAAGTACATTTCCAACAATCCTGAAGTGGCCAAGGAGTCTTAGTAGTATATTATGGTTTACCATGTCGAATTGAAGGAGAAGTATGCTTGTACCTATGGCTATTTCTTGTTTGAATTTGGCCAGGAGAGTGACTAGGACAGTTTTGTACTGTAGTGGGAGTGGAATCCTGATTTGAGTCGTGTAGTATTGAGTGCTTGTCCAGGTATTCCGTAAGCTGTTTGGTCACCAGGCTCCCCATCAGTTTTACTGCTAGAGTGATGGATGCAATTGGGCGGTAGTTGGTAAGGTCGTTTGTTTTTTTCTTAGTGTCTTTTGGTATTGGGGTAAGTAGGTTGTTACCATAGTCCTCGGGGAAGGAACCTTGTTGTAGCGTGAAGTTTAGGTGGGATGTGAGGTCTTCTATGAATTGGCTGGGGGCAGATTTAAGTAGGTAACTGGGGCATATGTTCAGTTTGCAGTGGGTGTTGGCGAATCTGTGAATCGCTTGTGTAACTGATTCAGTGGTGAGTAGATTGAATGTAGACCAGATACGGTCAGCTGGGTTTCCGCCTGAGATTAGGTCTAGGTTGTCGAAGAAGTTTTTGATGTCAGTGTTGTGATGAGGAAGAGAGCTACGTAATTTTGTTGTTTTGTCCTTGAAGTAGGTAGCTAGTTTATCTGCAGATGGGATGTCTGTGTTGGATGTAGTGACAGGGGTGGTGTCTATTAACTTATTTATGAGTTGAAATAGTTTCTTAAGATCTTTGTTATCCGGTCCTAGTTTAGTCTTGTAGTAGGACCTTTTGGTTTGTCTAATTGCATATTTGTATTTTCTGTGTGTTTGTTTCCATGCATTGAGTGTATGTTTGTTTTCAGTTTTTTTCCATGCTCGTTCAAGTTTTCTGGATTGTGTTTTGAGCTTTTTTAAATCATCATTGAACCATGGTATCGAGTTTTGTCTTTTTGATGTTCTTATTTTTAAGGGTGCTATTTTGTTTAGTATGCTACTGCATCTATGCTATGATATTGCGACAACGTAGTATTGACCAGTTAAATTATTATAATCCACTTTTGCCTTGAAATGTAAGGCTGCCAACTGGATCCAGGTTCGCAGGACAGGGTTAATCCAGTCCTGGGTTTGCCCTGTTGCATGCAGGGACTTGTAGTTCTGATTTCCCCAGTGCAGTCCTTAAGAAAAAGCAAGACTACAAGTCCCATCATGCACTGGGTAAACCCATGACTGGATGAGCTAAAATAAAATTAGGATTAGTTTAATGCACATTTGCATGCTCTGTCTATGCACATACCCACCAGCAAAGTACACGCCATCAAAATCTCACATGTACTTTTCCATTTGTCAGTATTTTATAAGAGGTCATTTAAGTGTGTAAGTAACATTGTAGTAGCATATTAAAAGACGGCAGATAAAGACCTGAACGGTCCATCCAATCTGCCCAACAAGATACATTAATTTTACATGGTATGTGATACTTTATATGTATACCCGAGTGGCTAAAATACTGCCATTTGCATATGTTCCTGCTACCTAGAACTTGGCAGCTCCTTAGAGATCGCCCCCATATGATTTTCATCATGGGATGAAATTTGTCACCATCATAATGATACAGAGAGCTGTTGATTAGGTAAGGAGGACATTACCAGAAAATAAGAGTGACAGAAAGCTAGTTAGATAATGATGAAATGGTGGAAGTGAATATTTATTTGTTGCATTTGTATCCCACATTTTCCCACTTATTTGTAGGCTCAATTGGCTTACATAATTCCGGAAAAGTGATTACAAACTACAAGGTGATGTTGTAGTTAACTAGTTAAATAAAGCTAATGTGGGTTATCCACATTAGGGGATCGTAAATTATGAATTATGTCCCTATCGTGTTTCGGTTGTGTTGCATTGATTGGTGTTTGTGTTGGATCAGTGGGATATGCCTTTTTGAAAAAGTGCGTTTTCAGGTTTTTTCAAAAGTTTAGGTGGTTGCTCGTGATTTTCAGGGCTTTTGGTAGCGTATTCCATAGTTGTGTGCAGATGTAGGAGAAACTGGAAGTGTATGTTGATTTATACTTCAGTCCTGTACATCTTGGGAAGTGAAGGCTTAGGTATGTTCTTGCTGCTTTGGTTGTGTTTCTCGTTGGTAAGTTGATCAAATCAATCATGTATCTCAGAGCTAGACCATGGATTATTTTGTGAACCAGAATGCAGAATAGAGAAATCAGCCCAGAGAAGACAGAGCAGTTTAATTTGAGAGGAATAGATCTCTGCGCAAGAAACAGATGGAGGGATTGCAGACAAAAAGGTGGGTGAGCTAAATGTGTTTAATGTAAACAAAGTATCAAAATAACAGAGGTAGTAGCCAGACCGTTTACTATTGTACCCAGCATGGTTGCAGAAGCATTAAAGGCTGTGTGCATTGCAAGAAGTCGGGGTGGGGGGGGGGTTGTTTGTTTGTTTGTTTGTTTATTTGTTTAGATGATCTCTTCTACAAATAAAGAACTCAACCACCCAATTAGAAAGCAACTGTTCCAAACAAATATGTAGTTGTGAATATTGTAGTAAATAAACTATAGCTTCATCTTATGACCATTTCAATCATTAAAAGAGAAAGTACAGAATAGGAGGTAAAAGCCTCTGTATGTCTGTGGTCTAAATTTTTATCTTGCTTATAGACTCACAGACCAGCATAAGTACATAAGTACATAAGTACATAAGTAGTGCCATACTGGGAAAGACCAAAGGTCCATCTAGCCCAGCATCCTGTCACCGACAGTGGCCAATCCAGGTCAAGGGCACCTGGCACGCTCCCCAAACGTAAAAACATTCCAGACAAGTTATACCTAAAAATGAGGAATTTTTCCAGTCCATTTAATAGCGGTCTATGGACTTGTCCTTTAGGAATCTATCTAACCCCTTTTTAAACTCCGTCAAGCTAACCGCCCGTACCACGTTCTCCGGCAATGAATTCCAGAGTCTAATTACACGTTGGGTGAAGAAAAATTTTCTCCGATTCGTTTTAAATTTACCACACTGTAGCTTCAACTCATGCCCTCTAGTCCTAGTATTTTTGGATAGCGTGAACAGTCGCTTCACATCCACCCGATCCATTCCACTCATTATTTTATACACTTCTATCATATCTCCCCTCAGCCGTCTCTTCTCCAAGCTGAAAAGCCCTAGCCTTCTCAGCCTCTCTTCATAGGAAAGTCGTCCCATCCCCACTATCATTTTCGTCGCCCTTCGCTGTACCTTTTCCAATTCTACTATATCTTTTTTGAGATACGGAGACCAGTACTGAACACAATACTCCAGGTGCGGTCGCACCATGGAGCGATACAACGGCATTATAACATCCGCACACCTGGACTCCATACCCTTCTTAATAACACCCAACATTCTATTCGCTTTCCTAGCCGCAGCAGCACACTGAGCAGAAGGTTTCAGCGTATCATCGACGACGACACCCAGATCCCTTTCTTGATCCGTAACTCCTAACGCGGAACCTTGCAAGACGTAGCTATAATTCGGGTTCCTCTTACCCACATGCATCACTTTGCACTTGTCAACATTGAACTTCATCTGCCACTTGCACGCCCATTCTCCCAGTCTCGCAAGGTCCTCCTGTAATCGTTCACATTCCTCCTGCGACTTGACGACCCTGAATAATTTTGTGTCATCGGCGAATTTAATTACCTCACTAGTTATTCCCATCTCTAGGTCATTTATAAATACATTAAAAAGCACTTCTTCGTCGGCTAAAAAAAACCTCCACATGTATATATTTCATTTTTACTTTCTTCACTTCTTTTATAATTTTGTTTTATATTTTAAATTTTTATCAAAACTGTTAGTAAAGTCATTGAATGTAGCACTTTAACACATTCAATCACAAAACCATTCACAAAACTATGGAAAACAGAATTTTGAATAAATAAATAAATCTGTTTGTGGATGACATGTGACTATTTTGAGAAGATTCAGAAAATTGGCATTGGGACAGTGATATGAACCATAGAGCATTTTGGCAGTTTCTCAGGCTTAAAAATTTATTTTGGGAAGCCTGAAGCACTGACCATTAAAGGCCTCTTAGGAGAACACTGGGTAGAAGAGTTCCTTGTAAAATGGGAACATAAGCTAAAATATCTGGACATACACCTGTGTGTTAGTCAACTTGTGGAACCTACCAAGCTCTGCCACTCTTTTTCTGAGTGTATAGGTTTGTGAAATCGATGCTCCAATGATTCATCCCTATATATGTTTCTACAAAAGGCTCAGCATACTGTAGAGTCTTTTGTAAAATACAGTAACACAGTAAATGACGGCAATTAAAGACCCATACGGCCCATTCAGGCTGTCCAACAAGGTGGCCAGAGCTGAGCCAGCCACTCTGTGTAGGCCTCAGTCACCCATGCTTAAATACTGGTTGTCAAGTCTCCACCATGCCAAACATGATGGGAATGATATGTGGATATAACCAAGACTCCAAGTATTGTTGACAGTATTCAACTTATCAGTAAAGATGTCCCCTCCCCCCCTGAGCTGCATAGCACTGTAGCTCACAGCATGTGGCAGTAAAGTGATATACAACACTGGAGTTGCTGAAGCTTCATCTGTCTTTTGCCATTTGCAGGACACAGACCATAGAAGTCTGTCCAGCATCGGCCTCAGTTTCCCCATGCTGAATTTGTCTAATCTTATCAGGTTATTGGCTAAAATGCTCGGGGTATTGTGAACAACCCAATCTAGACGTCCAAATTCGTACCTACATGTCATGAAAATGGAGGTTCACCTATAGAATAAAGAAGGATTTAGAGGAATAAATTTCCACAAAAGAATATCCAAATAAATTCCTCTGACAATTAGGTAGAAGAACTACTTATTTAGCTAACACAGTGAAAAATATGAAAAGGGAGGAAAAAGCCTTAACAGACTCCCATTAAAACCAGTCTCTTTGGAGCAAAGGAATATTTAGTGTCATCATTGGCTGAGAAAACTTCCCTTATTGCAGATTCAATTTAATAAATCCAAAACCGTGAAAAATATGCACTCGACAGTCAAAACGCTGGCCATCATCAACCGTGGAGAAATTGCAGAAGATATATCAGCATATTTAAGTTAAGTGTTGAATGTATATTTTTCACTGTTTTGGATTTATTAACTCGAATGTGCTGAGATATCTTCTGCAATTTCTACATGGGCGACAATGGCCAGCATTTTGACTGTCTGCTTCAGGATCCAAGAATAATAGCCTTCTTAACACTCCAAACTCTTGGCTGTAAACTGTGACGGCTGAGTCCTCCAAAACTCATCAGAAACCCATTGTACCCACATATAGGTGCCCCCGTCACCCATATGGGCTATTGTAGTGATATATAGTTTGGGGTAGAGGGTTTTGGAGGGCTCAGCAGACAAGACGAGGGAGCAACAGTGAGATGTGTACCTAGGAGCATTTATATGGTTCCACAGCAGTGGCCCCTAAGGTGCCCCATTGCTCTCATGGGATGTCTGGGGGACCAGTCTGCTAAAACTGCTGGCCCCTCCGACATCCCAATGGCTTGATTTTCTACGTTTTTCATTCATATGTTGTTTTTTTTTTAAATGGCCTGAAAAGATAAAAACATATAGCATAAAACCTTGTTACAAACGGTATTTTTGAAAAAAAAAAAGACATTTTGCACTTTTGAAAATGGTTACATTTGCTTTCGGACTTGGGACGTTTAGCTCACAATCTAATTTTGTACTTGGGGTAATGGAGATTAAGTGACTTGCCCCCGATCACAAGGAACAGCAGTGGGATTTGAACCGAGCACCCCTGGATGTCGAACCCACTTGGTTAGTCCTCCACTCTGCATTTATATATCTCAATGTGAGGATCTGGATGTATGTGAATAGCAAATTAACAAGGCTTAGTGAATTATTGTACTTCATTAGTCACTGAAGAATTAGGTATCATGTCTCACATTTCCTCATCTCTAGCACCCTGGAACCTGTCATTTTCAGCAGCTTCTGTGCATACTCTTACCATGATCGGGCCCCTTCTGCATGGTAAAAGCTTTTATTTTGTCTATATTTGGTAACCCTCAAAGGGCTCACATTCATCCACAGGCATTTGGCATTTGAGATGGAAAATTTCACTTGCATCATCACCATGGAAACAGAGAGCAACAGAGAAGATTTATACTGAATAGAGAAAGGCAACTTGCATTGTATACTGCACTCCTGAAGCTTTAAAGGGATACTGGCTGCTTTTGTTAGACAGACTAGGGAAGAGAAATCTGTCCGACCTTTTAATGTAGGGAGGCTTGGCCTATTACAGAAGGCAAGCAAAAGCTGTGGCTTGCCACAAATCCACCCCTCCAAAAAAAACCCCAAAACTGTTTTCTTCTATCAGAAGACCTTCTCCACTCTACCTCCATTATGTTTACACGCAGGTAAAAAAAAAATAGTTAGAAAACCTTGAGCACCAAACAGTTTTTTAGGAGCCAGACTAACTTTGTTTTGTTTTCCTTGTAAACTCTTTGTTCTTTTTTCCCCCCTTTTTTTCCTTTCCCGGCTTATCCAAGCTAACCTCCCAATCTAGAACCATTCTTAATTGAGCCGCCATATAGTACCAATCTAGATTAGATACTGCTCTACCCCCTTGTTCCAGGGCCCCCCACAACACTCTTCTAGACCAGCATGGACGCTTCCCTCCCCAATAAAGTGGTAAATAGTAGCCTGCTTGCGGTGTAACAGTTTACGTGGAATCTGAACTGGTAGGGTCTGAAATAAAAAGAGAAGCCTCAGCAGTACATTCATCTTTACAACTGCCATATGGCCCCACCAGGAAAGCCAGAGCCCCTTCCATCTCCCCAAATCTGCCCGAATATGACCTAAGATCTTACCAAAATTAAGACTATAGAGACTGTAAGTCACAAGGGATCTAAATGCCCAAGTAGCAGAAGTGAGTTGGCATCCAATGAAAGGGAAAAGCCCTGAGCAATCGTTCCTCTTCTCCTCCAGATGTAGGGACCCCTAATAACTCACTTTTGTCCATGTTAATTTTTAAGCCTGTGACTGCACCAAATTTGTGAAACACTTCCATGATGATCGGCAAAGTCAGTCCCGAATCCCAAATGTATAGTAAAACATCATCTGCAAAGAGAGCCATTTGATGTTCCACCTCTCCTAGCCTCACCACTCCCACCCCACCCCCTGAATATCCGGGTGCTCATGGATATAGATAGCCAGCAGCTCCATGTAAAGCGTGAATATCGAGGGCGATAATGGGCATCCCTAACGTGTACCCCTACCAATAGGGAAGATATGTGTATATGAGCAGTTGATACAGAGACAAGCCCTGGGGCCCATATAAAATGCTGTAATCCGTGCACAAAAGTTATCCCCCAGTCCAATTCTACTCATTACTTCCTGTACAAAGGGCCAGCTCACACTGTCAAAGGCTTCTCAGCATCTAATGCCAGAAAGGCTATTCGAGATTGACCTGCTGAACCGCCCAAATCAAATGCAGTGTTCTGCAAATGTTATCCCCCATGGTCTTTGTATTTATTTTTTCATTTATCTTTTAGACTGTTGAATTTTGTTTCCTGTTTATCTGTCAGGCTGACTGCACATTGTATTAACCATGACTTACTTTTCATGAAACACCATTGAGTCTGATTTTTGAACATCTGTTCCAGCCCTGGTCAGATAAGTACATAAGTACATAAGTACATAAGTAGTGCCATACTGGGAAAGACCAAAGGTCCATCTAGCCCAGCATCCTGTCACCGACAGTGGCCAATCCAGGTCAAGGGCACCTGGCACGCTCCCCAAACGTAAAAACATTCCAGACAAGTTGTACCTAAAAATGAGGAATTTTTCCAGTCCATTTAATAGCGGTCTATGGACTTGTCCTTTAGGAATCTATCTAACCCCTTTTTAAACTCCGTCAAGCTAACCGCCCGTACCACGTTCTCCGGCAATGAATTCCAGAGTCTAATTACACGTTGGGTGAAGAAAAATTTTCTCCGATTCGTTTTAAATTTACCACACTGTAGCTTCAACTCATGCCCTCTAGTCCTAGTATTTTTGGATAGCGTGAACAGTCGCTTCACATCCACCCGATCCATTCCACTCATTATTTTATACACTTCTATCATATCTCCCCTCAGCCGTCTCTTCTCCAAGCTGAAAAGCCCTAGCCTTCTCAGCCTCTCTTCATAGGAAAGTCGTCCCATCCCCACTATCATTTTCGTCGCCCTTCGCTGTACCTTTTCCAATTCTCCTATATCTTTTTTGAGATACGGAGACCAGTACTGAACACAATACTCCAGGTGCGGTCGCACCATGGAGCGATACAACGGCATTATAACATCCGCACACCTGGACTCCATACCCTTCTTAATAACACCCAACATTCTATTCGCTTTCCTAGCCGCAGCAGCACACTGAGCAGAAGGTTTCAGCGTATCATCGACGACGACACCCAGATCCCTTTCTTGATCCGTAACTCCTAACGCGGAACCTTGCAAGACGTAGCTATAATTCGGGTTCCTCTTACCCACATGCATCACTTTGCACTTGTCAACATTGAACTTCATCTGCCACTTGCACGCCCATTCTCCCAGTCTCGCAAGGTCCTCCTGTAATCGTTCACATTCCTCCTGCGACTTGACGACCCTGAATAATTTTGTGTCATCGGCGAATTTAATTACCTCACTAGTTATTCCCATCTCTAGGTCATTTATAAATACATTAAAAAGCAACGGACCCAGCACAGACCCCTGCGGGACCCCACTAACTACCCTCCTCCACTGAGAATACTGGCCACGCAATCCTACTCTCTGCTTCCTATCTTTCAACCAGTTCTTAATCCATAATAATACCCTACCTCCGATTCCATGACTCTGCAATTTCTTCAGGAGTCTTTCGTGCGGCACTTTGTCAAACGCCTTCTGAAAATCCAGATATACAATATCAACCGGCTCCCCATTGTCCACATGTTTGCTTACCCCCTCAAAAAAATGCATTAGATTGGTGAGGCAAGACTTCCCTTCACTAAATCCGTGCTGACTTTGTCTCATCAGTCCATGTTTTTGTATATGCTCTGCAATTTTATTCTTAATAATAAGAGGCTAGTTGATCAAAACTAGGGAAAAGTGGCGAAGTTTATGCTACAACTACTTCTCCTCGCTCCATGATAACCTCATATTTTCCCAGTTCTTTCTGAGGAAACACTGAACCTATGATATTTCTGGACTGTCCCTGCAATTGGACTGCTAATGAACTTAATCCCTTCTACAGATCAAGAGATAGATTTCTCTAAGTTGGGAGATTTTTGAGTTTGCACTACCATTCTAACAACTTCTGTTGTTGTTTTCATTGAAACCTCATCAAATTTCAAGAAAATAGCAAGGAGGAACCTCGGTTGCAAGACTGTGATCTTGGCAAATTTTAAGTGAAAGGGCTAGTGAAAGAATAACTTCAGTGATATTATTCCCTTCACAAATAATAAAACTAAAACAAGTTGATAAGTGAACACTTATCATGTGATAAAATGGTAGACTTTCCTACGTTTGCAGATGGGCATGTTTCGGGACTGAGTATGAAAAGACATGATAAAATGTGTCTTATTTGAATGAAAGATACTGTATGAGATGTGTGTGTTTGTATGTTTATATTTTTGTGGATGTCTTTGTGCCTGTTTTTATAGATGGATAGAGCCTCCCCTATAGGCATATTGCTTGGATGAAAGATTCCTAAAAAACATTTGTAATTATATAAAAATGTATTTGAAAACTGCATAGTAAAAATACATTAGAAATCTGGATAATATAGTTGTTTTCTTGTAACAAGTATTCTCTATAGACAACAGGACTAATCAGGCAAACAAAATGGTTGATGTCATCATGAAACAGGCTCGGAAATCAGGAGACGAAAGGCAAATTGGTTCCAAAGCAATGCAGCTTTTATTGCTAGCAATGAACAGCACTGAGTTCTCTCTCAGGATACTGTGTGTCAGAAATCATCTGACACCTACATTTATACTTCCCTGCTGGGCCTGCGCATTAGGCCCCTTATACATCACAGTTGACATGCTCAGTAAACATTTGTAGTTCTGACAGTACACATTTGTAGTTCACAGTACATACACACGTCATAATACTGAAATGATACTGGCTAGGGAAACGAAACTTAGCATCCTGCTCTACACACACACATAATACAATGCTCCTTTCTGGCTGAGGAGATAAGGTTCGCTAGGCTCAGAGATGCAGGGAAGGGGGGTTGGCAACACCTTCCAAGGCCATCTAGTCATGTGGCATCTGCATGCAGGCTGGTTTCTGTGTACAAGCTTTACCGACTACTGTTACAAGCTGTTTATCTAATGCCCCTGCATCCTGTGTCACACAGATAAGCATCAAAGCAGCAGGAGCTGACAAGTTGTGGTTAAGGCACAGTGCAAGAGAACTTAAATGTCCAATACATTCAAGTATGGAGTATGCCATAAAAAGGCAGAAGCAGAGGTAGTATGCACAAGGGAAAAGTCCATCAGTAGTATGCACAGAGCTTGAGGTTGTCTTGTTGGTCTAGTAGTATCCAGTGTTCAGTGTTCCACTCCTACAATTCCCCCCTTTTGATACTTGAACATCCATTCTGGTGGAGAGTATCATCTCCATAAGCCCTGGAAAGGAAGAGAGAGACAAGAACAGTTAGAAGGGAGAGGCAATAAGAGAGCCCTAGGCCCTTGCGCAGCCGCTGGTTACTTCGCCGGGGTTGAGACGGAGGGTCCCTAGTGGAGTCCCCCCCCCCCCACTTTGTAGCCGGACTTGTGCTGTCACAAAGGCGTCGGCCCATTGATTGCCTCGGGAGAACAGAGTTCTGCTTCATCCACATCGGATTGCGGTATGGGGGAATACATCTGGAGGGCCATAAGTTGGGCGGCTGCCCGGCGGTCGGCGATGCTTTCCATGGTGGAGCGGAGACACCTGAAGACAAGGGGGAAAGACAAGGGTATTAGTAAGCAGGACAACAAGAACAGGCCACCCATGACAAGGATACTCTTGAGACTCCCAGAGGTCGGTAGCCAGTCGGTTAAAGAGGATGTCCAATCCCAGGCGCTGTTCAAGGTTTGGACAGGGACGTGAGCCAACTTTACCATCCGGTCAGTGATCTCCCTGATGACGTGACTCTGGTCATCAATCTGCAGGCAGCAGTTGCTGAGATTAAATTTGCCGCACACCCCGCCCTCCTGGGCTAAGAGGTAGTCAAGAGCCAGGCGGTTCTGGTATACTGCGGTAATCAATTTGGTGTTTTGTCGCGCCAGGACGTTAAGTGCAAGGGCCGAGTCGTTAGTGAGTATTTCGAGCACTGCCTGCAGACGGATAATGCGATTCAGCATATAGATAGGGGTACGGTACCCATACGTGCCATCTTCAGCCCACGTGGCCGGCCCATAGTAATGAATGATACGTTCTGGTGGCCACTCGTTGTCCTTCCAGTCTCCTATCTGGACCTTGGGCTTGCTGTCTCGAGGGGACCGTTTACGCCTGCCTATGTTTCCAGGCCCCTGTTCCATATAGAGAGGTATACCTAACGTCTCGCCTACACGCAGGGGCAGGAGAAAGAAACTAGGTCGGACGGTGCCCAAGAGACAGGTGCCGTACCAGCGGGCTGGGAGCTGCTCATAGGCCCTGCGACCACAAATGTAGTAGTAGCCCTCCGGGGCTATCCATTTAAGGGAGGCGTTGCCCCCGTATGTCCAGGTTGTATTCAGTGTGGGTTCGGTCCAAATGGGCACCGGGGCGGGCAGGTTGTCCGTTTGCCACCAAGTGGTTCGGCTTCCATTAAACTGGAGGACCCCCGTGCAAGCGGAATCTCCCACTGGGACGGAATAGCGCTTCGAGGGAGCCCGGCTAGTGCAGAGGGTACCTATGATGTTGGTCCTCAGAGCCCATTCATAAGGCCTCGGACGCCGGGGAAAGGTAATGTTGGTAGCGTTGAGGGCGTCCCACATGTGCTGGTGAATCTCCTTCGCCTCCCAGGGCCATTGCTCACCCATATCGGTGCCTCCGCAGACGAAACAATTGGCAATTCCTAGGGAGAGGGCAATGTTTTCGGCCAGGTTGAGGAACATGTTCCGAGCTTCGGGAGAAATGGGGAACTTAGTTGCTGCCTCCTCAGCGCGAGCAATTTCGTCGAATACATCCTGGTACCCGACAACCGTGGTCTGATAGTGTGTGGGTGCCTTCTCCTCAAGGCTCTGGCTGATGGTGATGAAGGTTATAGGGTCCGTTCCGGCCCCATCGATGCCAAAACCCCAAGTTTGTCTCCAGGGGGTCCCAGGTCCCCTTAGCGGCCATTCAAGGAGCACGGTGTTGTCAGAGCCCCTGCGAATTTCACCTAGACCGGGACATCCGGGGTATCCGCCTCCTGTGTAGGCACACACTCGTTCCCATCCCGAGGTCCGGGTGTCTGCTGCACGAGACCAAGGGGATCCATATCTTCCGTCTAAGGTAAGGGGGCAAACATATTTGTGATCATTCGCGTAGGCCTTGCGCCAAGCTAGACTTCCGCACTTGTGGGACCAGGGGTGTCTGTCTATAGCAACACAAACGTCAAAGGTAAGGGTAGCCACAGTTTGAGTACCACCTGCAATAATGCGGGTGGAATTTACGTAATACAGGACGCCATCTCCCTGGACTCCCATAGATCCGACATACTGAGGGTGACATTGTAGTATCTTGGCTTGACTGGGCTGTGGCAGATAGTGAGGTTGCTCTGGAGGCACCTGTGAAACTGTTGGAGTCCAGTCGGGGTCGTAATGGCACAAACCGGAAGGGACCGGCAATCGCCTTCCGGAGGCTGTGATTGATGAATGAGGGTGGTGACCAGGTGATATGCCCCCTCTATGCGGTGACGTACTGAGTGCAAGCACTCAGTACAGTTCTGGCTCAGGGTGGTGTGATGGCTCAGGACTGAGCAAAGGAGGAGGAGGAGTAGGTTCAGCATCATATGTACGGTGGGAGGTATCCGAGCCTTTGCAGCAAGAAGATAATGAGGCTCAGGATGAAGGCTGCAATAAACACAGAGCCAAAGACGCAGTGGGTCCAAAAGCTGAGCTCCTGTTGCTGGGCAGGCATGGACCCGGTTCACTTCCTCGTCAGGGTCAGCCGTAGTGGAGCGTCAGGATGTTGACGGGCAGTCCAAACTTTAGGTGTGCCGCCGGTAGGCGCAGCGGGTTTCAGCCTGGTCCAATGTATCCACACGGGACTTCCTGCAATTTTAACAGCGGTTGGGGTAGTTAGGAGAACAAGGGAGGGCCCTTTCCACTTGGGCTTTAGACAGTCAGATTCATCCCACTCCTTTACCCAGACTTCATCCCCCACCCTAAACTGGTGTGTAGGACTAGTAAGGACTAGGGGACCTACACTCTCAGTGTACTGTTGGATGTCCTGCACTACCTCGCGTAGGGCCTTCATCTGTTTTACTAAGGAGCTCTCGCCCTGTATCTGCAAGGAGTCGGGAAAGGAGGGTAGTGGTGGTGACCTGGCGTACATCATCTCGTAAGGAGTAAGGCCTGTAGCCTTGGGGGTGCACCTAAGATGCAGCAAGGCCAGTGGGAGCAGGTCGGGCCATTTGGCTTTGGCTTCTTGGCATAGCTTGGCTAGCTGGTTCTTCAGGGATCAGTTAGCTCTCTCCACTATTCCACTGCTCTGGGGTCTCCAAGCACAATGCAACTTCCAATCGAGGCCCAGTCTTGTACTGAGCTGTTGTGTAACTTCGCTGGCAAATGCAGGGCCGTTATCGGAGTTTATCTGCTTGGGGAGGCCGTATCTCGGCAGGATGTGATGGATCAATAAGGAGGTGACTTCTTTAGCCATTTCTGTTCTGGTGGGCTGGGCTTCAATCCATCCGGTGTAGGTACACACGGCGACAAGGATGGCTTTGTAGCCCCGGGCTGGGGGCATATGCGTGAAGTCAATCTGGCAGACGTGAAAGGGGCTGGTGCCCCGGAGGACATGTCCTGGCGTAGGACCGGGTCCCGTCCTTGGGTTGTTACGAGCACAAGTCGCGCATTGGCTGGAAGCGTTTTTGGTCCACAGGGACAGCTTGTTGATGTAGTAGGTCTTCTCGAGCAGGCGCCCCAGGGCGTCCCTTGCCAGGTGGGTGCGGTTGTGGGCCTCTTTGGCCACCGTCCAGGCCAAGGCTTCGGGTATCCATATCCGACCATCCTGTAGTACCCACCAGCCATTTCGCGACTCCAGGCCCTCTTGCCGGGCCCACTCAATTTCTTGTGGGGCATAGATGGGGGTCTCTGTGGGGAGGTGAAGGACGAGTATGGGGTCAGAGGAATGAGAGAGGTAAGGGAGTTGACTTGCCCTTTTTGCGGCATCATCCGCCTGTTGGTTTCCCCGGGCGATAGGGTCCGTCCGGCCGGTGTGGGCCCTGCAATGCATCACAGCTACTTTCTTTGGCTTCCACACTGACTCGAGTAGTTGATAGATCTCAGTGGCGTTTGCGAGTCCCTTCCCTTCAGCGGTTAGATATCCTCTCTCTTTGTACAAGGCCCCGTGCACCTGGAGGGTGAGGAAGGCGTATTTGGAATCTGTGTAGATGTTAACAACCTTTCCTTCAGCCCACAGGAGGGCTCTGGTGAGGGCAATCAGTTCCGCCTTCTGGGCTGACGTTCCGGGCGGCAGAGCCATAGCCTCGATCACATGGTCCTCAGACACAACAGCATAGCCAGCTCTTCGAATTCCCTCTATTACTTGGCTGCTTCCATCGGTGAACAGGGTGATGCCCCCTTGCCAGGGTTGGTCCTTGAGGTCAGGTCTGCTAGAATGCACAGTGGCCATTACCTCTTCACAGTCGTGGAGTGGTGGTTCAGGGGCCGGAAGGAGAGTAGCGGGATTAAGGTTAGTTGTGTCCAGGATCCGTACCTCCGGATTTTCGCACAGGAGGGCCTGGTATTTGACCAATCGGGAGTTGGTCATCCATCTGGGTCCGTGGCTCTCGAGTAGGCCGCGGATGGTGTGGGGTGTAGTCACAAAGAGGGTTTGGCCAAACGTGAGTTTATTGGCCTCGTGTATCAGCAGACAAGCCGCCGCAATGCTTCGGAGACACCCCAGCCATCCTCGTGTCACGTTGTCCATGCCCTTGGAGAGATATGCTACAGGGCGTTGCCAGGTGCCGACCAGTTGGGTAAGGACTCCAAGTGCCAGTCCCTTCTTTTCGTCGATGAACAAGTGGAACGGCTTGGTCACATCTGGCAGTCCGAGCGCTGGTGGGGCCACGAGGGCCTCCTTGAGGTCCTGAAGGGCTTTCAGTTCGTGTTTCTCCCACTGGAGGTTTTGGCCCTCGAGTTCAGGTCCTTTCAGTTTGGCGTACAAGTCTTGGGTCAGAACAGCGAAGTTAATGATCCAGATCCGGCAGTACCCAGCTGCTCCTAGTAATGCCCGCAATTCCTTCTTATTTGCAGGAGTGGGTTGGTTGCGGATGGCTTGGGTTCGGGGGGTACCGAGCCTTCGGGTTCCTTCTCGGAGGCGAAAACCCAGGTACTCGACTTCGATCTCACATATCTGGGCCTTCTTCCGGCTGGCTCTGTACCCCTGGGCTTCCAGGGTTTTCAAGAGGTAAAGGGTGGCTTCTGCACAGTCCGTGTAGGTTTCACGGGCCACCAACAGGTCGTCCACGTATTGAACGACCGGCCCGTACTCGTCCTGATACGTTTTCAGGTCCTGGGCAAGTTGGTCACCAAAGAGGGTAGGCGAGTTCTTGAATCCCTGGGGAAGCCGGGTCCATGTAAATTGCTGCTTATTCCCAGTCTGTAAGTCTTCCCACGTGAAGGCAAACAACTTCTGGCTGCCGGCAGCAAGAGGGATGGAGAAGAAGGCGTCCTTCAGATCAATGACACTATACCACTTGGTCTGGGCTGGCACTTGGGCTAGGATTGAGTAGGGGTTTGGTACGAGGGCGACTATGTCGGCTACCTGGTTGTTGACTTTCCTCAGGTCCTGGACGGGTCTGTACTCTGATGTTCCTGGCTTCTTAACGGGCAGCAGTGGGGTGTTCCACGCGGATCTGATCGGTTTAAGGACCCCTTGTTGAAGGAGTTTCTGTAGATGAGTTTGCATACTATGCCGGGCTGCATAAGGGATGTGGTATTGTCCTTGGTTGACGACTTGAGCATTTGGTTTAAGTTCAATCCAGATGGGGATGGCGTTAACGGCCAGTCCACCGGGGTTCACTTCTGCCCATATGTCGGGCACCCCAGCCATTAGGGCCTTCCTCTGCCGTGCGAAAGGGGTGTCCTGGTAGTAACGGCAGTCGTCAGGGCCTGCAATTAGGGGGGAGTGTAGTCTCCATTCTTCCCGCACAGGGCAGATAAGCGTCACCGGTCGGTCTTCAAAGTGAGCTTCTACTTCACCCGTAGTCTTGAACTTCAAGGTGGCTTGGAGCTTGCACAGTAGGTCTCGGCCAATCAGGGGGACTGGACAGTCGGGGATATGTATGAACTGGTGAGACACCATCGTCCCTCCGATCTGGACTTGGCATTCCTTGAGGAGGGGAGCAGTGAGTGACTTCCCAGAGGCACCCACAATCGGTATGGCTTCTTTCGTGGCCGGGGCTATGGCAGTGGTGATAACAGATCGTTGGGCCCCAGTGTCTAGTAGGGCCTTCATCAACTGTGTCCCCACCCGGATCTCCACCAGAGGGTCAGTGGGGACTCTGCCCTCCCGGTCCCTTCATGCAGTATGGTCCCGGGTGGCGTCAAGGGCCATCTGCCATTCCTGTTGTTCGACTCGTCCCCGGCCCCGTCCTCGTTGTCCTTGTCTGGGGCCTCTTGGCCGGTTGTCGTCCTCCTCCTCTCTCTTCTGGTCTCGTGGCTTCTCTGGGCAGTCCGCCCACCAGTGCCCTTCTTCCCGGCAATTAGCGCACTGGTTGCGTCCTATGGGGGACCGTGTTCCTCTCCCCCTTCGGCCCCTGCCTCTGCCACGCAGTCTGGACCCCAGGCGTTCTTCCAGCACCGTGGCCAGCACATCCGCATTCTCGCGCATCCGTCTGGTCGACTCCTTCCGGGCTTCGGTCTTTTCTTCTTGGTCGCGGTATCCGAATACGCGATCAGCTATGGCTTTCAGTTGGCTGATACTCATCCCTTCAAATCCTTCAGTTCTCTGGAGTTTTCTTCTTATGTCCAGTGCTGACTGACTAACAAAACTCATGACCACTGTAGGGACGTTTTTGGGGTCTTCGGGATTTATCGGGCTATGTCTCCTAAATGCGTCCATAAGGCGTTCAAGGAAATCCCCTGGGCTTTCGTTCTTCTGCTGGACTACATTGTGGATTTTACTCATATTGGTAATCTTTTGTTTCCCCTTTCTTAGGGCCGCCAGGTATGCCTGCTGATACCGGCGGATGACGGTTTGGCCCTCATCGGTTCGGTAGTCCCACGCAGGGACCGCGGTGGGCACTTCCGTGTCTAGGAGGTTCTGCAAGTTGGCATGGCCCGGGTTGGCGTCCCGAATGGCTTGTTCCATATTCTGTTGTAGGAGACGGCGTTCTTCAGTGGTCAGAATGTGGGCGCTCAATTGCCTGAGGTCACCCCATGTGGGATTATAACTGTATATGATGCCTTCCACCAGCTCTATCAGCTGTTCGGGTTTCTGGTCATACGAAGGCCCATGCAGTTTCCAGTTATACAGGTCGGCACTGGAGAAGGGAACGTGGCTGTAGACGGTCGACTGGATGGGCTGGGCTCCTGCCGTCGGGTTAGGGGTATAGGTCGTAGATTGCTGGACCGGGTATAAGTCGGTCACTTCCGCTCTCCGGTTGGAAGGGAGGGTGCTTACCGGACTCGATTGGGGAAATCGAGTAATTTTCTTTACTACCCTTTGGCTCTTCCTGGAGGTTGCAGGACCTGCACCTGTTGTCTCGGGTGTGTTTGGCCGGGAAGTGTCTTCAGCGTCCGACTCGGACTCGGAGGCCTCGGCGTTATCCTGGCCCTCTGCCAAGTCCGCGAGGTCGGGATATATGGGGGCGTAGGGAGGGGGCGCAGCATCATCTTCGTAGGCCTCCGTCGTAGCAAGTATTGGGGCCCTCGGAGGTATCTTTTCGGGCGAGCCCTGAACTTTCCCTCGGGTTCCCTTCAGGGGTTTCGTTCTGGGAAGTGTACTGGTGGTACGGGGCGTGGCCTTGGTCTTAGTGATGGTAGTGCGGGGCGTGGTCTCTGGGGCTTCAATGCTGGGGGCGGTCGGCCTTATGGGGGCGGTCCCCGCGGCCTTCGGGACGGCAACGGTTGCTGGGGTTTGGAGAGCGAAGGCAGGGGTCTGCAGGGCCTTGAGTTTAGTTTTGCGCCCCTTTCTTTGGTTTACCACCATGAGGGCGGCCTTTTCTACCTTGCGTTGGGCCCAACCCGGCGGATCCCGGACTACATCCAACCACGCTTCTATATATGGAATGTCCTCGGGACAGCCTGGGTTCCCCTCAACTATAACAATATTCATGACCGCCGCCACCTTTTCATACTCAAATGACCCTTCCGGGGGCCATTCAGCAATCCCTAGCCCGGGCCACATAAATTGACATCGCTGTATCATCCCGGCCCTACTGCATTTATCTTGGTCGAACACTTCGCTAAAGTGTTCCGTCATTAAGTCTAAAGGTGTGGATCCACCCCCGCCCATCCTAACCTGAGTGCCAAAGGATAGGAGACAGACAAAGGGGGAAAAGGATGGTGGAGGAGTAAGGGGTCTCGTTCCACCGGACACAAAAGGGTCAACACTCGGCCTGACCGGAACGCGGTCTCCCGGCCCGGAAATGCAAGCCCACTCACACAACTTTCATACGCCACACGAAACCCTCCCGTTCGGTTCCTTCGCCAAAAACCTAGTGAGGTTTCGGGACCTAGTCCGTATTAGTCACTGGCTAAGAGGGTGATCAAGCCTCTTCTTCGGTCCTTTACTGGGCCGGTCACTACGTTGAGTATACTCGCCTGTCCGTCGTCGTTGCAGGCTGCGCCGTCGGTGCGCTTCTCTCCGGAGTCGGAAAAGGTGCCTTGCCGGAACCACACAGCCCCACTTTCAGTCGGCCGGAATCGATCGGCCCTCCGCCGGGAGATGGACGCTGAAATCAGCGGTGGCCACTCACCACCTTCTCGGGAGGGGGGTCGGGGACCCAATCCGGCTGCAGTGGGGAGGGGAAAGAATATAATCCGATTTCCCTTTTGTACTCCTGGCTGGCTCGCCACTGAAACAGGCTCGGAAATCAGGAGACGAAAGGCAAATTGGTTCCAAAGCAATGCAGCTTTTATTGCTAGCAATGAACAGCACTGAGTTCTCTCTCAGGATACTGTATGTCAGAAATCATCTGACACCTACATTTATACTTCCCTGCTGGGCCTGCGCATTAGGCCCCTTATACATCACAGTTGACATGCTCAGTAAACATTTGTAGTTCTGACAGTACACATTTGTAGTTCACAGTACATACACACGTCATAATACTGAAATGATACTGGCTAGGGAAACGAAACTTAGCATCCTGCTCTACACACACACATAATACAATGCTCCTTTCTGGCTGAGGAGATAAGGTTCGCTAGGCTCAGAGATGCAGGGAAGGGGGGTTGGCAACACCCTCCAAGGCCATCTAGTCATGTGGCATCTGCATGCAGGCTGGTTTCTGTGTACAAGCTTTACCGACTACTGTTACAAGCTGTTTATCTAATGCCCCTGCATCCTGTGTCACACAGATAAGCATCAAAGCAGCAGGAGCTGACAAGTTGCGGTTAAGGCACAGTGCAAGAGAACTTAGATATCCAATACATTCAAGTATGGAGTATGCCATAAAAAGGCAGAAGCAGAGGTAGTATGCACAAGGGAAAAGTCCATCAGTAGTATGCACAGAGCTTGAGGTTGTCTTGTTGGTCTAGTAGTATCCAGTGTTCAGTGTTCCACTCCTACAATCAGATGGTGCTGGGACAAAACATCTAGTGTAAAGCATGTGCAGCCTTTCCCAAGTACAACGGTCTCAATCCCCTCTGTTAGTTCTATAGTCAAGCAGTGGTTCAGCTATCAGAGAGGTCTGCAGGATTGTGTGCCTGATCAATCCTGTTGTCTGTGGAGAACATCAGTTACAGGTAAGCAACTTTTCTTTCACTGTCAATTGAATCAGGCACATGAGTGGCAAGGGGTGGAGAAACAGTCTAGTGCTTATAGAAGCAGATTGTGGACCATGGAAACCAGGGTTCAGTTCTGCTTCTCCTACTGATACTCTTTGTGAACGTAGGCAAGTCACTTCACCCTCCATTACCTTAGGTACTGCTTAGATCAGTGTTTCCCAAGTCTGGTCCTAGAGTAGTACCCCTTGCCAGTCAGGTTTTCAATATGTCCACAATAAATATGCATGAAAGAGATTTGCATATAATGGGGGCAATGTTCTGTTGTGAATTAGGAATTGGTTATTGAACAGAGGATAGTGTTAAATGGCCATTTCTCTGACTGGAAGAGGGTAAATGGTAGAGTGAAACAGGGATCTGTACTGGGACTGGCGCTATTTAACATATTTATAAATTATCTGGAAATTGGAATGACAAGTGAGATGATTAAATTTGAAGATGACACAAAACTATTCAAGGTTGTTAAAACATGTGTGGACTGTGAAAAATTACAGGAAGACGTTAGGAAATTGGAAGACTGGGCATCCAAATGACAGATGAAATTTAATGTAGACAAATGCAAAGTGATGCACATTGGGAAGAATAATCCAGTTACCTGATGCTAGGGTCCACCTTAGGAATCTGCACCCAAGAAAAATATCTAGGTGTCATTGTAAACAATATGCTTAAATATTCTTCCCAGTGTACAGTGGCAGCCAAAAAAAAGCAAACAGGATGCTAGGAATTATTAGAAAAGGGATGCAAAACAAGACCATTATAGTGTCTCTGGAGCTCATTTTCAAAAGAGAAAAATGTCCAAAAACTGTCTAGAACTAAAGCTAAGACATTTTGTGCTAGACCTGTTTTTATAACTAATAAGAATTAGAAAATGTTCAAAGAAGAACAACCAAAATGATAAAGTGGAAATGCTAAAGAGATTAGGGCTCTGCAGCTGAGAAAAGAGATGGCTGAGGGGAAATATGATTAATATCTACAAAATCCTGAGTAGTGTAGAACAGGTAAAAGTGAATTGATTTTCTACTCTTAAAAAATACAAAGACTAGGGGACACTCAATTAAGTTACATGGAAATACTTTTAAACAAATGGGAAGAAATATTTTTCACTCACTAATATTTGAACTCTGGAACGCATTGTCAGAGGATGTGGTAACAGCGGTTAGTGTATCTGGGTTTAAAAAAAGGGCTGAACCAGCTCTTAGAGATGAAGTCCATAGTCTGCTATTGAGATAGACATGGGAGAAGCCACTTCTTGCCCTGTGATCAAATGTTGCCACTATTTGTGTTTCTACCAAGGTACTTTTGACCTTAATTAGCCACTGTTGGAAGCAGGATACTGGCTAGATGGATCTTGTATGGCTATTCTTATGTAATTAAGCATTCATTTGGACCTGGCATTCACATGAGTAAGTGAGGGGTCAATTGTGCTTAATTGTCTGGTATGAAAACCATGTCCAAATTTCAAAATGTTAGTTATTTAACTTGGTTCCCTAATTGGCTCATCCAGGATGTCCAGTTTTCTAAAATCCACCAATCAAACCTGTAAGCATCAATACTTACATGCATAAGCACTTACACACATAAAACATGGCATGCTGCTGCACTTTAAAAAAAAAAACAAATGCTGTTCAAGCCACATGGAAATGCCCTATTAAGATAACATCATATGTTCTTGAAGCAGGTGCAGTCTCATCCAGTCACTAATAATACACTTAGGAATCCTAAGGCTGTTGACCCTTGTACTCTCTCTACCACTGTTTCAGCTCTCCTCTCATTCACTTTCATCAATGAGGCTGTCTCTTCCTTTAATACTATTCTCTCCTCTGCTCTGAACACTCTATCTCCTAAAAATTCACCATTCTGTAAGGCATGCCAAACCCCAGCCTTGTCTGACCTTCAGAATCCATCATCTACATTTCCTGTGCTCATTCTGCTGAATGTGTTTAGCTAAAATCCCATGCTGACCTCATATATTTCAAATTTTTGCTGACCTCCTACCAGTCTGCTCTTGCATTTGCCAAACAAATGCTCGTCTCCAACTCTCACTGTCTCTTTCCTACACCTCCTTCCAAGCACTTCTATCTCCAACCCCCTCTTCAGTTTCTGCCCAGACTATGGCTGAGTACTTACATCACATGGTTCACAAGGTACCAAGTCACCTCCATCTCCCCTTTCCCCACTTCATTTTCACAACCTTCCTTCAAATCCTGCCACCCATTCTTCCTTTTGTAAAATCACATAAGAAGAAACTTCACATTTTCTTTCCTCCTCCAAACTCACTGTCTGTTCATTGGATCCCATTCCTATCCATGCACTCGGCTCTGTCTCCTCTGTCATCCCTTCTATTTGTCATATCCTCAATCTATCACTTTCCACTGAGACTGTTCCTGATGCCTTCAGACATACTGTGATCATACCACTCCTCAAAAAACTTTCACTGGACTCTACCTACCTTTCCAACTTTCATCCCATATACCTCCTGCCTTTTGCATTCAAGCTCTTGAACATTCTGTTCTCCACCACTGTCTTGATTTGAGCTGTTCTTGATGTACTACAATCTGGCTTTCACTCGCTATATTCTACAGAAACAGCCCTTGCAGTCTCCAGTGACCTGTTTCTGGCCCTATCCAAGGCCTTTACTCAATCCTCATCCTTCTTGACCTCTCTGCTGCTTTTGACATTTTTGATCATCACCTACTCCTTGATATGCTGTCATCATTTGATTTCAAGGCACTTGTTCTCTCTTGGTTTTCTTGTTATCTCTCCCATCGCACTTTTAATGTATCCTCTTCCACTGCTATCCCACCATCAGGTGGTGTACCTCAGGGCTCTGTCTTGGGACGACTTCTCTTCTTTCTGTATATTTGTTCTCTTGGTGCTCTCATCTCCTCCCATTGTTTTCAGTACCATCTTCACACTGACTCCCAGGTCTCCTTCACACCAGAACTTTTGCCAGGAATACAAGCCCAAGTCTCGGCCTGCATATCTGATACCACCTTGAGTGAATTCCTTCAAAAAGGCAGTAAATAAATCCTAATAAAATAAATAAATCACTGCCTGGATGTCCCACTGCCACCTGAAACTGGACATGGCCAAGACTGAGCCGCTTATCCCTCCCCCTAAATCCACTGTTCCTCTTTCCCCATTCTCTGTTTCTGTGGATAATACTGTCCTCCTCACCTCGTAACCTTGGGGACATCTTTGACTCCTTCCTTTCTCTACGTATATCCTACAGACTTCTAAAACCTGTTATTTCTTTCTGTATAATGTCACCAAAATATACCTCTTCCTTTCTGAGCATACCACCAAAATACTTATCCACACTCTCAACACCTTCCACTTAGATTACTACACCATGTTCCTCACAGATCTCCCACTAAACCATCTCTCCTCAATTTGTTCAAAATTTTGCTTATCTTCCACCAGTTAATACACTCACATAACCACTTTTCCTCAAGGCAGTTTATTGGCTCTCTATCCATTTTTGTATACAGTTCAAACTCCTCTTACTGATTTACAAGTGCATTTATTCTACAGCTCCTCAGTATCTCTCCTCTCTCCCTACACCCCTCCCCAGGAACTCCGTTCATCAGGCAGTTCACTCTTGCCTGTAACCTTCTCCTCTGCCGCCAACTCAATACTCTGTTCTTTCCATCTCGATGTGCTTTATGCCTGGAATAGAATTCCTAAGTCGGTATGTCATGCTTCGTCTCTGGTCCTATTCAAATTGAGGCTAAAAGCCCACTTGAAGGTGCTTTTTAACTCTTAACTCCTTCTTGACCTGTTCAATACCTATGTTGTTTTAATCATTCCCATGATAAATTTAACTCTCTAATTCCTTATCTGTCCTGTTCAAAGGCATCACTATGGGGTGGCAAGTGCTACCCCCCAAAATTGCCTTGCCACCCCAACCCAAATCAGCACTTCCTCCAACTCCCCCAGCATCTCTCCTTTCTCTCTCTTTCCCCCTCCCTCTCACTCATGCTGTTGCTGTTTTCTCAGTTGGGCCGTATCATTTTTACAAGCAAAGACACACAGGGCCATTTTCCTGCACATGCTGCCACTAACCCAGCTGCTCCTGTCCCTCTGACGCAGGAAGTTTACATCAGAGGGGTGGGAGCAGCTGAGCTTGCGGCATCTCGCAGGAAAATGGTCCTGCGCATCTTTGCTCATACAAATGATGTGGCCCGATCTGTAAAACAGCAACAGGGTGAGCTGGAGGGGGAAAGAGAGAGAAAGTAGAAGTGCTGGATGGATGAGATGGTGGGAAAAGAGAGAAAGAGAGAGGCAGGACAATGCTGGATAAAGGAAAAGAGAGAAATGAGAGATAAAGAGAGCAAGAAAGAGATGGGGTAATACTTAATGGGGGACACAGAGAAGGAGTAATGCTGGATGGGGTGAAATGAGACAGAGAGAGGGAATAGTGCTGAAAGAGGAGAATTAGGGAGAGAGGGAGATACGGTAATGCTGGGTTGTGGAGAAGAGAGAGAGAGATTGACTTAAAGGGGGAGAAGGGACAGAGAGAGAGGGACTAATGCTGGATGAGGTAAAGTGAGCTAGAGGAGAGGAGGTAATGCTGGGTGGGGTGATGCAAGAGAAAGGGAATAAAGCTGAATGGGGAGAAGGGAGACAGAGGGAGAGGAAGTAATGCTGGATGGGGAGAAGAGACAGAAAGAAAGACATTGGGTAATGCTGGATGGGGAGAAGAGATATAGATGTGGTAATGCTGGATAGGAGAGAGGGACACAGAAGAGAGATGGAGATAATACTAGATGGAGTGAAATGAGACAGAGAGAGAGAGATGAGGTAATGGTGGATGGGAAGAAGGGAGATGGGGTAATACTGGATGGGGGGAAAGAGACTGAAGAATAAGAGGAAAGGAATGAGAGGGCCTGGGTAGAGTGAAATATATGGAAAGCTTTAGGTAGATGCAGTGAATAAAGAGAGATTGAAGACTGGATAGCAGAGGTGTAGCTATGGGTGGGCCCAGGCCTACCCAATCTCGGCTCAGGCCCACCCAGTTTGTCCTGATCCTCCAATCGGTGCCAGCCTTCTAGGTGCCGGGTAGGCTGTAGTGGTCTTTCAGTTCTGCCATGGCTCAGCTCCATGCATTTAGGCAGCTGGCAGCAAAACCCCCAGCTCTCCTCCCATCTACAGTAACCCGCTTAATTTTTTTTAGTGAGGGTCCGGGTCAGTAACGAAAGTTGGCCACTCTAGCACCACTGCTGCCGCACTGCTCTGTTCTGCTGTGCTCCCACTCTGACATTCGGTCTGAGGGTGCCTGGCTTGCCTTGCCCCCCCAGTGCCCTCGCAGTTGCACGGAAAAATCTGCCACCAGTGCCACAACTTGGCTGGCCAGATCTCCTCCACTGAGCCAGCAATACCTGGGAAGTTATTGGACCCTTGCAGGCTCACTCAATGAGCCTTCAGTTGAATTGAGCCCCCCACCTCACCCCAGGCTTCAGCACTCCCCTGCTACCACAAACAGGACAGGCACAGGAGCCAGCACACGAAGCACAGTCTGCAGTGCTCTGAATCTGCACCTGCCACCACATGCACACTGAGTGCATAGTTGCATAAAAATTTAGGAAATTCAAGCCCAGTATCCCAGGTAAAATAAATGGGTTTTTTTTAATATTATGTACAGTGTAATGCTGGTGGTGGTCTTCTGGATGGGAGTGGGCTCTTCATGGCCTAGGAGAAAAAAAAGGTACATTTAATAATTAAATGTACCTTCCCCCCCCCCCCCCTTAGGCAGTAAAGAGCCCACCCCAACCCAGAAACCTACCAACAATAAATTTTAATGGGCTCAGTGCCCAAGTTAAAGTTTAAAAAAGGTTGTATATTTTTTCATGTTGGTGGGTTTTTGGGTGGGGAAGGTCTCTGCAGTGCCCAGGTTAAAATAATTTTTAAATATTTTATATTTAATGTAGGTGGGTTTCTGGTTAGGGGTGGACTCTACAGTGCCCATGACATTAAAAAAACAAAATGTTTTATATTTAATGCTGGTATTCTTCAGGGTGGGGTGAGGGAAATTTGGAAGGCTAGGGGAGATGCCAGATATAGACTACAGGGAGGGGAAGTAGGGTGGGGCTGATGCCTAGCTATGGGATAGATGGTGGGGAAGGGAAGGGCTGATGCTGGACTACGGGGATGGATGAGGGGTGTGATGGAGAAGGGAAGGGCTGATGCTGAGCTATGGGGATGGGGGGATAGGATAGAGAAGGCAAGGGCTGATACCAGGCTACAGGGATGGATGAGAGGGGTAGGTTAAGAAGGGAAGGGCTGATGCTGGGCTACAGGGATGGATGGGGGGGGGATAAGGTAGGGAAGGGCTGGTACCAGGCTACGGGGATGGGTGGGATTGTAGGGTAGAGAAGGGAAGGGCTGCAGGATAATTTTTAATTTTTGATCTTTCTTCGGTAGCTGATGAGGGCTGGTCTGAGTTCTGCCTATGACCGGGCAGGTGAGAGATTCTGCTGGCATGTGGTTTGTGTGAGGATCTAGGAGTCTGACCTCTGGCTTTTCCAATGGGATGTGTATTGCTTTTGTGCATATTCACTGCTGCCTTTTTAAAGGTACTGTTATTGGTATTCGCATTCAGAATTGGTGTTAGGGTTTGCAACATGGGCTCTAAGGAGCTTCTTTGCAGGATATAGTGTTACTTCACAAAGTACCCGGCAGAGAATGGATTTTGTGGTGTCTGAGGTTTTGGGGTTATCTATCACTCCCAGTATAGTGGTAAGGCCACTGATATCTGAGAATGGTGAAACAACCATACTTTACAGGTGCTATTACTGAGGTGCTACCAGAATTTGAATACATTTTTCCTATATTCTGTATGTATCCCAAGAAATGCTACTCATACCTATATACATAGTGCCCACTCGTATTATCTCTGGGCCCACCCAAAATGTCAGGGCTGACTACGCCACCAGCTCTCCACTTTCTAAAGCCTATTCATCATTAAAATTGAGGATGAAAGAAAGACCAACAATGTATGACGTTACTGAAGTATAAGAAGTTTACTGAAGTTTAAGAATAGATTCTCCTGAAGACGCCAGTAAGGCAAAACCTGGCACCGCATAGAGAACAGAGAACAGCTGACAGCAAGATCTCATCAGCATAACATTTTAGAGCACGAACACGCGCACAGCACCGGCAGCACTAGCATAGAAAGAGAGCAGCTCAGGACCTGCCAACAAGATAAGTAAAAATATTTGCCTTTATTTGAAGAGACAAATTCATATAAAGGCTACTTTAGTGGAAGGGAGGTAGGGTCCAGTGCAATGATGTACACGTATTTGTAGTGCTATATGCTGGTTCCGTGGAACACTAAAAAGTTTGGCACTTCAACACACGGAGCACTGCATAATAAAATATAAAAAATTATTAAGATTTGATGGACTGGTATACAATATATAAGAGTTACTGAAGTATAACCAAGAAAAAAAGTATCTATAATGTTTCTGAGGTTGTCTATAACAGAATCGGTTGGTGTGTGAAATGCTTAAAACAACAAATCTTAATGTGGATTTAACTTAACTAGTAGAAAGAAGAACTCTCAGATGGCTGTATTTATGTTTTAATTTTACAATGAAAAAAAATACCTTAGAAGCTGAATCAGAATGATCTTCCTGTCACAGAACTGTTGCACTATATTGGAAACCCTATAGTAAAATTAATGAAAGCATCAATAAATTAAGCAAAGTAAATGATTTTATTGACTGAATGTCCTGAATTTTTACAAGCATATGTGAAATAACTTAAAGGTCAAATTTAATAGTTTGATTCCTTTTTATTTTATTAAAGTAGTGATACTGGCAGCTGTAACTAACTAGTCCCCTTTCCCAGCCCTTTGACCAGAAGCAATAAATCAAATAAGAAGTTGGTCCACTGTGTTTTCACTCCATATTGAGTCATCTTACAAACTTTATAAAGTGGGCTTAAATACCCACTCCTTTGAACATGTGGCCTGTAATGAATGACAATTCTTAGGTAGCTTGGTCCTTTCTCTATATATCACTTGTTTCACTACGTTACCTTGTCATGTCATTAAGCAACAGAGTTTTTCTTTCTTCATGTTACATTAATTTTATTTTGTAAAACCACTTTGTTTCCAGTGCATAAGGCAGTATATCAAGTTCTTGAATAAATGTAAACATCAAGTGGAATAATAAAATACCACAGCTAACGAAGGCATTCTAACCTATGTACCCAAGCAATTCCTAAATCTTTCACCCTTTTCCCCATGTGAAAGGAGGCAGAGGAGCCAGCTGTCTGGGTACGAGTGGATACTCAGCGCCCCCAATATTGAGCAAGCTCTTTCATTGTTGTCCAGGGAGGGGTAATTTGTATTCTATTTGGAATCCCCTCCCCCGGATCATTTTGAAATGGTAGTGCAAGGAGGAAGACCTAAGCAGGGAAGCAGACCAATGATATGCATTCTTCTGGTCCCTTTGGCTCATTATGGGTAAACAAGGGCCCTAATCTTTGTAAGGAGTCAGCCCAAGGTAGGGCATTACTGGGCAATCCATCATCTTCAAAGTAAGGTTGCCAGCCCACTGCCACAGACCACAGCTTGCACCAAAGATTAATGAAGCATGTGTGTCATGAGGGTCATGCAGGTCTTGGCAACAGCCAAAGCTCAAGAAGTTCTTAGCCAGTGTCTGTGATAGCTAACGGAGCCCCTCACTTGTGAACCCTACTTAGGCTCTCTCCCTACCCAGATCCTCTTAAACTTGAGTGCCCCTGTTTCACAAACTGCTATAATTCATACAGCATTTATTTTTTTTTTTTTTTTTTCATTTTAATTTCAACATATCACTTAAGTAGAGAGGTGTGGTAGCCGTGTTAGTCCACTCTTAAAGGTAATCAATAGAAATTAAACAAAATTAAAACATGGAAAAGAAAATAAGATGATACCTTTTTTATTGGACATAACTTAATACATTTCTTGATTAGCTTTCGAAGGTTGCCCTTCTTCGTCAGATCAGAAATAAGCAAATGTGGTAGCTGACAGTGTATATAACAGTCTCTCATAGACAGTCTAGCAGGGTGGGTAGGAGATGTGTATGGGGACTTCAAAGCATTCCATAGATATCACTTGAAATTAGAAAAGATGATTTTAAGTCAAAATATGTACATATAAAATGGCAATTATAGATTTCTTAAACAAAGGAATGATCTATTGCTCATCTTTAGTCCAACAATTGGAGGCATTACACAATACATAAGAAAATCAAAACTTAGGATAGATTAATAACATCTAACACTAAGAAAGAAAAAGATGGCCAAGAAGAGCTACCGGGTTCTTATACTATTACGGAGTCGAAGTTGTTACAATCCTTGGATGTATCATAGGTAGTTCAGCCATTTTAGCTTCCAAGAAAGAATTTAATTGTTTTGATTCAAAGAAAACATATTTAACAGAGTTGAATTTTAAGACACATTTGCAGGGAAAGTTCAACCAAAATAAAGCCCCCAATTGCATAGCTTTGAGGTGCAGTTTGAGAAACTCTTGTCTTTTCTTCTATGTTGTTCTCGAGATATCTGGGTAAACCAGTGGCGTACCTAGGGTAGTTGACACCCGGGGCCGGTCATTTTTTAACACCCCCCCCCCCCCTCTCCAAAATCTAGTACTAGGCATGCCAAGAATACAAAACACTCAGGACCTATAGAGCAATTCTAGCATACCATAAGCAGTAATTTCTACAAGTCACACAAGGAAAAGGAAAGCATCTTAAACACTACAGTGAGCACTAGAACATCAATTCACCTACTGTAAAACAAAACCAGGCAGAATAACACAGATCGTCCATCTTGTACAGTCAATGCCAACCGAAAGCCATGTCTTTTTCACAAACACAGATACACCCTAATCCACTATAGAATAAGCAATAATAAACTTTCTATTTAGACAAAAATTAAACTGAACCCCCAAGATGCCAGACTCTGCATACAATGCAACACCACAGAAACAGAAAATGTCCCCTAGTACTGTGCAAAACATAAAGACAGCAGATGTAAATTTGAAAAAACTAACAAGTACCAATCACCACTTTACAAATTAACAAATAGAAATAAAACAAATATAGAAAATAAAATAATACCATTTTATTGGACTAATACATTTAGCTTTCAGAGGCCAAAACATCCTTCCTCAGGTCAATACAGTATAGTGTTGTTACAATATCCGGACCTGAGGAAGGGGGTTTTGTTCTCCGAAAGTTAGCCAAAATGTATTAAAATTAGTCCAATAAAAAGATTACCTTGTTTACATGTTCTATTATAAACATTAACACAGCTACAATACTACTTTATCTTAAAGCAAAAAAAATAAAAATATATATTTTATTTACAGTTTGTTGTCTCTGGTTTCTGCTTTCCTCATCATCTTTTCACTGTCTTCCTTCCATCCAGCATCTGTCTTTCTTCTCTCTCTGCCATCCAGTGTCTGCCCTCTCTGCTGTCCCCTCCATCCAATGTCTGCCCTCTCTCCCATCTACATCTGCCCTCTATCTCGGGCCCCTTCCATCCACCATCTGCCCCTGTCTGCCCTCTCTCTCTCCCCCTTCCATTCACTCTCTGCCCTTTCTATCGCTTCCATCCACTGTCTGCCCTTTCTCTCTGTCTGCTCAATCCACCATTTGCCCTCCCTCTCCCATCCATCTAGGGTCTGCCCTCCCTCTCACTCCCCCTTCCATCCAGGATCTGTCCCCTCTCTGCCCCTTTTTTCCAGCCCCTAGTTCCAGCCCCACTATCCCACCAGTCCTGAGCTTTAGCCCCCAGCCACTTCTCCCTGTCCCCTTTTTAGCCCCCAGTCCCCACAATTTCAGCCCCTGCTGCCTTTCAGCCCCCAGTCCCAGTACTAGCCCCCTTATCCCACCTACCCTCCTTCAGCCCCCAGTTTCAGCCACCTTCATCCACATGCCTTGCCCCCCTTTTCAGCACCGACCATTCTCCCACCTGACCCAGGCATGCCCCATTTTCCATCATGACCCCTTCTCAGACCCCAGTTCCAGCCCCCTTCTCCCATTTGAGAGCCCCCTCCTCCCATCTGAGAACCCCTTCCCTCCTCCCATCTGAGAAACCCCCCCACCCCTTCTCCCATCTGAGAACCCACAGAACACCCCTCTCCTCTCCCATCTGAGAACCTCCTCCCCATCCCAGTCCCCTTCTCCCATCTGGAAACCCCCTCCCCACTCCAGTCCCCTTCTCCCATCTGAAAACCCCTTCCCCATCTAAGAACCCCCAGAACACCCCTCTCCCATCTGAGAACCCCCTCCCCACCCCAGTCCCCTTCTCCCATATAAAAACCCCCTCCCCTCCCCATGTGAGAACCCCCACAACACCCCTCTCCCATCTGAGAACCCCCTCCCCACTCAGTCCCCTTCTCCCATATAAAAACCCCCCTCCCCTCCCCATGTGAGAACCCCCCCACAACACCCCTCTCCCATCTGAGAACCCCCTCCCCACTCAGTCCCCTTCTCCCATATAAAAACCCCCTCCCCTCCCCATGTGAGAACCCCCACAATACCCCTCCCATCTGAGGACCCCGACCCGACTCTCCTGCTCCCACTCTACCTTAAAAAAATTTTTTTGAAGCGTCGTTGCAGGCAGTGCCTCGCGTCTGCCCTGCAGAAGTAAATGTCTTCGCTTCGAAGTTCGTCGTCGTCGGGCCTCACTATGTCCCGCCCTCGCAGAAATAGGAAGTTTCCTCAGAGGAGGGCGGGACATAGTGAGAGCCCGACGACGACGAACTTCGAAGCGAAGACATTTACTTCTGCAGGGCAGACGTGAGGCGCTGCCTGCAACGACGCTTCAAAAAAATTTTTTTAAGGTAGGGTGGGAGCAGCTGGAGCGAAGCGGATCACCCCCCCACCCACTGACACCCGGGGCGGACCGCCCCCACCGCCCCCCCCCCCTTGGTACGCCACTGGGGTAAACTCTTATTTTACAGTCTAAGAAAAGTTGATCTTTGTGAAGAAAATATTGTTTAAGTACCCAGTCTCTATCAGGTTGTAAAATAAAGACAACTTTAAGTGTAGCAGTTGTCAATCCAACTTTATCATCTTGCAATATTTGAGTTAGGTTCATATCGAAATTATCTGCGGATTGATCAGATCTCTCGCCTATTTCTTGTTGCTTCTTGTAAAAAGGTTGTATATAATATATTTTTGATATAGGAGGATATGATTCTTCAGGAATTTTTAATATCTCAGATACTTTTAAAAGTTATCAAAGGTGAGATTGAAATTTGTTTAGGAAATTTGTTAATCTAAGGGTATTAGAGCGTTGAAAGTTTTCAAGAATTTCGTTTTTTTAAAAAGATCCAAGATGGCGTTTTAGGAAGGACGCATGAACAGCAGCTCCTGCCCCTCAACTCCGAAGTCGTGTGTGGGAATCTCCCCTAGTTGTCTATGGGGAAGAGAAAGGGTAAACCCAGCTTACCTCGCTCCACGGGACGGGTGAATTCCCTTACCACCCGGCAGACGACGTTAGAAGAAGCGGGAATGCTGTTGCAGAGAACTCAGGCCAGTGCTTCGAGGGGTCCGAGGGATTCTTCGGACCTTAGCGTAGAAGGAGTGACGTTAAGCCCCCCTCCGATGATACGCCCCAGAGACCCGGAGGGGAGTTGTTGGTTATGGAGAGGTAACTGACGGGGGCTTCCGGAAGTGGAAGTCCCTGCGGATAGCAGTGGAGACCCCATAGCGACCTCGTCTCCGTTGGAAACAACTCCGCAAGCGGGCTTGACGCTGCAAGCTTCTTTGCCCGAGCGGCAACTGAGCGAGCCCTCCGTTAGTCTCCGGGAACTTGTGAGACCACCCGTTATCTCAATGGATTCCATTTGGGAAGCGATCCAAGGCCTAAACAGTACGTTACTCCAAGTGGCAGGAACTTTACGAGGAGATGTGGGGAAGCTGTCTCAGGCTCATTTAGAGCTTTCGGGTAAGGTTACTGAACAGACGACTAGGATGGATCTTTTTGAAACCGAGGTATATTTCATTAAAAATTCTATTTCGGCAATTATTAAGGACAATACTGTTCAAAGGAAGAAGATAGACTATATGGAGAATCAATTAAGGAGGAATAATCTCAGGTTTCTGAATTTTCCTAAATCCCCTTTGATTCCAGCCAAAGAAATGCTGAAAAAATACTTTATTGAAATTCTGGGGCTCCCCCCGGAAGCTTTTCCTCCTTTAATTAGAGTGCTATACATCTCTGGGGCTGGAATTGGAAATTTACAACCTCCTCAATCTGATTTGAACTTGACTCAGTTTCTGGAAAGCTCTATGGAAGTTATTACGGAGCGGACAACATTGTTGGTGTCGTTTGCTTTAGAACTGGACCGTAATAACATATTTAGATTATTTTTTCGCCACATCTCCACACCTTTTCTTGGTTCAAAAATTCAAGTATTTCCTGATCTCTCTCGAGAGACGCAAAGAAGAAGAAAAGCTTTTTTATTATTGAAAGTAAGGGTCCTACAATTAGGTGGGACCTTTATACTTAAATTTCCTTGCAAATGCTATATCTCGTTGGAATCTACTAATTATATTTTTTTTGATCCAGATAAACTTTAGAATTCATTGTCAGTAAAGAGTAATTTACTGTTGTTTGGATTGTACGCTTTATCGGCTGCCCTGACTTGATTTCTTGCCCTTCCTGTTTGCAAAATGTTTTCTGTAGATTGAAGTTATACTATTTTGTTTTGAGTTCCTAGTTCTTGGATCATTTAAATGTGTACTAACAAATTTATATTTTGCCTGATTGTTTAGTTCAACTGTGTATATTCTTTAATTCTTTATTACGTTTGAGATATAAATGTAATGATAACTGAATAAATAAAATAATAAAAAAAAAAAAAAAAAGAAAGTTTTCAAGAATTTCAATTTTATTTGCAGGAAAATATTTTCTTTTATAAGATTGGCTTGTATCTGTTGAGAGTTTGTAATGTTTTTGAATTTTTTTTCAACCTCTTTTCCCATATTTAATACTTTTTGTCCAATAAAGTTATTTTTTCTGATTCAGAGTTTATACTGTTGATTAAGGAATTTAACTTCTAAGAGAAAGAAGCTTCCAATCCATCCAAAGTTTCCCATATATTTTCTAAAGTTATCGTTGTAGGTTTTTCAGGCAAAAAAGACTTACTTGGTAAGTCCAAGTCTGTTAAGGAAGTCTCCGCTGGCTGTCTCCGATATGATTCAAGATTTTCCCCAGGGATATTTCCTCCTCCTCCTTCACCCGCCATTTCCACCGCGGGGAAAGTCAGCGTTTCCTGCCTCGGGTCGGTACCTGTGCCTGGAGACCCCATCGAGTCCTCCTCAGGGGTTTCTTGGACCGTCCTCTAGGCCACCGCCAGCATAGCAGGTGGGGCTCTCAATTCGGGGCTGAAAGATGTTTCGTGCTCAAGCTGTAGAGATGGCAAACCTCTCCCCAGACTCTGCAGCAGCGAGGAAGCTCCCGATAATCCTCCCGGTGAAAGGAAACGGTCCAACATCCCAGAAGCAGGTAAGACAGGCATTGCGGGGCTGGCGCGTTGTCTACTTCTCCTTTTGTGCATTTTGTAAGCAGGAATAGTTTTTCTCGATTAAGAGCAGCGGAAGGGACGAGAGCTGCTTCCAATATGTCTTACTTGGATGCCATCTTGCCTCCTACATACAGCATTTATTAAAATAGTACCACACTTTTCCATATCATGTCTCTGTTTTCTATGTTTCTTGGTAGCCAGGAAGCTGCCCAGAAGTATCATGGCCATGACAGGGGCCTGCTTCTCTCCCTGTTCATAATGCTGGTGAGTGTCGCAGTAGCCAGCTGGGTTCATGGATGCCATGGTAAATGTGGCATTCATGCTCATGGTGTAGTGCTTATTATTCCCTTCAGTGCTTCTTACAACCATCAACAGCATAAGGACTTCATGAGCTATGGAAGCTGGCTTTGATATCATTTGTGCGTATTGTGGCTATAGGAAAGTATCCTAAATCAAACCCTTTCAGTTATTCAGCTACACTGTATTCTTATAGCTTCAAAAATTGTCAGGATACTTCAAAACTTATGTGATAAAACACAAATGAATAGGCAAAAGGTTGCCTATTCAAGAAACTATAAATGTTGCCTAACTACTGCAACTTCTGTTAAATACACATTAAAAACTACAACTTTAATCAGCTTTTTAAAAATTTCATATCCCTTGTACCATTGCGTGTCCCATAGAAATAAGGGTCTGTTCATTCTGTGCATAGTAAGCTAGCCAGTGGGCCCCATTTGATGAAAATGTATTTGAAAAAAAAAAAAGGTGAATATGAAGGGTTATACAATACTATTGCTGTACTCTCTGGGCTTTATTTTATTTCAGTGTATTTGATATACCACCATATTTTCAAAGCAGTTCACAATCTTTAGTATTACAATAACAGAAACCAAAACTAACAAAATTATAAACAGACACAAATGGTGTGAGATTGTAATTGCATAATAATAATCGCCCTTGAACAACAAAACTGGAGATACAAAAGAAAGGGATTCAAGAATATCCAAACTACATGAAAAAGTTTGTCTAAAAAAAACAAATTTTTAACTCCGGACGATGTTCAGGTGGAAGTGAGTTCCATAATGTAGGGGCAATGTGACTAAATGCAGTCTCGCGTGATGTGGCTAACCAAAGCTTTCTATGATGGGGCACAGTCATAAATTTACATAAGAACATAAGAATAGTTATACTGGGTCAAACCAATGGTCCATCTAGCTCAGTATCCTGCTTCCAACAGTGGCCATTCCCAGGTCACAAGTACCTCACAGAATCCCAAATTGTAGCAAGATTCATGCTACTGATCCCAAGGACAAGCAGTGGCTTCCCCATGTCTATCTCAATAGCAGACTATGGACTTTTCCTCCAGGAACTTGGCCAGACCTTTTTTGAAACCCACATAACACTAACTGCTGATACCACATCCAGGGCTTAACTATTCATTGAGTGAAAAAATATTTCCTTCTGTTTGTTTAAAAGTAGTATCATGTAACTTCCTTGAATGTCCCCTAGTCTTTGTACTTTTTGAAAGAGTAAAAAATCGATTTACATTACCCATTCTATATCACTCAGTATTTGTAGACTTCTATCATATCCACCTTCAGTCTTCTCTTTTCCAAGCTGAAGAGTCCTACCTCTTAAACCTTTCCTCATATGAGAAGAGTTCCATCCCCTTAATCATTTTGAATGTTTTCTAATTCTGCTATATATTTTTTAAGATATGGCAACCAGAATTTTACACAATACTCAAGGTGTGGTTGTACCATGGAGCGATACAGAGGCTACAGCAGAGCAGTACTTATCTTTCAGAAAATGAGACTTGTAGGTATTAATCAAGACGTGGACAACAGATGCAGCAAAAATCAACAGTCTCCCAGGCCAAGATAGCCTCCTTGTGGTCAGTAGCAGACAAATATATGGTTGTGCCATGAAAAAGAAGACATTTGGTTGCTTTTTTTGATTATTTTTGAAAAGGCAAAATGTGGTATTTGAACAATAAAGTATATTTATAGGGTACATTTGCATGTACTTTTTGCAGCTTTGATGCATCTGCCCAAGACTTCCCCTGCCTTATTTCAAACTGTGACCTTTCTAAGAATTAATAAATTTCATGGTTAGGCACAGCTTAAAATACAAATGCTTTTATCAGATCAGGGGTGTTCCCATTTGGCCAAGTCTGAGGCTTATGTCAGCCAAAAGGAAAATAAATTGTCCTGCTGCAAGCTTGCCTTAGCTAGCAGATTTGGTGCCAACTTCCTGGATTCTCTCATCCAGGAGTTTCCCTGTTTCCCAGATGAGTTTAAAGAACTTCCTTTTTTCCAGTGTCTCCAGGACTTTACAGGCAACATCTCTTTCCAGCTCCAGTCACTTCCTACTTTCTATTGGGCTGGTTTAAGTTGTTAGAGACCTTGTTTTCCTCATAGGTCAGCAAGTTTTGTTTAAAGTAATAAAGAATAAAGGACTAGAAATGTGATAGTTAAATACAAAGGTCTGTTAATGAAAAATAAATTAAATAAACCTTTTAAGGTATATCCCATTAAAATATAAACTCTGAAAAGACCAGGCAGGCCATGTTTTCGCTCCTCGGCTTACTGTGAAAAAAAATCAGACTGTTCAACAAATCACTGACGTTCAGTGTGTGGGTGTAGCTTATTTGAAAAAAAAAAGTGTGAGCTGACTTGGGTCGTTGCACACTCTATTTGGTTGTTTTTATGAACCTGAGCCCTTTGCTCTTTATTTCACCTTGATGATCTATGAAGGAAACCCTTTCCACCTTTTGTTTTTAAAGTAGGTCAGTTCGTGTCCTTTGGAAAAACATTTAAGGTAGGGCAGCCTCATCTGTCTGATCATTCTCGGGAGGAATTTTTTTTTATTGATCAGAAACAGAGGAATCTATTTGCCTGCCTTTATATTCTTCATCCAAACAACCAAGGAGCACCTTTTCTTCAGAAGTTCTTTCATTCCAAAGTTCCTTCAAAAGATGGTGAAGGTGATCCCTTTATAATTACAAGATGAGAAATAACTTTTTATCAACATATTTGTTCTAATCCAGTTGAATGATCACTAAGAGAGATAATAACTATTTTAATCTATAGACTCTTTCAAAACTGCAACTCAGGGCCTCTTTTACAAAGCTGTTCTACCGATTCTTGGTGCGGGAAATGAGAAGAAGCACATTCATTTGTCACACGGAATTGCTAGCGCGACTTTGTAAAGAAGCTCTCAGTTTGTAGCAAAATCCTATCTCATGTGATCTAGTAGCCAAAAAGCTGGACTTAACTATGAAGTAGTATACTTCCCCTGGATTTTACAAGGTACAACTTCCTTATCAGCAGTGATCTCAGCACTGAAGAAAACTCCCCTGAGTATTGCAGCTGTATTTATTTTTATTTCATTTGTACCCCGCGCTTTCCCATTCTGGCAGGCTCAATGCGCTTACATATGATATAGCAGGTACTTATTTGGTAACTGGGGCAATGGAGGTTAAGTGGACTTGCCCGAGTCCAAGGAGCTGCCTGTGCCTGCAGTGGGAATTGAACCCAGTTCCCCAGGACTTAAGTCCCCATTCTAACCACTAGGCCACTCCTCCACTCCAAAGTATATGGTACTTTGTATACATGACTATATCCAAAAATTAAAGACTTGAAGAATTTCTGCCTTAGCCTAGCAGGGAGCAGGGGAAGCAGTTGGTGAGATATCGGCTTTTGATACTTCTCATATTTCATCAGTCACTATTAAACCAGGAAAATGGTATGATTGAGAGCATCAGGCCTCTGTGCACAGTAGGCTGGCAATGTGCCCCATATGAGTTGAAATGTAATTGAAAAAGAGGTGAAGGAGATGATGGATCTAATGTAATACTATTGTTCTACTCTCCGAATTTTATCTTGGCTACAGCACAGCATTCCTCATTTTTAGAAGAAAAATTGTAGGTAGTAGGCAACAGATACATCAACAGCCTCCTTGCCAAGACAGAGTGCAAAAGAGGCTGAGTTTTTTCCAAGAAATGTGGCCCATTGTAACCTCCGACCGCTGGGTTCTTCTAATTGTTCATCTCGGTTATTCTCTTCATCGGTGTGAAAGACCACCAAATTGTCCTCCGAGAGTATGTTCTTTCAGCTCTCAGCACAGGGAAGTACTTGCAAAGGGAACTCTCTATCCTTCTAAAGGCCCACATGGTCTTCCACCAGGAGATGAAGGGAAGGGATTCTATGTCTGGAAAACAAAAAAGACACAACAAAAACAAGAAAAAGAACCTACACTACAAGAGGCAAAATAGACCCTCTAATATTCTGGCAACAAATATATACTGACGAATGGACAACAACTACCGACTCACCCAATTTCTACAGAATGGGATAACAGATGCAGAACAGTTCTAGATAAGATAGCACCGCTCCAACTAGAACCTCGCATAGGAAAAACTCAATCCCATGGTTCAACGAAGAACTAAAAAAAAAACTAAAAACACAAGTTAGAAGACTAGAAAGAGCATGGAGCAAAAAAAAGACGAACACACACTCAAAAGAATGGAAACAGCTACAAAGAAAATACAAATACAACATCAGACAAACCAAAAGAACATACTACAAAACTATAATAGGACCAAATTACAAGGATATGCACAAACTCTTTCACTTGTCAACAATCTCCTAATCACCACACAGGTCACCTCGAATAGCACAGATACCCCATCGGCAACCAACCTAGCGAACTATTTCAAGGAAAAAATCATAAAGCTCTGACGCATGATACCAAGCAATACATTGAGTACACAAGCATCCTTGAATGCTTAGACCCAAAACCTGGGGAATATCCAGCCGATCGATTATGGACCAAGTTTGACTTGATTTCAGTTGATGAACTTTCACACTGGTTCAGGAAATATGCCAAACCTCAATGCAAACTTGACATTTGCCCCACTAAGCCTAATAAAAGCCGCCCCCAAACAATTCAAAAAAGACCTCACGAACCAAGTAAATTACAGACTCCTAAATGGTCTCTTCCCCACGGATAAAGGAAATATCCTTCTCACTCCGCTGCCAAAAGATGCTAAAAAAGCACTATGGACCTAACAAACTATCGACCAGTTGCTTCTATCCCACTCATAACAAAATTGATGGAAGGCATAGTGACGAAACAACTCACAGAATACCTAACCAAACACTCAATTCTACATGAGTCCTCATCAGGATTCCGATCAAATCATAACACCACAAACTGTACTAGTGTCTGCGATTAATTCATTCAAAAAAACAATTGCAACTGCAAGAACATAATCGTATTACAATTCGATATGTCGAGTGCTTTCGACATGGTGGATCATGGAATATTACTACACCTATTACAATACTTCAGTATTGGAGGGCCCAGTTCTCAAATGGTTCGAAGGATTCCTCACCACCAGATCACTACCAAGTAACAATGAATACTGACAGATCACCACCTTGGATACCGGAATGTGGAGTTCCTCAAGGATCCCCCATTTCACCAACCATTTCAACCTAATGATGATACCACTAGCCAGACTTCTAGCTAATCAAACGTTAACCCCTACATATATGCTGACGATGTTACGATCTACATTCCGTTCAACCAGTGACTTAAACGAATAACCAACGAGATCAGCCAGAGCCTCCAAATCATGCACTCTTGGGCGGACTCTTTCCAGTTGAAAACTTAACGCAGAAAAAACTCAATGTCTAGTCCTCACTTCACAATATAACACAAAACACTACCCCACTATAACCACACCATACTGCACACTTCCTATTTCAGAAAATCTCAAAATTCTTGGAGTCACCATTGATCGAAACCTCACACTCGATACACCACGTGAAGAATACAACGAAAAAAATGTTCTACTCGATGTGGAAACTCAAAAGAATTAAACCTTTTTTTCCCAAGAAACATCTTCCGCACCCTAGTACAGTCATTAGTGATAAGTCACCTGGACTACTGTAACGCTCTGTACGCAGGCTGTAAGAACAGACCATTAAAAAAACTCCACACAGCCCAGAACACCCGCAGCCAGACTCATTTTGGAAAAGCTAAATATGAAAATGCGAAGCCCCTTAGAGAGAAACTGCACTGGCTCCCGCTGAAAGAACGAACTGAGTTCAAGATCTGCACAACTGTTCACAAAATCATCCACGCAGACGCCCCACTCTATATGTTAAATCTAGTGGACCTACCGCCCAGAAACGCAAAAAGATCGGCTTCGCAAATTCCTCAATCTGAACTTCCCCTGTTGTAAAGGAATTAAATACAAACAGTCATATGCCACCTACTTTTGTGTACAGAAGCACACAATATGGGAACGCATATACCCATGGCCCTGAAAACCATGGACAATCTAACCAACTTTCGCAAATCGTTGAAGACACATCTCTTCAACAAAGCTTACAAAAAACAATCCTCAATGAAACAAATTATTCCTTAAACCACTCATGTGCAACACTCATGTGCAAAAAAAAAAAAAACCCTCTCACACTACCTTACCTTCCACCTTTCCATCTAAAACCCCCATTTACCTTTAGCCTGTTATTGATGGTACTTAAGATCATTCAGCCTATTATCGATTGTACTTAAGATTCTTCAGCCTAATCAGCGATTGTACTAAGATCCTGTAATGACTACATCATAACAACATTGTAAGCCACATTGAGCCTGCAAAAAGGTGGGATAATGTGGGGTACAAATGCAATAAATAAAATAAATAAAATTTCAGTTACATCCTTGTCCTGAAGAAAACAGGGGGGGATGTGTACCATCCTAGACCTAAGGGCCCCGAAAAAATTCTTAGCCAAAGAAAAGTTCAGGATGGTTTCCCTGGGGCACCCTTCTCCCAATGGATTCAGGCTCAAGATTGGCTATGCTCTCTGGATGTAAAGAAGGCCTACACTCCATCCCAATACTTCCAGGCCACAGGTAATATCTCAGATTTCGGGTGGGAACATGTCACTTCTAGTACCATGTGTTGCCGTTTGGCTTTGTCTCAGGCGCCCAGATGTTGCTACGCAAACTGGGAGGCCATGTGTTCCCGTACCTGGACAATTGGTTGATGAAGAGCACATCGAAGGATGGCACTTGGGAGTCCATGCAACGAACTATTCGGGTGCTAGAGCCTGCTAGGGTTTTATATTACTCCAAGCCCCATCTGCTCCCGGTTAAGCATTTGGGAGTTCATTGGAACCCTACTAGACAACACAGCAGGCACGAGACTTTCTTCCTGAGGCAAGGGCAGACACTGTAGTCGCACTCGCCACTCAGGTTCAAGCCAGCCAGTGGGTCACAGCTTAGCATGTTGTTGAGGTGCTAGGCTACAGTGCATGTCACAACCCATGGCACATCTCCCATGAGAACTGCCAATGTACTCTAGTTTCCCAGTGCTGTCAGGCCTCTGGAAATCTAGTGGAGTGTCATCTGATTGACACCAGAGTTAGTTCAATCCCTCCTTTGGTGGACAGTTCAATCCAATTTGACTGTGGTATTTCCATTCCAAATTGCTCAGCCCCAGAAGGTGCTGATGACAGATGCATCCCACCTGAGTGGGGAGCACATCTGGATGGGCTTCACACCCAGGGGCTTGGTCAGCTCAGGAAGCAGATCCTTCAGATCAACCTCCTGGAGGTATGGGCAATCTGGAATGCTCTACAGGCTTTCAGAGATTGATTGTTCAATCAAATTATATTCATTCAAACGGACAATCAGATTGCATTGTATTACACCAATAAGCAGGGGGTACTGCATCATACCCTGTGTGTCAGGAGGCCCTTAATCAGTGTCACTGGGCCTTCTGGAACAGGTAGTTCTCAGGGTCACATACCTGGTGGGCAAATCCAACATCCTGGCCAATAGGCTGAACAGGGTCATGCAACCGCACAAGTGGTTGCTCAGCATGAGTGTTACCTGTGAGATATTCTGAGAGTGGGGCACCCCTTTGATGGATCTCTTTGCCACTCTGTTCAATCATAAATTCCCTCAGTACTGTTCCAGGGTCAGGGCACACTACAGGCTAGCATTAGATGCCTTCATTCTCCACTGGTGAACTGGTCTTCTGTATACATATCCTCCCATACTTCTCGTGGGGGAAGAATTTGCTGAAACTCAGTCAAGACTGCAGAACTATGATTCTGATTGCCCCCTATTGACCTAGGCAGATCCTCCAAAGAACCTTGGATTTGGAGTGTTTTCTGACTCTCATCACACAGAACGAGGGATCTCTTCTGCATCCCAACCTGCATGTTAAGGGCTTAGAATTGGCCTCCTTGCATCTTCTTGAGGGTGTTTCCAAGGTCTTGCTGGCTTCTGGGAGATTCCACTAAGAGGTGTTACTCTTTCAAAATGGAGCAGGTTTGCTGTCTGGTGTGAGGGCAGGACCCTAGATCCTATTCTTGCCCTACACAGACACTGCTTGAATATCTTCTGCAACCTTTCCGAGTCTGGTCTTAAGACCAACTCTGTAAAGGTTCACCTCCATGCAATTAATGCTTACCATCACCATGTAGAACCTCTAGTTGTTGCATCATGAGAGGTTTTGCTTTTGACAAAGCCCCCTGTCAAACCTCTGCCTGTATCATGGGGACCTCAATGTCGTCGTCACCTGGCTGATGAAAGCTCCATTTGAGCCGCTGGATTCCTGTCATCTGAAGTACATGATCTGTAAGGTCTTGTTTTTGATGGCTGTTACTTCAGTTCACAGGGTTTCACTTGTGCCCTGGCTGGCTGACCTCTCTTGAGAGCCATTTCAAGGCTCATAATGTCAGAGCAATGAAGACTTCAGTAGCTCACTTGCGGGCAGCCTCCATAGAAAAAATGTGGCAAGGCTGCAGCATGGTCTTCAGTCCACACATTTACATCTCACTACGGCCTTGAGGAGGATACTGGTTTGGACAGATGGTTCTGCAGAATTTGCTTGTGGTCTAGAATCCAACTCCACCCTCCTAGGCCCATTTTATTCTGCTCCAGGCTGCACTCCTCACAGAGTATGTATATAGTTTCAGGTTAATTATTGTTTGAACTCACCATTTCGAATCGGAGAAAATGTTTCTTCACTCAACGTGTAATTAAACTCTGGAATTCGTTGCCAGAGAATTGTGGTAAAGGGCGGTTAGCTTAGCGGAGTTTAAAAAAGGTTTGGACAGCTTCCTAAAGGAAAATCCATAGACCGTTATTAAATGGACTTGGGGAAAATCCACTATTTCTGGGATAAGCAGTATAAAATGTTTTGTACATTTTTGGGATCTTGCCGGATATTTGTGACCTGGATTGGCCACTGTTGGAAGCAGGATGCTGGGGCGCGATGGACCTTTGGTCTTTCCCAGTATGGCAATACTTATGTAATTGATCTATTGTTGTGTTTTCAGTGAGCCTGGCAGCTAGGGATTCCCACATGTGAGAATGTGGCCCGTTTGTCCTTGGAGAAAGCGAAGATACTTACCTTAGCAGGTATTCTTTAAGGACAGCAGGTGAGTTCATTCTCACATACCCTCACTCCTCCCCTTGGAGTTGTTTTCAGTGCTATTGTACTGCACTTATGGTCCCATTCTCTCGTGGCAGGCAGGAAGGCACTCGTGCATGCACGATGGGGATTCTAGTACATGTTCTTAAAGTCATATATGTTTTTAAAGTTCTCTGCACTGGGCGACGTGGATGACGTCACCCCACATGTGAGAATGAATGGTCTAATGTCTTTTATTTATTATTTATTTATTAGGATTTATTACCCGCCTTTTTGAAAGAATTCACTCAAGGCGGTGTACAGTAAGAATAGATCAACATGAGCAGGAGGAAATTAGAGCAGTCCTTGGGAGAATTCCTGATACAGGTAGGTATCTTCGCTTTACCAAGAGGGTAACACCTGATGTAATGTTATCCTGAGAAGTTCCAAAGTATCAGCTTAGGATCAATACCGTCAAATTCACAGGCAGACCAGAACTTCCCACAGTGAGTCCAGAAAACCAACATGGGAAACTCGCGGGCAAACTGTACTCAAGCAGATAAAGGTGTTGGTGTTGGGAAAGGTCAGTCTACTCCCTAAACTAAGGGAGGCTTCTGACTCCAGACTTGCAAGTTGAGACTCTAAGACATTTGCTGACTTTACCAAAATGGGCCTTAACGCTTGCCCATCATAAGGTGAGCACCTGGGTTCCAACGATATTAGTCTCCTTGCTACTCTAATCTTCTCTTGGGCTCCAAAGGGACATGGTGTGCTCCTTTGGACATGCCCCTTCACCTGTGGGTGCGCACCACAGAGAAGGTGCGTTCTTATGCAACAAGTCGGTCCCACTTGATGACATGTAGGCTCCACCTGATGTTCCAGGTAGCATCTAGTAAATATTCTTCCAAATGTCCAGGTATCCACCACTCTCCCTCTCCCACTGACACTGAGAGACGGTGCACTCTTAAGCAGCACAAGTCAGTCCCACTTGATGACATATAGGCTCTTCCTTATCACCCGCTGATGTTCCTGGCAGCATCTAGGAAATATTTGGTAATTTTATAACCTGATTAAGGACTTCTTTTACAATGGTGGTGTTTATTTCTTTTAACAGGACCTCAATCCACCTTTTGCAGCCCACCTCCCTACACACACACGCAGACACACCACCTTTTTCCTCCAGCCTCCCACATGCCTCATTAGACCATAAGCCCTCTGGGGACAAGGAAATACCTAGTGCAACTCACCTTGAGCCACTACTGAAAAAGGTGCTAGCTAAATCCAAATAAATAAAAGTTGCTACTACCTTAAGTAAAACTTGAAACGAGTTCGTAGAACCAAAGGAAGTGGATGGGGGCCTTCTGTGCCTTGGCCCTATCAGTAACAGCATAACATCAGCAACTAAAGAGTTCATGGGGGGGGGGGCAGAGGCAGAGATTGGTTATTTGGCACCACCAACCTAAATGATGTCTGCTTCCCCTGTGCAAAATGATGTGAATGGATCTTAGGTTACCAGTGCTTTAATTTCTCTTACTCTTCTCATAGAAGTAACAGCTATTAAAGAAAAACACTTCTATGTAGGGTGCTTCAGAGATGCACATTCGAATCATTCAAATAGTTGCTACATAAGGGAAATTAAACAAGATTACAGTCAAGTTCAATTTTATATTGATATATTCAGTGGGTGGCTGGTAAATGTTTAACAACAGGCTCTCTCCCTGGTCCACCTCGGCGCCCCCCCTCCCCATCCACCTCGGCGCCCCCCACCCACCTCTGTGCCCCCAAAAAATTGCAGAGCTGGCTATACCCTGGGGGGGGGGGGGGGGCGGCCAACACATTACTCTCTCCAGGAAAAAAAATTAAATGATCCCAGGTTCCAATCTAATTCATGTTTAATATGGGATAAAATGCCATAAATAAATAAATATAAACTTTTAACATTCAGCACCTGATTCTCAAAGTGGACATATTCCAAACACAATAATGAAAATAAAATTATTTTTTTCTACCTTTGTTGTCTGGTGACTTTTTTTCTCTGATCATGCTGGTCCAGTATCTGATTCTACTGCTCTCTATCTGTTCCCTTGACTCCGTTTCCAGGGCTTCCTTTCCATTTATTTCTTTTCTTTCCTCCTTTCTTCTTCATTTCTGGTCCTCCGCATACTTGACTGTACAGTGGATCCAGCTTCTGCCTATTTTCTCCATCCATGTGCAGTTCTCTCCTCACTTCCTTTTCTCTCATCTAATCTCCTTCCTCTATCTTCCCTCCATGTCCAGCATTTCTTCTCTCTCCCTTCCCTTCCCTCCTGCTCCCATCTATGTCCAGGAATTTCTCTTGCTTTCCCCCTCCATCCATGTCCTGAAACTCTCCTCTCTTGCCTGCCCTCGTCTATCCATCCATACCCAGCAGTCTCTTCTCTCCCCCTGCCCCCCTCTACCCACCCATGGCCAGGCAGTTTCTCCTCTGCCCCCTCTACCCCATCCATGCCCAGCAAGTCTCTCCCCTGCCCCCCTCTCCCCACCCATGCCCAGCAAGTCTCTCCCCTGCCCCCCTCTACCCACCCATGCCCAGCAAGTCTCTCCCCTGCCCCCTCTAACCCATCCAGCGATTCTCACTCCCTCCCCTGCCTCTCCAAAGCATGTCCAACGATGTCCTTCGCCCCCAACCCTCCCCTCCGTCTTTTTTAATATAAGTACATAAGTCGGTGCCATACTGGGAAAGACCAAAGGTCCATCTAGCCCAGCATCCTGTCACCGACAGTGGCCAATCCAGGTCAAGGGCACCTGGCACGCTCCCCAAACGTAAAAACATTCCAGACAAGTTATACCTAAAAATGCGGAATTTTCCAAGTCCATTTAATAGCGGTCTATGGACTTGTCCTTTAGGAATCTATCTAACCCCTTTTTAAACTCCGTCAAGCTAACCGCCCGTACCACGTTCTCCGGCAACGAATTCCAGAGTCTAATTACACGTTGGGTGAAGAAAAATTTTCTCCGATTCGTTTTAAATTTACCACACTGTAGCTTCAACTCATGCCCTCTAGTCCTAGTATTTTTGGATAGCGTGAACAGTCGCTTCACATCCACCCGATCCAGAATGAAGGCGGGACTAAGGCACGAACATCATCCGAAGCAAGCAGGGGAAGCCTGGAGATGGCCAGCACACAGCAGGGCTTTAAATGGCGCGCGCTTCGACAGAGGTAATTAAAAAAAGACGGAGGGGAGCGGGGGGGGGAGGGTGGGGGCGAAGGACATGGTTGGATATGCTTCGGAGCGGCAGGGGAGGTAAGCATGGCCTGTGATGGCGCCCTCCTGCCATGCTTACCTCCCGCAATGGAGCCGGCTCGCCCCCAACAACAACCGGCTCGCAAGAGCTGTCAAAATTTAACAAGCAGCTCTTGCGAGCCGGCTCCAGCACACCACTGGATATATTGCAAAATAACTAAGCACTTTACAATTTAAAATAATGTGGGAAACATAAACAAAGAATCAATAAGAGAAAAGGAAAATACAAGAGGAAAAAATAAAGGTACAACCTGTTATTAAAGGAGTAGGTGGGGATGGAGAGCACAAAAGGAATTATGTCATCTGCTAGAACAAAGCCATCTGCATTGCAGAAAATGCAAGGAACAAGAGCCTCACCAGTGGTGGCTTTGACATGAAATGGGAGTCTTACTGGCTAGCTGAGTTTAGCTGGTCTCTTTGGGGCAGGAAGGAACACCACTCTTTCCTGACTACTACTGCTGCTCTCCTCAATACTACCAGTTTTTCAAAATGGCTGCTGAGACTTCAAGCGGCAGTCTCAGCAGCCATTTTAATTTATTTGTTTGTTTGTTTGTTTGTATCCCACATTTCCCACCTATTTGCAGGCTCAATGTGGCTTACACAGTACCGTAAAGGCATTCGCCAAGTCCGGTAGAGGAACAAATATAAGGTAATATTGTGGTCGAATAAGGCATTCAACCAAGTCCGGAAGAGAAACAAATACAAGGTGGTATTATGGTCGAATAAGGTATATGTGTGTCAGGTACAATGGGGGTTGAGGAGAGGAAAGGTTATGTGGAGGCGTATTTTCAAAGCCTATGGAACTTTGGAAGTCTAAGTTCTTTGAAAATGAGCCCCATAGTGTCTATTTTGAGCTTGGTTTTGCTGTGTTGCAGAGTGTAGGTTTCTATGTTGGGTCGGTGGGTATGCCTTTTTGAATAGTTAGGTTTTAGTGATTTCCTGAAGTTTAGGTGGTCGTAGGTTGTTTTCACAGCTTTTGGCAATGTGTTCCATAGTTGTATGCTTATATAAGAGAAGCTGGATGCATAGGTTGCTTTGTATTTGAGTCCTTTGCCGTTTGGGTAGTGGAGGTTTAGGTATTTCCAAGATGAACTGGTTATATTTCTGATTGGTAGGTCGATGAGGTTTGTCATGTATCCTGGGACTTGACTGTAGATAATTTTGTGGACCAAGGTGCAGATTTTGAAGGCGATACGTTCTTTGATTGGACGCCAGTGCATTTTTTTTTCGGAGGGGTTTGGCACTTTTGAATCGCCATTTACCAAATATCAGCCTAGCTGTTGTGTTTTGAGTAGTCTGGAGTTTCTTTGTAAGTTGTTCTTTGCATCCCGCATAGATTCCGTTGCAGTAGTCTGCATGGCTTAGTACCATTGATTGTATAAGGTTATGAAATATTTCCCTCGGTAAGAAAGGTTTTACGCATTGAGTTTCCACATTGAGTGGAAACATTTTCTTTGTTGTAGAGTTCACTTGGCTCTCGAATGTGAGGTTGCAGTCGATTGTAACACCGAGTACTTTCAGACTGTCTGATATAGGGAGGGGTGTGGTCTGGGGTGATTAAGGTTGTGGGTTTGTACGTATTGTGTTGAGATGAGAGGATGACACAGTGTGTTTTTTCAGTGTTCAGTTTCAGTTGAAAAGAATTTGCCCATGAGTCCATGGTGTTCAAAACCGAGTTTGATTCATTGGTGATTTCTGTTAGGTCATGTCTGAAGGGAATGTATATTATGACATTGTCTGCGTAGATGAACGGGTTGAGGCCTTGCTTTCATAAGGACTTGGCCAGTGGGATCATCATTATGTTGAAGAGTGTTGGTGATAGTGGTGATCCTTGAGGTACTCCACAGTCTGCTTTCCAAGGAGGTGATATGTTTAATTGTGATTTCACTTGGTATGTTCTGGTGGTAAGAAAACCTCTTGATCCAGCTAAGTATACTTCCGCCAATCCCGAAGTAGTCTAAGAGTCTTAGTAGTATGTTGTGGTTTACCATGTCGAATGCGCTCGACATATCGAATTGGAGGAGAAGTATGCTCTTGCCTGTAGCTATTTCCTGCTTGAATTTGGCTAGGAGAGTGATCAGCACAGTTTCGGTACTATGGAGGGGGCGAAATCCCGATTGTGATTCATGTAATAATAACTTGTCCATGTAGTCAGTAATCTGTTTGGTCACCATGCTTTCCATCAGTTTGACTGCTAGTGGGATAGATGCAACTGGGCGATAGTTGGCAAGTTCAGTTGTTTTTTTCTTGGAATCTTTTGGGATTGGGTTGAGGAGGATTTTGCCATATTCCTCAGGGAAAAAAACCTTGTTGAAGCAAGTAGTTTAGGTGGGATGTAAGGTCTGTTATGAAGCGGTCAGGGGCGAATTTTAGCAGGTGGCTGGGGCAGGTATCCAGTTTGTAGTGGGTGCTGGAGAACCTTTTGATCACCTGGGCGACTGTTTCAACAGTGAGGACCGTGAAGTTTGACCAAGTTCAGTCAGCTAGGTATTCTCCAGGGTTTGGATCCAAGCTATTGATGAAGTTTTCGGTATCAGGTAGTGTTCTGCGTAAGTTTGTGATTTTTCATTGAAGTATTTAGCGAGTTTGTCTGCAGATGGAGTGTCTGTATTGGTTGCAGTGACCGCTGTAGTGTCTAGTAATTTGCTCACAGGTTGGTATAGTTTCTTCGTGTCTTTGAAGTCAGGCCCTATTTTAGTTTTATAGTATGTCCTTTTGGTTTGTCTTATTGCATATTTGTATTTTCTACGTATCTGTTTCCATGCATTAAGTGTGTGTTCATCTTTTATTTTTTTCCATGCTCGTTCGAGTTTCCTGGATTGTGTTTTTAGTTTTTTTCAGTTCGTCGTTGAACCTTGGTATAGAGTTATGCCTATGTGAGGTTCTTGTTCAAAAGGGTGCTATTTCGTCTAGTATGCTTCTGCATCTCTTGTCCCATTCTGTGAGATAATGTGTGGAATCCGTTTGTTCTGTCCATTCGTTATTGTATATCTGTAGCCAGAAGGTTTCCAGGTCTCCTCTGGTGCTGTAGGTTGTGTGTTCTTGTGTGCGGTGTGAGCATTTCTTCCCCCATTTTAGTGTTAGGTTTAATTTGTAATGATTGGTCCATGGAGTTTCTGTCCATTTGATATCTTTTATTATTAGGTTCTGGTCTGTTGGGAGTTTGTGTGATATGGGTTGACATGGGCTGCTTGCATTTTGTGAGGTCCTTACATTCTCGTGTGTTGGCGGAGTTTGGGTCTTCTAGGTGAAGATTGATGTCCCTTACATTCTCGTGTGTTGGCGGAGTTTGGGTCTTCTAGGTGAAGATTGATGTCTCCTAGTATTAGTATGTTGGAGTTGGTCGCACAAGTGTTTGAAATGAAGTCAGTGAAGATGGTCTGGCCTTCGTTCCAATTTCCTGGTGGTCTATAAAACAGGACAGAGATCAGGTGATCAAGCAGGCTTTTGCTGTGAATTCTGATTGAGGCAATTTCAGTTGGGGTGTGTTATGGACTTGGCAGTGGTTTCGATGGTAAAATAGGATCGATAGATTAATGCTATGCCTTTGCCTCTCTTTTCCTTTCTGTTCCAGTGAATGATTTTATATCCTGGGGGGCAAAGATCTAGGATTATGGGGTCCTTTTGGTCATGGATCCAGGTTTCATTGATGAAGAGTAGATCAAGGTTTTCTGACGTGATCCAGTCTGTAACGTCATTTGCTTACTACAGATCTGGCGTGATTGTAGCCCCTTTGAATTGTTTGGTATGGTCAGCTATGTTTGGTGTTATATGGATTTTTGTTAGTTGTCAATTCTTTGTTGTTGTGGGTTGAATAAGCAGTGGCATCAAGGAGAGCAGCGGCAATGGGCAGGAAAGAGTGGGGTTCTTTCCTGACTAGGGAGGGCATCCTGAGCTTTTTTCTGAGGGGGGGGGGATTGAGGGTATCCTGAGGGGCAGGGCAAGCACGTGCTTGCATCTGATTGGGCCTGAACTTTGTCCCAGCTCAGCTGTTTTTGGAACTAGAAGTTAGGACCCATTCAGCTGCAAGCAGAAGCATGGAAAATACTTTTTTTTTTTAATACTTCTTGACTTGTATTACTACTACTACTACTACAACTTAACATTTATTCTGTTACAAAGTACAAAAGTACAGCTTACCTGTTAATGAGGTATAATAAAAAGTATTGGGGAAAAGATGTAACTCGTTACAAGTAAAAGTACTACCAGTTGTACTTAAATACTGTAATAAAGTACAGGTACTACCCATCTCTACAGGTTGTGAAAGTTCCTGCACTTCTGCGGTGGCTGGTGGTGAGAAAAAAGGACATGGACTAAGGAGAAGGGAACAAAAGTCTTGCACTGCCTTTTATTTTGCTTTCTGCCATTAAGTGAAGCAGCCAAAAAGCTGCTAGGAAAAAGGTGCCAATACTGTGTCTCACCCAGAAACTTATACAGAGATTCTTTCACCTCCTTTTCCTGCTGGCCAGTCCAGGATCTCTAGGGGAGAGGAAAGGATAGTAGATGGCATGGATGGGCAGAATGGGTAGGCCATTTGGCCTTTATCTGCCTTCATTTATCTCTATTTCTATTCCTCTCCCTAGGCACTCAAGCATCCTTCTGTTTTGTATTTTAATCATCTTTTCTACCTGTTTGGCTACCTTAAAATCATCAGATACAATAACCCCCATATTCTCCTTTTTTTATGCACAAAAATAACCCCCCCCCCCCCTTCCCACGCACACATACACACACACACTTTGGAGTTTGCAGCCCAAATGCATGACCCTGCATACTTTAGAACAGTGGCGTAGCTACAGGTGGGCCGGGGCCCACCCAATTAGGGATCAGGCCCACCCAACAGTAGCACATGTATTAGTGGTAGCAGGTGGGAATCCCAAGCTCCGCCAGCTGAAGACTTCCCCCTGATGGTAATGAAAAACGTTATTCTCCACGATACCAGCACCTGCGCATGCTCAGTTTTCAGCGCATGCCTTCTGTAGACTGCTAAGGTGGAAAGAAGCGTTGTCCCCCGCGCGCAGCTGAGATTTTTCTTTTGTGGTGGGTGAAGGGGAGAACACTTGGTGCCCACCCACTTCTTGTCTAGGCCCACCCAAAATCTGTTGTCTGGCTATGCCCCTGCTTTAGAATCAAATCTCATCTGCCATACAGTAGTCCTTTCCTCAAAGCAGGGTCAGCGCAAGGGTAGCCAACAACATAGGCAAACCCTTCAGCTATGCACCTCCCCTCAAGGGCAGCTGAAGTCCTACCCTCCCCCTCCCTCCACCCCAATAATACATCTTCCTTTCTTTTTCTACCTTCTTTCCCATGTCCAGCACTCCTCCTCCTTCCTTATCCCCATCATATCCAGCATCATCGCTCCATTTTCCCTAGCCACCCCACATGTGCAGTTTATCCCCTGCCCCAGTCTCCCGCCAAGGAGTCTAAAATCTCTCCTTCCCTTTCTTAATCCCGCCAAGTATCCAGAATCTCATCTCCCCTTCCCTACCCCTGGTGTTTAGCATCTCCCCTCCCTTCCCTTCCATTTCCTCTGCTGCCACCCTAGCTCCATGCTGTGCCCTTGGCTCCTGCTGCAAAATTAAACTTCTTGTCAGAGGGGGCCAGACTTGGCAAAACTTGAGCACAAGCCTCTTCTGGAAGACCTCACACTGTACTGACAGCAGCTTTAAAGTGCAGCTGTCCTATTGTGTAGCTCTATGCTTCCTCCCTTCTTCTTCAAATTCTGCCACCAGCTATATTATCTATATCTTCTAGGGTATCTACTCCGTTGCAGATTTTGGTATCATCCACAGAAAGTCAGATCTTTCTCGATAGCCCTTCCATGATATCATTGACAAAAATATTGAAAAGAACCAGATCAAAGACCAATTAAGACAGTACACCACTAGTAATACCCTATCCTCACAGTGAACTCCATTTACCAGTACTATTTGTCACCGTCTCAGTCAGTCACTATAGGGCCCATAGCAAGGATGCTCAGTTCATTTATAATTCACCAATGCAGAATCATGTCAGATGCCTTTCTGGAATCTAAATAGATCTAGCAGTATATCCCTATCCAATTCCCTGGCCACCAAGTCAAAGAAATTGGTCAGGTCTGTCTGACAAGACCTACCTCTAGTAAAATCATCTGGTTCAAAACCTGCAATCCACTAGATTCCAGAAACTGCACTATCCTCTGCTTTAGCAGCATTTCCATTAATTTACATACCACTGAGGTCAGACTATCCAACTTTTAGTTTCTAGGCTCTTCCTTCCACTTTTATAAAGAGGAACCACTTGTCTCCAATCCTTCAGACTGGCTCTAAAGAAACGCTGGAAAGGTCAGACAGAAGAGCCTCTAGAACTTCTCTAAGTTCCTTCAATACACTTTGATGTATCCTTTCTGGCCCCAATGCTTTGTCTATTCTAGCTTCTCACAAACAGTCATCTGAAAATAAGAACATAAGAATAGCCATACTGGGTCAGCCCAATGGTCCATCTAGCACAGTATCCTGCTTCTAGCAGTGGCCAATTCAGGTCAGTACCTGCCAGAAACCCAGTTAGTAGCAACATTCTATTCTACCAATCCGGGGCAAGCAGTGGCTTCCCCTATGTCATCTCAATAAAGACTATGGACTTTCCTCCAAGAACTTGTCCAGACCTTTATTTAAACCCAGATACGCTAACCACCATTACCACACAGCCTCCAATGAGTTCCAGAGCTTAACTGTTCTTTGAGTGAAAATATATTTCTTCCTATGTTTTTTAAAAGTATTTCCATGCAATTTCATTGAGTGTCCCCTGGTCTTTGTACTTTTGAATGAATAAAAAATCAATTCACTTCCAACCCGTTCCACACCACTCAGGATTTTGTAGACCTCAATCATATCCCTCCTCAGACATCTCTTTCCAAGAGCCCTAACCTCTTTGGCCTTTTCTCATATGGGAGTTCCATCCCATCTATCTTTTTAGTCTCTCTTCTTTGAACCTTTTCTAATTCCGCTATATCTTTTTGAAATATGGTGACCAGAATTGAACACAATACCTAAGGTGAGTTCGCACCATAGAGTGATACAGAGACATTATAATATTTTGGTCTTATTTTACATCCCTCTCCTTTTAATTCCTAGCATGCTGTTTGCTTTTTTGGCCACCGCCGCACACTGGGCAGAAGATTTCATTCGACATCTATTTCACAGAACAGAAATAAGGAGTTCCACTTTATCCTCATCAGCCTCTTCATATGTTCTCCTCTTCACTCTTGAGCTTAATAGGTAGCATACAATTCTGTTCTGCAAAGTCATCAAAGGTAACAATAAAACCCCATTAAATGTTGGGGACCTTTACTAAAACCAGGTTAAAACTAATATGTGCTTAACATGGGAAAAAAGGCTTACTGCAAAACTCATTAAAATGGTTAGTGGGTAATTTGCCTGTCAGCATGTACCAATTGCATACTATTTTTTTTTCTTTTCTTTTTTATTCAGGATGGGGCGTGTCATAAGCAGGGAAGGTCATGGAAGTATTTCCAGCTAGTGTGTTTCAGGGGCGTAGCCACGAGCAGGCCTGGACGGGCCCAGGCCCAGCCACCTTTTCTTTCAGGCCCGCCCACCCTAACAAGCCCCAACCCAAGTGAGGACGCCATCTTTTCCTGCCTCTTTTGCCCACTCTCCCCGTCCGCGGGGTCTGATCATTTGTACTCCCTGAAGCTCCGTTCTCCCTCCAGCACCGGTGATTCCCATTGCCTTCTTGCCAGCGTGCGTCGTCAGGGGCGGGGCCTCTCGGGAGGAGATGGCGAAAGGGAGAAAGCACGGCCCAGGTAGGCCAAGGAGGGACAGAGAGAAGATGCCTGGGGGGGGGGGGGAAGAGGGAATTTTTTTTAAAAATACTGTACAGGGGTGGGGTTGGGAACGGCCACCCACGTTAATTTGGGGCCCACCCAAAGGCAGGTCTGCTTACGCTCCTGGTGTGTTTGCATTAACATGGGCTAACTGGATATGCAGACAACGCAGGGCATGTTATATTTTTGCAGGTCTCACATGCTAATTGAAAACTTAGCACAGGACCTGCAAAAAAAAAAAATTTTAAGCCTTATTTTGGGCCACATTAAAAATGTATTTTGCCCACAGGAAAGTCCTGCATTTAAACATACTGAGCCCATTTCTTAAAATACACTAAGCCCCTTTATACTCATACTTTTGAAAAAAAAAAACATTTCTTAAAAAAAAATAAAAAGGAGGCTTTTATAATATCTTGGCATGGTGTTAGTTATTGTTAAAGATTTGGATTTAGCGCATTCAGGTCCTGAATGTATTTTCTGTCCCCAAAAGACTTAGTCTAACTCCTCCCCTCCCCCCTTTTACAAAGCCGCATGGTAATGCTGACATAGTCCATTCACTTTGAATAGGCTGTGTCGGCATTGCCACACACGGCAGCCACTAGCATGGCTTTGTAAAAGGGGGGGAATAAGTTTGTAGTACCTGAGGCAATTGAGGGGTAAGTGACTTGCCCAAGATCAAAAGGAGAATCAGTGGATTTGAACCCTTTCTTCCCTGGTTCTCAACCACTAGGTTACGCCGTCCCTATTATAAAAAAATTATTCTTACAAACAGCAGTCAGTAAATCTCATATGTAGCTTTAGATTTGTCAGTCATAGTCTCTCTAACACCAGTGGTAGTAATCATAGAAGAAAATAATTTTTTTCACCTTGAGCTCTGGAACACTTTGCCGAGGATGTGGTAAACGCAGTTAACATAGTTGAGTTTTACAAAAAACTAAATGGTTTGGACAGATTACTAGAGGAAAAATCCATACACCTGGGGAGAAGCCTTTGCTTAGCTCTGGGTGTAAATAGTATAGAATTGTGCCACTTTCTTGAGCAATCCCAGGTACTAGTAACCTGGATAAGCACTGATGGAACATTGCCTGAACTACATGGGTGCTTTGGTCTGGACACCTAGTATGGCAATTCTTAGGTTCTTAACAGTTCTTATGAACAGTTACACAAAACTAGAATTACAAGGGGCCTAAGGCAAGTCGTGAATAAGGCTACATTAATGGAGAATTGTGCAGCCTAATACTGCAATTAGCAGTAGGCATTACAGGTTAGGACCAGGGCTGTGGAGTTGGTACACACCAATTCTCCAACGCTGCCTCTGTTTCCTCTATTTTTCTACCTGTCCAACTCTGACTCCAGCCCGATCTGATGCCTGCTGATATTACAGCTTTAAATGTTTCGTTCTTGATCAAAAATACTGGTAATTAGATCCAGGACAACGATATATACCATCTCCAACTCCACCCAAAATTGTTTCCAACTCCATGACTCTGATTCTGACTCCACAGCCCTGTTTAGAACTGAAATGGGTTGACAAATCTATGTGAGAATCATTCTAGAATGACAAGATATAATAGTGTGTGTCAGAGTTAAGTTGCATTGGCAGGACACTGACCAGAGTGTACAATAAGTCATACTGAGGCATTTGGAAGAAGCATATATAACCTTATCTGAAGTTTTACTCGCTAAAGTGAGTCCTTTTAAGACATTACTAAAATGGAAAGCAAGAACAAAGGTTTAAAGAGCAGTTGCAATTCACAGTAGTTTCTTCACAGTGTTATGGCATGACATAAAATTCCTTTGAGCTTCCTCTGAGCATGGTTCATCTTTAGGTAGTGAATGCTCAGCTGTTAAGTGCTTGCCCTAATCCCCCTTTCATCCCTCTTTTGTCTACACCGCAGGCAAATGCTCTCTGAGAAGCATACTTGCAAGTCCAAATCTTGAACCGACTCTTCCAGCTGTGCATTACATTATTTTTTCATTTCTATACTATGAGATGCTGGTGCTGTCTGATTGAACTACAGAAACTGAGAAACCTGAGATCACAGTCAAACCTAGGTCACATGCAAGTGCTTCTGCTTTACTATTGAAGCATGTGAAAATATGCATTCCCTGCACAATGACAGGAGATTGTGTCAAAATCACTCCATTGTATTCAAATCTGAGGAAGGTTGTACTAGGGGATGGCCTACATTTGTCTATGGGAGGGAAAAGGATCTTAGTGGCGAATCCACTTCACACGCTACGGATATTTAAACTTAAAAGCAGGAGGTGTGATTTGATTCAGGCTATCACTTCCAGAAGTGAAGAAACTAGTGGAAAAAGACAAGGCTCATACAAGACTACCCTAAAACAACAGGGTAGATATGGAGCAGGTGTGAGCCTATACATCATGTAGACAAGGAGAGAAGAAATAACTGAAGAGCACAAATGTTCACAGTCCAGGCAATGACATTCCAAATATGCAAGGCCGTAATGATGAAAGCAGACATGAATATTATTGCTGTCACAGACATGGTTCAGCGAGTCCCATGAATGGGACATGGTTGGTCCAGCTATTCAAGGGGAAGGGATAGCTCTTCATGTTAAAAAGAAAAAAACAAAAGAAACTATCTTTCCTTGATAATATTTTAGGGAAGGTAAGAATAATGTAAAGAGATAGTGCTGGCTAGATTGTGGCTGAAATTTCTCTGAAATCTAGCTTCCAAAAATCCAGATGAGGAGTGTTTAGAGGATCATATGAGACATTTGAGGTGTGTTATGATATCAAGATGCACATTGTTGAATTGTCTATCAGTCAGTAACTGTTTGTGGCTTTCCCCTCTGAGGGTTGCTAGGTCTAACCATCGGGTAGGGTGGTAGCTGTTAAATCCACTACTAACTATTCAAACCTGATGCTGAGATTCATTTATTGTTTATGGGGAACGGCTGTAATACTCTTGTATCTAGGCAAAGAAAACAATTTTCAAAGACCTTCTGATATTAAGTATGTGTGGCTTTCAGTAGATTTATTTCTCAATAATGAGGCTCACATAGTAGATGATCAAAATTAGATCAACTGGGGCATTTCTGCTAACTTCTTTTTCGTAGACTATTTCTCCCAAGAGAAGCAGGCATAATATTTTACATGTGTTTAGATTTTGGGGACATCATCTACAGAGGCCGGTGCGGACACTGCATAGTGTACTGTCACTTTAAAAACTTTGAGCAGTGCCCCTACCATGCACTCGTGAGTTCCTTCTTGCTTGATGCTTGGCGCAGGACCACAGTCTCATGCGAAGCAGAGAGGTTGGATATTTCTAATCTCTTAGCACATCAAACTTTCTCTATTGGGACACTTTTTCTGTCATATTTAGGCCTTTTTTTGTTTGGAGCATTGACCATTTTCAGTTAGAGGTTACTTGAGCTCCCCAAACCACTGAGACCTTGTGACCTTGGCATCAGCTGTTTTTCTCTCCATGTCAAAAGGGTGCCGAGTGGTTTAAAAAGTGTACTTGGTACAATAGGACTATCTCAGGCACAGACCCCATAATGGATGTGTTCAGTGCTTGGGTCTGGAGCAATGAAACATACTGTGTAACCTCTGTATATGCATGCAAGCAAGGACACTTAAAACCCGCAAAGTCCAACGAGGAAAAAACTTTTTTGTTCTGCATTGGCAATGACATGGCAGGGGATTTGGCACCAGACACAGAAACTGCATCAACATTGGGTACACCATTGCTACATCGGGAATGTCCAGCATCAGACTTGGTACCGCAGCCGTGTAAGGACTCCACATCCTCATTGTCACGGGTATCAAGAGACCTGCAGTGTAAACACCTAAGAAGCATTGCCATCATTCTCCCTCCAGGCACGGTGCCAAGACCTCTCCTGCATCGACATCTTCAATGCACGGGAAGCATCCTTGCCACAGTGACAGCTCTCCTCTTCAACTGATTACTCCTCAGCGACAGTCTTTGGGGTCCTTGAGGTCTCCAATGCCTAGACAGGTTATAACTCATGTTGCCTCAACACGCCTTTCCCAGCCAATACCGATGCCTTCTCTACAGGAAGAAATCCAGGCTATAAAGAAAGAGCTTTCAGAGCTAATGCATACGCAGTCTACTCAGGCTTACAGGGTGCTTGCGCCAGCCTCAGCACAGTCCGAGGATACATCGAAGAGGCAGTCATAAGAGAGATCCTGCACACCGGCTCAGCATCAAGGGCAGCAGGAACCCAACCGACACATGCGTCGACATCGGCAGAGGAACCCTCCTGGTTCAGAGGCACACCTCCCTTAACTTTCTTCCACACAGAGCTGATGCTCTAGTCAACACAGTCTTTCACATACTTCCCAAGACAAGTACTTTGAAGAGTCAGACTTGGACCTCTCCTGGGAGTCGGGACAAGATCCACACAGTCCTCTGTTCTTTTGAAGCTAGAGTAGCAGACTTGGAGGAGCTGAGGGAGACAGAGAGGTACATAGAAGAGACCTACAGGGATGTTGTAGAGAAGTCCCACCCCAGTCTGGCAGCCCCTGTGCTGCCTTGGAGGAAGGAGGTCTCCTTAGAAGGAGAACATCACCCTGGTGAAGTAGGATGTACTCCTGTAACCAGGATCTGCCCACCAGGGTGATGTACTATCCTCTTGCACCGAGGATAAGTCTCCAAGAACTTCTGCCCAGGTGGGAAGGGTTAAGACATCTGTTGTAGTTGATGATTCGATCATTAGTTATGTAGATAGCTGGGTGGCTGGTAGATGTGAGGATCGCCTGGTCACCTACCTGCCTGGTAAGAAGGTGTTAGACCTAGACAGGAGCCGGCTGTCTTGGTACATGTTGTAGAAAAATGCTGTGAAATACAGGCCAAGGGCTCAGGCTTACAGCTAAGAGCTAGGCCTCTAAAATCATAAGACATTTCACTGTAATGAAAGCTGAATGAGGTAATTGAGAGCAGATAGAGGGAGGGGGAATCTGCTCTATAAACAACAGCTGGACTGGCCCTAGCAAGAAAGTCACAGGCAAGGATGTTTTGGCTAGTGGAAGATAGCAGTGGGTCAGATGCAAGTAGGGTGAGAACATCCAAGGGGGGCTGGAGGAAGGCTTGGAACGTGTAAGAATCAATGCTATCAACTGATAATATGAACCCGGGAACACGTGAAATCATTGCAATCCACGATGTTGACATTTTAGAAGGTACTGGCTGATAACAGGTCAAGATGGCCAGTGAGAAAGTGAGTGTCCATAGGAATGAATGGTACAAGAAATGTATAAAAGGCAGTCTGCTAGGGTATGGGGCAGAAGGCTGAAGAGAGAAGACTGACGGCACCTGCTGTGTGTCGCGGAGCGCTGTTCCACCATGTTCCAGATATGAATGCCTAATTACCTGTACTGGCTTTGGTAAGATACTAATAAACTATGTTCTTATATCCACTGAATCCCGGGTGTCTTCTGATTATGGAGTCTGTTAGTGCTCAGACTGTGTAAACAGTCTGGGAAGATACAAGGTCAGAGTAATTAATCATGTAGTGGAACACGCAATTCTTTTCATTTTAGTAGAAACCCTATTGCCTCACCTGCCCTAACTATTAATATACGGCCTTATATCCTTCTTATAGAACTCTACAATATTCAGTGTGGGAACCAATGACATAGGAAAATGTGAGAGAGAGATTCTGGAAGCCAAAATTAGGCTCTTAGGTAGAAAGCTGAAGTCCAGATCCTCCAGGGTAGCATTTTCTGAAATGCTCCCCCTTCTAGATCCTGCAGTGCCTGCTAGATTCTATCTGTTAATGCTGTGGTACAAAGTTTTCAAAACTAAGTGGAAAAAACTATGGAGATTAGTTGATAAAATTTGCTTTTTATATTTTTATTTTGCCTAACACTAACCTACAATTCTTCCTTAACACCCCAATCTTTAAGTTCCCAAAGCACAAAGCAAAATAGCGTTCACTTTACCAGAGAAATGTCCGCTTCTCTCGGAACTTCTTAGGGAAGAAAGTTCAGTGGGACCTTTCTTCTTATAATAGTTTTGAATCTAAGGGGCCTTTTTTTAAACAGGCTGTTGGAAGCTGACTTAGCAACCTATGCAAGTAGTCTACTTCCCCACACCTTAATTAACACTTAATTGAGGTCGCTGGATAAGCTACCTCTCCAGCAGCCAAGGAACAGAAAATAATCGCCTTTAGAACAAGAGTTTGTGGTTGTTTAGTTTGTACCTCTAGAAAAGGTTTCAGTTTAAAATTATGGGGGAAATGCCTATTCTAGAGAAAATTTCAGTTTAAAACTATGGGAAAGGGTTGTACACTATCCTGCTTATTTCCGAAGGAGAAGGGCGGCCATCTTCCGACACAAATTGGGAGATGGCCGGCCTTAGGAGAAGGCCGGACCAAATCATTATAATCGAAAGCCGATTTTGGCCGGCTTCAACTGCTTTCCGTCGCAGGGCCGGCCAAGTTCAAGGGGGCGTCGGCAGCGTACCGAAGGCGGGATGGGGGTGTGGTTAAGAGATGGCCAGGCTCGGCTGATAATGGAAAAACGAAGGCTGCCTCTGACGAGCATTTGGCCGACTTTACGTAGTCCTTTTTTGTTCATGACCAAGCCTTGAAAAGGTGCCCCAACTGACCGATGACCACCAGAGGGAATCGGGGATCACCTCCCTTTACTCCCCCAGTGGTCCCCAACCCCCTCCCACCCAAAAAAAAAATTTTTAACATTTTTTTGCCAGCCTCAGATGTCGTACCCAGCTCCATCACAGCAATATGCAGGTCCCTGGAGCAGTTTTTAGTGGGTACTGCAGTGCACTTCAGGCAGGCGGACCCAGGCCCATCCCCCCTACCTGTTACACTTGTGGTTGTAAATAGGAGCCCTCCAAAACCCACCACAAACCCACTGTACCCACATCTAGGTGCCCCCCTTCGCCCTAAGGGCTGTGGTAGTGGGTGTACAGTTGTGGGTAGTGGGTTTTGGGGGACTCAGCACTCAAGGTAAGGGAGCTGTGCACCTGGGATCAATTTGTGAAGCCCACTGCAGTGCCCCCTAGGGTGCCTGGTTGGTGTCCTGGCATGTGAGAGGGACCAATGCACTACAATGCTGCCCTCCTCCCACGACCAAATGGCTTGGATTTGGCCGGTTTTCAGATGGCCGCCATTAGTTTCCATTATCGGCGGAAACCAATGGCGGCCATCTCTAACGCCGGCGATCTCTAAGGGCGGCCCAAATGTTGAGATTTGGCCGGCCTCGACCGTATTATCAAAACGAAAGATGGTCGGCCATCTTGTTTCGATAATACGGTCGGGTACACCGCTTAACAGGGCCGTCATTAGAGATGGCTGCCCTTATAGATGGGCACCCCCGTTCGATTATGCCCCTCCACAGCAACTAGTTAATGATGCTTGCTTTTCTCTCTCTCTCTCATCTCTCTCTCTTTTATTCCCCCTTAATACTAAACTAGATCGGCAGTGCTGCTAGATTCTGTCTGTTAATGCTGTGGTACAAAGTTTTTAAAACTCAAGTGGAAAAGTCTATGGAGATTAGTTGATAAAATTTGCTTTTATATTTTTATTTTGCCTAACACTAACCTACGATTCCTCCTTTAAACCCCAATCTTTAATTTCCCAAAGCACAAAGCAACATAGCGTTCACTTTCCAGAGAAATGTCCTCTTCTCTCGGAACTTCTTGGAAAGTCTCCTTTGCAGACTTCCTTCCTCCTAAAAAGACTGCTGAGTTTCTTAAACTACACCGGGAAACTTCTGGTAGTGTTGCATGATATGCTTTTGATGCCTCTTCTTGCATCTCCGCTTTAGGAGTATTGGTGAGACGTCTTTTCCTGGCTTAGAGTTTATGATCTTGAATCTGCAGTCTGGGAATGTTAAGCAAATGTCACTTGTTGTGAAGACAACTTATTCGGTGACAAAGTCAAGGAAGTGGCCAACCTGATTAAAAACCATACAAATAGGCCACAGCTCTCTACTACTTCTTCTAGAAGATTTTTGGGAGGATTTTAACGCTCTAATTGCTACATATCTAAGCATCATTATACTCCTCTGCTCCTCCTTCTCAGAGGACTGCATCCCACGCCTGCAACAGGGGCAGAAGTCACAGGCCCCTTCTCAGCCTAAACAGCAGCCGAGTTTTTGAATCCTTACTAGAGAGCATTGCCACCATCCAGTTGTCCATGCCAACTAACCTACTGGTGCGAGGCCAGCTGATACTCTTTCAAGAGAGGTGGCCCCTCATAACCTCAAACCAGTGGATACTTAAGATCATTTAGCACGGTTACACTCTGCATTGGAAAAGAAAACTCCTGACCATCCACCAAAACAGTCTTGTTCAATTCCCTCCAAATGATGGTACTTTGTTTTAGTCTGTGGTCAGCCCTTACGTCTCTTGTTCTGTGTGGATTCCATCATAGAGGCTTCTCCTGTTTTGGGTACTCCTGTTCCGGGTACTTTGGGAAGAGCATTCGACCCTCCTCTGACAAAATGCAATACAACTTGTTATGATTCTGCTGAGACAGGCAGGGGAATGACTGGGACCTCGCTTCTGATTGGCCTGTCAGGGATTGAGCTGACGTGTGAAGCAGCAGACCGTCAGAAGCCAAATCTATTTAAACTTACAAGCCTTTGCTTTAGCGTTGAATCCTGTCAGCTGAGCCTGTTTCCCTCTCTGCCTGTGCTAGTAGCACTGTATTTTCGTTGGAGTTTGCTTACTCTTCTCGTTGCTTGTAGTGTCTGTGTGTGCTGGTTGTTCCCAGCGTGTGCTTGATTGCTTCACTACACTGCACCTGTGTCTGTTCCCTGCTTGGCTGGTGTTGTGTTGTCTGTGCTAAGCTAGTTTCTGTTTGTTTGTTTGCTTGTTAGTTCCCCTTTCCTCAGTATTAACCCTTTTGTGCAGAGCTAGGTATTGCCTCTGTTGGCAGCCTCTCTGTCCCTTGTAATTGTTCCTGTTGTTTGTTTAGTTCCCCTTTCCTCAGTATTAACCCTTTTGTGCAGAGCTTGGTATTTGCCTCTGTAAGTCCTGCCTCTGTTCGCAGCCTCTCTGTCCCTTGTAATCATTCCTGTTTGTTTGTTTGAGTTTCCCAATCCTCAGTGTTACCCTTTATGTGCAGAGCTTGGTATTGCCTTCTGTAAGCCCTGCCTCTGCTGAGCAGCCTTTTCCTTCAGCCTGCTTTTCCATGTTCAGCCATTCCTGTGAGTTTCGCTCTTGTTGAGTTCGTGTCCATTCTGTCCTCGGCCTCCCCTTTTTCCCTGTGGGCTTTGCCTCTGCTACCTGTGGGTTCTGTGTAGCCTTGTTTGCATTCTCTCCCTCTGGTCGTAGTCTGTACCTGCCAGCTTTTTGTCTGTCGCCCTTCTCTTGTGTGTTTGTTGCAGAGCTCCAGTCCTTTTTGGGACCCTTTGTTCTTTTTCGCTTCCCTAGTGTATGACTCGTTCCTGTTCGGCCGTGAGGCCCGTACGCTTGGACTCTGTATGAGTGGGTTTCGGTTCGGCCGTGAGGCCCACCTGAGTGTCTATCTCCCTTTTCTGCTGGAGCTAGTTGATTGTCTTGAGTGGTGGGGCTTTGTGGCTGTGGTATTGCGTAGCGCCTGTTTGGTCAACCCTAGGCCTTGGCCAAGATCCTACCTAAGCCTCAGCCTAGGAACAAGGGCTCACGAACATATTAACATAGCCATTTCCTTGCTAGAGAGGGGTTGTGGGTTTTAATCTTGATACTTCTCATACCGAAAAGCCGGGGGCAGGGGGAGTTCGACCAATTCTTGACGTCTGGGTTTTGAACAGTACCTACTCAAAAAATTTTTGCATGTTTCCTAGGATCACTTCTCCCCATGATCCAAATCAACAACTGGCTTGCTCTCTAGACCTAAAGGAGGCATCACCCACATATCCATTCTTTCTGCTCACAGGAAGTTTCTGCATTTCCGCTGTGACACTCTGCATTATCCATACAAAGTCTTGCCATTTGTCTTGACCTCAGTTCCTCGTGTTTTCACCAAAATGCCTGATAGTAGTAGCTGCAATGCTCTGCAGGTGGGGCATACATGTCTTCCCCTGACTTAACGACTGGTTGGTCAAAGCAGCCTCCCTACAGTCGGTGACACTTCCATTACTCTACCATACATCTCCTAGAGCTCCTCGGATTTGTAATAAGTTACCCAAATCACATCTTCAATCTGTTCAGACCTTGCAGTTCATCAGAACTCTCCTGGACACTGTTCAGGGTCGAGCCTTTTCTCCCATAACCGAGAGTAGACAATATAGTAAAACGACGCTTAGATGTGTAATAACTAGATCATCGAAATCCTCTCAAAAATGTTCTAGAAGAAGAAGCGGTAGATGGCTGTGGCCTTATCTGTATGTTTTTTAAATCAGGTCGGCTTACTGTTGTGCTGAGACTTCTGGCTTTCTGTTCTGTTTGTAACTTTTTCTGTGCTTATTTTTTAAAAAAATTACTTTTGTCTTACTAGTCCAAATATGCTTTAGCGTATTATCTGGAGCGTTCTAAAACTCATAGGAAATCCTGCCAGCTTTTTGTACCTTTTGTCCCTAACAGATTGGGGATTCCTATCACCAAACATACTGTCTCGGCTGGTTGACTGTGGAGCTCATTTTCAAAAGAGAAAAATGTCTAAAAAGTGGCATAAAGCAACATTTGGACGTTTTTTCTCACCAAAACGTCCAGATCGGTATCAAAACCCATTTTCCAGGCATTTTTCTATGCAGTTCATCCGCAGTGTGCTCAAATCTCAAGGGGTCCTGTTAAGGGTGGGATTGGGTGTTCCTAAAACCTGGATGGTTTTTCAGCCATAATGGAACAAAATGAAATGTCCAGGACAAAAACTAAGACATTTTGAGCTAGACCTCTTTTTAATAATGACTTAAGCCACAAAAAAGTGCCCTAAATGACCAGATGGTCCCTGGAGGAATAAAGGAATGACCCTCCTTACTCCCCCAGTGGTCACTGACCCTCACTCCCACTCCCCCAAAATGTAAAAGAAATAATACATATCAGCATCTGTGACAGCCTCAGATGTTATAACCAGTCCTATTAGAGCAGCAAGCAGTTTCCTGGAGTAGCTAGTGATTACTGCAGTGCACTATTGAGAAGGGGATCCAGGTCCATAATCCACTCTGTTTCACTTGTGGTGGAACGTGTGAGCTCTCCGAAACTCACCAAAAACCTGCTGTACCCACATATAGGTGATAGCTGCAGCCATAAGGGTGCACAGTTGAGTAAAGTAGGCTTTGGAGGGCTCTCTATACAATAAAAGGGAGCAATGTGTACATGGGAGCTTTATGTGGATTTCACTGCAATGTACAGTAGGGTGCCCCACTGATCTGCTGGTATGTCTGTGTGGCCAGTCTACTAAGAGTGCTGGCTCCTCCTACATCCCAGTGGGTTGATTTTGTGCATTTATTCACTTGGACTTTTTTTTTCTGAAATGGACCAAAAGATAATTGCACAGAGCACAAAAACATCTAGCAAGTGGCCATTTTCGAAAAAAAAAAAAAAAATAGACATTTTACTGTTTCTAAATGGCTATATTTGCTATTCAGATTCTGGACATTTAGAGCAAAATGTCCAAAGTCGGACTTAGACGCCATATCGAAATGCCTCTCCACATCTCCTACATGTATGCTCAGACTGGGATGGCCCTTCATGGCCCTGTCACTGCTCACATTATAAGAGCCATGGTGGCTTCAGTAGCCCGTTTCCGCTCTGCCTCCTTTTAAGAAATTTGCAAGATGGCATTGTGTTCTTCTATCCACACCTTCACTGCTCACTACTGTCTGGAGCAACATACCAGGCAGGACAAGCCGTCCTGCAAAATCCTTTTACTACTTGAATTAACTCCACCCTCTGGCCCTTTTATCCGCCAGGCTCACTTTCTGCTTCAGTTACCAAGCTCATTATTAACATTGTGAGCCTGGCAGCTAGTGAGTCTCACTTGTAAGAATATATGCTTCTGTCCTCTGAGAACACCTGCTACAAGTACGTAACTTTTCTGTTCATCCCAGTGATAGCCCTCATTTACAATAGAGAGCATCACACCTGTGCTATCTTCTAAAACATGAGGGGCCTCTGGTTTTGTAGATGTATGGGCCAGCGGAGATATTTGTACAGTGACCTGTTGAAATGGAAGAGGAGGAGTAACCTAATGGTTAGTGTAGTGGCCTAAGAACCAGGGAAATCAGGGTCAATTCCCACTGCAGGCCCTTGTGACTCTGGGCAAGCCACTTAACTTTCGATCGTCTCAGGTACAAAATAAATACATGTATACAATACGTAAACCGCTTGGATTGTAACCACAAAAAAGGCAATTTATGAATCCAATCTCCTTCCCTTTCCTTTGAAATCTTTAGGGTCACTTAATTGACAGTGGCAAAAAATTGTCTCAAGGGACACTTGTGAATGTCAGTGGTGTATAATTTGTTTCTGTTTAGCGGCAGCATTCGGTCTAGTACAGGTAGTGGTTTAAAAGGCCTGAATGGGCTTCTAGGATGTAGACATGGCTATAAATATAGACCGTACCAAAGGACTAACAAGTAATCCTTTATCCCATTTTCTGTTTCTAAAGGGTACATTCCACATGACAAATTGTAGGACTCTGCTGGCGTCAGTGGAGGCTATTTCAGGGTATTTAAATTCCAAGCAATATGTTTCTTATGATCTAGTTCATCTTCTGCTCATTGTTGTAAGTGAAGACAGGCCTTCTTATTTGTCAACCAATCAGTTATAAGCACATATAAACAGTATGGCATTTTCTTAATATGACAATAGACAGCCAGTTAGGAGTAAATGGCCTTTGCATACATGGAGGTTTGCTGCTACATATTTCTGGTCATTCTTATTGCTGCTCTGTGCAGCATGCATGGCCTCTCAGGCTGATTTTACTTCCGCTTTTATTATAATCCTGTAACAGCACTATAGCAAATGCTTCCCATACAAACTTTGTGTCACATGGCTATAAGACAGCTGAATTAGCAGTGAGGTATATGGTAGCCTAACAATAAGCACTTCACCACAGCAAGCCATCCAGAAACAAATAACTGTGCTACATGCTTTTGTTTCATGGCCATCAGTCTTTTGCTCTCATGGCTCACAATGCACCTGAGGTATTGTAATTGTAGGACACCCCTAGAGTTAGTTCAGTCAGTAGTATTAAATGTGTTTTCACATTCACCTATAATTTTTTTTTTGTATGCCTGAAAGGCATCTTTTGCATAGAACAACTGTTTATTCAACGTTATAAACACGGCTTCCGTAATTTAAATTATAATTGAGAGAGGACAAAAGCTTTGATTGAACTGTAATATCATTTCAGGTTTTTTTTTCTACCTTTAAGTGGATAAGCTGCTATTCAGAAAAGAAATTTCTTATGCTGTCAGGGATACAATGAGGATAATTTTACAAAGCAGTTTCCATGTATAAAGCATGTTTTATATGCCTAAAGGGCTCTGCTGAAAATAGTATGCCTGATACATGTATATAATTATGGGGCCCTTTACTAAGCTGCAGTAAAAGGGGCTCTGCGCTGGTGGCGACGGCGGCTGTTTTTGCTGTGTGCCAAGGCCCCCTTTTACCACAGCAGGTAAAAAGACCAAAAATGAAATGGCCATTTCAGAGGCAGCACTTGCCACCGCTCATTGTGATGGCAGTAAGGGCTCTCGGGCTAATTCGGCTGTAACTGGGCAACACTCGACACTGCCTGATTACTTCTGGGTAATCCCCCGCGGAAATATTTTTAAAATATTTCCGCTAGCGCCGGAAATGGAGCGTGCTGGAGGTGGAACTACCACCGACACCTGCGTTGGGCTGGCGTTTGTTTCAGGTTGCCCTGCGGCAGCCCTTTAGTAAAAGGGCCCTATGTACACTGCCAGGATCATGCATAAGTGGTCCCAAGAGTGTAATTGGGTAGGGCTGGGGTAGAGTTGCAATGTATGCAGATAGGGCTAGGTTCTGTGTATGGCACCGTAAAAATTGATGCCAAAAAAACTGACGATCTGACGAAGAAGGGCAACCTTCGAAAGCTAATCAAGAAATGTATTAAGTTATGTCCAATAAAAAAGGTATCATCTTATTTTCTTTTCCATGTTTTATTTTGTTTTAATTCTATTGATTACTTTTAGGAAGCTAGCCAAACCTTTTTTTTAACCCTGCTAAGCTATCTGCTTTTACTACATTCTTTAGCAACAAATTCCATAGTTAAATTACATGTTGAGTGAAGAAATATTTTCTCCAATTCATTTTAAATTTACTACTTTGTAGCTTTATTGCATGCCCCCTAGTCCTAGTATTTTGGAAAATGTAAACAAGTGATTCATATCTACCTGTTCCACTCCACTCATTATTCTATAGACCTCTATCATATCTCCCCTCAGCCATCTTTTTCCAAGCTGAGAGCCCTAGCTCCTTTAGCCTTTCCTCATAGGGAAGTCATCCCATCCCCTTTATCATTTTCGTCTCCCTTCTCTGTACCTTTTCTAATTCCACTATATCTTTTTTGAGATGCGATGACCATAATTTGCACACAATATTCAAGGTGCGTCACACCGTGGAGTGATACAAAAGCATTATAGCATCCTCCTTTTTGTTTTCTGTCGGAAGTAAAAACATAATCAGGCTTATTTTCTAAAGAGAAGGGCGCCCATCTTTTGACACAAATCGGGAGATGGGCGTCCTCCCAGGGTCGCCAATCGGCATAATCGAAAGGCGATTTTGGGCATCCTCAACTGCTTTCCACGCGGGGACGACCAAGTTCACGGGGGCTTGTCAGAAGCATAGCGAAGGTGGGACTGGGGCGTGCCTAACACATGGGCGTCCTCGACCAATAATGGAAAAAAAGAAGGGCGTCCCTGACGAGCACTTGGGCGACTTTACTTGGTCCATTTTTTCTTACGGCCAAGCCTTAAAAAGATGCCCGAACTGACCAGATGACCACCGGAGGGAATTGGGGATGACCTCCCCTTACTCACCCAGTGGTCACCAACATCCTCCCACCCTAAAAAAAAAAAACTTTTTAAATATTTTTGCCAGCCTCAAATGTCATACCCAACTCCATGACAGCAGTATGCAGGTCCCTGGAGCAGTTCTAATGGGTGCAGGTGCATTCAGGCAGCCGGGACCCAGGCTCATCCCCCCCCCCCCACCTGTTACACTTGTGGGGGTAAATGTGAGCCCTTCAAAACCGACCAGAAAGCCGACCCAGGCTCATCCCCCCCCCCCCACCACCTGTTACACTTGGGGGGTAAATGTGAGCCCTTCAAAACCGACCAGAAACCCACTGTACCCACATGTAGGTGCCCCCCTTCACCCGTAAGGGCTATGGTAGTGGGTGTACAGTTGTGGGGAGTGGGTTTTGGGGGGGAGTTTGGGGGGCTCAGCACACGGTAAGGGAGCTATGCACCTGGGAGCAATTTATGAAGTCCACTGCAGTTGCCCCCTAGGGTGCTCGGTTGGGTGTCCTGGCATGTCAGGGGACCAGTGCACTACGAATGCTGGCTCCTCCCACGATGAAATGGTTTGGTCGTTTCTGAGATGGGCATCCTCGGTTCCATTATCGCCGAAAAATTGGGGACGACCATCTCTAAGGATGACCATCTCTAAGGTCGACCTAAATTTTCGCGATTTGGGCATCCCCGACCGTATTATCGAAACGAAAGATGGATGCCATCTTGTTTCAATAATACGGGTTTCCCTGCCCCTTCACTGGACGTCCTGCGAGAACGTCCTCAGGAAAACTTGGGCGCCCCTTTCGATTATGCCCCTCCATGTGACATTGCTTCTTGTTAGTTTGTGCTCAGGTTTGAGGGCAATTCCTACCCTGCCTGTCTTTGTTGTCTATGTTCTGGGACCTCCCTCGGTGTCGTTGTGACCCCTGCCTTGACCTTCAGAAAAAAAGACTCTTCAGAACTAGATGAATCAGATGTATCTCTTGAGTTACATCAGTGTTTCCCAAGTCTGGTCCTGGAGTACCCCTTGCCAGTCAGGTTTTCAGGATATCTACAATGAATATGCATGAAAGAAATTTGCATATAATTGAGGCAAAGCATGCAAATCAAGTTCAGGCATATGCATTGTGGATATCCTGAAAAACCTGACTGAACTGGACTTGGGAAACACTGTGTTCGAGGATGATTCAAACACTATGTGGTTAAGCTTTGGATATCAGTATGTCATGATCCCTGGTAGGGATGTGCACATGCAAAACAAAAAATGTAGTTTCATGTTTTTTTGATTTGTCCTGTTTTGAGTGGTGTTTTTTAATTTGCTTTAGTAGCAATTTTTAATGCACTCTTTAGTGCTTTAATGCACATTAACCCCCCGAATTCTATAAAGTTGCCAAGAATTGTGCATGTAAATTTGGGCGCATGGCCCAATTTGCATATGCAATTTAAATGAATAACGAGCCAATTAGCGCCAATAATTGGCTTTTTAACAAGCAATTATTGGTGTTGATATCAATTAACATGTATGTGCATTAAATTTAGACGTTTGATCTGCACCTAAATTTTACGCATGTCCCAGAAAAGGGGGCATGGAAATGGATGGTCATGAGCATTCTGGGGCAGAGCATGGGTGTGGATTCCAGTTATGTGTGCAATTAATAGAATAAGGACATTTCGCATGTAAATTTAGGCAGGGGCATTTGCACCACGTTTTTGTTGGTGCAAATGGACACGCCTAAATTTACTTGTGACCCCTACGCTTACGCAGTATTCTATAAACCGCGCCTGACTTTAGGCATGCTTTATAGCGCGTAAGTGCAGGGGGGGGGGGGTTGGTGCTGATTTTTTTTAGGTGTGACTTATAGAATTCACCCCTAAGGTGGCAGGTCTATAAGTGGCCACTTCCTTTTAGACAAACTGATGCTGCATGGTGGCAGCCTAGTCTATAACAGCATCTGGGCGCCACGATTCAATTATAGATTACTAGTATAATACGGCATCAACATGCCTAACATTTACAAACCTGTAGTTACACAAACCATAGACTTGGCATAACTACAGTCGTGTAAATGCAGCAACAGTCTGTATAACTTATAGTATTGTGCAAGTTGTGTGTGTAAATGGAAGCTCATGGTCCACCCATGTGTATGCCCCAGGCACGTAGCCAGATCTCCGTTTTGTAGGGGGCTTGAGCCCAAAGTGTGGGGGAGGGGCACATTTTGCCCCACCTCCCCCACTGCTCTCTGCCCTCCGCCACAACCCCACTTACCTGGGCTGGTGGGGGTCCCCAAGCCTCACTAGCAGAAGCCTTCCTTCAGTGCTGTTCACTGCCATCACGCCTGCCTTGCTTCCCTCCCCCTTCCCCCCCCCCCCCCCCCCCCCCCCCGTGCCGTGCCACACATGCTCGGTTTTAATGAATCCATGTTCAGAAGCCTCTTATGTTGTGGCTGGTCAGACCTGAGCATTCTACAGGCTTGGGGCTGAGGAGGAAGGAAACATGTCTACTGGTACAGTGGCTCAAGGTTGGGTAGTAACAAAGTACAGTTACTTTGTTACAATACTTAAGTACAATTATCAGTAATTTCATATGTAACAAGTTACATTTTTTGCCATACTTTTTACTTGTAACGAGTTACTTTGAAGCTATACTTTTGTACTTAGTAAAAAAAAAAAAAGTATTCAAAAAGTAAAAAAGTGTTTACCTCTGCTTCTCTCCCTTTAGTTTGCATCTGATTGGGCCCAAACTTGTGGTCCCAAAAATAGCTGAGTTGCAACTGGAAGTTTAGGCCCAATCAGATGCAAGCTGGTGACTGACATCGTGATAATCAGGGGGCATAGCCAAGAAGAAAAGCAGCGGTTTTCCTGACCAGCGGAAATCCCAGGGGGCTTGAGTGTGGTTCTCTGCAGCCCATACGAACGGGGCAATAATGGGTTTAGTCAGGATGAAAGAAACAGATTGAGACGATCTCATAACACTTTTGAAAGACAGCAGGTAATGCCACCCTACAGCTGAGATTTTCTATCTTTGGTGCACCTTCCTGCTTAACGCTTGTCCTCCTTGGGAGCCATAATGTCCAATAGGAAGCTGTTTTGTAAAAGGATATGGGCAAGGATATATTATGGCAAATCAACAGGTTCTCAAAATCATCAGCAGTGCACTCTATATTACAAAAAGAACCTAGCAAATCCGCTTAATATGTCTTTAAATGTGGGGAAAAGAGCCTCAGAAATCACCCATCTCACTGGGTGATTTCTGATGTTCTTTTTCACCACATTTAAAGACATATTAAGTGGATTTGCTAGGTTCTCTTCAAGCTTGAGTCATGTGTTGCAGGAAGTTTGAGAGCTCTCGCCATTTCAAGTCTGAGACCACATGACCAACCCACACTTCCTGTACTGCACGGCTCAATCTTGCAGAGAACCAGAATTGTGCAGTTTTGATGCAGGTGAAGTCAGAGAGGTGGGGGGGGGGGTGTACATGAGAAAAAAAGAGAGATTGGGTGAAAGCTTGTGGGGGGGGGGGGGTACAAAAGAGAGAGATTGGGTGAAGGCTGGGGAAAGGGATGACACCATCATATTTTACCACTGTTTGATTAAAAATGCAGCAAAATACAAAGGTGCAAGTTTTGGCCCTCCGAATGTTACAAATATAAAATGTGGCCCCCAATAGTAAAAGGTTTTGGACAAGCCTGTGATAAGGCATTCATATAGTAAAGGAAGTGTGCTGCCCACTCTCTATAATTACAAAATTATAAGTATAACCCTAACTTTTTTTTTTTTTTCTTTAAAACTTGAGTTGCCACTAAATTGTCAAGGAACAGTTTTAACTTCAAAGAGTCATTAATTCACATTGCATACTTCAACCAGACAATGAAATTTCCCAGTTCTTTCACAAGAGACCAGCAGTAGCTTTTGTCTGGAAGCTGTATTCAGAAGGGGATAATGCTCTGGCAGCCTGCACAATGTGTTTCAGTGCCTGTGATTTCTTATTATGTCACTGTTTTTATTTAGTAATGATCACTCTCTCCTTTTTTGCTATACAAACATATGTCCTGTCTCATTGAAAAGCTATGAAATTTAGCTCTCTAGATATAAAAATAAATTGTTTCCCTGGCAGTGGTTCCATTACCTTGAAAATATTTTGATATAATGCAAATTATTCCAGCACAGAAGTGAAATTAGAAGTCAATTCAGTCTGCACATGCTCAAGACCCGACAGGTTCTGCGCCCTCCAAACTTCCTCTTTCAGGAGTGGACAGGATCCCACAGCCCTTGAGCATGTTCAAAATTTCAAGGCACCACACAGGGTATGACAAGTGTTTTTGTTGGCAAGATGACTGACATGTCTTTGCTGCCACAGATGTGGTAAGGAAAAGAAGGGAAGCCACCAAACACTTTGATGGGAGCATGGGGGAAGATGGTATTTAAATAGGAAATGGAGAAATATGCTGGACACAACGGGGGGGGGGGGGGGGAATAGGGAAGGAGAGAGATGCTGGACACTCAGGGGTGGGATGGGGTAGATAGGTAAGGAGGGCACATGTCGGAAGGTTCAACTAGGGTGTTGGATACTCTTGGGCCAGCCCTGTATTGTTTCACCTGGTATTTACATTACACTTCCTACCATTGATCAATTCCAGACCTGAGAGGAAGAAGAGACAGAGAGCCAAATGCTATATATTGCACCTGAAAAATCGGTGCCGATTAAAGACATGCTTAGCGTGACTCTATAAAGAGTTCGCTCAACTTAATTGAACAAGCTAATCAACATAGATAATTGATTATAATCAATTATCAGCAATAATTGGCAATAATTTGTATTTAGGATTCATATCCGATTCTATAATAGATTGCGCCTAAATCCTTTCGTGCATAACAATTTGAGGGCATGGTTAGGGGCGTTGCTGGGGACGTTCCCAGGTGTTTTTGCATGTTCATACAGAACCACACCTAAGTGCACCTAACTTAGGCCCCAGTATAAGCAGGCCTAATTGCAGGTACCTACAGTTAGATGCAGCTTAGTGCTAAGCGCAATTCAATAAAGGATGCATACTCTTTATAGAATTGCGTTGAGAGATACATTATCGGCGCTGATGTGGTGCTACTTATAGAATTTACACCAGAGCGTGTCCTCCCTTAGAAGGTTCTCTATACTTGAACACCAATTCAAATACTTTTGTAAATACCCCAAACTCACCATGAAACAACCCTAAAGAAGAGGCATTGTGTGAAGAAAGCAAGTATTATTTTTATGTCTGGTTTTCCCAAAATAGCCACTGAAAGTTGTAGAATGAAAGTTTTGTCATTTTTTTAGTTGACAACTGCTCGACTTAAATGTGTTTTATTTTGTATTTTTGTTCAGAGATTAGATACGGTGAATAGCGATGAGTCAAACTTTATCTATCTTGTATGGTTATAAGGATTTATAGTGATAATCATAAAGTTCTCAAAGACCATCCTAAAACTCCCTCGGTGCCGCACTATTACAGAAAAAGTGGATTTTTTTAGCCGTGGAGCACATAACCCTATCTCAGAATTTTACAAAACATTAACAGCTGCCAAATCATTCTATATTTCCATTTATCAGTGCCATAATGCTTTTTGTTTTTCCCTTTCCAGGCATGATGCAAAAATGCCGTTGGGGTCAAAGAAAGAAGAGTCTTCTAAGGTCGACTACCTGGAGCTCTTACAGCACTTTGAGAAGGTTCAAAACAAGCACCTGGAAGTGAGGCATCAGCGAGCCAACCGAGGGGACCACCTAGAGAAGAAGATTGGCCTTTGAGAGAGAGAAACATTTACAACTGTAGACAGCAGCTCTTGCTTGTAACACAGCATTAGTTCACTTGGATTCCGGGATGCCTGCCTGTATTGAAGAGCACTGTGATGGAACTGTATAAGGAATGGCCATTAAGGTGTCACATTTGTATCATCACTAACCATTTGTCTCTTTCTATTAGAGCATTATACTTTTTTGGGGCAACTCTTCCTTTTGGAAAACAAGAAGAGAATTTAGAAGTTTCAGTAAAACTTTATTGGCAACCTGTACATGCACACACCTTTTTTCCAGTACAGTATTTAAAATGAGTATGTTTAATTGAGGAAAAGATGTGATTTCCTGACTCCACTCGGTGACATTTAATGCTCTGAATCATCCTTTGTAACTACCTGAGGTCTAAACCTCTATTTTTATAACCCATTGTAACCACAGCTATTGCAGTGACAATCCTTAACCAAGCGCCATAGAGTGCTGCTCTTTATGGAAACTGTACATGTGCTCCCCGAGTCCAGCCAGTAGGTGTCAGCCCTGAGTGAGAGCTAAAAATTCATCCAAGGGCTGTGAATTCAGCCTCTGCAATACCCCTAGCTCCCCTAGCCCAGGGAACAGAAGTCAAGCCAGAAATCAAACCAGGGTGTACTGCACTGCTGCTGAGCTAACCCCAGAAAACCTTTTTTTCAAGAAACAGGTTTGAACATTTTTCTTTAATATTTTTTTAATCTCATAAATACTTAGATACCTCTAAACACGGTAACTACAAAGAGAGAGAGAGCCTAGTAGTAAAGGTAAGAAATACTTAGAGGGACACAGAGAGAGAGACTGTACTGTCAGATTTCCCATTAGTCAAGACACCGTGTGTCTTCTGAGGGAAGAAATGGTTGGCTGGAAGAAGATGGCCATTGATTGAATAGCATCTCCAGGGAATCCCCTTTCTCCTTAATCCCATGGCTTCCAAGGGACACATATCCCGTGTTCATGCACCTAGGCATATGCAAGAGATAGATTTGGCCCTGTGTACCATGGATTTCCATCTACAGCAAACCAAAAAATTCCCTTGGTTTTATTGACACCCTGTAATAACTGATGCCACTGTCTGCTGAGGATATGAAAAATTAAATAAAAAGAGATTGCAAAACAGCATGGTTTCATTAACTAAAAGTAGGGAAACAAATTTGTGGATTTAGATAGCACGATCTCTGTTAGTTGCTTTGTCAATTTACATGTTGTCACTATGGTCCTCCACCTACCCCCTTCACCCAAAAATGATTCTGTTAAGAAAATTGAATCCTATCCCTTTTTTAAACATTTGCCTGGATTCAGCATGCCTATGCTGATTTTTCCTCATCGCCTTGTGATTTCTCCTAATTATAATCTTTGAATGATTCTAGGTTTATCCATTTACATTTGTTTTCATATGTGTCATTTAGTTTCCCACTGTAATTGCCTCTCGTATTAAAACAACCCTGCCTTCTTTGCATTATCTGTGGCTTTCGTGTATAACAACAATAAAGAAATTCAATGTTTAAGTACTTTTGATTGAAATACAGAAAGATTTCTGATTGCAACATAGTTTCACTAGAGGCAGATCTGGTCAGACAATTAATTTCTTTGACTGAGTGATCAGAGAGTTAAATCAAGGGAGCGTGTTAGATGTGGTGTATTTAGATTTTAGTAAAGCCTTTGACATGGTTCTGCATGGCCGACCAATAAATAAACTGAGTTCCCTCGGTATGGGCCCTAAAGTTACTGGCTGGGTTAGGAACTGGTTAAGTGGAAGGTGACAGAGGGTAGTGGTAAATGGAGCTCATTCTGAGGAAAAGGATGTTACCAGTGGTGTGCAACAAAGTTCGGTTCTTGAGCCGATGCTTTTTAACATTTTTATAAGTGATATTGCTGAAGGGCTGTCTGGTAAGGTTTCCCTCTTTGCAGATGATGTCAAAATCTGCAATTGGGTAGACACCTTTGATGGTGTGGATAACATGAGGAAGCATTTAGCGAAGCTAAAAGAATGGTCTGGAATTCGGCAGCAGAGATTAGTTTAGGGGGTGAAGAACTTTTGTGCATGAAAGAAGGGACTTTGGTGTGGTCGTATGTGATTATCATAAGGTAGAAAAGGCGACGGCAACAGCTAGAAGAGTGCTTGGGTGCGTAGGGAGAGGAGTGACCAGTAGGAAAAAGAAGGTGATGATGCCCCTGTGTAAGACTCTGGTGAGACCTCATTTAGAATATTGTGTACAATTCTGGAGACTGTACCTTCAAAAAGATATAGACAGGATGGAGTGGGTCCAGAGGATGGCTACTAAAATGGTCTTTGTCATAAAGCATATGGACACAGACTTAAAGATCTCGATAGTTTTGATAGTTTTGATTTCACCCCTGTTCTTTTGCTTTATGTCAATATGTGATTGGTTAACATCAAGTTATTGTTGCTGAATTATTTAACTGTGTCTTCTGATAGGGGTTTTATGTTCGTTTCAAATAGAAATCAAACAAAATAAAACATGGAAAAGAAAATAAGATGATACCTTTTTTATTGGACATAACTTAATACATTTCTTGATTAGCTTTCGAAGGTTGCCCTTCTTCGTCAGATCGGAAATAAGCAAATGACATTTGCTTATTTCCGATCTGACGAAGAAGGGCAACCTTCAAAAGCTAATCAAGAAATGTATTAAGTTATGTCCAATAAAAAAGGTATCATCTTATTTTCTTTTCCATGTTTTATTTTGTTTGATTTCTATTGATAACCTTAAGAGTGGACTAACATGGCTACCACACTCCTCTACTTAAGATGTTCGTTTCAGAAACTTTGATAATAGAGAATGATAATGCTCTTTTCTTTCATTTATGCCCTTCAGGATATCATTTTATTAATTCACCTAGGTTAGGCAAATGTGGTGGGGATTTAGCTAAAGTTTTTAAATCATTTTTTTGACTCTCTGTAATTACTCCTTTTGTCTCTTTTGATTTAGAATATATAATATGTTCAATACAAGATGGTTCATCTACTATGCCAACATGGATTTTGTTTACATATCACCCTCCAAGTTATTGGCCAAAAGTAGCACCTCAACTAGTGGAAGTCAATTTTCTAGAACTTTTCTAGTATGCAATTTAAACCTGCATTTAAATGATGATCAAGATGTAAATGTAATTGATTTTAAAGGATTATGATTTAAGCTTATTAGGAGAAGGACCCACTCATGAGAAAAGTCATTCTCTTCATATCTTTGCCATCTCTCCTCCCACTTTGGCTAGCCATGCTACTTGGTTATCTCTACCCTGGACTCATCATTATTTACTTCAGCTTATTTTAAATGTTTGCCTATTTACCTCTTTGATTAGACTAGCTAGTGAAATAATCACAGTGCATAAGAAAGTTTATCTTTCTTGGATATGATAACTGATCTTCTGCTTGATAAAACTCCTAAGTCACATTCCTTGAAACATCTTGATTTTCACTACTGTACTGGATGAACTTTCTTCATTGTAACCAAGAGAGTAGTGCTTAACAAAAGACCTTTCTGGTATATTGAGGAACTTCTGAGTTTGAAACATACTTGTAGACTGTTAGAAAACAACTGGTGTAAAACTAGAGATCCTGACAGTAATGGGCTCATTTTCGAAAGAGAAGGACATCCATCTTTCGACATAAATCGGAAGATGGACGTCCTTCTCCCAGAGACGTCCAAATCGGTATAATCGAAACCCGATTTTGGACGTCTCCAGTCCGTCGCAAGGATGTCCACATTTCAAGGGGGCGTGTCAGAGGCGTAGCGAAGGCGGGACTTGGGTGTGCCTAACACTTGGACGTCTTTGACCCATAATCGAAAAAAGCAAGGACGTCCCTCCCTGATGAACACTTGGACGTTTTCATCCGGTCATGTTTTTATTACAAATAAGGCACAAAAAGGTGCCCAAAATGACCAGATGACCACCGGAGAGAATCAGGGATGACCTCCCGTTACTCCCCCAATGGTCACTAACCCACTCCCACCCTCAAAAAACATCTTTAAAAATATGTCATGCCAGCCTCTATGCCAGCCTCAGATGTCATACTCAGGTCCATGACAGTGCATGCAGGTCCCAGGAGCAGTTTTAGTGTGTTCTGCAGTGCACTTCAGACAGGCGGACCCAGGCCCCATACCCCCCCTACCTGTTACATTTGTGGAGGAAACAGTGAGCTCTCCAAAACCCACCAAATACCCACTGTACCCATATATAGGTGCCCCCCTTCACCCATAAGGGCTATGGTAGTGGTGTACAGTTGTGGGTAGTGGGTTTTGGGGGGGGGGGGTGGGGGCTTTAGCACAGAAGGTAAGGGAGCTATGTTCCTGGGAGCATTTTACGAAGTCCACTGCAGTGCCCTCTAGGGTGCCCGGTTGGTGTCCTGGATTGCCAGGGGGACCAGTGCACTACAAATGCTGGCTCCTCCCTCGTCCAAATGGCTTGCATTAGGACATCAATATATATAAATGGCGAGTGTCGTACTCACTCGCAAATGCGCAGTAGAGACCCTCTCTGCCCTGCCCCCGCGTCAATACGTGATGACGGGGGCGGAACAGAGAGGGTCTCTACTGCGCATTTGCGAGGGACACCGCCGTCACTAACGCTCCCCCCACACGGAGTCGCCGCCGCCACCCACCTTCCACCCGGTCGGGCCCTCGCTCCGCTATTGAAACAGCGAGGGCACGCAGCACACAGCTCTGCTGAGCTGCCATCGGCCTTCCTTCTTCTTCTCTGTCTGTGTCCCGCCCTCGACGACGTTACATCACACGAGGGCGGGACACAGGCAGAGAAGAAGAAGGAAGGCCATGGCAGCTCAGCAGTAGAGCTGTGTGCTGCGTGCCCTCGCTGTTTCAATAGCGGAGCGAGGGCCCGACCGGGTGGAAGGTGGGTGGCGACAGCTCCGGGGGGGGGGGCGAACTCGGAGGGGGAGCGGCAGCGGCGAACTCGGCGGCGGGGTGGGGGCCTTTCAACCCCCCCCCCCCTTCCTATACTAGCCCGTTTTTACGGGCTGAACAGCTAGTAAGTACATAAGCACTGCCACGCTGGGAAAAGACCAAAGGTCCATCAAGCCCAGCACTCCGTCTCTGACAGCGGCCAATCCAGGCCCCAAGAACCTGGCAAAATCCCAAAATTTAATAACGATCAATGGACTTTTCCTTCAGGAATCTGTCCAGACCCCCTTTAAACTCAGCAAGGCCAGCTGCCGTCACTACCTTCTCCGGCAATGAGTTCCAGAGTCTAACCACGCGCTGAGTAAAGAAAAACTTTCTCCAATTTGTTTTAAACCTACCACATTCTAATTTCATCTTGTGTCCCCTAGTTCTATTATTGTTAGAAAGTGTAAACAAACACTTCACATCTGTCCGCTCTACCCCACTCAAAATTTTGTAGACCTCTATCATATCACCCCTCAGCCGCCTTTTCTCCAGGCTAAAGAGAAGCCTTCTTAACCTCTCCTCATAAGGTAGTCGTCCCATCCCTTTATCATTTTTGTTGCCCTTCTCTGCACCTTTTCCAATTCCTTTATATCTTTTTTGAGATGAGGCGACCAGAACTGAACACAATACTCCAGGTGCAGTCGCACCATGGAGCGATATAACGGCATTATAACATCCTCATGCTTGTTTTCCATCTCTTTTTTTAATAATACTCAACATTCTGTTTGCCTTCTTGGCCGCCACAGCACATTGAGCGGAAGATTTCAACGTCCTATCCACGATGACTCCCAGATCCCTTTCTTGGTCTGTAACTCCTAAAGCGGAACCTTGCATGACATAGCTGTAATTTGGGTTCCTCCTTCCCACGTGCATCACTTTGCACTTGTCAACGTTGAACTTCATCTGCCATTTGGACGCCCAATCCCCCAGTCTCACGACTGGGGGGCAGCTGGACGTTTTTGACATGGACGTCTTTGGTTTCAAAAATCGCCAAAAGTCAGAAACGCCCATGTCTAGGGACGTCCAAATCTAGGGACATCCAAATTTAAGGATTTGGAAGTCTCTGATGGTATTTTCAAAATGAATGATGGACATCCATCTTGTTTTCAAAATACGGTTTTCCCCGCCCCTGGATTTGGACATTTTGCAAAGACGTCCAAATCGCAACTTGGACGTTTCTTTTCAAAATGCACCTCTTTGTCTCTATGGCAGAAGCTCCATATAATATAAGAAGAAAACTAGCAAAGCCAAGAAAAAGAGTTATGGTGAATTGGTTGAATACTGAAAAATTTTGTTTAGTTAAAAACTTTACTGATATTCCTTCTTCAACCAATTTGACTAAGCAAGGTTTTTCTGCTGCCCTAGTAACCTTTACAGCTATTCTGCCTTCCTTACACCTTAATTAACATCTAATTCAGGTCAGTAGCACTGCTACCTATCCTTTTTAATGCTCCTGGCTGTTACAGTTAAGCAAGTTTCAGTTTAAAACTATGGGGGAAAGGGTTATACACTATGGAAACTAGTTAATAAAGCTTGCTTCTAATTTTTAAATGAAGACTGAACCTTCTAGAGGCTATCTGTTAATGCTGTATGCAGTGGTTCACATTTTATAAACTTTGGGGGAAAGGGTAGGGAGACTAATTAATAAAGTTTGATTTTTTTTAATTTTGACTGTATTTATCAATAAATCTACCTTACTTCTTTGCACAGAGTGCAAACAATGTTCACTACTTATCCAGAGAAATGTCCTCTTCTCTCAGAGCTTCTCAGAAAGAAAGTTTCCTGGAAACTTTAGAGTTTTGATTCTAAGGGGACTGCTTCAAATAGACCCTTGAAACTAATACAGTAATCAGATTGCTCTAGTAACCTTTGCAGCTATTCTACCTTCCTTACACCTTAATTAACACCTAATTCAGGTCAGTAGCACTGCTACCTCACTTCCAGGCAAGAACAGAAAGTAACGTTCTTTTAAGACGAAGTTTATGCCCTGCTACTACCTTTTTTAATGCTCTTGGCTGTTACAGTTAAGTTTCTGCCTCTAGAAGAAAGTTTCAGTTTAAAACTAAAGGAAAAGGGGTTGTACACTATGGAAACTAATTAATAAAGCTGTCTTCTCTTTTTAAATGAGGACTGAACTAGGCCCTGCTGTGCCTTCTAGAGGCTATAAGTGAATGCTGTATGTTGTGGTTCACATTTTAGAAACTAAGGGGAAAAGGGTAGGGAGACTAATTAATAAAGTTTCCTTTTTTATATTCTAAATGTCTTTATCAATAAACCTACCTTACTTCTTTTTAAACCCCAACCTTGAAATCACCAAAGCACAGAGTACAGAAAACGTTCACCTACCCAGAGAAATGTCCTCTTCTCTCAGAGTCTCTCCCCCCACCTTACAAACCACCTATCAACAAACTACCTGCCTACCAAAAAAAAACAGCCTACAAGCTAGCTTTGGATATTGCATATACTCTCTATACTATTCTATAACCTCCTAACACCTTACCTAACAAACAACATTTATATACTAAGTTGTCCAAGATATATACAAATGCATGCACACTCTTGATATATTGGGCTGAGGGGGGAGATGATCCTCCAGCCTCTATTTTGTGTGTGTGTGTGTGTGTGTTTCAGATACATCTTCAGAGGAGGAGTAGGGATCCCCCCCACCCTCACCCTCACTCCAGCTCTGGCCTTGCTAATATTCCTGGGAAAGAGTACACAGTGGTCTCAAGAAAAGGTGCTTTGCCTGGTTCAGTAGCTGTAAATATAGACTTGATAACAATACTTTCCCTTTCTGGGTTCTAACCGCCTAACTACCTAGATATCCAACAACACAACAGCCACCTCCCATCCATGCCCCCCATGCAAACAACAACTTAACAACCTACATACCTATGACCCAACCAAGCAACCAACTAACAAACGTAACAATTTTAAACTTAGCAAACAAGACAAGCAACTACACCCAAGTAACAAACGTAATTAAAAGATAAACAAAATGTTCTAAATATAAACATTAAAAAATATATTGGGCCAGGGGGGCATGGTTAATTTTGTTTACAGCTGATTGCCAGCTCCCAACTCTTCGTATAAAGGGCCATTTCCTTCTAAGAGATCATGGGAACATCCTTCCCAGATGAAAAGGCCCTGCGTATGCTGCAGCAGCTCCTCTCGCACAGAGGCCCTGCTAATATCCCTAGTGAATCTTGTAAGACACCCTCTGATGAATATGATGGTGGTTCTGAAATAAAGGGAACGATGTTACAGTGACAAGCTGGCATCACATGGATGAGGCAAAGGTTGACCACCAAATCCAAAGAATCCCTTCTTTTCCAGGAAAAAAGGTTGCACCTACCATATCATATCTCTAGAAGGTCCCTTTCCACAGCCTTCAGCCACTGGTGCTTCAGTGGTACCCTGTTCTTTCTTCTGGCCCTCCATCTTCAACAGAAGAATTGCACTCTCATTGATATAGCCCCCACACCAGCATCCCAATTTACATCCACTCATGTGTCTGTTTGTGCTACCTTGTTCTCCTGGCTGCCTACCCCTTCCCTCCTCCCTCACTCGCTATCTATTTACTACCTCCCCCATCTCCTCCCCATCTACCCACCCCGTGACCAGACCACAGTAGAAAAGCATCATGCCACGATGCACAAAGCTTAACGTGCTTGCTATATTAGCTTTCCCTCCTAACCCTCTCTTCCCTTTAACCTTAGAAAAACTTCATAAACCGAATCTCACTCTAAAAACTAGAAGAGGAGGTGCAACATCCAGGGTGGGCCAGGGTCGACTCATTCAAACAAACCAAAGAAAAATACAACATTAGTCCACAAACCTCAGAAAGGGAAGGGGAGAAATATCTTCCGTCAGGAGACTGGATGGAGGCATCTCCAGTACCACTTCAACGTAGTACAGAGGGTTTTTCACACTGATGGTGGTGAATGTGGCTCTGAAAAAAGGGAACAGTGTCACCATGACATACTTTTTGCACATGGATGATGCCAAGGTTGCCCACTAAATGGAAAGAGACACTTCTATTCCAGGTCTATTTGCATATTAAATATATTTACATTTACAGCGATAGTTCTGTCTTTCTATACCCAAATATCCATGGGGAGTGCCACCAGATAGATAGTTGAACCAGTACAATCGACAACAACAGCCCTGTCCTCCCCAACCCATCCCCATGGCCACAGTTCTCTCATCTCTCTGTTGTCCACCTATCACTCCCCAGCCCCGCTTTTTCACCATACCCCCTCTGGGCCCACAGATTACCAACACAATACAGAGCATCGATAAGAGCCTCAGGGGTTTGTGCAGCAGGTGCACAGGATAAGCGATATGCTCCAGCAACTGCTACACAGGTTGGACTGTATCACTTCTTGTATTGCACCTCTAAAGCCCCCCCCCCCAGAAGCTGATGCCCCCAAGCCCCACGGGCATTAGTAAAAAAGGCCTGTTTCTGACACAAATGAAATGGGTGCTGGCAAGGTTTTCCTCGGCTCCCCTGCAGCCACCCATGTCCAGCGACCTTCCTCTCCCCCTGCGCTCACTGCAGCCACCCATGTCCAGCGAACCTCTTTTCTCCCCTGCCCCCCCCCCTCCTGAAAGGCTCAGAACTATTTTTTTTAAGTTAGGATTTGGACCTTGCTCCCTTTGTTTACAGTCCACCGACTGCAGTAACCACTAGGCTACTTCTCTGACCCACTTACTGCTTTGTTCGGAATAGCCATAATACCTGCAGCTGACAAGGAGCCTAGTTTTCCTTTCCAGTTTCAACTTCAGGAGAGAGGAAAGGGGACAGAAATCACTGGGGGATTAAGGAGGGGTCATGCCTTAATCCCTCCAGTGGTTAGCTGCTCAATTAGAACAACGTTTTGTATCTTGGACGTGACTGAAATAGGTTTAGATAAAAACGTCCTTCTTTTTAGACATGGATATTTCTTACCGTTCGAAAATCATTGTTGGATGTCGTACTTTTGGGCCCTCCCTAGTCCCACACACAATATGTCTCCTTGTTATCTGGACAAACTGCAGTGCGGAACGTCCAACGTCTGACTTTCCAAAATCAGGATTTGGGTGTTTTTAGCAGATAGATTTTTTTAGGCATTTTTGAAGACATCCATCTGCTTTGAAGATGAGCACCAAAGTTGCCAGGTACATGTCGCCTTTGGGTTTAAACCAGTTTTTATAAGGTAAGGGATGGGCAAGGACTACCTTAAAAAGGTATCCTCTGCATACTTTCCCACTGAAACTGACCTGGAAAACTTGGAGATTTGCACCTGATTTTTCTGTAGATGTTTTTTGTAAAACAGAGCACCTGTAGTTTTGAAAACATAAAACCTGTTATAACCAGCTTTGCTCTCCTGAATATTGTATAGCACCTCCAGTCCAAAAAAAAGTGCCAAGCATTCATCCAGTGCTCTGTGCCTATCCAATTCAATAACTCAATTCAACCCTTTACGGCAAAGATCTTTGCCTTTAAATGCTGAAGACCGCTGAGCTGAACTCTCTCCAGGAGATGTAATATTTCCTTCAGGTGGTATTCAAAAAGAAACAAGTGGGGACTTCCCTTCTTTCCTCCTTGGCCTGCCCTCGTCTGACATAAGTAACGTACGTAGGTAACTTACGTCAGACGAGGGCGGGCCAAGGAGGAAAGAAGGGAAGTCCCGAAGCCAAATGATCAGCTGTTGCCTGCTGCGGCCGGTGCCGCACCTTCACACGGGGGTGAGAAGCGCTGTGAGGGCCCGGTGGCAGACAGAGGGGGGCGGGTGGAGGGGGGCGTGGCGGCGGGGATGACCTCGGAGGTGGGGGTGGGGCCACAGGGGTGCAGAGGATGGCGGGGAAGCTGTCATTTCAAGAGAGGGGGAGCGGCAGCCTCGGGGTGGGGGAGGCTGCGGAAAGCTTTTTCAATGCAGGGGGAGGGTGGGCGTCGGAAGGGAAAAAGAAAGCAGTGCTCATCAGGGATGTCCTTGAAGGACGTCAATGTTAGGCACAGACGCGCAGCTTGTTTTTTTTTTTTTTCCTTTCCCATAGCAGCCCCTGCCTAACGAGAGGTGCAGACCTCACGTTAGAGTTTCCACCATAAGGGAAATCGGTAAACATTAGTGCATATCATTATAATAGCCTTGTAATGGTACTGCAGCTCATTATAATGATTTGCATTCCGTTTTCATTAGCTGCTACCGTGATCGGGAAATGGCGTTTAGTGCATGCCAGGGTTTACTACTTGTTCGTTAAGGGCTCGTTAAGTTTAGTGCATCTGGCCCTGAGTGAGCCCCAAAGCTCTCTCGACCACTTACTTAAATTGATGGGTGATTACGGCAAGTTGTCGGGCTTTAAGCTAAAGTTATTGAAATCTTTGGCTCTGCCACTGCCAATGACTATTCCATCCCAGTGAAGGGGGCAGTTTCCTTTGCAATGGGCCTCTCATCACTTTAAATACCTAGGGGTCACTGTCCCAGACGAACTGCACAAGCTATATGAGATGAATGTTTCCCCATTATTGACCCAAACTAGAACATGGTTACAACCCTGGGGCGCCTACCTCCTCTCCTTGCTGGGACGGATTGCTTTGATCAACATGATAATGGTCCCACGGTGGTTGTATGTGTTTCAGATGTTACCGCTATTCTTAAAAAAGAAAGATGAATGTTTACTGAATAGACTGATTCAGAGCTTTCTATGGAGGGGGCAGCGTCCCAGACTACCACTATTGGTAATACAGAAGTCCGTGGCACATGGAGGCCTGGGACTTTTGAATCTGAGGTACTTCACGGTAGCATGTTCCATTAGATATATACATGATTGGTTAACTAATGCACACACATTTTCTGCCACAGAGGTAGAAACAGTATGGTCACCCACAGTACCTATCAGCTGGCTGTTACATACAATTCCAGGGAAAACAGATCCTGTGTTATGCCATAACCCTATTTTGCTTTCAGTGAGAGCGGCCTGAAGGTGGCTGTGTCGGCGCCATGGGTTTTCAGCAGCATCCACCCCGTTCTTGGCCCTGTATCGAAACCCGGATTTCCCAGCAGGGATGACTTAATCGGAGTTCAGGCGCTGGGTCTATAAATCTCTGGAGAGGAAATGGGCAGAGGAACTATCAGCAGATCTGACAGAAGAGCAATTTAAATCACACGTTTTGAGAATATTGCACAACACCCCATTTGTGAGAGATAAAGAGTTGTAGTACAAATTTGCTTTGAACACGTATATTTCTCCGGCTCGTGCACATAGAGCGAACTTTGGATGATCTTTAGGTGCACAGGGATGGGGGTTGTTCCTATGGGTCCTGGGCTGCAGGAGGGGTTTGAGCTGGTCACAAAGGTGCTGAATGGCAGCCCTATCAAAGTGGTACCTAGTGAGACATTGCAGTTCAGCCACCTGTGCATTTAGTGCCTCCATTTCCCCACACTACAGGTGTAATGCAGTGCCACCAGTGCTCACCTCTCCCTACCAACTTGGTGAAACACATCAGCAACAAACAGAAGCTGACACTCACTCTCCCACCACCGACAAACAATGCGGTAACACACAGCAGAGCCACACTGCAAGCACTCTCTGACCCAGTACAAACTCTCCTGCCACACCCTCTAGCCACTCACTCTCCAAGCAGTCTTCACAAACACGCTGCAGCAGTACACAGGACAAAGAGACAAACAGAAACGACAAACAGGTAAGGGAATGAAATATGAACTTGGGGACAGCGAATGGAGATGGATGGGGAGACAGAGGAAGAAGTAGTGGTGTCTGGGTTTGGGGTCTAGAAGGGGTAGGGAAAGCTGAAAAGGTAAAACACAAATGAGGCAGGTGAGGGTGAAAATGTTCCAACTACGGCACACAGACAAAGGTAACAGGTACTCAACAAACTCTCAGCTTTCTCTCCCGACAACGCTCGCCACTCTCCAACTGCACAAAATCGCTAATGGGTCTAAAGACGACTTCCCTCTTACCCTGGTCGTTTTTATTTCAGGTCTACCTAAGGACGCCCATGTTCCGACCCATGCGAAACCATTTCACTAGCCGTTATACGCTGGGGGCGCCCATCTCGTAACACCACCCATAACACGCCCCCTGTGGGGACGACCATAGATGGGCGTCCTTGCGCTGAGGACGCCCTTACGACCCTGTTTCGGTTATTGGATTTGGGCGACCTTCTTTCATGGGGATGCCCATGTGCCTTTTGTGTTGCTTTTTGGATGCCCTTTTCTTTTGAAAATGAGCCTGCAGGTGACTCTGACAAATGTTTGAATGTTTTTACGCTGTATTGTTGTTGTTTTTTTAATTTATGAAAGTCTTTTATTAAATCCAGAAAATACAATGTAAACAGCATAAAAACAAACCAGGATACACTGGATTATGACACTAGGTGACTGACAAACTAGCAAAATATAAACAGCACTCTTGTCACTGGATCAAAGTGTATAGCACTTTAACTGTACAAAGTTTTGTTTTTTTTACTGTACTGCCCCAATGTATTGTTTTAATGTTTATTGCTATTTTGATTATGTATGTCTATCTCATTTGTTATCTGCTGAGGATTCTTAGGTTGTAAATAGTGTCACCAAATTAATCGCACAGTTCTAGATTTTGATAAAACAGTTTGATCTGCACAGGCCAAAAACTCAACGTATATATATATATATACACTCCATCTTGATTTTCTAGAGGAGGTTTTCAGAGACAGAGTTTTACCCTGACGCAGCCTATCTGCGAAACATGACTCATGTTGGATGCGGGTCTCTCTGTGCAAGCTAAGTAAAGCTTTTCATTTTTTTAAATGTTGAAAAAGTTGAAAACATTTGATAAAAATGACAAAAAAGTAAAGCAAGTAAATAAATACATTGAAGACCAATGAAAAGTTGGGAAAGCCATAGGACTGGGTTCCTATGTAAAATGAGATACCACTGAGGTCTTAGAAGATTAGTGAGATATATTGCTGCATTTTCCTGATTGTTGAACACTTTAGTAGTACAGGCATTGGGCACACTTTGAATTGTTTACAGTGACTCCTGCTTAAAAATTTTGGACTAGTAATTTGATTGCTCCTGTAATGTCAGCATGAACAATAAGCCCGGATAAAAAAAAATCCCATAAACAACACGGGAAGCAACACAAAATGAAAATTTTCTAGCTACCACCCTTTGCAGCTAAGTCCCCAAATCAAATTTAATTTAATTCTGGATTTGATAATCTGCTTTACCATCAAGTTCAAAGCAGAGAACAATCTCACATTATAAGCAGGTACTATCTCTATCCCTAGAGGGCTCACATTCTCGGTTTTTGTACCTGAGGCAATGCAAAGTTAAGTGACTTGCCCAAGGTCACAAGGAGTTGCATTGTGAGCTTCATATCTACCTGCTAGAATTCAGCCAAAATACTGACCCATGATTTCTTGTCTCCGATGTTCAAAATGGTGCTTACTGTCCCTGACACACTTAGAAAAATGTTTAGTCAGAAGCAGTGCAAAGAAACTCAGGACAGGTTGGTCCCCTCAAGACCAAGCTTTATAGCTTAGTTTGAACAGGAGCTTTTGGAAGATCCGTTTTTATAATAAGGAAGTGGCATTAGTCTGATTTGGGATTTAAAAGATGCATAATTTGAGCAGACAGGAAACATTTATCATAAAGGCAAAATATTGTGAGGATGGTTATCCAGTTGTGGTGGCTTGCAGCCAACTTTTGTTAGACTTTGTTGCCAGCTATATATTATTCTCTTATTTATATTTATTTCTGACACAGATAGTAATTATGAACTGAAGCAGTATTCTTTATTGCTAGGCATCAACTAAGTGTGGCTCCTGATTCCTTCCCCAGAATACAATCTCTCCCTCCTCCCCTCTGTTTTTTCCTCAGACTTGTTGCTGGCATACCTCCATTACTGTTATTCTGTTTAGTATCTGTAAAACGTAGCTCTCAGTGAATTTGAGCTATATGCTGCCCAAAATCCCATTGTATTTTCACAAGACTGAGAGAGCACCATGCAACTCGAACTTACTGTGAGCTATGTGGTGCTGGAAGAAAATGAAATAGAAGTTCACTTGGTGGTACCACAAACAAACCTCCCTGGAACATATAGGAGGGGTTTAGAAACTGGAGAAAGGTGGGAAGAGCCAGGTTGAAGGGGATGGGTGTAGACAGGATTGTGGCGGTTGACAGGGTGTCTGCTGCTTTGTCTGGTGATGATCTTGCTTCTCACACTGAACTTTTTATGAGAAACTGACCTCAACTTGAAAAATAGTGAAGATCTCTGATCTAACGGTATCTTTTTTTTTTCTTAGTTTTCTACAGGTACACTAGCCTTATAATACCATGTCTGTGGGTTCCATATGTCCCTCAACCAGATAACTTTTGAACCGTTTTTGCAATTTCATTAAATTTGTGGTACCAATAGCTGAACATCCAGTGAACTTAGGTTCACAATTCTAATGTACCTTCAAGTCACTGTTTCCTCTAAGCTGAGCTTGAGTTCTCCACTTATAGTCCTGCTAGTACAGGACACTGTTTCATTATCACATTTTCAATAGTGAGAGGCAAGCTCTGCAGGACTCCAGGGAACCTGCTTGTCCCTAGTGATAGAAGATACAATATTGAAGCAGTAATCCCCCACTGACAGCAATTCAGTTGAAGTACTCCCGCCTAATTTAGAAGGAACAGTGCTTCAAGTCGCAAATACTTTCTTTCTTTTTTTTTTCTTTTAGGCAAGGTTTAATTTCTGGGGAACAGCCTGGAACACAGTTCTACCACTTCAATTTGGACTCCAGAGCAGCAGAGGTGTTCTGTTCCAGCCCATCCCTTGCAGCCAGCTTGCAGGAAAGAGGAGGGCAGAGGGAGTAAAGCAGTCAGGGAACTCTACTCCCTAATCCAGCCCCTTTTCTCCCTTTGCTCCTACCCCTGCTCTCCTACTCCCTCTCCCAGCTCTACAGTTCCAGGTGAAGGTATGGCCTAGTGGTTAGAGTTTTGTCGGAGCCCTTTTTATTCGCGCTATAGCAAAATCTATACAAGTTATTGAAGCTGTCCTCAAAGGCACTTATAACTTGAAATCTGTATTACCACCATATCTACAATTTGACCCCTGAGGCAGGCGCCTTTTTGGCGCCGAAACACGGCCCGTGTCGGGTCTTTGGCTAATAAAATACTCCTGTTGTCCCACTCTTGAAGGCCCAGTGTTGCTTTTTTTCCTTGCGCTAGTGGTTAGAGTACCAGGCTTGACATCCTGAGGTGGCTGGCAGGGCCGCAGAGAAACTCAGCTGGGCCCGGGGCAGGACTAGACCACTGCCCCTCCCCCCACATGGGCCGCCGCTGCACTGCACCGCCCTCTCCCACTTGGGCCACCCCCCACACTCAGACTGCCACCCACCTGCCCGCTTACCTACCTATCTCAGTGACTGCTACTGTCCTCTCCTGCTCCTGTGTGCCGGGAGTCGGGACCCGGATGATTACATTAATGCAATATCACTTTAATGCAATCATCCGGGTCCTGGGCAGCAGGAGCAGAAGAGACAGACCCGGAAGCAGACAGGCATGAAGAAGCTTGCCAGTGCCGGGCCTGGGCCAACCCCCTGGAGGCCGAGCCCAGGGAATTTTGCCCTCCCTGCCCCCCCCCCCCACCCCCCAGTGACTCTGGTGGCTGGTTCAAATCCCACTGCTGCTCCTTGTGATCTTGGGCAAGTCATTTAACCCTCCATTGCCTCAGGTACCAACTTAGATTGTGAGCCCCCGACAGGAAAATACCCAGTGTACCTGAATGTAGCTCACTTTGAGCTACTACTGAAAAGGCATGAGCAAAATTCAAATAAATAAATAAATACAGTTCCACTTCCTTTTTTTCTACAAATTAAGCCCTGCTTACAGGGAAGCAGCAGAGTTCAGATTTTAGATTTGATGTGTACATCACTCTGATATTTGTGTTGAAGGGTGGTAGTAAAGAATAAGCATAAATACAAGCAGCATATTGTGATCTCATCAAGCATTTTGAAACCATATGTGTATTTATTTTATTGCACGTGTATCCCACATTTTCCCACCTGTTTGCAGGCTCAATGTGGCTTACAAATACCTGTAATGGCATCACCATTTCAGGGTACAGAAATACAATTGGTGTTACAAAGATGTCAAAGAATAACAAGGTTAACAGGTTGATCTAATCAAGCAATTATAGAAAGAAGATAGTCATAGAAAGAGAGGAGTGGTGGTGTGTTGTAGTTGGTTAAGGGTTCTCATTGTAGGCTTTGGTGAAGAGATAGGTTTTCAACGCTTTGCGAAAGTGAGTTATTTCGTTAATTGTTTTTAGGTGATTTGGTAGTGCATTCCACAACTGCGTGCTCATGTAGGAAAAGCTGGACGCATGTGTTAGTTTGTATTTTAATCCTTTGCAGCTGGGGAAGTGCAGATTAAGAAAAGTGTGGGCAGATCTTTCGGTATTTCTGGGTGGGAGGTCCACGAGGTCAAGCATGTATGACGGGGCACTAGGCATCATCAGACATTCAGGTCTCCCTGTGGATCAGTATGCACCTTTAAAGAATGTAATTGGATAAACAGTTGAAGTTTCTTTCTGCCCATAGACATTGCCAGCCCAGACTGATATCAACAGCAAGAAGATGCAGCTATATTTGGGTATCACAGCTTGAAAATGCAAATAGGGCCAGGGCCAGCTCAAGCCATGAGATAGGTGAGACACTGTTCATGGTGCCAAAGCTCAAAGGCGAAAGCATGTTTTGCTCTCACTGCTGTGTTCTTTTCTCAGTCAAAGTAGAGCTGATGCTTGGGGGGGGGGGGGGGGGGGGAGGAAGGCTGGAAGAGGAAGGGGTGAAGAGAGCTGATGCTGACTGGGGGGGGGGAGGGTTAAAGGGAGCCAATGCAGTAAGGTAAGGGGCAATGTGGCACCAATGGAGATGGGAGGGGGCACCAGAGCAATAGCTGGCTCAGGTGGTACAACCCGTTAAGCCAGCAGCACTGGACAATGTAGACATCATTTTATAAACCACTGTTTTATATGCACATGCTTAAAAGTCTGTGTCGCTGAGGCTAGTTGGAGTTTGAAGCAAGGGGATAGTCCTTGATGCAGCCTGGGGGCGAAACATGAGTCATGTCGGCAGAAATCCCCAACAGACTTGCTTGAATACCCCAGATGAGTATTTTTCTATTTAAAATTTCATCTTGAAGGAAATTGGATATTAACATTTGTCACAATATTTAAGTGATTTGAGACAAACGAGTAGGTGGGTGCTGTGAATATTGATAGTGAAAAAGTCTTATGCTATTAAGTTGCATCGCTGAGGTCTCATCACTTTTAAGTTAATTAAATGCTGACATTTAGTTCCAGAATGGTCTAGGGACATGCTTAAAAGTATGCATGGTGCAATTAGGTGTTCCCTTGTAGGTGAGGTTAGAGTAGGCATGCACCGGGAAGAAGTTTAGGGAGACTGTGGGCAGAGTTACAGTTTACACATGTGTTATATAAACTATCCACATACTTTACAAACTTACATTTACACCTACTCCTGGGCAGACATAGATATCTGCACCTTGCATGTAGGTGTTACTTCTGCAGCATTTGTGCTAGTATTTTAGAAAGACATGTGGAGGGACATTTTGGAAAAGACGTCCAAATCAGAATAGTGCGTCCAAGTCAGAACATCTCAAATGGACGTCCATCTCACAAATATTTTCGAATAGGAAATATGTCAAGATTTCCTGTTTGAAAATACATGAGATGGGTGTCCATATGCTGGAAATGTCCAGCATGAACAGCCATAACTGGAACATCTAAATTATGAATGGGGAAAAACAAGGAACATAAACATCCGTATGGCAGCATTCTTTGAAAATAGCCACACAGAAATCCATGCAGAGTAGAAGGGCAGCCTAGTGATTAGTGCAGTGGCCTATGACTCAAGGGATTCAGGTTGAAATCCCACTTCAACTTTTATATTTTGTTAGGGTTACCATATTTTGTCCCCCAAAAAGGAGGACACATGCCCCGCCCCACCCCCTTTCATGCTCTCGCTCCGCCCCCTGTCACATTTTCCCCTCCCTCCTGTCACACACCCCCTCACCCCCCCTCCCCGTCACCCCCTCCTTACTACTGCCCTGGTGGTCTAGTGACCTCTTTGGGGCAGGAAAGAGCCCCCTCTTTCCTGCCCAGAGCACTGTCTTGCATGCATCCTTCCTGTTGCTGATCTCGGCGCCGATTCAAAATGGCCACCAAGAGTTGAAGTCTCGCGAGGTCACTTCAACTTTCGGCGGCCATTTTGAATCGGCGCCGAGATCAGCAACAGGAAGGATGCATGCAAGACAGTGCTCTGGGCAGGAAAGAGGGGGCTCTTTCCTGCCCTGAAGGCGGAAGAGGTCACTAGACCACCAGGGCAGTAGTAAGTAAGGGGAGGGGAGGCTAGCAATCTGCCCATTTGTCCGCCTACCAGCCTGCCCGTTTGTCCGGATTTTTGTACCCTGGACAAGTCTGAAACAGGTCAAAATAAGGATGTCCTTCTTTTTACACATGGACATTTCTTCCCCTTTGGTAATTGCTCTTGGACATCCAGATTTCAGGCCCTCCCTAATTCCACCCCAAACACACCCAGAACATTCCCTCTTGCTATTTGGATGCAGTGTTCGATGTCCCTTTTCTGCCTCTGCAGAATCAGTACTTGGACGTTTCCAGCACATGGATGTCTATTTCAGCCTTTTGAGATGTCTATATACTTTGACAATAAGCCCCATAGACACCTCTGTGTCTATATAAAATAGGATCAAAATAATCACCTTCCTTTCCATTTAACTTCAACGTGTGACTTCAGTGAATGAGTCTTTGTGAATAGAGGCTGTAAATGCAATATGTAAGATATCCCATCCTCTTGCACATCCTGAAAATCATTTTTTCTGGTCATGACATTGACAAATATATTCTTTTTCTGTCAAATGCTGCACAAAATACTCCAATTTTTTTTAGGGGAATGAGGTGGGATTTTTGTTTCCCACAAGATAACAAGAATGCAGATGAATTGATCCATGGGACTGAAGTGGAGGAGTGGCCTAGTGGTTAGGGTGGTGGACTTTGGTCCTGAGGAACTGAGTTCAATTCCACAGGCAGCTCCTTGTGACTCTGGGCAAGTCACTTAACCCTCCACTGCCGCATTGAGCCTGTCATGAGTGGGAAAGCGCGAGGTACAAATGTAACAAAAAAAATGTCCTTAATTTACACTGACATCATATTTCTGTTACTTATTTTGATAGTACTGACAGTTTGGGTTACCCAGAAAGTCAGGGAAAAACTGCAGAGCTTCTCTCGATTGTCCTCCACAGGAATGCTTTCCTAATCACAAGATTGCTAGCACTGTCTCTCTCAGGAGAATATATTCCTTTGACTGGGACCTGTTTTTTTTTATTTGCTATTTGAATTATTCCTTTCACTTGGTAGTTTTCTTCTGCTCATTTGGGCTTCCAGTTCAGTCAGAACTGATCCCAGCTGGGGTTGCAGAGCCGTTATCCAGCAACTATCTAGTTTTGTTTTCCCTCTTTGTGTATCTGTTCTCTCCCTACCTTTCTGTCTAGTGCAGTGGAAATCCTTTTGGCCTGGGGCCACAGACTGTGGCTCCCTCCGAAACCTGGTACATGTTCACCCCAGTCTGACTGCTGTGCAATGGTCATGACTCACTTTCTATCTGAGGCTCTGAATACCATCTCTGCAGCAAACACAGCCCTGACTGAGCCAAGGAGCAAAATCTGGGCACTGGAATCAAATCCTGACTCCCATAGAGCAGTGCCCAGCATTGCCACTGAGCATTTAAACTGATTCTCCCCCTTTTAATGCTAATGAATGAGCCGTTGTTCTAATGTACTCAATGCGAGTCCAGATTCTGCTAAGATCCTTGTAATAGTATATTTGTGCAGAATATAAATGATGTTTTTATCCTCTCACTCTGTCTCTTCTTATTAATGATGGTCCTATATTTCCACAAGTAGCAGCTTTGTTAAATGAAGACCAGCAAGAATATCCATGACCTTATATTTTAAGGCTGCACAGCTGACTGACTGAAAGTTGCAAATTGTGCGCACTCAGGGGCGTAGCCAGCCCTCCCAATTTTGGAGAGGGCCCAGGGATGGACTGTGAGGGCAACACATTCCCTCTTCCCCCCCTCCTGGTGCGAGACCCCACCAGCCAAATAAATCTGCAACCAAGTCGCTCTCTTCCTCCTCTTGCTGCTGCAGGAAACAGGAAGGTGGCAGCGTGTCTCCAGCCAGCAACTCCAGGACACCCCAAGCATTCTACTTTTTTTTTTTTTTTTTTCATATTTAACTCTCTTTATTTATTTCCATATTACAAAACCATATAGAAAGATTACAGAAATCGTAGAAATATTCCGATCAAATAGAATCACAAAGTAACATAAAGAAATTATACTCTCATTCTCCACCCACAATATCGGATTCAAGATCAAGGAACTATAAAATCTAATATCATAACATGCATTATATAATTAAATCAAGAGCAGAAGTTCCTTCAGCAGTAGCAATCAGGCAGCAGTTCTAGATTGGGAAGCTACACCAACAGGGCCTTTCATCTGTTCCCTACTAACCACAAATTCTTGCAATTTCTTGGGGTCAGAGAAAATGTAATTATTAGATTCAAAGGAAATACAACATCTGCTAGGAAACTTTATGAAGAAGGTAGCCCCTAGGGCTAATACCCTTGACCGAAATGTCAAGAGCTCCTTCCTTCTCAATTGAGTCTCCTTAGCCAAGTCTGAAAAAATACTAATTTTCTCCCCCATGAAAAAGTCATTTATATGGTGAAAATATAACCGCAACACATTTATCTTGTCTAATTCAAGAACAAAAGAAACCAGTAAAGTTGCACGTTCTTTCTCAATAGATGTTTCCAAAACTTCTGTGAGATTCACATCCTCTTGAGGTGGCTGATCAGTATTTCTTACTTTTCTTTTTATATAATAAGCTTCTGTCACTGGTGGGTGATTTTCTACTGCCAACCCTAAAATATCCTGGAAATATTTCTTTAACAGTTCTGATGGAGAGATAAAAGGTGAAACGGGGAAAATTCAAAAATCTCAAATTTTTCCTTCTGAGCTGGTTTTCAAAATACTCCAGTTTCCTGGTTTTAGCAGCATTATCCTTAATTACTGACTCCACCACCACTTTAACGTTTTTAACCTCCTCTTCTATAGTCTCAATCCCTTTTGTATGTTCTTCCATCTTATTAGACAATTGTACAATATTATTTTTCATTTCCACTGTCTCCCCTCTAAGAGAGGCTGTTATTTGAATTATTTGAAGAAGGGAAGAGTTGAGCCCTTGGATAGCATCCCAAAGATTGTCAAGCGTGACTTTATGAGGTCTTACCAAACCGCCTTGTTCACCGGGAGCGTTCCCTCTGGTCAGCGTGGGAGTCGATGTCACCATCCCAACTCCAGTTGATGTACCTCCAGGGGGACTGTCCATGAGCTGACCTCCAGGGAATGAGGAAACAAAGCCCACTTCGGCCGTCTCCAGGGCCCTGCACACCAGCTCCGTCGAGCTTCCGAGTTGCGGCGGGGTTACACCTACAGGAGGGCTGAGAGACACTCCCTCTGAACTGCTGTTTGCCGTTAGAATTGCAATTACTTCCGAGGTTACCGCTGGATTCGCCGGCGTTCGGATACCAAATGCCTCTAAGGTAGGTTGGCGTGTGGTGGGGTTTAATGCCGGGCCCGAGGAGGTTGGGGCACCAGTTTTGCCCTTTCTTTTCCCCATATTACTATGGGGAGCACGCCAGATTTCCAATCCTAGTCTTGGGCAGAAGAGCACACCGAACGCACGTCTGCTCTAAACCGCCATCTTGAATGCCCCCCAAGCATTCTACTTTCTTGCGCGAACTGAGCATGTGTGAAGAGGCCCACCACAATGTCCTGTTTCCTTTAGCAGCAAGAGGAGGAGGGGAGCAGCTTGGCAGTAAATTTATTTAGCTGGCGGAGCTTTGGTATACCCGCCACCATTTAACGGTTCCAGCAAGTCTGGAGGGGGCCTGAGCCTGTAAAGTGGGTGAGTCCAGACCCCCAAGGCCCCGGTGTACACAGTAAGTAGCATCATAGTACCTGGAAAAACAATAATAGGCACCAGTTCTTCAGGTAAAAACAGTATTTTACCTTCAAAAATGATCTGTTTATTATCCACCAAGGACATAGAGGAAAAGATTTGTGAATATTCATTTACTTAGGCATTTATTCCCCACATTATCCTGAACAATACTTGAGTTCAATGTGGCTTACAATAAATGTTTACAATACCATAAACAAAATATCAAGTAAGAGCAGAGCACCACAAATTTGATATAAATAATAAACCATTGATGGCCAGTTACAACCTAACACACTCCATCAATGGGTAGAAACGTCTCAAAGAGAAAAAATTTCAGTCTTTTGTGAAATACCAAGTAATCAGGCTGACCCTTGATTGCCACTGGCAGCAGCGAATTCCACCACTTAGCACCTTGATATCTAAAGTCTGTAGAGTGAACTGACTTATAGCGCACTCTTACAATCTGGAAGATGAAGTCTAAGGAAGTCCCTAGAACCAGAGGTTACATTGTGTAGGGGAATAGTTATTAAGGACTGCATGTAATCCGGTGTCATGCCAAATAATATTTGAGAAACAAAAACACATAATTTATAAATCTCAGCTGTCAAACTAGACCATTTTTCAACTTTGCCAGATCCCTTCTCAAGCTATCCACACCACCGGGGGGAGGGGTGTACTCTATTACAGAGTTTGGTATCATCCTCAAAGAGGCAAACTTTACCAGACAGCCTTTCTACAATATTGCTAACAAAAATGTTAAAAAGAGGCGGACCTAGGTCTGATCCCTGCAGAACACCACTGGTAATATATCTTTGCTCAAAGAGAACTTTATATACCACTACCTTCTGTCATCTTCCACTCAGTCAGTTCCTAACCCTGCAGTTATATTTACAGCACACAATCACATACACTTTCTTGCATAATTTTAAAGCCTTACAAGTATATATTTTACTTAGGGGCCCTTTTACTAAAGTTTTAGCACTCACTAATGGACATTGGCATGCGCTAAGTGCCACGTGGCCCATAGGTATAAAATAGGACATGCAGCATTTAGCGCATGCTAATGGCCATTAGCCCACACTAAGCTTTAATAAAATGGCCAATTATTTATTTTAAAATATTTGTGTATTGCTGATCTACAATTCTCAGTATTTTACAACCACAGAAGAAATAAGGTTATATACAGCATTAAGTTAAATAAAGTGATACACTATAAAACAAAATAAGATAAATTAAAAATACATATAACCCAAAAATCAAGAAATAACAACATACAGTGGGGGAAATAAGTATTTGATCCCTTGCTGATTTTGTAAGTTTGCCCACTGACAAAGACATGAGCAGCCCATAATTGAAGGGTAGGTTATTGGTAACAGTGAGAGATAGCACATCACAAATTAAATCCGGAAAATCACATTGTGGAAAGTATATGAATTTATTTGCATTCTGCAGAGGGAAATAAGTATTTAATCCCTCTGGCAAACAAGACCTAATACTTGGTGGCAAAACCCTTGTTGGCAAGCACAGCGGTCAGACGTCTTCTGTAGTTGATGATGAGGTTTGCACACATGTCAGGAGGAATTTTGGTCCACTCCTCTTTGCAGATCATCTCTAAATCATTAAGAGTTCTGGGCTGTCGCTTGGCAACTCGCAGCTTCAGCTCCCTCCATAAGTTTTCAATGGGATTAAGGTCTGGTAACTGGCTAGGCCACTCCATGACCCTAATGTGCTTCTTCCTGAGCCACTCCTTTGTTGCCTTGGCTGTATGTTTTGGGTCATTGTCGTGCTGGAAGACCCAGCCACGACCCATTTTTAAGGCCCTGGCGGAGGGAAGGAGGTTGTCACTCAGAATTGTACGGTACATGGCCCCATCCATTCTCCCATTGATGCGGTGAAGTAGTCCTGTGCCCTTAGCAGAGAAACACCCCCAAAACATAACATTTCCACCTCCATGCTTGACAGTGGGGACGGTGTTCTTTGGGTCATAGGCAGCATTTCTCTTCCTCCAAACACGGCGAGTTGAGTTCATGCCAAAGAGCTCAATTTTTGTCTCATCTGACCACAGCACCTTCTCCCAATCACTCTCGGCATCATCCAGGTGTTCACTGGCAAACTTCAGACGGGCCGTCACATGTGCCTTCCGGAGCAGGGGGACCTTGCGGGCACTGCAGGATTGCAATCCGTTATGTCGTAATGTGTTACCAATGGTTTTCGTGGTGACAGTGGTCCCAGCTGCCTTGAGATCATTGACAAGTTCCCCCCTTGTAGTTGTAGGCTGATTTCTAACCTTCTTCATGATCAAGGATACCCCACGAGGTGAGATTTTGCGTGGAGCCCCAGATCTTTGTCGATTGACAGTCATTTTGTACTTCTTCCATTTTCTTACTATGGCACCAACAGTTGTCTCCTTCTCGCCCAGCGTCTTACTGATGGTTTTGTAGCCCATTCCAGCCTTGTGCAGGTGTATGATCTTGTCCCTGACATCCTTAGACAGCTCCTTGCTCTTGGCCATTTTGTAGAGGTTAGAGTCTGACTGATTCACTGAGTCTGTGGACAGGTGTCTTTCATACAGGTGACCATTGCCGACAGCTGTCTGTCATGCAGGTAACGAGTTGATTTGGAGCATCTACCTGGTCTGTAGGGGCCAGATCTCTTACTGGTTGGTGGGGGATCAAATACTTATTTCCCTCTGCAGAATGCAAATAAATTCATATACTTTCCACAATGTGATTTTCCGGATTTAATTTGTGATGTGCTATCTCTCACTGTTACCAATAACCTACCCTTCAATTATGGGCTGCTCATGTCTTTGTCAGTGGGCAAACTTACAAAATCAGCAAGGGATCAAATACTTATTTCCCCCACTGTATATGAATATTAAAATATATCATACAAAGGACATGATGGTGTTGGAGTAAGGACTGCAGGCAGCTTGCTCCTAACTTTCTTTGGCGTTTGCTGAAACTTTCCATGCCGAAACATTGGGGCAAGACAAGAGGAACTCTTCCCCCTTCCCCCTCATCTTCAGTTGTCTTCACTCAACAGACCCCTATCATTTCATATGTGGTCAGTTCTACTTTGGGCACTGCTGCAGTGAGGCTGGGTCACTGAGCCTAAAAGGACCGGAGACTCCTTCAGGCCTGGGATCAAGTGTTGAAGTATCGAGCCGAGGAGAGGAAGAGCCTAGAATAGCATTCAGAGCCATGAGATAGACCTCTCAATTGACCCCTGAGAGGGAATTGGCAACTAGGATGCCTGAAGCAAATTCAGAGTCATTGATGGAGGAAGGCAGTGGTTGGGAATTTGGGAAAAGGAACTTCTAATTTGTGAAACCGTTTCTTCTCAAAATTTTGCTACCCTCTCGACTTCCCTTGTCCAACCTTGGGCCTCACCAGGTCGCATTTTCAGGATTTCCCCAATGAATTGCTTATGATGGAGGCAGTGCATGCAAATAAATCTCATGCATATTCATTACACTTTCTCAAACAACTGTTGTTGTTTTATTATCATCAATCTTTATTATTGTTAACCATTATAACTTTAAGAACATTTCCATTCAGTGCTGTTCATGATTGTTAAAATCCTTCAAACATATCACCACTCATATCACAATCATTCAACCTCAATCACCCAAATCATTAAGAATACTCAAATCTTTAATAGAGACGTCAGTCCACATTTCAAGTAATTTCCTCTGGTAGTGATGTATACTTTCGTTTTTGCCTGAATTCACCAAAAAAAATGTCAATGATGGTTAATAGTATATGTTCTAATTTAGTCCATTATTCTTCGCGCCAACTCCTCAGAGCTAGCAAGATCACTTTAATAACTTGAAATGTGGACTGACGTCTCTATTAAAGATTTGAGTATTCTTAATGATTTGGGTGATTGAGGTTGAATGATTGTGATATGAGTGGTGATATTGTTACAAGAAATGATTTATCTTGGGGAAAAGAGCTCTAGAGCACTCGCTACTGTTTATAATTTAAGAGCAGGTGCTATATTTATAAGTTTTAGGATATTAATTTCTCCACCAATCACCAAAGGTGATACTTGCAATAAATTAAATAAATTAAGTATATATAAAAGATACCATATACTCAGAACACAAAGAGACCGTATTTTTAGCTTCAAAAAGGTTGATTTAATATACAATTGCACACAAGAGGTAGGTTTTAAGAGATCTTTACAGATAATCTGTGCTTAAGTAAGGCAAAGTAGCAGGTCTAGATCAAAAGTTATGTTACTTACAAGTCCTTGTTACATAGTATGAACAGCATGAGGTAAGCACATGTTTGCAGGACAGGAGCAGGGCTTCTGCAGTGAGTGGATCTGAGTTGCTTGCAGCTGAAGAATCTGAATCTTGGAGAAACAGCTTTTGCTTTTATATCTTGCAAGCTGCAGGAGGATATGATCACAGAGTCCCAGCACCTGCTTCCTGGTTTGTACTGGATAACTTGCAAGGCATTATGGTTATTGTAGTCTGTTCACATGATCTGCATTATAGGTCTCTCCTTTCTGCAGATGTCCTGGCGTCCATTTGTCTGATAGTTGATGGGAGGGGCAGGTATACCTTTGACAAGCAAATGTCTTGTTTATGGTTTCCCCTCTGAAGTCTTTGTTATCAATAGCTGGAGTTATGCCTTTTCCAGACTATCTGTCTGCTGGTGGAGATGTCTATGTGATTCTTCAAGTATCCACCTTTAGTCATGCTTTTGTTCAGTCTTTTTAGGTGGGAGGGCAGAGAGAGTTTTATTTCTCTTTGAAGCACAGTACCCTTTTGTCTCTTAAATGTCTGTAATTAACTAGTCCTGCTATCAGAAGTCCCCAGGAAAAGGGGAAGGGGAGATGAAATTCAGGCTAGCTGATCTCAAAGCTGTATTTTTATACTGTTATATATGATCCAGCAAAATATCATGCTACATATTTCAATAATAAACTGATACCATTACAATATGTTTGAAGGATTTTAACAATCATGAACAGCACTGAATGGAAATGTTCTTAAAGTTATAATGGTTAACAATAATAAAGATTGATGATAATAAAACAACAGTTGTTTGAGAAAGTGTTTGCTATACTAAGTACAACTAATTATAGAAAAGTGTACCCATATAAGAACAGTAGTTATGCATATTCATTAGGGAAATTCTGAAAACTCAACTGGATTGCAGGCTTGAAGGACCAAGGTTGGACAACCCTGAATTAGAGGGACCACAGGTAGTAACAATGGAGACTTTCCACCGGATTCTATATATCACGCCTAGTGTTCTGCGCTGAAATAAAGCATGTTCTATAATAATGCACGTAACTTAATTGGCTCAACAAGCTAATCAGCGTTGATAACAGCACTTAACAAGCAATAATGATCGCTAATTGGCAATAATTAGAATTTACGCGCACAACTCCCTAAGTATATTCTAATATGTGCAGCCAAAAAGGGGATGGTTATGGGTGGGGAAATGGGCATTTTCTAGTGTATGCGCATTGTTATAGAATATGGTCCTCTGCGTCTAAATGTACACACTAGTATTTACACCAAGTAAAACATGGCCTAAATGGTTGTGACCAAATTTCATCGTGGAGAGGCACTCGGCGTATTCAGTATACCGCGCAAAAATGTAAGCCCATTCTATAAAATTTAGGTGTACTTTAGAGAATATGTCTAGACGTATTTTTTTACCGCATGGATATTTTAGGCGCTATATATAGAATCTGGCCCATTTGTATCAATATCGCTGTCCTCCAATATTAGGGTTTGGAGAAATCACTGATTTAAAGATCATGCAGTCAATGCTGGTACAAGATAAGTCTATTATAGTAACATAGTAGATGATGGCAGAGCAAGACCGGTACAGTCCATCCAGTCTGCCCGGCCAAATGTCAGAGTTCGCCGGGTTTGAGATGGCCGGCATCAGTTTTCGGCCATAATGGAAAATAATGCCAGCGATCTCAAACCCGGCGAAATCCAAGGCATTTGGTCGTGGGAGGAGCCAGCATTTGTAGTGCACTGCCCTCCTCACATGCTAGGACACCAACCAAGCACCCTAGGGGGCACTTCTAAAAATTACAAAAAATAAAATAGCTCTCAGGAGCATAGCTCCCTTCCCTTGGTTGTTTAGCCCCCCAAAACCCACTCCCCACAACTCTACACCATTACCATAGCCTTAAGAGGTGAAGGGGGCACCTACATGTGGGTACATTGGGTTTTGGGTGGGCTTTGGAGGGCTCCCATTTACCACCACAAGTGTAACAGGTAGGGGGGGATGGGCCTGGGTCCACCTGTCTGAAGTGCACTGCACCCATTAAAAACTGCTCCAGGGATCTACATACTGCTGTCATGGAGCTAGGTGTGTCATTTCAGGCTGGCATAGAGGCTGGCAAAAAAATGTTTTTTATTTTTTATTTTTTGGGTAGGAGGAGATTGGTGACCACTGGGGGAGTAAGGGGAGGTCATCCCCGATTCCCTCCGGTGGTCATTTGGTCAGTTGGGGCTCCTTTTTGAAGGTTGGTCGTGAAAAAAAAGGGACCAAGTAAAGCCGGCGAAATGCTTGTCAAGCCTGGCTTTTTTTTCCATTATCAGGCGAAGCCGGCCATCTCGTGAGCACGCCCCCGTCCCGCCTTCACTACCCTACCGACACTCCCCCTTGATGTTTCGCCGGCTCCGCGATGGAAAGCAGTTGAACCCAGCCAAAATCGGCTTTCAATTATACCGATTTGGCAGGGGTCAGGAGATCGCCGGCAATCTCCCGATTTGTGTCGGAAGATGGCCAGCGATCACTTTCGAAAATGAGCTGGATTATCAAAACGAAAGATTGACGCCCATCTTGATTCGATAATACGGGTTTCCCCACCCCTTCACCGGGACGTCCTGCGAGGACGTCCTCAGGAAAACTTGGGTGCCCCTTTCAATTATGCCCTCCACATTACCATGCCAGAGATACCACTTTTTTGGAATCCAGGGTCAAGGTTTTCCTGAATTCTCTAGGTGGACATGGTCTAGAAGGAAACAATTTCTAGAACTGAGACAACCTACAGTTTCGCTATGAGCATCTTTTCAATTTAAGATTTCTGTGCAAATATATAATTTCCTTTCATAATGTTTGTTATATTTTCTTTGAGCCTTCTCAGCTGAGATTCTTTTTAGAAGGAAAAGATGTCTCCCTTTAAGGTTGTCCCACTCCTTTGCTATATATCTTAGGTCAATAATGTATAAGTTTAGTTTACTCATTTGTCTTGAAACTATTTCACATAAACGATTATCTCCCCCATGGTTTGTGTTTTCTTGTCCCCCTCATAGAATGGACTATTTTGGGGGCATTCTATATATGGTGCCTTAAAAATCAGTGCTGTAAAACCACACAGGGGTCCTTTTACTAAGGTGCATGGAAAAATGGCCTGCGGTACTGTAGGGGCGTGTTTTGGGCGCGTGCAGAATCATTTTTCAGTGCACCTGCAAAAAATGCCTTTTTAAAATTTTTGTCAAAAATGGACGTGTGGCAAAATGAAAATTGCTGCACATCCATTTTGGGTCTGAGACCTTACCGCCAGCCATTGACCTAGCAGTGAAGTCTCACGCGGTAACCGGGTGGTAATGACCTGCGTGCATCTGAAAATAAAAATTATTTTTCAGACACACATATCGGACGCTCTCCAAAAATGAAATTACCGCAAGAGCCACGTGGTAGCTGGGCGGTTACTCCATTTTGGCACGTGTTGGGCGCATGTAGATGCTTACGCGGCTTAGTAAAAGGGCCCCACAGTTATGGTGATTCTATAAACTACGCCTAAAGTTACATGTAGTTTATAAAATATGCTCATGCAACGTTCTTGCAGCTAAAATTTAGGCACACCCAGTGGTGTGCTGGAACCGGCTCGCACCGGCTCGCAAGAGCTGGTTGTTAAATTTTGCACCGACTTGCGAGCCGGTTGTTGGAAAGTGCGAGCCGGCTCTCCAGTCTCCTTCCTTCCTCCCTCCCTCCGGATCCGGTCCCTCACCTATGCATCGAATTCTTCGGGGCAGGCAGTCTTGCTGCCCGCTGCCGGCACTGACTCTCCCCCGCTGCTGGTTCGCGCTTTAAAAGCGGCCATTTTGAAAAGCGATCCGCAGCGGGGGAGAGTCAGCGTCGGCAGCGGGCAGGCAAGACTGCCTGCCCCGAAGAATTCCATGGACAACTCGGGAGGGGGTGGCAGGGGACAGAAGGGAGTCACTGGATAAGGGTGGCTGGAGGAGGAAGGGGGGCAGGGGAGAGAAGGGAGTCACTTGATTGTGGGTGGCTGGAGGAGGAAGGGGGGCAGGGGAGAGAAGAGAGTTGCTTGATTGTGGATGGCTGGAGGAGGAAGGGGGGCAGGGGAGAGAAGGGAGTTGCTGGATTTGGGTGACTGGAGGAGGAGGGGGCAGGGGAGAGAAGGGAGTTGCTGGATTTGTGTGACTGGAGGAGGAAGGGGGCAGGGGAGAGAAGGGAGTCGCTGGATATGGGTGGCTGGAGGAGGAAGGGGGCAGGGGAGAGAAGGGAGTCGCTTGATTGTGGGTGGCTGCTGGAGGAAGGGGGGCAGGGGAGAGAAGGGAGTCACTTGATTGTGGGTGGCTGGAGGAGGAAGGGGGGCGGGGAGAGAAGGGAGTCACTTGATTGTGGGTGGCTGGAGGAGGAAGGGGGGCAGGGGAGAGAAGGGAATTGCTGGATATGGGTGGCTGGAGGAGGAAGGGGCAGGGGAGAGAAGGGAGTCGCTGGATATGGGTGGCTGGAGGAGGAAGGGAGAGAAGGGAGTCGCTTGATTGTGGGTGGCTGGTGGAGGAAGGGGGGCAGGGGAGAGAAGGGAGTCCCTGGACATGGGTGGATGGAGGGCAGGGCAGGGGAGAGGAGGGTCGCTGGGTATGGGTGCATGCAGGGCAGGGGAGAAGAGGGTCGCTGGAGATGGGTGCATGCAGGACAGGGGAGAAAAGGGTCGCTGGACATGGGTGGATGGAACGCAGGGGAGAGGAGGGTCGCTGGGTATGGGTGCATGGAGGGCAGGGGGAGAGAAGGGTCACTGGACATGGGTGCATGCAGGGCAGGGGGAGAGAAGGGTCGCTGGACATGGGTGGATGGAGGGGAGAGAAGAAATGCTGGACATGGATGGAGGGGAGGGAAGAGTGATGAAGGAGATGAGGGAAAAGGAAGAGAGGAGAAAAAGTGCACATGGATGCAGAAAATAGGCAGAAGCTGAGGACCAGAAATGAAGAAAAAAGGAGGAAAGGAAAGAAATAAATGCAAAGGAAGCCCTGGAAACAGAATTAAGAGGACAGATAGCAGCAGAAACAGATACTGGGCCAGCATGATCAGAAAAACAGTCACCAGACAACAAAGGTAGAAAAAAATCATTTTATTTTCATTATAGTGTTTAAATATGTTCACTTTGAGAATCAGGTGCTCAACATTAAAAGTTTATATTTATTTACTTATTTATGGCATTTTATTGCACATTAAACATTAATTAGATTGGAACCTGGGTTCATTTAATTTTTTTTTCCTGGAGTAATTCACTGCCTACCCCCCCAGGCTCTCTCCCCAGCTATAGCCAGCTCTGCAATTTGGAGGGGCACAGAGGGGGATGGGGGGCGCAGAGGGGGACCGGGGAGAGAGCCTGTTGTTAAACATTTACCAGCACACCACTGGGCACACCCATTTAGGCCACCTAAAATCAGGCCTAAGTACCTGTGCCTAAGTTAGGCGCAGATCAGGTGCATTCTATAATAGTTTGCTTAGTTTTTTGAGACACTCACAACCTGCACATTCCATGCCCATGGCCACACCCCCTTTTCAACTGTGCACATTAGAATTTACGTGGCTGCATTATAGAATACTAGTAACGAAGGCCCGTTTCAAATCGGAATGAAACGGGCGCTAGCAAGGCTCCCCTTCGTCCCTTTGTGTCTCCGTGTGTCGCCGGCCCCCCTGCAGCCTCCGTGCGAGAGCTACAGTGCAGTACAATGGAACTTGGAGCTGAGAATGTGCTCCGCCCTCAACATCATAACGTTTGACGCGAGGGCGGGGCCCACAGACTGTGATTTTGTGTGGCTTCAGAGCTTCGAACTTACAAACCTGACTTCAGTGACGTCAGTGCAAATAGAACGTTGAGGGTGAGTTTTATATATATAGATGCCTCGAAAGTTGTGCAAGTTAATACTAATTAAAGCCAATTACTGCTTCTAATTGGTTAAGTACAAATTATTGACGCTTATTGGCTTTGTCAATTAAGTTGTGTGCACAATTTGGCCATGCGGCCAAATTACTGCACACAACTTAAAGCATCATATATAGAATTTGGAGGTTAGTATAAATTATAAGAATAAATAAAAAGAATATTTAACAGAATCCCACATCAGAGTCACTTCAAGGGACCAAAAAAAGAAAAACTTTTGAAAACAAAATGGTTTTAAGATTTTTTTTCTAAGTTTTTCCAATACACTACCCACAAGATCTGCATAACCATGCAAATTCAAGCATTTACCCACATTTAGGAGCCTGTTAACAATTTAGCATGTTGATGTGAAAAGGGGCATGGAAATGAATGTATAACGAGCATGCTAAAGTTATTAATCTAGTCATTAAACCATGCTCATATATCAACTCTATACTAAAGAGAAAATTGTATCACCCACTCTGGAGCAAACATTAAGCACTGACTGTACATTTTATCAATGCCAGCAGTCGACGCAAAGCAGTTCTGCAGAAGGAAACAGATGTATTTTGGCTTCTACTGAAGGAAATACCACGGCAAACAAGAGGAAGATATGGACAAAGAGAAAAGCAAGAACAAAAAAAGAAAGGAAGAGGAGATTCAGTTGTCTTCTGGCTCTCCTGTGCTCTCATCTCTGAATTTTAATGCCCAGGACAAGTTGTTGATAGCAACACTGCTGCTCATCTCCTCTAATACCAGCCAAAGCTGTGTATCTTGCACTGGCATAAGAACAGCCATACCAGATCATACCAAAGGTCCATCATCCCATATCTTGTTTCCAACAGTGACCAATCTAGGTCTCAGATACATAGCAGGATCCCAAACGTAGATAATTTCCATGCTATGTAGTCCCGGGGATAAGCAGTGGCTTTCCCAGTTTTTATCTACAGGAACTTGTCAAATCTCTTTTAAGTTCAACTAAGCTAACTGCTTTTACCACATCCTCAGGCAATGAGTTCCAGAGCCTAAATGTGTTGTGTTGCAAAATATTTTCTCCTATTTGTTTTAAATATACTACCCTGTAACTTCATGATGTATCCTCTAATCATCGTACTTTTTGAAAGAGCGAACAATAGATTTGCGTTTATCCATTCTACTCCACGTGGAGGGGCATAATCGAACGTGAACGCCTATCTCCATGGGCATCTATGTCCGAAAACGGGTACACGAAGAGGCAGGACAGACCGTATTTTCAAAAAAATGGACATTTTTCAGCTGGGCGTTTGTTTTTTTTAGCGATAATGGAAACTAAAAACACCCAGCTCAAAAACATCCTAATCCGAGCCATTTGGTCGTGGGAGGGGCCACGATTCATAGTACACTCGCCCCCCTGACATGCCAGGACACCAACTGGGCACCCTAGAGGTCAGTGCGGTGGACTTCAGACAACGCTCCCACATGCATAGATCCCTTACCACGGGTGCTGGGCACCCAACCCCCCTGTTATGTTTGGCATATTATGTGCCTATCTGAACACTGCTGCCCTATTTGGACCTTTTCTTAAAGTCTGTAGATCTGCACTGCCGCAATTCTTATAGTCTGAGAGTTTTCTTTGTTTGTGATTTTATTTTATGTATGTTATGTTGTATTCTGCCTTGGATAAAGGGGTTTAGAAATAATACATTCTAATTCTAATTTAGGTGTAGGCACACCTGTTCTGAGGGTACTTGTAGACTCCAAATTGACTGTACAATAGCAAGTTAATGCTGTAACTCAGAAATCTTTCTTTATTATCGGGTATGAAAATATTTCAATCAGGATCATTTTTGTCTAATTGTACAATCTCTCCCCTTTTACTAATTGGTGGTAAGTCCAATGCGGGCTTACCGCTCACTAAACAGGAAGTACTGCTGGGCTACCGCAGCAGCTCGGCGGTACTTCCCACCCCTATTGTGCCGTGACATCCAGCACTACAAAAATATATTTATTTTTGTAGTGCTGGAGTGTACCTGGCGGTAATCGGGCAGTGTCGTGTGCTGCCTGGTTACCGCTGGGAAAGCATGAGAATCCTTACCGCCACTTCAATGGGTGGTAGTAAGGGCTCCCCTTGAAATGGCCACAAGGCAAGCGCTTTACTTGCTGCATGGCCATTTCCTGCAGGAAAGAGAGACTTCCCTTTTACCCGCTGCAGTAAAAGGGGGCCTTGGCACATGTGCAAAACATGCACCGATACCAGCGCTGGCCCCCTTTTGCCACAGCTTGGTAAAAGGGGCCCTTAGACCTTTGGCCTACTGTAACATTATTTTTGGGGGATGCTCTAAGCAATTACTTAAAAGATTACAATCCATTCAAAAACCAGCACTACGTTTAATTTTCTTTTTGAAAAAACATGATAGTGTGTCAGATTATTATTTGAAAATCCATTTGGCTTGCTGTTTTTGGGAAAGACTACTTTAAATTTTTATGCTTACTTTATAAAGTTCTGTTTGGACTAGCTCCATTAAACCTATTGAACCATTTTGTCTTTCTGGCATCTTTCAAAATTACAGGGAATACCAAGCTTTTTACTTACCCTTCTTTGAAAAATAAGAGGAGATTTAGGTTGCCTGACAATTTGCTCTCCTTTCAAGCTGCCAGATTAGATAAACATGTTTTTACTTTACTATTATCTGCTGTAAATTAGCCAAGACATACTTATATAGGAAATAACTATGTAGGGTTGTAGTGCAAAATTGGGTTTTCCATTTTTAGGCTAAATGTTAGTAGGAAGACTATTGTAATTGGTCAGAATGTGACATTGGATTGTATATTTTAGCTAGCAGATGTTTTTTAAATATTGTAATTTCCTGGTGAATGACCAGCCTCTTAAAGTTCTGTAATCTGCATAGAACCACAAGGTCACCTGCAGAATATAAGTTATATTGTATATATCACTAGATTATACAATGCTTTGATGTTTTGCATCAAAGGGTAGTTTAGCAAATTGTGTGAATTAAACTAACTAAATGCATACACACAGACACAGGATTATTTGTGTCCTGTTTTTCTCTCTTAGACACACATTCTTCTGCTTTGCTGCCGCTCATGTGACTACTGAGTGTTGCATCATCATGTCAAGTTTTTGCACTTGCTGCCATGCCAGCTCTTTAACTCAGCCTACAGCAGCACTTTCACACTTTTCCCATTCTCTCATTCCTATGCCTTCTCTGCACCCTGCTCTCCAATGCAAAGTCCATCTATTATGCCTCTTAGAGCCAAGTCAGCTCACACAGAAGCATCTGGAACCTTCCTTGGCTCACTCTTCTTTCCTGAGTGCATAACTTGTCTTCAAATGCTCCCACCCCCAGCACTTTCCCATTAGCTGCATCCCATCTACAGGGCTGCTTTAATCACCTATGGGGCCCTGGGCAAACATTTATGGATGGACTCTCACTGTGGTCCAGCACCCCCCCACCCCCAAGTTTAGCAGGACAGCTTCCTTAACCCCCTGCCAAACACACCACTTCCTGGCAAAAAAAGGGGCATAAAGAAGCAGACCCGCTATTTATTCTGCAACCTCACTGGCTTTAGCCGTCCCACCCCTTTGTGACTTCTTGTTTCTGAGGGGCAGGACTGGTAGATTCACTGGCAGCACAGACTATATAGTGGTTCCTTGCTTTTATGTCACAGGGCTGGCAGGCAAGGAAGCTGCTGAACCAGGGGAGGGAAAGAGGATGCTAGACTGGAGTGGGCCCTGTGCTGAGTTGATTTTCCTCATGGGCCCCAGTTAAGCTGAGCCGGGACTGCTGCCTCTTTTTCTCATAGGTAAAAACAGCCCTGCCTAGCGGATTCTGTTTCTTTCTGCACTGGACCAAAATGGTGAACTAGATTGGAAACTGGTTGACTGACAGGCGACAGAGGATGGTGGTTAATGGAATTTGCTCAGAGGGAAGGAAGGTAAGTAGTGGAGTGCCTCAGGGGTCGGTACTGAGGCCGATTCTGTCTAATATATTTGTAAGAGACATTGCTGAAGGGCTAGAAGGAAGAGTTTGCTGATGATACGAAGATAGCCAGAGTGATGCCATTGGGGTGCAGAACTCCAAAGGAGATGTACAAGATAGGAGAAAGGAGATAGGAGGAGAAAGATTGATAAGCACAGCTCAGGAGAGGGACCTTGAGGTGCTGGTGTCTGTGGATCTCAAGGTGACAAAACAATGTGATACGTTGGTGGCCATGGCCAGAGGGATGCTAGGCTGCATATAGAGAGGGGTATAGCCAGCAGAAGAAAGGAGGTGTTGATGCCCCTGTACAAGTCATTGGTGAGGCCCCACGTGGAGTATTTTTTTCAGTTTTGGAGGCCTTATCTTGCTAAGGATGCAAAAAGACTTGAAGCGGTTCAAAGAAAATTGATTAAAATGGTATGGGGTTTGCACAACAAAACGTTTGAGGAGAGATGATGATCTGAAGATGTATACTCTTGGAGGAAAGGAGAGGCAGGGGTGATATGATACAGACATTCAGATACTTGAAAGGTATTAATATATAAACAGAGCAGTCACCTTTTCCAGAGACGGGAAGGTGGTAGAACTAGAGGACATACATTTAGATTGCAGGGGGGTCAACTCAGGAATAACGTCAGAAAGTACTTTTTCATGGACAGGGTAGTAGATACCTGGAATGCCCTCTCAAGGGAGATGGTGGACATGAAAGCAGTAATGGAATTCAAAAATGGGTGGGATAAACACAAAGGAATCCTGTATAGAAGGCATGGAATCAAACAAATTAGCAGTGATTAGATGGCAATACCGGTAATTGAGAAGCAAAGCCAGTCCTAGACAGACTTCTACAGTGTGTGCCCTGATCATGGCTGGACAGATGCAGCTTCAGTAGTTGGAGGACTAGGCTAGTGCCAAGCAGCCTTCTATGGAGTGGGGCTTTGATGACAGCTTCAGTAGTTGGAGAACAAGGCCAGTGCCGGGCAGATTTCTATGGTCTGTGCCCTGAAAATTACAAGGACAAATCAAGATCAAGTGTGCATATGTAGTATCACATCATACTTTATGTTATGAGTTTGCTGGGCAGACTGGGTGAATTGTATGGGTCTTTATCTGCCCATCATCTACTATTTTATTATGTTACTATGTAAATGGCTGGTCTGATTTTTGGCATCTTCTATATCCAACAGCAAAGGATTATTCCTTCTACTCTGCTACGCACCATACTTATTCCAAATTGGAATACGTTATTGGCTCGAAAGATTTAGTACCCATGCGTCAACATCACATGTGTTTTAATCTGTTTAGAGGAATGTGCTAATTCTAGATCTTAGAGACCTACCTCTACTCTACTTAAAGATGAATCCTTTATCAGTCACATCAAAGATTCAACTATTGACTTCTTTAAGTGCAATTGTGACCCTAACCTCTCTTTTCTTATGATATGGAAATCTTATAAAGCATGGTCATTAGCTATACATAATTTCAACATAAACAACTAAACTCTTCACTTAGTCTTAAGGAAAAGGAGATTCATTATTTGGAATTTAAATTATTTTTTTTCAAGATGATCCAGTAATATTTCAGAAATTGCATCTCTCAAATTTGAATATAATATTGTACTGACTAACATGGCAAACTTTATCTCTTTTTATCAAAGTTCTGTTTACTACTCTGTGGCTAATAAAGCTGGAAAACCTTTGGCCTCTTATCTTCAGGGACGACAATCTAAACGACATATTGCAAGCATAAAATCTGAATCTGAAGACATTTTTACTACTACTTGTCTTATTTATAAAGCTTTTAAAACTTTTATACTAAACTGTATACCTCAAAATTTTCTGCTTCTGAAGAAGATATATCTACTTTCCTATCCAATATTGATTTGCCTCACATCTCCACAACATGTCTCCCTACTTAATCAACCCATTACTAAGGAAGAAATACTACAAGCTATTAAAAATGTAGCCTCTTCCAAAACACAGGGACTGGGTGGTATTTCATCAGAATGTTATAAAAAATTCTCCAATATTCTCCTTTCTAATCTACAGTCTTATTATCAAGACCTTTTGTTAGACTCTAACCATATGGGCCGTTTTTACAAAAAGGTGCCCTAAATGACCACCACTGGAGGGATTAAGGCATGACTCCCCCCTTACTCTCCCAGTGGTCACTGACACCCTGAAGAAACAATGTGACGGCTGTGGCCAGAAGGATGCTAAGCTGCATAGAGAGGGGTATAACCAGCAGAAGACAGGAGATGTTGATGCCCTTCTACAAGTTGTTGGTGAGGCCCCACTTGGAGTATTGTGTTCAGTTTTGGAGGCTGTATCTTGCTAAAGATGCAAAAAGACTGGAAGCGGTGCAAAGTAAAGCTACAAAAATGGTATGGGATTTGTGGTGCAAGCTGTACGAGGAGAGACTTGCCGACTTGACCTCTATACCTTGGAGGAAAGGAGAAACAAGGATGATGTGATACAGACATTCAAATATTTGAAAGGTATTAATCTGCAAACAAACCTTTTCTGGAGACGGGAAGGCGGTAGAACTAGAGGACATGAATTGAGGTTGAAGGGAAGCAGGAGTAATTTCAGGAAGTATTTTTTCACAGAGAGGGTGGTGGATATATGGAATGCCCTCCCATGGGAGATGGTGGGGATGAAAAAGGAAATGGAATTCAAACATGCGTGGGATAAACACAAAGGAATCCTGTTTAGAAGGAATGGATCTACGGAATCTTAGTGGAGATTGCTGGCAACGTCGGTAATTGAGAAGCAAAACCAGGTCTATGCCCTGATTGGATCGAATAGGTATGGATGGGCTGGAGTGTAAATTTTAAGGGGCTTTGGCATTAGTTTCAGAAGTTTTAGTACAAGAAGAGTGCTGGGCAGATTTCTACGGTCTGTGCCCTGAGAATGGCAAGGACAAATCAAACTTGGGTATGCATATAAAGTATCACATATCATGTAAAATGAGTTTATCTTGTTGGGCAGACTGGATGGACCATATATGTCATCATTTACTATGTTACTATGTTTTTGGAAGTGAATGTAATTGTGTTACCTAAACCCAATAGAAATCCTCAATTGGTTCAAAATTATCATCCCATATCGCTCTTGAACTTTGATTACAAGATTTATGCAAAATTATAATGTAATATACTGAGCAGACCGTCTATTCACTAATTCATAGAGATCAGGCAGGTTTTCTCAAAAATGATATGGTTCAGGTAATACTAGGTTGCTTTGTCATTTGATTCATGCTGCCCAGTCGGAGGCCTCTCCCATTCTTTCAGTTTCTCTAGATGTGGAGAAGACCTTTGACTGGGTAGAATGGACACATCTATTTCATGTACTGGGGGGTTTCCCTCGTAACTATAATCTCTATATATAAAACGCACCTCCAACATTCTAATGAAGCCTCAAGCTGTAAACTTGAAGTGGCATAGATATCTGGTTTGCCCATGAGTGTCTGCCCCGCCCTCATGTCAACCGTGATGACGTCGAGGGCGGAGCACTGACACTCAACAAATCAAGGAAGCCCATTGGTTAATCTCTGTTTCCACTCCACAACGCTGCTGTCATTCCCAAACACTCAAAACCAAACAAAATCGCTGCTGCACCCCGTTCCCCCGCCCACAGTCCCCCTCACCCACCCTCCCGCAGCCGCTAGCTCACCGTTCCGCCGCACCCCCTCTCCTCGCCGACTCTGGCCATGCAGCAGGATGATTACTACACACAAGTGAAAGTGACCCAATCAACTACACTGTAAGCAAGGAAGCCCATTGGTTAATCTCTGTTTCCACTCCCCAGCACAGCCGTAATTCCCATACACTCAAAACCAAGCACACCTAGGAGCTGCTGATCCACATTGTCGTTTTTTTTTCCTTCTTCCATCTGAAACACGTCTAAAGCTGTTTCTACTGGATAAACTGCGCCTTAAAAGGTAAAGGACAAAGGGTTTTTGTTTTTTTACTGCACACCTTTTTAATTTATTTCAAAGCTACCCATCTGTACATATATCATGAAATCTAAATTAAATATCACTAAAACAGCTTTAAAAAATATTCTACCTGGTAGAAACTGCAATTTTAAACTCTGTATTGTCAGATCATTTGTCAACAATACAAACTTTATCCAGGTAAGTGCCCGTGGCTGCGTCAGCCCCGCCGTTGCCTGCCAATGTGTGTCAGAGTATGAGGGAGCTCCAGCTGCCTGTGGGTCACAACAGGACTTAGCTGCTGGACACCAGAAGCAGTCTCTCCTTAGGTTGACAGCAAATAGCAACCCCCCCCCCCAAGAACCTCGGAGGGAGGGAGGAAGCGAGGGGACAGGACCGTTGAACTGGGAGGGAGGGGGAGGGACCCTTGAACTGGTAGGGGGACCCTGGAACTGGGAGGGGGACTATGGAACTGGGAGGGAGGGAGGGAAGGTGACCCTGGAACTGGGAGGGTGGGGATCCGCAAACTATGAGGGAGGGTGGGGGGGGGACCCTGAAACTGGAAGGGACCCTGGAACTCGGAGGGAGGGGGGATGACCCTGGAACTTGGAGGGGGTTATGACCCTGGAAATCGAAGGGACGGAGGGAGGGATGGAGGGGGGGACCCTGGAACTGGGAGGGAGGAGGGAGGGGCCCCTGGCACACACTCTGATTCTCACACACACTCTCCCTCTCATGGACACACTCGCATCCAGTCTCACTCTCTCTCTGTCACACACACACACTCGCACATTCACTCTCTCTCACACAGTCAATTTCACACACACTCTCAAACATACACACTCCGAGGAAAACCTTACTAGCACCAGTTTCATTTCTGTCAGAAACGGGCCTTTTTCACTTGCATAATATAATGGTCATATTCAACAACATGAGAATTAGTGGTGCAGTGGCAATATGGTTCAAGGGTTTCCTAAGGACCAGATCTTACATTGTAAAGATGTCTAACCAAATATCAGCTTCTTGGATCCCTGAATGTGGGATCAATAATATCTCCAATACTATTCAATGTAATGATGGCACCACTCGGAAAAAAACTGGAACCAATGGGCTTCAACCCATTCATATACATAGATGATGTCACCATCTATATACCATTTAACAAAAGCATCACGGAAATACTGGACCATATGGAGAACTGGGCAACAACTTTCAAACTCAAATTAAAACAAAGACAAAGCCAAACTCCTGGTTCTATCCAGTCCGCAAAACCCCACATCTCAATAAACAGGTCCCTAATGGTCAGTGCAGTACACAGTGGAGAAAGAGACCCAGGCCAATAATCCACTCTGTTTCTCTTGTGATGGAAAATGTGAGCACTCCAAAACCCACCAAAAACCTACTGTACACCACTACAATAGCCCTTATGGCTGCAGATGTCACCTATATGTGGGTACAGTAGGTTTTTGGTGAGTTTTGGAGGACTCACTATACAATATAAGGGAGCAACGGTGAAATGTGTACCTGGGAAATTTTAGGTGAAGTCCACTGCATTGCACCCTAGGGTGCCCCACTGCTCTGCTGGGATGTCTGTGTGGCCAGTCTACTAAGAATGCTGGCTCCTCCTACATCCAAATGGCTTGATTTTGTGAGCTTTTCACATGGATATGTTTTTTTCCCCAAAAAATGGACCCAAAAGATAAATGCACAGAGCACAAAAACATCTAGCAAGTGGCCATTAAAAAAAAAAAAGAGATGTTTTGCTATTTTGAAAATTGCTATGGGGTCCTTTTACTAAGCTGCGGGGAAAAGGGCCCTGCAGTAGTGGTGGGGGCCAATTTTCCCACATGCCAGGGCCCTTTTTACTGCAGTGGGTAAAAAGGCCCCCCCCCCCCCAAAAAAAATGATCATGTGGCAAGCTAACTTACCACATGGCCATGTGGTGGGGAGCTCTTATGGTAAAGGCTCCTGTGGTAACCCGGCAGTAACTGGGCAGTGTATGGCAATGCTATAACAAAGTTTTTTTACAATGCGCTGGAAATGGCACACACTTGAGCCGGAACTACCGCTGGTGGCTGTGTTGGGCCGGCAGTACTCGCAAGTTAGTGTGCGGAAAGCCCACGTTGGGCTTACCAACACTTTGTAAAAGGGCCCCTTTATTTGCTATTCGGATTCTGGACATATTGAGCATATTGAAAATGCCCATCCACATTGCCTTGATTCATCTAGATTCTTCCCCCCTCACTTTGTGCATTGAGTTTGATTAATATTTCCTGTTTATATGGTTTAAAAAAATTATTTTCAGTAATGAGAAATATTATTTCTGTATCGAGTGCTTTTTTTCTTGAATGTTAATTGAAAAATTATAAATATAAAATACATTTTTGTAGGCTGTTCAAAGGCTTGATGACTGCATTGTAATACAAAAAAAATGTTATATATATATATATATATATAAATATGCATAAAACGTCCAAAATCCAAATAGGAAAGAAGGTAATTTTCAAAAAAGAAAAACGTCTATCTTTTTTTTTTAATACTGTTTTGAACAAGGTTTTGTGATTTGGATGTTTTGGCTTTTGGTCCATTTTTGAAAAAAAAAAAAAAAAAAGTCCATGTGCAAATCGCACAAAATCAAGCCATTGGGATGTAGGAGGAGCCAACATTATTAGTAGACTGGTCCCCAGAAATCCCAGGAAAGCAATAGGACACCCAAGGGGGCACTACAGTGGACTTCATAAAATGCTCCCAAGTACACATCTCACCATTGTTCCCTTAATTTGTCTGCTGAGCCCCCCAAAACCCACCCAAAACCCACTACCCCCAACTGTACACCACTACAATAGCCCTTACAGGTGAAGGAGGCACCTATTTGTGGGTTCAGTGGATTTCTGGTGAGTTTTGGAGGGCTCACAGTTTGCTCCACGAGTGTAACAGGTAGGGGGAAGTATGGGCCTGGGTCCAACTGTCTGCAGTGGACTGCACCCACCACTAGACTACTCCAGGGACCTGCATGCTATTCTAATAGACCTGAGTATAACATCTGAGGCTGGTATAGAGGCTAGCAAGTAATGTTTTTAGTTAGATTTTTTTGGGGTGGAAGGGGGTTAATGACCACTGGGGGACATCCCTGACTCCCTCCAGTGGTCATCTGGTCATTTATGGCAGCGTTCGTAGTGTACTGGTCCCCCTCACATGCCAGGACACCAACCGGACACCCTAGGGGCACTGCAGTGTACTTCATAAATTGCTCCCAGGTACATAGCTCCCTTACATTGTGTACTGAGCCCCCCAATCCCCATTACCCACAACTGTACACCACTACCATAGCCCTTACGGGTGAAGTGGGGGCACCTAGATGTGGGTACAGTGGGTTTGTGGTGGGTTTTGGAGGACTCACATTTACCACCAGAAGTGTAACAGGTAGGGGGGGATGGGCCTGGGTCCGCCTGCCCGAAGTGCACTGCACCCACTCAAACTGCTCCAGGGACCTGCATATTGCTGTGATGGACCTGAGTATGACATTTGAGGCTGGAACAAAATATTTTTAAAGATATTTTTTTGAGGGTGGGAGGGGGTTAGTGACCACTGGGGGAGTAAAGGGAAGTGATCCCCAATTCTCTCCGGTGGTCATCTGGTCAGTTCGGGCACCTTTCTGTGGCTTGGTCGTAAGAAAAACAGGACCAGGTAAAGTCGTCCAAGTGCTCGTCAGGGATGCCCTTTTTTTTTCCATCATGGGTCAAGGACGCCCATGTGTTAGGCACGCCCAAGTCCCGCCTCCGCCCCCCCCCCCCCCCCGTGAAATTTGGTCATCCCCGCGACAGAAAGCAGTTGGGGGACGCCCAAAATCGGCTTTCGATTATGCCAATTTGGGCGACCCTGTGAGAAGGACGCCCATCTTCCGATTTGTGTCGAAAGATGGGCATACTTCTTTTTCGAAAATGAGCCTGTTGGTCTCTCCCTCTCTTGCCTGCAAGCCATATGGTCTCTGAAACTTCCCCCCCACCCCACACATACCTTTTAAATAGCATATTTTCACCGGCAGTGAGCAGCAACTAATACATGCTGTTCATGTTGGCCCCACAGCCTTCCCTCTGATGCAACTTCCTGTTTCCACATAGGCGGGAATACATTAGAGGGAAGGCTGTAGGGCCAGTGCAAACAGTATGTATCAGTCACTGCTCATTTCAGGAGAAGATCTGCTATTTACAAGGTATGCAGGAGGGACAGTTGTTGGGAGATTTCGGCTGGTGGGTCTTGGAGATCCATGCCAGCCACATCATAGGTGTGCTGCTACTGGGAGGGCCTAGGCCCACCATTGGCTACGCCACTGGTCTAATGAGGTCTTATCTACAACTTTTAAAGAAAAGTAGAGATGAATCAGCTAGAATGGCATCCAAACTTTTGCACCTGCCATATTCACAGTTTTCTTATTTTGAGTACTTAAAAAGTTTGCAAAAAATAGTAATTATGCATTAACATTTGCATCTAAATTTGAGTGCCATTTATTGAATCTAGTCCTTAGTCCAATGGTTCCCAAACTTTCTTGGGTCAAGGCGCCCCTAGGCTACACATTTCCTCTCAGGTCCCTCCCTCCTTCCCCCGATGGCATTGAGTCCTACCTTTGCTGGTAGAGATGCCAAGCCCCACCAGCTGAAGATGACCACTGCTTGAAGCCCAAGCTCCATGCTGCCTGCACAGCGAGCAAATTGGTGGCACACTTCAGCCAACAATGGCAGCACTCCCACGCATGCCCTCTTTCTTTCCCGCTTCCACCAAGCCTCTGCCCACCTTCTCTTCCGCCTTCCATCTAGCCACTGCCTTCTCCATCCAGCCTCTGTCCTCCTTCTTTCCCCTCTTCCATTCAGCCTAAGCCCTCTCTGTTTCTCCCCTAATTCAGAGTCTGCCTCCTTTTTGTCCCCCACCCCTTCTCCACACCCTCTCTGCCAGTGCTGCTTCTCTAGACCACCACCAGCAGCAGCAGCAGCAGCAAAACAAGATACAGCTACTGTGAGGCAGGATTCATCATTCACTTGGCTGCCAACTCTGCCCCAAACAGGAAGTGACATCCTACGAGGCAGTACCATCAGCTGCAGGTATGGATAGTCTGCTGCAGCTTGTTTTGCCGCTGCTGCTGCTCATCTAGAGAAACAGCAGCAGCTTGGGTGGTGGCAGGAGGGAGGTGGGGAAAATGTGCCACAGCACCCCTTTGAGTTCACTGTGATGCCCTGGGGTGCTGTGGTGCACAGTTTGGGAACCACTGCCTTAGTCCCTTAACACCATCCATTTCAGAAATGTAACAGTATAACCCTCTGTTGCTGTAATAAAAGTCCCAACACGTAATATGTTGAGGTCCATTTAATCGCAACATCAGCCAGAAATTGATGCTGAAGCAGATCCTGTAAATAGTGAACAGCATATGGATGAGATGAATGTTTAAAATGTCTAACTAATTTTCTTGATGTTAATGTTGTTATGGAAGCTTAAGAGAATAAAGTCACAGATGCATAGCTGGAGTGTATGAGCAATGCAACTCATGCCATGTACCTCTGCATCTCTTCAGGGATTTTGCAATGTTGACCTTATTATCTCATAAGAGAACATGAACTTGGCTCTTCTGAATATTCCAATTTGCCATCATTTCTAACACAGCAGCTCTTTCCTATGTGACTTCCATGAAAATACTCACAGTGCAAAACAACAAAGTGTTGCTGGAAGTCATTGTTGATCCAGTGGGCAGTAAGACTTACACAGGATTCTGTTGTGTTTTCAGAAGTCCATTGATCAGTGATGAAAGAAATTATTTTAGCTTCATCAATGGCATTTTGCATATTATACTACTACTACTACTTAGCATTTCTATAGCGCTGCCAGGGTTACGCAGCGCTGTACAAGTTTAAACATGGGGAAGGACAGTCCCTGCTCAAGAGAGCTTACAATCTAAAGGTAAAAACTATGTAGTCAGTGTAGGTATCAGGAATGGGAAGGTGGTTAGGCACCAAAAGCAAGGGAGAAGAGATGGGCCTTGAGTAAGGACTTGAAAATGGGCAGGGAGGGCACATGGCGTATGGGCTCAGGAAGTCTGTTCCAGGCATAAGGTGATGCGAGGCAGAAGGGGCGGAGTCTGGAGTTAGCGGTGGTGAAGAAGGGTACAGAAAGGAGTGATTTGTCCTGAGAGCGGAGGTTACGGGTAGGAACATATGGGGAGAGGAGGGTAGAGAGGTAATGGGGGGCTGCAGATTGAGTGCACTTGAAGGTCAATAGGAGAAGCTTGAACTGTATACGGTAGCGAATTGGGAGCCAGTGAAGCGACTTGAGGAGAGGGGTGATATGAGAGTATTGGTTCATGCGGTAGATAAGACGTGCGGCGGAATTTTGGACAGATTGAAGGGGGGATAGGTGGCTAAGCAGGAGGCCAGCGAGGAGAAGGTTGCAATAGTCAAGACGAGAGGTAACGAGCGAGTGGACGAGGGTTCGGGTGGTCTGTTCAGAGAGGAATGCGCGAATTTTGCTAATATTATAGAGGAAGAAGCGACAGGTCTTAGCTGTCTGCTGGATATGGGCAGAGAAGGAGAGGGAGGAGTCAAAAATGACTCCGAGATTGCGGGCTGAAGAGACGGGGAGGATGAGGGCGTTATCAACAGAGACAGAAAGTGGGAGAAGAGGGTTTGGGTGGAAAGACAAGGAGCTCAGTCTTTGCCATGTTCAGTTTCAGATGCCGGTTGGACATCCAGGCAGCGATGTCTGAAAGGCAGGCCGAAACTTTGACCTGGGTTTCAACTGTGATGTCGGGAGTGGAGAGGTAAAGCTGGGTATCATCAGCATAGAGATGGTACTGGAAACCATGTAATGAGATCAACGAGCCCAGGGAAGAGGTGTATATCGAGAAAAGAAGCGGTCCAAGGACAGATCCTTGAGGGACCTCAACAGAGAGCGGGACGGGGGTGGAAGAAGAGCCATTAGAAAATACTCTGAAGGTGTGTTGGGAAAGATACGAGGAGAACCAGGAGAGGACAGAGCCCTGGAACCCAAATGAGGACAGTGTGTCAAGAAGTAAATTATGATTGACGGTGTCAAAGGCGGCAGATAGGTCAAGGAGGATGAGGATGGAATAGTGACCTTTGGATTTGGCAAGGAACAGGTCATTGCAGACTTTAGAGAGTGCTGTTTCTGTTGAGTGTAGTGGGCGAAAGCCGGATTGAAGCGGGTCGAGGACGGCCTGAGAGAGGAAGTCAAGGCAGCGGCTGTGGACAGCACGTTCAAGTAATTTGGAGAGGAAGGGTAGAAGAGAGATGGGGCGGTAGTTGGAGGGACAGGTGGGGGTCAAGTGATGGTTTTTTGAGAAGTGGTGTGACTACAGCGTGCTTGAAGGTGTCAGGGACAGTGGCAGTGGAGAGAGAGAGGTTGAGGATGTGACAGATTGAGGGGTTAACTGTAGGAGAGATGTTGGTAAGCAGATTGGTGGGAATGGGATCAGAGGAACAGGTGGTGCACTTAGAGGAAGAAAGAAGGCGAGCAGTTTCCTCTTCGGTGATCTCAGGGAAGGAGAAGGAGGCCAGGTTAGGTTGGTTGAGGGAGTGGGTTAAGAAGTCACAGGGAGGAGAAGGCTTGGAAGTGAATTCAAGGTTTATCTTCTGCACTTTATCGCGGAAGTAGTCAGCTAGTGTTTGAGGAGAGAGAGAGGGGGGGGGTTGGGAGCGGAGGGTACTTTAAGTAGGGAGTTGAGGGTGGCGAAGAGGCGACGAGGGTTGGAGCCAAGAGAATTGGTTAATTGAGAATAATATTCCTGTTTGGCAAGGAATAGGGAGGACTGGAAGGAGGATAGCATGAATTTGAAATGGGTGAAGTCTGACAGGGTGCGAGATTTCCTCCAGAGTCGTTCAGCAGATTATCTTTAATCCATTCATATAATGGCAGGATAACTTTTTCTGGAAAAGATTTCCTTGATGGTATTCTGTGCCTGGGCTCTAGAATGGGTAAAGGATCATGGATTTGATATACTGCCTTTTTGTGGTACAACTAAAGTAGTTTATATATGTATTATTTGCAGATTCTTCCTCTGTCTCTAGTAGACTCACAATGTAAGGGATCAGTATTCAGCTGGTGGCATTCAGTGTTTTGGTTTTGCTGACCCCCCCAGTATTATACCCGGAAATTCAATGCCGGGTCATGTCCACAATCCAGCACTGAATTTCCAGATTTACCGGGACGGTGAAACCATAGCCAATTAAGTGTGAAATCCAGCACTTATTTGGCAATGGTAAACCATATAAAGATAGGACTGACTTTTATCGTTTATTATATTTGCTATAATGCTTTCGTTGCAAGCAAATTAAAGTGGTTTACAGTTTAAAAAGAGAAAAACCCCACAATAAAAACAGGGAAACAGAAAGGAACACCATTAATAGATAGGAAAGAATCAACTACCTATTACCAATCAAACTAAATCACTCATACAAAGAAACATGCATACAAAGACAAGAGAATTCAAAACAGAGTCCAGGGGCGTAGCCAGACCTCAGCAGGAGGGGGGGCCAGAGCCCAAGGTGGGGGGCACTGTTTAGCTGCCGACCCCCACCACCGACCCCCCCCTGCCGCCGTAACCGCAAACCCGCTCCCTGCCCCACTGCCGCATCAGGTACCTTGTTTGCTGGTGGGGGTCCCCAATCCCCGCCAACCGAAGAGTCTTCTTCAGCGCTGGTTGACTCCGGCGCCTTTGTGGTGTGATCATCTGTTTCTGACGCCTTATGTCCTGCACCATGCATGTAGCCCTGTCAGAAACAGATGATCACACCACGAAGGCGCGGAGTCGACCGGCGCTGAAGAAGACTCTTCAGCTGGCAGGGATTGGGGACCCCCGCCAGCAAACAAGGTACCTGATGCGGTGGTGAGGCGGGGGGCGGGCAGCAGCGGGGGGATCTAATGTAGAGGGGGCCAGGGCGTAATCTGTGGGGCCCATGCCCCTGTGGCCCCACATAGCTACACCCCTGGTCCAGGCAAAATCAAATTGAAAACTATGATCTTCCATCTTCCTACCCTTGTCTCCCACTACAGAACCAACCCAATCCTAGACAAGAAAAGCCTGCTGAAAAAGGTGGGCTTTAAGAAGAGCAGGAAAAGATGAATAAGACATTTCAAGCCGAAGGTGCTGCGGTAGAGAATTCCATAACGTGGGTGAAGTAAAATAAAAAGCACTGGATCTAGTGGATTCTCACTTTGTGGTTATCATGGCCGGTTAAGCACTGAACATCAGCAGTTAATCGACGAAGTGCTGACTCTGCCCCTGAATGCCACCAAAGTAGCTGGTTTTGAGTTGGGTATTAACTGGATATTTTCAGCAGCACTTAACCGGCCAAGTGCTGATTTCACACCCCGGAATGCAACCAAGGTAACTGGTTTTGAGTTGGGTATTAACTGGATATTTTCAGCAGCACTTAACTGGTTAAGTGCCCCTCAAAATTACCAGTTTACCCTGAACAAGCGATTTAACTAGGAAGGAGCTGTTTCTGGCTGGTTAAATTGCTTTGAATACTGATCCCTAAGTTTTCTGTTCCTGTGGCAATAAAGGGTTAAGTGACTTATCCAGGGTCACAAGGAACTGCAGTGAAGATTAAACCCAGTTCCCTGGGTTCTCAGCCAATGCATTAATGATTAGTGTACTCCTCCACCCTGGGAGGGTATTACTTGACATCTTCAACAATGGAGAAGGGTTGATCATCAGTGGCTGTTATTTCACCAGTAGTCTTCAGGCCACTGCTTTTTTTTCCACATAAAATCATTTAAGCTCAGTTGACTTTCCAGGTTCTTATTTGCATTTCAAACTGGCAGCATCTCATGTTTCACCAGCAAGCCTTTATATTCATTGGCATGTTTGTGCATTAAAGAGGAAAGTTAACAAGCTATGTTAGGGATTTAAAGTCACGTTATTTGTCTCTTAACGTGATTTAAAGGGCACTAATGCAGCTTGACCAAATTTACTGCAGCAATATTTAAGTTGCTGTTGGTTGCAGAGTAATGAGATGAAAACATACAAATGCATGTTCTGCATCTCATTACTTTGTATATACCATAATGCCGCTTTTGGTGATACACTGCAAGTTGCATTAGGGCCTAGAAATCATGGTAAAATAACCAGCTTTTAGATGGGGTCATTTTATTGCCTGGGAGCATCATCACTCCCAGGCTGGCAGAGCAGGCCCCCTTGGCTTACACCCCACCCCCTAAAGGCCTTACTTGCCACCCCAGCTCCAAACCTCCCCCCCCCCCACAAAGCCCCCCTCCCCCCCCCCCAAAGCCCCAAGCTCTTCCTCTCCCTCTACCTCCAAAGGAGCCTAGACCTACTGAAGGGCCTACCAAATGAAACACTGGTGGACTAGTGGGTCTTTGGGCAGAAGTGATGCCCAGTTGCTTCTGCCCAGTCCAGCATCATCCTCAAAAATGCATCTCTAACGGTAGTCTCTGCATAAATTCTGCATTGCAAAGTTGTACATAACTCCCCTAGGAGTAAAAGCTTGAACTGGGGTGCCCAAACCTTTCCACACAACTGAATAAAATTGCCTCAGGTTCTCTGAGTCCAACAGGCAACAACGAACATGTAGAGTTCAACTGGGATATACAAAGGGATGACTAATGATTAGGGAAGTGGGAGAGGGGGCCAGAACCCAAAGTGAGGGCGTGCCGGATGTGGGGGGAAGAGAGAACAGGGCAGGAAATGCAGCAGCGCCGGACACCTGCGCTGGAAAAAAAGCTTCAGCTGGCAGGGGTTGGGGACCCCCGCCAGCCAAACCAGGGGCACAGATCCAGTTTGGGGGGCCCAGGCCCCCCATAGCTATGCCACTGATTTGAGTACCATCGATATTCAGAGGTGGCACCCAGATAGCTACCCCGTTTGCTTAGGACTGAAAAGAGGCTGAATATTGGCAGGGTCTGGATAACTCCCAGCTTCAGCTCCACCTTGTCATGGCCTGGATAGTGGATAGCAGCTGCTCCTACCTGATAACTCCTTCTGAATATTGACCCCTGAATTTTTAAGGTAGTGACAAATGTCACTGGCAAACAATCAGTATTCACTAATTTGTACAAGAGACTATCCAAAATCTCTTCCCTTTCTGTATGTGAGAATTACCCACACTCCCGAGGACCTCTTTTGTGTTTATTCAGTTTTACTGTACTTTCTTTCATGACAAGCATATCAAAGCAGTTTAGAAAGTAGAAAGGAACACCAAAAATTTGACATGACAGTATAGAGAGAATGACAGGGAGGAAGGACACAATTAAGAAACCAGAAAGAACGAAAGTTACAGGCACAGGAAATCCCATTACTTGTCTCCAAGGAAACCTATGACCTATTAAATGCCTGCAGAAATAAATGAGCCTTTAGCACACTCGTAAATGTTTTGTACAAGGATTCACCATGAATGGAAGGTGGCAGCATATTTCACAGAGTTGTGCAGCAAAGGAAAAGGCACAGTTCCTTGTGGACTCCAATCTCACACGTGAAACTGGTAGATTTGACAGATGGAATTCTTCACAACAAATTAATCAAACAGTATAGAAGACATGTAAAGTGGTGTACCAGAATAGAATGTTTTGTGTGCCAAAGGTAAAAGAATCTTAAAATAAATTCTAACCTGGATGGAGAGCTAGTGATGTTGAAAAAGCAGCGAGGAAACATAATTGAATCTCCGCCCATGGCAAAAAAAATCTTGATAAATGATTTCAATCTGTCCAAAATACAGCTAAGTGAAATCGAATGATCCTAGCATATATTACATTGCAGTAATCCAGACACGAAGCTACTAATGCATAAAGCAGAGTAAACTGAGCTGTTCTCTCCAGAAAACGGACCAAAACTGCTGCAGGGCTAGGAAGCCACATTTCACAATGGTAGAAACTTGAGGTTTGAAGGAAAAGTGAGAGTGAACAAGGACTCTCAAACCTTTAAAGGAATTCACTATGATAATGGAAGAACGAAGCAAGGGAGTGCAAGAGAGGGTGGACAAGATGATCGGTGATCCCAGATGCTACAGTCTTGGTGGATTTTAGCACAAACTGGTTTTCCTGAAACCATGTAGTGACAGCATCAAGACATTAATATAACTAAGAACTGGTTTAGTAGGGTCTGTGTAGGCAAGGAGAGGAATATCTTCTGCATAACAAAATGCACTTCATATCCCAGAAAATCAGTGCCCGAATGCTTGTATCTAGAAAGTTTTGAAAAAATAATATAATATTTAAAAAAATGCAATGAGTCCTAAGTCCTGTACTATAGTACCCAATGGATTAAGGAAGATGTTTAATAGTAATGGAGCAAACTCTGACAAGACAGGTGATGTGTGCTTGATGTGGATGAAGCTAAAAGAAATCATTACAGAACCTATCCAGATAATCCAATTGAGACCAACCTCGTAAGCAGAAGACCTGGTCCATTAACTCAAAGACAGCAGACAGGTCCAGGAATACTGCCAGGGCTACTCTGCCATCATCAAGAACACGATGAAGCTCACTAAGATGAGTTTTCAAAACAGTTTTGGTGATATGGCCTGGTCAAAAGTCAGCATGCCCAGTTTATCAAACAGAACTATGCTCAACCTACTGTACTAGGTGAGAGAAAACTATTTTCTCAGTGAACTTAGATAGCTGTGCCAGATTCGACACTGGTTTGTAGTTGGGCACAAGAAAAGAAAAAGAGTCAAAGGTAAGTTTCTTTAAGATGGGACAAACTTGGACTTGTTTCCAGGAATCAGAGATTATCCCAGACAATATTCTGCGATTGTTAATGATCAAAACTAGAAGAACAAGGTGATGTGTGTGAACTGAAATCCATTTAGAAGGGGTCAACAGAGAAAGTAGTGGGCTTAGAGGAGGAAATAGTCTCAGTCAGAGAAGTGGCTAATTTGAAAGATGACCACTGTCAAAAAAGCAGTCCAGGAGGCACATTGTAGGCGCAATACAGATACACTCTTTTTGGGGTGTTATTGGGGTACCTGACAGTATAAATCCTGAAAGAAATGGGTCCCAAACAAGACTAACATTGGTGAGGGAAGTGTCAGATGCAAATATATTCCCCTTAGATCCAAGCCCACTGCACCAAAATAACAGAAGAAACTAACTTCACACCCAAGAATTATAAAAATAGGGCAATTATTTTATTTACAATAGCAGCAAATATGATATAAGAAAAACAGAAATGAAGACCAAGCCAATCTTATTACAGAAATAAACTTGGAGTAAATGCACATAAATCTCTAACTAGACCCTGACAAGCAAAGAGTCACTCTAACCCACAGCAGTAATACAAAGGTACATTGCACATACAACCTGATGTAGTCCCTCAGATGTCAGCGCATCCCTTAGATGGTCAGGCAAGTCCAACGCAGGTCTGCTCCTCTGGGTGGCATGTTGACACAGCAGCCCCTGCCTCTGATAAGAGCCCCCTTTTAAAGAGAAATCCCAAGCTGCAGCTCTACTGTTGACATGCTTTCTATCCTTGTTGTAACGTAAACAGAACATTGTGATTCCCCCATTGTTATGACTTCAGGGGTCACATGATTATCTCATTGGCACCACATTCAGGAGCACCTCGACTAAGAGCCAGAGTTGCACAACCAATGTACAGTTTGGCCAGCCACAGTGTCTACAAGAGGCTATCCTAGCCATGACATCAATGCTGATAACAACCTCATTGTCTTGGAACATTGGGAACCTTATCAGCAGTTTCTGTCTGTATGCAGATTGCAGCTTCATGAAGCAACAAGCTTTATAGGATTCAATATCTGAATTTGCATAATTTAATCAGGTTGTTAATGTTGGATAGTGCCACATATGCATCAAACATAGGCGTAGTTTGACTGTTTCATTTGGGGGGGGGCAAAGGAAGGGGCGGGGCATATTAGCATATTCATTTGCATATATGTATATGCAAATTATGCTAATATGGAGGAAGGAAGGGAGCAAGAGCTGGCTTTTTTGGGAATAACCAGTGTTCGTTTGCCAATGGATAGCCACTGAATCAGAGAGGCAGCGGGTTTGGCGACAGGCAGTGGTGTGCTGGCAAATATTTAACAACAGGTTCTCCCCCCAGTCCCCCTCTGCGCCCCCCCCCCCCCCCAAATTGCAGAGCTGGCTATAGCCGGGGAGAGAGCCTGGGGGGGGGGGGTATAAATAAGTAAATATAAACTTTTAATGTTGAGCACCTGATTCTCAAAGTGAACATATTGCAAACACTGTAATGAAAATAAAATGATTTTTTTCTACCTTTGTTGTCTGGTGACTGTTTTTCTGATCATGCTGGTGCAGTATCTGATTCTGCTGCTATCTGTCCTCTTAACTCCGTTTCCAGGGCTTCCTTTCCATTTATTTCTTTCTTCCTTTCTTCTTCATTTCTGGTCCTCAGCTTCTGCCTATTTTCTTCATCCATGTGCAGTTTTTCTCCTCTCTTCCTTTTCCCTCATCTCATCTCCTTCCTCATTCTTTCCTCCCCTCCATCCATGTCCAGCATTTCTTTTCTCTCCCCTCCATCCATCCACCCAGTCCAACAGTGACCCTCCTCTCCCCTGTCCCCATACCCAGTGGCCCTCCTTTCCCCTGCCCTAAATCCACTCAGTCCAGTAGTGACCCTCCTCTCCCCTGCCCCCATGCCCAGTGGCCCTCCTTTCCCCTGCCCTCCATCCACTCAGTCCAGCAGTGACCCTCCTCTCCCCTGCCCCCATGCCCAGTGGCCCTCCTTTCCCCTGCCCTCCATCCACTCAGTCCAGCAGTGACCCTCCTCTCCCCTGCCCCCATATCCAGTGGCCCTCCTTTCCCCTGCCCTCCATCCACTCAGTCCAGCAGTGACCCTCCTCTCCCCTGCCCTCCCTTCATTCCGCCCTCTCCCCGTTCCTTCTCCCCCCCCCCCCCAGCGAGCCAGTTCTCCTCCCTCCCTCCGGATCCGTCCCTCACCAACGATCTTCGAATTTTTCACCTGCCCGGCCCGCTAGCGCTGACTCTCCACTGCCGGTTCACACTTCAAAATGGCCGCCGAGACTTCTTGCGAGGCAGCCTCTGAAAGTCTCGGCGGCCATTTTTAAAGCACGAACCAGCAGGGGAGAGAGCGCTAGCGCCTAGCGGGCAGGCAAAGGATTCGAAGATCAGGTCGGTGAGGGACGGATACGGAGGGAGGGAGGAGAGCCGGCTCACGGGGGGGCCAGGGGGGGAGGAGAAGGAACGGGGAGAGGGTGGGGTGAAGGGAGAGCTGCCTGTTGCCGGCCCTGCGTTTGGGGGGGCATTGCCCCCCCTCGCCCCCCCTAGTCTACGCCCATGGCATCAAACCATATATTTTGTCGTATAGGTGCTGGCAGGGCTAGGCATATTGCTCATAGTAGTGCTTGCTTTGCTCCTACAACGTCATTTGAACCGACGCTGTACAGAGTGAGAGAGATGGGTCCGGGTCACTTGGGAGGGACAGGTTGAGGCACAGAACATAAATTTTTGAGCTACAATACTGAGCTAGGTCCTCTACATTTGGCAACGCCTATGTGGACACTGCTGAGTTTGCAGAGAATAAATCAGATAACACTGCAAAAAGGTTTCTATGGGTGGTTGGCCTATGTATTAATCAAATTGATGCAATAAGATTGATGAAATAAGAACATAAGAATAGATATATTGGGTTACACCAATGGTCCATTTAGCCCAGTATCCTGCTTCCAAGAGTGATCAATCCAGATCACACGTACCTGGCAGAAACCCAAATAGTAGCATTCTTTGCAGACAGCTAAATTATGTGGCATCATATTTGTTCTCTACAGCCTCTCTGCCTTCCAAGCTTCACACAAAGAGATACAGACCCCCATAATGCCACAGATGGCATTGCACACGTTTCAGAAAAGGTCTTAATGGAACAACAGAGCCCAATGCATAACTTAAGATGGAGTTCCACTGGGGTGCCTGATCAGACAGGGTTAAAGACTTAAAAATCCTGTGAAAAGAGACTATAGAAGGGTATGAGATCAGTAGGGCTGATCCACCAGAGATGCCTTCTGCAAGTATAGATTGATCCAACTATGAGATAAGTAATGCTGAAACATTAGCTGGATTTAATAGCGAGCCAGTCATAGTCAACATGACATCCAGAGTGTGTCAAGTTGTGTGTGTGGGCAAGTCAGGCTTTAGTTAGACAAAAGAACTCATACGAGAATCAGCATTGAGGTCAATAGATAAGGGAGGTTTTAGAGTAAGTACAATTAAGGAGAACAAAATTCATGTTGTGATGGCCTAGTGGTTAGGTGGGTCATCAGAATGCATGGTAGGAGGGAAGCAGGGTAAAAAGATACCTTACTCTTCTAGGCCCAGAGCAGCCAACAGGATGTATGGGACAACAAACCCAATAAACTAGGATGGGAGATAAAGGGAAAGGAAATGGGACTCGACATACCGCCTTTCTGTGGTTTTTGCAACTACGTTTACATAGTATATGCAGGTACTTATTTGTACCTGGGGCAATGGAGGGTTAAGTAACTTGCCCAGAGTCACAGGGAGCTGCAGTGGGTATTGAACCCACCTCCCCAGGATCAAAGTAACTAGCTCCTCCTCTTTATTGTTTTTTCAGATGAAGTAAGTGTCACAATGAGCTTGGCAACTAAGAATGCCAAAATACATAAGAAAAGGCCATCAGGGGAGGAAGTGATGTCACCACTGCCTAATCCTGGTGCTCCGTTGGAGTGGCATAGATAATTGCGAGATACACCCGGTCAAAGTGGTTTGCTGCTTCCTACACTGCCCTCCGACAATTTCTGGAAGCATGGCACCACGGAAAAAACTTGCAAAATTTAAATTTGTAGCTGAACAAAGGACGCCAGAACCGAGTGAAACTCATAGGGCGATAACTCGAGGTTCCAAAATGGCGGTGGAAAACTCGAACTCTGACCCGGAGCACGCAGAGCAGTATGAGAGCGATGCGGAGCTTACCAAAACTGATGTAGCATGGTGGTTTAAAGATTTGAAATCTGAAATAGTGGTGGTTCGCAGAGATATTAAAACGGTGGTAACAGAGCTCTGGGAGGAGGTCAGAGATATTGGCAACCGCCTGACAGAAACGGATGAGCTCATGGATGTGATAGCAGAGGAAATACATGGGCTGCAAGCAGACTTCAAGCGAGAAAGGCAGCTGAGGTCAGATCTGGAGCTGGTGTTAGAAGTTCTGGAAAACAGATCGAGACGCTGTAACTTCCGATTTAAGGGAGTGCCAGAGGATGAACACTTCAAGGATTGCATAAAGGTGGTTAAGAAAATATGTGATCAACTACTGCACCCGGGAGAGAAAGCACTTGAAGAATCAAGACCAGCCTCTGTGGCCATAGACAGAGTGCATCGCAGTCTGGGACCTCAACGGGGTACGCTGCCCTGAGACATTATAGCATGCTTTCATGATTTCTCTATGAAAGAAGAGGTTTGGAGGAAGTGCCGCAGGGTTTGGAAGAACTATAAAGTACAAGTTTATCAAGATCTAGCCCGGTCCACTCTCCAGTGGCTGAGGGATTTTAAACAGGTGACCGGATATCTGCAAAAAGCTGGCCTGTGCTATCGTTGGCTTTTCTCCTTTGGGCTACAGCTTACTGTTGGTGGTCAAACGAGGAGGGCTCAGACTACAACGGGGGCTTGGAAAGTGCTTTTGGAGCTGGGGTGTACTGACCTGCCAGCTGCAGTTCAAAAGGACCAGGGACGGGGCCAGGGTTCTCCTGACACCCCATGGCAGAGATGGCAAAAGGTCCCGGGCAACAAGGCACGCTCCCCTGCAGGACATCAGCCCGATCAATCTGCTGCAACTTGACTTGGTTAGAGACCTAATACTTTTGGCTTGCAGAGCTGGGGTGATTCTCACTGGGGTAATTAGACCAAGCACAGCTACTTGTGGTAGCAGCAATTTCGCTAATTGTTTGGAGAGTGAATGGATTAGAGATAACTGAAATATCTGTGGTTAACAAAAAGGTTATATGACATTGGATGAGTGAAAAGGGGTGTATCAATATATGATATGCATTAGAAGGCCCCCAGCGGTGTCACACATACTCAGGGATTTAAGTGGCCGGAGGTGGAGGAGGTTGGTTGTTGGGGGAGTTATGGAAAGGGGGTGGGGTGGGGGAAATGGGAAGGGTACTAGGGTGGGAACATGGAATGTGAATGGTCTAAATAATCCTGCAAAGCGGAGTATTATTTTCAGAGAGCTGTGCGTCTTAAATGGGATGTTGTTATGCTTCAAGAAACACATATTAGGAAAAAAGATACTTTACTGCTACATCACAAAGATTATACTGGGTGTTTTACTCTAGCAGATCCACAGGGAGGGGGGGAACAGGCGGATTAGTAATCAATGTGAAAGCGGGGGTGCCCTTTACTAAGGAAAATGTGTATATTGGAGAACAGGGGAGATGCATAGCGGTTAGGGGGCGTCGTTACAATCAACAAGTAACCTTTATCAATATATACGCTCCCAATGTAGAGCAGGGAACATTTTTCACTTCATTAACCCATTAGTGCCCAATGTTCCCATAATAAGCCATATGGGAACAACGCTGAGCATTAATGGTTTAAGGGAGGCCCTCTCTCAATTTGTTGCAGGTAGGTTATCATGGGAGATGACTTTAACATAACTTTTTTGGACATGGATCATTCTCGGGGAGGGACAGGTTACACCATAGCCCACAGAGATAAGTTTTCACATTTGACCAAAGATTTAGATTTATTAGATTTCTGGAGGTTGCAACATCCAGGGCAGAGATCTTACTCCTTTTAGTCACATGCACAGCGGATCTATACTAGATTTGATGCATTGTGATGCAGTCGCTCTTTATGGGGGCAGGTGAGCGATATGGAAATAGAGAATATACATGCATCTGATCATGCTCCCATATGGATTTGATGCATAGTTTAGGGTGTGATAAAAATCTACTTACTTTCTGGAGATTGAACGAGTCTACATTAGGTGACAAAAAGGTTTGCCAGGAAGTGCAGGAGGGTATAAAGAATTATTTGGAAATTAATGATAATGGGGAAGATTCAGATGGTATCTTGTGGGATTCCCTTAAGACAGTGGTAAGAGGACACCTAATAAAATGGGGGGGCCATTCGTAAGAGGGAGTCATGTGCTAAGGAGCTGGAGCTCCGAATGAATCTCGCTCATCTCGAGACATTGCATCAGAGGAGAGATTCCACAGTTTTCTCTCAGCTCCTAGCTTGCAGAATGGAGCTTCAGTAACTTCAGGTGGAGAGGACAGAATACAGGAGGCGCCTAGTCCAGCAAAAGTTCTTTGAATTTAGCCACAAGGCGAGTAGTATGCTAGCGCGCTTCCTACGAAAGCGTCAGTCTAATTGCATTGTGGCGAAGATCAAGGGACCTAGAGATGTCCTCTACTAATCAGATGGAAAGATTAGAGATCAGTTTGTGAAATTTTATTCAGATTTGTACTCTAGAGGGGCAGACGTAGCAGTGCCTAGGATTCGAGATTATTTAGCGGGGCTCTCGTTGGAGAAATTGTCAGAAAGAAATAGGAAGGAGTTGGAGGCCCCTATTACACTAGCTGAGGTTTTGTGGGTAGTGAAAGGGCTTAAGGTTGAAAAGGCTTCAGGGATGGAGAGGTATACAGCTAAATTCTATAAGATTTATGCTTATGATTTGGCCCCTTTGTTGAGAAGAGTGGGGAATGCGTTTTTCATGGGCTTCGCTCTTCCTCCCAGTATGCTTGAAGTGGGAATATTGGTCTTATTAAAACCTGGGAGAGATCCAACAGTGTGCAGATCAAATAGGCCGATCTCCCTCCTAAATACTGACGTAAAGAGCTTGGCAGATCGCCTTGGCAGAGTACTCCCTTGTCTTATTCAAACAGATCAATCTGTTTTTGTTCCCGGATGCCAGGTAGCTGACAATATTAGACGGACTTTAAATATTATTTGGGAAGTGAAAAGATTGGGGGATCCTTTTGCCTTGTTAACTACTCATGCTGAAAAAGCCTTTGATAGGGTAGATTGGTTTTTTCTGTGGGAAGTTATAACACACTTGGGCTTTGGGTCCAAATTTATAGGATGGCTACAGTGTCTTTATAAAGCACATGCAGCTCGTATTAAAGTAAATGGGGGGTATTCCTCCTTGTTTGCCATCCAGCGTGGTACCAGGCAGGGTTGCCCACTTTCCCCTCTTTTATTTACTTTGTCTATTGAGCCCCTAGCCCAACGGGTTAGATCATTATGTGACATGAAAGGGATTCCAATTGGGGATATGGAACATAAAATAGCATTATTTTGAATGATATATTATTTTATGTGAGAGCTCCCAGGATAACATTACCTATAGTCATCCGAGAACTATTATGGGCAGCTATTGGGCTTTAAAGTCAATTATGATAAATCAGAACTTTTAGGAATAACTATTTCTGACGGGGAGGTAAATGAGTGGTTAGAGTCCTTTGCTTTTTGAAGAGCTCAAACCAGTTTACGCTATCTAGGCATTCAGATTCCTAGGGACTTGTCACAACTCTGAATTATACTCCTTTACTGCAAGAGTTACGAACAGACTTAAATAGGTGGAAAGCTGGATGGCTCTCTTGGTGGGGCCAAATATCGGCGGTTAAAATGAACTTGTTGCCCAGACTATTATTTCTATATCAGTCCCTTCCTACATTGGTCCCACGGGTGGAGCTGTTGCACTTACAGCATATCACCTTACAGGTAAAAGCAACTTCACTCCCAGAAAAGCAACACAAAATCCAGTGCTGATATTGCTGAAGGGCTGTCTGGTAAGGTGTGCCTCTTCGTGGATGATACCAAAATCTGCAATACAGTAGTCCTGATGGTGTGGCTAACATGAGGAAGGACTTAGCAAAGCTAGAGGAATGGTCTGGAATTTGGCAGCTTAGCTTTAATGCTAAAAAATATGCAGGGTCATGTATATGGGCTCCAAAAACCCCAGAGAACGTTACAGTTCACGAGGTGAAGAACAGGGGCATAATCGAACGGGGAAGACCATCTCTAAGGGCGTCCATCTCTAAGGACGTTCCGGCGAAGGGGCGGGGAAACCCATATTATTGAAACAAGATGGACGTTCATCTTTCGTTTCGATAATACGGTCGAGGACGCCCAAATCTCAACATTTAGGTCAACCTTAGAGATGGTCGTCCCCGGTTTTCAGGCATAATGGAAACCGAGGACAACCATCTCAAAAATGATCAAATCCAACCCCTTTGGTCATGGAAGGAGCCAGCATTCGTAGTGCACTGGTTCTCCTCACATGCCAGGACACTAACCAGGCACCCTAGGGGGCACTGCAGTGGACTTCACAAATTGCTCCCAGGTGCATAGCTCCCTTACCTTGGGTGCTGAGCCCCCCAACCCCCCTAAAACCCACTCCCCACAACTGTACACCACTACCATAGCCCTTAGGCATGAAGGGGGGCACCTACATGTGGGTACAGTGGGTTTTGGGTGGCTCACATTTACCACCACAAGTGTAACAGGTGGGGGGGATGGGCCTGGGTCCGGCTGCCTGAAGTGCACTGCACCCACTAAAAACTGCTCCAGGGACCTGCATATTGCTGTGATGGAGTTGGGTATGACATTTGAGGCTGGCAGAGGCTGGAAAAAATGTTTTTTAATTTTTTTGGGGGGTGGGGTGGGAGGGGGTTGGTGATAACTGGGGGAGTAAGGGAGGTGATCCGTGATTCCCTCCGGTGGTCATCTGGTCAGTTTGGGCACCTTTTCGAGGCTTGGTCGTGAAAAAAAAGGGACCAAGTAAAGTCGACCAAATGCTTGTGAGGGATGCCCTTCTTTTTTCCATTATCGGCCGAGGACGCCCATCTCTTAACCACGCCCCCGTCCCGCCTTCGTTACTGCCGACACGCCCCCGTGAACTTTGGTCGTTCCTGCGATGGAAAGCAGTTGAGGACACAAAAAATCGACTTTCGATTATGCCAATTTGGGTGACCTTGGGAGAAGGATGCCCATCTCCCAATTTGTGTCGGAAGATGGGCGTCCTTCCCTTTCAAAAATAAGCTAGCTTGTGCACAAAAGAGGAGCAGGACTTGGGTGTGATCGTATGTGCTGATCTTAAGGTGGAAAAAACAGGTAGAAAAAGCAATGACGAAAGCTAGAAGGATGCTTGGATGCCTAGGGAGAGGAATGGCCAGTAGGAAAAAGGGGTTGATGATGCCCCTGTATAAGACTCTGATGAGACCTCATTTAGAATATTGTGTACAATTCTGGAAACCACACCTTCAAAACGATATTAACAGAATGGAACTAATACAGAGGGCAGCTACTAAAATGGTCAGTGGTGTGCGTCCTAAAGCATATGGGGACAGACTCAAAGATCGCTATATGTATATGTAGGAAGAAAGACGGGAGAGGGGAAATATAATAAAGACATTGAAATACCTAGGTGGCATAAATGCACAGGAGGCGACTCTCTTTCCATTGAAAGGAAGCTCATAGAATGAAGGTGAAAGAGGATACACCAAGAAGTAACCTGAGGAAATACTTCTTCACAGAAAGGGTGGTAAATTCGTGGAACAGCCTCCCGGTGGACCTGGTGGAGACAAAAACAGTATCTAAATTCAAGAGAGCTTGGGATTATTACATAGGATCTCTAAGGGAGCCATAGGGAGAATAGATGGCACAGATGGGCAGACTGGCTAGGTCATATGGTCTTTATCCGCCTACATTTTTTCTATGTTTCTATGTAAAGACCTCACTGAATCCCTATTTATCAGTGCCTCCACCTCACACACACACACACACACTTCAGATATGCATTCACCATATCCCTCATCCAAACTAAAAACCCTTAGTTCTTCAATGAAAAGGAGGGAGCAGGGTTGAAGGTAGAATAAATTACCCTAATTGCAGTGCACAGGTATTCTACACTTTCCACAATAACAACATCAAAATCACTTAATTACCTGAACTCCAATTTTCCTATAGCACCTTTACCCAATGTATCCACATGCTGGTTCTTCAGCACCTCAACGTTACTTACAACAACATCAGCCAGGGAATCTGAGGCCAGATCCCCCTACAGTTCATGTGCTATCCCCAATAAGTTCTTAACTATTTTAAACATCTGATGTGGCTGATTCAGTGCCCTCTCCAAGGAGGGAGCATAGGCTGTCTTCTTGGCCTTCTGAACATTATTGCTATATCAGTTTACTTCCTTCAAGCCTTTAAAGTCAGTGCCTTTCTATGGCACAATATCTACTGTTTTGTCTTTGTAGTACATTTGAGAACTATCTAGAGTCTATTGGGCAACATATAAATACAGTCTTTAATAAGGATGTAGAGACCAAAAATTGTTCACGTTGTTTATGGAAGTTTACATTTTTATTTTATCATAGGTATTTAATTTTTTTGTTTTGGGCACAATGTCATCAATGTGCATTCCTTTTACATTCTTCACTTTCTCAAAGAATTTCCACTAGATGAAAATGTCTTACATACAGACGTAGTTCTGCATAGAATCAGGGACTAACCCAGTGCAATCCTATTAAATTCTGGAAGGAAAAAAGCCTCACAGAGCTCCCAGATTGAAATCATCCATAGTGATCTTCTGTTCATCATTGGCCAGAAAAAAACCTTCTGGTAATTAAATGTCTCTTAATATATCATTGTATTTATTTAGATTATTTTATTTTGTGTGCTTTTTCAGCTTATAGTGTGTGCTTTTTGCTTTTCGCAGCTAATAGTGCTATTTCACAAACTTAATAAGTGATTTCTGACAGAAAAGCCAAATGATCACAATCAGAACTGCATTTGTAAAATAAACTTAGGAGGTATAGTGCTAAATGAACACTTATCTTTCAGCACTGACTGCTACCGGCACTTTGAGAATCATCTGCTGGAACTAGTCTCTTCACCCCCTCACCCCAAGCCGACGGTGGCCAGCGTTTCGTACTGCTGCTTCAGGGTCTTGGTGGTGGGGCTGCTTCTGTAGATGAAAACAGAAACAAAACTTACTCACAATTTTCACCCCGGTAGTGCTTAATTCTAACATCTCTGTAATTACAGTACTTGAAACTGTCACAAGTTCGCTCTTCAGTGCCTCCCTCAGCAATGGAGTAATTCAAAATGGTTCCCATGTTATATGCTCTGTATCATCAGACGCGAATGAATTCTCATCCAATCAAAAAGAATATTTATAAAATCATGCTCTTTGCCACTCCCCGTTTGCTCTAGCTTTCCTCCCTATAGGATTCTCTAAGGGCTTTATAATCCCCTCCCCTTTATATGAGATTCCAGGTCAGGTTTTACTTCCCATCAGGGTTCTAGTCCCATTCTGCTTTTCTACTAGGATGTGTGTGGTGATGCACAATCAGTCTTACTCACCACTGTACCATATCGATCTGGGATGAGGTTCTACAGGCAACTGCCTGTTTCTCCAAACTAAAGAGATCTACCTTACTCCTAAGTCATTTTTCATGTCTAGTAACCCATTTCAGTGGCTTTGTAGCTGTTCAGCTGCAAATTGCTTGAGATTCACTGTGGTTTTCATCGTAAGAGTCCCAGCCTTGTAGAAGAGCAATAGGGCCTGGGTCTACTAAAGGGAAGGGATAGGATTTAGCTCACACCTTTTCAGTAGCATCTCAAAGTGAGTTACAGTATAGTAGGTATTCATCTCTTTCCTTGGGGCTGAGAGTCTAATAGGGCAGGTAGTTCTATAAACTAGTGCCTAGAGGTACGCGCTACTTATATGCATCAAAGGTGCCATTAATCTACAGATGCCTATATTTACTACACACTATTCTATAAGGTAGCACCTAAGTGCCATAGTGCCAAATTCAAAGGAGGGGCATACACGTGGACAGAGCATGGGTGTGTCTCCCAGTTAGGTGCATAGTTTATAGCATGCAATAAAGTATATGTGTCACTTGGGGCACCAACTAGCGTTTGGAGCTGGGGACTAATTACCCCACTGCTCCCTTCCCCCTCCCCCCGACCACCTTATAACTCTGATAACAAACAACAAACTCACAAGACTGATTGTTGATGAAATATAGGTTGCAGCTTATTAGCATGTAACAAATAACCATAACAATTTTTAAACCAAACCTTCACTCGAGCTACAATAACATATTATTAACATAATTAACCTATTTTAAACCCCACCACATCACCATGACAGCTACGACAATGTTACTGGCATGGGCCTCCATCCCTTCCTTGACCGGGTCACCTGATCCTCCAGACCTCCTGCTTTTAGAGCCTAATTCACCGCTCATCACCCGATGAGCTAAAGCTCCTAGCTCCCCCCCCCCCCCCAAGTAATTCTCAAGCTGTGGCCTACAGCCCTGAAGCTCTCACAAAACTACCAATAAGCTCCTGAAGATCATTAAGAAACAAATCCAGGCCTATGTCAGATAGATGGACTCTATGCCTGCCAAAATGCCTGGCACAAGAAACATCCATCCAGTCATGCCTGAGTTTCCACCTCCTCACGGGCTGCCAACCACAACCCAATCTGCTGATTGATCTTTATCAGCCCCCCTCATCCCCATCCTATTAGGAAGACATCTAGGTCTGGGTATAATGTCCGTCCGACCACACCACCTGTGTGGCCAGAAACCATCCCAGGATCAATTGCAGATCATCCCTAGATGTGTCGATCAGCTTCTTTCCTGACCAGGAGTCCACTTCATTCCCTCCCAAGTGCTGGATCAGCCACCGCGGGTGAAGTGTTCTAGAACTCAGCAAGTACAGGAGAGGAAAAACCTGGCACCACCTCATGCTGTGGTCCCTCAGCCAGGAGATCCTCACTCCCAGATGAGCCATTTCCAACTGCAAGCAGCCCGGCTGCCATGCTGCATGGTAGCCTGCCCAGTGGATGAACGAGTGCCTGATAATCCATATTGGGCAAACTGACCAGCTGCATCTAAGAGAGAGGAACAAAGCAAACAACATCCTTTGCCAACACAAGAGGGAAGGAGTATTGCCCTCCCTTACCATGAACCACCCGCACAGAAGAGAGGAGTGGAACCAGAAAGATAGACAGGAGCACCCGGCCAAGAGTAACTGTGTCCATCCCCCCTATGGGATGCCCGGAGAGCACCTCAGAATCCTGTCCAGTGCACCATCTTATGGTGTTTTTAGGCGCCCAGTCGGCTGTTGGTTCCCCGCTGCAGAACTAAGTGTGTTCACTGCTAAGGAGCTCGCTGACACCTTCCACATGGACGCGTTATGTTAATGGTTTTTCAAAGCTGTATACCTTCCTGAGAGGTAAAGGCTAGACTTCTGGTTTTGCACCTGACTTCTTGGTCACTAAATACATTGTGCAAGTGAAGAGGTTGGGTTTCTTGAGGGGGCGGTTATTCATCATCTGGCAGGATTTACCTTTTTTAACCACACACTTGACTGGGAGAGCCCCTCAACAGTTTCTTGGCCCAGCAGCTGCTTGCTGCTGGGGGAAGTACTTTCCCGCTTGCCTGCTAGGGGAAGTGTTCGCCCACTTGCCTGGATCAGTGGCGGCACATCACTCATGAAAGACTTATGCACCTCATGCTGGCCATTCCTTTGGTGACCTATTCTGCGTTTGAGACATTGCTTTTCAGGGCCACCTTCTCAATTGCCTTCTTTAGGGTGCTGAGAGTGGGTGAGCTACTAGTGGAGGGCGGGGGAGCAGAGGGCCAAAAAGGCCTGTTATTGGACCATGTCTCCTTGAAGGGTGATGCATTGTACCTACATGCTGCTCAGTCTAAGGCAGATCAGGGTGGTCGCAGGCACGTGCTGGTTCTGCAGCAGATTGCAGATGCAGAATCCTGCCTGGTGCATCATATTATGGTGTTTTTAGGGGCCCAGGAGGTTGTCGGTTCCCCGCTGTTCATTCATACGGACAGCAGAGTGTTAACCGATTACCAATTTATGGCGGTGCTCTGTAAGGCACTGGTGGTGATTAGGGAAGACCCCACTTGCTATGGGACCCGCTCCTTCTGTATTGGTGCAGCGATGAGCGCTGCGGTGGCGGGTGTGGAGAAAGAGGCTATCAAGCAATTAGGGAGATGATATTCCAAAGCCTTTAGGGATTACGTGCGCCCGTTGGTTCCTTAAGCAGCTTGGCTGCTGAGGAGGGAGGTGGGCATTGGAGAGCAGAGGGCCAGCTCCAAAGCCCTGCAGGCCCTGCAACCCATCTAGGCAGCCCCTGAATAAAAGGCTGGCAAAGAAGTATGACAACACCAGGAAACCTACAGCTGTACACATGACAGATGCTGTTTACGTATATATTGGACATTGCTTATAGTACTTTCGGTTCCTGTGTCTTTAAATAGGATAGGACTACAAAATTCTGTCGTTCTGTAGTTCTCTGTAATAGGATCTTTCTGAGCACATATACCAGTTCCCTGTGTCTTATGGGACCCTTCTTATTGGCTTTCTTGAGCCTCTAGGCTTGCTGGGTAGATTGCTCCATCCCCTCTTCTCCTTCGAGAAGGGGAATTTGTCTGCAGCATGCTTTTCTACAAACTGTAGTTTAACACTGTAACTTGCTGCATGAGCCTTTCAAAACCTTTGTAACATCATCAAATTTTCACCAGTTTAAAAGTATTTACAACATCTGCTCTCTCTGAGCTCGACACTGAGAGCTCCTGACTCCTCTTTGCATGCAGAGAGAGCTAGTTGAGAACAGACTCTTCAATCTGCTGGGCAGAAACTCTTATTCAACACTTAAGAACTGTAAGTCAATAGGAGCCCAAGAGCTAGTGTCACAGGACGATCCTAACCTTGAATTTGGCAAAACCGTTCAGGGCCTATTTCTGTAGGCCTAAAATGAAGGAAGGGGTCCATTGTTATGGGGAGGGGGGAGAGGCTGAACCAGCAAGGATTAGGGGATTTACTTTTAAGAGTTATTTTCCTGCCTTGGGCCCACTCAGTGAAGCGAGAGCTTGAGGGTTGGGCGGCAAGGGAATGTATTAACAGGATCCACTTCCGGGCAGCAAGGTCTTTATTCTGCTCCTCAGAGACAGCTTCAGGTCAGTGTTTTGCGTCGGCTTCTCCCTTGGCCTAGCGAGTCTTACCTCACTGCGGGACAGCTTCCATGTTATCTGGTGATTCTCCCTACAGCACCTCAGCGGATGAGGTGATTTATTTGATGGTGGTTGACTCCCTTGATGAGGAGGCCAGTCCTGACCAGGTGAGATCTGGCACCTCTCCTTTGGCCCTGCAATGTTATAAGGCCATGGCCATGGATGCATCCGATTGGAGAGAAGGAAAAAGAAATAAGAAATCTGGGCCCACACATGGCAGGAAAGGAAAGTCGGCACAGGTGATGCTGGATGAATCAGCGGGGGTCAAGCAGGCCCTTCCGGAGGGGCCTGTGACATCATCAGTAGGGCAGGGCTTAGTGGCAATAGAGGTGGGTCAGGCCTGGAGGGTGGCTTCTGGGGCAGTTCCCATGATGTTTGTTTTGGCAGGGGGGAGAACTGGATTAGAGCCAGTTATTGGGCCTCCTGCTAGCAGTGTGCATGCAGCTGTAGGGGGGGGCTTCTTCAGGTGGTAGCCTTACACCTGGTCAGCTTGATAATGGTGCTTGGCCTTTAGGGCCCTGGGGTTGGCTGCAAGCTGGCCTTTGGCCTGGGATGGGCTTCAAGGGGGCAGACAATCAGTTAGGCGTTTGCTTCCAGGTGGAGGGGCTCAGTCGGGGTTGGGTGCTGCGCTTCAGGAGTCTGACTTCCCTCAGGGTTTTGCTGATCAGCTTGGTCATGGCCTGCTACAAGGGGAGGAACGCAAGGAGGAGTAGGCCCAGGGACTTGGAATTCCGCTCCAGATGGGGTCCTTAACGGGACAAGAATCTGCATGGCAGATGGGTCAGAGTTGGCAGGGCTTTCCAATGCAGCAGCTAGCAGGGTGGCTTGGGGGGGTTCAGGGTGCAGGCTGCCTGGGCCATTGCCTGATATTGTCAGTCTGGTTGCTGCTGGCTCTTCCTTCTCTTTTCATGGACCACAGGGACTGGGAAAGTTGAGTAGCCATCTACCAGCAGTGCAAGCAGGATGACAGATGTGGCCGCACTGGCTGAACCCCCAATGGCTTGTACAAGCGGCCCAGAGATGGTAGGGGTCTAGGGCTGTGAAGCTGCATCAACGTTGATGGATCCAGGTGACGAAGAGGCAGTAGCTGGTGGGGGCACTGCTGTCCATGCAAAGTATTCCTTTGTACTCCCTGCTCGAGGTAAGAAAGACCATTTTGCTTTTATTGTGTGTGGACAAGGTCCCGGTTGTTGTGCATTCAGCTTTTAACAGGTTTTTATACATTCAACAACTAAAGATTAAATGACCCTTGACGCAGGTGCTGTGTGCCGAAACATGGCCCATGTCGAGTCAATGATGAAAGATTGACGTACGAGATTTATCCAATTAAAGGACTTGTCCCGCTTTTGAAGGTTCCTAAGTACCTTTTATGTTATATCCATTAAACATAGCTGCGGCCTGTTATTTACCATACTTAATTGTGAGTTGTGTTATTTGTGATTGGTGCAAGGGAAAAGGATGGGGGGGGGGGGGGGGAGAATTTAAAGACGGAAGGGAGAAGTGTGTGTGTGTGGGGGGCGGGTGGCTATGGGTGAGTGGTGACAAGTCCCAGCTCCAAGTGTTATTTCTTTTGTTTGATTTTGCATTAAAGAAGATTTTGGTTCAAGAGTTCTGAGTCTTCACAGTGATGTTCTATACTCTGGTTTAACTGACAGTCTATCTTAGTGTTTTGTGACAGCATTTTTGCAAGGACTGTAACAATGATTTTTACCAGAGCCTATTTTTCAGTGCCATTTACTGAATCCAGCCCTAAGTACATGGCATTAGGGCAACTAACCTGAGGCACCGATTTATAGAATTGCCCTGTAAGTTTATACCTGAGGCAGCCATTGCCCAAGATCACATCAACGTTTGTACTTTCCAAGCTGGCAGGCAAAGCTAGTCCTCCTGTGGCCACAAACAGCAAGTGAAGAAGCTCACCAAACCAGCAAAGCAACCCGTAGTCTCGAATTTCAAAGCCATCATTAAAGCAGTAGTGCAGGCAGGGACATCTTGCTTTTAAGTTCCCACAGGGCCGTCCCCGCCTTTTCTCTCTTTAGCGGGTTACTCCCACCAGAGTCCACGTGACAATGTTACAGCCCTCCTCCGATCAGGTTACAGCCCGCTGGAGCTTTTGCGGGCTGCTGCCAATTTCTCTCTTTCCTCTCGCTTAATAGAAGCTCGATCCAGTTTTTCTTGCATCGGTGCACGTCTTTCTCCATAATTATCCTGGCATCGACCGCTTGTTTGGTTGAGTGTTTATTTTATTTTTGTTAAATGCATATTGCAGCATCTACCGGGACCATTCCCAAACAACAGGCACCTTCACAAAAGATGGCTTTAGAAGCCAGAATAGCCTCATTCGTGGAGCTGGGAACAGCTGAATGGTGAGACTGACAGTAGCAATAAAAGAAGCGACCGAGGATAAACTGCCAAGAGAGCTGGAGTGAAACGGATTCTAAGGAAAGTCGAAGGGAGTTTTTCCTTTTTTTTTTTTTTTTGTTCCAATCCGAAATTGGATTTTTAGGAAAATCGAAGCTTCGCTTTTTTTTTTTTTCTCTTGGTGAATGCTTGAAGGGTCTCTTTCATCTGGATTGAAATAAAAAAAAAAAATCGCTTGTGATTATATCGGAGTCTTTTCCCTTTTGCTTGTCCTGGGATTTTGCCGATTATGGAGACGGTGGAAAAGGAATGCGGTGCGCTAGGTGGGCTGTTCCAAGCCATCATCAATGACATGAAGGTAAGACGGCTTTTGCATTTATATTACCCCGAAAGCAAAACAGAAACACTGCAGTATGGTCTTTCCCCCTTCTACCCTGCTTTTGTTGGCAGGAGATAGGGGATAAGCAGTGCACAGTTTCCCCAAAGAAGTGTTTTTTGTTTTTTTTTTTTGCAGCTGGGAGCTTCTGTAGTCTTTCATCAGCCTGCTCGATTGCCCGTGGTTTGGTAGTAGCTCATTTCAGTCGTGTGTGTTTTCGCATCCTTCCGTAATGATCTGTGCTGATGATGCCATGTTTGCCCAGCAGTACGTGGGCACTGCTGAGTGCTAAATGTGGCTCTCAGACGCGGGGGTGTAGAGTATCTGCTGTGATCTATATTTTTATGAATGCAGAGTCATCATACTTATTTATGTTAAGGGATGGGAAATCCTTCTTGGTGCAAAGAGGCGGATTCTGAAAAGGGTGCTGGGAGTAATTTAATGGCTCTTTTTTGGAAGACTGTGCATTTTCAGGGCATCCGTGTGGAATAGCCTCGCTCCCTAGCCAGTCTTTACATCTTTTTTTTTCTGTCCTCTGCTCTTCCTCTTACTGTCTCGCATTCCCTTTACTCCTCATTGTTCTTTTTCTCCTGTCCCATCCCTCTCTCTTATCCCCAGGATCTCTTTGTATGTGTGCATATATGTTCATATATTAGCTTTGTCTTTTCTCTTTTCGCAGTTAGCTGCAGCCGTCCAGACAATGCTGTCATTACCAAGACATAAATAAATAAATAAAGCCAAGAGGAGGGAGGGTTTTAACCCCTTCCCAACTAGACTTTATTTATATTGTTTTCTGTATGCATACTAGTTAATCTGAAGCTGTAGAAGTGGGCTATAAATGCCAGTTTAAATTAAATTAACCTCATGACCTGCTCTCTATGCATACTAGCTAATCCTGATTTATAGAAGCAGGTTATAAATGGCAGTTTAAGAACAAACTTTTAAGCCAGGATTTATCAGTCTTTAGAGGTGGTTTTAGAAGTGAATTTTACCTGTATTATATACTCCTTACTTTAAGGTGTGAGAAACAGGTTACCTACGAATAAGTGTTATGTTTCTCAGATGAAAATTTCTGGATAAAGTAGACTTTTTATAAGCTGGAGTTTGGCAACTGTGGTTGCCCTCTTTGACCACAACAACAATGGCAGCATTAAATAACTATCTCTTAATTTAAATCAGGTCTATCAATGTGCCCAGGTCACTTCATACATCAGGAGCTGTTTGCAGAAAGGTTTATATTTAGCTGGGAAATAAAGGTCCCTAAGCCATGCTGGTTTGCTTAGCTGACTCCTCCTGTAGTTGTAAATTCTCCATTTGTATGGCTCAGTTTTCTTACCTCTCTGCAAGCCCAGCACCTTCCCCTCCCCCAGCCTTTTACCTTCAGCTTTCTACAGCTTCGAAAACAAATACCACAACACAGCCAGTGTAAAGCAACCTGCAATTTGCTTGTATATCATCAGGCAGCACCTACATATTATACTCTATTTAAAGCTAGAGAAGATGGGGCCTCCACCCCAAGAAATTCACTGTAGCCAACTTGAACTGAAATTGGAAAAACCCAACGGCAGAAAAGGTCCTTGCATGAATATTAGGTGCTGTTGGAAAACTTTCAGCCTTGTGCCCTCCCCCCCATTAACTTTCAGGTTTCTTGGACCACCCTAACAACCATGGTCAACCCAAACACTACCCCTCCCAGAATGGTCAATGTTTCTTTTACTTTGTGTGGCTGTCAGGACTTATTGTTTTGTTTTGAATTCATACTGGGTCAGACCAATGGTCCATCTAGCCCAGTATCCTGTTTCCTACAGTGGCCAATCCAGGTCACAAGTACCTGACAGAAACCCAAATAATGGCAACATTCCATGCTACCAATCCCAGGGCAAACAGTAGCTTCCCCATGTCTGTCTCCATAGCAGATCCAACCTGGTGATAAATCAGAAAAGGAAGAGTGTGGGAGGAAGGGGAGGTTGAGACTGTAACCTTGGCAAGAGGATTTAGAAGTTGTTCCAGTTCCCCAAGAGTGATTTCCAGGGCAGGGCAGGGATGTTTCAATGCATACCACACAACCCTGTAATCGAATCAGTAATTTACCTGCACACTCAGACCTGATAGTCTCTTGAAAACTAGTCAGAAATTAAGTTACTTGTCAAATAAAAAAAAAGCACCATCTACAGCTTATTTGTCGACCTTTGTGTGTACACATCCACGTGGACAAATTTATTTATTTATTCCATTATTTAGCCCGTTCTCCTGCAGTATATTCATAATATAATAAAACAATACAACATATAACAAAATTAAATTAAACAGCGGTTCCAGCGTGACAATTTCCATTTCAACTCATCAAATTGCTAGATTAATACATGTAAGTTTTAACAGTCTTCCGAAATCCCCAAAAGATGGAAGTCTACCTACAACAGTTCGCTTAACTATGCCTTATAGTTCCTTTGAAAAGGTCTTAAAAACATATTTGTTCATTTCTTAATGTTATGTTTTATAAAAATCACTTAGATGGATATTTGTTGTTAAAATTAGATTGATTTTAATGTAATTCTATCCAGTTGAGATATCTCTTTGCTCTGTGATCCGCTTTGAATCGCAAGTAAAAATGGAATAGAAATCGCAGAATAGAATAGAATAAAGATGGACAAGAAAACTGGCAATTACCTCTACGAATCCATAAGAATTCAGTTTTGGATGTATTTAATTGCAACTTATTCAACATCATCAAATTTTTTATTTCAGTCATACAAATCTGTAGTTTCTCTAATTGGCCCTTTCGGGCTGATTCCAATTAAATATATTACTGAATATCATCAGCAAATCAACGGATAAGAATTCTATATCTCAGTGCAAAGTCAATAACCGGTCGTACATAAAGATTAAAAAGCAATGTTGACAAAAAAAGCACTTTCTGGTACACTATATTTCAAAATTGTAAGTTTATAACTCAGATTTAACCAACCCACTCTGGGACCTGTTCTCTAAAAAAGATCTAAACCAGAGTAGCACAACATCATATATCCCAATTTCCATTAATCTAGTCAATAATATTGTGTGATCAAGTGACGTTTACATCCAATAGAACCAGTAAGACATCATTCTTTTTATCTAAATATTTCCAACAATCATTAATATTTTCTGTACTATGGAACTTGCAGTGGAGGAGTAGCCTAGTGGTTAGTGCAATGAGCTTTCATTCTGTGGAACTGAGTATGATTCCCACTGCAGCTCATTGTGAATCTTGGCAAGTCACTTAGGGGGTCCTTTTACTAAGGCATGTAGGTGCCTATGCACGTCAAATTGGAACTACCGCCCGATTACCACGTGCCCTGGGTGGTAATTCCAATTTTTATGCGCGTCCAAAATACACAGCACAAAATATTGTCTATTTTCTACCGCCTGGCTGACGATTACTGTCCGGTTAATGCGTGAGACCTTATCGCTAAGTCAATGGGTGGTGGTAAGGTCTCAGGCCCAAAATGTACGCACGTCCACTTTTTTGCAGGTGCGCTGAAAAAATAGACTCGCGCGTGTTCAAAACATGCATCTACACTAGCGCAAGCCAATTTTCGGCAAGCCTTGGTAAAAGGGCCCCTTAATCCTTTGTTGTCCCAGGTACAAAATAAGTACCTGTATGTAATATGTAAATTGCTTTGATTGTAATCACAGAAAGGCGTGCCTGTGCTACTTAGGTAGCAAGGGCGCATTACTTCATGCTGTCTGATTAGTACAGAAGTAGCACGGGAGCCCTTACTACCTCCTAAATAGGTGGCAGTAAAGGCTCCCAGCTGTAATGGCCACGCACTAATGGGGAAATTAGTGCATGGCTATTTTGAAAAATAGCGACCGTGTCCATTTTTCAGCCATGCTAGAAAGTGGCGGGAGCGCAGCAAACCCATGTGCTAGTCGCAGCGCTGACCACTTTGTAGCACGCCTTGGTAAAAGGACCCCTAAGATTTTTGCTGAAATGCTACCTACACTTAGGAGTTGAAATATTACGCTTATGCTCCTAAATGTAGAACTGCCACCATTCTTTTGCCTAGATTTAAGAGCTGAAAATCAGTGCTAAGTTCCTAACTCTTCCCCCTCCATCAATCTTCTCCTGTTGCCACCCACTTACTAGGCTCCAAAATTTAGGAGTTTGGTAAAAATTTGAGCATAAATGTAGGTATCCAGCTTTAGCAAAATGTCAGGGAGACCAATTTAAGAGCGTATCTCTCAACATTAATAGATTAAACACTTTGAAAATTGAGCCTAGAGTCTATCTAGAGAGCGCATCTTGCATTTACTTACTTCACATTTGGATCAGAAGTGACTGGCAAGATTGACTGGACATTTCTGAAATAAGCAAGAGGTAAGTAAATGTGTAATGTGGTTTCCATTCTAAATAAACTATTATTTTTGTGTGTTCATAGTTGTTGTTGTTTTGCTTTTTATAATGATTGAATTATGAATGTATGTGATAAATGCATGGTAGCCAGGATTGAAGTCTTGATACCTACTGCTATTGCTCTCAACTTTCAAGCTTAAGTTAATTCACCCTCTTTTTACCTTTACAGCCATGTACAAATATTTTTCTGTGTAGTTTATCTTAATACAAGTGAACTGAAAGTCAAAACCATAATGACAGAACAGGACTGGAAACAAACCTGAGCAATTGAAATAACTTGATTTTGATGTCATGCCTATTTGGGTGTAAAAATGTACAGCCTTTGAGTGTCTAGGTCTATTCCAATGTTTTCCTTTTACTCAATACATATTCAGACACCCTTGAAAAAAGCTTCTAACACCCAGAGATGGGAAGTATGCCTTTTAGGAAGGGAGTTGCAGCTTCTTTGAACTCTCCACTGGGAATGGGAGATTGGATAAGAGACATTAAGTCCACTTTCCTGTTTACTTTGGTGCCCCTCTACTTGCTAGTGTTTAGTAGGTCTGTAGCTTATTAACAAATAAGACAAATACAATAGGGGAAGAACAGCTAGTGGAACTCACAGCCACTACATTAGTGCAGTTTCCTCTGGAGTCTTTCATGAGGTACTTTGTCAAACGCTTTCTGAAAATTCAGATACACAATATCCACCGGCTCCCCATTGTCCACATGTTTGTTCACCCCCTCAAAACATGCAGTAGATTGGTGAGGCAAGACCTCCCTTCACTAAATCTGTTCTGATTTTCTCTCATGAGCCCATGTTTTTTGTATGTGCTCTGTAATTTTATTCTTAATAATAGCCTCTACCATTTTGCCTGGCACTGATGTCAGACTCACCGGTCTATAATTTCCCGGATCTCCTCTGGAACCCTTTTTAAATATCGGTGTTATATTGGCCACCCTCCAGTCTTATGGTACCTCACCTGATTTTATGATTTTAGGGATAGATTGCATATTACTAGCAGTAGCTCTACAAGTTCATTTTTCAGTTCTGTTAATACTCTTGGATGAATACCATCCGGTCCTGCTGATTTACTACTCTTCAGTTTGCAGAACTGACCCATTACATCCTCCAAGTTTACAGAGAATTCGTTTAGTTTCTCCGACTCGCCCGCTTCAAATACTTGTTCCTGCACCAGTGTCCCTCCCAAATCCTCCTCGGTGAAGAACAAAGCAAAGAATTCATTTAACTTCTCCGCTACGGCTTTGTCTTCCTTGATCGCCCCTTTAACACCACTGTCGTCCAGCGGCCCAACCGATTCTTTAGCCGGCTTCCTGCTTTTGATGTATCTAAAACATTTTTTGCTATGTGTTTTCACTTCTAATGCTATTTTTTTTTCAAAGTCCTTTTTCGCCCTCCTTATCTCCGCTTTGCATTTGGCTCGGCATTCCTTATGTTTTATCTTATTATTTTCAGTTGGTTCTCTTCTCCATTTTCTGAAAGATTGTTTTTTTGGCTCTAATGGCTTCCTTTACCTTACAACTTAAAACAAGCAAGTCCTACATGCACAGTGACATCAATTCACTTATGAAGCATACTCCACTCCTTGTGGGACACAGCCCCCACAAATTGCTGGTGAGAAGCCACCCACACACATATAGGCCTGGCTTGTAATCCACTGCAGGCACATGGAACAAATGATGATGCTTAGAAGGGGATCGGCTTCTAGTACCACTCCACTGGCCCCATGTAGAACCTGAGCAGGAAGATCTCCAAGATGAGAGAGATAAAACAGATCCTATTGGGTTCTTGCCTGACTTGAATTCCTTGGCATGGAAGGGAGGGGGGCCTTCTCCTGTCTCTTCTGCACCCTTAAGCCAACTCCGAGCTGGCGTAGGGTTTGCAGTGGGAGGAGCACCCTTGTTTGGCATTCTGTCCTCTGAGCATCGGGGAGGAATATGGAAAGAGCTCATCAGCATGCATTTGCATACTCGTGCTGTGAGCCGATGAGCTCGTTTGTTCATGCGCTTGCCAGCTCTCACCATTCTTCGCTAGCAAATGCGGGCAGTAGTCTGGCGCTAATGGCCTCTAGTGCCCGCATTTGCTTCTGAACATTGGGGTCTTAGTGTTTGCTTCTCAGAAAGAAATTAAATATAATTAAAACTCTAATGAAAACTCCCTTCGTTATGCTAATTAGAATAATTGACTATAAGACTATAAATTAAGAGATGTGCTAGCAGTGGGCGGGATTTGGGGAGAGTGGGTGGGTATGAAGACTGAACTAGGCCCTGCTCTGCCTTCTAGAGGCTATCTGTCAATGCTGTAGGCTGTGGCAGAAGTTTTAAAACTATAGGGAAAGGGTATGGAGATCAATTTTGCTTTGTTAAAATTCTAACTGTTTTTATCAATAAATCTACAATTCCTCTTTTAAACCCCAATCTTTAAATCACCAAAGCACAGAGCAAAATAATGTTCACTTACCCAGAGAAGTATCCTCTTCTCTCAGAACTTCTCTGAAAAACGTTACTTGGGACCCTTTCCTCTCTATATAATTTTGATTCTAAGGGGACTGCTTCAAACAGACCCTTTGAAGCTAACACAGTAATCAGACTGCCCTAGTAACCTTTACAGCTATTCTACCTTCCTCGCACCTTAATTAACAGCTATTGGAGCCTGTAGCACAGCTGGTTTAATCATTAGGGTATGGGTCAGCTGGAGTTGCTTTTGCCAATAGCTCAGCTGCATTACTAGCCCTGGAAAAAACACATGTATGGAATAATCAAAAAAGGGTTTGCACATGGTCTTTACTAATCCCATGTTTAATACATAGAGGGACATAATTGAACGCGAATGCCCATCTTCATGGGCGTCTATTTTTTTCGATAATATGGTTTGTGCCCGGCAAATGCATTGGATATGTGCGGATTTGAGCTGGGCGGTTTCGTTTTTCAGCGATAATGGAAACCGAAGGCGCCCAGCTCAAAAATGAACAAATCCAAGGCATGGGTCGTGGGAGGGGCCAGGTTTGTAGTGCACTGGTCCCCCTCACATGCCAGGACACCAACCGGGCACCCTAGGGGGCACTTGTAAAAAGTAGAAAAACAAAGTTAAATACCTCCCAAGTCCATAGCTCCCTTCCCTTGGGTGCTGAGCCACCCAAATCCCCCCCCCCCCCAAACCCATTGCCCACAACTCTACACCATTACCATAGCACTTATGGCTGAAGGGGGGCACCTAGATGTGGGTACAGTGGGTTTTGGAGGGCTCAACATTAATCACCACAAGTGTAACAGGTAGGGGGGATGGGCCTGGGTCCACCTGCCTGAAGTCCACTGCACCCACTAACAACTGCTCCAGGGACCTGCATACTGCTGTGATGGAGCTGGGTATGGCATTTGAGGCTGGCATAGAGGCTGGAAAAAAAGTTGTTAAAGTTGGTTTTTTTTTTTGGTGGGAGGGGTTTAGTGACCACAGGGGGAGTCAGGGGTGGTCATCCCCGACTCCATCCAGTGGTCATCTGGTCATTTAGGGCACTTTTTTGGGACTTGTTCGTGAAAGAAAAGGGTCCAAAAAAGTGACCTAAATTCGTGCTAAAAACGGCCATTTTTTTTGATTATAGGCCGAAGGCACCCATCTCTGCTCAGTCAATAAACACGCCCCAGTCCCGCCTTCACCACGCCTCCAACATGCCCCCGTCAACTTTGTTTGTTCCCGCGATGGAGTACAGTTGCAGGCGCCTAAAATCGGCTTTCGATTATACCGATTTGGGCACCTTTGCGAGATGGGCATCCATCTCCCGATTTGGGTCGAAATCTAGGCGCCCATCACTTTCGAAAATAAGGCTGATAGTCTCCTTTGTGTGTGACTTTCTTGTCAGCTATTTTCAGGTTAATATGCCAATCTTGTGAAATATACTAGGGATGTGCATTCATTTGAAAAGACATTAGAAATGGCAACAACATTTCCCATGTTGTTTCAGGCTATTTATGGCTCAAAACTAGAATTTCGTCAGAAAGAGTGAGCAGTTTAAATGAGCTCACTCTTTCCAAAGAGCACTCACTCTTTCTGATGTTGCTGCTGAAATAAAAAATATAAGACAAAGCAAAAATTCTCCTAAATGACACAGAAAACTAAACAAAATGGACATTTTGGGGCTGCACACCCCTAAAATATTAATGCATTCTGTAACTTATTTATGAAACCTGAAATCTAAGTGCTCCTACCTGTGTAAGGAATCATCTTGTTATGTATATCCTTAGGTTCGTTGCTGTTTATTAGCCCTGCAAAGAAATTTGTGCTCATTATTTCCTAAGGACAGGTTGACTTGAATACCTACCAGATTTTTAAAATTGAATTATGTACTTTGTAGTTGTTGCAGAATTGAACTTTAAAGGTATTGTTTGTGTGGGTACCTGCTCTCCATTATTCAATTCATGGTTACCATCTGGAGAGCCCTGTCATTTACTCCCCACCCCTCCTCCATACATTCACTGAAATTAAAAAGCCCATGAGGACTGGAAGGCCGGCCCTGAAGCCCTGAGATTGTATTAGCCAGTTTAACACACTGAAGATATCTTAATAATGAATTGCTGAAATCTATCAGGTTCCCAGAGGATTTGACAAGACAGCAAGGAGGATCAGAGGGTCATTGCATTATAATCTTTCATCTCTTCTCTTCCCCTTCCTCATTCCTTCTGGTCCTATTTCATTATGCCAGCACTGAAGTCACTTAGTCCAAGTATGCTCAGGATAGTGGATCAGCCCAAGACATTCTCTCCAACCATCACTCCTGTGGAAAAGGTAAAGCTGTGCAATTCAGTTGAAGTCAGTCCTCGAACGTTCCTGCTCTCTCTCTCTCAGAGAAAGAGACTGTAGCTATTTGTCCTGGGTACCAGTAAATATGTTCAGGGTAGTGGCTTCTAAGCAATGAATAGCTTCTTGTGGGCCAGTTCAGAGCAGGGGCGTAGCCAGACAACATATTTTGGGTGGGCCTAGGCAAGAAGTGGGTGGGCACCAAGTGTTCTCCCCACCACCAAAAAAATATCTAAGCTGGCAGGAAAACGCTTCTTTCCACCTTGGCAGTCTGCAGAAGGCATGCTCTGAAAACTGAGCATTCGCAGGTTCCAGTATCGTTGAGAGTAGCGGTTTTGTTACTATTAGGCGGAAGTCTTCAGCTGACGGAGCTTTGGATCCCCACCAGCTACTACTAAATGTGTGTTACTGTTGGGTGGGCCTGAGCCCTAAGTGGGTGGGCCCTGGCCCACCTAGGCCCACCTATGGCTACGCAACTGGTTCAGAGACCTGTTTGTTACAGCTTGAAAAAAAGATATTCAGAGCAATAGAAGGCAAAGTCACCTGGAGTGTAGGAGTAGCCTAATGGTTAGAGCAGCAGGGTGAGAACTGGAGAGCCCCTAGTTCAAATCCCACTGCCTTGTGATTTTGGCCAAGCTGTTTAACCTTCCATCATCTTAGGTACAGGGGCAGGAAAATAGTTGTTGTATCTGAATGTAATTTTCCTTGAACTGCAACTGGAAAAAGGTACAAACAAAATTTCTTCCCTTTTGATACTCCTTTGTGCCCTAAATATCTTTTTTGTTTTTTTCAAGCCAGGTGAAGGGTTGCAACTTGCCCCAAATATCTCCAGATTAGATCCATTTGTTTTTCCAGAGGTTACAAAACTGACTGATTTTAAGCTTGACATATCTTTTTGATTTATGAGAGAGCAGGAGAGGTGGGAGCCAGTAAGCAACAGAGGAGATGACCCTCTTATAGGAAAGTTACCATATGAAATTCAGCAACCTTTCTCTGCAAAAGACAGATCCCTCGACACTGCCCTGATGTCAGGAACATTGTACTGTTGCTCATAAGAGAAGATGACTTGTAAAAATGATAAGAAACCTCCCTTTTAGTTTTTGGTATTCTGTTTTAATTTTCCGACAAGTATTTTGATTTTGAGGGTCTTATACGAGGCCCTTTTATCAACTGGATATAGGGCTACAGTGTTGGTAGTGCGCAGCCATTAACGCCGGGTGCGCCCAGGCACCTGGCAGTAGTTTTGTTTTTGCTGTTTCCTGCGCCAGAAAATAATTTTGTATTTTCTGGCACAGGTGTGAGGAGTAGGCATGCCCAGTGGTAATCAGGCAGCACAGCGCACTTCCCGATTACCGCTGGGTTAGCGCATGAACCCTAAAAAGGAGGCGGTAACGGCTCGGGCAGTAAATGGCCGTGTGCCAATTTTTATATTAGCACATGGCGATTAATGACTTCCATTTTAAAAATAGCCTTTTTCTTGCTGCGGTATAAAGTGGCCTGGCGAGTGGCAATTCCATGTGCTCACACTACCGCAGGCCACCTTTTACTGCAGCTTGGTAAAAGGACCCCTAAATCAGCTGTTCGGTATTTTGCTGCTGACCCTTTCTTATGGCTTGGGTGTTTTTATTCACTCTGGGGTGTTTAGTGGTTTTCAAATGGATTTGTTCTGCATATACACGTTCAATTCTGGTCGCTGCATCTCAAAAAAGATATAGTGGAATTAGAAAAGGTACAGCGAAAGGTGACAAAAATGATGAAGGGGATGGGATGGGACGACTTCCCTATGAGGAAAAGCTGAAGCGTCTAGGGCACTTCAGCTTGGAGAAAAGACAGCTGAGGGGAGATATGATAGAGGTCTATAAAATAATGAGTGAAGTGGAACAGGTAGATGTGAATCGTTTGTTTACTCATTCCCAAAATACTAGAACTAGGGGGCATGCGATGGAGCTACAAAGTAGTAAAATCAATACGAATCGGGGAAAATTTTTCTTCACTCAACGTGTAATTAAACTCTAGAATTCGTTGCCAAAGAATGTGGTAAAGGCGGTTAGCTTAGTGGGGTTTTAAAAAGGTCTGGACAGCTTCCTAAAGGAAAAGTCCATAGACCATTATTAAGTTGACTTGGGGAAAATCCACTTCTTTTTCTGGGATAAGCAGCATTAAATATATTGAACTTTTTCGGGACCTTGCCTGGTATTTGTGACCTGGATTGGCCACTGTTGGAAACAGGATGCTGAGCTCGATGGACCTTTGGTCTGTCCCAGTGTAGCAATACTTATGTACCTATACCCTGACCAGAGTGAATCTATTTCTTAAGCCACAGTGAGAGTAATTTTATAAAACATTTTAAAGTATGCTTTATGAACAGAAAATGACTATGACAACATGTGCAGCTGAATAACATGCACTGGCAGTATTGCAGATAGGCTTTCCCAAAGGTGTAGTCTGGGTGGAGCTACGGTGGAGTTGTGATATATTTGAACATATTTTATAAAATATGGGGTCGATATTCAAAGAGATTTAAAGGGTAATGGATTTGATATACCCCCCCCCCCCCCGATTGTATATACGCCTATCAGCTTTTGATTTTTTACAAATGAACCACGCATAGTCCATTATTTCTAAAAATCTTTTACTATTGCTTTCAATAGCGTTTGCTCTTGTTTTGGGTGTACTTCTGACTCAGGCTACTGCCAGCAAGCTACGCCTACTGGCTTCAACCCAAATAATGAGCTAGATAGCCTTGTACCGTCTCCTGTTCCCAATCTAACCTTCTTGATCCCTCTAATGATCATTTGGTCATTTAGGGCACCTTTCTGTGACTTATTCATGACTGAAACAGGTCTAGACCAAAAAGTCTTAGCTTTTAGCCCTGGATGTTTTTGCTTTGTTCCATTATGACAGAAAAATGGCCAAGTTTTGGGAATGTCCAAATCCTCCTCCTACACGCCCCCTTGTGAGTTGGACACGCTGCATACAAACTGCATAGAAAAAGTCTTAAAAATAGGTTTAGAATATAGCGATTTGGATGTTTTGGCAAAAATAAAGTCCATCTGTTTTTTTGTGCCATTTTATGGATATTTTTCTGTTTTGAAAATGAGCCCCTAAATCTTGCAATGATGTATTTTATTTGCAATAACATGCACTGTTTTCACTTTAGCAAATGAAATACAATTTAGAAAATTTTACACCCTCACATATGGTAAATTTTTTGTGCATAGTGTGCCTTATTCAAGTTCAAAGCTAATAAGCTCCCATGATGCAAAGTCATTCATAGCTGTTTATTAACTATGAATTTGGCACAAAAATGTGCATGAAATGGCCTTCACAGGTTGTTTTCCACTTTTAAAGCAGCTATACCTCAATGAAGTGTAGCCATCTTTTTTTTGTGTGTGCCAGTTTTCGTTATTGCAACACATCTGATTTCCAACTGTAGAATAGCACACAAAATTCTCCAAGGCGTGAACAAAAGCATGCATCTTATTCAAATTTTACTACTAATGTTCCTCTTAATATTTGCATTGCGCCACAGGACTTTCTTTTGGAGCTTATAGAATGTAAGATATAAAAAAGGCAAGAAACGAAAAAGGTTTTTTGTTTATTCTAGATATATATAGGCAGCATATGAAGGTGTGCTTGGAAGTTCTTTTATATCAAATTGATTTTTTTCAAAAGAATTTTCTTGGTCTCTAATTGCATCTTTTGACAGTTGATAATCTTCTGCCCTTCCATATGTAGAACAGAATAATTACTTGGCACTGATACTTCTGTCTACCAGCATGATCATTATTGTGCTTTTCTCTTTTACCACTATGCCTGGTACTCTGACATCAAGCTTTTTAGGCATTTTGCTTAATTGAGAACATTTGTTCTGAAGGATGTTTGCATCTATCTGCCTGTCCATCTGTACAGTTCTTTATTTGAACATGAGGACATATGGTGACACAGCAGGAGCCTTCAGGGTGGTTGGGAGGCCATGCTCTGCTGCTTAAAGAAGAGGGAACCAGCAGTAGAGGGCAGGACTCCCAGGCCTCACTACATAAGAAGAGAGAGTCCAGTGGCCCAGTAAAGCAATGGGGTGACAGGAAGATCCAACCCTATGTAGAAGGATACCACAGTGTTCCTTCCCTGCAGTAACAAGAGGAACGTTCTGAGTGCCTGCACCAGAGTTGTGTCACTCAAAATAATGAAGGTGTGGCCTAGGCATGGAAAGCCTAGGGGTGTCCAGGGCCTTCTTCCTGTTTTCCATTCAAGATGTAGTGGAAAGAGTGGTTGGATTGCCTATCCAAGGGCTCAACAGGACCTTGGTCCTCTAACCCAGAGGCTAAGGGGCAGTGCCGGGCAGATTTCTACAGTCTGTGCCCTGTTCGTGGCTGGACAGATTCAGCTTCAGTAACTGGAGAACAAAACTAGTGCCAGGCAGACTTCTATGGTCTGGGCCCTGAAAATGGCAAGTACAAATCATGATCAAGTATACATATGTAGTATCAAATCATATCTTATACTATGATCTTATATTATGAGTTTATCTTGTTGGGCAGACTGGATGGACCATACAGGTCTTTATCTGCCGTCATCTACTATATGTTAGAAGAAAGGGGAAAAGTCAGGCATGGAGGAATGCGGAGGAAACAAAGGGACCCTGAGGTGCAGACTGTCTAAAGATGGAGAAAGAATGGATCATTGGAGAGGATCCCATCTCCAAGAGAAGTAAAGAGAGTAAAGGTTCTACTAGTTCCACATCCAGCCCAGGGAGAATGATCAGAACCCAGGAGTAGTGAGATTGAATGCAGGAGACCTGGTATGATGGAAAGATGGCCACAAGTCGTGGGTGCATCCTACTTGCCTCATCCAGGGAGACTGAGCATGTGGTGAGGAGGGAGGAGAGCTAAGTACCACAAAGGAGAAAAGGGACTTCTTTAGGTACAGGGGAGGTAAGGATATATCTCTAGCCATGTCTTTAAAAGCCCAGGGAGCATCAGGAGCAGGAAGGAGGAGAACAAGGGCTCCAGCAGAGAGGTAACTACAGAGGTGCAGAGGAGGTGTAAAATCTATCTGGAAGAGGAAAATGGATACCAAGGAGATGTAGAAAAGCAGGAGTGATGGCACGCCACTAGGAGACCAAGGGATTTTTCATACTGTGAGCAAACCTGATACTTTTGCCATCATCTGTCTTTGTTTGTATGGACTATATGCCTGTTTTGGTATATTTCTGGGCGTTTTTATTCCAATCCCTAACAGCCTCCCTTAGTTATTTGTCCATTGTGGATTGCGTGTTGTGTGCCTGTCCAGAGACTATCCAGAGAATATACACTTAACCTGTAGGGGGCAATTTTCTTTGTTCTGTGTGCATGGGAAGAGAATGGTGGAGGGGATTTTGAGATTTTAGCCACAGACACAATAATGTGAGCAGCTACCCCAGGAGTCACCCTCAACCCTAACAGATGGGTGACCGGTTGCACTTACCTAACATCACCCAAAGAAGCAGTGGAAAAGCAGAAAATACTGCAGCAGTGGGCAGAGTGACAGTGGAAAGAGGGGTAGTGTGCGTAGAAGCAGCAGTGGGTTAGGAGGAGCCCATTTCTCATCACCCACAGATAGCCTGAAGGCACACTGAAGATGCCTATGGGGAGGCATCAATAAGCTCCTCTTATTGACCTATAAGTGCATTCACTCTGCAGCCCCTCACTACCTCTCCACCCTCATCTCTCCCTACACTCCTTCCCAGGAACTCCGTTCACTAGGCAAATCTCTTCTAATTGCACCCTTCTCCTCCATCGCTAACTCCAGACTCCATTCCTTTTATCTCGCCGCACCTTATGCCTGGAATAGACTTCCTGAGCCATTACGTCAAGCTTCATCCCTGGCCGCCTTCAAATCCGGGCTAAAGGCCTACCTGTTTGATGCTGCTTTTGATTCCTAACTTGTCACTTGCTCGTAACCTTTATCTTGTCTTCCTCTCTTCAATAATCCCCTTTCCCTATGTGTCCTATCTGACTGTCCTACCCTTATTCCTTATTTGTCCTGTCTGTCTGTCCTGATTTAGATTGTAAGCTCTTTTGGGCAGGGACTGTCTTTCTTCATGTTCAATTGTGAAGTGCTGCGTACGACTGGTAGCGCTGTAGAAATGATTTGTAGTAGTAGTAGTAGTAGGTGAGAAGTCCAGGCAGTACCACCCAATGAGGAGCTGAACCAGATCAAGTTCTAGTTGCTAGGTTGAGATGGTCATGGGCATGGGGGTGAAGGGTGGAAGGGCTGGGGAAAGGGCATAAGAAATGGGTAAAAGTTAGAGAGCTGTGGAAGGGAGGGGTGAAGACAGGTGGAGGAGGAGAGAATATGGAATAAAAAGTGAAAAGGGGGAAGTGTGTACATTGTACATCAGCTCAACAGAGATACACACACAACCCACATGCAATATCGCCCTCCCCCCACATGTGTGTGTACAGGCATGCAGGATGGGAAGGTGTTATTTGTAGGAGGGGGTATCATGTATGTACATGTGCCCCCACCCACACCTCCCACATGCAACATCTCCCTGTCCTGTGTGCCTGCAAAACGCAGACAACACTCCCCATCTTGCAGCACCCCTGTCTTGCATATGCACACACACCTATCAAACCTCCTCCTAAACCCCTCCCACACACCTACAATCTACATACAGTACGTGCAACATGACCCATCCTGTGTGTGTGCACATACACACCTCCACACACTTTTATATGCACTACCCTGACATACATATACCTTTTTACACCCCCCTCCCCCCAAGGCACGCACAGTGCCTCCATGCCAATGTAATAAGCTGTTCAGTACAGTTTCCTAATGCATGTATATAAAGAAAATATTGTACCCCAGATGCAGTGAACAAATTGTAAGCAAAAAATGTGCGCTAACATAGAAGTGTGCACTGATCACTGTGGAATAATGTATGTTCTAGTGTGCTGGGCATGTATTAGCAGCAGAATCAATATTCTGTGTAGAGATTGTACCACAACTTGGCAAAGAGCTGCATGTGCATACACATTATGTGATTAGATGAATGCCAAACGTATACTCTGCACATAAATATTGTTGATATGATATCATATAAATTTCTGCAATGGAGCGCATTGCTCATTATTTCACAACTGCAGCACTTCCCCATTAACCCTGCATTCTGCGAAGCGATACTGCAGCTCCTCATACCTCTGCCATTTAAAAAAAATGAATTTATTCATTAGATTGAACACCCATTTCTTTTAATAAAACAAGAAAACAGTTGTAGGTAGTTCATGCTGGAACAAGGAAAGAACTGGCACATAGAAGCATAGCTGTTTGGAGAGCTTATGGTGGGGTGGGGCTACGGCAAGGCTAAGGTAGGCTGGGGATATTTATTTATTTATTTATGACATTTATATCCCACATTATCCCGAAAACAAGCTCGAGTTTAATGTGGCTTACAGTATAGATTAAAAATACAGAGTTTGAATTTCAACAGTAGTGAAGTAGTATGATGAAGTGGCTGAGAGTAACAGATTAGCAAATAAACTACAAATAATGTACGGTCCTTAGGGTGGGAGGCAACAGCTATGTCAGCAGTAAAGGGGCAGTGGGGACATTTCTGAACACAGCAGCGAAGGACTCCTTCACTCTGTGGTGCAGATGGACCAGCTGCCTTCCAGTAGTACTCTGATTACTGATAATATTATGCACATTGAATACTCTCCAGAGAATTATGTGCCAAAAAAAATCAAAATAATTCAATATATTAAATGAAATAGTATTTGTAGTATTCTGGAACTATATCCAGGAGTGGCATAGTCAGATGGCTAATTTTAGGTGTGTCTGAGCCCAAGTGTGTGTCCTGTCCTCCCCTCTCCTGCTTTCTATCCTGCCCTCCCCCTAAACTCAAAATACAGCTCTCAGGGATCCCCAAATCATGCCAGCTGAAGACTCCTCCTGCCCAGAACTCTTGGAAGCTGGTTAGCTAGCGGCAGTGTCCTGGAGTGGCTGCTGCTGTCCCCACTAGCCACCCCCACCCCCAATGTATGCATTCAGTCTTGTTAAGTCCTCTTGCAATTTTTCACAATCCTCCTGTGATTTAACAACTTTGATAAACTTTGTGTCATCAGCAAATTTAATCACTTCACACATTATTCCCTTTTCCAGATCATTTACAAATATGTTAAAAAGCAGCAGTCCCAGCAGAGACTCCTGGGGAACCCTATTATTTCTTCATTGAAAATTTTGACCATTTAACCCTACTCTGTTTTCTCTCTTTTAACCAGTTCTTAATCCACAATAGGACGCTGTCTCCTATCCCTTGACTTTCTAATTTCCTCAAGTGACTTGAAGCTGCAAACAGGCTGAGGGTGAGATTTAGGCTGGGGGGAAGGAAGAGGGCTCCTGAGACTGGGAAATGAGGCAAAGGGTTCTGTGGACCCACTCTGCTGTAGGAAGTGAATGAGCTGCTAAGAGTGGAATTTGAGATTTGGGGGTAATATGAAGATTGAGGGGGGCACTGAAGGCGATGATTAGTGAGGGGGAAACATGGAGTAATAGTTGGATTGAGTGGGGGAGAGGAGAAAAAATAAGATTTGAGTGGAAATGAGATGGGAGAGGAAGTTTTTGGGATTGTGGAGAACACAACACAAGTGTAGATGCATACATTCACACAATATAAAGAATGCCTTTGGATATTTTATGTACTGTATGGCAGAGCTTCTTAAGCTGTTCCTGGAGTATCCCTTAGCCCAGTGATCTTCAGTACTTTTCTAGCATGGACTGTTGAGTTGCCAGTGTGAGAGCCAAGATCGTTGCTTGACAAGCAGACAGCACACTGGGTGGCAGTTTAGGGTAAGTCCATCTCCAATTACACAGAAGTCCTGAGAGGTTCCCCTTCTGATACAGTTGGCCTGGCTGCTCAAGCACATTCTGAGTAATTTGTGCTACTAAATTAAAGACTTAACCCCCCCAGCACATTTTCTGTTTCCCTAAGCCCATCTTCCCCCATACATTCTCTATCCCTGTTCCTCAGCTCCTCTCTCCAGCACTATCTTCTCCATCTCAATTCTAGATAGTCCCAGTCCCCATCACCAGCCCTAACCTGTCACCATCCTTCTTCACTTTCAACCCCTTCAAGCTGGATCTCTCTCCCCCCCCCTCCATTTCTTTTACTCCTCCTATATTTGTTTCACAGGCTTATAGGCAGTTCCACCTCCAAAACAGCTACTCTGTTTTCTTTTGCCACCACATGACTCTAAGCATATTTGAGCTACTAAATGTCCAATCTCTCACATTGCTTACCCAAACGACCCGACCTAACCCTTACACATTTCTCTTATTCTGATGATGCCTATATCTTAACCATGGCACCCTAACTACTCCATACTATCCTAGTCTTCCCTTCCCCATCCTTCCTTCACCATACCCATCCCTATTTCTTTATCTTATCTTCATTACTCCTTCCCATGTTAAATCACATGTTCTCAAGCCTTTTATTACTATGTTACATTACAGCTCGTAATATTCTCACTGAATCTAACAATTGTAATTCTGTTTAATATGTAAGCCGCACTGTACCTGCTTCTGTGGGAAAGTGCGGGGTATAAATGTAATAAATAAATAAATTGCTCTTAGTCTTCTGAGAATAATGGAGTTTGAGCAACACACGGCTCCATCTTATCAAGACCTGAAAGGTGGAGGTAGAAAACAGAACAGTTGATATGGAAGTAGTACCAGTAGCAAGACTCTAGAAAGGAGGGTAGAGTCATGGGCCACAGCTGGCCCATGAGCCTTGCAATAAAGAACACTGTCTTAGTTCTGCAAAATACATTCAAAGAAGTAAAAACCTTTGATAGTGGTATGAATGTATCTTATGTGACTGGGTTAGGCTTTCCTATCAAAGATGGCATTCTGATTTCTTCCTTTGTTTCTAACATTTATTTCATAAACTGCTTTGTACTGAACAAATTAAGCAGCATATCAAGTAAAATAAACATAAATGTTTTCAGTCTATCCACAATGAATATACATGAAGTAGATTTGCATGCACTTCCTCTATTATATGCAAATCCATCCCATGCATGTTCATTGAGGAAGCCCTGGAAACCTAATTGACTGGGTGGGTCCCAAGGACAAGAACCACTTATTTAACATAGTAAATGATGACAGATTAAAGACCCGCATGGCCCATCCAGTCTACCTAACAAGGTGGCCAGAGTCACACAACAATGTTGCAAACTGATAACATTTACTTGCTATCAACCTTAAAGTACCTTCCCTTTCCCCTTTGAGTTACACTCCGAACATATTCATATTTGTTCTTGATCTTTCCTTGTTATTTTCAGGTCTGCCCTGCACTGCCCTTCTTTCCCAACTGCTGGATTTGCCATAAAAGCCCACTCCAGTCCATTCAGATCTGTTTTTCCATAATCAGGACACAGACAGTAGAAGTCTGCCCAGCACTGGCCTTACTTTCCAACTATTGGAGTTTCCATCTAAGCACTGCTGTGTTTGGTTTTCATGCCATCCTCTTTCCATTAGGAATCCTTTGTGTTTATCCCAGGTATTTATGAATTCTGTCACTGTTTTTGCCTCCACCATCAACCCCAGGAGGGTATTCTCTGTGACAAAGTACTTCTTGACGTTACTCCTAGGTGACCACCCTGTAACCTCAATTCATGTCCTCTAGTTCTACCACTTCCCCCTCTCTGGAAAAGATTTGTGTGTCTATTAATACCTTTCAAATATTTAAATGTCTGAATCATATTTCCCCTATCCCTCCTTTCCTTTAGGGTACATATATTCAGTCATCAACTCTCTTTCGTATTTTGGCATAGATCCCATTCTATCTAAACAATGGTAAGGATTTTGCACATAGGTCTGGTTTTTCCTTAATAATAATATAGATCTGGCATGCTGATCTGGTATTCACATTAATAATAGCAGAGTTTGGATTCAGTACAATAATTTGATGCTCTTTAATCATGATTGTTGTCTGATATCCTGTAATCTCCCACCCCTTAGAAACACTGTGCCATGAAGTAGAGACCTTCTGGTAAGGGATTGTTGAATAAAACCCTTTGAGGGGAGAAACATTACCAGTCATTATGAGGCTTTAGTAAGGGAAATGGAAAGGGGATGGGATTTGAATACCGCCTTTCTGTGGTTACAACAAAGTGCGTGCGTGGGATAAACACAAAGGAATCCTGTTTAGAAGGAATGGTTCCATGGAATCTTAGTGGAGATTGGGTGGCAACACTGGTAATTGGGAAACAAAATGGGAGCTGGGCAGACTTCTACGGTCTACGCCCTGATCATGACTGAATAGATAGGGATGGGCTGGAGTGTAGATTTTAAGGGGCTTCGATGTTAGCTTCAGAACTTAGTACAAGAACAGTGCTGGGCAGACTTCTACGGTCTGTGCCCTGAGAAAGGCAAGGACAAATCAAACTCGGGTATACATATAAAGTATCTGGTACCATGTAAATGAGTTTATCTTGTTGGGCAGACTGCATTGACCGTACAGGTCTTTATCTATCATCATTTACTATGTTACTATAAGTGGTTCATGTATTATATACAGATACTTATTTTGTATCTGGGGCAATGGAGGGTTAAGTGAATTGGCAAGAGTCACAAGGAGCTACAATGGGAATTGAACCCAATTCCCCTGGTTCTCGGGCTTCTGCACTAACCACTAGGTTTCTTCCTCACTGATAAGGAGAGAAGAAATAGCAGGACATGTTGTTATAGACTGTTGAATGTCAGGGGAGACAGCTTGTATTGAACTGCACATTGATGGTACAGCCTGTATCAGAGTTCATCTAAAGTTGAACAGTTATGGCTGGGAGTCAAAATGTGACTGTAAATCTTTCCACTTGTTGCATGAGTTGTGATGAGGCAGCTGTTGTCACCATCATATTTCCCTACTCAATATAACCTCTGGTTCTAGGGATTACCTTAGACTTCATCTTCCAGATTGTAAGAAAGTGCGCTATAAGTCAGTTCACTCCACAGACTTTAGATACTAAGGTGCTAAGTGGTGGAACTCACTGCCAATGGCAATCAAGGGTCAGCCTGATTAACTGGTATTTCACAAAAGACTGAAAACTTTCCTCTTTGAAAGGTTTCTGCCCATTGATGGAGTGTGTTAGATTATAACTGGCCATCAATGGTTTTATTACTTAGTTCTTATTTGTATCTTATGTGTGCTACTTTGTTCTTATTTGATATTTTGAAGATATTTTGTTTATGGTATTGTAAACCTTGCCTGTTGTTTTATTTATTGTAAGCCACATTGAACTCAAGTATGTTTGGGTAATGGTCCCTGTTGACTAAGCCTCACTGTAGGTTAGCTAACTTTTTAGCGCGTGCTAAAATTAGTATGCGCTAACGATAGACACACCCATAATGGGTGTGTCTATTGTTAGTGCACACTAAAAAGTTAGCACACCTACAGCATGGCTTAGTAAGCAGGGCCTAATGTGAGGTATAAATCTCAAAATAAATAAATAAATGAATAAACAAGCAATTCTAAGCTTGCTAGTCATGTCACACTCTGTGAAAAGGTGTAAAGCTGGTAGGATGACACACCCTGTCACTGGATCAGATGCAGCAGTTCCTTGTGGAGGGTAATTTTGTAGTAGGCTACCTATATGTGAAGGCCAAGTAGACTCATAGTTCAATCCTATTTCATAATGAGACGTGGAGGGGCATAATCGAACAGGGACGACCATCTCTAAGGGTGCCCATCTCTAAGGACGTCCCGGCAAAGGGGCGGGGAAACCCGTATTATTGAAACAAGATGGGCGTCCATCTTTCATTTCGATAAACCGGTCGGGGATGCCCAAATCCCAACATTTATGTCGACCATAGAGATGGTCGTCCCCAGTTTTCGCCGATAATGGAAACCGAGGATGCCCATCTCAGAAACGACCAAATCCAAGCCATTTGGTCGTGGGAGGAGCCAGCATTCGTAGTGCACTGGTCCCCCTCACATGCCAGGACACCAACCGGGCACCCTAGGGGACACTGCAGTGGACTTCAGAAATTGCTCCCAGGTGCTTAGCTCCCTTACCTTTGGTGCTGAGCCTCCCAACCCCCTCCCAAACCCACTCCCCACACCTGTACAACACTACCATAGCCCTAAGGGGTGAAGGGGGGCAACTACATGTGAGTACAATGGGTTTCGGGTGGGTTTTGAAGGGCTCCCATTTACCACCACAAGTGTAACAGGTAGGAGGGGGGGTGGACCTGGGTCCGCCTGGCTGAAGTGCACTGCACCCACTAAAACTGCTCCACGGTCCTGCATACTGCTGTCAGAGCTGAGTATGACATTTGAGGCTGGCAAAAAATAATTTTTCAAGTTTTTTTTTTTTTAGGGTGGGAGGGGGGTTGGTGACCACTGGGGGAGTAAGGGAAGGCCATCCCCCATTCCCTCCGGTGGCCATCTGGTCAGTTTGGACACCTTTTTGAGGCTTGGTCGTGAAAAAAAATGGACCAAGTAAAGTTGGCCAAGTGTTCGGCAGGGACACCCTTCTTTTTTCCATTATCGGCTGAGGACGCCTATATCTGTTAAGTATGCCCCAGTCCCGCCTTCGCTACGCCTCGGACATGCCCCCGGGAACTTTGGTCATCCGCGTGATGGAAAGCAGTTGAGGACGCCCAAAATCGGCTTTCGATTATGCTGATTTGGGCGACCCTGAGAGAAGGATGCCCATCTCCCGATTTGTATCGAAAGATGGGTGCCCTTCTCTTTCGAAAATAAGCCTGATAGGCATCTATGGTGCTCATTTTCAAATGGCAAAAGCCCCCAGTTCATCTGCCAAACATGTCCAAATTACAATTTTGGAATGGCAGAATTTGGATGTCCTACTTCAGATTGCTTGGATAGCAAGGGGGTGTGTTCTGGGTGGGAGTAGGAACAGCCCAAAATTAGGACGTCCAACAGCGATAATTGAACTGGAAGAAATGTCCAAGTCTAAAAAGACAGATTTTTTAAATTAGACTTGTTTCAATCATGTTCAGGGCAGTGGCGTAGCCAGACAGCCAGTTCTGGGTGGGCCTGAGCCCAAAGTGGGTGGGCACAAAATTTTCTCTCTGCCATGCCCCCTTCCTTCCCCTATTCTCCACCTCTCCCCCAGCACCTCCCAACTCAAAATAGAAACAGAAACACTTTAGCTCATGAGGATCCCCAAGCACTACCAGCTGAAGATTTCCTCTGAAGACGGCCAGAACTCCATTTTACCAAGCTTGGCAGGCTGCAGCAGCACCTCCTTGAGCTACTGATGCCGGCACCCCAGGCATGCTTAGTTATTGGTGACTTCAGGATGTTGCCGCCGTCTGCTAAGCTTAGTAGAAGGAAGTTTTGGCTGCCGTTAGAGGAGGTCCTCAGCTTATGGGGCTTAGGGATCCCCTCCAGCCATAGCAAAGGTCAGGACTGGTGTTGACATGCTAGGGCCCAGGGCAGAAAATAAAGAAGGTTCCCCCCCCCCAATTCCCTCTTCTCCCTTTCTCCCCTCCAATCTCCCCACCTGCCATTGCAATCACACCAACAGACCCTCACCAAATATAGTGATCACAAATTAGAAATAAAAATATGTAGACAAAAAATTGAACTGGGAACCTTGGCATACACTGCAGGTTCTAGGTCAGTTCGCACCTAGGACAATTACCACCTAACCAATTCCCACTGCTCCAGGGTGGACAATTCCCACCCTTAACAATCATGAAACATCACAGTCTTAAATTTATCTCCTTCCCTTTCCTCTTCCAGATAGTTATTTTTTTTTTGGGGGGGGGGGGGGTAATGCCCTCCCCCCCAAGCACACTCAAATATTACCTTTAACACGCCACACCACACTAAAAAAATTAAAATAAGCCAAATTCCAAATTAATACAGAGCATAAAATATTATATTTAAAAACTTACACAAAATATTACCAGCACATCCATGACACGCAATGATACTCCTCATAAAAAAAATACGATGCATAAGAACCCCCCCCCCCCCAGCAAAACATCAACACAAAACAAAACTACATGCCAATAAGAACTAGCCAGGGGGGAACAGACCTAGGAGGGAATTGTCCAGGCAGGAATTGGTGGGTGGCAACTAGCCAGATACCATACTGCAACAGTGGAGAAATAAAAATATGTCTTTTTCTACTGAACACAATAAAGTGACATCCACTATGCACATTTCTCAAGCTATCATATTTCAGTTAAGATTCAAAATAAAATGCCTTTTCTACCTTTGTTGTCTGGTCATTTTATTTTTCCATCATGTTGATCCAGTTTCTCTTTTGAACTTTCCTACCTTTCTGCTATTTCTCCTTCAAGCAGCTGCTGTCCATTTGTCCTCTCTTGTTCCATTCCCTCACTTCTCTTGCCTCTGACCTATTGACCTTTCCATTTTAGCTCTTTCCTCTCTTTTTTTTTTTCTTTTCTGCTCTCTGTCCACCCAAATTTTATCCTGTGTAACCCTTTTTCCTTTGTTTTACTTTTCAGATACCTGTCAGATTTCCATTTCCTTTTCACCCACTAGTTCTCCTATTCCCCAGCCATCCATTCCCTTCCATCTTCAATCTATTCCCCATTACCATATTTCTTTCCCCTGTAATCACCATCCTCCACGCGTTCATTTCCTTGCCACCCCTTGGCCTCTCCCACATGGTTCCACCTTTCCTAGTGTCTCTCTCCCTCCACCCTTCTAGCCCAGCATCTGCTCCCTCTCTTCTCCCCACCCTTCACCCCCTCCCAGCATCTTCCTGTCACTTCTCTCTTTCGTCTTGCCCCCTCTCCCGTCATACAGTGTGGCCAGGATCTCCCCCCATTCCTTCCCTCATGCCCAGCACCCCCTGTCTGTGACCTGCCCCCTCCCCCCCAGCATGCCCTCTCTCTGTCCAGTCTCTCCCTGTGTGTATTACAATACTCTCTCATTCCTTTCTTCAAGTCATTCCTTCTCTATAAGCTTTTTCTCCCCCCCCCCCCCCCCCACCCAATCTAGCATCTCCTCTTTATTTCTCCACCCTCCGATGTCTTTATTCCCCAACTCTGGTGCCCTTACATGATGATCTAGATCATATTTTCTGCCTCAAAAGACATCCACCCCTCCCCCTCTCTCCCTTCAGCTCTCATATCTTCTTCCTGTTCACTCACTGCAGCAGCTCCTTTCCCCTGCAACCCTGCTGGAACCAACCTTCATTCATTAGTGCTGCCTGCTTCACCCGAAGATCTGTGGGGAGATGTCATTCTTCCATTAGACTGCAGCGCGAGACCAGCCACATGTCCGCTAACAGCTTTGCAGCGTCCCGACTCCTGAGTCCCGCCCCTTAGGCTACAAACTTCCTGTTTCTGTGTCGGAACAGGAGTGGACGTTTGTGTTTTAAGGGGCGGGACTTGGAGTCAGAACGCTGCACAGAGCTGTTAGCAGGCATGTGGCTGGTCCCGCGCGGCAGTCTAATGAAAGAATGACATCTCCCCAGTGGATCTTCGGATGCTGCAGATTTGTTGTCTGCTCTCTGCTGACGTGTGCAGCTGGGACTTCGCTGAAGCTGCAACAACAACGGAGGAGGCTGGTTTTCTGCTGGGTGGTCCTGGGGTGAAAATGGGTGGGCCCAGGCCCACCCAGGCCCACCCGTGGCTACGCCCCTGGTTCAGGGTACAAACAGGTGCTCTGATTGAGCAGCTGATCACTGGAGGGATTAAGGCATGACCCCTCATGAATCCCCCAGTGGTTGCTGTCCCCCTCCCTCTTTCCTGAAAGTAAAACCAGAAAGGAATACCAGGCTGTATGACAGCTTCAGGTATTACAGGCAATCTGAGCAAAGCAAAAAGTAAGTCTGAAGAATAACCTAGTGGTCAATGCAGTAGACTGTAACCAGGGGGATCCAGGTTTAATTCCTACTTCAGCTGTTTTCTTTTTTTTCCTTTTAAATTGTGAGCTCTCCAGAAAAAGATATATACCTACTTTACCTAAATATTTATGACACCTGCAAACCTGAAGGCTATTGAGGTGTGTACAATAGGTATTTCCCTGCTCCTGGGGGAATCAGCGTTTATTTATTTTAAAAATTTATATTCTCCACAATCCTCAGGGCTTTTTTTGAGGGGTACTTGGGGGGTACTGAGTACCAGCACCTTTCCCATTGTCTGCTAAAATTGACCCATGGACTGTAAGTTTTATGAAAGAGCTCAGGCTTTACACATCAATTCTGCCTTGTCATAGATTTTATGACTGGTTGCAGGGGGCCTGGCTATTATGGGGTGGATCCTTCAGTGATCACCCCACTCCTGAAGGGTGGCCTAGCATTTGAGTACTGGCACCTTTTTTGCTAGAAAAAAACACACTGACAATCCTACAACTCTTAGTGGGTCACAATGTTACTTACATAAAAAATAATATCAAAACATACACACACTCAACATGACAAATGGATTCTTGCACAGTACAGGGGTACTAATCAATAACATTTCAGCATGTGTCACAGGTGTAGCCATTCGATTTTGGAGGGGACATGAGCCCAAAGTGTGGGGGAGCACATTTTGTCCCTCCTCCCCACCACTCTTGACCCCTGCCGTAACCCCACATACCTGAGCTGGGGAGGGTCCCCAAGCCCCGCCAGCAGCAGATTTTCTGTGGCGATATTCGCCACTGCGCTGCCTGCCCTACTTTCCCACCCTGACACACATGCTTGCTTTTAGTGAAAATGAGCATGCGTGAAGCCCGCACTTGCTCAATTTCACTGAAAACAAGCATGCACATTGGGGGGGGGGGGGGGGGGGGGGGGAAAGCAGGGCAGGCAGTGTGATAGCAAATATCGACACAGGAAGGCTTCTGCTGGCAGCCAAACCAGCAGATCTTGGTGGCCCTGAACCCAAATTGGAGAGGCCCAGGCCCCCAAGGCCTCCTGTGGCTATGCCTCTGGCATGTGTTGTAGGGGGGTATGAACCTGGCTTCTTTGGTTTACAGTCCAGTGCACTGACCACTAGGCTGCACCTCTCCTCTGCAAGGACTTCTGTGTGTCCATTTCTGTAAAAATTCTGCTAGACAGATATCCTTGTCCCTGGACTTTTGGTGTTCATTATTTGGACATTTCGGTTAGTAAAATGGCTGTTCATTTTGGACATTCTTTCTCTTTTGGAACAAGAAACGCAAAAATAGTTCCTTTTCAAAAATGTCTGTGAAATGGACTTTTATTGGAGATCCCAATTCTGACTTAGGCATCGTTTTGAAAATGCCCTTCTATGTGTCTGTATAAAATACCAGGGCCAAAACAGCAGAATTTGTGCTGATTGAAACTGCAGGCATTTAAACCTGCTCAGGAGTAAATGGGATGTTCATACATAAAATATACACATAAGTACATGTTTTATGAATTGTGACTCCATCCCCACTCCGACCAAAACTGACCCTTGAACATATTTACACCTGGGTGATGTAACTGCACTTCCTTTTATGTGTGTAACCCCGAGATAATTTTTTTAAAGAGGGTTTTTACAAGCCTACAGGGGTGGACTGACAGTGGTTGGGGCCCTTGGGCAGTACAGGTCATTGGGGCCCCCCTGGCCACTGCCCGCCCCCCCACTGCTGAACCGCCGCTGCCCTCCCCGATCCTACCTTGAATAGCCTGGTGGTCTAGTGGCTTCTTCGGGGGCAGGAAAGAACCTCACTCTTTCCTGCCCACTATGGCTACTCTGCCCAAAATGGTTGCCGATACTTATCGCGGTAGTCTCGCGGGTCTCGGTAGCCATTTCTAAAACATGTTGGTGCTGGCACTGGTGCCACCATGCAGAGTAGCAGCAGCAGGCAGGAAAGAGTGGGATTCTTTCCTGCCCCCACAGAGGCCACTAGACCACCAGGCCTTTCAAGGTAGGCCTGGGGAGGGCTGTAACAATGTGCTTTCAGTGGTGGGCGGCAACCGGGCAGAGCCTCTGGGCCCTCTGGAGCCTCTTGGCACTCGGGCACTATGCAAAAATTCTTTCATAAAATTACCCCTAAATTGGCAAGTAAATGATTTCCAGCTCATTGGAAGGAACCCACCCACTCCTTCTTACCTTTCACCCTTTTTTTATTGATAAGAGGTCGTTTTATTCGCATATTTTTCTGTTGTGACTTATAAGATTTATTGTAAAATTAGTTGTATAGTGCACTATCTCTATATATGAAAGGCACCACCAACGTTCTAAATGAAGCATCCAGCTGGAAGTGTGAAGCGGTGTAGATATCCGGTTTCCCCATGAGTGTGTGCCCCGCCCTCGCTCTTTCTGTAACACAGCTCCTGAGTCCTGACAAATATAAACAGTGAAGGAAAACACAGCAGGAATCCTGTATAATTACCAAACACTGCTCTCCGAAACTGGGAGGGGGGAGGGAGGGGAGAGAGGGCAGAGGGGAGGGGGGATAGAGGGGAGGGGGCTCTCACTCTCTGTCACATACACACTCGCACATTCACTCTCTCTCAAACGTGCACACTCTGATAAAAACCTTGCTAGTGCCCGTTTCATTTGCATCAGAAACGGGCCTTTTTTACTAGTACAGTATATATTTCTCCAAATATTTCTATCTGTAAGCCACATCGAACCTAAACATTGTTTGGGAAAATGCGGGATATAAATATCAAAATAAATAAATAAAATACATTTTAGAAGGGTCAGGCACCATTTGCACAAGTTTCAAAAAGCTGATAACAACATAGCTCTTTACACAAATTTTGGGGCCCTTTTACTAAACAATGCTAAAATGTGGCCAGCAAGGGTCTTTCCTGCACACAGAGGCCACTTAATGTGGCAGTAAAATGGCCCCGTTTTCCATTATTCCTACTAATGGCCATGTACTAATTTCCCTATTAGCGCATGAGCCCCTACTGGCACCTATTTTCTAGATGGTAAGGACTCACGTGCTAACCATGCACTAATCGGTTAGCGCACAGTAATGTAGCTGCACTAACTGATCAGCACAGAACACACCTACTCTCTGCCCCAGACATGCCCCAGCGCAAAAATACAATTTTTTAGCGCATGGTAAGCGCACGCCAATCCCTAAAACACTGCGGGACACCTGAGCATGCCCCACAGTAGTGCTTTCTAAGCTGTGGTAAGCACAAGTTAGTAAAAGGTCCCCTTTAGCTCTTAGCTTTCTGTAAACAAGCCTTGCCTGTTTTAATTTTAGCTTTAGTACGTAAACCGCCTAGTGACACACACACATTTGAAGGGGATGTGCTCTGGGCATGATTTTGGGAGACTTTACATGTGTTTTCTATTTTGCATTTGAAATATGTGTCTACTTAATAATATCTGAATATTTTTTCTTTTATATCAGCTCCTATGCATGCCTAGATATGTTAACTACTCATTTGGATTTGGGGTTTGGAGGAGTAATTGGAGGGACATAGTTATGTCTACCTCTCTGGCATTTAAAATCAATACAAACGTCCACAAATGATAGTTTGCCTCCTTAATTAGCACCCCCCCACACACACACACATTCTTGCAAACTTGACTACTTGCACATGTAAATGCTGGCTCGTACGCACATAGATTGCAAAATATGCCACTTACACTGCAACTTAAAGTATGCTCTGCTGTTTCTTTGAGTTAGTGTGCCTATCGGGGCCTGTGGTTTTACTTTGACTGCAACTGCTCTTTGCTGCCCCCACCCCCAGAAACTGCCACCCTAGGCAACCTCCTAGTTTGGCTATTGGTTAAGCTGGCCGTGCTTTCTGCTCAACCCTGTGCATTTTAAGCTGAGCGGGAGTTCTCCACATATAGTCCTGCCAGTGGGGGGTGCTGTTTCACTATCACATTTTCAATAGTGATGGACAGGCACGCTCTCTGCAGGACTCCAGGGAACCTGCTTGTCTCTAGTGATTGAAAACACAATATTGAAGCACCACCCCCCACTGGCAGCAATGCAGTTAGAGAACTTTCGCTCAGCTTAGAGACAATGGTGCTTCTCAAGTCTTGAAAAACTTGCCATGGTCACAGTACAGATAACAATGATGTTCCTTAGTCAGCTGCCACCTGGGGCGAATTGGCTCTGTGACCCCCCCCCCCCCCCCCCCCCCCCCCGGATGTAGCGTCGTCCCCCTTGGGTGCAGCGTCCCCCCCCCGGCACATCACCTCAAAACACCCTCCCCCCGGTGCATTGCTCTTACCTTTTGGGGTGCTGGGAGCAGCTGCGTGGCAGTCGGCTCTGCCGGTTCCCTGCTCCCTCTGCCCTGGAACAGGAAGTAACATCAGAGGGAGCAGGGAACCAGCAAAGCCGACAGCTGCACGACTGCTCCCTGCACCCCTATTGCAGCGTGCACCCGGGGACTGCCCCCACTGACCCGCCCTTGGTATGCTGCTGATAGATAAATTACATCAAGTATAGATTTTTTTTTTTTTAAGGGTAGTCAGTCTCTCTCTAGGCGGTGAAGGTGACCACTGAAGTCATACATCAAAGAAATATATTAGGTGTGACTGGGGCTCAAGCATAGAGAAAATAGAAATTGGCAACCAGACAATGTAAATGGCTTCTGGTTGATAGTGGGAGGCAAAACCCAAGGCCTAAACTGGAGGGAAATGAAAAGAATAATAAAGATCAAAAACCACATGGGTACCAGAGGGTATATTAAACTAAAAACACCTTTGTTGGTGATCCCTACAAATAAAGTATGCACAGTCCATAGGAGGCAAAACCAAAATCAATATCAAAGGTGAAAGTAGTATAGAGTTGATGGTCCTGAAATACTCCTCAGCTCTCTTCTCCCTGGTTCTTCTCCTCAGTTCTCTCTAGATGTACAGTGGTGGAAATAAGTATTTGATCCCTTGCTGATTTTGTAAGTTTGCCCACTGACAAAGACATGAGCAGCCCATAATTGAAGGGTAGGTTATTGGTAACAGTGAGAGATAGCACATCACAAATTAAATCCGGAAAATCACATTGTGGAAAGTATATGAATTTATTTGCATTCTGCAGAGGGAAATAAGTATTTGATCCCCCACCAACCAGTAAGAGATCTGGCCCCTACAGACCAGGTAGATGCTCCAAATCAACTCGTTACCTGCATGACAGACAGCTGTCGGCAATGGTCACCTGTGTGAAAGACACCTGTCCACAGACTCAGTGAATCAGTCAGACTCTAACCTCTACAAAATGGCCAAGAGCAAGGAGCTGTCTAAGGATGTCAGGGACAAGATCATACACCTGCACAAGGCTGGAATGGGCTACAAAACCATCAGTAAGACGCTGGGCGAGAAGGAGACAACTGTTGGTGCCATAGTAAGAAAATGGAAGAAGTACAAAATGACTGTCAATCGACAAAGATCTGGGGCTCCACGCAAAATCTCACCTCGTGGGGTATCCTTGATCATGAGGAAGGTTAGAAATCAGCCTACAACTACAAGGGGGGAACTTGTCAATGATCTCAAGGCAGCTGGGACCACTGTCACCACGAAAACCATTGGTAACACATTACGACATAACAGATTGCAATCCTGCAGTGCCCGCAAGGTCCCCCTGCTCCGGAAGGCACATGTGACGGCCCGTCTGAAGTTTGCCAGTGAATACCTGGATGATGCCGAGAGTGATTGGGAGAAGGTGCTGTGGTCAGATGAGACAAAAATTGAGCTCTTTGGCATGAACTCAACTCGCCGTGTTTGGAGGAAGAGAAATGCTGCCTATGACCCAAAGAACACCGTCCCCATTGTCAAGCATGGAGGTGGAAATGTTCTGTTTTGGGGGTGTTTCTCTGCTAAGGGCACAGGACTACTTCACCGCATCAATGGGAGAATGGATGGGGCCATGTACCGTACAATTCTGAGTGACAACCTCCTTCCCTCCGCCAGGGCCTTAAAAATGGGTCGTGGCTGGGTCTTCCAGCACGACAATGACCCAAAACATACAGCCAAGGCAACAAAGGAGTGGCTCAGGAAGAAGCACATTAGGGTCATGGAGTGGCCTAGCCAGTCACCAGACCTTAATCCCATTGAAAACTTATGGAGGGAGCTGAAGCTGCGAGTTGCCAAGCGACAGCCCAGAACTCTTAATGATTTAGAGATGATCTGCAAAGAGGAGTGGACCAAACTTCCTCCTGACATGTGTGCAAACCTCATCATCAACTACAGAAGACGTCTGACCGCTGTGCTTGCCAACAAGGGTTTTGCCACCAAGTATTAGGTCTTGTTTGCCAGAGGGATTAAATACTTATTTCCCTCTGCAGAATGCAAATAAATTCATATACTTTCCACAATGTGATTTTCCGGATTTAATTTGTGATGTGCTATCTCTCACTGTTACCAATAACCTACCCTTCAATTATGGGCTGCTCATGTCTTTGTCAGTGGGCAAACTTACAAAATCAGCAAGGGATCAAATACTTATTTCCACCACTGTATACCTTACTCATCTTCATACTCATCAGTGCTGGTTATCCTTCCTTTAGAGAATGCAGATGATACTTACAGACAGCCTGGTGCCTAATTTAGTAACCTCCAATGTCTTATTGCTTTGTACAATAGACAGCCACCATCATAGGCACCAACATTTCAAAATGATTGGGGGTGCAAATAATAATACAAATCACCCCTCCCGGCCACCATGAAGAAGCTTGCTCAGTACTGGGGATGCTCAGCACCCACTGGCATCCACAGAACTGGCCTTTATGCTTCTCACCTGTTTTGCTAAATTAAAATACATCTAAACCCATCTGCCCCCCTCCCACCCCACATTAAACACCTTATGCTGGCCAAGGAGGAAAGGAGAGAGCATGCTTGTGCCATATTCTCCAAAATTCATAGGCACCAATAATGATTGGGGATGCTAATCACAATATGAATTAGCCCTCCCTGGACACAATGAAGGAGCTTGCTCAACATTAAGAGGTGCTCAATATTCACTGGCTGCTATGATCACCTCGTTCCTTTTCTTCTAATATACATAAGGTGTACTTCCTTTGTAGAGAGCAAAATAGGGAGGTAACTTGCTCTCCTCCCTAAGAGTGTAAAAAAATATTTTAAGCATACCGCTTGGTCAGCAGGTGAGGTATGCTCCTGGGGGCAGGTCACTTCTGCCTTGATGCTGGGTCTTCTCAGATGTAACACAGGAATGCACCTGAGATACAGATCTCACTCACAACTCTGAACTCCATTTCACTTTCTTCCTTCCAGGCAGCTGAAATCTTGGATACCTCTCCCTTTTGTGCTGGGCTACTCTAGAATTACATTTTGCAGGTTGGTCCCTATGGATCTTGTCCATCATCCTTAGATTAAGCTCATAGCTGGTTCAAACCTGGTTGGCTTGTCAGGAGAAATTTTTTTGCAGGTGACCTAACTGGTCAGTGAAGATGTAGGTTGTGCAATTCCCTTTGTAGACCACCACAACCACTCCTGCTCCTGGAACTGCTTTGTAGAAAGAAAAAACCCTGAGATCCTGGCATTTAGTTCTTGCTGAAAGATGTCACTGTATAGCACTGTGTGCATCTGCTATATATTGGTATGTGCTATACAAATGATTAATAATGATAATAATGACTCTGGCTGTAAGTACACTCTGAAGAGCCTGTGGTGATGGTGGTAGCTGTGGAGGAAACCTTGGATAGCTCCAAGGGACCTATGAGCTTTATCAGTCACCATATTATGGAAGTGCTTCCCCCTCAAATTCCAAATGTAAGAATGTTGTCACAAATAACTCAACATTTTGTCCCTCAGAGCTTTCAGGTATACCAATAATGTGGATGTTATTTCCTCCAGAATGATTTTCAAGATCTTTGGCCTTCAGGGACTGACACTCCAGATGTTTTAACAACTTTAAATTGCTGATTTTCCAGACCCTTTACTTTAGTGAGCTGATCTGTTCCTCAGCCTTTCTCTCTCTCTTGCTGTTTTTCCTTATTCAGATCATGAGGGCAAAATTAAACATCTGCCATTAAGTTGTTAGTTTAATCACCCAGAAATTCTGAGAACTGTTAATAGCTGCAGCAATTGTCTGTAACCCTCTTCTTCTCATGTTTATGGTGGGCAGGAAGGTTGTAAATGGCAGGAAGTAGGGAAGAAAAGAGTCTTAAACTTACTACCGCAGAGTTCAGGGGAACATATCTGCTTCCTAAGATGGTAGTCCTGTATCTTCACTTACATGATGACTGCATACCCCACTTCTGTGCCATTAAGTGGCAGTTTTCTGAAATCTCAAGTAGCTGCAAAGTGCTCAGGTATTTTGTTCCCATATGTACTCTTGCCCCTCATATGTCCCTGTACCAATGAAGGGTTCACTGCAGAACTCCTGGGTTCTAACACATCCCGTGCAGCTTAAGGGTCATTCCGAACAAGGTGAAAGACATCTGTTTTAAGCACTTAGGCTTGTGAGTTAGTAATTGTTGTGAGTAATCTTTCGTCAGGAAGTCTATAGTGAACCCCTCATTGGTACTGGGACATATAGGGCTAGATTCAAAATGTGGCACCTAAAAAATCCATGCGGAAATAAGCATATTCTGTAAAATTAAGGCATGGTATATAGAATATGCCTTATCGCTACTTCAGTCCCTAAAGCTATGCGTGTTCATTTACACCAGTAAAAACCTGGTGTAGATCCATGTGCATAGAATTTGGCGCACTGAGGCGTATTCTGTAATTGCTTGTTAACTTTGCTTGTTATTACTGTAGATGAGATTATTGAACAAACTTCCCAAGGAAAGACTGAAAAATTGTGGCATTTTAAAGGTTGCACAAAGTTTTAATGCATGGTTTTACAGCCTAATAAATGAAAAAAATATTTTGGAATGTCCTGATTGCATACATGTTTTTACACTGACCTCCACTCTGCTTGATCCTATGATCTTTCCTCCAACTCCACACACACTCCCTCTTCTCCACTTCCTCCCATATTCTCTCCCTAGGCTCGTTGAGCCACCTCCAGTCTGCTTAACTCAGGCCTTTCCAAGGGTATCTGATGCCCCAGGCAGACCTTCAACCATGCATTCCCCCCTCCACCAAGGGGTGGCTCACATCTCTCTCCTTCCCTTCTCTACTACTCCAGCAGTGTCCAGTATTTTTCTCCTTCCATCCAACCCCATTGTCCAGCATCTCCACCCTTCCCTTCTCTATCTTCCCCTCCCCAAAGTTTCCAGCTTCGCTCTTTCCCTATTTCCATCCCCCTATGGTCTCCAGCATCTCTCTTGTTCTTTCTTTCCCTCCTTCCATATCCCCACTGCCCCATGAGGTGTTTAATGTCTTTCCTCCCTTTTTCCAGGGCAGCAACCCAGCAGTCCATATCTATAGAAGATGCACTGCAGCCATCATGGGTCGAACATCTGCGCATGCTCAAGGCCTCTGCTGACTTCTACCCCATTTGAACTTCCTGTTTCAGAGCAGTTGGAAGCTGAGAAGCCCTGAGCATGCACAGATGCTCAAGTCTTTTCACTGGCCATGGTGCATCCTCTGTAGAAATTGACTACTGCGTCACTTCCCCAGCAGAAGGAGGAAAGGTAAGATGCTGAATATCTTAGTGGAGGGAGGAAAGGAAGGAAGGAAGGAAAGCTGGTGAACATGATAGGGGGATGGGGAAGAGAGAAACTGGGGTTCAGCTGCCAGTGCCACCCCTAAATTATGCCATCCTAGGCAACCACTTAGTGGACATGCAGGCCCCGGTTCTACTTGTCCACTCCACTTGCTTTTGCCACCACATTCAGCTGCATTAGTTCCTAATCTTTCTCCTCCCCGTTGCACTCACTCTCTTTTTCAAACTGACTCCCCCCGTTCTCTCCATCCTCTCTTGCCACCTTTTACCCTCCTTCCCACTCATTCATATAGTTCCTATACATACATAATTCCAATCATCCAGATATCTGTGCTCAAGCCATAACCAAGTGTAAGAGCTAATGAAAGCATTTTTATGATATACCAAACCACCTTTGTGTCCTCAATAAATTGAGATTTGCTTGTTTGCCTGTCTAATTGTACATTCACAACCAAAACAAAACACAAAACTTGATATGCGACTTATAAATTGCATGTGTGGTAGAGACAGTCCACTTTAAAATTTAGACAACCAAAATTTATACTTATGTATTACAGCACTGTCCAGGGCTGGGGTGCAAATATATTGGGGGGGGGGGGCAGTTAGAATTTTAAAATAAAAAAAGGCAAGCAAACTTTATTAGCTAGTCTCCATACCCTTTCCCCCATAGTTTTAAATTGAAGTTTCTGCCACAGCATTAACAGATAGTCTCTAGAAGGCACAGAAGGGCCTTCAGTCCTTATTCCTACTCACCCTCCCCAACTCCCACCCACCCTTAGCTCAAATCTTCATTTATAGTCAATTATTCTAATTAAGACAAGAAGAGGGGAATTTTCATTAGAGTTTTAATTACATTTAATTAGTTTCTAAGAAGCAAACCCTAAATAAATTACAAATTACACCAGTCAAAAGGATCATCATATTCATCTGATATCCCTAGTACCTTAAAAGGTTTTAATTAATTTATATTACTAAGATGCAGACAGTAGTCCATCAGCAAGAGGGGTGCTATCCAGTCTTTTGCATTGAGTGTCACATGTATGATTATCTCCCATATGATGAGATGCCATATGTGTGTGCTCGATGCAAAGAGCTTCTAGCTCTCAGAGAATGAGTCCATTCTCTTGAGGCTAGAGTAGCAGACTTGGAGGAGCTGAGAGAGACAGAGAGGTACATAGAGGCCTACAGGGACATTGTAGAGAAGTCCCATCTCCAATCTGACAGCCCCTGTGCTGCCTTGGAGGAGGGAGGTCTTCTAAAAGGAGAGCATCACCCTAGTGCAGCTGGAAGTAATCCTATAGACAGGACCAGCATTTCATGGAATGCAATATTTTCTCGCGCCGAGGATGTGTCTCTTGGAGCTACTGCTCAGGTAGGAAGGGTTAGGGCGGCTGTTGAAGTTGGTGGGAAGGGGTAGGATCACTGTGGGTGGAAGGGAGGGAAGGAGGCCCCCCCCAAGAGCTGCAGTAGCTGCCTCAGGCAGTGGGGCAGACGTGGGAGGGGTTGAATCCTAGGATTCCAGTGTGCTGAAGGGTAGATAATATGCACTCTTGAGCATTCTCGATCCTGGCCACAGCAGCTTTCTTGGCCTTTTGTTACCAGTAAGTGGCCTCATGCATTAACCCCATCCTTTCCAGCACAGCCTCATTTCCAGTGGTACCAGCTGTCCCTGGAACTACTTAGAGCCTCAGCTCTCTGTGTTTGAGGAGGATGTGGAAAGATGCAGGAGGCCATTGTCCTCTCCATCATAAATTATAAGCCCCTCCTGAGGCTGGTCCAGCTGCTCCTGGTGGCACATGTGCTCTGGAGTGGGCAGGTGGGGGTTAGTAGTTGGTGCTGTGGGCACTGCTGCTGTCTGAAGCTCTTCCTCCTCCTCCCCTCCAGTCTCCTGCACCTTCTGCTCTTCTTCTTCTTCCTCCTCCTCTCTCTCCCTAAGGGCCACTCCATCAGCTGCACATTTGATCATTACATATTCTAAGGTGGGCATTGTAGTTTGGGAGTTGACCATGCTATATGGGGTTAGGGACCAGCCTTTGCCTATTGGTTATACATTGCCACGTATACTTTGTGGCACCATAGATGGTTACCTGCACCCACGTGGCTGCCATAGAGATGAATGAGAAGTGGAGAGGGGCATTTGATTCTGCAGTGTTACTCACAAGCTTGCGTCTTACCACCTGCAAATAATCTGCCTTATGTTGCCCATTTCCCCAAATCCTCAGTCTGTATGGACAAGCAGTAGAATGGAGACGGAGAGGCAGGCTACCTTGCTTATTCACAGTGATCCTATTTCCAGGTCAGGACATATGTGGCGATGGCAATCTTACACGATGAAGATTTTGTGGCTGCTGACTGCAGGTCTTCTTGTTTTATAATAGCATTGTTATCGATATAGAATTTCTCAACTGCGTAGCCTGTATAGCTGTACCGTGCTAGAATGATACTGATAAAATACATTGTATGATGTGAAGAATAGATACATTGTAAATCAACCAACAGTGGTTCAAATACATGGCAAATCTTAAGATACTTTTAGTTACATACTAAACAGAAGAGGAGCAGATCAGATGCATTGCCAAAAGTATCATCTGACACATAGTAAACACAAGGAATGGTAATACAAAACTCCTTTTGAACCTTAAGGCAATATATCAAAAATACAATATATCAAAAATAAACAGACCAAAACAAAAAAAAAACCTAACGTGTATGGGTTGATATTCAGAGTGATTTAACTGGGTAGGAGAAGCTCTGTCTGAGCTGGGAACAGGTAGCGGCATTTAACGGGAGAGTACTGCTATCTGCTCTAACTGCTGCAGCACTATCTGGATCATGGAAGGGCAGCTATGATCCTTAACACTGTTTCTTCTAAGCTAAGTAGAAGTCCTCCACCTACAGTCCTGCCATTGTGGGGGGGGGGGGGGGGGCGCTGTTTAACTATCACATTTTCAATAGTGATGGACAGGCAAGCTCTGCAGGACTCCAGGGAACCTCAACCCAGTTGGGTTTTCAAGATTTCCACAATGAATATGGATGGGATCAATTTGCATTGAATGAAAACAGTATATGCAAATCAATCTCATGCATATTAATTGAGGAAGTCTTGAACCCCCCCCCCCCCCCCCCCAAGGACTGCAGTTGCCCACCCATACTCTGACTAGTGACAGGGCAGTCCAAGGGAAGAAGAACTGAAACAAATCTCAGTGAACCTTTAGAAAGGACATAAAAATCAGTCAAGTTCTTCTAGTGTTGTGGAACAGGATCTGTCAACACAGAGCCTGTTCTAAGACATATAGAGAAATAAATATTTATGCATTAGTTATATGTGGTAGGAGAATCCTTTTTAGACTTTTAAAATATCAGTTGGGCCAAAACAGGCACATAAATATTTATGTTCTGAAATGCCAGCCTACATGTTTATGTGGTGAAACTTAAATATTTATGCTAGTGTACTGCTATGGATTTACAGCCTGCTTCACTGACACAGACTGCTCAATAATTACTGTGGATTCTTTTGGATTCGTATTAGGTAAATGAGACCTTTATTAGAGGTTCTAAAATCTACAATGATTAAGGTATATACAATGATTAACCTATATACACACAATGATTAGCTATATAACTAAAAAGAAACAATACCTATCTATAAACAATCATTACATCACTGGTCTCTACATACAAGCAATGCTAAGAGTTCCTAGACCAGGAAAAGAAGCAATAATACACTATATACAATCATCACTGGTCCTTACATCATCTAGGCTCTTATCATCAGCTGGGGGGCCCTGTTCACAGTGAAAGCCAGGAGTTTCTTTGACCAGGAAACATGGTTCTCTGCGCAGTTCGTACATTACTCACAGACGAGCTCCCAATTTCACTGAAAGAAACTCCCCTTTTTATTAGGCTTAGGACTCATGTTCAGAGCTAAGGAAAATTACAGAATGCTTGAGAATAGGTAAACAAGCCATACTGTGGGAATGTGGACGCGTTTCCAAGTCCAGGTGGCCAGTCTTAACTCGAAAACAAGCGCCATCCTCCTCTTCACATATAAAATTAATTAGAGCTGTGTCTTATCATCTACATTCCAACTTATTTTCACACAATCAAAGTTAATCATTTTTAAACAGAATTACTTCTAATCACAAATATAGACCCTGAGTGCACTTGTTGGTCAAGGCAGATAGAGTTGAAAAGCAATCTCTAAAATCCTTTTTATTACAGCTAGCCATTTTAGAAACATGAATTTTTATAATTACGTTTTCATGGAATCTGATATCCTTTTGCCAGTTTCACATTCCGGGGGGAGAGCAACAGCTGGGAGATTAAGGGAGTGTAATCTCTCCAGTAGAGTCTGCACAAAATTAGAGGATCTTCTGAAACCAACAGCTTACACAGGAATCCCCCCCCCCCCCCGGTACCTTCAAATCACCTCCACTCCAGTCTTTGCCTCGGCAGCGGCACTCATAGACTGCTTGAGTCTGCAGGAGGACTTTCTCTCTGAACTGTCCTGGTCTTCACAAAACAGTAAGTCACATCAGAAGGGGAGGGACGGTTCAGAGAAAAAGTCCCAATGCAGGCGCAGTCAGCCATGAGTGCTGCTGCCCAGATGAAGACTGGAGCGGTGGTGATTTCAAGGCATGAGCGGAGGGGGTGGACGGGAGGGGAGACATGCAGAGCTTTGCGGGGAGGAGAATGCAGATAAACTGTCTGAGGGGGTACATACACAACACCTTGAATGGATACACCATTGTCTGAAACCTAGATGTCCTAGGTAGCAGGTGTAAATTCCAACATCAATTTTTTTAGTTATAGACATACATTCTGCTTCTGACATGGAATACACATTTATTTTTTAGCCTGCCCTAACCTCACTCAAAACCTGCTGAGACCATACTGCTTGCCATATGCACAGTTTTTCAGTTAATTTTCTGTTAACTCATTACTTGACTCCTTTAGAGCTTCTAAAGATGTATCTTAGAAATGTGTTGCAATATCCTCAGGTAGACACTTTGGGCCCTGTTTACTAACGTGCACTAGCGTTTTTAGCATGCGCTAAGGAATATATGGGTGTTCCTAGTGTTAGCACATGCTAAAAATACTAGAGCGCCTACAGCATGGCTTAGTAAACAGGTCCCTTTGTTGAGAATATTTTTTTATGTTTTCAGAAGCTCTAGGCAGACTAGGGGTGAAGGAGAAATGGATCAGATTGTGTCAGTTGCTAGCTTGGATATTTTCAAGTTTTTAGATTCTTCTCAAAACTGAATTTCTAAGCAAGCTACATTGTTGGCTAAATTTTCCTCTGAGCTTGAGAAAAATGCAATTTTGAAGCTTTATTTTTCTAAAAAAAGGTGTTCCCTTTTTTGGTCAGCAGATTTATATGTTCCCGGATGTGGCCAGACAAACTCGACTTTGGAGGAAACAGTTCCTGCAGCTAAGGCCTAAGGCCTTGGCTGTTGGAGCTACTTTTTTCCTTAAATTTCCATGTAAATATCTGATTACCTATGGGAGCTATTTGTAGCAGATAAATCTGTTCTTAAAGTTTAATAATTTAGTTTTAGGTTGTATAAATGGTGGTAGTATTATAGTTTTAATGTGTACTAAATATTAAGATTGTTTAATGGAGGGTTAAGTGATTTGTACCTGGGGCCATGGAGGGTTAAGTGACTTGCCCAGAGTCACAAGGAGCTATAGTGGGAATCAAACCCAGTTTCTAAGGACCAAAGTCTGCTGCGCTAACCATTAGGCTACTTCTCCACTACAAGTTGTCACCCAGGAAAAAGATCTAAGCCTTATAGCAGGCAATACACTGACATTATCTGCTAAAGTGTGTAAGGTGGCCAAAAAGCAAACAGAATATTAAGAATTATTAAGGGCTTAGCCCATCCATACGGGGAGCCTTCCCATGTGCTAAGCCTATTTCTAGTGTGGTCACGTGCTAATCATAGCAGTAGCATGCGACCATTAAAAAAATGTGGGCGCACTTACAGCCTCCTATTTAGGAGGCACTAAGGGCTCCAACATATGGATACACAGCAGTAATGTCTGTACACCAGCTGATTAGTTCATCCACGTCCATTTTCCATCCCTGACATGCCCCCTCCCCCCCAAAATAAGGAAAAATAAATACTGCATGCGTAGTGCACGAGGATGGCAAAACTAATGCACAACACTTTTGCATGTGCTGCATTTTGCCATTTTTTTCTGCGTTAGGTGCATGTTGGCACCTGACACGGTTTAGTACAAGAACCCTAAGAAGGGGAAGGAGAACAGATAACATCATAATGCCTCTGTATTACTCCATAGTGCAAACTTTACCTCGAGTACTGTGTGTGATTCTGGATTGCGACATCTCAGAAAAGACATAGCAGAATCAGAAATGGAATAGAGAAGAGTAACATAAATGATAAAGAGATGGAATAGCTCCCTATGAGGAAAAGTGACAGAGGTTAGGGTTCTTCAGCTTGGAAAAGAGAAGGATCAGGGTAGATATGAGAGAACTAAAAACCAACCCCCCCCCCCCCCCCAAAAAAAAAAAAAAAAAATAAAATCATGAGTGGAGTGGAACGGGTAAATGAGAATCAGTAGTTTACTCTTTCAAAAAATACAAAGAATAGAGGACATGCCATGAAATTAGTAAACAGCATTTAACACAAATTGGTGAAAATATTTTTTCAAGCAGTACACAAGTAAGCTCTGGAATTCATTGCTCATGGATATAGTAAAAGCCATTATCATAGCTGGGTTTGGGCAAGTGCCTGGTAGAAAAGTCCATAAAATATTAATAACCAGGTAGAATTGGAAAGCCCCTGCTTATCCTTGGAGGTAAGCAGCATGGAATTGGCCTACTTTGGGATCCTGCCAGATACTTGTGACTCAGATTGTCCAGTGTTAGAATAAAGGTCAATTAAGGCCAATATCCAGCTTCTAACCCAGTATAACTGCTCTTATAGTCTGTTATGTTAAGTCAAAATTGCTCAATATGGCCGCTAATGTATGATATTTAAGCCACCCGGTCTAGACAATGATTCTTTCTCAAGGGAAACTCTCCACTATTTACTGCATGACACAGTTTTTCAGATAGCTATATAGTATTTCTATTGTAAATGAAATCTTCCTATTTTTTCCCACACTGTAATTATATATATGAGTTATTCATAATTCTTTGTTGTTTCAAAAAACAAAGAGCAGTGTTCTATCTACTTTATCCACTCCTGTTCTAGCTGAGATAATGTTTAACCATCTCTCTGACCTCATGTGCACCTTTCTTTAAATTAGTCACCTTATTTTCTAACTCCTCTTACTCTCTTACCTATCCATATGTTCCATCTTTGCTTATTCCCTATGCTGTCTGTTAAAATGTTCTATTACATATTATGTTGACATTGTAAGTAAACTACCATACTTTGTATTGTTATTTGAATATTTTTACTGCAGTAATTGTCTATTGGTCATCTTTGATTTATTTTTACTGTACACCACCTTGAGTGAATTCTTTCAAAAAGGCAGTAAATAAATCCTAACAAATAAATAAATAAATATAGTCACCAAAGTATTGTTCACACTAAGAACAGTTTGTTACATAGGTCAGTTAAAAGGGTTTCCTTGCTTTCAACATTTGAAATTATTCCCTTCAAGGTTATAGGTTGTGACACTTTTTGTGGGCAGAACATAAAAATTAACGATGTTCATTTATGTTAACTACAGAGAACAGAGAGGTGTGAATGTCTTCAAAAAGGGGTTAATAACACATAATAAATAAATAAGGGGTCCCGCAGTTAGTTCTGACTGTGTGCGAGCTGTTTGTGTCTGTGGGGAAAATACCAGTAAGTAGGGGAACTGGATCGAATTAGAGACTCTTTTCATGTAAAATCCCAGGCACTGAAGATGTAGGTCTCTTTTTTTTTTTTTTTTTTGTATGTGACTTGCCTTCAGATCAGCACTAGAGCTAATACCTGCTTCAGACTGAATCAAATGGGGATCATGGCAGACCTCCTCTACATGACAGAGGAAGCATAAAGCTAGTACAGTGTCAGATTTGTGAGTTCTTGTGCCAAGTGGAGCACTGCTGAGCACGATGACTCGTCCCCGTACTCTGATTGGCAGCCGAGCAACCCCAAAGTTCACCTGCAGTGACTGCCGTTCCCCGGAGGTTGAGCCCCCAGGTGCAGGCGGTCGGCAGGACTTGTGTGGGAAGCTGAGGAGAGGGGATGGTCCTGGTACAAGCAATGTCCAACAGGCCGGCAGCAGGCAAAGGGTAATCCAGATACAAGCAATGTGCAACAGGCAGGCAACAGGCGAGAGAGTAATCCGGGTACAAGTAAAGTTCAATAGGCAGGCAGCAGGCAAAAGGATAATCCAGGTACAAACAATGTTCAACAGGCAGGCAGCAGGCGAGAGAGTAATCCAGGTACAGGCAAAGTCAGCAACGAGGGACCAGTAGAAAGAAGCAGACACCAGAGTCAGAAACACCTACCAAAGTAGAAGCTGTAGCACAGGGGCAAAGGAAAGTTCAGTAGAAATAGTGCTGGCGTCTGACGTCAGCAGAAAATAGCAGAGAAGGGAAGCTGCCATAGGACAGGAGATAACAAAGGGACAGACAAGGGCCAATGAGAGAGAGGCAAAAGGGAATCCAAGACAGCCAATAGGCTGGGGATCAACAGAGGGAGGAGCCCAGTAGCCCGAATGTCAAGGATGGCCAATCCTCAGCAACACAGAGGGTGGACCACAGGGTGAAGCGCCGGGAAGATGGTCGACAGCCCCGAGGACATGGGTGGATCAAAAATGGAGGGGAGTCTTGCGCTTCTGGAGGGAACCGCCGCCACTGAGGCAGGAGGACTCATGCTACCGAGGGTAGTTGTGCAGCAGGCAGGGGCTGCCGAGGACGCAGTGAGGAGCGTGACATACAGAAAGATGGTATATCTAATGCATTACCCATACTTGTAAGTTAGCCAATATTAATGAAAAGCTTGTGGAGTGGTGCAGGTGCACAAAACTTAGCCTAAGGTGCACCAAGTGGTAAGCTGCATAAGGATCTCCAGGTCTGGGAGCTGACATAAGTTTAGGACTTGTCTGTATCATTGATTCTCCCTGTAACCTTGGGAAAATCAGTTTATCTCCTTGTGGGACCCAAATGAAAACCAAGCATTTGACTTTACTGATCAATAAGTATCAGAAGATTATGACAGAAAAAGTTCTACTGATCCATCTAGTCTGATCAAATGTTTCTGTCCACACTACCAAGCAGGTCCAGTCTAGGGTATCTGACACCCTAGGCAAACCTTCAGCCATTCACCTGTACTGTGCTTTAATTGTGGTGCTTTAGTTTCAAGGCCAATCATCTGGACACTAAAAGCTTGTCCTATATGTCATCAGCTCGCTAGTTTAAAACAGGAGCTTAGTAAACTAAAGGAGGAATTAGATGCACTTAAAGCAGCTTCAAAGACTCCACAAAATCATACTGCTCAGAATCAAACCAAATTCACACCACTGCCTCAAAGGATAAAACCACCTAAAAATAGATGGTTCACAGTAGGCTCAGGCAGAGTTCGTTATGTGACACACAAGCATCCGCCCTCACAAGTGTTGCCCCTACAGAATTCTTTTGCGCCATTACAGCACTGTGATATTCCTGAAAATAGAACGGATGCAGAAGAAAAAGAAAAAGGAATGAAGGTGGAACAAAAAGATAGGAAGGTACCCAAAGGGTTAAGACACCCCCAAACCACTAATGTTAAAACACATACCAGGAAATGTAGATGGAATGCGATGACCACAAATGCTCACAGTCTAAGCAATAAAGTTCATGACCTTCAAGCCCTGATGGTGGAGGCAGACTTAGACATTGTTGCAATCACAGAGACATGGCTAAATGGTTCCCATGAATGGGATGCAAACATACCAGACTATAATCTATTTAGGAAGGATAGAGAGGGTCGTAAAGGTGGAGGAGTAGCTCTGTATGTGAGAAATGATATCACGGCGACTGAAATGACAGGGACCTGGGGAAAAGAAGAAACGATATGGATCACCTTAAAAAGAGATGATAGAACCTCAGTCCACGTGGGTGTTGTCTACAGACCCCCGACACAACTGGAGGAACTAGATAGGGATCTGATCGCAGATATTTAAAAGTTAGGAAAGAAGAGGGAGGTGCTGTTGCTGGGAGATTTCAATCTGCCAGATGTAGATTGGAAGGTTCCATCGGCGGAATCGGAGAGAAGTAGACAGATCGTGGATGCTTTCCAAAGTCTTTTGCTCAGACAAATGGTGAAGGAACCCACGAGGGAGGGAGCGACGCTGGATCTGGTGCTCACAAATGGGGATAGCGTGTCAAATGTCCGAGTGGGTGCCCACCTGGACAGCAGTGACCATCAAATGGTTTGGTTTGATATGACTGCTGTAGTGGAGGGCAGCCACTCAAAACTCAAAGTCCTGGATTTCAAGCGTGCAGACTTTACTAAAATGGGGGAATACCTGAGGAAGGAGCTGATGGGCAGGGAGGAAGTACAAGAAGTGGAAGGACAGTGGTCCAGGCTGAAAGAAGCTATAAATAGGGCCACAAACCTTTATGTAAGGAAAGTAAATAAAAGCAAGAGAAAAAGGAAACCGATATGGTTCTCCAAACAAGTGGCTGAGAAAATAAAGGCTAAAGAGTTGGCATTCCAGAAATACACAAAAACTCAAGAACAAGAACACGGGAAGGAATACCGGAGGAAACTGAAAGAAGCCAAGAGAGAGATACGTCTGGCGAAAGCGCAAGCGGAAGAACAAATGGCTAGAAATGTAAGGAGGGGTGACAAAAATTTCTTCAGGTAAATTAGTGAAAGGAGAATGACTAAAAAGGGAATTGTGAGACTAAAAGATACTGCGAACCGCTATGTAGATAGTGATGATGAAAAAGCAAATTTGCTAAATAGAAACTTTTGTTCTGTTTTCACAGAAGAAAATCCTGGAGCAGGACCACAATGGACTGGAAAAAGTACAAATGAAAATGGAGTGGATACAGCATCATTTACAGAAGAGAGTGTGTATGAACAACTTGTAAAGCTAAAGGTGGACAAAGCCATGGGACCGGACGGGATCCACCCCAGGATATTAAGGGAGCTCAGAGAGGTTCTGGCGGGTCCTCTTAAAGATTTGTTTAATAAATCCTTGGAGACGGGAGAGGTTCCGAGGGATTGGAGAATGGCGGAGGTGGTCCCTCTTCACAAAAGTGGTGATAGGGAAGTAGCTGGAAACTACAGGCCGGTAAGCCTCACTTTGATTATTGGAAAAGTAATGGAAGCGATGCTGAAGGAAAGGATAGTGAATTTCCTGGAAGCCAATAAGTTGCAAGATCCCAGACAACATGGTTTTACCAAAGGGAAATCGTGCCAAACGAATCTCATTGAGTTCTTTGATTGGGTGACAGGAGAATTGAATCAGGGATGAGCTATGGACGTAATCTACTTAGATCTCAGCAAAGCTTTTGACACGGTTCCCCACAGGAGGCTTTTAAATAAACTGGATGGGCTGGAGATAGGACCTAAAGTGGTGAACTGGATTAGGAACTGGTTGACGGACAGACGCCAGAGGGTGGTGGTGAATGGAGTTAGCTCGGAGGAGGGAAAGGTGAGTAGTGGAGTGCCTCAAGGATCGGTGCTGGGGCCGATTCTGTTCAATATATTTGTGAGTGACCTTGCCGAAGGGTTAGAGGGTCAAGTTTGCCTATTTGCGGATGATACTAAGATCTGTAACAGAGTGGACACCCCAGAGGGAGTGGAAAACATGAAAAAGGATCTGAAGAAGCTAGAACAATGGTCTAAGGTCTGGCAATTAAAATTCAATGCCAAGAAATGCAAAGTGATGCACTTACGGAATAGAAATCCACGGGAGACGTATGTGTTAGGTGGCGAGAGTCTGATAGGTACGGACGGGGAGAGGGATCTTGGGGTGATAGTATCTGAGGATTTGAAGGCGACGAAACAGTGTGACAAGGCGGTGGCTGTATCTAGAAGGTTGTTGGGCTGTACAGAGAGAGGTGTGACCAGCAGAAGAAAGGGAGTGTTGATGCCCCTGTATAAGTTGTTGGTGAGGCCCCATCTGGAGTATTGTGTTCAGTTTTGGAGGCCGTATCTTGCTAAGGATGTAAAAAGAATCGAAGCGGTGCAAAGAAAAGCTACGAGAATGGTATGGGATTTGCGTAACAAGACCTATGAGGAGAGACTTGCTGACCTGAACATGTATACCCTGGAGGAAAGGAGAAACAGGGGTGATATGATACAGACGTTCAAATATTTGAAAGGTATTAATCCGCAAACGAACCTTTTCCGGAGATACAAAGGCGGTAGAACAAGAGGACATGACATGAGATTGAAGGGGGCAGACTCAAGAAAAATGTCAGGAAGTATTTCTTCACGGAGAGAGTGGTGGATGCTTGGAATGCCCTCCCGCGGGAGGTGGTGGAGATGAAAACATAAAGGAATCCTGTTCAGAAGGAATGGATCCTCAGGAGCTTAACCGAGATTGGATAGCAGAGCCGGTAGTGGGAGGCGGGGCTGGAGGTTGGGAGGCGGGGATAGTGCAGGGCAGACTTATACGGTCTGTGCCAGAGCCAGTGGTGGGAGGCGGGACTGGAGGTTGGGAGGCAGGGATAGTGCTGGGCAGACTTATACGGTCTGTGCCAGAGCCGGTGGTTGGGAGGCGGGGCTGGTGGTTGGGAGGCAGGGATAGTGCTGGGCAGACTTATACGGTCTGTGCCCTGAAGAGCATAGGTACAAATCAAAGTAGGGTATACAAAAAAAGTAGCATACATGAGTTGTCTTGTTGGGCAGACTGGATGGACCGTGCAGGTCTTTTTCTGCCGTCATCTACTATGTTACTATGTTACTGTGCTCACATCCAGCAGCTTCGTTTCCTTTCCCTACTCCTGTTCAGCATTTCTCTTTCTTTCCCCCTGAGACTGTTCACTTTGCTGTTGCAGCACTTTATGTCTGTGTCTTTTAAGGGCTTTTATGCTCTCTGCGTCACTGTTTTACCTCTAAGTATTTTGACCCCTGAGGAAGGCTTGTTGCCGAAACACGGACCGTGTAGGGTTCCAATAAACTTGTTTTGACTCTCTTACTTCCTGTTTGGGCTGGCCATTTGGACTTGGTTTTGCTTCCATCCTTGTGTGTTGTGCTTGCTTTTTTATGGAAGGCTTAGACCCCCCTTTTGCTACCCATGGGTCCATGCCAGCTATGATTTAATTTAATTCTGGCATTTATAATCCGCTTAACTGTTAAGTTCTAGGCAGAGTACATGATGTCTTCTATAGCATGCTAACTGTTGTGTTGGTGCTGATCCCCAAATCTTGCTGCCATAGGCAGATGTCTAGTCCACCTAGTAGTTGGCTAGTCTGGCTACCTAGCCATAAAAAGTCTGTAAAATACTATTGCTTTTCCATGCTAGTGTTGTTTCTCCTCTGTTCTTCATACTCCTGGGTGGCTGAGGACGCAAGAATCCTCACCCAGTACCTCTTCTCTCCCATTTCCAATCACAAGGTGAAAATCTGCCACAAATTTCTGTAAACTAGCAACAGATTTTGTGTGAATTTACTGTCTTTCCATGATTTGAACTACTCATCAAAAGGACATTTGCACTGACCAGTGGACTAATCTGAATTTTAAAAAATGATTAATTAGAAAAGTCTTTCTAAACTCCTGAGGAACACTTAAGAGTAAAGTGGCTTATGACTAATACCAATGTCTACTGTAACAGTGTTAACATTCTGTGACCTGGGAGATTGTTGTAATCAAAGAGAACTGGTGAGCAGATAAAAATGAAGACACCACAACTGATAAGTGAAGTTATTGGGATAAAGTATCATATGCACTGAAAATTGGGGGGATGAGGCAGAAGCAAGTTTCAACCAGGGTCATCTATCTAGTACATACCCAGCTGGATCCCTTTGAAAGCTTGTCCTTGCCATGTCACATTTACCCAGATAGTCGATTCCAGGAATCTGTACAAAAATAAAAAAGCCTAATATACCTACTACTACTACAAATCATTTCTATAGCTAAAGACTTCTTTCACAGACAAAAGTAGGAAACATCCTTTAGTATGTCTGCCCCAGAATGCAAGAACTCAGGGGCTCCGCAGTATTTCCTACCCCAGCGTGTGTCATTTCCAGCGCTACAAAAATATTTTCTATTTTTGTAGCACCAGTGCTTACGTTGCCCAGTTACTGCTCGGTTAGCATGAGAGCCCTTACCACCACCTCAATGGGTGGTAATAAGTGCCCCCCCCCCCCGACATGGCCATGCGGCAAGTGGTTCACTTACTGCATGGCCATTTATTTTTGAGAAAAAAAGACAGCCTTTTATCCTCTGCGGTAAAAGGGTGCCTCAGTGCACATCAAAACATGCGCTGATGCTAGCGCAGGCCCCCTTTTACTGCGGCATAGTAAAAGGACCCCTCAGTGCAATCTGATATGCCCTTTAGCAGACATTTTGAATGGCAACTGGATAGGTGTTGAACTCTATTGAAAAAGGGTAACATAACAGTTTAGCTATCAGAGTTTACTAATGCTCTTCAAATGTTCAAAGGCTCTTTTGAAATCTTGCCATGAATTTGGATCTCTCAGAAAAGAGCCACAGTGGCTAACAGGAGCCTGCTTCTCCTAGTTCTGACGCTTCCCTATGGAACACAAAGACATACTTTTCGAATGTGCATATCTGAAGTTCTAAGTAGCTGACATGTGTTGCATTTTTTTTCGGGTTGCAGATGTTCCCCTATAGAGTTTCCAAAGAACAGGTGGACCCTTTCTGTAACTTTTTCTCAACAGCGAACAAGTGGTCGGTGTATTCTTTTTTTAAGCTTTCAAACAAATGTAAGATCATTATACATAAGAACTTATCCAAGTGGCTGTGGAAGTTACCAAAACAAGTTCTTTGTTTTAAAAATTCTGGGTCATTGTCCAGGTGAATAAAGGAAGAGCAAGAGAAAGTCCAAGAGGTAGTCCAAAAGGCTATACAGTGGCAATTTTCTGCCATTATTCCCCAAGTTCTGTATAGCATACCTAGCGTTCCATGCAAAATCCAAGCTTATTCTATAACTATATGCATAACTTAATTGGCTTAACAAGCTAATCAGCATTGTTAACAGCACTTAACAAGTAATAATGAGCACTAATTGGCAATAATTAGAATTTACATGCACAACTTGCTAAGCATATTCTGTATCGCACTGCGCCTAAATTTTAATATGTGTAGACAAAAAAGGGCATGCTTATAGACAGGAAAATGGGTGTTTCATGGATGTTCCAACATTTACATATACTGTTATAGAATATGGCCCTGTGTGCCTAAATCTTTGTGCTGGGATTTATGCCACATTTTTGTTGGTGTACATGGAGGCATGTAGTTTCATATTCTATATACTGTGCCTAATTTATGCGCCACTTATAGAATACGCTTAGACAGAAATGTTTTCCACACAGATTTTTTTAGGTACCATATATAGAATCTGGCCCTATCTGGTTAATTTATCCATATATCTTAACTGCACATATAGCAAGCCTAAGGGTCCCTTTTACAAAGCTGCAGCAAAAGGGGGCCTGCGCTGGCGTCGGTGTGTGTTTTTCACATGCACCGATGCCCCCTTTTACCGCAGCGGGTTACAGGCAGGTCTTTGGGGTTTTTTTCAGGAAATGGCCGTGCAGTAAGTGAAGCACTTGCCGCATAGCCAGCACTAGCCCGGTGGTAACTAGGCAGCGAGCGGATATGACACGTGCTGGGGGTGGGAACTACCTCGGCAATACGTCCCTTTTAGTGAGCGGTAAGGCCGCATTGGGTTACGGCCGCTTTGTAAAAGGACCCCTAAGATATGTAGATAAACATATCTGAATACCATTAACCAGCTATATTCAGTGGTAATTAGATATCCAGTTAACTTTAACTCAAGATTCAGCAAGATAACTGGCTATTTTTATCCAGATAGCCACAACTGACTATTGGCCTCTACATTTCTAAAGAGCTGTCAAGATAGCATGTGTAACCTTTGGTTTGGGTAGAACATCAGTGGGCTACACAAATGTATTTTTATTTGGACTGGTTGAGGGGCAAAGCTGAGAATAGAGTAGCTAGAAGGCCGACTGGCATATAATCCACACACTCAGCATTCCTTCTGTCAGTCAATATTCGGTTTAATGTACTCAGAACTGTGAAGGGTTTACTTAACTTGGATGGTAAAAACTGGGGTAATGTTTCCGTCAATTATGTACATTACTTGCTTATTCCAGTAAAGATAATTAAAGTAGAAGATAACACAATCCTCCATAGCCATGTTTTGAGATATCCACTCTGTTTCAAGGACTCTGGTTCACATCAACAAAAGTGATACCATGTTAGGCAGTATTTTGAATAGGGAAACAGTCAGCGATAAATAAGAAACAATGAACCTCAGATAAGTGCTCAGTATTTGTTATTATAATTATTAATAATAAAAGTCTTTTGAATAATGGACTGATGATTATAGTTGTGGAAATAGTTTTACCATACAGCATACTGGTGCCTAATGACACTTCGTTTATATGAAGGTCCAATTAACTTCAGAATCTGTCTAGCTATGTTTGCTATCTCTGAGCTGAATTGTGAAAAAGTGCTAGAAAATGAATACCTTGTCTTTAATCTGTAGAGCTTACCTATTTAATTCTTAACTCTCCCCATGATAGTGCAAAGCAGGATGGTTTTTGTCTGTCTCTTGCCTCATAAAAGAATCACCAACAGCACCTACAATTTTTTTCGTTCCTAGATGCATTATAATCTTTTTTAGAAATGTATCCTGCCCTGCCATGCTCCTGCATGAAATAACCACTGTCTGCAGGATAAGAGACAGTGCGTCTAGTGATCTGGATTTGCTGACAAGCACTTTGTGAGTTGTTTGGAAGTATTCTGCTGCAGGGAAGAGGTTTCTCCTGAGAGAGTCAGTGATGGCAGAGGTTGCTTCTGCCAGTGTGGGAACGGGACTTAAAGAAGCTTGAAATGCTTTTTTTGGTTTGCTAAGATGTGAGTACTGGTTTGCTGGGGGCAGGGTCGCTGAGAGGGGGGCATGGGGGGGGCCAAAATTCCTCGGGCCCAGGCCTCTAAGGGGTGCCCGGGGCTGGGGCGTCTCTCTCGCTGTCTCCTGCTCCTGATGGGACCTGAATGATCACGTCCTGACAGGAGCAGGAGAGAGAAAACTCTGGCGCTGCAGGCGGGCCCCCCTTGGAGGCTGGGGAGGACTCGGAGGAGCAGACACTGCAGGTCTTCCTCCAGTGCTGCTCTTCTGCCCAGCTAAGCGGCTGCTTTTCCTCTGAGGCGCGCATACTCGGTTTTGAAACCGAGCATGCCCTGAGCGAAAAAGCAGCCACAGAGGCAGGTAAGTGGCAGAAGAGCAGCACTGGAGGAAGACATCTTCTGCTGACGGGAACTTGGGATCCACGCCAGCCGAGATATTTCAATTGCAGCAGTGGCAATGATTGTGGTGGGGGCAGCAGTGGATGACGATTGTGTGTGTGTGTGGGGGGGGGGCGTTGGCCCTGCCCTGGGCCCGGTTCAGTCCCTCAGGAGCCCTTTTACTGAGCTTCGTAAGCGTCTACATGCACCCAACGCGCACCAAAATGGAGTTACCACCCAGCTACCGCGTGGCTCATGCGGTAATTTCATTTTTGGTGCGCGTTTGATGTGTGCATGTAAAAAATAATTTTTATTTTCGGACATGAATAATGGACTTGAGCCAAGTGGCATTTGACGTGCGCAGTTCATTACCACCCGGTTACCAAGTGAGCCTTTACTGCTAGGTCAATGGCTGGCGGTAAGGTCTCAGACCCAAAATGGATGCACAGCAATTTTCATTTTGCCACACGTCCATTTTTGGCAAGAATTTAAATAAGGAATTTTTTACAGGTGCGCTGAAAAATGATTCTGCGTGCGCCCAAAACACGCTCTACACTACCGCAGGCCATTTTTCAGCATGCCTTTGTAAAAGGGCCCCTCAGGGGCCCTGGCTTGGGGAAGTATGTATTTCAAGTCTGCATAAGCCAAAGTGATGCACATAAGGAGAAAAAAAATCCAAAGTGTAGGTATACTTTGATAGGTTCAATACCAGGAGTTATAGCTCAATAAATGGATCTTGCTGGCATTGTGCACAGTCCATTGACATCCTCAACTCAGTGTGCAGCAGTGGCTAAAAACTAGTAGAATGATAGGAATTATTTGGAAAAGAATAAAAGCAAAAGAGAATATTATAAAATCAACCTGTATTAATCCATGGTATGGCTACACCTCCAGTTTTGTGTGCAGTTCTGGCCACTACAGCTCAAAAAAAAAATATATAGCACAACTAGAAAAGGGGTGACAACAATGATAAAGGAGGTGAAATGGCTCCCTTGTGAAGAAAGGTTCGACATGTTAGGGCTATCTAGGAGAAGAGGTAACCGAGATGAGACATGACAGAAGGTTTATGGAACAAGTTGACAGGGAATAACTATTTAGTCTTTCCAAAGGAGCATGCCGTGAAACTAAGAGCAGATTTAAAGCAAATTCTCAAAAGTATTTTTTTAATCAGTGCATAATTAAAGTATGAAATTTGCTGCCAGTTAATGTGGCTAATTTAGCTGAGCTTAGTTTGGATAATATTCTTGAAGGCAGGTTTATTAACCCTTATTTAGCTGGCAAGTCTTGGATGTCTCTGTCTCCTGCTTCTGGGAGTGAACAACTTGAATGGGCTTTCCTGTGTAGGATTTGACAGGTACTTTGGATCAGTTACTGTCAGAGAAAGGATGCTGAATTTGATAGACCTTTTATCTGATCCAGCTTAGCATGGCTCACATTGATATAGAAGCCTGAAATAACAGCAGATAAGGATGTTAAGGCCCATCCAGTCTTCTGCCGAAATTCATTGCGTATGCAATACTATAGACCCCAGCTGATCTCCAATGATTCCTCACTTCATAGCTTGATTTACAGAAGACCTCTCTGTTGCTTTACATCTGAAGTAATTGTAGATAAGTACCTAACTACATAAGCTTTGCCATACTGGGGCAGACCGAAGGGTCATCAAGTCCAGTATCTTGTTTCCAGCAATTGCCAATCTTGGTCACAAGTACCTGGCAAGATACCAAAGAAAATAAAACAGATTTTATGTTGCTTATCCCAGAAATAAGCAGTGGATTTTCCCATGTCCATCTTAATTATGGCTTATGGACTTTTTCTCTTAAGAAATTATTGAAATGTTTTAAAACCCTGCTAAGCTAACTGCTTTTACCATTCAGCTTACTAATGCTTACATATTTAAACCAATATCAATAGCATTCAAAAATACTGATCTCAATGGCATCCTTTCAGGAAAGCTAATGATAGAATGATTTTGGAAACTAAATTTCTTGTTAAACCCAAGAGCAAGGGCATAGCCAAGGAGGGGAGGCTGAATGAGTCCAGGTTCCTCCACTTTTAACTCAAAACCTCTAGTTTGGATTTATTGGTGGGCTGCCATGGGCTCAGAACCGCCTATAGTTAAAAACATATGACTCTTGACCATGCAGTTGTTATCCACAGTAGGACAGTTGTTATCCACAGCAGGATAGTGGTGCAATTTCATTAAACCCACCTTTCTCTCGGATCTTTTAATCTGCCTTTTCGCAGCAGGAAGGAATCAGCAGTAGCACTTATCTACAACTTCCTGTTTTCTCCTCTTTTAGCTCACTGAAATTTGGATTGAAAAAAGTGGTTGGTACACCATAAAAATAAACAAAATACACAGAGTATGCACAAAAGACAAAAAAACAATAAAAAAACCCAGCAAACAAAACAAAGCATTTGATTAAAAAGTAAATACTGAATCATACAATAAAATATGATCACATAAAACGTGACCAGGCCATGTTTCGCACATGGACTGCATCAGGGGTTGATGATGTACACATATAACAGTTCAATACACAATATATTAAATGTTGCTGTCTTTATAAGATGGGTATATAAATTAATAATTCTTTTTCCCTTTGACACCTACTCCTTAGAGAGTTGACTAAGGAATGTCTATTGCAATTGCAGTATGCTGACAAAGAAACCAGGTGGTCTCACATAAGTGCTGTCGCTCGTTCTCTCCTGCTACAGGAGGATGGCTGAGGGGTCCTGGAGATGAGGAAGAATCGGTGAAAGGTCCTGGGAGATGAGAACAAAAAACAAATGGGAGGCATAGGGAACAAAGGAAGATTTGGGGGAAGTGATGAAGTGATTGATGCAAAAGAGCAGGTGTAAATGTGTGTGCATCAAATATGCGTGATAATATATATTTTATAAAATATATGCATAAATCATGACTCCACCACACTCCACCTACTTTAGACATATGAACCAGCTTGTAGCGTGCATACTTTTAGGCATGACCTAATTGTATAAGAGCTCAATTTACCTGTGAGCATAGTTTATAAAATAACATAGGGCCCTTTTACTAAGCCACGGCAAAAAGCATATCTTTTTGGCACGTGCCGGGCCAGTTTTTGACGCATCCTGGAAAAAGGGCCTTTTTTAAGGGGCTGGAAAATGGATGTGTGGCAAAATAAAAACCAGCGCATGTCCATTTTTGGCCTGAGACCTTACCACCACTCATTGACTTAATGATAAGGTCTCACGCGCTACCCAGGTGGTAGGCATGCAGCGTGCGTCCACTGCCGTTTACTGCTCGGTAAGCGCCATGTGGTAGAAAATATTTTCTACTGCATGTTTTTGGCGCGCACCAAATTCAAAATTACCACCCGGGGCACACAGTAGCCAGGCGGTAATGATGATATGGTGCATGCTGGACACAAGTAGGTCCTTACTCGCCTTTGTAAAAGGGTCCCAAAGTAACATAACATAGTAGATGACGGCAGATAAAGGTTTGTATGGTCCATCCAGTCTCCCTGAGAAGATAAACTCATTACATAATTACCCTCCACAAGCCCTATTGCTTAACTAATGTCTCACATCTTAAAAATATTTACTCTCAATCTTAGACCGACTAGCTTGCTTACCAGTCTTCTGTGTAGAGCAGCATCAAAAGCTTTACTGAAATCCAGATAGGCCCTACTGAATCCTGTAAGTTTGGCAAGGTGTTCCTCCATGAAATCACATTTTCTACAATCCTGTGTTCCTGATAGGTCGTCTTACCGATTTTTGCCATGAGTCAAGTTTTATTTCATTCCATTCATTTTTTGGAGTTATTATGCCCCCAGACAGATAGGCAGACAGAGGAACATTCTAGACCCATTTTGTACAATTAAAACTTCTGTTGGGTGGGAAAGACTAAGGGGCCTTTTTACTAAAGAGTTGTCCGGAACTAGCACCAGCCCAATGTGGGTGCTTGCTGTAGTTCCACCCCCAGTGCGTGACAATTCTGACGCTAGCATAAATATTGAAAAAATATTTCCGCAGGAGGTTAACCGGTAGTAATCAGCAGCATCACACATTGCCCAGTTGCCACTGGGTTAGCTCGGGAGCCCTTACTGCCACCTCAAGTAAGTTCTCCCCCTGAAATGGCTGTGTGTGCAAGTGTGAACTTACCACACGGCCATTTCATTTTTGGCTATTTTCATTCGCTGTGGTAAAAGGGGCCCTGGCATGCAGCAAAAATGGCCACCACTGTTAGCGTAGCCCTTTTTACTACAGTTTAGTAAAAGTGCTGTGAGCCATCTAAAGCCTTACTTGGAAAAGGTGTGCTAAAAATCCAAATTTCCCTTCTCTCCCTTCCCTACAATCAAATCTGCATATAACGTGCTGAAAGCCTCTCATCCCACCAAAATCCTTGTCCCATAGAGGTGGCCTGCAGTGAATTAAGCAGGGACACTCTCAAAAAGAGGAAGACAATGTGCCAGTGCAGTCCTAAAAATCAAAGGCTAAAACTCTCAGACACCAGCTGATCCTGGACACAGAGCTGATCCAATAATACAGCTGTATGACAACAGATTCTTGGAAAAGAGGACGGCACTGCCCTTCCTGACTCAGTCTAGTAGAAACAAACTAAATTTTCTTACTAAACAGAAATGGCCTCTACTCACCTATAAAATAGACAAAAATACTAACCTTAAAAAAAAAGCAGGCAGAAATTCTGATGTTACAAGAAATTCACTTACATGATCTGTAGTAGAGGTATGCAGTCATTTGAACCAAGATAGGAAATGTTGCTTCATATTGTTGGGGTTTTTTTGTCTGAAATGACTGGAAAAAGCCCAAAATTTGGGGTTACAGTGGTGGAAATAAGTATTTGATCCCTTGCTGATTTTGTAAGTTTGCCCACTGACAAAGACATGAGCAGCCCATAATTGAAGGGTAGGTTATTGGTAACAGTGAGAGATAGCACATCACAAATTAAATCCGGAAAATCACATTGTGGAAAGTATATGAATTTATTTGCATTCTGCAGAGGGAAATAAGTATTTGATCCCCCACCAACCAGTAAGAGATCTGGCCCCTACAGACCAGGTAGATGCTCCAAATCAACTCGTTACCTGCATGACAGACAGCTGTCGGCAATGGTCACCTGTATGAAAGACACCTGTCCACAGACTCAGTGAATCAGTCAGACTCTAACCTCTACAAAATGGCCAAGAGCAAGGAGCTGTCTAAGGATGTCAGGGACAAGATCATACACCTGCACAAGGCTGGAATGGGCTACAAAACCATCAGTAAGACGCTGGGCGAGAAGGAGACAACTGTTGGTGCCATAGTAAGAAAATGGAAGAAGTACAAAATGACTGTCAATCGACAAAGATCTGGGGCTCCACGCAAAATCTCACCTCGTGGGGTATCCTTGATCATGAGGAAGGTTAGAAATTAGCCTACAACTACAAGGGGGGAACTTGTCAATGATCTCAAGGCAGCTGGGACCACTGTCACCACGAAAACCATTGGTAACACATTACGACATAACGGATTGCAATCCTGCAGTGCCCGCAAGGTCCCCCTGCTCCGGAAGGCACATGTGACGGCCCGTCTGAAGTTTGCCAGTGAACACCTGGATGATGCCGAGAGTGATTGGGAGAAGGTGCTGTGGTCAGATGAGACAAAAATTGAGCTCTTTGGCATGAACTCAACTCGCCGTGTTTGGAGGAAGAGAAATGCTGCCTATGACCCAAAGAACACCGTCCCCACTGTCAAGCATGGAGGTGGAAATGTTCTGTTTTGGGGGTGTTTCTCTGCTAAGGGCACAGGACTACTTCACCGCATCAATGGGAGAATGGATGGGGCCATGTACCGTACAATTCTGAGTGACAACCTCCTTCCCTCCGCCAGGGCCTTAAAAATGGGTCGTGGCTGGGTCTTCCAGCACGACAATGACCCAAAACATACAGCCAAGGCAACAAAGGAGTGGCTCAGGAAGAAGCACATTAGGGTCATGGAGTGGCCTAGCCAGTCACCAGACCTTAATCCCATTGAAAACTTATGGAGGGAGCTGAAGCTGCGAGTTGCCAAGCGACAGCCCAGAACTCTTAATGATTTAGAGATGATCTGCAAAGAGGAGTGGACCAAAATTCCTCCTGACATGTGTGCAAACCTCATCATCAACTACAGAAGACGTCTGACCGCTGTGCTTGCCAACAAGGGTTTTGCCACCAAGTATTAGGTCTTGTTTGCCAGAGGGATTAAATACTTATTTCCCTCTGCAGAATGCAAATAAATTCATATACTTTCCACAATGTGATTTTCCGGATTTAATTTGTGATGTGCTATCTCTCACTGTTACCAATAACCTACCCTTCAATTATGGGCTGCTCATGTCTTTGTCAGTGGGCAAACTTACAAAATCAGCAAGGGATCAAATACTTATTTCCACCACTGTATTTCTTGTGTTGTAAATAGCGTGCATTTGTTGCAGAGTAGTGAGAACTATTTGTAAGTACAGTACAGCCTCGATTATCTGACCTTCGCTAATCCAACCATCCAGCATATCCGGCAGACACCCTCCTAGAGTCTCTGGGCCCTCAGGCACTGCTCAGATGCCCAAAATGGTCAGTCCGCCCCTGTTGCATGCACAATTTTAGGCTTTGCATAAAAATTTTCCCATGCAGGTTATAGTAACATAGTCAATGTCAGCAGATATAGACCTGCATGGTCCATCCAGTCTGCCTAACAAGTTGGTCAGAGTTGAATCTGGCACTGTGCACAGGTTCCACTCCTTATGATTAAACACTGGTATACTTAATCTCTGTCTCTTCCTGCCGGGGCCGCCGAGAGGGGAGGGCAGGGGGGACCCCCTGCATTCAAATCGGCAGCACCTCACCTCCATGTGAAAGCAGCAGATCGCCTCCCTTTGGGCCCTCCCTATGTCCCGCCCTCGTGGAAACCGGAAGTTACATCAGACAAAGGTGGGACACAGTAAGGGAATGCCCGAAGGGAGGCGATCTGCCTCTTTCACACGGACGTGAGGCGCTGCCGATTTGAATGCAGGGGGCCCGGTGGTGGACCGGTGGAGACTTGGGACTGCGGCGCCGGCAGCCTGAGAGCGGAGGGGGGGAGGGGGGCCTTGCTCCAGCCCTGGCTTAGACTCTCGGCGGCCCTGCTCCCTGCCAGTTTTGGGGCACAGGCGGTTGAAGTCTGCCCAGCACCGGTCCTACATCCCAAATGTTGGAGTTGTCATCAAAGCCCACTCCAGCCTTGATCCTGATCCGTTTTTGCCATGTACAGGACCCAGATCGTAGAAGTCTGCCCAGCATTGGTCCTACTTCCCAACCTCTGAAGCTACTGTCAAAGCTCACTCCAGTTCTGAGGTCATTTAAGATTTGCTTTAATTGGATTCCATCCTTTTTCTATATATTGTAGAACAGTGTTTCCTAAGTCTAGTCCTGGAGTACTCCTTGCCAGTCAGGTTTTCAGGATATCCACAATGAATATGCATGATTTTGATCTGCATACCTTTCCTCCATTATATGCAAATCTCTTTCATGCATATTCATTGTGGATATATTAAAAACCTGGTGTAGAATACCTATAATTACACAAATAAATTAACTGACAAATTAGCTACTAATTAGCATTATCATAAGTACATAAGTAATGCCACACTGGGAAAAGACCAAAGGTCCATCGAGCCCAGCATCCTGTCCAGGACAGTGGCCAATCCAGGCCAAGGACACCTGGCAAGCTTCCCAAACGTACAAACATTCTATACATGTTATTCCTGGAATTGTGGATTTTTCCCAAGTCCATTTAGTAGTGGTTTATGGACTTGTCCTTTAGGAAACCGTCTAACCCCTTTTTAAACTCTGCCAAGCTAACTGCCTTCACCACGTTCTCTGGCAACGAATTCCAGAGTTTAATTATGCATTGGGTGAAGAAAACTTTTCTTCGATTTGTTTTAAATTTACTACACTGTAGTTTCATCGCATGCCCCCTAGTCCTAGTATTTTTGGAAAGCGTGAACAGACGCTTCACATCCACCTGTTTCACTCCACTCATTTTTTTATATACCTCTATCATGTCTATCAACCAAGTATTGGTGATAATTGGAGTTAATTGGCACTATTTTGCAGTTACGCACGTTAACTACACTTAGTCGATATCTATAGGCTTACTGCACAAATTCTATACACACAGCTGCAAAGGAGTGCAGATTTAAAGAGGAACATAGGTGGGTCAGGGGTGTGCCCAACACTTACGTGTGAGAGGTAAGTGCCTTTCCCATTTTCATTACATGAATTAAGAACATAAGAATAACTGTACTGGGTCAGACCAATGGTCCATCTAGCCCAGGATCCTGTTTTCAACAGTGGCCAATCCAGGTCACAAGTACCTGGCAGAAACCTAAATAGTAGCACCATTCCATGCTACCAATGCCAGGGCAAGCAGTGGCGTTCTCCATGTCTCTCTCAATAACAGACTATGGACTTTTCCTTCAGGAACTTGTCCAAACTTTTTTTAAACCCAGATACGCTAACCACTGTTACCATATCCTCCGGCAAAGTTCACAAGAGCTTGAAGGTTCGGTTCCATCTTTCTCTCCTCTTCAGCCACCTCCAGGCGACTTTCTTGAGGCAATAAAAAAAACTCCTGGGGTTTTCTTTGGCTTGCATGGAACCTTTCCGGAACTGCTGATGATAGGCCTCTGGGGTAGAGCCCGCCCTCTCCAGGATGGCTTCTTTCACCTCCACATAGGTAGCTGTCCCTGTGGGATTAGCGTTCTGGCTATGACGTTTCTGGCCAACCAGCAAAGCAGGCTGTCCTCTTGAAATTAGTCATGAAGTAGACTGGATCATCTTCTGGTACCATTTTCTTCAACATGGAACCCAGAGGGGCTGCTGATAAACTAGGTAGGTGAGTGCTTATCCCTGCTTGGGCCTGCGAGCCCTGTTGTAGCTCTATGAGCTTCTCCAACACTTGCTGCTGCACTTGTTTTTGCTGGTGTAACTGTTGCTGCCGCTGCTCGAGATGCACCTGCATAAATTGTTGCTGTTGCTTTTGCTGCTGGGCCTCCACCAAGGCCTGAAGTAGCCTTCCCATGTTTTTACTGCCAGTGGGACAAACCACACAGTACACTCAAAGCAAAAATACAAGCCTGCCTGTCCATCACTAGCTAAATGTCCCCCTCTAACTAGGGTAGAGCTAATCCATTTTCCCACTGTTGCTGTGTTATCTCTACAGATCCGGCTTCCTTCTGCAGGACAAGCACAGAATCCCACCATTGCCACCACATGTAACCCCTAGCAGGGTTGGGTGTGGCTGGAGAAAATAATACAGCCGGACAAAAGGTAGAATGCAAAAGAAGTATTTATTTATAAAAACAGAAATTCCTGGGACTGTTTCATCACAGAGCCCGGGGCATAGAAGGGGAAACCTTAACAGTTTCGGCAAACAGCAGTAAGGCGCCTCTGGCAGTCGTCTCAAACACAGTCTGCAGCTTTTCAGTTGTATTTTACTTGTCAGATCTGGCTCTGGCCAGACCTCCAGCAAACTTGGAAGTTCAAACAGCAGCAAGGGCTTACCTCAGCCAGATCACAGCATTAGGATACTTTCACAGCATTTGGATGTCTTCATTCGAGGCCTACGCTGGGGCCTCTCCTCTTTCTCCTTTGGGCTCCCTTTACCTCTATCTGGCTCTTCCCTTTAAACTCCCCAGTCTCGGCTCCACCCCACCCGGCTCACTTCCTCTGTGTGTGTGGGACCTGTGCTCTCAAGATGGTCCTCATTAGTTATAGAGAGATCTTTCTTAAGGTGGCCCTGGCTATCGGAGAGACTTTCTTTAAGGGAGAGGGGCAATGTTCTGTCGACCCTGTCACAGGCACAAAGAAGCCTATGTTGTCTTTATGTTTAATCTTTTTTTTTATTAGTGAATAAAGAAACATTCCAATACAAAAACGTAATGTGTGGATTCTTTTTCCTTTAAACCTTCTTCCACTTCCTCTACCCCCCATCCCTCCCTTCTTCCCCCCCCACAATCCTCCCCCCCCCCCCTGAAAACTTTGAGTCCAGCTATGTGTTTCATTAAAAGTTCAACAGTCTACTTCTAGCTTGAGGGGGCAACGTGCCAAGGAATGGGCTCCAGATATTCTGAAATTGTCGTCCTGCCTGGGCTTGAAAGTCCGTCACTGCCATTCTTTCAACTCGCATTAATGCGATCATGCGGGCTCTCCACTGAGAACAGGTAGGGTAGTGTCGGGTAATCCATTCAGATAGGATCACCTGTTTAGCCACTATGATAGATTTGGTCACAAAAGCTGTTAGTCCTGCTGGGATGGGGTGAACTAATATCAGATGTCCCAAGAGTAAGCCTGGATCATACTTCCATCCTGTTGACCACATTCCTGAGACACATTGTATTATATCCTTCCAGTATTGACTTATACCTCTGCAGGACCACAACATATGTCCTAAAGTAGCCCCCGGCTCTTGACACTTAGGGCACTCTCCCCAGGGAGAGAGCCCCATATGAAATGCCCTTCGGGGGGATATATACAGCCTTAGCGCTACCTTGTATTGTGTTTCCCAATGCGATACCATCATTGTCTGCTTTCGTATTGCAATTATATGTGACTTAAATTGAGACAAGTTAAGGTTCATTGGTATATCTTGTTGCCACATAAGTAACAATTTCTTGTAGTCTAGCTCCTCTGCCGTATCACGAATGTGCCTGTGATGAAACCTGAGGGGCACCCTCTGCTGTGCCGTCAGTGAGAAAGCCAAGGCCAATTCCTCCTGGACATCCTCAGTCAGGTCCTCCCATGATAAGGATTGTATATAGTGTCTTAGCTGGAAATAGTGGAACCGGTCTGATGGAGGCATTGCGAACTCTGTTTTTAAGACTTGAAAGGGTTTTGTCTTGCCTTCTGGAGTGATTGCCTGTGTCAAGTATATCAGCCCATTCCGTTTCCAGCGGGCAAAAACTGGATAGAGGAGCCCTGGTTCAAAGGCAGGATTTCCACAGATCGACAGATATGGAGTAGTTTTGACTGAAAACCTGTGTAGTTTACAAATCCATTTCCACACCGCCTTCGCGGATCCCATTATTCCAGATTTCTGCAGTATATATGGTGGTGGAGGTCCTACAGTATGTAGATAATTACTGAAATGTAGGCCAGGAAGCAATTGTAATTCCATTGATGTATTGGTATAGTCTTGTGTGCCTCTAAACCAATCGTTCAGATGACGCATTCCACTGGCAATGGTCAAGTATTTTACATTTAATAGACCCAATCCACCGTACTCTGTAGGAACACATATTGTGGAGAAAGGGAGGCGTGGTTTCTTCCCTTTCCATAAAAAGGATTGTACTATTTTTGTCAATTTTTGTTCATCACTCTTTGTTAAGTGCAGTGGTAATGTTTGAAATGTGTATAGCCATTTAGGAGCGATAACCATGTTAAACAAAGCAATTCTCCCCATCAGGGAGAGTGGCAGTACAGTCCAAGCAAGCAATTGTTTGTTTGTGTCCTGCATCAATCGCTGTATATTTTGTTCGTAAAGTGTAGTCAAGTTCATAGGGATATTCACCCCCAGGTATTTTATGGAGGTTTGTGCCCATTGCAAGGGAAATGTCCCATTCCATCCTGTTCGCACCTCTGGGAATGCTGGTAATGCCACTGATTTGTGTAAGTTTAAACTAAAGCCTGAATAACCCCCATAATCTTCTATTGTCTGGATTAGCGATCCCATTGTGTCAGTGGGCTCTCTCAAGACCACTAGCAGGTCATCTGCATATGCTAAAATTTTTATGTCCTGGCCTGCCAATGTAACCCCCCGGATATCTGAGGCTGAGGAAACTTTCCTTATCAGTGGTTCCAGGGATATTAAGAACAGCAAAGGCGACAGGGGGCAACCCTGTCTTGTACCTCGGTGAATCTGGAATTCAGGTTCTTTAACACCATTTACTACCACCCCTGCTCTTGGTCCTCTATACAGCGCCTGTATTGCTTGTATAAACCAGCCCTCTATACCCATCTCTGATAATGTTGAAAACATAAAGTCCCATCCTACTTTGTCAAAGGCCTTCTCTGCGTCTAAGCTCAAAATCAGTGTGGGCCTTCGGGTCTGCTGGCTTGCTGCTAGGGCCATCAGGATTTTTCGTACATTGTGTACCGATTGGCGACCTCGTACAAAACCCACCTGCTCCTCCCCTATCAGCGATGGCAAGCATTGTGCCAGTCGTTCTGCCAACATTTTTGCTAATATTTTGGTATCAACATTGAGCAGTGATATCGGCCTATAGGATTCCACCTTATCCAGAGGTTTCCCTGGCTTCGGGATCAGTGTGATCAATGCCGAGTTAGCATATCTTGGAAAACTTTTTTTTTCCACTACTTCCTGATAATAATCTAACAACGCTGCTAAAGCTGCTCCCGGTAACAGTTTAAAATATTCCCCGGATAGTCCATCTGGGCCAGGAGCTGACCATAATTTTAAAGTTTTAATCACCCCTTGTAATTCTTGCAGTGTTAAGGGTTTATTTAAACACTCCACTTGTTCTACAGTTAGTCTTGGGAGCCCCACTTTTTGCAAGTAAGTTCTTATCGCCTGTTCTGTTGAGGGTGGTCCCGCCTGATATAATGCAGTGAAGTACTTTGTAAACGCCTGTCCTATGTCTCTATTATCAGTGAGAATGTTCCCCTTGGGGTCTTTGATTGCTGTTATCGTCCTTGGGACTCCTGCGTTTTTAATTAAACGTCCTAACATTTTGCCTGTTCTGTTACCAAACTTCTGTAATTTAAATTTATAGAACAGAGCTGATTTAAGTTCTTTTTCATGCAGTAAACTATTCAATGCCACCTGGGTGGCCTTTAGAGTTTCTAAGTTACCTACTGTGGGCTGATGTAAGTGGACTCTCTTAGCTTTTTGTAATTGTCGTTCCAACCTCAGGATACCAATTGCCCTTTTCTTGTTTTTAATGTGACAATATGCTATAATGGCACCTCGCAATACCGCTTTAGAAGCGGACCAGAATAGCTCTGGTTGGGTATCTAGATGGGCTTGATTATGTTCTAGATATTGGGCCCAGGTCTTTTGTATATGGGTTCGTAAATGTGGATCTTGATATAACTGTGCTGGAAATCTCCACCCTCTCCCTCCCCTCTCATCGTTTGTAAATGCAAAGTCCACCCACACTAATGAGTGGTCAGTTATCTCCTCAGGCCCAATAGTTGCTGATTTCACTGCGTAAAATAGTGAGCGAGCCACCATTATATAATCAATCCGGGCAAATGTCCCGTGTGCTCTTGATCTGTGTGTGTAATCTTTATCTCCCGGATGGTGAATTCTCCATGGGTCTACCAGATCAAGAGTCCGATTAAACCCCTGAAACTCTTTAGCGCGTGTTCCCCTGTAATGGGAGGCTAGCGTATTTGAGCAGTCTTGACGTGGGTCAATTACTGCGTTAAAGTCTCCTACAACTATCAGGTTCCCCCCTCCTTTATGTAAACATTTCCCAGCTAGAGATTTAAAGAACGTGGCTTCATAATTATTGGGCCCGTATAAGACTAGTAGTGTAAATTCTTTCCCTGAGAGCCACACATTTAATAGAATATATTCTCCTTTGACCCCTTTTTCTAATATGGTTGCTCTATATGGGAGTCCCTTTCTAAATAGGACCGCAACTCCTCCTTTTCTACTCTGTGACGAGGCCGCAAATACCTCACCAACCCACAGTTTTTGCAGTTTAGAATGTTCTTTATCCGTTAGGCGCGTCTCTTGTAAACACGCTATGTCTGCTTTGTGTCTTTTTAATGCTGTGAGAATCTTGGCCCTCTTAATCGGGGAGCTAATACCTCCTACATTCCACGTTATTATCCTAATAGTCATAATGTTTATCTTTCCTGTTCATGGTGGGTGTTCCTCTGAATGTTCCTACTGTTCCACCTCTACAATGTGTATCACCCCAACTCCAAGATTGGGTGTTAATCCTCATGATTGCTTTAGGGTTTAACTCTGGTCATTCCCAATTTGTACTGTATCTTCTCTGATGACACATAGCTATTCCCATAATGTTTATAGTTGGAATTCCTGTTCCCTCCCCAAAACCCTCCCTCCCTCCCTTCCTCCCCCCCCTCACTACCATCCCTTCAGCCATCTTTCCAGGCACTAACCCGGAATTTAGCAAGAGATCACCTGGGTTACTGAGAGCTTCCCACCCCTTTATGTGAAAATTATACTTAGTGCCACTATGATGTTCTATAATGTTCTATTCATCGCTCTCCCGATGTTACTGTTATGTACTCACTCTTTCTTTATTATACCTTGTTCTGTTAAACTGGACCTCGCTTCTTCAGGGGACTGAAAAGCTTCCCATCGTCCTTGAGTTAGTATTTTTAGAGATGCAGGATATTGGAGAATGAAACGAACTTGTTTTTGGGCCAGCAATGAGCACAAGGGGTGATACTTCCGTCGTTGCTCCTGAACTCCCGCTGAATAATCTTGAAACATTAACACTGTCCGTCCGTCGTGTTTTAGTTCCCCTCTACGTATCTTGAATCCGTTTAAAATTTCCATTTTTTGTCGGTAGTTCAGCAGGCGCATTATTATCACCCGTGGTCTAGTTTGATTTTCTCTGGGGCGTCCCACGCGGTGTGCCCGTTCTATGATTAGTGGACCCATAGAATCTGACAAGGCTAGTTCTTTCGTCAACCACGTGGTTAGCCATTCTGACAAATTTTTATCTGGGATATTCTCGGAGAGGCCTACAATCCGCAGATTGTTCCTTCGTGAGCGATTCTCAAGGTCCTCAAGCTTTTCCATATGCTCTTGGAGTTGTTGCTTAACGTCACGGAGGTCTGTACTATAGCCGTGGGAATCGTCTTCGAGGGCCGAGACCCGAGTTTCAAGGTCTTCCGTACGGGTCTCTAGCCCCTCTAGTTTCGTGTGGATTGCGTCTAACTTTTGATCCATCGCGTCCCACTTCGGCTGCCAGGCTTTCGCCACTGCCAACGTGATTTGTTCCAATTGAGAGCTTGTGAAAATTTGATCTACCTGATCTGGGGCCGCCGCCATCTTGGAATCGGGGGTGAGCGTTTTGGTCTTTTCTTTCTCTTTTTTCCCCGCGCGCAATGCCATTCCAGTTGGGAGTTTAGTAACAAATCTGTCCATGCAAAATTTTAAGACCACCCAATCGGATTTTCAATCATTTGTGGCGCTGATTTTTAGAAGATGGGGCGGGAGCTCTCGAGCCGAGGCGAAATACGACCGCTCAGCTCATCGCACCACGTGATCTCCCCTATGTTGTCTTTATAAAATAGACCTAAAATGGATACGTTTTTGGCATCCCTACATAGGTGTCCTGTTATAAAAATCAAACTCTTATTGTCACAGCATATAAGCAATAAGGCAAATTTGTCATTGTAAGATTGAATTGATTGTACTGGGGAGGAGCCGGCTGTCTTGGTACATGTAGGTAGCAATGACATAGGAAAATGTGGGAGAGAGGTTCTGGAAGCCAAATTTAGGCTTGTAGGTAGAAAGCTCAAATCCAGAACCTCTAGGATAGCATTTTCTGAAATGCTACCTGTTCCACGTGCAGAGCCCAAGTGACAGGCAGAGCTCCGGAGTCTCAATGCGTGGATGAGACGATGGTGCAGGGAGAAGGGTTTTAGGTTTGTTAGGAACTGGGCAACATTCTGGGGAAGGGGGAGCCTATTTTGAAAGGATGGGCTCCATCTTAACCAGGGTGCGACCAGGCTGCTGGCATCGGCATTTAAAAAGGAGATAGAGCAGCTTTTAAACTAGAAACGGGGGGAAATGGCCGACAGTCGCTCAAAAGCACATGGTTCGGGATAAGGTATCTTTCAAAGATATCACTAAAACAGGGAAGATAGGGTATCCTGATAGTGAGGTTGCAAAAGAGTCCATAGTAGATCAGGTGTCCTTAAATAAAAAAAAAATCAGACAAAATATTGCAAATTAATCATGTCAAGTACTGAGTATGATGTAAATAGGAACAACAAACATAGTTTGAAATGTCTATATGCAAATGCCAGGAGATAAGAAATAAGATGGGAGAGTTAGAATATATTGCACTAAATGAAAAATTAGATATGATAGGCATCTCTGAGACCTGGTGGAAGGAGGATAACCAGTGGGACACTGTCATACTGGGGTACAAATTATATCGTAGTGATAGGGTGGATCGAATTGGTGGAGGGGTAGCATTGTATACTAAGGAGAGTCTTGAATCAAATAGATTGAAAATTCTGCAGGAAACAAAACACGTCTTGGAATCACTAAGGATTGAAATTCCATGTGTAAAGGGGAAAAGGATAGTGATAGAAGTGTACTACCATCCGCCTGGCCAGAATGAAGAGACAGATGCAGAAATGTTAAAGGAAATTAGGGACCCAAACAAATTGGGCAACACAATAATAATGGGTGATTTCAATTACCCTGATATTGACTGGGTAAATGTAACATCAGGGCATGCTAGGGAGGTAAAATTCTTTGACGAAATCAAGGACTGCTTTATGGAGCAGCTGGTACAGGAGCCAACGAGAAAAGGAAAAATTCTAGATCTAGTCCTTAGTGGTGCGGGAGATAATGGTGCTGGGGCCGCTTGATAAGTGATCATAATATGATCGGATTTGATATTAGCTTTGAAGTAAGCATACTTAGGAAATCAAATACGTTAGTGATTAACTTTAAAAATGGAGACTATGATAAAATGAGAAGAATGGTGAAAAAAAAACTTAGAGGAGTGGCTGTGAGGGTCAAAAATTTACATCAGGCGTGGATGCAGTTCAAAAACACCATTCGGGACTTAAGATTTCAAATGAGAATAGCATCGGGTAAGGAAGTTCTTTGTCCTCATCGCTGCTGTGCCACTACCTCAATGAGGAAGAGGAAGGGGAAATCTAGAGTGTACCCTCCAAACCCTGGAGAAAACCCAGAGATGAAGCAGCTTACCTTGGATGCTTATTGAGCAGGGTCAGATATGCCACGGGTGCCACCCACTTTGGGCTCTGGCCTACCCAAAATTCTTGCACACTTGTTATTCACTGGTGGAGATCGCCAAGCCGCAACAGCTGCAGGGGTCCACTGGCACCAAGAACAGCTCCCTTTCCTGCTTGCTTCAGCTGATGGCACTGTCTATATGTTGCTGTTGCACTGACCTCCACATGCCGCACACGCTTATTTTTGGCGCGTGAAAACCGAGCATGTGCAAAGGGGTGGGGCAGTGGCAGCATGTGGACAGTACCACCAGTTACAGCAAGAAGGAGAGGGAGCTGTTCTTGCTGCCGAAAGACCCCTGCAGCTGGTGGGGCTTGGGGATCGTCGCTGGCTAAATTATCCCCTGATATTCAGTGCGGGCCATGTTTGGGAACCGGCACTGAATATCGGGGGATAATTATGGGTGGGCTGGGCACTGGAACTTGTGCAGGCCTGGCCGATATTCAGCCAGGGCCCACATAAGAGTTATGCAGCCCTGGCTGAATATCGGTCTGGGCCTGCATAGCTTTGTTTTTGTTTTAAAAAAAATAGCCCCTGAGCCCCCCCCAAAATGTCCCCTTTTCCTCCCTCCCCCGAACCCACATTAAGACCCTCCCGAAGACACCCATTCCCCCAGCTGTGCAGGTAGTCCCTCCCCCTGGGCCTCCTCATATCCCCGGTAGTCCAGTGGGGTTATTGGGGGCAGGATCGCAGTCCCTTTGCTCCTGCCCCTTGCGGCGCCACTCTAAAATGGCTGCTGCCAAGATGGCGGCATGAAGCTGTGCTGCGAGATTGCTGAGTGTTTTTTTTTTCTCAGAGTAATGCCACATCAAGAGAAAGGGGGTCATTCAGGAAGTTCCCTCGGCCGTCCGAACTTCTTGCCTCGATCAGCAGTCGATTGTGCATTACGCAGCCAGGACTCCTGCCCTTGCTACCGGAGGTTTGAGCCCAGCGACAGCTGTGAGTGAAGGAGTACCCTCAGCTATTGGGCTAGGTGTCACCCTATCACCTCCAGTGCTTGCGTGCCCACCGCACCCTGCCGAACCAGCAGGGACGATGGAAGCACCCCCTATGGAAGTTGTTCGGGTGGGGCCCCATGAAGAGGGGCGATTCGGTAGCCGAAGTCAACATGGAGGGAAGGATCATAACTGACCCGCTGCTGCTGAAGGCAGAGTCTGGGTCAGTCGCGACATTAACACTGGAGAACATCTGGAGAGTTCTCCAGAAAATGGATGCTACTGTTGAGAGATCCTCAAAGGATGTGACAACATTAGTGATTAAGATTGATACTTTGTTTAAGAACTTGGAAGATACCAGGAAGATATCTGCTATTAGAACTGAAATTAAGTCTTTGCAAGAGGTGTCTACAACTTTGATTATGGATAAGACTCTGATATATAGCAAAAATTGAACAGATAGAGAACATTAATAGGAGGTTAAACTTGTGCTTTTTGAACTTTCTCAAAGCCCCTGGGATTTCATCTGCAGATTGCTTCAGAAAATATTTCGTGGAAATTTTGAAAATTTCTTCTGATAATCTACTCCTCTGAACAAAATATATTACATTCCTGTTATGCCTGCGGGAGTCCCAAGTGAGGCCTTGGTACAGCAAGAGGCTCCATTAGAAAGATTTGAATGTGTCGGCATTATTGAAGACATCTTTGAATGAAAACGCCGAGTGGATGATGCTGATTGCATCTTTTATGTTTGAGCTAGACCTAAATGCTGTTATGAGACTGTATTTTAGAAAGTCTCAGACTGTTTTCTGTGAAAGGAAAGTCTGGATTTATTCAGATGTAACTAAACAGACTCAGGATTGTAGGAAGGCCTTTTTGGCTTTATGTCAAGAAGTACTATCTTTAGGGGCCTTTTTTTATTAGCTTACCCTTGTGAATGTTTGGTGAAGTTCATGGGTATGAAGTAAATATTTTTTCAACCTGAGCAGTTAAAATCCTTTTTGGATCTTAAGAAAATTACACACGGAATGTCCTAAACAAGTTAAGTTATGATTGAGTGGGTGTGGGATTAATCACGTTAATGGCCTTTCTTTATTGTAGTGCTTCTTTTTGATCTCCTTGTCTTTCTGCTATGCCCCCCTCCTTGTTGTGGTCTAAGAAAGGTATGCTTTTTGCAGTAAAATGTTATTTCTTTTATTATTTCTTACTTTTTGTCAATGCGGTCAACTGGTGGGTGAGCCCTCGGTCGCTGGAGAGGGTGTCCTGAGTCAAAGACCCAGATATCTCAACTGGTAGTAGACGGGTCACCTATACAGGCACAGAGCAGAAGCACCTGAAACAGACTATCCCAAGACAGCCTTTGGCCGAGCTGAGACAGGAACAAATGAAGCACTGGAGCAGCCTTATTCCAAGATGTGCTTTGGCTGGAGTCTGCAACTACAAGGGAGAGTAGGAAGTTGCAAAGACAGGGAGATGCTGAACCAGTAGGTTTAAATTTGCCTCCACTGCCTGACATCATCTGGCGGCGCCCTGCCTGGCACACAGAAAGATGCGCTTAGAACGTACGTATGCACCTAAGGCCCCTGCTGCTGAGGGAGTTCAGGGTGTGCGACCCCTTTTGCCACGAGGACTGCAACCACTGGCATCAGGCTTAGGGTGGGCATGTGGCTGGACCGTGGACCCCACAGTGCGGTAAGTGTGGCTGCGGCTGTGACACTTTTCTGCTTTTCTTAAGCAAGTGATTTACCTTTTAACCACAGCATCACAGGAATTCTAGACAAGATCAAAGAAGGACTGGACCTCATAGAAAACTGGGCCACAACCTTCAAACTCAAACTAAACAGAGAGAAAACTAAATTTTTGGTTCTATCAAGCCCGCAAAATCCCACATCTTACCAAAACTTTACAATCAAGCGCCAAACCTACCAAGTCAAAATAGAGCTAAAAATACTGGGAATCATTCTTTTATCATCGTTTTCATACTCTTAGATATGTATGTGTTTTATATATATATATATATATATATATATATATATATATATATATATATATATATATATAGTTCTTTTAATTTTACCCGTTCTTAATTTTTATTGTACATATAAATATTTACTATCCTTTGGTATAGACACAATGCCCTAAATATAAATTTTGTTTTATATGTATTTTAACTGATTTATATTGAATTATTTTTACTTTTATATTTACATATACTTTATTATATCTTTGTAATTACGTATATATGTGTGTATTGTATACGTTTATTATTTTACATTTGACTTGTCTTTATCATATATATATACTTTTATAGACTCCTGATGCAGGCCTAACGGCCGAAACACGATGTTGTGTCGAGTCTTCATACTTCAAATAAACCTTCTTATTAATGTACATCTTCCTGTCTTTGGCTTCCTTGGTTGCTCTCCCACTTTTTTTGTTGTACTGTTGTATTTACCGTGGGGCGTTTTGAGTTCTCCGTCGTCCAGCGGATTTCTTCTTTAATCATTCTTTACAAACACCTATCTCTGGACAGCCAAGTATCAGCAGTTACATTACAATGCTTCAAATCAGTATGGAAACTGAGAAGCATCAGAGACTACTTTCCTATCATTCTGGCTAATAGTACAATCGATGATATTGTCAAAACTAGACTACTGTAATGCAGCATATGCAGGATGTAAAGAAAACACAATAAAATTGTTGCAAACTGTCCAAAATATTTCAGCAAGGCTGATATTTAAAAAATCGAAATACAAGAAAGCAACCCCACTACTTGTAATGTTACACTGGCTGCCAATCAAGCAAGACTACTCTTCAAAATAAGCATCTTCATCTACAAAATACTATTTGGAATGGCCCCTGAATATATGCTAGACTTAATCGAACTATCCCAAAGAAATGCAAGCCCAGAAGCTAGAGGCTACCTACTTCTCCATTTACCCAACTGCAGAAACACAATCTAGAAAACCATCTACACGGCCAGATTTAGCTACCTGGGCTCCAAATGGTAGAACTCAGTACCCAAAGCCATAAGAAGCATCACTAACTACCTCCAGTTCAGAAAAGACCTGAAAACCTAACTTTTCAAAAAATTCTATAAATAAATACATAAACTACAGATACTCTATAATACTGTCTAACTGATAAACACTACTGTAACTTCATCTAAATGCAAAATTGTGAGCCACTTTGAACCAAAAGCAGTTTTTGGAAAATTGTGGGATACAAGAATGCAAAAATAAATAAATAAATTTGGAAATTATAAATGATATTAAAAAAAATATCAGATGAGGTGTCAGGGATTTATGTTTATCATTTGCTGGATTTGCTAAACCACACAGGACTAAGCGATGTACAATCGAAAAGCATAAGACAGAACAGAAAGGAATGCCAAATATCAGACAGGAAAGATAATTTCATTCATACAAGAGCTACATGCTGACCACTCTCCAGACCACTCCCAGGGTTGCAACCCCTAAACCTAACTCACAAGAGAAGTCTCCAGAGTTACTGAGGAGAGGGTTCTGAGGTTGTGGGTGGCAAAGGATTCCTGGGTAAGTTGCAGAGGAAAATGTTGCTGGTTGTTGAGACAGCATGAGGAGATAGGAGTTAATGTTAGTGTTGGCGAAGGCACAAGGTCTTTGGTGCCCTCTACCCCCACCGGGATCCTTGAGAAGGGGAGGGGGAGTCCCTCGATGGGTTCAAGAAACTATGGCTGACCAAGAATAAAGTTTTTGCAAATCCCAGCAAGAACCGTGAAGTGGAGGAGTGCTCCAGGTGAGAAATAGGGGATCCCAGCTTGGGAGCAGGAACAGGAAAGAGCCTGTTTGGAACCAAAGGCGGTAGTCTGGAGAGGTACTTCTTTGGAGGAGAGTGTGGACAGACAGGGAGGTCTGGTCCAAGAAGGAAGATCAGCTTGCTGCACAAGTGCTGCAGGCACAGCCTTAGGTTGTTACACCCACAAGGGATGGGTATGGACAGGAGGAGCTGTAAATATGTACATGCTGTATGCTGTATAATTATAAATAGCATTTAGATGAGTTTGGCTCTGGGTTTATAGTTGCATCTGATATCAAGTTGGATTACATAGTGACTGTTTCAAAGAGGATTTCAGTTGCCTGTTGCAGAATCTTCAGTAAAGTTTTGGTTATTTTGCATAACTCTCTGGACTGGAGTCTTCCTTGAGTGAGAGTGAACAGAATAAAAAGAACTAAAGCCCTAGCTCAAAATCCTATGGCCTTCCAGATTTTTATCTGGTCCCGGCCTCTGCCCAAGCTCAGAATGTGTGACTGGTAAAGCAGCAGTGCTTTGAAAGAAGGATTGGTTGGATTTTTTGTGGCCTTGGTCTTGGGTACCCCTGACCTGTGACGAGCTAGTTGGTGCCCAAACTGTATGTTCTGAGACCAGGGTTACATAAGTTTTCAAGAGTGTCTTGAATTTTGAAAAAAGAGATTCCTGCACGAAGAGAAGTTGGAAGACTATTTCACAGAACTGGGGCAAAGAAGAAAAAAGCACAATGTCATGTGGAATTGTAGTATTCCAAAGAAGGCCCAGGTAGTACCAGTCTATGATCATTCAATGACCTGAAAGTATGAAAAGGCGTATATGTGAAGAGAGAACCACTTGAAGAGAGATAAGAAGTATAAGGGAGGAGAGATAAGATGGTGTACCAGTATGGAAGGCCTTAAATGTCAAAAGTAAAATTGTATATTGGATTCTAAATTCTACTGGGAGCCAGTGGGAGACAGTAGAGCAACAGAATTCTTTAATGCTACTATTGTAATTTTAGTGATTTACAGGCTTGGGGGGAGTGAGAGGGGGGAGATGTAAGGGCTGGCCGGCAGTGTGATGGGAGGAGTATAGAGTGTCAGTGCTGAAGAACACTATTACCAAGGGGGAGGGAGAGGAAGAGAGATGGAGATGGGAATTTTAAACTTTTAATCAGTTGCCAAATGCAAAGCTGACTCAGTAAAACGCGGGGCCCCTAGGAGTATAGGGCCCTGTGTGGCTGCTCCTGTTGTGCAGCGCTGCGTATGCCTTGTAGTGCTATAGAAATGCTAAATAGTAGTAGTAGTAGTAGTAGTTGCCCTTTGCAGCAAATTGTCTAAGTGTTATTCCGTAAGGCGTGCATAAGTGGTATAGTGTGTAAATGCAAGGGTGGCGTTTACATGGGTGAAGCATGGAATCGGAGGTAGGGTATTATTATGGATTAAGAACTGGTTGAAAGATAGGAAGCAGAGAGTAGGATTGCGTGGCCAGTATTCTCAGTGGAGGAGGGTAGTTAGTGGGGTCCCGCAGGGGTCTGTGCTGGGTCCGTTGCTTTTTAATGTATTTATAAATGACCTAGAGATGGGAATAACTAGTGAGGTAATTAAATTCGCCGATGACACAAAATTATTCAGGGTCGTCAAGTAGCAGGAGGAATGTGAACGATTACAGGAGGACCTTGCGAGACTGGGAGAATGGGCGTGCAAGTGGCAGATGAAGTTCAATGTTGACAAGTGCAAAGTGATGCATGTGGGTAAGAGGAACCCGAATTATAGCTACGTCTTGCAAGGTTCCGCGTTAGGAGTTACGGATCAAGAAAGGGATCTGGGTGTCGTCGTCGATGATACGCTGAAACCTTCTGCTCAGTGTGCTGCTGCGGCTAGGAAAGCGAATAGAATGTTGGGTGTTATTAAGAAGGGTATGGAGTCCAGGTGTGCGGATGTTATAATGCCGTTGTATCGCTCCATGGTGCGACCGCACCTGGAGTATTGTGTTCAGTACTGGTCTCCGTATCTCAAAAAAGATATAGTAGAATTGGAAAAGGTACAGCGAAGGGCGACGAAAATGATAGTGGGGATGGGACGACTTTCCTATGAAGAGAGGCTGAGAAGGCTAGGGCTTTTCAGCTTGGAGAAGAGACGGCTGAGGGGAGATATGATAGAAGTGTATAAAATAATGAGTGGAATGGATCGGGTGGATGTGAAGCGACTGTTCACGCTATCCAAAAATACTAGGACTAGAGGGCATGAGTTGAAGCTACAGTGTGGTAAATTTAAAACAAATCGGAGAAAATTTTTCTTCACCCAACGTGTAATTAGACTCTGGAATTCATTGCCGGAGAACGTGGTACGGGCGGTTAGCTTGACGGAGTTTAAAAAGGGGTTAGATAGATTCCTAAAGGACAAGTCCATAGACCGCTATTAAATGGACTGGAAAAATTCCTCATTTTTAGGTATAACTTGTCTGGAATGTTTTTACGTTTGGGGAGCGTGCCAGGTGCCCTTGACCTGGATTGGCCACTGTCGGTGACAGGATGCTGGGCTAGATGGACCTTTGGTCTTTCCCAGTATGGCACTACTTATGTACTTATGTACTTATGTAAGCTTAGGGCTGCTACTGTAAGTTATGCATGCTCTTCCTGCATTTAGGTGCCCACAGTTACAGCAGGTCTATGGCTTGTATAACTTCGGCTTCTAGATTTTAGGTGCACAGATTCCGGGTTACGCTAATGCCCAGGCACCATTATAGTATAGATTGTCACCACACAACATCAGTGTCCCTAAAATTACCTTTGAATTGTGAGTAAATTACACAACCATTTACAGCTCCTACAAAACACCGCTGTTCGGCTGTTCTGTGGTCTGGGCTGCCACGATAGTGTGTCATCTCACAGACAAAACCTACACTGGCTGCCAATCAATCAGCATATTGACTTTAAAGGTAATCTGTTTAATCTTTAAATCTGTATTTGGGCTGAACCCAGAGAGGCTAGGTGAACTGCTCAATGTACCATCCCCAAACAGGAACTTAGGCTTTCTGAGGACACTAAAACTGGGTTTTCCCTCTCTGAAGGGTATTCACCTCAAGACCATGATAGAAAATTCCTTCCCTTTCGCCGGGACAATACTTTAGAATGCGCTACCACCAGATATAAGACACTCATCTTCCTATCTCTCAGTCAGGAAGACTCTGAAGACCTACCTGTTTGACAAACAGTTAGGCCTGTGTTAAATGCTCTGCTTGCTTATGTAATTCATCTTTTTTTCACCTTAGTCCTTCCATTCCGTGATGTTAACATCCCTCTACTGTTGAGATCCTCTTGCACTGTAAACTGCTTTGAATCATTTTGGAAAATAGGAAGTATACAAGACTCCAATAGAATAAAAGGGATAATTTTATAAAGGATTTTTAGTACATAAAGGCCTTTTGAGGTGTGCAAAAGTCCGCTGATAAAGTTACATTAGGGATTGTGTATATAAAAGTCTGTGTAGTACCACAAAGCTGTGTACTTTTTATGCAAGCTGCTTGTAGGCATATTCTTGGAGTTTGGGTGGAGCATTGGTGGAGTTGCAATTTACACCCAATATTTATAAAATAATCTGTGTACCTATGTACTTTATGTGTGAACATTTACACCTGCTCCTGAGCAGACGTAAATGTCCACAGCTCCAGTGTAGGTATAATTTTTGCAGCTTTGCACCTAATATTTTATAAATACACATAGAGGTCCTTTTACTAAGTTGCGCTGACAGATTTAGGCAGTGTGTTTTTTTTCTAGCAAAAAAGGTGCCGGTACTCAAATGCTAGGCCACCCTTCAGGGGTGGGGTGATCACTGAGGGACTCATCCCACAATAGCCAGGCCCTCTGCAACCAGTCACAGAATCTATGACAAGGCAGAATTGGTGTGTATAGTCTAAGTTCCTTAATGAAAACATGGGGTCCATGGGTCAATTTTAGCAGTCAATGGAAAAGGTGCCGGTACTCAGTACCCCCAAGTACCCCCTCAAAAAAAGCCCTGGATTTAGGGCTGCTTTTATTAAGCGGAGATAAGCCCAATGCAGGTTTACCACTCGCTATACAGGAAGTACTACCGGACTACTGCAGCAGCCCGGCGGTAATTCCCACCCCTAGCGCACCATCATTTCCATTTTTGTAGCGCTGGAGTGTACCCGGCAGTAATCAGGCAGTGCCGCGCGCTACCCAGTTACCCTTAATGGGTGACGGTAAGGGCTTCCCCCAAAATGGCCGTGCAGCAAGTACTTTACTTGCCGCATGGCCATTTCCTGCAGGAAGGTGAGACTTCCCTTTTACCAGCTGCAGTAAAAGGAGGCGGGGCCCTTAGTGCGCATTAATGATTAGCACACGGTAAATGATAAGACGCCCATAGGAATGTAATGGACATCTTATCATTTAGCACATGCAAAATCCATTAGCACACCTAAATAAAAGGACCACATAGGTAGCTAAAAAGCCCATTTTAGATAGGCTAGTGAAATGAGATAGCCAAGTTGCGACATGTTCAATTACAAGTGTATTTTTCAAAAGGCTCTGCTGAATGTGAAGAATTTGAATAGATGCTTGCTATAGAGGCAAAATACATAACAAAAACTTTTTCAGGTACATTGGAAGCAGGAAGCCTGTAAGGGAGTCATTGTGACTATTAGATGATTATGGGGTAAAAGGGGCACTCGGGGAGGACAGGGCTATTGTGAAGAAAATTAATTAATTCTTTGGTTTTGTCTTTATTGAGGAAAATGTAAGGGAACATTTCATGTCAGAAATGGTATTTAATTGTGATGATCCAGAGCAGTGGTGTAACTACGGGTGGGCCTGGGTGGGCACAGGCCCACCCAGTACTGTAGCCAAGGAGGCCCCCAAAATGCCTCAGCGGCAGCTGCCTAACTTCCCTCTCTTCCTCTCCTCTGTCCCTGGATCTGCCCCTCCCCTCCCCTATCTGTGGCCTGGCAACAACCCCTTTCTCTGAATCCCCCCTTCCAGGCTCTATCTTAGAACCGTCTCTGGCAGCAGCAACGATTCATAGCTGCTGCCTGCGCCGACCTCACGGTCTTTCCTCTGCCACATTCCCCCCTTGTGAACATCACTTCTATTTCCTCTCTGGCAGGATGTGGCAGAGAGAAGCTTGTGGGGCTGGCGCAGACGGAGGATATGAATCACTGCTGTCGCTGGTGATGGTTCTGAGGTGAAGCGGCTGAAAGTCAAGAGATGGCCTGGTCAATGGCACTTATCTGAATGGCATGTGCTACTATCCAGATAAGTGCTTTTGAACTTTAGGATGAAAATGCTGGGTTCGATATTCAAAAGGCAGACATTTGAAGTCACACACATTTGGCCCTGGACTCCAGTTCACACACTAAAGCACCCTCTTCTCATGCACTGGGGAATCCATGAACGATGCACTAGTGGTCTAGGGTAGGTCAGACAGCAGCGATTCCCTAATCGCTGCTTCTAGTGCTGGCTCCACGGTTCTACATGATGGCCGCAAGAGGTTGCAGCCGCCATTTTGAGCCTTGGAGCTGGCATGGGCAGCAGCAACTGGGGATCACTGCTGCTTTACCTACCCTAGACCACCAGGGCATCGTGATTGTTGGGAGGGGGCAAGGAGGGAGAGAGTTGCTAGCTGTATGGGGGGGGGGGGGCAAGGGAAGTGGCAATAGTGGGTTGGAATGGCGCATACATTTGCACCACATTTCAGTTGATGCTAATGACCATGCCTAAAGTTAGGTACGATTCCCAGGCGCCCCTCTAAACCACTCCTAACTTTAAGCGTGGCTTATAAAATAGTGCTTTTTTGATGCCATATATGGAATTCACCCCTATCTGAGTTGGCTATATTATTCACTTAAATAGATACCAGCCCCTTCAGTATTTTCAAGACAACCTACCACCTTAGCTGGTTGTCACTTATTTGGATTCTGTTGTAATTTAAAATCCTGCCTTAGTCTTTTGATAACTTGTAGCATTCAGGGCCCTCCCTGCGACTTCGAGAGGTCTGAAAAGTCTTTGTGAACAGAAAAATGCATTAAATTTATCTTGGCAGTAGATTAAGAATAAACATACAGCATATTGCAACTTTCAGCCTGTTTATGCCAAATTGACAAAATGTGACCCTCTCAGAGAACAAACATTTTGTGCTTTATATCATTAATAAAAGATGTGTGTAGTTACCTATAAACCCCTGTGGCACAATTGTGAATTTTAATATGTAAATTAAAAAGTCTTCTCCTGTTGTACTCATTTGTCCTAACTTAGCTGCTGTCAGTGATATTTATCTTTTAAGGCCACAGTACTACAGTGTGCCTGCATGGTTCCTTGAATTACATTGGCGCACCACTCTGAGCACATCCGTTGGGGACGCACTTGTCTTTTACGAAAGCTTAGCTCAATTTATCTGCAGCACGGCCCCTAGCAATAAAATGGGCCCTGCTGCAGATAACTTGAGCTAAGCTTTAGTAAAAGACCCCCTAAGGGGACAACTTTATAAAGGGCACTAAAAATTAGGCAAACTAATGGGCCAATGCTCAGAACCTAATGTTAGCACTAGAGTCCATTAACACAGGACTAGTGTCGGTGTTAATTAGCGTAGAATGTTCAGAGTGCTGCAGCATAGGAAACAACAGCCACACCAAAGATTAGTGCAAATTGTGTTTAAATGTAGTCAAAACGGATGTAAATGAGGTCATTTACTCAGAGAACAGCGCACAACAAACCCTGCCCTTACCACTGGAAACCTAGCTGGTGTTGAGGTGTTTGAAGAGAGGATTTCTAATTTTTTTCAGCTATAATCTGCTGGTTTTGATTTATTTCAGAAGTGGAAGGAAGCCCATGCAAGTCTCTTAAGTGCTGGAAGTGAAAAACAAATGTGTGCGGGTCTGAGCAATCCCAAAAGTGAAAACACACATCGGCACCTGTTTTCTGCACTTAAATATAAGCCTTTCAAGTGAAAAGAAATTTAAAAAGCTTATATTTGAAGGTGCAGAAGAACAGCATCGATGTGTGCTTCACTTCCTGGTTTGCCTGGGCATGTGCACAAGAGCTGCGCTTACCACAAAACTCTTCTGCGCATGCGCCAGACATGCTCCTCCACTTTACGTTCGATCTCATAGCGAGCATACCATTTGCGCACCATTAGCACTGAGCATTGGGGAACTAAGTTTTGATGCTGTTCCCCTGGTATGGGTCAGGCGCTGTTCCCTACAGCACAGGAGTTCTGAGTATCGGACCATAAGTGCTAATTCTTTAATGGCATCTGGATGCCCAGATTCCATGATAGAATCCTAGCTTAAGTTAGCATTTATGCGCTAACATTTAAGTGTGCTCACTTACACTATGTCAATAGCAGGCGTAAATGCAGACACCTAAATGCAGCACTTTAGTGTGTAACGTACAGTATTCTGTAAGTTATGCATTTAAATGCGGGACCTACCCATGCCCCACCCATGCATCTCCCCCTTAAACGCTAAGGGCCTTATTCTGTAACGGTTATGCTCCTAAATTAATGCTCCTAAATTACCAGCATAATCTATGCGCCAAAATAGATTACGCTTGTAATATAGGAGCATAAATTTAGGAGCATAACCTTTATAGAATAAGGCCCTGAGAGAGTTGTGCTGTAAAGTTGTAGAATACCGCTTAACAGCCAGGTAGCACTGATATGTAATCTAATCTAATATTGGCATTTTTATTCCGCTTTACCGAAATGGCTCATTGCAGATCACAATCAAGAAAAGAAGCAAAGAGATAATCCCTCTTATAACAGCAAGAGCCCTATTTACTAAGCCATGCTGTAGACATGCTTGCATTTTTACCATGCGCTAACGCTAGAGACACCCATGCTAGCATTAGCGTGCGCTAAAAATGCTAGCAAACCTTAATAAACAGGGCCCTAAATGTCCCTAATAATTGTAACATTCTTATAGATCAGATATTGAGTGAAAAGAAATTCTCCTAAAGGTGTGATAACAAGAGATATTACGAATATTACATGGAAGTTCATTCCACAAAACAGGGCCCCTGCCGATCAAAGATTTCTGTCTAGTAGTCGATTTCTGACAAGTTGATATTGCTGGAATACATAATGTAATTTCCTGAGCGGAGCGCAACACCCTGGAAGGGGAATTCACAAGAATTATATCCTGTGTAGCTGTAACAGTCTTGCCTGTAACACAGGCGTGTCAAACATGCAGCCTACAGGGAAGTTCTGTGCAGTCCACATCATAGTATCTAATGCACGCTCTAAATTTAACATCTGGTTAATTACATAATATAAATTTGGCTCCTAAGTAATTCTAATGGGCAGAATAATATTTTAGTGTGGCCTATCAGCTCCTAAATAATTGTAATGGGGAGAATGCAGAGGATGAATATTCTAGAGTGGCCTATCATTAGTCATGAGTTTGACCAACCTGCTATAACTTCTAGTATTCTATAACTCGTTTCCCATCTAGTCCTGCCTAATTATGCTCTTACCTATCCATCCTTAATTATTAGTTTGTCCTTGAGATAGTCTAAATCCCTGGTTACTTACTGCACATGTATTAATTTGCTTCTTGAACTTTTTGTGTTATATTCTGTACATTATTATGTTTTATTCACTTTATTGTTTATTTGTAAGCCACATCGAACTTGAGTCAATTTCGGGCTAATGCGGGGTATAAATGTCACGAATAAATAAATAAACAATTGGCCCCTAACTTCAGATGACCTGTTATAGAATGACAGATTCTGGACTGGAGTAAAAAGACAGTGGGAAGTGGACACTGGCTCTTCTGGGAGAAACCAAAATGGCTCCAAGATTTCAAAGAGGCAATCTTTATTGATGGTTGAAGACTCAGACTCGACACAGCCCTGTGTTTCAGCAATAACGCCTGCATCAGGAGTCTTTCCACTAAGTCTGTAGGTTAGAACCAATGCGTTTTTTATAGCAAACTAGTAAAAAAGGTCCGTTTCTGTCGGAAATTAAACGGGCGCTAGCAAGGTCTTCCTCGGAGTGTATGTTTGGGAGAGGGAGTGTGTGTGTCAGAGAGAGAATGAGAGCGAGAGACAGAGTGTGTGTGTGTTTGTGTGTGTGTGAGAGAGAGAGAGAGTGTGTGAGAGACAGAGTGTCTGTGTGTGTGAGACTGTGTGTGTGTGACAAAATAGAGTTTGATAGACAGATTGTGTCAGAGAGAGTGTATGTGAGAGACAGTGAGTGAGTGAGTTTGTGCCCCCACCCCCCTCTCTCAGGGCTACCCCACCCCCCCTTTATGGTCTGAGGACCCCCTTCCACCCCCACCTCTCTGGTCTGAGGTCCTCCCTCTCCCCTGCCCCCCCTCAAGCCCTCTCTGTTCTCGCTGTTTAGATGTGCCCCGTTCACCACAGCTGGGAGTTCAAACGTGCCCTCTCCGGAGGCAATTCCAGAAGAGTTCAGTCTGGCAAAAGCAGATTGTTTATTGACCTCCCGGAGAGGATGTGCGAGCAATAATTTTCTTTATGGCCTCGGGGAGTGTATCTGTTCCTTCCTTGCCTTTTCCTTCTCTTGCAATCTGCTGACTTCCAATACAGGCTGGGTTCCGCACTGCCAACCAGCACCCGATGATGAAAGTGAATGATACTTGAGGGAGAGCAAAGCTGTACCGGCATTTCACTGTCAGCCAGCACTATGCAGGTGCACACTCCGTGCCCACGTTCTGTAGTTATTACCAGTTAAGTGTGGACCCACCTCTCGGCAGTGTGTGTCTGAGAGTGACGTCAGCCGATTGATACATTAAGTGAAATGTGGAGTGCATGGATCAGCTGGAAAACAGCCTGGCTACGGAGCCTAGCTCAAGAAGGAGGCACGGACACAGGCAGTTACTCATTAGAACGCTGGTGGTGAGAATTATTATATAGGATAAGGTGCCAGTACTCAAATGCTAGGCCACCCTTCAGGGGTGGGGTGATCACTGAGGAACCCACACCACAATAGCCAGGCCCCCTGCAACTAGTCACAGAATTTATGACAAGACAGAATTGGTGTGTAGAGCCTGAGATCTTTCATTAAAACTTGGGGCCCATGGGTCAATTTTGGCAGACAATGGAAAAGGTGCCGGTACTCAGTACCCCCACGTACCCCCTCAAAAAAAGCCCTGCTTAGAACCATCCAAAGGGTTAATGTGACAAAAGAAATAAATGGTCTTGAAAAAGATCTTTTATGAAAGTTGAGCATAGGTATTAATCCGCAAACAAATCTTTTCCGGAGATGGGAAGGCGGTAGAATGAGAGGACATGAAATGAGGTTGAAGGGGGGCAGCCTCAGGAAAGATGTCAGGAAGTATTATTTCACGGAGAAGGTGGTGGATGCTTGGAATGCCCTCCCGCGGGAGGTGGTGGAGATGAAAACGGTAACGGAATTCAAACATGCGTGGGATATGCATAAAGGAATCCTGTGCAGAAGGAATGGATCCTCAGAAGCCTAGCCAAAATTGGGTGGCGGAGCAGGTGGGGGGAAGAGGGGTTAGTGGTTGGGAGGCAAGGATAGTGGAGAGCAGACTTATACGGTCTGTGCCAAAGCCGGTGATGGGAGGCGGGACTGGTGGTTGGGAGGCGGGAAGTACTGCTGCGCAGACCTGTACGGTCTGTGCCCTGAATAAAGCAGGTACAAATCAAGGTAAGGTTTACACATATGTTGTCTTGTTGGGCAGACTGGATGGACCGTGCAGGTCTTTTTCTGCCGTCATCTACTATATTACTATGTTACATAGCAGCGCTCTCAGTGTGCTTGTAGAATGTAGATTCTGGACTGGAGCCACTCCAGTTCTCCAGCACTTCAGTGTGAGCAAACTTGCAGCCTGGTTGCTTTGGGACAGAATGCCAGAAATATTTATGACACATCTTTGTGTGACAGAACAGGTGATTTTGTCTTAGCAATTCTGTCAGATCTCCAGGGCAGCTTACCATGTATTTCTACATGTATAGAAAGCAAAGAAGCATTGGCGTGTTCTAGAGTAGATCTTTTGAAATGTCGTGATTTCCCCTTGGAGGGAGATTATTTATAGCTTGGCTGCCTTGCCAAAGCCTGCCACACGTAAACTATTAAAGCCTGGCAGATTAGATAGTAATGCATTGTTAAACAGTGTCAGAGCTTGATGAATGCTTAGCACTGAGGAGTGTGTGCAAAATGCTTAAATATATGTAGGTGATGAAATTTTGGAGTGCTGCATGGCTTTCACAGAGGAGCAATACATCCCAGGTCAGGGAACGAGGCGTGCTAATTTCAGATGAAAGTGAAACTCCTCCACCCTGCAGACCATGTGTTACTAAAATGTTTCTTGGATTTCATTGCCAACACATTGGTTAATTGAATGTCACATGCTCAAGTATGTGCTCAGCATTAACGATTATTGTGATGAATTTGTTGGATGTATTTTCAGTGCTTATAGAAGTAAGTGTGGTAACTGACTGTAAAGACAAACAAGTGCAGTGCAGGTACAGAAGAAGATAGGCCCAACAATGTTCCAACTGGCAGAATCAGACTCTGTAGCACTGTAAGCCTGCATTTGCAACTCCCCAGCGCCCTGATTGTCTTTGGGACTGCTCTTTCCTTCCCTCTAGCCCAGCCATCACAGATATAGTCCTGAGTCAGGGGCCACAGACAATATTTCTCCTTAGTTCGTGGTACGTGTACATCCTGAGTTTAGCCAGTAGGAGTCACTATTGTGTGATAGCTGGGGTTCCAACCCTACCTTAGGGCTGTGAGTGCTATCTTTGCGGCATTGTCAGTCCTAATTGGATTGAGGAGTAGAAGCCAGGCTGCCTGTGGACCATCTAGTACTTGGAATCACATGCGACACTGTCATGCTACACAGTTCAAAGCATCATTCCAACCCCATATAGCAGAGAGAGGAGAATACAGATCAAGGTACCACTGCTTACCTTTTATTTTTGCAACTCAGATGAGCATAGGGGGAGAGAGATATGCAAACTTGGACACCTGACTCAGTCAACTACTGCGCCCCTTCTCCTCCGACTGAGTTTCTGGTTTCTAGCTCCACACTGTGGTCTCACAATTCCCTGGCTAGGTATGAATTTTGTAGCCTTGGACACAAAATTGGAAGATGCCAGGAAGTCTGTTGATGATATATCTGTTTATTATTCATTTTATTTAAAGCATTTGTTATATCGCCCATAATTACAAGTACATTTGGGCAGTTTGCAATTAATTTGATGGAATCTGAGAAGCATAAACCATTAAAAGGGTGTTGTTGGCACAAAAGGATGAAAAAGAAGTTACAGTCCGGCAAAGCAACATGATACAGAATGGTATAAGGGAATTACCAGCTGCTCCATCCAGAAACCTCACCACTTCCCAAATGCTTATCAGACCAGCATTGATCCTAATCTGTAGCACCGGGCTCATATAACAACAGAAGAAAGGGCAAATGTCCACTCAAGAATCAACAGGAAATAGAGAAAAAGGTGACAGGCCTGGATAAGTATTAGTGAGCCATAATAATTTTATTAAATTGGGACCAAACACGGCCTATGTTTCAGCAATAGTGCCTGCGTCAAGGATTGGTATCTCTCAGATCCCTTGCAAAGCGGTACAGATATGTTACAAACAGTGGCATAGCTAGGACTGAATGGGCCCTGTGCGGAAAAATTGAGATGGGCTTCCTATAATACTATCGCTGCAGTCCTGCTTCTCTGATGCAACTTCCTATGGGTGGGACATGGCAGAGGAGAGTCCCCGTCACCCAAAGAGGCAGCTTTCAGCTCTGCCTCTGCCATGACCGCAGCATTTTGTGAAGGTCTGGCAGCGAGTGGGGGAAGCTAGAGCAAGGCCAGACCTCAAGGACATATGGAGGGGCATAATCGACCAGAAACGCCTATCTCCATGGGCGTTAATCTCCGAGAACGGGTCCGTGAAGGGGCGGAGTGAACCGTATTTTTTAAAAAAAATAGACGCCCATGCTTTATTCGCCAAGGTGTGAGCTGGGCGTTTTTGCTTTTCACCGATAATGGAAAATGAAATCGCCCAGCTCAAAAACGAATAAATGCAAGGCATTTGTTCGTGGGAGGGGCCAGGATTCATAGTGCACTGGTCCCCCTCACATGCCAGGACACCAACCGGGCACCCTAGGGGGCACTTTTACAAAAACAAAAAAAAAGGTAAAAGAGCTCCCAGGTGCATAGCACCCTTCCCTTGGGTGTTGAGCCCCCCAAATCCCCCTCAAAACCCACTGCCCACAAGTCTACACCAGTACTATAGCCCTAAGCGGTGAAGGGGGGCACCTACATGTGGGTACAGGGGGTTTGGGGGGGGTTGGACGACTAGTAGCATTAAGCAGCACAATTGTAACAGGTAGGGGGGGGGATGGGCCTGGGTCCACCTGCCTGACGTCCACTGCACCCCCTAACAACTGTTCCAGGGACCTGCATACTGCTGCTTGGGAGGAGGGTATGACATTTGAGGGTGAAAGTAAAAAGTTGTGAAACATCATTTGTTGTGGTGGGAGGGGGTTAGTGACCACTGGGGGAGTCAGGGGAGGTCATCCCCGACTCCCTCTGGGGGTCATCTGGTCATTTAGGGCACGTTTTGGGGCCCTATTCGTCAAAAAACAGGGTCCAGGAAAAGTGCCCTAAATTCTAGCTACAAACGCATCCATTATCGGCGAAGGGCGCCCATCTCTGTTCGGGTGATAACCACGCCCCAGTTCCGCCTTCACCACGCCTCCGACACTCCCCCGTCAACTTTGTCCGCATCCGCGACGGAGTGCAGTTGAAAGCGTCCAAAGTTCGGCTTTCGATTATGCCGCTTTATTTGTTTTTGTGAGAAGAACGCCCATCTCCCGATTTAGGTCGGAACTTGGGCGTTATTCTCGTTCGATTATAAGCTGGATGGTGGTCCAAGTTCAGGTGGCTCCTATCATTGGGCAGGCCTGGGCATTTTTCCAGGGTCGCTCAATGGTAGCTATGCCCTGGTTATAAGATTTTAAAACCAATGGATAATGCATCCTCTTTTGTGTGTGCTTCTCAGTCTTGTCTCAAAACACCTTATGGGGCAACAGAGAATGCACTGTCCGTTGGTTTTAACACCTTGTAACATATCAGGCTTATTTTCGAAAGAGAAGGGTGCCCATCTTTTGACACAAATTGCAAGATGGGCGTCCTTCTCACAGTGTCGCCCAAATCGGCATAATCGAAAGCCGATTTTTGGACGTCCTCAACTGCTTTCTGTCACGGGGACGACCAAAGTTCACGGGGGCGTGTCAGAGGCATAGCGAAGGCGGGACTGGGGCATGCCTAACACATGGGCGTCCTCGACTGATAATGGAAAAAAGAAGGGCATCCCTGACGAACACGTGGACGACTTTACCTGGTCCTTTTTTTCTTACGACCAAGCCACAAAAATGTGCCCTAAATGGCCAGATGACCACCGGAGGGAATCGGGGATGACCTCCCCTTACTCCCTCAGTGGTCACTAACCCCCTCCCATCCTCAAAAAAATATGCCAGCCTCAGATGTCATACCCAGCTCCATGACAGCAGTATGCAGGTCCCTGGAGCAGTTTTAGTGGGTGCAGTGCACTTCAGGCAGGCGGACCCAGGCCCATCCTCCCCTACCTGTTACACTTGTGGTGGTAAATGTGAGCCCTTCAAAACCCACTGTACCCACATATAGGTGCCCCCCTTCACCCCTTAGGGCTATGGTAGTGGTGTACAGTTGTGGCGAGTGGGTTTTGGGGGGGCTCAGCACACAAGGTAAGGGATCTATGCACCTGGAAGCAATTTGTGAAGTCCACTGCAGTGCCCCCTAGGGTGCCTGGTTGGTGTCCTGGCATGTCAGGGGAACCAGTGCACTACGAATGCTGGCTCCTCCACGACCAAATGCCTTCGATTTGGTCATTTTTTAGATGGGCGTCCTTGGTTTCCATTATCGCCAAAAACCGGGGACGACCATCTCTAAGGTCGGCCTAAATGTTGAGATTTGGGCATCCCCGACCGTATTATCGAAACGAAAGATGGACACCCATCTTGTTTCGATAATACGGGTTTCCCTGCCCCTTCGCCGGGACGTCCTGCGAGGACGTCCTCAGGATAACTTGGGCATCCCTTTCAATTATGTCCCTCCACGTGTACCACTTTGTCTATACAAGTGGATCTGAGAGATACTGACCCCTGATGCAGGCACTGTTGCCGAATCATGGGCTGTGTTGGGTCCCATCTTAATAAAGATTTTGCAGTTGAACAACACTTGTCCACACCTGCTCATATTCCAGAATTAGGACCTTAGCAACTGCTGTCAGTGTACCTCCATATACCTAGTAAAAGACCACCTCCATGACTCTACTAAAGGGACAACCGGCTCAGCTTCTGTGCTTTTGTACCTATGAGACAGACTAATTCTAGACTCATGAGGATTTTGTGACCTTGGGTCTCTATATTCATGAGATTTCCTGATTCTTTATCCACACAACATCCAGACTTTGTACTTCTAAGATGGCCTAACTCAGTGCCTGTGATCAGAATAGGACATATAGCAGCGAGCAGTCTAATCATTACTGAAGATAATAGTCCAGGATTGACCCAAGGTCTTCTGGCCACCAGACTATTATCTTCAGTAATGATTAGACTGCTCGCTGCTATATGTCCTATTCTGCCATGGACTTGTGACCCTGGGCATTCATTAACTCAAGTACCCACCTGGGGAGGGGACTCATTGTGCCTGTGTATAACTGGTTGTAAAGCGCTCTGGTTTAACATGCCCTACAAATGCTGCATTAATAATACTAATAATTAACCATGTTTAGGCACTGCCATCTTGCTAATATTTTAGTTTTTTTTTAATGGAACTTTCTCCAGGGCCAATAGAATTTACATAATGCCAAATTACATCATAAAACATTAGCAGGGTGGTGTTATATAAATAAGTGTATTAATTGTTTGATGTAGCTGTTGCCAAGCCTATGCATTAAAATTTAGTGTGTATGCTAAAGCCTGATAGCATAAATAAGGGGTACATTTTCTGAAAAAAAGGGAATTTTTGAAACAGTGCCTTAATTAGCCATGTTTTGTCTGACCAAGTTATGATGTTCAGGTGAATCTGGCCAGCTTGATTTTCAGTGGAAAATCAACCTAAATCTATCCAATTAGTGGATGAACTAAATTTAGCTACATACAGCTAAAACACAATACTAACCAGCTAAATCCTGTCAGAGCCCTTCCCCCAGGCACCCCAAGTTGGAAATGCCTCTCCCTTTCACTCAAGCTTAAACAGCCTGACCTCCTTGTAGAGATAGCACTATTATTGGTGAACAACATACACTGACATAGAATATCCCATGTTGTTGCAAACGATAAACCATCCTTACAGTGCACCATAAAGGCAGCAATCAAGGATCACACAAGCATTTGTAAGCATTTCCAAGTTACAGTAAACCAGTCACAATTTTGAGCAACTTTTAACTGTGTGGGCTATGTTATTGACTGTGAGAAGCTTCTGAGTGTATGGATTGTGAGTGAGCCAGCCTCCTAGCTCTGCTAGTCTATCTTTCCCCTCAAACCAGTCAAAAAAAATTGTTTGTATAGACCATCTGATGTTCATAACCAAAACCAGAGTTGTACCCCCTTCAAAGCATCTTCCTGCCAGACCTTAAATCAAAATTCAGTGATCTCCCAGTCCTCATGAGCCCTCCTTCCACCCCCAGTACCTCCCAAATTACTGCGTTGTCGAGCCCAGAGAAAGACACAGGCTTGCCTTTTCACAGCCTAGTGAACTCTGTTAGTCCAACAAACCCTTTCGTGGCTCTCTGGTCTCATACAAAGTCCTGCAGGATGAGAGGGCATGGCCAATGACTATGCACTGGCTCACAGGCCCCATTCTGATTGCCACTGCCAGTTTCAGGTCAGAGTGGAGTTTTAGAGGTGTCAGGGGCAGGCCTGTTTCTTGTGACCATATCCATTGATTTTGTGACCCAATTTTTCGTCACTACCCATAATTTGTGAACTGCTATTCTATAGTTTGTAGTAGAAAATGTGTTTTCAATGTACTTTTCACACTCACCTAATTTTTTAACTCTGCAAGAGATAAGTCTCTCTAGATCTTAATTCTCCTCTATCCCTCCTCTCACTTTCTTTTCTCTCATGCTCAGTATTCTGTGGAATCTTGCACATTGTCAGCTGGACTGATTGGTTTTATTTTGAACTCTAGGGATGCACAAAGGGTGATCTGTGTCTTGTGACAGGGATAGCCTTTACCCTAGTTTGGGTTATGGCTTGCACAGACAAAATAATTTAAGGCAGACAAAGTGGAACAGAGAATTGAAAAACAAAAGAAAGGAGAAACAAAAAAGGATATAAAACCAGAGATACCAGAGAAGAGAAAACATTTTAATTTTTGAAAGAGTGCATTAATTAATCAATATAAAGAATCTTGGGATTCAATTGAAAGCATCATGGTTTGCATTTGTGTCCTATGTCGAGATAACACTGAGCTTGATTGGCTAATTTGGTTTTTCTGGTGTCTCTCTCCCTTTTTGACAGGGCATATCCAAATAAGTTAAATTGAGTTACAGATTTTTTTTTTTGTGGGGGGGGGGGGGTGGACGGGATAAAAAATATATAGCATGTCTCTCTTGTACCTGAATGTGACGCAACTTGACCTACCGATAATAAGGCGTGAGCTAAAGAATATAAGAACATAAGAGTAGCCATACTGGGTCAGACGGTCCATGTAGCCCTGTATCCTGTTTCCAACAGTAGCCGAGCCAGGTCACAAGTACCTAGCAGAAGCCCAGATGGTGGCAAAATTCCATTCTACAAATCCCAGGGCAAGCATTTGCTTTCCCATGTCTGTCTCAATAGCAGACTATGGACTTTTCCTTCAGGAACTTGTCCAACCTTTTTAAAATCCAGATACACTAACCACTGTTACTACATCCTCCAGCAAAGAGTTCCAGAGCTTAACTGTTTGTTGAGTGAAAAAATATTTCCTCCTATTTGTTTTAAAGGTATTTCCATGTATCTTCCTTGAATGTCCCCTCGTCTATGTACTTTTGGAATGAATAAAAAATCGATTTACTTCTACTCGTTCTACACCATTCAGGATTTTGTAGATGTCAATCATACCTCCCCATATACGTCTCTTTTCCAAGCTGAAGAGCCCAAATCTCTTTAGCTTTTCCTCAAACGAGAGGAGTTCCATCCTCTTTATCATTTTGGCCGCTCTTCTTTGAACCTTTTCTAGTTCTGCCAAATCTTTTTTGAGATACGGCGACCAGAACTGAACACAATACTCAAGGTGCGGTTGCACCATAGAGCGATACAGAGGCATTAAAGTATTTTCGGTCTTATTCACCTTCCTTTTCCTAATAATTCCTATTATCCTGTTTGCTTTTTTGGCCACCGCCACACATTGAGCAGAAGATTTTAGTGTATTATCTACAATGACACCCAGATCTTTTTCTTGAGTCCTGACACCCAAGGTGGACCCTAGCATCAGGTAACTATGATTCGGATTATTCTATCCAATGTGCATCACCTTGCATTTGTCCACATTAAATTTCATCTGCCATTTGGATGCCCAGTCTTCCAGTTTCCTAAGGTCTTCCCGTAATATTTCACAGTCTGAACGTGTTTTAACAACCTTGAATAGTTTTGTGTCATCTGCAAATGTAATCATCTCACTCGTCGTTCTGATTTCCATATCATTTATAAATATGTTAAGTAGCACCAGTCCCAGTACTGATCCCTGCGGCACTCCACTGTTCACCCTCCTCCCTTGAGAGAAATGACCATTTAACCCTACCCTACCCTCTGTTTTCTGTCCAATAACCAATTCCTAATCCACAACAGAACCTTGCCTCCTATCCCTAAACTCTTTAATTTTCTCAGGAGTCTCTCATGAGGAACTTTATTTTATTTATTTATTGCATTTGTATCCCACATTATCCCACCTTTTTGCAGGCTCAATGTGGCTTACAATACATCATGGGTACTGGAAATAGAAGTGAATATACATTAGGTTTACAGCGGGTTTGTGTTACATGGTGGTGAATTACATGATGGTGTTAAAGCAAAAGACATTATAAGACAGTACTAAAAGTTCAGAAGATTATACAATTACACATGTTGATCTTTGTGATATATCTCGTCAAAGAGATAGGTTTTTAGTAATTTGCGGAAATTGGTCAGTTCATAGGCCGTTTTCAAGTTACGTGGCAGCGCATTCCAGAGCTGCGTGCTCGTATAGGAAAAGGTAGATGCGTGCATTGATTTGTATTTCAAACCCTTACACTTGGAGGGATGAAGAATGTGGGGTGTGCAGGAAGATGTTTTTGCGTTCCTGGGTGGTAGTTCTATTAGATCTGACATGTAGGCTGGGGCATTACCATGGATGATTTTGTGGACTAAAGTGCATAGTTTGAACGTGATGCGTTCTTTTAGTGGGAGCCAGTGTAGTTTTTCTCGTAGGGGTTTTGCGCTTTCGTATTTTGGTGTGCCGAATATTAGCCTGGCTGCCGTATTCTGAGCTGTCTGGAGGCTTTTGAGTATTTGCTCTTTACAACCAGCGTAGAGTGAGTTACAATAGTCCAGATGACTGAGTACCAGTGATTGTACCAAATTGTGGAAGACAATCCTTGGAAAAAATGGTCTAACTCTTTTTAGCTTCCACATTGAATCCACATTATCAAAAGCTTTTTGAAAATCTAGATACATTATAGTGACCAGCTCACCTTTATCCATGCCTTCAAAGGAGTGAAGCAAATTGGTGAGGCAAGACTTCCCTTGGCTGAACCGATGCTGACTCTGTCTCATTAAACCATGTTTGTCTACGTGTTCTGTAATTTTATTCTTTATAATAGTTTCCACTATTGTGCCCGGCATTGACATCAGGCTTAGCAGTCTGTAATTCCCAGATCACCCCTCAAATCCTTTTAAAAAATTGGCATCACATTGGCCACCCTCCAATCTTTAGGTACTACGGAAGATTTTAACGACAGGTTACATATTACTAACAGCAGATCAGCAATTTCGTGCTTGAGTTCTTGTAAGTATGCTATCCGGTCCAGATGATTTACTACTCTTTAATTTGTCAATTTGGCTCAGTACACTTAAATACTGTAACTCCTCTTTCACATTTGACTTCCTTCCTGATTCCTGTACTTCAAGAACCTTCTAGATCCTGAGAAACGTTAACAATTCCTTGCGCTCAGGAACTCCTCCTCCTTTGAGTCCCAACCGCCTTCCTAGAACAGGAAAGGAAAACAAGACACAAATTTTTGGGGTAATAATATAAAGAGAATGTCTATATTTTATTTATTTATTTATTTGTTACATTTATATCCCACATTTTCCCACCTATTTGAAGGCTCAATATGGCTTACATAGTACCGGAGAGGCGTTAAAGACTCCAGTGTAAACAAATACAAAGTGATGTTGTGGTAAGATAAAGTTCATGTGGCACAGCCACACTAGGGAATCGTACAACAGAAGAGTTGTGTTATGTCCATTATGTTCTTTAGTTTTGTTGTGTTGCAGAGATCAGGTATTTATGTTGGATCGGTAGGGTTTGCCTTTTTAAACAGGTTAGTTTTTAGTGTTTTCCGGAAGTTTAGGTGGTTGCTCGTAGTTTTCAAGGCTTTTGGTAATGCGTTCCACAGTTGTGTGCTTATGTAGGAAAAACTGGACATGTAAGTTGATTTGTATTTGAGTCCTTATGCTCTGAGGATGTGCATAAATGTCTAAAATCCTGGCATATACACATCTATTTGTGCACATACACATGCAAATACCAACATCCTGGCCAATGCTGTTCTATAACATGACATCTAAATATGATGGTGCATATTTTGGAAGTGGGTGGAGTCTGGGTAGACCATAAACAGGGCACATAGTTAATGGACGTAAATTATAGAATACCATAATTTATGTGCACTTTTTAGCAATTTAGGTTCAAACATTTACACCAGCTCTATGGCTGGTGAAAGTGATTGCAACCTGTACACATGTATTTTACCAGTTATGCCTATTTTCCTTTATAGAATCGACTCCAGGCACCTAAATCTAAACACCCCTTTATAGAATTGCCATCAAAGAGAGTACTTTGATAGTAAGGCACCATGGGTAGGCCCCTACAGAGGTACCTGTGTAGGTACTATTTTATTACTACTACTACTACTTAACATTTCTAGAGCGCTACTAGGGTTACGCAGCGCTGTACAATTTAACAAAGAAGGACGGTCCCTGCTCAGAGGAGCTTACAATCTAAAGGACAAAATGTCAAGTTGGTGTAGTCTAGATTTCTTGAGTAGAGGTGTGGTGGTTAGGTGCCGAAGGCGACATTGAAGAGGTGGGCTTTGAGCAGTGATTTGAAGATGGGCAGGGAGGGGGCTTGGTGTATGGGCTCAGGGAGTTTGTTCCACGCATGAGGTGAGGCGAGGCAGAAAGGGCGGAGCCTGGAGTTGGCGGTGGTGGAGAAGGTATAAAAGTATGCACCTCTGTAGAGGTGGGGGTGGTCTGGGAGAAGAGAAAATGTGTGGCATGGACAGGCTTAGTAGGAAAGAGGTCTGACTGGGAGAGGGAAAGTATGGGTGCTATATCTAGGTTAGGCTGAACTGGAAAGGATAGAGAGCAGGGTTTGTGCAAGGTTATTAGTTTAGTTTATTCAAGGCTTGATATAGGGAAATGGGACGATATACTGCCTTTCTGTGGTGTATGCAACTACATTCAAAGCGGTTTACATACTATATACAGGTACTTATTTTGTACCTGGGGCAATGGAGGGTTAAGTGACTTGCCCAGAGTCACAAGGTGCTGTAGTGGGAATTGAACCCAGCTCCCCAGGATCAAATTATGCTGCACTAACCACTAGGCTACTCCTCCACTCCACCACTCCAGTTCATGTCAAGGATAAAATCAGAGTGGTGTACCATAAAACCAGTTTAAAGAAGGAAAGGAACTATATAAAATAGCAATATGGATAGCACAGATTGAAAATCAAGGGAGATGGGAGAAAAAAAAAAGAGGGCAGGTCTGTTCCAGAGCAGACACCTGAGCCTGATCCACTAATGAGTGACAAAACGAAAGGCCTGGGTAAACAGATGAGTTTTAAGAAGTGTCTAAAATTGAGAATAGGACTGTTCAGAGTGAAGCTCAACGGGGAGAGTGCTTCAAAGGGTGGGAGCAGAGGCGTAGCCAGGTTTTGATCTCAGGGGGAACAGACTTTTATAAAATAGGCGCCGGTTGGTGTCAGCTAGACAGCAGTGTCTGTGTTGTTGCTCAAGGGCTGTGGCGGACACTGATTAATACAGGCTGTCTCTGTTGCGTCCTGCCTACAAGGAAACAGTAAGTTACATCAGGAGGCAGGAAGCAGAAGAGGTCTCTGGACTGGCCAGAGCAGGCAACCTGTCTTCTTAACTACAAAATAAAAATATTCAAATCATGACCATCACCTCAGGAATGGAACACACATTCCTTCCACTGCTAGACACCTTGTTTAAATCAAATGAGCTTTTGTTTGTGAGGTGACTCTATAGGATGTGGAGACCACTAGTCTTTAGGATTTTTATTTTGGGTGACAAGGGCCACGAAAGACCAGAGTGGCTGAGCTTACTTTCAAATAGGGCTAGACACTTTGCCATTCAGGTTTTCAGGCTATCCACAATGAATCTGCATGAAAAAGATTTGCTTGTAATGGAGGCAGTATATGCAAAACAATTTCATGCATATTTAATGTGGATATCCTGAAAAACCTGACTGGCAAGGGGGTACTCCAGGACCAACTTGGGAAACACTGCCCAAGAACACAAAATGTACCACCCCATAACAGCCCCAACCCACCTATGAAAAGACAGTGCTATACGTATTACACTGGGTTCTGGAGCACCAATATACTTACTGTTGGGAAACTAGAACAAGCTGCACTGTTACACATTTCTACACAGACACTACATGCTAGCAGAATTCTTCACCTCAGTCGCACATGCAGAACATGGACAGAACCTCATCTATATAACATGAGTAGCCATACTGGATCAGACCAAAGGTCCATCTAGCCTAGTATCCTGTTTCCAACAGTGGCCAACCCAGGTCACAAGCACCTGGCAGAAACCCAAATTGTGACAACATTCCATCCTACCAATCTAATACAGAATAGGGAGCCACACAAAAAAAAAACCCCAACAACAAAAGTTGAAATAGAGACCCCCCTCCTCTCTGCCCAAGAAAACCAGACTCTATAAACAGCGCAATACTGGTAAAATGAAACAGAAAAGCATTTTGTCCTGTACTTTGCAAAATAAAAATAGAAAAAGTATACATTTTACAAAGCAGGTACATCTCAGTCCTTACAAAGTGTTAAATAAAAACAATGTTTTTTTCTACCTTTGTTGTTTGGGAATTTGTCTGGGCCCAGTCTTTTTTTTCCATGTTCCATGAGTCAGCCTTACAAATTCTTTTCCAGGCTGGACTTTCCATTTCTTCTCTCTCCTCATCTTCTTCCTTTCCTTCTCTACATCTATTTGGCACTGATCTTTCATTTTATGTCCCCACTATCAAATAGCAATATATAGAGCTGCCAAGTGATCCAGTTCCAGAAGGGAGATTTTTCAACCAGTCCTAGTGTGAACTCATATCTCACATTTATGTGGGATTTGTAGTCCTTGATTCTACCCATCAAAATCTGTGCTGAATGACTTAAGAAAATGCACTCGGACCCCTGCAGGGTTGCTAATTTGAAGATATCAGAGATGTGTATTTTCAAATACTGTCATGTTCCTAATATCAAATTCAAAATAAAATACCTTTTTCTACTGTTGTTAGAACAATTTATTTTTTCAATTGCTTTGGTCCCACTGTCTCTTTTCTGTTTTTCTTCTGCCTTTACAGGGTTTCCTGCCCATCTGACATTTCTTCTGTCTCCAAGTGCACCATCCTTCTTTCCTCTGCACCACTATTTGTCCTGTCCAGCATCTCCCTTCTGTATCCCTTGTCCCTACCATACCCCCAAGTTCAGCATCTGCCCTTTCTGTTTCCCCATCTCCCCCCTTTTTCAGCACAAGCCTTCCTGGCCTCCTCATCTCCCCCTTTTCTAGCATCTGCCCTCCTGGTGTCCCCATGTTTCCCTTTTTCTTTTTTTTGAATTTCAAAGAAGTATTTATTGAAAATACAGAGATAACAGAAAGACAAGCGTCCAAAGATACACAATAGCATACTCATACAATACAAAACAACATTGTAAATCTCAGATAAATAACCAAGTTCATCCTAAAACAACTTCTTATTTTTTATTTTTGGTTTTAGAAAAAATCCCCAACCCATTCCCCCCCCAGACCTAACAAACTGAAAAAAAACCTCAAAACGATCAGTGAGTTATAAAAGGCACCCAAATATCCTCCCTTTTTCTAACATTGCCGTGCCCCCATCTTCCCCCCTTTTTCCAGCATTACCCCTGTGTTACCATCTTCCCGATTTTCCAGAATTACCCATCTCATCCCTTTTTCACCATTGTCTCCATATCCCCATTCCCCCTTCCAGTAGTGCCCTTCTGTGTCCCTATCTCTTCCTCCCTTTTTCAGTAGTGCCCCTCTGTGTTCCTGTCTCCTCCTCCCCTTTCAAATAGTGCCCTTTCTGTGTCCCTATCTCCTTCCCCCCTTTCCAACAATGCCCTCTCTGTGTCCCTATCTCCTCCCCCCTTTCCAATAGTGCCCTCTCTGAGTCCCTATCTCCTCCTTCCCTTTCAAATAGTGCCCTCTCTGTGTCCCTATCTCCTCCCCTACTACTACTACTACTTAGCATTTCTATAGCGCTGCCAGGATTACGCAGCGCTGTACAAGTTTAACATGAGGAAGGACCGTCCCTGCTCAAAAGAGCTTACAATCTAAAGGTTACAAACTATGTAGTCAGTGTAGGTATCATGAGCGGGGAAGGTGGTTATGCGCCAAAAGCAAGGGAGAAGAGATGGGCTTTGAGTAAGGACTTGAAGATGGGCAGGGAAGGGTGCATGACGTATGGGCTTGGGGAGGCTGTTCCAGGCATATGGTGATGCGAGGCAGAAGGGGCGGAGTCTGGAGTTAGCGGTGGTGGAGAAGGGTACAGATAGGAGTGATTTGTCCTGAGAGCGGAGGTTGCGGGTGGGAACATACGGGGAGAGGAGGGTAGAGAGGTAATGGGGGGGCTGCAGATTGAGTGCATTTGAAGGTTAAAAGGAGAAGCTTGAACTGTATACGGTAGCAGATCGGGAGCCAGTGAAGTGACTTGAGGAGAGGGGTGATATGAGAGTATCAGTTCACGCGGTAGATAAGACGTGCGGCAGAGTTTTGGACTGATTGAAGGGGGGATAGATGGTTAAGCGGGAGGCCAGTGAGAAGAAGGTTGCAATAGTCAAGACGAGAGGTGACGAGCGAGTGGACGAGGGTTCGGGTGGTCTGTTCAGAGAGGAATGGGCGAATTTTGCTAATATTATAGAGGAAGAAGCGACAGGTCTTAGCTGTCTGCTGGATATGGGCAGAGAAGGAGAGGGAGGAGTCGAAGATGACTCCGAGATTGCGGGCTGAAGCGACGGGGGGGATGAGGGCATTGTCAACAGAGACGGAAAGTGGGAGAAGAGGGTTTGGGTGGAAAGACAAGGAGCTCAGTCTTTGCCATGTTCAGTTTCAGATGCCGGTTGGACATCCAGGCAGCGATGTCTGAAAGGCAGGCCGAAACTTTGGCCTGGGTTTCGACCGTGATGTCGGGAGTGGAGAGATAAAGCTGGGTGTCATCAGCATAGAGATGCTACTGGAAACCGTGAGATGAGATCAGCGAGCCCAGGGAAGAGGTGTAGATCGAGAAAAGAAGCGGTCCAAGGACAGAACCTTGAGGAACCCCAACAGAGAGCGGGATGGGGGTGGAAGAAGAGCCATTAGAATATACTCTGAAGGTGCGATGGGAAAGCTACGAAGAGAACCAGGAGAGGACGGAGCCCTGGAACCCGAATGAGGACAGTGTTTCAAGAAGTAAATTATGATTGACGGTGTCAAAGGCGGCAGATACGTCGAGGAGGATGAGGATGGAATAGTGACCTTTGGATTTGGCAAGGAACAAGTCATTACAGACTTTAGAGAGTGCTGTTTCTGTCGAGTGTAGTGGGCGAAAGCCGGATTGGAGCGGATCGAGGACGGCCTGAGAGTAGAGGAAATCAAGGCAGCGGCTGTAGACAGCGCGTTCAAGTAATTTGGAGAGGAAGGGTAGAAGAGAGATGGGACGGTAGTTGGAGGGACAGGTGGGGTCTAGTGATGGTTTTTTGAGAAGTGGTGTGACTACAGCGTGCTTGAAGGTGTCAGGGACAGTACTACTACTACTATTTGACATTTCAGTGGAGAGAGAGAGGTTGAGGATGTGACAGTGAGGGGTTGACTGTAGGAGAGATGTTGTTAAGCAGATTGGTGGGAATGGGATCAGAGGAACAGGTGGTGCACTTAGAGGAAGAGAGAAGGCGAGCAGTTTCCTCTTCGGTGATCTCAGGGAAGGAGGAGAAGGAGGAGGAGGCCAGGCTAGGTTGGTTGGGGGAGTGGGTTAAGAAGTCACAGGGAGGAGAAGGCTTGGAAGTGAATTCAAGGTTTATCTTCTGCACCTTATCGCGGAAGTAGTCAGCTAGTGTTTGAGGAGAGAGTGAGGGGGGAGGGTGGGAGCGGAGGGCACTTTAAGTAGGGAGTTGAGGGTGGCGAAGAGGCGACGAGGGTTGGAGCCAAGAGAATTAGTTAATTGAGAATAATATTCCTGTTTGGCAAGGAATAGGGAGGACTGGAAGGAGGATAGCATGAATTTGTAATGGGTGAAGTCTGACAGGGTGCGAGATTTCCTCCAGAGTCGTTCAGCAGATCGGGTGCAGGAGCGAAGGTAACGGATGCAAGGGGTTAACCAGGGCTGAGGATTAATGTGCTTAGTGGGTCGAGAGACAGATGGTGCTAGGGTATCCAGAGCAGTGGAGAGAATTTCATTGTAGGCAGAGACAGCCGTGTCGACAGATTCGGAAGACGAGATGGAAGGGAAGCGATTGGAGATGTGAGAGGATAGGGTAGGGGGGTCGACGGCTTGGAGATTCCTGAAGGCAGTGGCTATAGTTGGGCGAGGTTGAGGGGGAGGGTGATGAAGTGTGAGGGTGATTAGGTGATGATCTGAGATAGGAAGGACTGAGGTGCAGAAATTGGAAGGTGAGCAGGAAGAGAAGAGAATGAGGTCGAGACAATGGCCATTACGGTGAGTAGGGGTGGTAGAGCATAGTCGGAGGTTAAAGGAGGATGTCAGAGTGAGGAATTTAGAAGCGTAGGAGTTGGATGGGTTGTCAATGTGAATATTAAAATCACCAAGAATGAGGGATGGAGATGAGGGATCAAGAAAGACGGTGAGCCAAGCGTCGAAGTCAGTAAGGAAGGAAGAGAGGGGCTTATCAGGAGGACGGTAGACGACTGCAACTCTGAGTGGTGTCGGGTAGAATAGCCGGATGGCATGAGTTTCGAAGGATGAAAAGCAGTGAGACTGTGGCAGGGGGAGGGGTTGGAAACTACAAGAGGGTGAGAGAAGAAACCCAACGCCTCCACCGCGTGCGTCTGTGCGGGGAGTGTGGGAGAAAAGATATCCTCCATGGCATAGGGCTGCGATTGAGGCAGTGTCGTTAGGGGTTATCCAAGTTTCAGTTAAAGCGAGCAGTTGAAGGGAACGGGAGATGTAGTGCCCTTCTGTGTTCCTATCTCCTCCTCCCTTTTCCAGAATTACCTCTTTGTCCCCATCGCATCCCTTTTTCACCATTGTCCCCATATCCCCATCCCTACTAGTAGTGCCCTTCTGTGTCCCTATCTCCTCCTCCCCTTTCCAGTAGTGCCCTCTCTCTGTTTCTATCTCCTCCTCCCCTTTCCAATAGTGCCTTCTCTGTGTCCCTGTGTCTTCCTCCCCCCCCCCCTTTCCAGTAGTGCACCTCTGTGTCCCAATCTCCTCCTCATAAATACATAGTACTTTCCAATAGTACCCCTCTGTGTCCCTATCCAATCTCAGTTTTCGTGGATGTAGCAACTCATAAGTTTGCTTGTTTTGTTTGGGGTGAAGGAAATGATGATGACAGCGCAGGGGAGTGGAAACATTAACCAAATTGGCTTCCTTACTTAAAGGACATACTGGACTAGAAAGGCTCACTTCCACTCGTCTATTAACAAACCTCCTTGGGCAGCTCTCCCCCCCGGACGCTTGCATCTTTCTCCCTCTGTTTCTTCTGCTGCCCGCTGTCTCCCTCCCATCTGTGTCGTCATTTTTACTGCCCTGAAGCGTTCTCCCTCGGCACCGGCGATTCACAGTCAGCCTTCTGCCAGCATCTGGGCTTTCTCTTCAGGCGCGTCTCACTCCCACCTCTGTGGAAAAGAGGAAGTTGTGTTAGAGTAGGCAGGAGTTTGGGACGCGCCTGAGGAGAAGCCCCGACGCTTGCAAAAGGCTGACTGTGAATCGCCGGTGCCGAGGGAGAACGCTTCAGGGCAGTAAAAATGACGACACAGATGGGAGGGAGACAGCGGGCTACAGAAGAAATGGAGAAAGATGCAAGACAAGACTATGTGGCAGGGAAAGTTACTGGCACATAGTCGCCATTTTTTAAAAAATCTGTTTGGGGGAGCGACAGCTCCCCCTGCGCCCCACCTAGCTATGCCACTGGGTGGGAGCAGCACAGAAGAAGGCTGAATGGTGAGTCGATTCCAATCGGGAGCAAGGATAGGAAGGGTTACCAGAGTGTAGGACTTTCTGAGCTAAAGTAAGAATCTTAAATTGGATGCAAAAAGGTATAGGTAGCGGCGGTCCTACTATTAGACCAACTGAGATGGGGGACTCAGGTGGCATTCTTCGTGGAGCAGCATCCTCCACCCTGGCCACGGTCTGGCATCTCCCTTACCCTTCTTTCCTTAACCTCCTTCCTCAAATCTACCTTCTTTTCTTGTTTTCCAAAAGTTGGCGGCAGCAGTGATTTCCATAGGCTGCTCTGCCACTGGCACCGGCCTCTTCTCTCCACTGCGGCCTGCTTCTTTGAAGTTGCTTACTGTTTCCTCAGAGGCAGATCACAGTAGAGAGAAGAGGCCAATGCTGGCGGCAGGGCAGCCTATGGGAATCAGTGCCGCCGCCTTTTAGAAAACATGAAAAGAAGGTAGATTTGAGGAAGAAGGGGGGAGATGCCAGACTGTGGGGGGGGGGGGGGGAGTTGGGGAAGAGAGTGAAAGGAGAAATGTTGGACTCTGGGGGGGGGGGGGGGGGAGGCAGAGACAGCATGTCATCCCTTGCCTCATGCAGCAGATTGCCTTGGGCTGCCTCTGGGTATAGGAAGCCAGTGATGGTGGGCTAGGAGAAACCTAATCAGACCTATGGGCATGCGAGAGTAATTGGATAGCAGTGTTCTGGGCTATTTGAAGACATTTGAGCAGAATTTTGGGGAGGCCAGAAAAGAAGATGTTACAGTAATCCAGATGGGAGGACACCAGAGAACATAGTAAAGTAGCACATGAAGCATCATCTAGGTAACTAAGAAGGGAGAAAATAAAACAGAGACAAAGGAAGCATGATTTAACTGCAGAGGAGATATGGGAACTGAAAGACAGCTGGGAGTCAAGTATAACACCCAAAGACTTGAAAGACTGTACTAGCATCCTAGGCATCGCAGGCAAGCTTTCAGCCTTCCACTGTCCAATCCCCCCTCCAATCTTCCTTTAGGCCTCTCCCCCCCCCCCCAACAATCATGATTACCAAATACCACCCCTCCCAGAATAATGTTTCTGGCTGATATTCAAAGCAATTTAAGCAGGCAGAAGCCTCTCCTGCCTGCTTAAATTGCTTACTGTGCCTAAGTGGGGATATTCAGTAACACTTAACCAGACAGTGCTGTTGAATATCACAACAGACTGCCAAACAAAAAAGTGGGCAGATTAGGGTGGCACTGGGGGTGGTATTGGGGAGCAGCCATGGGTTATGCGGTTTCCGGCAATATGCAGTGCTGGCACCTGCATAACTAAGTGGGTGAATTTAGGACAGCTCAAAAGTTGTTCCAAATTCACCCGCTTAGCTAAGTGGGCCCCGGCACTCAATATCGGCTGTGACCCGCATAACTATTTTTGAATGTTAAAAGCCCTCCTGATCCCCTTCTCAGCCTCCCAAATAGCCTTCCCTACATCCTATCCCCAGTCGACGAGCATTAACATCCCTCCCCTCTCCCTGAATAAGGCCCCCCCACAAGATCTAGGTAGGTTCCCCTGGACATACCTTTCTCTCTGGTGGTCCTAGTGTGGTCAGGTGTTCAGCCCAGGGGCGTAGCCAGACTTCGGCAGGAGGGGGGTCCAGAGCCCCCCGCCATTGCTGACCCCCCCCCGCCGCTGCCGCCGCCACCACCACCAACTTTGCCCCCCTCTGTCGCCGACCCTCTTGACCCCCCCTCCTGCCGCCAACCCTCCCCCGCCGCCGTCACCTACCTTTGCTGGCGAGGGACCCCAATCCCCACCAGCCGAGGTCCTCTTGCTTCCCAAGCAAGGCTTCGTTCTGTTTCTGACGTCCTGCACTTTGTAGGTGCAGGACATCAGACTCACTGAAACAAAACGAAGCCTTGATCACCTAGACCACAAGGGGGATTTGGGGTTGGGGGATAAGATGGCAGCTTAGGTGGTGAACTCTCCCTCACATACTAAGAGATATTAGTTATTCCTAGTTCTACATATATACAGCAGCTTACTTTTCAAATATATTGACTCCTTGTCACGTCAGCATCTAAATTGTCTACGTATGATCCAAATTCAGCACTTTTGCCTGGCATGAAAAAATCGAAATGTGATCCTCCAAGTCCAGAGAAAATAGTGCCCTGCAAAGCACTGGCAAATGCTAGCGATGTACTAATGGAAGAATTGAAAGGCCTCCGAGAACTTATGATAATGCACTACAATACAACTTGAGAGTTGAGAAATGATCTTGCTTCTCTTACTATATCGGTTAATGACTTTAATGCTAGATTGGAAGCAGTTGAAGCAAAGACTTGGGGAAAATCCACTGCTTATTTCTAGGATAATTACTGCCAAACAACGCAGCTCAACTCTACTCAATATAGCTATTAACTACAAAGGAAAAATAAGCAAAGTGCTAAGGGAGAATCCTATGGTGGAGATTATAGGTAAAGTCTCATAAACATGCAGCAATTGTTCTTGAGTTTCTTTTATGCTGCTTAGTTATAATCATAGACTTTTACCCACCCTCCTACCATAAGCTGAGCTGCCTAGCACGCTTATTCTCTAACTCTTTCTTCTTTTTTTCTTTTTTCTTTTTTTTTTATACTCTTACAAAGCGTGCCATATAGCTTTCATGTATACGCTTATAACTCATCTGTATGCCGGTAGATCAGCACTCCCCAACAAGAGACTGTTTCGCCCTCCTGGCTTTCTCAAGGGGAACTCTTCATGCTGTCTCTGTAAAAAATGGCAAACATATACATAAGCCCTGATCTTCATTTGCTCCCTTCCATAGCTTATAATATTCATCCAAGTTCAAGACTCACCAGGCTATCAGATTATCCTCGTCTGCCATCTATCAATGATTATAAAATGGCGACGGCGTCTTTTTAATTCCTACCTAACCTGAAACAGCTGATCAAGACGATTGTGTTTCACATAAAGCAGGTCCACTGGATATATGTGTTTAAACCACATGGTTCCAGCGTATTTAAGTGATAAATCCAGTAGGTCTCTCGTTGTAGTAGCTGTCTGTTATGGTCACCACCTCTAGGGGCCGGATTAACATGGTCTATAGCCATAACTTGCAAAGCCTCCACTTGATGGTTAAATTGCATACAATGCTGCACTAGGGGGGGGGCAGTACTTGTGCTACAATACGAGAAACATAGCTCCTGGCGGTTCTCAAAATCAGATTTGATCACCCTCTAGAAACTGAGCAAGCCCATCGCTTTCCTGACAAATTAAGGCCCGATGTGAAAACGGTACACCTGATTGTGGTGAACCTGCTCTGTTTTACACAAGCCATCCAGATTCTTACTGCGGCTCACTCGTTCTCACCATTGCTGCATGAGGGGCAGTGCTAATTTTGCTTATTGTGGCTGATCTATCTAAAACCACAGATTTGGACTTCATTATCCACGCAGCTTCAACGATTCAGATGATCTTCACGAATATAACAATCAATAAGTAAATAATGGCATGGCAGGATGACTTATCTTCATTTCAAGCCAAATGATCTCTGCCTTTAAGTCATCATTTTATGTATTGCTGCTGCACATTTCTACTGATTTATTAATATCTTTCTTCTTAATGTGAAATATGATATAACTGTTCATTAATCTCTCATTTTTCTTACCAGGTTTAATCTAGTTGTAGGTGGAAGATTTGGTCGCTGCTGAATAGCCTCTGTCTTCATTTTCTAACCCATACTGCTTCACTTGTTAGGCTGAGCTAATGGCTTTGTCTACCACTCATGTTTTGGTAATGTTTCCTGTGTTTTTTATGCTTAGAATTTCTATGGCTATGTGGCTACTATTTCCTTTTTTTTTAACACTGACATCCTTAATATTATATATTCTGCACTGAATTTATTTTTAGAAGTTTACAACATACTGATCCATTTTATTAGCTTACATGGATAAGTTAAATATTGTGTCATTGAGCGTTCATGATATGAGACACCCTGTCAAAAGAAAGAAGTATTTTTCTGACCCTTACAAGAAAAGCTGAAAAATTATTTTTATGCAAGAGACACACTTCTCTGATTTGCACTCCTTTCCTAGCAGTGTAAACTGGATTGGGCAAACTTTTGATTTCCCAACATTAGGAAAAAGAAATGGGATCTTAATTTTCAAGGCAAAGGTAAATATGTAGATACTGAAGGAAGGTGAATTGTTCTTAAGGATCATCTGTCTAACCTTGACTTCTTATTGGTTAATGTTTATGCCCCCAATCATGATGCCCTGATTTCTTTTGTTCATTTGAGCAGATCTCAGAATATAGGCATGACCCTATTATTATGGCAGGCAACTTTAACTTACCGTTAGAGCCTTGACTGGATAGATAGTCAAGGTCTATCTATCACCCATCTAAATCTCATATCATGTTAAATTCTCTAACAAATCAGTACTACTTAATAGACTGCTGGAGAATGCACAATCCAGATTCCAGGGAGTATACATTCTTCTCTAATCCACACCAGAGTCTATCTAGAATAGACTTCTTCTTACTTTCTAACTCTGTTAGAATCTATCTTATGTGCAAATATAGATCCCATCACACTCATCAGACCACACATCTATCTCTATTCAAATTCAGTTAAATTCACAAAGCGTGGTTAAAAACACTCTTTGGCGACTTAATTTTCAATTATTAGCTGAAGAAGAGAATATTACTAAAATTCAGACATTTATAGCAGAATTCTTACCTCTGAGATTAATCCTATTACGATTTGGGAGGCTTTGAAAGCCTCATTAAGAAGAGAATTTATCTCACTTTCTGCTTACCAAAAGAAAATTAATAATAAACACTTAACTGAACTGGAATCTGATATTAAATCATTAGAAGAGCAATACTCAATAACACAAAACTCAACTCTGCTAAATAAGCTACTTCAGAAAAATATGAATATAATACGTTCTGGACCTCAAGGGCTGGTCATGAAATTTTTATACAAAATAGAACACAATATGATGAATTGAATAATTAGTCAAATGCTTGCCAATTACTCGAAAAGGAAACAAACGAAAACACAAATTCCTCTAATTTATGACGATAAAAAGAACATGTTAACCAACTCCTCAGACATACTTAAAGCATTCCATGCCTTTTACACTGATACCTTAGATTCACCATGTATTCCTGATAGTCTAAATTTCTTGACACTTTGGACAATCCCAACTGGTCTGACTCAGGTAAAATTCATTTTAAGTTCCCCTATAATGTCCAAGAAATCCTAGAAACTATTGAACAACTTAAATCAGGAAAAGCCCCGGGTCCGGATGGGCTCTCCAGTGAATTGTTTAAACTTTAAAAACAAGATTTAACTCCATATTTAAAGTCCTTCTTCTCAGAACTGGAAAATAATAATTATGTTAGTAACAGATTTGCCCCCCCCCCCCCCCCCCCACCCATTTACTAAGCCGCGCGGCAATGCCGACACTGTCCATTCAAAGTGAATGGGCCATGCCGGCATTAGCACAGAGCAGCTGCTAGTACAGCTTAGTAAACAGGAGAGTTAGTGAAGCAGCAATATCTGTTCTTCCTAAACCTAATAAGGATCCCACACGTTTCTAATTTTAGGCCTATTTCATTATTAAATAAAAATTACAGAAATTTACACAAAGCTTCTGGCTAACAGACTTTTTAAAATCATATCTAAAGTCATCCACTTCTATCAGGTTGGGTTTATGCCCAATAGATTAATCACTGATAATGCCCACTTGTTCCATTGTGTATCTATTGCAGCTAAAATGTATTCATTGCTGCCCTATCTATAGATGCTGAGAAAGCATTTGATAGGGTGGAATGGTGGTATCTTTTTCATGTTTTAAAAGTTTTTGGGACTTCAGATTCCCTTATAAATAAAGTAAAAGTTCTTTATACTAACCCCTCTGCTTGTATTACAGCAAACAATTCTCTTTCTGATCCTATTTTACTAAACAGAGGCACCCGTCGGGGATATCCCTTAGTGCCGATACTTTTCAATATAGCCCTAAAACCATTTTTAATTGCACTACTGTCCTCTACTTTTATAACTGGTGTTTAAATGGGTATGGTAGAAGTAAAATTTTTGGCTTATGCTGATGACATTATGCTTTTTTTTTTAATCCGATCCTGAGCATTCTATCTCTGTTTTTTTTTTTTAAATTGGTGGTACCTATACATCCTTCTCCAGATATAAAATTAACAAACAAAAAAACTGAGGTATTGCCACTTACTGTACATGTACTCCAGACGTTGTTGCCCCATTCGGTTTAGTATGGTCTTCTAAAAGTATAAAATACCTTGGCATTGATTTATCTCCTTCCCTAGAGACTACAGTAGAAGCTAGTAGTAAAAATAAATACTCAACTCAGTTCAAACTCTCCTTTGGTGGGGTCGATTGGACGATGTGCACACAGAAGAAACAAGTCCTCGTAGTCTAGAAAACACTCAGGAAAACAGTGAAGATGACTCAAAAATGAACAGGCGATGCTTCAAAGAGTCTATGAGTTTATTGTACAACAATAAGACTCGACACAGCTGTTTTTTGGCCAATAAGGCCTGCCTTGGGAATCTCATGGATTGTTGGCAGTAACATTCTCAAAGAGATTAGACTGTATCATCCATCTGCTGTCAATGGAAAAAACAAGGCGCGCTTTGCGTCAAAAAGATTAATTTCCTTATATTGAAAAATGACAAAAAGCGGAAAATCTCACAATCATTACTGTTGAGAAGGGTTTGTGAGATTTTCCGCTTTTTGCCATTTTTCAATATACAGTGCACCTTTGTTTTTTCCATTGACAGCAGACAGAAGAAATTGTTTTGGCGCACAGCGTGCTTTCTTTTTATTTTTTTTCCCATTGATGGCAGACATTGCTCTAAGTGGATGATACAGTCTAATCTCTTTGAGAATTTTACTTCCAACAATCCTGAAGGGTCGATTGGACACCATTAAGATGATGATTACACCTAAGGTAAATTTTATTTTAAGCATGATCCCCATTCTTTTTCCCCCTTACATTTATAAACAGTTAGATAAACTTTTTAAGTCAATTCCTGTGGGCTGGTAAACTCCAAAAATAGCTCTCACATTCTAAAGAAAAATCTGGTGTTTCATTTCCTGACTTTCTGATGTATCACAAAGCCTTTATCTTCCAGCAAACTTTCCGCTGGGTATTGAATAACAGTGATTATACTCCATTATGGCTCATTATTGAAAGGGAACTATGGGCTTCATTTTGTCCATTGTATTCCATTCCCCCTGCTTTACCCAGTAGCTTAAAGCAAGATGTCTTAATATCCTCTTCTTTTATCTGTTTGTCAGAGTTAGATAAATGTATGGACACTCCATATGACGCAACTACCTATTCTGCAATTTGGAGCAATCCCAAACTTCAAATCAATCATAAATCTATCTTCTGCAAAGACTGGTATAATAAAGGGATTCAGACATTTGATTGCTTATTGAAAGATAATAAGACCATTTAAAGTCCTTCAAGAGCAATTTGATTTGAATTTAAACCAACACTTTTAATGGTTATAATTAAAGCACTGTATGGACTCTAATCAGTTTCTCTGATCATTAGCCTCGACTCAACCTTCCATTTTCTCATTCATTTCAAATATTTTAAAAACTGGACATGTTGCATCTCAACTATACAAATCCTTAATTGATCATAATCTCACAGAACAAATGAATTTCCATTCTCTGTGGGACGCAAGGATATGAAGGTTTTAGCAAGAGATACAGCAGTGGGGAGGTTAAAAGAGGACCATACTTAAGGAAGATACATGAAGGAAGCAATTGGGAGACTTGTAGGCCGATAACAGGTGGATTCCCAAACATCTAGGACACACAAAATGCCCAATTGAAAAGGTACATCTTTAATACTGCCTTGAATCTGATAAAACAAGGTTCCTGCTGAAGATCTGAAGGGAAGTGCATTTCAGAATATTGGGTCTAAATGAAAAAAGGCACCATGCCTAGTGGTACACAAGAAAAGAGGTGTCACAACTGAGATAAGAACATGAAATGTTCATTGATTTGTGTCTTATTAGACACATTTGAAAGATCCTGTTATTATTCGGATGGCATTGGGTAGTGCATGGTGACCCCATGACAATGTCTTTGATGCAACCCTCAGAAGCTTCTGTACTAAGTGACCATCTAGTCTTGCCTGATGGTTGAGCTAGCCCTGATCGAGAGTGATGAGTTAAATTTGGAGAAATGGGGAAGGGCAAGAAAAATGAGGTTGGGTTAAACTGGTTGGAATGAGCTGTGTTTTGGGAGGAAGAGAGCTTGATAGGAGTTTCAGTGCTTCTCTAGCTCTTGTTTTAGCCACTTGAGTCCACCTGTTTGTCTACCTCCTGCTAATCGTAACATTTAAATGGACTTCAATACTTGAGATTCTGTTGTGGAACATTGTAGACAGTAGTTCTTTTTTAAACAATATTATTTTGAACACTGTATTGACTGCAGATTTAGTTACACACATTGGATGTCCTGATGAGTGTGTATTAGGCATGAAAAATGCATTTTAGACCGGGTTTTTCATTCCGCCTTGCTGGTTCTGTTAATGATATCTTAAATTGTGTTGTTATCACTCAGTTACACTAGAGTGGACACAATACACTAAGGACTTCCATTAGTTTCTCATGTTAATTTTATTTTTAAAAACTTCTCACAGTATTGTCATTTTTGAAATAATTTTGGTTTAAGTTATTATTTAGGTGCTTTCCATTGTTGAGGTTTTTTTGTTTTGTTTTGTTTTTTTAGTTTTTTCACATTTAAATACGGCTTATCCATTTGTATGGCCATCACCCATCATGCTTTGTTTTGCTTTTTATGGCCACGATTATGTGTGTTGAGTCAAGCAACCCAGTCATTTTGAATGGCGCCTATGAGCAGGAGTGCCAATGCAGCACAGAAGAGCTAACTTGTACAGGCTGACCAGTAGTGGGAAGGGTAGGAATAAAGAGCATGCACAGACTCTTCAGTTGTCTATATTCTTTTTCCCTTATGGCACCTTTTTGAGCTACTTCCTGTGTGACTGGAAGCATGTGGCATCAGGAGAACTTGCCGGTGTGCTGCCCTACTTTCAGAGTTTACACAGTTATGCCTGTGCTTTGAAGGAATCCTGATTGTTAGTAAAGTACTGGCAGGGGGAGCAGTGCCTTTTTTGGGGGGGTTCTTTTAATTTTTCTTTTGTGTTTTATTTCTTGTTTAGTGTTGTTTATTTGGAGCAAAAAATGGTAAACAAAGAAAAACAAAAAATTGTCAGTTGTGAGCCCTGCCCCATGAGAAAAAAAGTACACCTTGTACATTTTTTAAAATGTCACCCAGGCTTATGGCTGGCTTCGTCACACAATCTGGCTGTTATCCCATCCACTGAGATGTCACAGTTGATCCTGCCCCATCAGTGTAATTTTTCAAAGTAGCACTAGTAGACTAGAGGCTGGGGCAGATTGAAGATGGTGCTCATCTCTTTGCAGGAACTATTTGCCACTGTGTACCCTCCCACTGACTCTTTCCTAACTGTTAGTGCCTCCTGTACGCATGCTACTGTAAGGAATTAGATAATATTGGTGTGGCACCTTGTCCACTGCTCATACACCCTCCCTCCCTTAGGCCCTGATGCTCAGAAACCAGCCCCTGTGCTAGAGGCCATTAGTGCCAGCGCACCATGCTCAAAGGCCCCCACCGTGGGGAATAGCGAGTACGCTAAGGGATAGCACATTAAGTATCCAAACGCATGCTGATGAGCTAATTCCCTATTCCTTCCCAATGTTCAGTGGGCAGGTCAACAAACAAGGGCACACCTCCCGCGGCAAACCCTACACTAGCTTGGAGTTGGTGTTAGGGTTTGCCAGGGCTTTGGAGAGGAATGGGGAGACTGGGAAAGGTCAGGAATCTATCCCCCCACACCATAAAGACATAACTCCCTGAAAATAAATAACACCATGGTGGTCCAGTGGGATCACTGTCCAGGACCCAGACCCCCCCCCCCCCCCCATTGAGGGTTAGCCCTGGTGGTCAAGCAATGACTCCACCAATCCCCTCCTACCTTGAAGAAAGGAGGAGGGACTAGGACTCCCTCCTCCTGTTGGGCGCCTCCTCAAAATGCCAGTGCCCTGCCTGGTACATCCTGGGATGCACCGGGCAGGGCTTAACTACCATATGGGCACCCAATTTTGAGGAGGTGCCAAGCAGAGGAAGGCGTCCTAGTCCCTTCTCCTTTTTTCATGGTGGGAGGGGGGTTGGGGGGCCACTGCTAGAGCACCAGGGCTAGACCTTGGAGGGGGGTTGTGGTCCTGGCCAGGGGTTTGACTGGACCACTAGGGTGTTATTTATATTTGGGGGGTGAGGGGCCTGGGGTCCACCGGACCACCAAGGCTTTAGGTTTTGACAGATAAGGGCTTTGTCTGTGCATGCGCACAAGAGCTGTGCTACATAGCTCTGGAATGCATGCCCAGGCAAGTCCTCCCTCAGTTGTTCCTCATGCTCAGTGCTATGACTGTGCTTAAATTTGCATGTCATTAGCGCTGAGCATGAGGGAGCTGCTCAGACACACTGATCAGGTGGTATTTCTCCGGTGCTATTTTGAGCATCTGAGCATCAATACATAACTGACTCTTGCCACTTTATTGTTTCACACAAGGTTTGCCACAAGTGGAGTCAAACTGGTAAGCTCCTACTTTCCGCATAAAGGAAAAGATCAGGGTTTGTCTATTTTGAGATAATTGGTTTGTAGTCTTTTGTATAGGATACAGAGCAACTCCCTTGGATTGTTAGATTTTTGTTTAGGCATCAGTAGTGATGTTTGTAGGTTATTTATGAATGTGTTTTATGATATATTTAGCACTGTATTTCAGATTGTGATCCGTTGACTTTGGATTATGAGTGTACAAAAAACATAAACTGTTTCAGTCCTTCAGAAGTGAGGGCCTCACTCTCAGGGTCTCAGCCATAAAAGGGCTAACTGTTGTATGAACTGTTCATACACGAGGGTCTTCCTGTTTTCCATCTATTGAAAAAGCTTGTACCACTGATGTTTATACAATGCTGTGGTGTGTCTGTCCTTCTGTATTGTCCTCTTTCCCTATTTTCTATCTTAATACATATTTGTTTCTTTTTCTTTTCAGAGCTCTTACCCCATCTGGGAAGATTTCAGCTCCAAGGCTACAAAACTACACTCCCAGCTCAGGTAGGTGGGAAATACTGAACTCCAGAATAGTAGCTTATAATAGTTATAAATAAATAAATAAATAAAGATGTTGACACAGTTGTCGTGGCACTAATGGGAGCGAGCACCACTATCCCATTCAGAGAATCTTTGCTAAAAGCATGGAGGGAGGAGGCGCTCCCTCAGTTTCTGTGGCTTACTTCAGTCTGTGCCAGAGTTGGAGACACAAGAAGAGGGATTCTGTGGGGGCAGTTCTATAACAGGGCACTAGAACTAAGCATCTGCCCTGTACACTGGTCATAAGTACATAAGTATTATTTTACTGGGACAGACCAAAAGTCCATCAAGCCCAGCATCCTGTTTCCAACAGTGGCCAATCCAGGTCACAAGTACCAGGCAAGATCCCAAAAAAGTACAATATATGTTATGCTGCTTATCCTAGAAATGAGCAGTGGATTTTCCCCAAGTCCATTTTAATTATGGTCTATGGACTTTTCCTTTAGGAAGCCATCCAAACCTTTTTTAAAACCCTGCTAAGCTAACTGCTTTTACTACATTCTTTGCTAACGAATTCCAGAGTTTAATTACACGTTGAGTGAAGAAAACTTTTGTCCGATTCGTTTTAAATTTACTCCTTTGTATCTTCATTGCGTGCCTCCTAGTCCTAGTATTTTTGGAAAGAGTGAACAAGCGATTCATGTCTACCCAAAAAGAGTTTGTATCAGCTCCAACTAATACAGAATGCTGCGGCTTAACTGATAGAAAGCTGCAAATGGCGTGACCACATCATACTCTCCTGCAAAAACTGCACTGGCTACCAGTACCTTACAGGACTAAATTTAAAATTCTGTTTGATTTTCAAGGCCCTCAGACAAAATGGGCCAGAGTACTTAAAGAATAAGTTAGTACCTTACACGCCTTTGAGACTTATAAGATCCTCTCAAGGATCAATGTTATCTGTCCCCTCATCAAAGGAAATTGTACGATGTGATACCTGCCAGCAAGCCTTCTCAGGAGTAGCGCCCTTGCTCTGGAATTTACTCCCAGAAGGGCTACGTATAACTGGAGACTACCTCTACTTCAGGAAGCAGGTAAAAGCCTGACTCTTCTCCCAAGCCTTTAATACATAGGGTGACTGCCTATACACTCATTCTGAACCTGGTCTAGCTTGCTACACACATTGTAACTTAGACCAATTCCTTTTTCTTGATTAATTGTACAAAGAACTTACCTTTAGTTTACCCACCCATTTATTTTTCCCAGCTGACTCTGTACCATGAATCACGTCCCCTTCTATATCTCTGTATTTGGCCCCTCAGCTATATGGTAAGCTGTATTATAGAAAAGCATTAGTATCATAGCATTGTTATTTGAATGTTCTAATTGTGTGCTAATTGGATATTCCATCATTATTATGCTTACATCATATTATTTCTCTGTTATATGAATTTCTGTTCTGTTAAATGTGTATTCTTTTGATCCTGTTTCGTGGTAATCCTATTATTAGGTTTCAATTTGCTGATTTCAAGTTTTCATCTTTCCCTGTGTCTATACTTGTTCATTTTACTATTGTTATACTGTTAATAAAATTGTTTGATATTAAACTGTACCTACTGTACACCGCCTTGGGTGAATCTCTTCATAAAGGCAGTTAATAAATCCCAATAAATAAAAAAATAAAACAATAAAATCTGGAGCAGGTTTCCCAAGTTAATCCTGGCGTACCCCCTTGCCAGTCAGATTTTCAGGATATCCGCAATGAATATACATGAAAGAGATTTGCATACAGTGGAGGCAGTGTGAGGCTGTGTGATTAATCTCATGCATATTCATTGTGAATATCCTGAAAACCTGACTGGCAAGGGGCTACTTCGGGACTGATTATTTATTTCAAATTTCTATTCCGCACAATGACGGATTACAAAGTTACATACACAGGAAAGAATTCTGCCCAGTTAAATTGAGCTGAGCAGGTCAGGCGAGGATATTCAACAACATTTAACCAAGCCATGCCGCTGAAATCCTCTCTAATTGCCGTAAGCTGCTCAAATTGCAGTCTTATCTTTGCCGGATTAGTTAGGTTGGTACAGCCAGGGGGCCTGACCATTTGGCTACCTGATGTGTGGGCCTCAGGTGGCACTCTTTTGGAAGTGGCTTCTCCCCCCTCCCTTAAGCCACCCGTTCCCCGATGTTACCTTCTTTTTACGTTTTTAAAAGCTGGTGGCAGCAGCGATTCCCATACGCTGCCCTGCTGCCGGCATCCGCCTCTTCCCTTTACTGTGGTCATCTCTCTGATGTGACTCCTCAAAGTAAGTGCACTTGTTTGAAATGACATGGGAACCGTGATGACATTTCCAACAGCTTTTCTTTGCTATTTTGTGCCTGAAATAAAAGAAAAAGCCCTCAAATTTCAGGCTCTTTCATGTGTCGTTACTAGCATATGCTCTTCTGAAAGAGTTTGCCCTCTTTCAAAAGAGGGTGCACTTTTTGCAAAAAGTGTGCCCACTTTTGGAAGAATGCCAGTCTACCATACGCTTTCCGAAAGCAGCAGTACCAATGATTTGGTCCCATAACTTAAAAAACAAACAAACAAACAAAAAAAAACCTGAAGAAAAAAATTCCCAAAAATAAAAGTTTCCGTAAATGACACAGGAAATGACATGAAATGTACCCTCAACACTCTTGCTATGCCAGTTAATCTGATCCTACCATACTGAACGGCTGTTAGCTTCACTTTGTTTTGTGATTTCTGTTGGGTGGATCTTTATTCTGCATCTGTCCTCAAACATCTTACTTTCTTTTGCCACTTCCTCAGGACCACCGTGCTAGCTGCAGTAGCCTTCCTGGATGCCTTTCAGAGAGTGGCTGACATGGCCACCAACACACGAGGTAGGAATCCTTGCTAAAGGTGCTTCTTATTCCATCCTGGTCTGCCCTCTGACATTGTGAGAACTGGCAAGAGAACTGCTCTGTGCTCAATGTTTATGGCTGCGTCCTGACTAAACTTTAGTGTTGTGACATTATTCAGTAGAGCTTGTAGCCTCAAAGCATCAAATGACAAGGGCACTCATTCCAGCACATTATGGTCCTGCAGGACATTCGTTTCCACAATAGTTAGGAGAGTGACTACAGCAGTGATGAGTAATCACTGAGCTAGTATAAATATGGGTGCTTAGTTGTCGATCACTGCCCATAGGTTTTCCCATCTCCAAATACACACTAAGATATGTGCATATTCATAACATAGAGCGTAGGTGTGTATTCATCATTTATATGTGTATATGTGCACATACGCATGTATATATTGGTATTCCAAACATGTATACCCATATTAGGCACGTAAATGTTAGAGCCTACTAGGGGTCGACAGAATTTCCTGAAATACCAGTTTGGCCATGTTTTAGTTTCGGCCAAACATATCGGTGCATTTTTGACTGAAATTGAAACTCCCCTCTCTGTGACCAAAAGCACTGCCCTCCCACCACCACTGTTCTCTTTAAGCTGAGTGTGAGACCTCCACCTACCGCCTTGCCAGTAGGTGATGCTGTCTCTCACATTTTCACTAGTGAGAGACAGGCAAACTCTGCAGAGCTTCAGAGAACCTGCCTGTCCCTAGTGATTGAAAATACAATATGGATGCAGCAACCCCCTCTGGCAGCAATGCAGTTGGAGGACTCCCACGTAGCTTAGAGAGAACAGTGCCCACTATCCCTAGGCCCTCCATGGTCTTGATGATCTAGAGGCCTAACCAAGGCAGGAACATTCCCCAGTCTCTCCAGCCTTTGCCATCTTCGCCATCAAAAAGGCTACTGAGAGCTTCAGCAGCAGTCTTGTGAGACTGCTGCTGAAGATTCCAGCAGCCATTATGAGATTGAAGCCAGCATAAACTATTAATCGCTCCTGCCTATGCTGGCTCCAATCTCAAAATGGTTACCATTTTGATGGTGGAGATGGTGGAGCAGGAGCAACTGGGGATCACTCCTACCCTAGTTAGGTCACTAGACCACCATGATTTAAGGTAGGCTGGGGGGAGGGGGCTCTGTATGGCCGCTGGGCTGAGTTCAGTTTCGGCTGAAACCAAGTAATGAATTTCGGCTGCAGAGTTGGTTTCAGTGGAAACCAAAAAAAACGAATTTTGGTCGGCCTCTAGTGCCTACTTTATAGAATTATCCTATTAGTGCTTTGATTGCTCTAGGTCATCCAGTACCTTCTGCAAAAATTTAAATTGAGGCCTCCTCTTCCCTGTGGAAACTACAAACATGATCAAACACAAGATCTTGGCAGTCCCAACATAACTTGTTACACTACTTTGCCCCCTTCTGTTTTTCCCTATCCTTTGCCCAGTGTTCCTGTCTCTCTCCCCAACCTAGGATCTCCCTCTCTCTTTCATCCTAGCCTTTCCTTACTCTTTCTTCCCTACCTCCTCCCTCTTCTATCTTCTGCCCAGCAACAAAATTCCTCTGACCTCTCTCTTTTCCTTTGTACACTGTGTTCAGCATCTCCCTAGTACCCCCCTCCCCACCTAAGCTGGAGTGCCAACAACTGTAGGTGAGGTGGGGATGGGTGAAGAGAGAGGAAATATTGGTATTGCGAGGGAGGTGGGTGCAGAGGGGAGAAAGTGGCATGAGGCAGAAAGATGGAGGGAAGTGTATTAGAGGATAGAGAGGAGAGTGGTACAGAAAAGACACGGGGGAGGAGGGAGAGAAGAAAACTGTTGGGTCCTGCAGTTAGAGGAGAAAGGAGGGAGAGTTGGTGAATGGTAAATACTGAACCTGGGCAGAGGAGTGAGAAGAGAGAGAGAAGGGGTGCTACATCAGATCAGTGCTAGAGATGGAGTGGAAGGTGTTATATTGGGGCTCATGAGTCCTTGTCATTGATAATATGTACATTTCTCACAGCAGGGGAAGGGGCAATTTCAATTTTCACCCAGGGGCTGGTTAGCCTAGAGCTGGCCCTGCGTCCTCTTTTGGCAGCAGCAGCACCTCAGCACTGAATAGTTCAGCTTCTGCATGCCTTTTCCATGATGGGCCGGTGCCGGAGGCACCACCTTCTCTGCTTGCACAGTGCGTCTTCCTGGGTCTGCTATCATAAGGGCTGCAGGCTACAGCCTCAAGACTAATGCAGAAGAGTCTTGTGGCTGCTGAAATGAAGATTGGGACTGCAAAAGCTGAACAGCAAGGAAGCTGTGCAGAACTGAAGGGAGATTTCTGGCATAGACATCTTTAGAAATGTCAGTGCTTCAGCTTTCCACGTTTTTCAGCATAGTTGTCATTGGCTGGCAGTGTCATGGTGATTAGGGAAACTCAAGTCAATACACTCCCCATCTCTTGAAGTTTCAGTACCACACAGGCAGAACTGGGCAGCCAACTCCTGATACTGGAAATTGACCAGCCATTAAATAATTCATTCGGGTTGGCCTTTTGTTATATTTTATCCCTTTTTAAGTTAGTCCCAGGACACAGTGAAGACATTGTGATCATTTTCTCTGCACACAGAGGCTGCTCTGTGAGCTTGTGAAAGATTGCTGGGAAGGGCCAGTGTCTAGGCGGAAGGGACAGATCCGTTTACAGACAGAGATGCTGGCTGCTGCTTTCACTCTCATCCCTCACACCCATGAGAACCAGGACAGAATCCCTCCTAGGGTCTCTACCCACCACAGGCCTGACTTTCAAGATGCACTCAAAGAATAATTATTTATTTTTATTTGTTGCATTTGTACCCCACATTTTCCCACCTATTTGCAGGCTCAAAGATATATTTGCATAAATTTGGTCTTCAAAGGAGGTTGATTTGCATATTTCCATAATCTTTTATATCAGACCTGTTGTGGAGGTTCTTGCCAAGGGTTGGAGCTGAAAATCACTGATCCAGAGCTTAGACTCATTTCTGTTGATACTTGGGGCACAGGTTTGTGGGACAGTGTAGTAACATTTCATTCTAGGAATTTTTTTATTATATCTCAAACTGTATGCTGAGTCTATTCCACAGTACAGACCTAGAAATCCAGCCTAGATACTTTTTGATGCTGGAGCGGGTGCTACTACTACTACTACTATTTAGCATTTCTATAGCGCTACAAAGCATACGCAGCGCTGCACAAACATAGAAGAAAGACAGTCCCTGCTCAAAGAGCTTACAATCTAATAGACAAAAAATAAATAAAGTAAGCTAATCAAATCAATTAATGTGAACGGGAAGGAAAAGAGGAGGGTAGGTGGAGGCGAGTGGTTACGAGTCAAAAGCAATGTTAAAGAGGTGGGCTTTCAGTCTAGATTTAAAGGTGGCCAAGGATGGGGCAAGACGTAGGGGCTCAGGAAGTTTATTCCAGGCGTAGGGTGCAGCGAGACAGAAGGCACGAAGTCTGGAGTTGGCAGTAGTGGAGAAGGGAACAGATAAGAAGGATTTATCCATGGAGCGGAGTGCACGGGAAGGGGTGTAGGGAAGGACGAGTGTGGAGAGATACTGGGGAGCAGCAGAGTGAATACATTTATAGGTTAGTAGAAGAAGTTTGAACAGGATGCGAAAACGGATAGGGAGCCAGTGAAGGGTCTTGAGGAGAGGGGTAGTATGAGTAAAGCGACCCTGGCGGAAGATGAGACGGGTAGCAGAGTTTTGAACCGACTGGAGAGGGGAGAGGTGACTCAGTGGGAGGCCAGCAAGAAGCAGATTGCAGTAGTCTAAACGAGAGGTGACAAGGGTGTGGATGAGGGTTTTGGTAGAGTGCTCGGAAAGAAAGGGGCGGATTTTACGGATGTTGTAAAGAAAGAAACGACAGGTCTTGGTGGTCTGCTGGATATGAGCAGAGAAGGAGAGAGAAGAGTCAAAGATGACCCCAAGGTTTCGAGCTGAGGAGACAGGGAGAATGAGAGAGCATCGACAGAAATAGAAAACGGGGGGAGCGGGGAGGTGGGTTTGGGGGGGAAAATGAGAAGCTCGGTTTTGGTCATATTTAATTTCAGGTGGCGTTGAGACATCCAGGCAGCAATGTCAGACAAGCACGCTGAAACTTTGGTTTGGATGCAAGGTGAGATATCAGGGGTAGAAAGGTAGATTTGGGAGTCATCAGCATAGAGATGGTAGGAAAAGCCATGGGATGAGATTAATGAACCAAGAGAAGAAGTGTAGATAGAAAAGAGGAGGGGACCAAGAACAGAACCCTGAGGTACGCCGACAGGCAGAGGGATAGAAGTAGAAGAGGATCCACCAGAGTGAACACTAAAGGTGCGGAGGGAGAGGTAGGAAGAGAACCAGGAAAGGACAGAGCCCTGGAATCCAAGTGAGGACAGGGTATCGAGAAGTATGCTGTGATCGACAGTGTCAAAAGCAGCGGAAAGATCAAGAAGAATGAGGATGGAATATTGACTTCTGGATTTAGCCAGTAATAGGTCATTGGAGACTTTAGTAAGCGCAGTTTCGGTTGAGTGGAGAGGGCGAAAACCAGATTGTAATGGGTCAAGAATAGCATGTGAGGAGAGAAAATCAAGGCAGCGGCGGTGAACAGCACGCTCAAGTAATTTGGAGAGAAAAGGAAGGAGGGAGATGGGTCGGTAATTAGAGGGACAAGTAGGGTCAAGTGAAGGCTTCTTAAGGAGAGGTGTGACCACAGCATGTTTAAAGGCAGCAGGGACGGTCGCAGTGGAAAGTGAGAGGTTGAGAATGTGACAGATAAAAGGAATAAGAGTAGGAGAGATGGCATTAAGAAGGTGGGTGGGAATGGGATCAGAGGAACAGGTGGTACATTTTGAGGAAGAAAGGAGAAGTGTAGTTTCCTCAATAGTAACTTCAGGAAAGGAAGAAAGGGAATGAGGGGAAGGAGAGAGAGGGGAACGGACTAGTGGAGGGAGAGCTGGTGAGGTAGAGAAAGCAAGGTTTATCTTTTGAACCTTGTCGTGAAAGAATTCAGCAAGGGTCTGAGGAGATAATGAAGGGGGAGTTGGGGGAGGGGGCATCTTGAGGAGAGAGTTCAATGTGGTGAAGAGAAGTCGAGGATTAGAGCCAAGAGAGTTGGTCAGTTGGATATAATAATCCTGTTTGGCACGTAAAAGAGCAGATTGGAAGGAGGTCAGCATGAACTTAAAGTGTAAGAAATCAGCAAGGGCCCGAGATTTCCGCCAGAGGCGTTCGGCGGAGCGGGTACAGGAACGTAGGTAGCGGATATTAGAAATCAGCCAAGGTTGGGGTTTTGTACGCCTTACAGGGCGGGTCATCAAAGGTGCAAGAGTGTCTAAGGCAGAGGATAGGGAATTGTTGTAAGAAGAAACAGCCTCGTTGACAGACATGGATGGTGCCACAGTAGAGAGGAGGTTTGAAACATGGGAGGATAAAGATGAAGGGTCAATATCGTGAAGATTCCTAGATAAATTAGATAGGATAGGACGGGACTGGGAGGGAGGAGATTTAAGTGTGAAAGTTATAAGCTACACATTTCTTAAATGCTTCCAAATCTCTGAGTATGTTCTAAGAGGGGTTGCAGAGCAAAGTGTATCCCATATAGTACTTCCAGATTGAGAGGCCCTTTTACTAAGCCGCATAAGCGTTTACGTGCGCCCAACCCGTGCCAAAATGGAGTTACCGCCCGGCTACTGCATGGCTCTTGCAGTAATTTCATTTTTGGCGCGAGTCCGATACGTGTGTCTGAAAAATAATTTCTATTTCTGGACGTGCGTATTGGACACACGCCAAGAGGGCTTTGATACATGTAAGTCATTACTGCCCGGTTACCGTGTGAGACTTTACTGCTAGGTCAATGGCTGGCAGTAAGGTCTCAGACCCAAAATGGATACACGCAAATTTTGATTTTGCCACATGTCTATTTTCGGCAAAAATTTTAAAAAGGCATTTTTTGCAGGCACACTGAAAAATGGATCTGCGCGCACTCAAAGCACATGCCTACACTACCGCAGGCCATTTTTCAGCGCACCTTAGTAAAAGGACCCCTGAATGAGATGTTTATAGCTACAAAGACTGAACTCTTGTCTGCCTGATGCAGTATTAAGATTCTATAAAGCAGGAAGACACTGGACTCCAGGCTCAGCTGAGGATGAGTCAGAGATGGGTAAAATGCAAACTGGAAAGGACTGAGGAATTCCATGACTAGGAATAAAGGCTACTCAAATGCCTTTGGATATCATCAGAAATTTTTTAGTGCTTTGGCAGCCACTCAGCAGCATTATAGCTGCTAATATGAAAGATAAGGCTGCTAAAGCTAACACAAGGAAGTCTGGGAGCACCAAAGGGAGCTCTTTGGCACAGACATCTCTCTAAGTATGGGTACTTCAGCCATCCATAAGCATTTCAGCACAGATGTCATTGGCTGGTAGTGTAATGGTAACTATTGATTTAAGACCTGGTGGCTGAGATTAAAGTCCCTCCCCCCTCCTTCTTGTACTCATGGTGTGAACTTCAGGCCTCTTATCCTTCCAGGTGAACTGTTTGGGATTAGGCTGTTTAAACATGCTACATACTGACAGCTCTGCACACATTAAAAATGATACTATTAATCAGTTTCATATGCTTTCATTACTATTGTTTTCTCCTTTAAAATAAGCACAGAACTTGTAATAAGTTTAGGTTACTTTAATGCAGTTGTTTCTTCTGTTTCAGAGCAGATTTTTGTGTATTAAAATGACTCAGTTGTGCGCTAAATGGAAAGCAAGGACTTGGGCTAATTTTAGTGCACTTTGCATTCTAATGTCTTGCAGGTGGAATTATTTCCCATGCAGCAAAGTGTGTTAAAAGTTAGCACACTTTATACTTCTAGTTTAGTGCTGAAACTTCAACTCTTGCACACTGCAAGCCACATTAAAAGTTGGGGTTATTTTATCACCAAGGAGCATTGGGTGCAGTGGTGTTCCGACCCTAGCTGACACCTGGGGCAGATCGCCGATGCGACCCCCCCCCCCCGGCGAAATGACACCCCCCCCCCCGGGTGTACACCGCTGGGGGGGGGGGTGCCGCGAAGCGCGCCTGTTGCCCTGTCTCCGAGTTCGCAATTCACATGTGTTCACTGCTCCGAGTCTGCCCCGGAATAGGAAGTAACCTGTTCCGGGGCAGACTCAGAGGGAGCAGTGAACACTTGCGAATTGCGAACTCGGAGACAGGGCAACAGGCGCGTGCCACGGCACCCCCCCAGCGGCGTGCACCCGGGGCGGACCGCCCCCACTGCCCCCCCTTGGTACGCCACTGATTGGGTGTCAACTTAAGGAGGCCATGCTGCTGTCCCTTCCAGTTATCTCCCATGCTGTTGCTCACAAGGCCAAACCCCTTGATTGTCCCACAAACACCCGGATCACGAGCGCCACCCCCTTAGGCGCCCTGTACAAGAGACGGGGTCGGGGAGGCTAAGCTTCCCCAGCCACAACCACTAGCTTTTATTCCCTACAAGGCTGCTGCCTTCAGCAGCAAGTAGAAACAGCAGCTACAACCTTCTCCCTCCCTACTACCCAGCTCAGCTGCTGGTTCAGTCACTTGCTGCCTTCCCAGACCCACTGCCTTCCTGACTTACAGAAGCTAGGTGCCGGGCCATAATCCTCTGCGTTTTGCATCTGGCTCTACTGGGCCTGCCTCTGAAGGAAGAAGTTACATCATAGGGAGTGGGCCGAGTACAGCCAGCTGCAAATCACGGAGGATTATGGCGCTGCACCTGGCTTCTGTAAGTCAAGAAGGCAGCCAGGTGGAAGTGCTGGGGAGAGAGAAAGGGAAGGAGTGACCGGGGACAAGAGAGAGCGAGAGAGGGAGGGAGATGGGTGATACCGGATGTTGGTGGGAGGAGAAAGAGAGATGGGAGGGTAGTCGGAAAGGAACAGCGAGAGAAATGGAACAATGCTGGATGATGAGGATGGAACAGAGAGAGAGAGAGCAATGTTGGATAGTAGGGGATGGGAAGGAAGAGAAAAATGGGGCAATGGTGAGAGGAGTGGAGGAGTGGCCTAGTGGTTAGGGTGGTGGACTTTGGTCCTGGGGAACTCATTGTAAGCCGCATTGAGCCTGCCATGAGTGGGAAAGCGCGGGGTACAAATGTAACAAAACAAAAAAAGGGAGAGAGATAGAGGGGTGTTGCTGAAAGTTGGGAAGAGAGAGATGGGGTAATACTAGATAGGGGAAGAGAGAGAAGGCAATATTGGATGATGGGGGAAACAGAGACACAGGGCAATGTTGGATGAGGGAAAGAAGAAAAAGAGATATAGAGATGTATCCTGGATGGTCAGGTCAGGGTGGGGGTGGGGGATGAGAGAGAGAGATGCTGCTGCATGACAGAGGAGAGAGAGAGGAGAAGAGAGAAAGAGACAGAAAGGTGATGGATGGCAGGGATGGGGGAAGTGGGGAGACAGAGGAAATACTACATTGCAGGGGAGGGGGGGAGAGAGAGAAGATCCTGGATGGCTGGGTATGGGAAAATACATACATGCACAAACACACACAAAAAATGCTGCATGGCAGGTGGATTCAGAAACAGATTCTGGATTGAGGGTGGGACCACACATGTGTGTGTCCCCTCCCCCCCCCCCCCCCCCCCCACACACACACAGAAGATGCTGTGTTGCAGAGGGGAGAAAAAGACAGACAGCCAGATGCACTAACTCCACGGAAAGAGCCCTTCCCTTACCGATCCCTTAGCGAATCGGTAAAAAACAGGCATGCATGAAGGAAATCGCATGCAAATGAGCTGCTCGCTGTTAGCTCATTTGCACGCAATTTCATTCCTAAGGAGGGGAAGCCATTCGGCCAGCTGAGCATGTGTAGAGCAGCCAATCGTTATGCTGGCTGCTCTGCGCATGCCAAAGACGGCTTCATACACGTCCTCACTCCCAAAAAAAAAAGGACGTCCTTCTCTTGGACGTGTTTTTCTTACGTGCCCGAAATGACCACCACCGGATAGAATCGGGGATCGGGACGTGTGAGGACGTCCAAATCAAAACTATTTGGACGTCCCTTTTGATTATGCCCCTCCAGGTCTCTCTCAGCCAATCACAGCGTGTTTAGCTGACACCAGTGACAGATAAATGCGCTGTGATTGGCTGAGAGAGTTCTGGAGAGGCATAATCGAAAGGGACATCCAAATAGTTTTGATTTGGATGTCCTTGCACGTCCCGATCCTCTCCAGCAGTGGTCATTTCAGTTCAGACACCTTAGTCGTAAGAAAAACGCGTCCAAGAGAAGGACGCCCATCACAAAATTTGAAGAAAAAAAATGTCCAAGTGTTCGTCAGGGACGTCCTTTTTTTTTTTTTTTTGAGTGAAGGACGTCCAAGTGTTAGGCACTTGAAAGGACGTCCCTGATGAGCACTTGGGCGTTTTTTTTTCCTTCCGATTTTTGAGATGGGCGTCCTCCTCTGCATGGGTCCCACTCACAGCAGCCCCAACGAGAGCTGCATACCTCCCGTTAGTTTTTCCACGGTGCATGGGGTCGGAAATGGTAGTGCATCACATCGCATTCACATTATAATAGTAATTAGTTCATTTGCATTCTGTTTTCGTTAGCTGCTACCGTGACAGGAAAATGGCTAAGAGAACCCTTTTGTGCATGTCCCGGTTTACTACTTGCACGCTAAACTGGCTTATAATCAAAGTTTAGACCTGAAGCAATGGGGTATTAAGTGACTTGTCCAAGATCTCAAGGAGCAGTTGGATTTGAACCCTAGTTTCCTTTGGTCTCAGCCCGCTGTTCTATTAGGTACAGCTAATATAGATAATACATAATACAAACATGTTGTTTGGTAACTCAACAATAAACTAATAGATAGCAGATTTGAAACCAAAAACATTGATAGGCAAATTATTTTTATGGTTGCCAGTAACCACATGATTTCTCTTACAACACTACTGAACATCACTGTTCACGTGACCAAGAGGAAGATGCTGGACTGGGGGAGCTACGGCTGACTGGAAGCCAAGCATTAAAGTACCTGCATATATTTCTAAAATGCTGCAAATATTGTTCGGTTTAGTATGGTGTATTATTTTGATTTTTTTTTTTTGCAGATAATTCCCTTGACTGTGTTCAGTGTGCATGTTACCATCAGTAATAGAGGTACTAGTGGGGAGGCAACTGGTGCAGCTGCACCAGAGGGACACAGCAAAGGGGTCCTTCTTTGCTATGTTCAAAAGTACCCCCACTGTCCCTTTACTGCTGACACAGTTATCACTACCCCAAGAATTTAAACTTGCTCCTCCCAGGCCCTACCCACTTTAGCCTCCCCAAACATCCGAGTCACTGACCACCTATGTCCACCCCCGATCATCCCCCACACTGTCTGTCAGAAAAGCCCACCTCCCCGGTCATCTCTCAAACTCCACCCCATCAGAAGGCCTAACACCACAAAATGACCCCCCCCCCCAATCCCGGTGGTTATACCATTAATTCCCTAGTGGTATAGTAGGTCCCAGGCAGGAGTGATCCCCAATCACTCCTTTCCTTTGATAGCGCCTCTACAAAATACTGCTAGGGGTGGGAGGTTGGGAGATGATCAGGGAGGTGGACCTTTCTGACTGGCAGTGTGGGGGATGATTAGGGAGTGGGACTTTTGATAGAGGGGTTATGGTACATTGAGGGGTAATTGGCGCTTTTGATTGACAGTGTGGGGGATGATTGGGGTGGGGCACGTGATAGGGAGGAGTGAAAGATGATCAGGGGTGGGGAGATTGGGGCTTCTGACTCAGCAGTGTGAAGAATGATTGGATAGGTGATGTTTTTGATTGATAATGTGAGAAATGATTGGTGGGGGTGGAAGGGACAGCACACAACCTCCTTAAGTTGCGGTCTGAGAGCATCAGGCCATGGCTTTGAGGCCCAATTCTCCCAGGTCGCTGGAATAATGCTGCTGGCAAGGTGGCTTGCAAACAGCATTAGTCATTTATCACAGTATTCAGCAACCTGTGCTATGTGATATCGCAGGTTGGTGATTACTGAGGTAAATCAAGGTATTTACAGCACCTTGATCATTTCCGTCCTTAGTACTTTACTTAGGGGACAATATTCAGCCTGCAGCAGTTAGCATTTTTTAAAATGCTGGCCACCATCGGCTTTTTATGCCTGAATATTCAGCACCAGATAGTACCTGGATATCGGCCCCAAATATCTGGATAGATGGAGGCTAGCGGCACTTGTCAAGATTCAAGGTTTTATATTTCTTGATATACCGCCAAAAAGTACATACTATCATAGTGGTTTATAAAATTGTAATAAAACAGGAAGAGCACAGTAGGAGATGAACTACAAAATATATATAGGAAAGATAATAAAACTGATAAGAATAAAGAAAAGGGTAAAGAAAAACAAACCACAAAAGGGAAACACAAACGAACAAGGTTAAAAACCAAAAGCAAACAGATCCAGTATCCCTGCCAGCAAATACATATCAAATGGCCGCAAACTAGGCACATACTCATGCAATAGACCATATAGGCATCTGAAGAAATACGTTTTAAGGGCTACTTTAAACTCTGAGTGGGAACCCACTTACCATAATTTAAAGGAAAGTTATTCCAAATGGTGGAACCAGATATTGAGAACATTGCCTTCCAAAGAGCAACAAGTGGCACCTATTTAGGAGAAGTAAGATTTTATTTTTTCACGGAAAGGGGGGTGGATACATGGAATGCCCTCCCGTGGGAGTTGGTGGAGATGAAAACGGTAATGGAATCTAAACATGCGTGGGATAAACACAAAGGAATCCTGTTTAGAAGGAATGGCTCCATGGAATCTTAGCGGAGATTGGGTGGCAACACCGGTAATTGGGAAGCTAAACCGGTGCTGGACAGACTTCTGTGGCCTATGCCCTGATCGTGACTGAATAGATATGGATGGGCTGGAGTGTAAATTTTAAGGGGCTTCAACGTTAGTTTCAGAACTGTTAGTACAAGAAGAGTGCTGAGCAGACTTCTACGATCTGTGTCCTGAGAATGGCAAGGACAAATCAAACAGGTATACATATAAAGTATCACATACCATGTGAAGGCAGACTGGATGGACTGTACAGGTCTTTATCTGCCATCATTTACTACGTTACTGGTTTTATGTGTTAGAACCAAAATTTTGTGCAGCACACCCCCTAGCCCCCCACCCTGTCCACTGCACCGCAGCCACCGCAGGGGAGACAGCGGAAGGAGAGCGATTTTTGCACCCTTTTTTCCTTTGTGCACTGTGTGGCTGCACAATAGGGGAGTGGGAAGAAAAGGATACAGGTGGGCATTGGAAAAAGAGAAAGGTGATCATTTGAGTGGGAGACAGAAATGTTTTCATTTGGTATTTTTGGAGAGGGATCTCCCTTTCCCCTCAATCTCTGATTCTCTAGATTGCAGATTACCCCACCAGTATAAAATCACAAGACCTGTAAATCCAAACTTGCTTCCATCATTCTGTCATCCTGTCTTGTCACTAGCAGTGACCATCAGAGCATTTGGGGAATGACTGTCAAAACAGTGATTGACACTCACTCTGCTTTGACGTTTTCTCTAAGTGGTTAATCAAATAAAATAACCTGAACCTGAGTGTCAGAAAGCAGCCAATGCTGTTGGACAGCGACCAGAGTTGATATTCTGAGAGCGCCTAAGGTTCTGTTTATTTATGTCTGCTTTGTTGGCTTTTCTTGAGCTTCACTCAAGGGTAAACACCCAGGTCTGGAAGTGGATCCCAGAAGCACACTGTATAACATAGTTACAGCAAAACCACCTGTGCTGATAACTATAGGGAAAGAAGAGAGAATGAGAAGAAGAGAAAAAAAATACAAAGGGGTTTCATCATGGGCATTGACTTGCGTGGAAGCCCATACCACAGACCACAAAATGCCGTCATTTTTTTATCCTGCAGCTATGCAGAATTTTAAAAACGAGATTTTGCCACATGTGCATAGGAAATTGTGTGCTAGGATCGGGGCAGCGTAGAAGGACTGGTTAAGAACATAAGAGTAGCCATACTGGGTCAGACCAATGGTCCATCTAGCCCAATTTCCTGTTTTCCAAACAGTGGCCAAGCCAAGTCACAAGTACCTGGCAGAACCCAAATCGTGGCAACACTCCATACTACAAATCCCAGGGCAAATAGTTGCTTCCCATGTCTGTCTCAATAGCAGACTATGGACCTTTCCTCCAGGAATTTGTCCAAACCTTTTTTAAACCCAGATACACTAACCGCTGTTACCACATTCTCCGGCAAAGAGTTCCAGAGCTTAACTATTCGTTGAGTGAAAAAATATTTCCTCCTATTTGTTTTAAAATATTTCCATGTAACTTCCTTTCATGTTCCCTAGTCTTTGTACTTTTGGAACGAGTAAAAAATCAATTTACTTCTTCTCGTTCTACATAGTTGAGCGGAATGGGTATCTAGTGGCACTCCTTTTCTGATCACCCTGTTCTGGACTGTTTCCTGCACCAGCCCCTATCACTGGTAATCTAGTGGCATCCTTCCTTCTCTCTGGCCCAACCAGATCCTAACCCACCACCCCTGTTCTCTCACAATAAGCTTTAAAATACCTGGTAGTCTAGTGGACCCCCTATTCCCTAATCTGAAACCCCTGCCCTCCAATTCAACCCCCCCCCCGCCCCCATCATCAGCACAAAAATCCCTGGTGGACTAGTGGGCTCCCCTTCCCTTCCCTCAGTCGGAGGTACTACCATTTTGAAGATGGCATCATCAGAGGCAAGAGCGAGTGGGCATCACTCCTGCAGGTATGGGGCGTCTGGGGGGAGCTTGAAAAAGGGATTGTGGTGTTAAGGGGTGCCACTGTACACCAGGTTTCCTATAAAGGGATGGGTGAGTTGGGACCCACTAGACCACCAGGGATTTTTGTGCTGATGTTGGGGGCTGAGGGGGAGTTCTGATCAAAGATTCAGATGAGGGGCTCATTAGACTACCAGGTATTTCTAAGCTTTACTGTAAGGGGATGGGATGGGGGGTTAGGATCTGGTTGGGATGATGAGAGGAAGGGAGCTACTAGACTACTAGAGATAGGGGCCATGCAGAAACCTGGGTCACAGATGTTGGCAGTTTGGGGTTTTTTGTTCAGTGTCATCCTTCTGGTCAATGTCTGAGACAATCATCACTCAGGCACTAACAGGAAAGGTGACATTTAGCGATGAGTGTGGATTACTAATTTGCATGCTCATTGATTATAGCATGTCACTGTTTTGGGGGGGGGGAGGGGGTTTCTTTTGTGGTAATTTTACAGTAGAGTGCAAATTCTACTGCAAGGCTTTCCTCTTGGGCACCTCTGGAAGGAGAGGCTAGGAGGGAAGAAGTTGGAGGAGAGAGAAGTAGAGGGAAGATAAAAACTGGAAGGAAGTGAAGAGCTGCAGATGAAGCCAAGAAAGAAGAAGAACAGAGGGGAAGGAGTGAAGAGAAAAATGAGAAAGAGTGAAAGCAGGAGGACAGGAAGATATGAGATACTGCGCAACAATCAGCATTTGCTGAGTACTTTACATTTCCAGGAAAAGTATTTATATGAAAAAAAATTATTCTGGGTTTCATTAATGATAGAAATTAAGAGATGTGCTAAAAATAAATTGCAATTTCACAAGAAAATGGAAAGAAAGTTGAAACTAGCAGAGGGAATAAATAAGGGCTATGTTTTGAAAGACATAAGACCAGAGGTACTAAATGTTTTTTTTTCTCATTGTGTGTCTATTAAAAATAAATAAAAAAGCTAGATATTCAAAACGATTTAAGTGGGCAAAAGAGGCTCCTGCCCCTAAATCACGCTAAAGCGGCCATCCACTGATATTCAGCGGCACAGCTACTGAATATCAGCAGTAACAGACCATATCAAGTTCTGGCAGGAGAAGGGTCTTCCAGGGGCAGAGTTGAGGAGGAGCTGGGAGTATGCAAGTGCCGGCAGTATTCAGTGGCAGTGCCCGCATAGCAAACCGGGCATGTAGGACCACATATAGCAGTCCTAACTTTGCATAGTTAGCTATGCAGTTGCTGGCACTAAATATTGGCTGGCACCCACATAACATCCAGGTACTGGCCTGATTTGTTGTGATCGTCCTTCCCTCCCACCTAAAGATACACCACTGGTACCCTACAATATATATATATATATATACACCAAATTGTGTACCAATATTAGCAGCAAAGGATTTTTCCCTTTTAATTTCTTCTCCTAACTTCCCCATTTCCTGCTCACCATGTATGGTGAATTTATTAAAATTTGAAAGAATACTGCCAACATGAAAAACTCATGTGGAGGGGCATTTTTGATATGACATCTAAATCCGATTTTGGACGTTTTACGGAAAACGTCCACAGATCCAGTAGTGAACATGGTCATTTTCAAACCAGAAAAACGTCCCAACGTTTTGTTTCGAAAGTGGCCATTTGCTAGATGTTTCGGGCTCAGTGCATCTATCTTTTAGGACCATTTAAAAAAAAAAAAAAGTGCAAGGGAAAAACGCACAAAAACAAGCCATTGGGATGTATGGGGGACCAGCATTCTTAGTAGGCTGGCCACACAGACATCCCAGCAGAGTAGTGGGACACCTATGGAGCACTGCAGTGGACTTTATATAAAAGGTCCCAGGTACATATCTCACCATTACCCCCTTATATTGTATGATGAGCCCTCCAAAACCCACCGAAAACCTACTTTATCTAACTGTACACCACTACAATAGCCCTTATGCTTGCAGGTGTCACCTATAGGTAGGTACAGTAGGTTTTTCATAAGTCTTGGAGGACTGACACTTTCCACCACAAGTGTAACAGTTAGAGTGGGATATGGCCTGCATCCCCTTCTCTACAGTGCACTGCATTGACCACTAGGCTATTCCTGGAACCTGCTTGGTGCTCTAATAGTAGTAGTAATAGGACTGGCCATAACATCTGAAGCTGTCATAGATGCTGGTATGTACTGTTTTTTTCACATCTTTGGGGGGGGGGGGAGGGGATCAGTGACCACTGGACGAGTAAGGGAGTTTTGTCTTAATCTCTCCAGTGATCATCTGGTCAATTAGGGCACTTTTTTTTTTACTTAGTTGTGATTGAAACAGGTCTAGACCAAAATGTCTAACGTTTAGCCCTGAATGTTTCTGCATTGTGTCAGCAAGGCAGAAAAACATAAAAGTTTTGGGAACATCCATATCCCAACCCTTTGTAATTTGGATGCACTTTAAAGAAAACTGTCTCAATTTCGAATTCATGAATTGGTTGTTTTTCAGAGAAAAATGTCCAAATGCCAAGTTATGCTGTTTTTGAGACGTTTTTCTCTTTTGAAAATGAGCCCCATATTCTAATACCCTAAAGAAGGATGCAGGCAAACATCCGTGTTTGGGCGATTATGGGATTATCTGTGTCCTCGGCAGTGCTTTTTTTGTAGAAAAAAAGGTGCTGGTACTCATTGTGGGCGGGGTCATCACACATGGCACCGCCCCTATTATAGCCACACCCACATTAGTCACACCCCTTGTACCAGCCATGGCGCATATAAACAGACATCACTGAAAATATTATACTAGTATAGGAGAAAAAATAATTTGATTTTTTTTCATTATAAATAATTTCTGTAAGCTGTTACAGCTCCAGTATACCCAGTGCAAAATAAGACAAATTCCAAACACTAAAATGAAAATAAAATGATTTTTTCTACCTTTGTTGTCTGGTGACTTTGTTTTTCTATCCATATTGGTCCCAGTCTCTGATTCTGCTGCTATCTGTTCTCTTAACTCCATTTCCAGGGCTTCCTTTCCATTTATTTCTTTACTTTCTTCCTTTCTTCTTCTTTTGTTGCCCTGCATCCATAAGTAAAAGCTGGGTCCTCCTCCATGGAATTGACTGGAGGAGGTATAACATGGATCCAGCTTTTGCCTATTTTCTCCATCCATGTGCAGTTTTTCTCCTCTTCCCTTTCCCTCATCTCCATCCATGTGCATCTTCTTTTTTCTTTCCTCCCCTGCATTCATGTCCAGCACTTCTCCTCTCTCCTCCCCTCCATCCAAGTCAGCATTTCTCCTCTCTCCTAGCCAACTCCTCCATCCATCCATGTCCAGCTGTTCTCCTCTATCTCCTGCTCTCCTCTCCATCCATTTCTAGCATTTCTCCTCTCTCCCCTCTCATCCATGTCCAGCAATTCTCACTTCCCTGTCCTCCCCTCCCTGTCCATCGATTCTCCTCTCTCCCCTCCATGTCCAGCAATTCTCTCTTCCCTGTCCTCCCCTCCCCATCCAGCGATTCACCTCTCTCCCCTCCATGTCCAGCAATTCTCTCTTCCCTGTCCTCCCCTCCCCATCCAGCGATTCACCTCTCTCCCCTCCATGTCCAGCAATTCTCTCTTCCCTGCCCTTCCCATGTCCAGCAATTCTCTCTCCCCTGCCCTTCCCATGTCCAGCAATCCTCTCTCCCTTGCCCTTCCCTCCCATCCCATGTCCAGCAATTCTCTCCCCTGCCCTTCCCTCCCATCCCATGTCCAGCAATTCTCTCTCCCTTGCCCTTCCCTCCCATCCCATATCCAGCAATTCTCTCTCCCCTGCCCTTCCCATGTCCAGCAATTCTCTCCCCTGCCCTTCTCACCCATCCCATGCCCTGCAATTCTCTCTCCCCTGCCCTTCCCTCCCATGTCCAGCAATTCTCTCTCCCCTGCCCTTCCCATGTCCAGCAATTCTCTCTCCCCTGCCCTTCTCTCCCATCCCATGCCCTGCAATTCTCTCTCCCCTGCCATTCCCTCCCATGTCCAGCAATTCTCTCTCCCCTGCCCTTCCCATGTCCAGCAATTCTCTCTCCCTTGCCCTTCCCTCCCATCCCATGTCCAGCAATTCTCTCTCCCTTGCCCTTCCCTCCCATCCCATGTCCAGCAATTCTCTCTCCCTTGCCCTTCCCTCCCATCCCATCCCATGTCCAGCAATTCTCTCTCCCCTGCCCTTCCCTCCCATGTCCAGCAATTCTCTCTCCCCTGCCCTTCCCATGTCCAGCAATTCTCTCTCCCTTGCCCTTCCCTCCCATCCCATGTCCAGCAATTCTCTCTCCCCTGCCCTTCTCTCCCATCCCATGTCCTGCAATTCTCTCTCTTGCCCTTCCCTCCCATCCCATGTCCAGCAATTCTCTCTCCCCTGCCCTTCCCTCCCATATCATGTCCAGCAATTCTCTCTCCCCTGCCCTTCCCATGTCCAGCAATTCTCTCTCCCCTGCCCTTCCCTCCCATATCATGTCCAGCAATTCTCTCTCCCCTGCCCTTCTCTCCCATCCCATGCCCTGCAATTCTCTCTCCCCTGCCCTTCCCATGTCCAGCAATTCTCTCTCCCCTGCCCTTCCCATGTCCAGCAATTCTCTCTCCCTTGCCCTTCCCTCCCATCCCATGTCCAGCAATTCTCTCTCCCCTGCCCTTCTCTCCCATCCCATGTCCTGCAATTCTCTCTCTTGCCCTTCCCTCCCATCCCATGTCCAGCAATTCTCTCTCCCCTGCCCTTCCCTCCCATATCATGTCCAGCAATTCTCTCTCCCCTGCCCTTCCCATGTCCAGCAATTCTCTCTCCCCTGCCCTTCTCTCCCATATCATGTCCAACAATTCTCTCTCCCCTGCCCTTCTCTCCCATCCCATGCCCTGCAATTCTCTCTCCCCTGCCCTTCCCATGTCCAGCAATTCTCTCTCCCCTGCCCTTCCCATGTCCAGCAATTCTCTCTCCCTTGCCCTTCCCTCCCATCCCATGTCCAGCAATTCTCTCTCCCCTGCCCTTCCCATGTCCATCAATTCTCTCTCCCCTGCCCTTCCCTCCCATTATTTCCAGCGATTCTCCGCCTCTCTCCTGCCCTCCCATCGACGTGCAGCGATTTTTCCGTCCCTCCCCTGCCCTCACCTCTCCCATTTCCAGCGATTCTTCGTCCCCCAGCCGTCCTCCTTCACTGCCTGCCAGCCAGCGTCGGACGCAGAAGCGAACGGTGCAGGCAGCGATTGGCTGGCAGCGTCGTAGCTTCCCTCTGCAAGTCCCGCCTACAACTTCCTGTTTACGCATAGGCGGGACTTGCAGAGGGAAGCTACGACGCTGCCAGCCAATCGCTGCCTGCACCGTTCGCTTCTGACTCCGACGCTGGCTGGCAGGCAGTGAAGGAGGACGGCTGGGGGACGAAGAATCGCTGGAAATGGGAGAGGTGAGGGCAGGGGAGGGACGGAAAAATCGCTGCACGTCGATGGGAGGGCAGGAGAGAGGCGGAGAATCGCTGGAAATAATGGGAGGGGAGGGGAGGAGGAGAAAAAGGTGCCGGTACGCCGTACCGCTGCGTACCGGCACAAAAAAAGCACTGGTCCTCGGGCATGCCTGTTGCTATTATCTACCTTGTTTCTGTGACCTCAAATGTAAATAGCTTTTAGCAATTTGATTATTAGATTTTATAAAATGTGTTCTATCACATGAAATTTAGCTACAGGAAAGCAAGCCTAGTAACATATCTGGTGCTGCCAGCAGCAGAAATCCATGATTTCAGGCTGCTTTAAGTTTCAGCTATAGCCAAACCACACTCCTGAATCAGCATGGTTTTTTTGGCACATCATGATAACTGGTCATGGTTTATAATAGAGAAATATTAAACAGAGGATGGAAACCCATCAGTTTCTGTGCGTACAAACAAAACTAAGAACATGTTTCCTTGGTCCTTCTGCCAAAGAGGAATTGCTTACAGCTGCAGAGACCTGAATTTAGGTGCTGTACACCTAGTGGTAGGTATAAGAAATGCATTGGAAGTACAAGCAAAATGCATTCTCTGAATTCAAGAGTCATACTGGCAGGTCATGTGACTTTGCATTGGCACTCAATGGACCTGGAACTTCCAGTGGTCTGAAAAAGCAAATGTTTTTGTCTGCTTAAGTGCAGCAGTTCCTCTGCTGGAATGGCTCCATGGCTCCCATCCATTATTCTTTGTCCACTGTGTACATAAAATGTGATTTTCTTGCACCCCTGCAATTTATTTTTCTCTGAAGAATTCTTCTTTTCTCCCTCTAGCTCCTCTGCTAAAAACTGGTCTTTAACTCTCCCTAATTGGGTTTTTCAGCAATTTAAAAGTTTTACTTATTTTCACCATCTTTTCCTTGCCATTCCAACAGTTTTTATTCAGATTAGACAGTCACCTAGGGCAGCTGCATTCAAGGCAAAATTATAGGCCCAGACAGCCACACTAATGTAAAGAAATATCAGCATCACTTTTACCTACAGGGAGGATGGGCAATTTTCAAGTAGCCCATATACTACATGAATTGTTTTTTGAAATGGTCTTCATTATGTAATATCTTCAAAATAAAGTACAATGTCTATTTCATGAATGATTGTTCTGGAAAGGGTGATACTGAGGTAATTATGAATGTTGAGTTTAATTATCAAAACCTCAGGAAGACAACGGTTAGGGACTTGGCAGTTAATTGGAAGGGACAAAGCTGAAAGTTTGCCTAAGGGGCCTAATAGCCTTGAACTGGCCTTGTTTGTATTTAGCAGTATGACACTGGTAGGCTTCACAGCTAACTGTTTTTCTTTTCAGTCTGTGCTTCTTCTGACAGATGAAAATTTCATTGTTTGGGTTCCTGGCCAGTGGCTTCAAGTTCTGTCCTAGTCCACAAAAAGATGCCCTTTACTGATCATTGCAAGTTTTTCTATAAATATTTGGGACAAGGTCATAGTGACTCTGGCTGTAAGATATCATCCAAGTAGTTTGGGCTTGGCTTCAACCTTTCTTTACCAGTGAGTTAAAGTTCTGCTTCTTGTAGCTGCAGAGCTGCCAAGTTACCCATTACAGGAGGGTGACTTTTTGGCCGGTCCTGGATGTCTGCCAGCTTCATCCTGGTGCATTATAGTACCTGCAGCACTGATTTCAATGGATAGAATCATGGCTTTGGGATGTAAGTTTAAAATCGGGACCAGCCAGAAGGTCTCCCAGACCTTGAAAGCTGGTCATAGGGCCCATGAAGCCAAACTTGACCTGATGACCAGGCCTTGTCAAAGAGGACCTCGATCTTTTATGCTTCTCAGCCCATATCAATAAAGATTTCATTCCCCCTGCTTAGTTGAGACCAGGGCTTCCAAGACTTGAGGAAAGAACCAAAGAAGGTGAGTGAAGCATCAGTATAATTTATCAGCTCTTGGATCCAAGAACCTGGAGTTACAAGAGTTTCTATATCATCTGAATCAGCCCCATGTGGATATGGACTTTGCCACTGAGGCTCAGATATAGTTACAAGAGTCTCTAGTGGATTAATCAGGAGTTTTCAAACAGCATTTCCTCACCCTTAGTTCTCACCCTTCTGCTTGCTCTTGTCATATCTCATCTCAACTATTGCAACTCACTTTATGCAGGTCTTCTCCTCTACTCTCTGAAACATCTTCAACTTATCCAATCTACTGCTGTTAAACTTCTTCATCATGTACAAAGTTTTCACCACATCACTCCCCTACTTCGCACAGAACACTGGGTCTTGGCCTCTTTTTGCATTAGATTCAAAATCCTACTTCTCGTTTTCAAAGGCCACCATTTCATCACTTTTGCATACATGAACAATCTTTTTAATCTCTACAACCCTACACGCTCTCTGCATGCCTCCAACAGCAACCCCCTGGCTGTTCCTTTTCACACTTCTCTTATATCTCACCTGAAACTGCTTTCAGCTACCTAGGTCCTAAACCATGGAACACTCTTCCATCCCAACTTAGGACACACCCCTCTGAGATCATTCAGAACAGTGTTAAAAACACACCTCGTTGCTGAGGCCTTCGGCTGCTCCTCTGACTAACCTGTCCTCTCTCATACCTACCCTCTCCTTCACTTCTGTAACCACATCTCCTTTATAGTGCAATTGTAAATCGCATGGAGGGGCATAATCGAATGGCGCCGGCCATCTCTATGGGCGGCCATCTCCGGGGCCGGCGCCGTAAGTGGGCGGAGCCAACTGTATTTTCGAAAAAGATGGCCGGCCATCTTTTTCTTCGCTAATACAGTTGGGCCCAGCCAAATGTCAGAGCTCACCGGGTTTGAGATGGCCGGCTTCAGTTTTTGGCCATAATGGAAAATAATGCCGGCCATCTCAAACCCGGCAAAATGCAAGCCATTTGGTTGTGGCAGGAGCCAGCACTGGCCCCCCCCCCCCCTCACATGCCAGGACACCAACTGGGCACCCTAGGGGGCACTTCTAAAAATAAAAATAGCTCCCAGGTGCATAGCTCCCTTCCCTTGGTTGTTTAGCCCCCCAAATCCCCCCCAAAACCCACTCCCCACAACTCTACACCATTACCATAGCCTTAAGGGGTGAAGGGGGGCACCTACATGTGGGTACAGTGGGTTTTGGAGGGCTCCCATTTACCACCACAAGTGGAACAGGTAGGGGGGGGATGGGCCTGGGTCCACCTGTCTGAAGTGCACTGCACCCACTAAAAACTGCTCCAGGGACTTGCATACTGCTATCAATTTGAGGCTGGCATAAAGGCTGGCAAAAAAGTTTTTTTGTTTTTTTTTTTGGGTGGGAGGGGGTTGGTGACCACTGGGGGAGTAAGGGGAGGTCATCCCCAATTCCCTCCGGTGGTCATTTGGTCAGTTGGGGCTTCTTTTTGAAGCTTGGTTGTGAAAAAAAAGGGACCATGTAAAGCCGGCGAAATGCTCGTCAAGCCTGGTTTTTTTTTTCCCATTATCGGGTGAAGCCGGCCATCTCTTGAGCATGCCCCCGTCCCGCCCCGTCCTGCCTTCACTACCCTACCGACACACCCCCTTGTTGTTTCGCTGGCTCCGCGACGGAAAGCAGTTGGTGCCGGCCAAAATCTGCTTTCGATTATACCGATTTGGCCGGTTTCAGGAGATCGCCGGCCATCTCCCAATTTGTGTCGGAAGATGGCCGGAGATCACTTTCGAAAATGAGCTGGATAGCAGCTACTATTAGAAATTTTGTGGTATATCAAGCAATGTGAATAAATAAGTACAATAAAGTGCCATGGAGGATTTAAAATTGTAACCAACAAATTTTCTCACCTCAATTTTCCTGTGAAAATTTAAAATTTTAACCGATGGACTCTCTTACTTCAATTTCCTGCCTTACCTAAGTTTAAATTATACCTATGAATTTTCCAACTTTCCAGAATCAAAACAACTGTTCCACTAAATTGCCCCTCTCAAATCCCAACCAATCAGGTTTGAGAACCCAATATATAAATGCAAACTGCATACCTCATAGACTACCACAACATGATGGCTGAAATGTCAGTTCCACTTACTCGAACATGGCAAGGCCCAGACAACCTCAGCAATAATGCCATGGAGGATGTTTAATCCAATAAGAGGCTAAACTCAGTTCTGCCATTGGCCATTTTCAAGGCAGAACTTGACAGGAAGATTTCAAAGCATGCACTCAATGTATTAGTAGAGCTGAAGCTCCAGCATGTCAGCTCCACTGAATACATTGAGTGATCTATTCTTTGGCACCTGCCCTTAGACATTGATACTAGTCCATCACCCTGTGCTTGTCATACTAAAAAGTAATGGATTCAAAGTGGAGTACTTTCCTTGCTTCATGCCATTACACAGCCCTGATATCCACTAAGCCAATTTTCAGGCCTTTGTGCCTTAAGCTCCATTGTAAGGGCAACTCCAGATCTCCTTAAACCATTGTTCATAGAAAAGTCAGTCCAATTGGTTCTTTGCATTACTTATTTACAGTCTGAAGATTTAAGTCATGCAGTAAACTGCTCCCCAAACAATGCGTCTGGTCCCTCTTCTACAGGCAGCTGATGACCAACCATTCCTTTCCAGATTTTGTACAAAGGATGGACAGCAACATTCCCTTTGATTAACAAGTTGTGGGATGAGTTTAAGGCCACTTTTCTTGGCCTACTCAAATATCTAAATACCCCTGCTGAGTTGATGCTTGCACCCATCCACTCTGTTGCAGGAGATATGGGTGATGATGTGGAATACCTTACATACCTTACTTTCTTCTGGTTAGAAGGTAGACATGAAGCACTAGGTTCACACAATTGATGGATTCAACAAGCCCCAGTTGCCACACCACAGTGTGGTCATTGAATATGTTGTAAAATGGATAAAACATCTAGGATTCATGCTTCAGTGCTTCTGGTAAGATTCCTACATTCTGGAACTTTTTGAGTTCAAAACTTTTATTAGAATATTTTACAATAATGTTTATGTTTATTATGTACGTGATATACTACCTTTCTCAAACAAAGTGGTTTACAATTCTAAAAAAGAAAATTCAGCATCAGAAAATGAAAATGAACTACATAATAAATAGGATAGAGAAAATATAGAAGGCTCAGAAGAAATAAAAGGTGGAGAGGAAGAGTTCACCAGCTTCACTTGACCAGAACAAAACATCTGTGCAGGATAGTGAGAACAACCTCCTCCTACCCCACCACCCACTAGATTCTTGAACTTTTTGGAAGAAAGCATTACCACATCTCTATGCTTCAGTCCTGCTTAGCTTCCTTCTAGATTCAAATAATTCATTACTTGCATACAATCAAAGAATGGCCCTAGGATTTACTGAGTTTCTCCATCAAGGTAATCAATAGAAATAAAACAAAATAAAACATGGAAAAGAAAATAAGATGATACCTTTTTTATTGGACATCCTATATAATAAAACTCACCATCAACGTTCTGAGGACACTGACGTCAGTGTCACTTCCTTCGGGTTCGAAGGGTTCGTGGTGGTGATGCCACCGAAATCACTGTCTCTGGGCCCCGCCCTCACGTCAAACGTGATGACGTCGAGGGCGGAGCAATGGCATCACAGAGCGAGGGTGGAGCAATGGCGTCAGTGGCTTCACGACTCAGGAGATGAAGGTGGCGTGCGTTGACGAGGTGCGGAGCAATGGCGGTCAGTGGCTTCACAACGCCGAAGGGGTGGGTAGGGAGGGGGGGTTCGGGAGGAAAACCTTGCTAGCGCCTGTTTCATTTGCTCCAGAAATGGGCATGTTTTACTAGTAACTTAATACATTTCTTATTTAGCTTTCGAAGGTTGCCCTTCTTCATCAGATCGGAAATAAGCAAATGTTGGTAGGTGACAGTATATATAAGTAAAACATCAAAGCATTCCAGTGACAGTCTAACAGGATGGGGATGGATAGGTGAGATATGCATGGAGACAGGAGAGTGACAAAGCAGTACAATTTTCAAAGCAGTACAATTTTATGGTTTATAATGGGCTAGAAAACCCAGATCTTTGTTAAGTCCTGTCTGGTGGGTGTCAAAATATTTAATCATTCTGACTTCAAAGGTCTTGTGTTCCTGTATTGTTTTAAAGTTCCCTTTTAAGATTCTTACCATGAAGTCACTAGTACAGTGTTCTGGTTTTGTAAAGTGCTGCCCCACAGGCATGACATCTTTATTAGTACTGGCATTTTTCATATGGTGTCTATGTAAATTAAATCTCTTCTTTAGCATCTGACTGGTTTCTCCAGTGTAGCAGCCTTCATTGCATTTTTTACACTGAATAAAATGCACATTGCAAGATGAGCACGTGAAAGATTCCTTAATGTTGAATATTTTTCCTTTGTGAATGACCGTGGGGTCCTGCGAAATGTTTTGGCATAGTTTGCAGTTGGATATATTGCAAGTTGTGTGCCATTATATGCCGTTATATCGCTCCATGGTGCGACCGCACCTGGAGTATTGTGTTCAGTTCTGGTCGCCTCATCTCAAAAAAGATATAAAGGAATTGGAGAAGGTGCAGAGAAGGGCGACAAAAATGATAAAAGGGATGGGCGACTACCTTATGAGGAGAGGTTAAGACGGCTAGGACTCTTTAGCCTGGAAAGAAGGCGGCTGAGAGGTGATATGATAGAGGTTTACAAAATAATGAGCGGGATAGAGCGGACAGATGTGAAGCGTTTGTTTACGCTTTCTAACAATAATAGAACCAGGGGACACAAGATGAAATTAGAATGTGGAAGGTTTAAAACAAATCGGAGAAAGTTTTTCTTTACTCAACGCGTAGTTAGACTCTGGAACTCATTGCCGGAGAAGGAAGTGACGGCAGCTGGCCTTGCTGAGTTTAAAGGGGGTCTGGACAGATTTCTGAAGGAAAAGTCCATTGATCGTTATTAAATTTTGTTTTTTTTGCCAGGTTCTTGGGGCCTGGATTGGCCACTGTCGGAGACAGAGTGCTGGGCTTGATGGACCTTTGGTCTTTTCCCAGTGTGGCAGTGCTTATGTGCTTATTCTTTTCTTTTTGAGTCTGTGTTGGGAGTTTACTTCTAATTAGCATGTGTTTTAAGTTGGGTGGCTGTCGGAAGGCCAGCACTGGTGGGGATGGGAATATCTCTTTCAGTAATTCATCCTCCTGGAGTAGAGGCTGCAGATCTTTTATGATTTTTCTTAATTTTTCCAGCTCTGGGTTGTATGTCACTATAAGGGGGATTCTATCTGTGGCTTTTTTTTTCTTTGTACTGTAGCAGATTTTCCCTGGGTGTTTTGAGGGAGGAGGCAGTGTTCTTGGAGATTATTTTGGGGTTGTAGCCTTTCTGTTCGAAGGATGCAGTCAGGGTTTCAAGATGTCTGTCTCTGTCCCCTGGGTCAGAGCAGATACGGTGGTATCTTGTGGCTTGGCTGTAAATAATGGATCTTTTTGTATGTGAAGGGTGGAAGCTGGAGTTGTGGAGATCTGCCAGCCCAATGCAAGAGCAGGGTAGTTCCACCCCCAGCACACGCTATTTCCGGTGCTAGCAGAAATATTAAAAAAAAATATTTCTGCTGGGGGTTACCCGGTGATAATCAGGCAGCATCACCTCAATGGGTGGCAGTACATAAGAACATAAGAGTAGCCATACTGGGTCCATCTAGCCCAGTATTCTGTTTTCCAAACAGTGGCCAAGCCAAGTCACAAGTACCTGGCAGAAACCCAAATCATGGCAACACTCCATATTACAAATTCCAGGGCAAGCAGTTGCTTCCCATGTCTGTCTGAATAGCAGACTATGGACTTTTCCTCCAGGAATTTGTGCTCCCCCCCTCCCTAAAGTGGCAGCACAGCAAATGTGAACTTATTGTGTGGCCATTTCTTTTTTTGGCCTTTTTACTACTGTAGTAAACTGGGCCGTGGTGTGCAGCAAAAATGGCTGCCACTGCTAGTGCAAGGCCCCTTTTCCCGCAGCTTAGTAAAAGGGCTCCTTTAACATCTTCATGCACAGTAAAACCCATTGCAATAGGAAGTTGAACAGTATGAAGCAGATGGAAAAGAGCAAGGAGAGATTTAAATAGTATCTATATTTCTATGAGGAGACTAGCCAAGTGGACTTCTGGAGGAGGAATTCCCAAAGTAGAAAAAGAGAGGGTTCAAAAGTACACAAACCAAGACAGCAAAGAAAGCACAAAAGAGCGCTCAAGAATGGAACAATGGAGAATCTTAATGCAATAGACCCAACACGGGCTGTGTTTCAGCGCAAAAAAAACCTGCCCATTTAAAATGTTGCCTATGGGCGGGATACATAAGGACCAGGTTCCACAGGAGGCTGCAGCCTGGGGACTATTGTTACAATAGCTGCATTAGAGCAAAATAATAGTGGGGATGAGTATTCATGATGAAGTAGCCCTGCTTGCAGCACTTCCCAATTGAATTGGAAGGCCAACGGAGCAGGTGGAAGCTGTTGGACCCAAAAAAAGAGAACATTTGACATTATTGATCATAACAGATTACACTGTACATGTCTAGCACTCTAGCATCTCACAAGTCATAATATGCTTAGTTTGGAGCTGACATAAAGCATTAGAAAACCATTCCTTCTCTATGACTGTTATCTCCATTTATTAAACGCTATTACATCCAAGCCTGCAATGATTTACAATAACAGTAAATAATATAAAACGACTGAAGGCTATTCACTTTTATATACATACTACAGTAATCATGCCATAACTATACAATCTTTAGAAAAGTATCTAATACTACATTTTATCCATTTCCATGTTCCACTTCATCATTCTATAGAAAAGCCAAGCTTACTGACACACCGCCTACACATATATTATGACTAACCAGCTTATAATCGAAAGTAATCGCCGGCTATTTCCCGACACAAATCGGGATATGGCCGGCGATTTCGCAAAAGCGGCGAAAAGCGTATAATGGAAAGCTACATTTGTGATAGCTTTGCCGCTTTCCCTTCGCCTCGCTGGCGAAAGTTCAAAGGGGCGTGTTGGCGGCGAAGCGAAGGCGGGATATGGGCAGGCTTGGGCGTGGCTACCAGATGGCCGGCTTTTGCGGATAATGGAAAAATAAAACCCGGCGATATGCAGTATTTCGCCGGGTTTACTTGGTCCTTTTATTTTCACGACCAAGCCTCAAAAAGGTGCCCCAACTGACCAGCTGACCACCGGAGGGAATGGGGGATGACCTCCCCTTACTCCCCCAGTGGTCGCCAACCCCCTCCCACACTAAAATTATTAAAATACAGACCTTTTTTGCCAGCCTGTATGCCAGCCTCAAATGTCATACCCAGCACCCTGACAGCAGTATGCAGGTCCCTGGAACAGTTGTTGTTGGTTGCAGTGGACTGCAGAAAGGCAGAGCCAGGCCCATCCCCCCCTACCTGTTCCACTTGTGGTGGGTAATGTTGAGCCCTCCCAAACCCCCCAAAACCCACTGTACCCACATGTAGGTGCCCCCCTTCAGCCCTTAGGGCTATGGTGCACACTTGTGGGCAGTGGGTTTTGGGGGGGATTTGGGGGACTCAGCACACAAGGGAAGGGTGCTATGCAACTGGAAGCTAATTTGGTTGTTTATAAAAGATGTTTGAAGTGCCCCCTAGGGTGCCTGGTTGGTGTCCTGGCATGTGAGGGGGACCATTGCACTACAAATGCTGGCTCCTCCCACTGCCAAATGCCTTGGATTTCGCCGGGTTTGAGATCGCCGGCAGTTTTTTCCATTATTGCGGAAAAACAAAAGTGGCGATCTCAAACCCGGCGAAATCCAAGGCAATTTCACCAGCCTACACCGTATTATCGAATAAAAAGATGGCCGGCCATCTTTTTTGAAAATACAGTTCCGGCCAGCTGTTGCGCCGCCGCCAAAATAGATCACCGGCGACGTTCGATTATTCCCCTCTAAGTATCCTATAATAATGCATGAAATGTTCAATAGAAACCAAAATCAAAGGGAGACTACTGCTTCCTTCCAGTGCTACTACTTGGACCACTCGTCTTTCTTCCCCATTTATCCTAAAGCTCTGGGCAAGAAATCTGTTTTATCATGATTCTATCCAATCCACCTATAATTCTGCTTCTTGGAAATACTCCAGAAGCATTCAAGTCCTCACCTGGTTTCAGTAGACCAAGTGGCTCTGCTGTAATCTAATCTCCATTGGTAGATTTTTCCAAAGAAAAAGCAATGACAGAAAAGCTTGGCTCCTTTGCAATGAGGCAACATTCATAGTAGATTCATAGATTCAGTGAGTATTCCTGAAAGGAGCATAAAATCTATGGCAGTGAACCAGCCGATAGTCTCAGCCAGGCACTCTAGACCCATCCGTCATCAGTTGATAAGGTAACATAGCATTAACTTCCTAATACTATAAAAGTCGCTAAAAATTGTGTGTGCACGCAATTGAATTGAATGACGAGCTAATTAGTGCCAATAATTGGCTTTTTAAACAAGCAATTATTGGCAATAATTAGATTTAATTGAATTTTATGCATGAGTCAAAAAGGAGATGTGGAAATGGGAGAGTCATGGGTGGGTCATGGGCAGGCATCTGTGCCTTAATTTACATATGGGTGTTTGCACCATGTTTTAGTTGGTGCAAATGGATATGCTTAAAGCTAGGTGTGATTCCCAGGCATAAGTGCTGTTCCGCAAACCACACCTAACTTTAAGCTGTTTTTCAGCACCAAATTTTTGGCGCCTTATGTAGAATTTACCCTTAAAATTATAAGGGGTCGATATTCAAAAGGGTTTAATCGGACAGGAAAGGCTAGCCATTACCGGGTAGTTCCACTGAATATCCCCAGCTAGGTTAGGGGCAGGCCAGGTGTGGAGCATCAGCCAATTAGTGGTGAAATTCAATCCACTAACTGACTAAGTACCGCATAAAGCAGGGGTGTCCAATCTTGGCCCTTGCCAGGTCGGGATTTCAGAATTTCCATGGAAACCTGAATTACGCATGTGTGGCGTCTGAGAAGAGCTCAGCGCCATGTTTGGCAAGTCGGTCTGATTTCCGACCTGACAAAGCTGAAGAAGCAGAGTTATATTTGGCATGGTATAAGTCATAGCCCCTGAAGACGCCTAGAGCGAAACACAATTGTGTTGGGCTTGATTACAACTGGAATGGAATCCTACAAAAACACAGTGTGATGGGAGGATATAGTGGAGAAATTAAGGAGTTGCAAGAAAAGAGTATACAGTTCAGTGAAGACAAAAAAAGTAGAGGAGAGACGGCAGCGGCGGCAGCTCTCCGGAGGATGTTAAAAGAACACTAGGAGGAAAACATTTAAAGAACCAGAACTCGCAGGAGATGTAAAATGACCCAAGTTAAGGGATTACAACAGACTTGTGATAGCCTTTCACAGGACTCTGAAAGAAACAATTAGAGCAATTACAGTAGTAGTGGTGGTCACAGGGAGGTAAAATGACCTCATAAAATGGGTGTATAATTGATGTATAGTTGTATCCTTTTGGCTTCCTGTTATATGAGAGCTGGTTTTGATAATCACACTGTGCAGTGGATATGATTGATGTATGAGTGTAGTGTGGTGTACGAGTGTAATGCGAGTAAAGGTGTGAGGATAAGTGAGTGTTATTTTAAAAATTTTGAATTTATGGTTTATAAAAGAAATAAATGAATAAAGACATTGTTAAACTGTTGAAAAATTAAAGGACAAGTTACTGGGAAATGTATATTCATTAGGGAAAACCCTGAAAACCTGACTGGACTGCGGCCCTCGTGGACCGAGGTTGTACACCCCTAGCATAAAGGTAGAACAGCTAAACAGCTATCCTAACTTTATGCAATGAAATAAACAACCACCGTTCTGAATATTGGCCAATGCCGGTTAAGTTCCAGGTCAGCAGACATACCCGGATATTCAGTGCAGTGAGCTGCGCATGCCTTGGCATTGAATATACAGGGTTAGTTCAGCCCACTGCTAGAAGTGACTTGCAAGTCACTTACCGCTGCGGGCTGAATATTACCCCCTGTGAAGGAGTTTATATAACTTTGCCCCTCATCCTTAAGAATAGTCCCACAGACAGCCTGAGCCACCTTAAGAGCCTTAGTTCCGCCTAAGAGGAAGTGAGCGAGGAGGAGGGGTGGAGCTGGAACCAGGAAGTATTTAAGATGGGGTCTTACTGCGGTTTAGGAGGCCCATGAAAGGAAGAATAGAAGCCCATCAGATGCTGCTGCAGTTCCTGTGTACTAATTGTGACCTGACTGAGGTAAGCCAATTTTATTGCTTGTTTAAGACTTGCAAACCTTTCTGTGACATCTGGTTCAAGCCAGACCTGGGTCTCAGAGGAACTGAGAACTTACGAGCTGTGTTTGGGGTGTGGCGGCCCCACCAGCCACAGATTGTTTGGCCTCCCAACCAGAGGCCTGCTCAAGACTGTATGGTTTATTGAACCATACAGACTTTTGCACCCGATGTTCCTGGCCTGTGAAGTAACAGTTCTTAGGGCTCAGCTAAATAAACCATTTATTTCACATTTATATACCTGGCTGGCTGTGTTATTCATAGGGCCACCCCACAACCCTCGCCTGGGATATTACACCCCCTATATTTATAGCAAGCCCCTTCTAGATACCTTTATCAGTTAGTAGTCAGCTGACAGCGGTCAGTTTTTCTTTAAACACTGACCACTTTGTGGTTAAAAGGGAATCGTTAGGAGATAGAACCAGATCTTTGGGGAGGTTTAACATTACTACATTTTCTCTTTCCACATCTTCAAGAAGCGATCCAAATAACACTTGGCAGTTTCCTGGTTCTGAAGATGAATCCTTAAGGATCGTAGTTCATGCTCTAGTCTTGTCAAATCTAGATTACTGTAATGCCTTATTACAAGGCCTCCTTGTACTTGAGGTCAAATGTTTTCAATTCAAAATGTTGCGGTTAAATTGATCACTGGTGCTCAAAAATTTGATCATGTCACTCCTTTGCCAATATCCGAACATTGACTAGTGATAGCTTACAGAATCCATTTAAAATACTGATGATAGTCTATATTGTGTTCTGGTGAACCACTTTTTTGTTCTGTCATCTGATCCCTATTCACCCTCTCCTCTCTTGAGGTCCTCTCAGCAAAACCTGTTGGTTATTCCTTCTTTTAGACTTATATGTATTGATACTATTCGTCACTCAGGTTTTAGTGTTACTGCTCCTATTATTTGGAATAACCTTCCATTTTATTTAAGATTAGAACCTTCCATCCAAACATGTAAGACTGGCCTCAAGAATTTTTTCTTTACTACAGTGTTCCCTTCCTGAATTGTATTTTGAAACTTGGGTGTATATTGGCAGGCCTGGGAGTCTGAGACATGCAGCAGCTGTCTCTCTCTCCCTCTCCGTATATTTTTGCATTTCTGTCTTTCATCTTTCCTATCATTAATTGTAATTTCTTTTTTCATATGTTTTTACAAATATTTTATTTTGGGGTTTTTTCCCCTATTGTTCCTATATGTGCAAACTGCCTAGATAGTTAGCTAGTGAACAGTATATCAAATAAATTTGGAACTTTTGAATTTGAATCCTCCCGGCGGATGTCTACTTCTGCAGGAGTTCAATTGCTGAGGTTGTAATCTGATGACAGTTAGCTTCCTCAAATGCCCCAAGCAATGAATAGTTCCTTTAAAGTGCAGCTGGTGGTGGGCGTCCTCAATGAGGTCATCAGAGAGCCTGGTTGGAGTGCCACAGGAAAATTGGCAGCAAGGCCAAGATGTAAACGAGAACTATTCATTTTCTTTTAGTTTTTCAGAATCAAAGGATAATGCAGAGAGTCAGGTACAGCTTCTTGCAAGTAACTCTTGGTCCTCTTATGCAGTGGTTTTCAACCCAGTCCTCGGGACATCCACAGTGAATAAGCATGAGAAGTACAGTATAAGCAAGCACTTTCACCATTGCATGCAAATATCTCTCATGCGTATTCATTAAGGATATCCTGCAAACCTGACTGGTCAAGAGGTCCCTGAGGACTGGGTTGAAAACCACTGCTCAAATGGGCTGCTTGTTACTATGTTTCAAACGAACAGAAAAATTTGGTTGGCTCTAACGCTCAAGGTTTGGTGAAAGTTTCAACCTCTTCTGAGCCTTTTTCTGCTGGAAGCATTAGAACTGCTAAATCTGAAAAAAGAATTTTGGTTTTGGATGTACCTCATATTCAGCCGAGAGATTCAATGGGTATTTTGTTACAAGCTTTTTTTTTTTTTTTAGGTTAGAGTCTGTAGTTATAGCCAAGATGGAACATAATGTAATGGTTAAGCTTGAAGAGCAGATTCAGCAATGTGAACAATCTGTGGCTAAAGTAGAAGGGAAAGTATCTACTTTTGAATCATCTGTGGTTTCTCATCAAGATACATGTTCTAATTTAATTACATCAGAAATGATTATTTCACGTAAAATGGAAAATATGGAGAATTCTTTGAAGAGAAGGAAATATAAGATTACCAAGCTTTCCTAGGGTTGGCAGAGTCTCTTCAAAAGATATGTTTCAGAGTTATATAGAGTAGGTATTTGAAATTCCATAGATAGCTTTTCACCTTTAGCGACTACTTATTGGGGTCCTTTTACAAAGCAACGGTAAGCCCAACGTGGGCTGGGCTACCACCCCCAGCGCTCGTCACATCCAGCGCTACAAAAATATTTGTATTTTTGTAGCACCGGTGTGTACCTGGCGGTAATTGGGCAGTGCCACACACTGACCGGTTGCTGCCAGGATAGCGTGGGAGCCCTTACCGCCACCTCAATGGGTGGTGGTAAGTGCTCCCTTACGAAATGGTTGTGCGGCCAATTCCTGAAAAAACCCAAAGACCTGCTTTTTACCTGCTGCGGTAAACGGGGGTCTCGGCAAACATTAAAAACACGAACCAACACCAGTGCAGGCCCCCTTTTGCTGCAGCTTCATAAAAAGGGCCCATTGTTTGCCTTTAAAGACAAATTCTTGGTTAATGAACATATATTGGATAAAGAAGAAAGAAGACTTAGGAAATTGGCAATAGAAAATGTTATTATTTCTAAATTGGATACGTCTCCAGGTTTATTGCCAGAAAATATGGACTCTATTATAGCATTAGTTACATTTCTTTGGAGTCAGGGTTGGATTTTTAGGTGACTCTATCCCAGATGGGATGAGACATTTCTTGGTTGTACAATTAGAATTTATCCGGATGGTATTTGGGAAACTCAGATATGTAGATGGACAATTTTAGTATTAAAACCAAGAGTCATTGCTATGGGGACTTTATAGGTTTTTAAAAAATTTCTATCCTTGTAAATGTAAGATGATGTATCAGCAGAAAGGGTATCTTTTTTGAGCCACAACAGGTATTTACCTTTTTGCCTACTTATTTGTTAGTTTGGGAAAAATCTGATTATGAATTGTCCTTGGAAACAGGGTCCCTTTTACTGAACTACATTAAGCAGCTAGCTCAGGTTTTACTGTGTGGTGTTAGCATGGACCCTTGCTAATGGCTAGTACATAGTAACATAGTATATGACAGCAGATAAAGACCTGTACGGTTCATCCAGTCTGCTGAACGAGAGATAGTATAAGGCAGAGATTCTCAACTGGTGTGCCACAACACACTAGTGTATCGTGAGCAACCAGGAGGTGTGTCGCAGGGCTAGCACACATAACAGTGCTTTTTATTTTATTGGTTGCAGCATGTTTTTTTTCTCTCTTCCCTTCCCCTTCCTGCCAAGAATGCAGCTCCTCTCCCCAGCCTCCCCTAGTCCCTCCAGTCCATCAAACCTTGATTTTGCTGGCAGCCGCAGCCAGACATCCAGCCTGGGCCAACCCAGAGCATTTCCTCTACTGTGGCCCACCCTCGCATACATAGGAATTTGCATCAGATGGCAGGCCATGGCAGATGAAAAAGGCTCCAGGTCAACTCAAGCAATGGGTTCGGGCTACAGCTGCCGGCAAAGTCAAGGTTTGATGAACCGGGGAGGGGGCTGGGGCAGGAAGGGGAGATATGCTGGTCTTGCATGGAAGGGGAAGATAAGGGAAGAAGAAGAAGAAGTATTGGATTTGTGAGGGGGGCTGAGTGAGGAAGAGGGAGCGGTGCTGGACTCATGGGGTGGTGAGGAAGGCAGAGGGAGATGTGCTAGCTGGTGGGGGGTTCTTGACCCATGGGGAAGATGACAGGATAGATGCTGGACCTGCAGGAGGAAGAGGACAGGAGGGGACAATGCCAGTCTATGTGGGGGGGGGGGGGGCTGGGAAGAGGAGAAGATGCCAAACTATGGTGGGGGGGGGGGCTGAAGAGCGGGAAATGCCAGGTCATGGAGAGAGGGGGAGAGAGAGAGTGAATAAGAGACGGAGAGAGAGAGTGAATAAGAGACAGAAAGAGAGAAATCCTGGACTGTGGGAGATGGAGGGAAGAGAAGTTTATTTATTTATTTATTTGTATTTTTCTCACACCTTTTTCAGTAGTATCTCAAGGTGAGTTACATTCAGCTACACTGGGTATTTCTCTGTCCCTGGAGGGGCTCACAATCTAATTTTGTACCTGAGGCAATGGAGGGTTAAGTGACTTGCCCAAGATCACAAGGAGTAGCAGAAGATGTGGCTACATAAACCCCAATGCTATGCTCCTGCCTAGGTTGTGTAGACAGTAAACCACACTTAGCAGGCTTTCACTTCCGGTATGCACTTTACTGCTTATACAACCCAGGAATTTGTGTAGCTGCATCTCCTGCCACCAGGCTGGGTTTTCCTGCAGCTACTCTCCCCTCCAAGCCACTGCCCTGCTGAATAATGAAGCTGCACCCTTTGGGGGGGGGGGGGGATAGAGAGCTGCTGGACCATAAGAGGGAAGGGGAGAGAGAGGGGACATGGAGTTGATGCACCATAGGGGTGGAGGGGGAGAGAGAGAGGACAATGAATTGCTGTAACATAAGGGGAAAGGGGGCAGAGAGGGGACAGGAGTTGCTGGTCCACAGGGGAAGAGGGAAAGGGAGATGCTGGATCATAGGAGTAGAAGAGAGAGAGGGACAGGGAGAAGTTGTGCTACAAGTGTGGGTGGAGAAAGAGAGAGATGCTGGGCTAGCTACAAGGGTGTGGTAAAGGGGAGATGCTTGGCAAGGTGGAACCATGTGGGAGAGACCATGGTGTTTCTCAAGGAGATGAGTGAGAGAAGGATAGTGAGTACAGAAGGTAGAAATGTAGTAATGAGAAATTGGTTAAAAAGAAGGGAAAAGGAGACCAGAGAAGGAGTGAGAGCTAGGGGGTGAGAGGAGGAGATGGAAAGTTGATAAGTAAGTGAAATATAGGTAAAGGACTGAAGAGTGAGAGGGTGAAGTTTGAATGGGCAGGCGGAAAAGAGAGAAAGAGGAAATATGTCAGAAGTGTGAAGTGAGAGAATGGAAGAAGAAAGAAGGAAAGTGGAGAAAGGACAAAGGGACAGCACCCACTGGGAAGAGTGCAAAAGACAGGAAAGCAGACTGAGACCACCATGCTTGAAAAATAAAATGCCCAGCCAACAAAGGTAGAAAAAGAAAGTGTTTTATTTTCAACTAATTAGATGGAATATGTTAGCTTTGGGAAATATGCATCTCAGATTTCTTTGTATTTTGTCCAGTACAAGAGAAAAAATGTATTTCTCCTTTTATTTATGTTATGTTGTGGTGTATGCCTACTTTGACTTCTTGGGGTGTGTAGTTCAATTTTTGTTGTCATATTTCTATTTCTAATTTGTGGCCCCTCCTTTTGTATTTGGTGACGGTTTGTCTGTGTTTTGCATGTGATCAAGGTGTATGGTATTCTGTCTGCATGTAATTTCTGTATAGAACTCTGTAGCAGTCCCCCTTGTTCTGCTGTGCCCTTAGTAGGTGCATTGGTGTTCTAGGGCCCTATGTAATATTTGTAGTGCTGCCTGTTTTTAGGTACAGTTCATGTTGTTTGAATCGTAGGAATTAGTGCTGCTATTGTATTGTAGGTTTGCTGCATGTATTTTGAGTTAGAAGCGGGAGCGCATCCTGTGTCAGGCAGTTGTTATTAAAACCGGCACTTGTGATGATGGCTGGTTTTCTGTTCTGGGGGTTTTGGGGAGTAAATGTAAATGCCACTACTTACATATGGATATGTTTTTAAAATATTGGCTTTTACCAGTTACCTTTAACTGAATAACATTGACTATCAATACTTTCTGGTTAAATTTCTCCTTAACTGGTTAAATTTTATCTGGACAGTGAGTTGTCCGGATAATTAAACCAGACAGCAGGGTAGGGAAAAGATAAGATTTGCCCAGTTAACACCTGCAATTGAATATTGACCCTGTGTGTACCTATGTATTTCTGAGGTGCTCATTTTAAGTGTGACTCCTCTTGTAGAATCATGTTGCTCAGGAACCAGGAGAGCCCAATTTGCTTGAGGTAATTACCTCAAAACAGCTGACTTAAAAATTATCTAGCAAGCCACTGCTTATTCCTGCTACTTTTTGGGACTCTCTGCCAGGTACTTGTGACTTGGACTGGCCACCGTTGGAAATAGGATACTAGGCTAGACAGACCCTTGGCTTTACCCAGTAGAGCAACTCTTATGTTCTCTGTTTCTCATTTAGTAGATGCCATGTGCTTATTCTAAATTAAAATTAACTTTGTAGATGCTTACTCTTCTCTACTAAGTGCAGAACAATATATTTTCCATACTATACCAAATAATTAGGAGCAGGAAATCACTAGCTTTTTACCTCCTAGTCTGTCCTGCTCCCACTAAACTGGTTTGAGGGCAGATTATCATGACAAGAATGAAACTCAAGGGTATGTTGAAGTGGAGTAAGAAAGTCAGTGATGAGGCTCTACCTTTACAGCGTTTACTGCTGAGCAGAAGGTGTGTTCAGTCATTGATCAAAGCTCTCACAGTCTATTGGATCTCTGTGTTTCCCCTGTTCATTCCTTACTGGGACTATGTGTGGGGTTTGCATTATACCTAAGGGTGCCCCATAGGAGGTTTCTCCTTCAAAATACTGGTGACCCCAGATAGCAGGTACAATGTACTTGTGAGTATTTGCATATGCTTTGAAGTAGATACAGTTGTACCCATAGAAGATATGCATGGGACATTCATAATGAAAGCTCCAAGTGTATTTTCACTCTCTGACTTAACCCTACCTGGACCAGGCCCTTTAATCTGTGAGTAGAAATGCCTGTATTGCCATTAGTGTGAGTGCTTTTACCCACAAGGGGGTGAGGGACAGTTTGCAATTTCTGGCTGTTAACTTGTATAAAACCTTCGAAGATTGTTTTTGGGTATCAGTAGTCCTTTCACATTGAATTGGTGCTGTGTTGCTTCACATTTTCTGCCTCTAGCCCAGGCTGTTGCTGCTTTCTGAGCTGGAATTTCTGGGTAATGTGAACTCAGGGTTTCTGATCCCAGGCGTCCCTGGACAGCTACCAGTTTGGCAGCAGAAGGCGCTTTCTTACTTGACCGCAGGTCACATCATTGTCCTGGGAGATTTTCAGAGTGTTTCTCAATCCTTGGTATATTAAGTAACTCACTGTGTATTGACAGAGGGAGGGTGAAGGATAGGGAGAGATGGGGAAGGGAATAACAGGGAGTGAAGAAGAACAAAAGACAGAGCGGAGATTCATGCTGAGGCAGGTCTAGATGGAAAGCTGGCTGCACAGTTCTGGTGCCTCTTCCATACTATCTAGGGCAAGGGTGCTGAATGTTGGTCCTTGAGGTCCACAACCCAGTTGTGTTTTCAGGATTTAATGAATATGCATGAGATCTATTTGCATGCACAACCTCCACGGTATGCAAATAGATCTCATGCATCCCTGATCTAGGAACTCTCAGTTGCACTATCCCAATGTATCCTTGTCACCACTCATTTGCCTTTTTATCTCACCCCTATACCATTCTCCTCTTTCCTGTCCATGTACCTTTCTCCTCCCTCCTAGTTCATTTTGCATATGCCCTACACCATCTCTCACACATCCCTGCTTCCTCTCCCTGTCACTCCATGAATTCTCCTCTTTTCTCACCCATGCTCTGTCCTCTCATTTCCCCTCATAGTAACATAGTAGATAATGACAGATAAAGACCTGTACGGTCCATCCAGTCTGCCCAACAAGATAAACTCATTTTACATGGTATGTGATACGTTATATATATATATATATATATATATACACATACCCGAGTTTGATTTCTCCTTGTCATTCTCAGGGCACAGACCGTAGAAGTCTGCCCAGCACTCTTCTTGTACTAAATGTTCTGAAGCCCCTTAAAAAGCCCCTGCTTTATTTCCCCATATGCCTGCTTCTACCTCTCACACAAAAAGGACAATTCTGTAACCTAGCCACCCACATTTACACATGAGTTACGCATATAAATATTTAGAATAATGGCATCCAGTATATGTAAGTATATGCACACAAATGCAAATATTCTGCAAATACCCACTTAACTTACATAGGACCCTGTTTACAAAGACACGCTAGAGTTTTTAGTGCATGCTAAAAATTAGTGCACGCTAACCGTGTAGATGCCCATATTGTTCCTATGAGCATTTACATGGTTAGCATTTGCTAATTTTTCGCGTATGCTAAAAATGCTAGCGTGCCTTTGTAAACAGGGCCCATAGTTTGCATTTGCAAGGGGGCCTATACAGGGCAGAACATAGGTAGGACATAGGGAGAGCTTCCTCATAGGTGCATTGCTTACAGAATATTGTACGTTATACAGGTACCTGCCACATTTAGGCTCTTGCACTCACATTAGCTCTATTGCTGGCATAAGTGCGGGCATCTAGATGTTAAATACGCTGATACACGATTACACTAGTGTTCTATAACAGAACCTAGGTACCTAAGGCCCTGATGCTCAAAACTCTGGCACTGTTCTGAGTAGCACCATAAAAATACCGCTAGAACAACCCAGAAGAACAACGCCCTAATGCTTATTGCTAATGAGATGCAAATATAGGTGTGCTCATAGCATCGAGCATTAGGGAGTTTGGTTGGAGGATTGTTCTTTGATGCAGGAGGCACATGCTTGGCACATGCTCAAAAGAGGATATCTCTGCAGGGGATATCAATCCCAATCCTGTTCCTTCAACTCAGCTGTCACCCTACTCATGCAGGTCACATCACAATAGTCTCCAATCTAATTTCTGTTCCTCTCCTTTCCCCTTCTTCTCTGCCTTTCTCATGTTCCCTGTGGAATGCCTGCTCTGTCTGCAAGATTTCATACATCCGTGACCTTTTTATCTCTTGTACTCTTCATCTGCTTGCACTAACTGAGACTTGGCTTTGCCTTGTATCATGGAGGTTACCTTTTTTCCCATACACCTCGCCCAGTTGCGCAGAGGTGGCGTTGGGCTACTACTCTCATCCTCTTGTAGACTTCAACCTCTTCTTGCACCTCAGTCTCATGCTTTTCTTCCTTTTAAGTCCACTCCATGCATCTATTCACTCCTCTACCTCTCCGAGTAGCAGTCATTTATCTTATTGACCTCCCCCTTCCTTCCTTTCTCACTGACTTTGACTCCTGACTTTCCTTCTTTCTCAAACACTCATCTCCTTCCCTCATTCTTGGGGCTTTTAACGTTCATGCTAATGATCCCTCTGACTCTTATGCAGTTTCTCACTTTAATATCCTCTTTGAATCTTCAGCTGTGCTCCACTACCCCTGCTCACCAGAATGGCCACTATCTTGATCTTGTCTTCTTCTCCAACTGTTCATTCTCTGTTTTCTTCACCTCAACTCTTCCCCTCGCTGACCATCATCTGATAACTTTCACACTTGAACACCCTCCCCCCCCATCCCGTCCAATCTCCACTAATACATTTAGGAATCTTCAGGCTATTGACTCTTGTACTCTTTCCACCAGTGTTTCATCCATCTATTCAACCACTGTCAGGCTTATTTTCGAAAGAGAAGGGCGCCCATCTTTCGACACAAATCGGAGATGGGCGTCTTTCTCCCAGGGTCGCCCAAATCGGCATAATTGAAAGCCGATTTTGGGCGTCCTCAACTGCTTTCCGCCGCGGGGATGACCAAAGTTCCCGGGGGCGTGTCGGAAGCATAGTGAAGGCGGGACTTGGGTGTGCTTAACACATGTTCATCCTCGGCCGATAATGGAAAAAAGAAGGGCGTCCCTGACGAGCACTTGGCCGACTTGGTCCATTTTTTCTTGCAACCAAGCCTCAAAAAGGTGCCTGACCTGACCAGATGACCACCGGAGAGAATCAGTGGCAGTGGCGTACCGGGGGGGGGCAGTCCGCCCCGGGTGCACGCTGCTGGGGGGGGGGGGGTGCCGCGTGCCTGTCGGCTCCGCTGGTTCCCTGCTCTCTCTGCCCCAGAACAGGTTACTTCCTGTTCCGGGGCAGAGGGAGCAGGGAGCCAGTGGAGCAGACAGGCGCGTGGCTGCTCCCAGCAGCCAAGAAGGTACCCGGGTGGGGGGTGTTGATGCGCTGGAGGGGGGGTGGGGTTTGATGCGCCGGGGGGGGGGGGGTGCGCAGCGGCGATCCGCCCCGGGTGGCAGCCAACCTAGGATCGCCACTGATCAGTGGTGACCTCCCCTTACTCGCCCAGTGATCACTAACCCCCTCTCATCCTAAAAAAACATCTTTAAAAATATTTTTTGCTGCCTCTATGCCAGACTCAAATGTCATACCCATCTCCCTGACAGCAGTATGTAGGTCCCTGGAACAATTTTAGTGGGTGCAGTGCACTTCAGGCCCATCCCCCCCTACCTGTTACCCTTGTGGTGGTAAATGTGAGCCCTCCAAAACCCACCAGAAACCCACTGTACCCATATCTAGGTGCCCCCTTCACCTGTAAGGGCTATGGTAGTGTTGTACAGTTGTGGGGAGTGGGTTTGGGGGGGGGGGTTGGGGGGCTCAGCACACAAGGTAAGGGAGCTATACACCTGGGAGCAATTTCTGAAGTCCACTGCAATGCTCCCAAGGGTGCCCCCTAGGGTGCCCAGTTGGTGTCCTGGCATATGAGGGGGACCAGTGCACTACGAATGCTGGCTCCTTCGACAACCAATGGGCTTGCATTTGGTCGTTTCTGAGATGGGTGTCCTCGGATTCCATTATCGCCGAAAACCAGGGACGACCATCTCTAAGGATGACCTAAATGTTCAGATTTGGCCATCCCCGACCGTATTATTGAAACGAAAGATGGATGCCCATCTTGTTTCAACAATACGAGTTTCCCCGCCCCTTCGCCGGGACGTCCTGCGCCCCATTCAATTATGCCCCTCCGCATTATCCAAGTCTGTCAATGAGGCTGTCTCTTCCCATAATACATTTGCCACCCCATTCCACCCTGTAGTGAAGCCTGTGCTTCCACTTCTCCTCCCTCTGTGTCCTTCCCACTTTTTAGTCTCACATGCTCATCTCCTCTGAAAACCCAGACCGGCCCATTGTTCCTACCCCTCCTTTCTCTCCTCTTACCTTTCTTGTACCACAGCTAGATGCAGACACTGAAAGGCATTGTTATAAATCCTATTAAACCATAAAGAAATAATTTCTCTGAGATCAGATTCTCCATGGAGCATTCAGGATTCCAGCCATATCAGAATCTACTGTGGTCTCTTCAGATTTCAGAAATTGTTCAGATTTACATAACTAATAATTAAAAAATTTCTTCAAGACTTATCAGGGAAGAAACACATTCACCATGTAGTGGACTGTTTTTAGAGATATAAATTTCTACAAAATTTGGAATCGAGGGGAAAATACTGAAAACATGTAAAGGAATTGTAAAATTGGGAAATAAGTGTAGCAGAATATCAAATGTACCTTCCTGTGCAGTTTCAGGAGGAACATTCTAGGTCCCTGCGCCAAAGAAGGTGCCAATCGAACTGAATGATAGGAGATCTAGGGGGGATGCACTAAAGTCATCGTTAGAGCCGTTCCGTACCAAATTCCATAGCGAATCGGTAGGGAACGGCTATGCATGAAGGAAAGGGAATGCAAATGAGCTGCTCGTTGCAGCTCACTTGCATTCTCTAATCCTTCGTAAAACCATCGGATAATCGGCCGGTAGAGCATGCGCAGAGCAGCCAAGCGTTATGCTGGCTGCTCTGCGCATGCCAAGGACGTTAAACCCTCCCCCCCGCCCGAGGTCGCCGCTGCCACTCCCCGCTCCCCCCTGCATTGAAATCAGAACTTTACGCAGCCCCAGCCCCCCTCCCTTCCTTCCTTCCTTGAAATGACAGCTTCCCGCCCCCCTCCTTCTGCCATCGGGCCCTCACAGCGCCTCTCACCTCCATGTGAAGGCGCTGCACCGGCAACAACAGCTGATCGCCTCTCCGGACTTCCCTCCTTTCCTCCCTGGCCCACCCTCGTCTGACGTAAGTAACTTTACTCTCAGCTGTCCCCTGGAGCAACCAAGAAGGAGAGAACTGCTGTTATATTGTGAACTGACCCGGAAAGGTCAGCTTGCATCATAGTTGCCTCTCTGAATCACCATGTGCCCTAAAGAAGAAGGTCTGTCACAGGGAGACTAGATGTTGAACATCAGTCAAAGAGGGAACATAAAGTGAAGCTGTTGACCTCTGAGGGACTTGAATTTAGATACAGTACAGCAGCAGGGCCGGTGGAACACGGTAAGCAGGGTATGAATGGCAGGGGGGCGCCAACATTTGGGGGCACCAGAAACAGCATGCACTGGGGCGGCATATCTTCCCCTTCTCTCTACCCCCATCTGTCATCTCCTTCACCTGCTTGATCTAACTTTAAAATGTTATTTTCTGAACAGAGGGTTTCCGGTGCAGGAGCAGTTCAAACATGCTGCCTACGGCCTCCTCTGCACTCTCCTTCTGCTGCCATGGTCCACCCAGGTCCCAGGTAGAAACAGGAAGTTGCGTCAGAGGTGGGGTGGGCCATGGCAGCAGAGGGAGAGTGCCGAGGAGGCCAAAGGCAGCATGTTTAAATCACTCCTGCGACAGAAACCCTCTGCTTAGAAAAAAAAACATTTTAAAGTTAAACTGGGCACCGTTGGAAATAGGATGCTAGGTGAGGTGCATCGCTGTTATCTCCCGAGGGTGCAGGGTACAGTCATGTGGCTGTCAGCTCTGCCAGTTCCCTGCCTTGGAACAGGAAGTAATGTCAGAGGGAGCAGAGAACCATTGGAGCCAACCAAGGAGTCCACTGTAAGAGCTGAAGCCAGTAGGTGGAGCTTGCCGCGGTTTTAGTACACCCAAAACAATAGCAAACACTATTGAAAACACTGGGAAAAGATTATTAGAAATAAGAGACTGCCTCTGCGTGGTCAATCTGTAACAAGTCTCAAGCTGTTTCAGTTGGACAGGCAAAAGGTGGACGAGAAAAGATTTTATTTTATTTTTTGTACTTATTGGACAGCTTTTTAATTTATTTGAAAGCTTCCCATATCTAGATATAAATATCATGAAATAACAATTGAATATCATTAAAACAGCTTCAAAATTTATAGTAGCTGGTAGAAACAGCAATTATAAACTCTGTTGTTTGTGCTCATTTTTCTACACTGTTCTATATAATACAGATGGCCAAATTTCAGTGAAGATATCCTGTTTCCTGATGGGTTCGTCTTAACTGTTGTAATCTGCCTTGGGAAGCCTGGTGTTATAAAGATGATGGAATATATTGAAATTAAATGGAAGTAAAATTAAACTCCTCTGTCATTGGAGCACATGGAATCACATCTTCATCTGTTTTGTAGAAGTTTACCTTTTAGATACACAAATGGATTATTCTGTTTTGTACATATTTCAGGAGCAAGTGGTTTTATAATTCAAAATAAAAAATAAAAATTTTGTTTCATGCAGATCCCTTTTGTTTAAATATAACTAAATGGGCTATAAGCCCCTATTACAGTTTATTGGATTTCTTATATTTTGTTCTTGTGATGACTTATATTGTGCTAAAACTGGAAATACAGCAAGACAGAATACTAGAATTCATTAACATCCAAAACTTATGTTTTAATCATCTTTATTAAAAGCATAACATGTTGGTGATAACCTTCATACAGAACAAGAAAAAACAGTAAACCATCCACCATGGCACAATAAAAACTTTTATAGAGAACATACCCAAAGAACCCCTTCCCTTCCTGTACTTTCCTCCCTTCCTATAAGCCCACCTGACTGGTCCCACCTGCTAAAATAACACAACAGATGTACAGATCAGTAGGACCCAAAGCATTTCACAACACAGTTTATACCAAATTGTTTGACCACACTTAGGTTTTTCCTTCAGGTTTAACAAGCAATACCATGTGCATATAAGGTCTACATAAACAAATTAAACTATCTATGTTTAAGGCATATGCCCTAAATATGTAAATACTTGGTAGCAATAATGAAACAGTGATGGCAGGTTCAGGAAGTGGCAAGTATATTTCATTATCAGGATTTGGTATGGGTGGTGTATAAGATAATCTAGATGTATCTGGATTATTTAACAGAACTGTCTCTGAAGTGGCAAGTGTATTTCATTATCAGGATTTGGTTTGGATGGTGTATTAGATGATCGTAACTTTGGAGGTTTTTGGGTCTTTTGGATTGCTTGAAGATAAGATGGAAAAGCATCAAATTGTGCATAGCAAAGCACCTTCACGCAAATGAACTAAAAGAAAGACTAAGGAGGCTAGGGCTTTTCAGCTTGGAGAAGAGACGGCTGAGGGGAGACATGATAGAGGTATATAAAATAATGAGTGGAGTGGAACAGGTGGATGTGAAGCGTCTGTTCACGCTTTCCAAAAATACTAGGACTAGGGGGCATGCGATGAAACTACAGTGTAGTAAATTTAAAACAAATCGGAGAAAATGTTTCTTCACCCAACACGTAATTAAACTCTGGAATTCGTTGCCGGAGAACGTGGTGAAGGCGGTTAGCTTGGCAGAGTTTAAAAAGGGGTTAGACAGTTTCCTAAAGGACAAGTCCATAAACCGCTACTAAATGGTCTTGGGAAAAATCCACAATTCCGGGAATAACATGTATAGAATGTTTGTACGTTTGGGAAGCTTGCCAGGTGCCCTTGGCCTGGATTGGCTGCTGTTGTGGACAGGATGCTGGGCTCGATGGACCCTTGGTCTTTTCCCAGTGTGGCATTACTTATGTACTTATAAAAAGCTGATTTTGTCAAAGTTCTCTTCCCTGAAGTGCTTTGAGCACAAAACTGCAGTACATGAAGGGACAAAATCTTTACATCGAACAGCAGAAATCCAATGTGGTTGAAGAAACGGCTGTGAAGCACATGTGACAGTTATCAAATTGTGGATGGTGGCTACTATTGTATGAATGTGTTAGCCCAATGGTTCCCAAACCTGGTTCTGGAGGCAGTCAGAGATGTTCAGGATATCCACATTGAATATCCATGAGAGATATTTGCATGCATTGCCTCCACTGTATGCAAATCTCTCTCATGAATATTCATTGTCAATATCCTGACAAACCTGACTGCCTTGGGTAACTCCAGGACCAGGTTTGGGAACCACTGGGTTATCCTAACTACCATCAGAGGCAGATACGGTCGTATAATTAGCATTATAATTTTATTCATATTTGGGTAATAACTGAGAAAATGCTATTACAAATTGTATTACAAAGCATGAGCTGGACTTGGTTAACTTCTGCTGTATATCAACCGGTAGTAAATAATAGTAATAAACAATATTAAGTGCATTTTTATAATATACCACTGCATTCCACAAAACAAAACCATCTTTCTCTTTTGATATAGGCACAGGAAAAAAAAAGATTTTAAATGCTCCCAGGTTTCAACCTAATTCATGTTAAATGTGGGATATAAATGTCATAAATAAGTAAATAGATAGAAACTCTGAATGTGGAGTACCTAATTCTCATAACATGATGCCTGTTTTAGTGGCCCTTTACCAGGAGAATAAAATCTCTTCATGAACACAGGGTGTCCCTATAACCAGGCCCTCCAAATGACACACTGATTACAATTTATAACAAATTACTACTCTACCTATGAAATGTTATTCCATTATTATACTTCCTCTGTGTACATCCGTATGCTGCACAAGCTGGCACGTTTGAAAATATAAGTGAGATTATTTAAAAATACTACCAACAATAAAGAATGACAACATGGTTGCAGCAACTCACGTTTGCTTTGTTTTGAGTGTACTGGATGACGGCTGCGTGGGAGAGTGGAAATAGAGATTAACCTAATTGGTTTCAACATGTTGACGTCACTTGGTCTCCTGTCTATTAAACCTCCTTGGAGTCGAAAGCTGCGCGGCTGCTGCCAGCACCCCCTTGCAGCATGTACCAGGCACGCTGAAAAATAGATCGGTGTGTGGCCAAAACCCACGCCTACACTACCGCAAGCCATATTTCAGCGTGCCTTAGTAAAAGGACCCCTAAGTGTTTTTTCTGTTGCTGTAACTGACATGCAAGATTTGTAAGTGAGACTTTAAGCCTCATTATACATGGGACATTTAGCCCAGAAAAGGGACATCCAAATGTGGAGCCTTTTGATAAATACACAAGGGCAGTGGAACACCAGCTCCTACAAGCTCCCTACATAAGTACATATATATTGCCATACTGGGAAAGACCAAAGGTCCATCAAGCCCAGCATCCTGTTTCCAACAGTGGCCAATCCAGGTCACAAATACCTGGCAAGATCCCAAAAAAGTACAAAACATTCTATACTGCTTATCCCAGAAATAGTGGATTTTCCCCAAGTCCTATTGGCTAATATTGTGTGGGACAAAATGATTGGGCCAGTGGCCGACCCTAATCTGCTGTCCATGAAGATACAAATACATCTAAAGGTGTGCAGGAGTACACATGTAATTAGTGGCAGCCATTTTACAAAAAAAAATGTGCAAAAAAAGAGCAACTTACCTTGGTGTGTTACATTGGTATTTGGTGGCAGTTACACCTGTAATTGCAAATTTTACAACTTATGGGCCAGATTCTATATATAGTACCATAAAAAATTAAGTGCAGCTGAAAATTAATGGTTAGCCCCGAACAGAAGAGACGTTTCTGGCTGGTTAAATTGCTCTGAATATCGACCCCATTATGTAAAAGAAATTTTCCAGGACCTTAAGACTTTGGAAGTTACAATGAATAGACACTTTGGAACTAACATGAAAGGACTCAGCTACTATCAGGGGATTTCTAACACTACTACTATTTATCACTTCTATAGCACTACTAGATGTATGCAGTACTGTATACAAAACACATAAGAGACAGTCCCTATTCGACAGAGCTTACAATCTATTTGAGACAGACAAAACAAACGAGATAAGGCTGTTTCATTTGTTATGGGAAAAGATTAAAAATGGCTATTAAACAGGAGAAAAACATGTTAAAATTTAAAAGCAGCCCCCATAAAATTGGCTTTTAGCCTGTATTTGAATAGGACCAGAGAGGGGAGCATGACACACAGATTCAGAAGGTCTATTCCAGGAGTATGGCACAGCAAGTTGGAAGGAACAGAGTCCACAGTTGACAGTGGAAGAAAAGGGCACAGATAAGAGTGACTTATCTTATGAATGAAGTTCCCAAGGAGGGGTGTAAGGAGAGATTAGAGAGGAAAGCTCCAGAGAAGGTGCAGAATGAATGCACTTGTAGGTCAGCTAGAGAAGTTTGAAAGTTATGCTGAAACAGATAGGGAGCCAATCAAGTGACTTAAAAAGAGAGGTTAGGTGAGTGTAGCTACACTGGTGGAAGATAAGTCATGTGCAGAATTTTGAAATGGTTGAAGAGGTGAGATGGTTCATTGGTGGACTTGTGAGGAAAAGGTTGCAGTATTCTAAGCGTGAGGTGATGACAGTGTGGAAAAGAATTTTGGTAGCCAAAAAATTCTATTGCCCATCACTATTTGATCAACCATCCAACCTTTCTCCCCCCAACTCCTTCCCCAACAATCGCACAAAAGCATATGGTTCGGAATAAGGTATCTTGCAAAGATATCGCCCAAACTGAGAAGACAGGGTTTATTAACAGTGAGTATGAAAAAGAGACTGTAGTGGATTCAATGTCCATAAATAAAAAAAACAAAAACCGGACAAAAGATAACAAATTAGTACTGTCAAGTAATCAACATGCTGTAATAAGGAATAACAAGCCTAGCTTGAAGTGTCTATATACAAATGCTAGGAGCCTAAGACATAAGATGGGAGAATTGGAATATATTGCACTGAAAGAAGAATTGGACATAATAGGCATCTCTGAGACCTGGTGGAAGGAGGATAACCAGTGGGACACTGTCATACCGTGGTACAAATGAAGACAGCGTATCAAGAAGTAGGCTGTGATTGACAGTCAAAAGTGGCGGATAGAGTGAGAAGGATGAGGATAGAATAGAGACCTTTGGATTTGGCCAGGAACAGTTTGTTGGAAACTTTTGCAAGTGCAGTTTCAGTTGAATGAAGAGGGTGAAAGCCAGATTGGAGTGGGTCAAGAACAGCATGAGATGAGAGAAAGTCAAGACAGCGGCGGTGAACGGCACATTCAAGTAACTTGGAAAGGAAGGGAAGGAGGGAGATAGGTCGATAGTTGGAAGGACAGGTAGGGTCAAGTGAAGGCTTCCTCAGGAGCAGTGTGACCACAGCATGTTTGAAGGCATCAGGAACGGTCACAGTGGACCTTATGAGACTGGGAGACTGGGCGTCTAAATGGCAGATGACGTTTAATGTGAACAAGTGCAAAGTGATGCATGTGGGAAAGAGGAACCCAAACGATAACTACGTCATGCAGGGTTCAGCGTTAGGAGTCACAGACCGAGAAAGGGATCTAGGTGTCATCATTGATGATATGTTGAAACCTTCTGCTCAATGTGCTGCTGCGGCTAGGAAAGCAAATAGAATGTTGGGTATTATTAGAAAAGGGATGGAAAACAAAAATGAGGATATTATTCTGCCGTTGTATCGCTCCATGGTGCAACTGCACCTCGAGTATTGTGTTCAATTCTGGTTGCTGCACCTCAAAAAAGATATAGTGGAATTAGAAAAGGTGCAGAGAAGGGCGACAAAAATGATAAAGGGGATGGGACGACTTCCCTATGAGGAAAGGCTAAAGAGGCTGGGGCTCTTCAGTTTGGAGAAAAGGCGGCTGAGGAGAGATATGATAGAGGTCTATAAGATAATGAGTGGAATGGAATGTGTCAATGTGGAGCATCTGTTTACGCTTTCCAAAAATACTAGGACAAGGGGGCATGCGATGAGGCTGCAGTGTAGTAAATTTAAAACAAATCGGAGGAAATTTTTCTTCACTCAATGCGTAGTTAGACTCTGGAATTCATTGCCAGAAAAAGTGGTTAAGGCGGTTGACTTAGCGGACTTTTAAAAAGGGTTGGACGGCTTCCTGGAGGAAAAGGCCATAGAATGTTATTGAATGGACGTGGGAATAATCCACTATTTCTGGGATGAGCAGGACAAATTGTTTGTTCTTTTGGCCGCTGTCGGAGACAGGGTGCTGGGCTCGATGGACCCTTGGTCTGTCCCAGCATGGCGATGCTTATGTACTTATATAATACTTTTTATGATTGTTCTGATCTAAGGAATGTTAGTTCTTGAAAGCTACCTAGTCAAAAACAGTACTGTTAGGATCAACGTAATTATTATTTTATTATGTGTTTTGTTTTCATTTGTTAATCTTTATGACTTAATGACTTTATAGACTTTATGACTATAATGGTATAGAGCTGAGGTAGAGTTTAAGAGTCACTCAGGGCCTTCATTGTAACATAGTAGATGACGGCAGAAAAAGACCTGCATGGTCCATCCAGTCTGCCCATCAAGATAACTCATATGTGCTACTTTTTGTGTATACCCTACTTTGATTTCTACCTGTGCTCTTCAGGGCACAGACCGTATAAGTAAATAGAGGACAGTCCATTTTGCTGCAAACTGAAAGAGAACTCAGACTGCGGATAGCAGAAACCTGCCAATGAGCTGCTTCCCTACAATAATTTAATTTGAAATCATGTAGTAAGGCAAAGTCTTCTGAACACCACTAAGACTGACAGGAAGAAACCTAACAAAGTAAATGAAAGAGGAACTAAATTATCGCTATTTTTACCATTTCACATTATACAAAAGCACAATGCGGATCAGCACATAGGATTATAGGAAGGGAGGGAGAGGGGTGTTGGGAAGGGCAGGCTTCCTGTCTTGCATGGGCTGAGTCTGGGAACATAGCCAGGGAGGATGTAGGAAGGTGGAAATAGGAAACAAAATAGCAGGCAATAATAGTCATTAGCTCATTCTACTTCCACATGCTTATTGCCTTCAACCTTTTCATAATGCAAATGAAGAACCTGCTCTAGGCATTGTGAACTTAGTTTCCAGTCTTCAGTGGGCTGCATTATATCATCATCGCACCACATTCACAGTGGGTCTAAGCAACAGTGGGATTCTTACCAGCCTTAGAGTATATTATTATTTGTTTAGCGCTACCAGGCGTATGCAGTATTTTGCATAGAAACAAAGAAAAATGATGGCAGATAAAGACCATCCATACCAACTATTAAGCTCTAATTATTTTGTTACATTTGTACCCTGTGCTTTCCCACTCATGGCAGGCTCAATGTGGCTTACATGGGGCAATGGAGGGTTAAGTGACTTGCCCAGAGTCACAAGGAGCTGCCTGTGCCTGAAGTGGGAATTGAACTCAGTTTCTCAGGACCAAGGTCCACCACCCTAACCACTAGGCCACTTCTCCACTCCTTCCTCCTCCCCCTTCTTCTCCCTCAGAGATCCTCCAAACTCCTCCCATGCTTTCTTGAATTCAGATACAGTCCTTATTTCCACCACATCCATCATCTATCACCCTTTATGGAGTAATTCTATGTGGATGCCTCTGTTTAGGTACCCCAATGCCATGCAGTGAGAGCCTGTTTTATGATGACATCTGGACACACAGGTTCCATTATAGAATAATACCATAATCCTACATCAGCACTCCTTTGTGTACATGACCAGAGTTACATCAGCCATAGGCTGGGCATAACTGAGGTCACGTAAAATGTGGCAGGGGTGGGTGTAACTGACAATATTTTGTAAACTATGCACAAGTAGCAGCTCTGCCCATGCCCTTCCCATGTTCCACCTATACGTATTCCTTTTGCAAGTGGCGTACCTAGGTTGGCTGCCACCTGGGGTGAGTCGCCACTACTCTCCCCCCCAGCGCATCATGCCCCCTCTAAGTGCATTACCCACCTCCCCCCAGAGTGCATTATCCTCACCACATGGGGGTGCATGGAGCAGTTGCGCGGCTGTCTGCTCCGCCAGTCCCTTGCCCCGGAACAGGAAATAATGCCAGAGGGGAGGCAGCACAAATGCTCCATGCACCCCCTTGCTTCCTACACCCGGGGTGGACCGCCCCCACCACCCCACCCTTAGTACACTAGAGCCCCTTGCATTTATGTGCTATGCCACGTATATGTGCCCTTACAGAATTGTGCTTATGTTTATTAATTGTTTAGTATACTGCCTTTTCTACATAGCAATCATACTAAAATAACATAAAACCCATTCAGAATATAAAAACAGACCCCCCCCCCCCCCACAGACAGTTAATCTACTGCTGCTGCTTATCCCTGAGGGCCCCTATCCTCTTGTGGTATCAGGATAGGCTAAGGTAAAGAGATGGGTTTTTAAGCCCTCCATAAATCTGATAGGATTATTTCACTCAAAGGTAGAAGGAAGAGAATTTCAGAGAAAAGATGCAATACAGAAGAAAGCAGAATGATGGGTAGATTCCAAATGTGAACAGGGAATCTGGGGTAGAGCTAAGTGATGCTCGGTAGAGGCAGTGGCATAGGCAGGAAATTTTAATAAGAGGTGTGTCTCCTGCAGCCCTCCCCCTCCTCCATTACCTTAAAATCACCTCTGCTCTACTCTTTGCCAGAGAAGTGGCAGCGGCACTCATAGACTGCCTGCAGTCTGCACTGGGATTTTCTCTCTGAACTGTCCTTCCCACCCTTCACAAAACAGGAAGTTGCATTAGAAGGGGTGGGACAGTTCAGAGAGAAGTCCTGGTGCAGGCCACAGGCAGCCTGTGAGTGCCGCTGACATTTCCCAGGCGAAGACTGGAGCAGAGATGATTTTAAGGCATAAGCAGGGGTAGATGGGGTGTCAGGTCTTACAGGGGGTACATATACAACACACGCAGCTTGAATAAATACACTACTGGGTAGAGGTGCAAAATGAACAGTTGAGTATAAAAGGTGTGAGAAGAAAAGGGGAACCAGTACAAAGAACCTTGAAGGAGAGGGTTAGAATATTATGTTTGATTCAAAAGGCAATGGGAAGCCAATAAAACTGTACTAGGAGCAGTGTAACACAGTCATAACATGATGCACATAAAGGATGAATATCCATGATTAGTCACCTTGCTGCCAATTTCACACCTAGAATACCTGCAAAAGTGTTGGTATTCTATACATTTACGGGCACATGTGCTATGTAAATGCAGGCACCAGGGGTGGCCCAAAGCAAGATACCACCTGAGGGAGGGCTGAGGTGCGGCCTTCCTCTCCCCTCCCCCCTCCCCCTGGCCAAGTTCTGGCATCTCCCCCCTTCCTTCCTCTACCCTATTCCCTGATTTTACCTTCTTTTTACATTTCTTAAAAGCTGACGGCGGAAGCGATTCCCATACGCTGCCCTGACGCTGGCACCGGCCTCGTCTCTATTGTGGCTGCCTCTGAGGAAATAGAAAGTTACATCAGAGAGGCAGCCACAATAAAAGGGAAGAGGTGGGTGCCAGCGGCAGGGCAGAGTATGGCAGTCACTGCTACCGCCGGCGTTTAAAAAACAAAAAAAAAGTTAAAATCGGGGAACAGGCTGGAGGAAGGAAGTGGGAAGATGCCAGTCCACAAAGAGTGCCGCCTGATGCCCCTGCCTCAGGTGGCCTAATGGTCGGGCCGCCCCTGGCAGGCACCCAGTTATAGAATTGCCATTTCTGTATCTGTTCCCTTTTACCCTCATCGTTTGACCTCTGCTTCCTGTGCTTTATACCACAGGAATATTTGAGGGGGGTCTTTTACTAAAACTTATCTCGAGTTATCTGCAGCAGGGCCCATTTTATTCCTATGGGCCCTGCTGCAGATAACTTGAGCTAAGCTTTAGTAAAAGACTCCCTACATGTCTCTTTCATATTCCTCCTCTCCTGCCTTTCTTCCAAAGTATACATATTCCCATTTCCCCCAATATTCAAAAGCATTTAAGCGGCCAGGATCGGCACCTGGCTGGTTAAATGCCTCATAACTGACTATCTGCAAATGTTTAGCAGGACATGGCTGGACACGACCTGCTGAAAATTCACAGTTAGCAGCTGACAGATAGCTGGATATATCACGCCGATTTTCAGTACATTTCTGGCTAAGTTTGGCGGCAATATTTGGCCATGTGAATACCAACCCTATCTTAGTCTGGTTCACACTTAGCTGGCTAGTGCTGAATATTGGCTTGGCCAAAAATAGACAGGATCTTCAATGCTGGGCACCAGAAATGGCCCGACATTGAATATCTGGGCTCAGCACCGACCATGGGAGTTAGCCGGGCTAACATCCGTGGTCTGAATGTCGGGCCTATTGAGTTCTTTAAGTCTGTCCCCATGCGCTTTATGATGAAGATAACACTGACCATTTTAGCAGTTGAAATCCTGCTTATATGCTTTGGAATGAGCTGTCTGCAGAGTAGCACACAAATCAGGTCTCACCAGAGACTTATAAAGAGGTACTATAACCTCTTTTTTCCTGCTGGCCATTCTTCTGGCAGGTTTCGTGCTGAATTTTGCTAATAGCATTGCTGCTGTGTTCAACGACTGGACTGGTCTGCAATAGGTGAGAGGAGAACGTCGGAACAGAGGAGGATTTGAGCTGATGATTTTCTCTTTCCACCCTATGGGTGCTGACAGTGGAAATCCAGTCCTGAGCAAACTACATTTAGCTTTTTCCTAGATCCAAGTCTCTGCTCACCTAGTCAAAGAAATTGATCAAAGATTTCTAACAAGATCCACCTCTAGTAACACTGTGCTGCTTCAGATCATGTAGGATTCCAGAAACTGCACTGTCTTCTCTGTTTCAGCAATGATTTTATTAATTTCCTCACCACTAAGGTCAAATTAACTGTCCTGTAGTTTCCAAATTCCTCCTCCTGCTTTTGTAGAGAAGAACCACATGTGCCTGTCTCCAGCCCTCTGGGATTATTCCTGACTCTAAGGAAGCATTGAAAAAGTCAGAGGACCTCCAGAACTTTCCTAAGTTCCTTCAATACCCTTGGATATATCCAGTCTGGCTCCCTATCTATTTATTTTATTTATTTATTGCATTTGTATCCCACATTTTCCCACCTTTTTGCGGGCTCAGTGTGGCTTACAATATGATATGAATAGTGGAAATACAATTTGTTACAACTTGGTTATGGATTACATTGTGAAGAGTTATGCGATACAATCGAAGTATAGTTAAGGAATATAACAATGGAACAATAACATTGAAACATTGGAAGGAGACAACGGGAAGCTTAAAGGGCAATATTAAGACACGAAGACCTATGGTATACATATTTCTGTGAGTCAGGTATGAGTGAGGTGAGATTACGGGGGATGAGAGTTCAGAAGTGGATGTATGATGCATTAATGAACAGTGAGTGTGGACTTTATGTCTTTTGGCTCTTTCCATAGATTTTTTTCAAAAAGATGGGTCTTCAATAATTTGTGGAAGGAGGCTTGTTCGTAGATTGTTCTTAAGTTGCGCGGCAGTGTATTCCAAAACTGCGTGCTCATGTGAGAAAAGGTTGACGCGTGTAGTGTCTTGTATTTCAAGCCCTTGCAATTAGGGAAGTGGAGGTTGAGGAAAGTTCAGGATGATCTTTTAGCGTTTCTGGGTGACAAGTCTATTAACTCAGACATGTAGGCTGGGGCTTTGCCGTGAATGATTTTCTGGACTAATGTGCATACTTTAAAAGTGATGCGTTCCTTGAGTGGAAGCCAGTCTCACCAACACAGTCTTCTGAAAAGTGTTCAAGTTTTACCTCACTTTCATTTTCATTTTATTTGTTTTCTACAGTCCTTCTCCCTGCTTTTCATCTGTGAATATGGAACAGAAATAAAGCAATTCTGCTTTATCCTCAGCTTCAACATATTCCTCTCTTTCAATCTTGAGTCTCACAATGCCACTTTTGCATTTCCTCTGTCACTAATATATCCAAAAAAGTCTTGTCTCCCTGTTTTACCATTTCAGCTACTTTAGCCTCCATTTGCATATTCACTCTCTTGACTACTTTCCCAGCTTCTCTTACCTTTGCCAGATGTTTTTGCCTGTCTTCCTCTTTCTTTGATGTCTTGTAATTTATGAACACTAATCTATTTTTCCTTACTTTTTCAACTACTTCTTTTGAAAACCATAGCGGCCTGTTTTTCCTCTTACCTTGCAGACACATATAATAGCATGTCTCTGCTTCTTGAAGATTGCAGTCTAATAAAGACAGACTGATAGAAAGCGCAGACAAAACATAAGCGGGGGATCAGCTGCAAAGAAGTGAGGCCTCTTCGCTATCTTTATGAGTAAGCAGCCTGTGGCAATCAGCAATTTAAGAATGTGATTTCTCTTCCTTTTCTGAAACTAAACTCAGGTTAGTGCAAAACCAGCACAATTAAAGGAAAAAACGGAAAACTCTTTATCTGCAGGTGTCCGAGCTAAGTCATGAGAGTTCTTAAGAGGTATGTGTTCAGGCCAGCTTGGTGGCAGTGGAAGACCTGAGTTTTATTTCTGAGCCCAGTTTACAACTACTGGGGAAAATGAATCTCCAGTAGCCAGACTCAAGCTGCATGCTTGTCAGGGTCCCAGGGCTGGTGTTAGACAATCAGGAGCCCAGGCCAGAAACTGGGGAGGGGGCCCAAAAGCTGGCCTTCAGTCTATGCCTCCTTTTAGCTTGAGGGAGGTTTGGGGCCCCCTATGTTATGGGGGCTCAGGGCAATCGCCCTGTTTGCTACCGCCTAACACCGGCCCTACAGGGTCCAGAAAGCGCTACAGTTTGTAACCTCAGCTGAGGCCTGCAGTTATTTCTGGGCTGAGCTGGAGGAAGGGTTTTTATAGAATACATTACATTCCATTTCAGAAATTCCAATTAAGGGCCCCCAAAGTGAGAGGGTTGCTTGGGTAGAATGTACATCACTGATTATATTATATAGTTTTCAATGTATATGTTGTCATCCAGGACAGCTTACAAAATCCAAATGCATTTATTTATTTATTCAAACATTTCTATACCGCACAATCCAAAAGTTCTCAGCGATTCACAAAATATAAAATCTAAAATACATATAAAACTGTACATAAAACCTAAAGCATAACATCAACTAATAAAAAATAAAATTATATTCTGATGCCTTCTGGCATTTTAATATTTAGCCCTCTTCTACTTCATATGCATGTAGAAAGAGGTGGGAACTGCTTTAATCTTTGTAATTTTTCAAGTCTCAGTGGTGAATTATTCCACAGAGTAGGACCTGCTATATAAAATATAGTCGCTCGGTACTCATTCAGGCTTACAACCCAATGAGGGTACATCTAGACACAATGCTGTTCATATATGACATCATGGATCACTGAGGATTTCTTTGCAGTTGATCTGGCATTCACCAGTCCTGTAGTTCCCAAGGGTGGTCTGGGCCTAAAAATAAAAGAGGTCAGGTCTAAAAAACATTTTTAAACCCCATGAATCCTTTATTTGTTCATAACCCAATGAGAATCTGTGTAGGAATGAAATGTTAGAATATAAATTTTCTCTCTCTTTTTTTTCCTCCTGTGGTGATGTTCTGGTTCTTCGTTCCAGATGTATGTTTTTGCTCCCATATCAGAACTTTGAGCTACTAATACCTCTAAGTATTTACTTTAGATGTGTTTTTGAGGCTTAGTTGTTTGAGTAAAAGTACTTGGGGCTATAATAATGTTGGACTGGTGCGTTCTTGGAATAGTTAAAATTAGTTACAGTTCTGAATATAAAATGGAAGACAGTTTGAGACAGAGACAGCCCTGTAGGAGAATGATTGTTCCAGGGTCCTTTCAAGACAAATTGTTTTAAAAGAAGGAAAAATTAACAGATAATTTTGATATTTCCAATGGACCACCAAACTTGAAGGAAAGCACGCCAAAGACAAAATCTCATCAGGAGACAATCTGTTGAAAACTTTAAAAATAAAGCAGGAAATTTTAAAATCAATCCTCGCCTGTAAGGGGAGGCAATGGAGCTTTAGAAGGAATGGAGTAACATGGTCGACCTTTAACCGGTTGAAAATCATATGAGCGGCAGTGTTTTGAATTTGAATGAATTGCAACTTCCTTAAAGCTTCCACTGCAATACCCCCATAAAGGAAGTTGCAGACAGGCCCATAAGTTGGACTAATAAAGCAAAGTGAGTAGGGTTAAACAAAAAACAGATAGATCTTAATTGTCTTTAAAAAAAAACAACAACATTTTTTTCATTAACCCATTAATCTGTGGCTGAGACATCAACATTGAGTCCAAAATAACTCCTAACACTATGGAAGAAAAATCAATGGGCAAAGAATCCTTCTTGTTTAGGAAGAGAGGGATTTTAAGTGCCCAGCCACAGCAGCTTGGTCTTAGTGGAATTCAACTTATATGTATATACGCAGTTATGCAAGTATTCTATAATGGAAAGTAGGTACACCCCCTATGTGCATAGCATGGAATGGGGAGGGAAATGAGCATGGACAGTTCTTTCCAGTTAATACACAGTAACTTACCACACATTAGCTTTTACTGCAGCAGATAACGCAGATAACATCACCTTAATAGGTGGTGTCAAATGCATCTGCATAATCTGTCATACACCTAATGTGCATTAAATCTATTTTCTCTGTGTTAATTGCATGGGCAGATTCTGGAAACTCTCCTAGTAATTAGCACAGGCTTTGCAGTTACCATGAGGCAATTAGAGCAATTACAATTTGGAGAACACATTACTGTACTTAATAAAAGGGCCCTTTGAATTTGGCTTTATTCATAAACTAGTTAAACTGACAATTTTTCTTCTTCCAAGTTTAAAAAAATGGAATTTCTTTGATTTTGTTATTACTGTCAATCTTTCATGCAAGAAAGAGCTAGAAAGGTCTCAGAAACTAAATTTGGATGAGGTTTGGAAGTTTAAGGCACCTACTGCTCTCGAAAATGCTTTTGTCTCTCTAATTACAAATCCAGTTACTAAGTTAGGTTGCTGTCTGTTCCCAGACGAATTATTCTTCTTATGAGCCGGAGCATGCTTCAGACAGGCAGGGCCGTGCCAACACGGTAAGCGAGGTAAGCATGGCAGGGGGGGCGCTTCCCTCTGGGGGGCGCCGCCGCACCATGCTCACCTTGCTCGCCCTCCCGCTCCCATTGTTCAACTTCCCGCCCTCTTCTCCCCCCCCCAACATCCCTTTTCTCTTTTTTTTCCTTTTTAAATTTACCTCCGTGGCGGTTCCGGCAGCGCAGCGTCAGTGAAGGAGGCGGCACTCCCGACGTCTCTAGCCTTCCCTTCGCTGTGTTCCACCTTCTTCTGACGTCACATCCTTGACGTCAGAAGAAGGCGGAACACAGCGAAGGGAAGGCTAGAGACGTCGGGAGCGCCGCCTCCTTCACTGATGCTGCGCTGCCGGAACCGCCATGGAGGTAAATTTAAAAAGAAAAAAAAAGAAAAGGGATGTTGGGAGGAGAGAAGAGGGCGGGCAGTTGAACAATGGGAGCGGGAGGGCAGGGGAGAGACGAGAGCATGGATGCGAAGGGAGAGGGGAGAAGAGGGCAGGCCAGGCCAGGCCAACTGGGACATGATGGGACATGGGAGCGAGAGGAGAGAGAGGAGCATGGATGCGAGCGCAGGTCATGGAAGGGAGAGAGGGGAATTGCTGGATAGGGATTAATGGAGGGTGACAGAGGAGCATGGATGGGAGGGGCAGGGCTCAGGGAGAGAGGGGAATTGCTGGAAAAGGATGAATGGAGGGGGCAGGGGACAGAGGAGCATGGATGGGCATGGATTGGGAGGGCAGGGATCAGGGAGAGAGGGGAATTGCTGGAAAGGGATGAATGGAGGGGCAGGGGACAGAGGAGCATGGATGGGCATGGATTGGGAGGGCAGGGCTCAGGGAGAGAGGGGAATTGCTGGATAGGGATGAATGGAGGGGGCAGGGGACAGAGGAGCATGGATGGGCATGTATTGGGAGGGCAGGGCTCAGGGAGAGAGGGGAATTGCTGGAAAAGGATGAATGGAGGGGCAGGGGACAGAGGAGCATGGATTGGCATGGATTGGGAGGGCAGGGCTCAGGGAGAGAGGGGAATTGCTGGAAAAGGATGAATGGAGGGGGCAGGGCAGGGGCGTAGCCAGACACCCAATATTGGGTGGGCCTGGGTCCAAGATGGGTGGGCAGAAGAACTCTGCCTTGTAAACATATGGTAAAAGGCACGAAAGTTTTCAAAAATGCTGTCTTGCGAACTGCAGGTTAAGTGCAAAAGCAGTACAGAAAAGTGCTTTACCATGCACACAACTTCCCAAGGAAGCAGAACCGTAGCAAAGAGAAGGGCGAACTGGAAACTAAAAAGCCAACCAGACCCTCAGTTTAAGGCCTCGGCACATGGAATTCTGCAATTCATAAACAACCACCACTCAAAACACTCTGCCATGACTTTTAACATGAAAAATAAACACTGAATGTAAAACAAATCTGTGTTTTTTCTCTCCCGTCTCCCCCTCATAAGAACAATGGTACTGTCTCAGGGACTGCAGCCCTTAACCCTTTTACTGCCACATCAACCTTAACACTTTACAAGCTTGCTCGGCTGGTTTGCTGTTGGAAGAGGGGAGGAGGAGGAGTTGCTTGTTTTAGGATCATGTTAAGTCTTTCCCAATCTGCTACGAACACCCGGTGTCCCGGAGAAGGCAGGCCTATGCGATCGGTGCCGATTTGAACCCACCTCCTCCTCCTAACTTTGCCCACGCTGCAGCATCGCACAGCGAGGGGATGCTGTCACTTCTAACCCTGCCTGGCGGCGCTCCAAGCTCACATTGTTTCAGTAGTAGTAGTAGTGCAATCATTAGTATTCTTCCCAGACGAATCCGGGAAAACAATTCCTCATCTATCATCCTCTCAGTGACAGTCCTCCATCGTACCTGCTACCCCAATCATTTAGAATACAAAGACACCCGGTAGAAGCAACACAATAAGGATGGGAGGGGAAAAATAAGTCGGTGCGAGGAACCAGGCGAGAGACAGCTCCATAGGCTGGCGCCACACAAGAAATTTCTGCTGCCAGTGCTGCAGCACAGCCGGGTGTTCTCCAGCCGAGCTACAACACTGGCGGCAGAAATTTCCTTGTGGCACCAGTCTGAATGCCGCGGGGAACGGGGGTAAGGCAAGGCAGGCATCCTGACTGACGATCGGCGTTGGGGCGAGAAAGAAGCAGAGCACTCAACAGCTTCAGCAGTAGTCGTAGCAGTGGTGGTACGGCGCTAGAGGGGCTGACTTCCTGACCTGCAAATTTGGCTGGTAATCGGTCGCAGTCTCGCAGGTAGTTGAAAATAAATGGAGAGGAGAGCTCCTGTTTTTTTATGCTGGGTGTCGACTGCATGTGTGGCTGTGAGCAGAGCCAATGAGGCTGGGTGGCAATTTCCTTAATGGCTGTGCACTCCTCCCACTGCAGCCTAAGACAGAATTGATTGGAGGATCAGGCGAAACTGGGTGGGCCTGAGCCATGATTGGGTGGGCCCAGGCCCACCCGTAGCTACGCCCCTGGGGCAGGGGACAGAGGAGCATGGATGGGAGGGCAGGGCTCAGGGAGAGAGGAGAAATTGCTGGACATAGAGGGGAGGGAAGAGAAATGAAGGAGATGAAATGAGGGAAAAGGAAGAGAGGAGAAAAACTGCACATGGATGAAGAAAATAGGCAGAAGCTGAGGACCAGAAATGAAGAAGAAAGGAGGAAAGGAAAGAAATAATTGAAAAGGAAGCCCTGGAAACAGAGTTAAGAGGACAGATAGCAGCAGAATCAGATACTGGGCCAGCATGATCAGAAAAAGAAAGTCACCAGACAACAAAGGTAGAAAAAAATCATTTTATTTTCATTTTAGTGTTTGGAATATGTCCACTTTGAGAATTTACATCTGCTATCTTATTTTGCAATGTATAGCAATTTGCTTCTAAGAATATTGCTGACAATTCCTGTCAGTGTGGCAAGTGGTGAGCGATCATTTTCACGGGGGGGGGGGGGGGGGGGGAGCGCCGCCACCGCCACCGCCAACTGATAGTCTGCAGGGGGGGGGCGCCAACTGATAGTCTGCAGGGGGGGCGCCAGAGACCCTAGGCACGGCCCTGCAGACAGGATATCCTTATAAAGATATTTAGAGTTAAGGGCCTATGCACACATCACTATTGCTTAGAGGGGAACTTTAAATGTAGAAACTTTGAAGGTTCTGCACTAAGTGGATAGCAGAGACCTCTAATGACTCTACTGAAGTACTAAACTTTGACTTGTGAATACCCTCATAGCTTCCAGAAGAAGAGTAGGGCTTTTCTGACTAGTGCAGTAATGGTGGGAATACACCCTTTTTGGAGGGAAACTGTGACTGGTATAAAACCCCAGTCCTGTTTGAATCTCTATCTTTGGTGCCCGCTTCCCTGACCATTGTACCACAGAGTGAGGAGAAAGGTCTGTGACTCCAATACTTCAGCCATTGTACCAAGTTACTGGAGTAGATGAAGGACTTTGGCTGACCCAGACAGTGGCGTACCAAGGGGGTGCACGCCGCTGGGGGGTGCCGCGGCGCGCCTGCTGCTGCGAGAGTTTGCTAACTTCCGGGGCAGAGGGAGCTGCAGCAAATGAGCAAAGTTAGTAAACTCGCAGCAGGCGCGCGCTGCGGCACCCCCCCCCCCAGCGGCATGCACCCGGGGGGGGGGCTCTTTCACGGGGGGGTCTTTCGCCGGGGGGGGGGGGGTCCGCGCTGCACCCAGGGGGCGGGGCGCCGCCCCGGGTGTCCGCCCCCCTAGGAATGCCACTGAACCCAGACATTGTATATCAGAAGTAAAGAAGCAGCTGAAGTACAGGGTTGCTGAAGTTTCTGTACTTGCTTGAAGGTATAAGCTGGAACAAGGAACCAGCCCACTGCTACTTCTAAGAAGAAGGAGACAGGATTGGAGCATCGAGGGGCCCTTTTAATAAGCTGTGTAAGCGTCTACGCGCACCCAATGCGTGCCAAAATGGATTTATCGCCCAGCTACCATGTGTCTCTTGTGGTAATTTCTTTTTTGGTGTGTGTACGATACGCGTATCCAAAAAATAATTTTTATATTCAGATGCGCATATCAGACGCGCGCCAAGTAGCATTTGACGCATGTAGGTCATTACTGTCCGGTTACCAGTTGAGACTGTACCGTTACGTCAATAGCTGGCGGTAAGGTCCCAGACCCAAAATGGATGCGCGGCAATTTTCATTTTGCCACACATCCATTTTCGACAAAAAGGCATTTTTTACAGGTGTGCTGAAAAATGATTCTTCGTGCACCCAAAACACATGTCTATACTACCGCAGGCCATTTTTCAGTGTGCCTTTGTAAAAGGGCCCCTTAGAGAATCAGGAGAAACAAAGAGAGGAACCTGTTCCTGAGAAGCAGGAGGGGACAGAGAAGACATCTCTAGGATCCAAAAGGAGCAGAGAACAGGGATGATTTCATCTGGGGTTCAACTACCTCTGAAGAGGGACCTGAGTAAAAGAAATACAAAGGAGTCTTGAAGAAGAGAGAGTCTTGAAGGAGAAAATAAGGGACTGTAAGTGGTGGTGTTTTTGCATTCTTCCTCTGCCGGTACCTTTATTGTTGAGATTGTCCTTTTTGCTTAAAGACTCTCTGCCCATGGCAGTAAGCGGAGTGTGAGCCACTCAGAGCCCCAGGCTGAACTGTCCCCAATTATTCAAGGCCGAAATCTGTGTGGCTGCCGGTATTGAATATCTAGTTCTCAGCAGTCACCCGGAAGTTAATTGGGTTGCCAGCCGATATTTAGACTGGTGTCCAGTTAACTTCACCACATAAAGTTAGGACAGCCTTCTTGCTGTCCTAACTCTATGTGGTTATTTATCCAGTTCTTTGGCTGAAAATCATCACTAACCAGCTAAATTTGTGCTCTGCCCATGCTCTACCCCTGGCCTGCCCCAATCTAGCCAGTTAAGGGATGGCTGGTTAGCAGGGCTATTCAGCGGCCTCAAGCAAACCATTTAAATGGCCAGGAGCCTCTCCTGTCTGTTTAAATGGCTTTGAGTATCAGACTCTCTATATTAAGTAAATATCTTTCAGTTCAGAGCCCTAATTTTAGCCTGGATTGATTTACTGTGTAGGGAAAGGACGTAGGCCAACCAAATCAATGATGTGATCTAGGGGTGGGTTACAGTATTATAGAATACTAGCAGAACTGCGTATATACATATAAATTGAATCCCTCACAAAGACTAGGATGCATGCCAAGAATTTAATACCCAGTCCAAGGCCAGTGTTAACTTTTTTTTTTTGGCTTTATCGGGTCTATGGTAAATAGCAGTTGGAGAAGACTTAGCACATTCTTTAAAGTGTGACTGCTAAATAGTAATTTCCACATGGCATTCTCCAATTTGCATACAAATGTATGCTAATTTTATTTTGTATTTGTTATCATCGTGTGCACACTAGGACTTTAGTGCATAGCACACTACTTTGTGAAATTTTCAAAAGGCAGATGTTGTAAAGTTGTAAAGTTCACAGGTACCAGTTCTCCAAGTGAAAGTGCTGTTCTTCTGAAAATTGCCCATACATAGTTACCCACATAGATTTGTACTTCCTTTTTTTTTTGCGGATACTCTTTGCCTGACAAACAATACATAATGTTTTGAAAATAAATCAATTAGGCTGCAGAGAGGAGAGAAAGAAATCACCTCCAACGTTCTGAAGCTGACTCCGTGGCACTGAAACCTTGAAGCATTCGTGCTGCCTGTAAGCCTGTATCCATCTCCTGAAATGACGTCACGTACTTCCTGGTACGTCACAAGCAACACTGACCAACCACACTAAAGCAGCACGAGGCACACCAACGGACAAGAACAGCCCAACCCGTGTGCCTGAACTTCAAAGAAAGACAGCCGGCGTCAACACTGCCAGGAACGCCGGGAACCCCCCCCCCCTCAGCGACACACGCGACAACACCCCATCCCGCCTCCGCGGTGCTCTCTCCCTTGCCCCTCCTGAGTCGCCACTGGACCCCGCCCACAGCCCCCCTCACCCACCCTCCCCCTCAGCGACACACGTGACAACACCCCCCTCGCCTCCGCGGAGCTCTCTCCCTCACTGACAGCTGAACAGCAGCCTCCTAACCGTACCCTCTCTGAGTTCACGCCCCCCTCTCCTTCTCCCCCCTCTCCTATGAATTCCAGCCCCCCTCCCTCTTCTCCCTCAACAGCCCTTCTTCTCTCTCAGCTGTGGTTCCGCCCTCATTTCCTGTTTACGCTGAGAGAGAAGGGGAAAGCTGAAGGCGAGCCGGCTGTACTCTGCTTCAGTCAGGTTCATAAAATGAGTTTTAAGCTAAGGCTGGGCGGCAGGAAACAAAGGAGGGCTGTTGAGGGAGAAGAGGGCAGGCAGGGGGGGTTGGAAATGGAACCCGGGGGAAGGTGGGGTTTGGGGCGTCACTAGACATGGAGGGGAGGGCAGAGGAGAATCGGTGGACATGGATGGGAGGGAGGGGAGACAGGAGAAATCGCTAGACATGGAGGGGAGGGCAGGGGAGAGAGGAGAATTGCTGGATATGGATGGGGGGAGAGGGCAGGGGATAGAGGACAATTGCTGGACATGAATGGATGGAGGGGAGGGCAGGGAAGAGAGGATACTTGCTGCACATGGATGGAGGGGAGGGCAGGGGAGAGAGGACAGTTGCTGGACATGGATGCAGGGGAGGGGACAGAGGAGAATTCCTGAACATGGATGCAGGGGAGAAAGCACAGTTGCTGGACATGGATGCAGAGGACAGCAGGTGAGAGAGGAGAGTTGCTGGACATGAATGGATGGAGGGGAGGGCAGGGGAGAGAGGAGTGTTGCTGGACATGGATGGAGGGAAGGGCAGGGGAGAGAGGAGGGAGACATGGATGGAGGGGAGGGCAGGGTAGAGAGGACAGTTGCTGGACATGGATGCAGAGGAGAGAGGAGAGTTGCTGGACATGGATGGGGGGGGGCAGGAGAGAGAGGACAGTTGCTGGATATGGATGGAGGGAAGGGCAGGGGAGAGAGGAGAGTTGCTGCACATGGATGCAGGGGGAGTGCAGGGCAGAGAGGACAGTTGCTGGACATGGATGGAGGGAAGGGCAGGGGAGAGAGGACAGTTGCTGGATATGGATGCAGGGGACAGCAGGGGAGAGAGGAGAGTTGCTGGACATGGATACAGGGGAGGGCAGGGGAGAGAGGAGAGTTGCTGGACATGGATGCAGGGGACAGAGCACAGTTGCTGGACATGGATGCAGGAGACAGCAGGTATCTCACATACACTCTCTACGACACACTCTGTCTATCAGACTCTCTCTCTGTCACACATACACACTCTCTCACACACACAGTCTCTCTATCTCTCTGTCTCTCTCACACACATGGACTCTGTCTCTCACACACTCAGACAAACACACACACTCTCTCTCATTCTCTCACACACACACACTCTCTCTCACATACACACTGATATTAGATATAATACAACAATGTAAATTATTCATTAGCATGACAACACATTTATCCTAACAATCCCTTTCAAAACATTAATTGCAGAAAGCCAATACCTTGCTAGCGCCCGTTTCATTGGTTTCAGAAACGGGCCTTTTTTCCTAGTAAGGTATAAAAAAGTGAGATAAATAGTTAGGTGCTGAGGGAAGACAAGATTTAAAGACAAGAATACAGGGTTTGTATTGAATTTGAGCAGAGAGGGGTAACCAGTCTTCTGATCAAAGCAGTGGTGTGGGATGATCGAAAGGTCTTGAACGGTGAAGTAAATGAACTGCAGTGGATTGGACTAGTTGGAGCCACTTTAAGGAAGTGAGAATTACAGTAGTTAATATGTGTGATGACTAGATTGAGCAACAGTGAACGAACAGCGGAAAGAGAAAAAAGGGGACGAACAGAGCAAATTTTGTGGAGAGCAAAGAAAGAGGTTTTAATGACAGCGTTAATTTAGACCTTGAAGGTAAGGGGACTATGAAAGTGAACACCCAAAATTATGACAGAATGGTAAAAGCTGTTTGCCAACAACAAGAAAGGACAAAGCTGGGTAGAAGAAGCTATGAGCAGTGAGAGTTTAAGGAATTGGGAAGTGTATAGCCTCACATTTCTTTGAGTTAAGGAACAAATGGTGTTCAGAGTGCCAGGAGGAAACTTTTTGGAGACAGAGATTGAGGTCTGTGAGATTGGAACAAGAAGGGAGAACACGATAGAGAACCTGAATGCCAGTAGCATAGAAGAAAGGAAGGCAGAGATTGGATTGGATTAGAGAAAGAAGTGGAGCCAAGAACTTTGTACGATCGCTTTCTGTATATTACATGGTTTAGCTCCTGATTATCTACGTACTTTACATCTGCCTCAGAATTTCAAAAGATATTCCCATTCTAGGAATAGTTTACTACTTCATTTCCCTTCGGTGTTTAGTACAAGATATAAACAGATTTTTACAGCTTTCTTTAGTTATCAAGTAGTTAAATTATGAAATTCCTTATCTTCTTTTAAATTTTGCAAATTACTGAAAACTTATTTAAAGATATAAACCATTAGATTTTTTAAAAATGCTTTTCTTTTTATCATTTTAATTTTTGGAAATGTAGGTTTTCTGTTAGATTTATCTTATTGTAAACCTTACGGTAAGTTGCGGAATAGAAGTCCTTATATTGTATTGGTCATTTTTTCAACTTGTATATTTGTAAAGTGGCTGCTCCTGCTGCATATGCTGGCAAATACACATTCACTCCTGCAGACGGAGCCTTTACTAAAATACCACCAGAACTGAGCATGTCCCAACCTGGATGTCTCAATTCCAAACTCTATGTTCTGTGTAAAATGGGACTCCACATCAGTTATACCCAGTGCATTTTTTCTAGTGAAAATGGTGCCGGTACTCAAATGACAGGCCACTCTTCAGGTGTGGGGTGATCACTGAGGGACCCACCCCACAATAGCCAGGCCCCCTGCAACCAGTCACAGAATCTATGACAAGACAGAATTGGTGTGTAGAGCCTGAGCTCTTTCATTAAAACTTGGAGTCCATGGGTCAATTTTAGCAGACAATAGAAAAGGTGCCGGTACTCAGTAGCTCCAAGTAGCCCCTCAAAAAAAAAAAGCCCTGGGTATACGTAGCTGATCAAAGGAGGGAACTGGTTAAGTTTTACTGAAAAACCCTGAAAATTAGTCAGTTAAAGTTGTTGAAAATCCACTCCTTATTTTCTGTGGCTAAGTGCCAGCCAAATGTATTCTAGCTGAGAACACACTACATCCATCTTTGCCTTGTCAGTATCCATCTGCAGCAGCTTCTCTGATGGTGCGCCTGTGTAAGCAACATGTATAGGCCGTTTTGATCGTACTGTCTGTATTTACTCAGTCACTCCAGGTGATGACATAACACTTACATACTTTTTTTTTCAGAGTCTTGGCCTCTGGTGCTGTCACTTCATAAAACTGAATGTTTTGCCTTAGGGATATCTGGCAGCCCAGTAAATTTCTTAGTTAACTGGCTAGTGTCAGTGTCTTATATTCTATTTCTGTAGTACAGATCACAATGTACGTCTAGTAGCGCTATAGAAATGATAAGTAGTAGTAGTATTCTTTCCTGAATCAATATCACATGCCTAACAATAGCTGTTGTGTCTGATTTTATGTCTGCAAAGGCATGTCCAGATGGTACTTAGGAGATGTCTCTCTTTTACCTTCATTTGTTGTTTTAGGGGCTGCATTGTGTCAGGACCAAACCTTGAAATTGTACTTAACCAATTTATTAAAATGTGCTACAAAACTTGGCAGTTGCTCGCCTGTGTAACCTGGGGTTTGTCTTGGCCACCTAGGTGGGCACCTAGTGTGTACCTGGAATCCGTGGGAACCCCATACAGAAATAGAATTTATAAGTTTTGGGATCAGGGCTGGAACTGGTTTCCACCAGGAGACTAAGCAGTTGTCGCAGACTTTTATCCACTCCAACCACTCAGTAACTCAGACCACTCCACAGCAATAAAGAAATTTAATTTTTGATTACGTCAGTTAACAGCCATACATTCTAGTTTAAGTACGGAATGTTTTTGAAGTATTGCTTAGTCAGTTCTTTTGCTGTACCTGGACTACTGTAATTCCTTATACGGAGGTTTAACATCAAAGTTGTTACGAAGATTACACTTGCTCCAGAATACAGCGGCTAAACTACTTTTGAGAGTTAGTAAATTTGAAAGAGTAACCCCTCTTCTTAAAAAATTACATTGGCTTCTGGTCTAGTCACATGCTAGGTTTAAAATTGCCTGTATGGTCTTTAATGCCTTGGCAGGGCAAAAATAATTCAGTCTGCTTTTCTAAAGATCTGACTTTACTAACTATTGGGAGAACTTCTAGAATTATTCATTTTAAAACTTTCCTAATTTTTTTATTTTATTTTTATAAGTATTCACAATAATTCAAGAAAACTCTTCATATGAAAGATAGAGGAACATAAGTAATATAAATTCAAATTATACAAATATTCAAATTATAAGAAATATATTATTTTCCCCCTCCAAGGTACAATTCCATGAAATATATATTCCACTAATTAAAGTTAGGAAATTGAAGAGAAAACTTAAAAGTGCCTTAACAATAATAATTATGGAGTGGATGTAGATTAAGAGTTGTAGCAATCCTCGAATCTAAAAAGGAACTCAAATGAGTAGGATCATAGAAAATATATTTAACTTTCAATACACATTTACAGGGAAAGTTAAGCCAAAATAAACCACCCAATTGTACAACCCGGGGGCAAAGTTTTAAAAATAATTGACACCTCTTTTGAGTTGTTCTTGCAATGTAGGGAAATATTCTAAACTTATGATTCATAAAGAGTTCATCCCTATGACAAAAAAATTGTCTCAAGATCCAATCATGGGCCGGTTCCAGTACAAAAGTAGCTATTAAAGTTGCTGGTACTCATCTCATCATCTTGAATTATTTGTGTAAGACTCAATATATCAAATGAAACTTCTGCTCCTTGTTCAACTTGATTCATATTTTTAAAATCCTTTTTATATGGTGGCAAGTAATATATCTTAGAGACTGGCAGATAAGCCTGTTCAGGAATCTTCAGTATCTCTGATAAATATTTCTTAAAGGTTATTAAAGGAGCAATAGATGAAATTTTAGAAAAATTAATCAACTTTAGAGTTTTAGCTCTTAATTTTCTAAATTTTCAGTTTTTTAATGTAGTAGCATATTTTCCTTGATCAAGTTGATCTGAGTCTGTTGAAGAGATTTTATATTATCATTATTCATTTCTATTGTTTTCTCAATATTTAATGTTCTTGTTTCCAAGACTGAAATTTTTTCCAAAGGCAATTTCGAAGCTTGAGTCACCAGTAACAATTTCTGTGAGAGAGAAGTTTCTAAGCCCATAAGAGCTTCCCAGATTGAGTCTAAGGTAGTAATAGTTGGTTTTATAGGCAAAAAAGACTTACTAACAGGCTCGTTTTTGAAAGAGAAGGACGCTCATCTTTGACACAAATCGGAAGATGGGCGTCCTTCTCACAGGGTCGCCCAAATTGGTATAATCGAAAGCCGATTTTGGGCATCGCCAACTGCTTTCCGTCGCAGGGATTGCCAAAGTTCACAGGGGCGTGTCAGAGGCGTAGCGAAGGCGTGACTTGTCTATTAGATTGTAAGCTCTTTGAGCAGGGACTGTCTTTCTTCTGTTTGTGCAGCGCTGCGTATGCCTTGTAGCGCTATAGAAATGCTAAATAGTAATAGTAGTGCCTAACATATGGACGTCCTTGACCCATAATGGAAAAAAAAGGTGTCCCTGATGAGCACTTGGATGACTTTACCTGGTCCTGTTTTTCTTACGACCAAGGCACAAAAAGTTGCCCGACCTGACCAGATGACCACCAGAGAGAAACGGGGATGACCTCCACTTACTCTCCCAGTGGTCACTAACTCCCTCCCACCCTCAAAAAAATCTTTAAAAATATTTTGTGCCAGCCTCTATGCCATCCTCAGATGTCATACTCTAGTCCATCACAGCAGTATGCAAGTCCCTGGAGCAGTTTTAGTGGGTGCAGTGCACTTCAGGCAGGCAGACCCAGGCCCATCCCCCCCCACCTGTTACACTTGTGGTGGTAAATGTGAGCCCTCCAAAACCCACCACAAACCCACTGTACCCACAGCTAGGTGCCCCCCTTCACCCGTAAGGGCTATGGTAGTGGTGTATACTTGAGGGTAGTGGGTTTTGGGGGGCTCAGCACACAAGGTAAGGGAGCTAAGTACCTGGGAACAATTTCTGAAGTCCACTGGCAGTGCCCTCTAGGGTGCCCAGTTGGTGTCCTGGCATGTCAGGGGGACCAGTGCACTACTAATGCTGGCTCCTCCCACAACCAAAGGGCTTGCATTTGTTCGTTTCTGAGATGGGCGTCCTTGTTTTCTATTACTGCCGAAAATCAGAAACGACCAAGTCTATGGACGACCATCTCTAAGGACGACCTAAATTTCAAGATTTGGGCGTCCCCGACCGTATTATCGAAACGAAAGATGGACGTCCATCTTGTTTTGATAATACAGGTTTCCCCACCCCTCCATCGGGATGGACGTCCTCGCAAAACATGGGCATCCTTTCCTATTATGGCCCTCCACGTGAACTAAATTCAGCTTTCACCCGGTGGTTGCTTCTCCTCTACTGCTCTGGAGTCTGCCAAAACACTGGCTGTCCCTAATATCTCTCCTCCGGTAATGACATCCATCGGATCCACACTGCAATCCGACCCCGCTGGAGGAAGCACTCCTTGTTGAGTAACACAAGGGGTTTCCCACCCCTGTTGCAGCTCCACCACCGGCATTATTCGAGTCCTCCGTTCATCAGGGCTGAATGAGATCTCTGCCTTAGGCTGTGGGAGCGGGACACCTCCCACCACTCCCTTATTTCCTAATTTTATAGGAGTTAGATATGAGGGATATTTGAATAATTTTTTTCAATACTTAGCAGTAAAGATCTGGAATGATATACAGTATCAGTTTAGGTCTATTAGGTCCTATTTTCTGTTCAGGAAAAAATGAAAGGCCTTATGGCAGGGGCATAGCCAGACACCCAATTTTGGGTGGGCCCAGGCCCAAGATGGGTGGGCAGAAGAACTCCACCTTGTCCCACAAGTGATTTGGTCTCTTCCTCTCTCACCTGCATACCATATGGTTCTCAAACATACCCCCTCCCCTGCATACTTTTTAAATCGCAGATTTTCACAAAACTCTGGCTGTGAATATACACTGCTCATGTTGGCCCACAGCCTTCCCTCTGATGCAACTTCCTGTTTCTGCATAGGAGGGAATACATCAGAGGAAAGGCTGGGGGGCTAGTGCGAGTACTATGTATCAGTTGCTGCTCGCTGCAGGTGAAGATCTGCTATTTAAAAAGTATGCAGGAAGGATAGTTGTTGGGAGTTTTTGGCTGATGGGGCTTGGGGATCCCTGCCAGCCACATCATAGGTGTGCTGCTACTGGGTGGGCCTGAGGCCAAAGTGGGTGGGCCCGGGCACACCTGGGCCCACCCTTGGCTACGCCACTGGCTTATGGTTTTCATCAGTAAACCTGAATTAAGATAATTTTTACTAAGCTGTAATTCCATCTGTATGAGATGCTTCTTATTCTTGTAATCTGCGATAAATCCTTTTGGAGATATGGCAGAATATAAGTTATGAATAGAATAGCAGTTAGTCTTAGCAAAAGTTTGACTAAAGTCAGTTTATGGCAAGTCACGGTACAGTGTAGCAGAGGCAATGGGCACAACGACAAAGGTGACAGTAGCAATTAAATGTATATAAAAAGTCTTGAAAGTTATTAGCTCCCAACTCCACTCTCTGACAGAGTCCTCTCTGCTTAGCTCCTGGTTCCCACTACTGAAGGAAGCAGGCATAAGCACAGGTCCTTGTATTCAAGACGCCTGTCACTTTGGGTAGCAGTGCACTGTAGTTCATTAGAAATTTCATTTACAGTTGGGATGTTAGATGCCATAAGGACTGAGACACAGGTGCAGGGTTATTTCACTTGAGATCAGCTGAGGTATTCTTTGGTTGTCAGGAACCCAGTAGATGTTGCAAATGCTGTACAGTGCAATCCGCTTAAGTGCAAGGGTCTGGGACCAAAGAAATGCATGCAGTTAACCAGAGCATGCACTTAACCGTTGTGACCCAAAGAAGCTTGACATCTGATAAACATATGTACAGTACTGTTTATTATTATACGTACAGTATACAGTCTCCGTTAACTGACATTAGGCTTACTTGAAGTAATCAGTTATAGTCCTCTGTACACTAATGGGTCTGTGAGTTCCATAGACTACGTCTGCCAGACGGTAAAAACTGTCATAGCACTGACATCCAGTGGCCTCCAGATAGGCCCGCATGGTGTTGAGACTCTCCAGCGCTTTTACAAAAGTGACAGGTGGAGGTTGTTGAATTTCGTCAGCATGTGCCTCGCTGCTCATTTCATCCTCTGTTTCATCATTAGCCGTTGTTGCCTGCATGTAGGCGCATATCTCCACATCAGTGCTGTCATCAGCTGTTTGTAGATCGTAATTAACAGCTACGTAGTGATGAAACTCCTCTTCAGTAACAGTGACTGGGATGTCCAATAACCTGTTCATCTGACACGTTTGCAACAGCTGCATCTGTTTTGTTCCTCTCCACATCCTTAACAAAGTTTGCCTGCTTGTAGCAGTTCACAATGGTTGCCTGTGTAACATGATTCCAGGCTTCTTTCTGCATATGTAGGGAATCCAACAGTGATAGATTACGAGCCAGTTCAACAGCACATTTATCCTTGCCAGTCTGGTCATCCATAATGCTCATCAGATGATGTTGTTTGAAATTGGCTATTATGCCCTGATCCATAGGTTGGATCAGAGAGGTAGTGTTTGGTGGCAGGAAGACCACCTTGACGTTAGACAGCCTGACATCATCCCTGTGTGCAGCACAATTATCACAAAGCAACAAAATCTGACGCCTTTGTGCCCCAATTCTAGCGTCTAACTTCTTTAGCCACTGCTTCCAAGTTTCTCCCGTCATCGAGAATTTGCGTTAGCCTCATATGACACAGGAAGTCGCTTAACATTCTTGACACAATGGGGCTGTTTGCGCTTTCCAATGACGAGGGGTTCCAACTTCTCACTCCCATCCATATTGCAGCAAAGGAGGATCGTCAGTCGGTCCTTCGACGTTTTACCTCCAGTAGTTTCGGCATGTTTGAATGCAAGCGTTCCATCAGGAATCGCTCAGCAGTAGAGACCGTTTTCATCAGCATTGAAAATGTCACGAGGTGCAAACTCGTTCAAGACGGTAGGAAGAACTGAAACAACCCAATTTTCAGCACCAAAGTCATCAGCGTCTTGTTTCTCACCATGCTGTTTCTTGAATTTTATGTTGTTCCTCTCCTTCCATCTTTCCAACCATCCAACAGTGGCTTTGAATTCAATTAGTCCAAGCCTTTCAGCTAGCTGGTTAGCTTTCTCCTTAAGCAGTGGACCACTGACAGGAAACTGTCTGCTCCTGACTCGAGAAAACCACCAAAGAAGAGCCTCCTCAGCTTTTCCCGCCCATTTTCGTTTCTGTTGTGGATTTGTATTGTTTTGCCAGTCTTCTAGAAGCTGGTCTTTCTGCTTCAAGACACGTGAAATTTGACTGGGATTGATACCATATTCTTTAGCAATAGATGCTTGACTTTGTTTTTCTAATTTTTTCAGAACTTCTATTCGTTCAGCCAGTGTTAAAGTCTTAGAGTTCCGCTGCCACGACAACAACGACGACCCTAGTGTACACTCTAACAACATTTTTTCGCTTATTCTGCCTTTAGCAGTTAAAGGGGCAGTAAATTTGAAATCTCGTTGGTTGTCACGCGCCAATTGGCTTCCATATTCCGTCCGTGCGCTTATACGGAGTCTTTCCTGCAGAGAAGCAGTCTTAAACCATGCATATAAGCAAATCTTGCACTTATCAGTGGCACGCTAAACCGAAGTTTGTCTCCTTAGAAATTGATGGTGCCAAAAACTGGACCGAAGTACGGCATGCAGTTAAACAGAGCATGCGCTTATCTGACATGCACTTAAATGGAGTGCACTGTATTTCCTTCAGCCCAGTGATGTTCCTGGACCACCAGTAGCTGGGATGGTATCCAGGTTGCCTTGTTGTAATGGATGCACAAATAGACCAGTATCTCCTTCTCAGTAACACAAGAGGGTAATGAGGGTTCCCTGTTCCCTATGCCATCCACTATGGCAAGTGCTTAAGCAGCTTTCTGACTTGTAGATACTCTTGAGTACTCCTTGACTTTATTATACAGGTTTGAGTACTGAAGCACCAGCCTATATAGTGTCTGGCCTATGAAACTAAGGCTTAGTCTTACAGTTAAGGTCAAAGGCCAGGGAGGATCAGGAACCTAGGAAAGGGTTTTAATAGTGAGTCAAGGTTTTATAGTCAGGGGAGTTTTCTTCTACCTCCAGTGCCTCCTCTGATTATAATAATTAACTCTTTGCTTCTCCCTTTCTAGAAGAGGCCAGCTGATGAGATGTTGCTCTGCTCAGGTACTGCTGAGGTTAGACAAGAGGTAAAATTCTATTGGTTTAGGTAGTGGAACTGTGAAAATAAGCAAGCATCCCTTCTGCCACATTACTAGCACACACACCTATAAAGGCCGAAAATGTGCAGTAAATCTATTTTCTCTGTTTTATTGTATGGGTAGATTCTGAGAACTTCCCTAGTAGTTAACACAGGCTCTGCAGTTACTATGAGCAGTTGCCGCTCAGTAAACACATATCTTTACCGTACTTTACTGAAAGGGCCCTGTGATTTTGACTTTATTTATAAACTAGTTAACATAACATAATCTAAAAGTGACTGGCCAGGACGAACAGACGGATGCGGAAATGTTAAAGGAAATCAGGGACGCAAACAAACTGGGCAACACAATAATAATGGGGGATTTCAATTACCCGCATATAGACTGGGTTAATGTAACATCTGTACACGCAAGGGACATAAGATTTCTTGATGAAATCAAGGACAGCTTCATGGAACAGCTAGTTCAGGAGCCGACAAGAGAAGGAAAAATACTAGACTTAGTCCTTAGTGGTGGTCATGATCTAGTGCAGGGGGTAACGATACGAGGGCCGCTTGATAACAGTGATCATAATATGATCGGTTTTGATATTGGCATTGAAGGAAGTGAAACTAGGAAATCAAGTACGCTAGCGTTTAACTATAGAAAAGGTGATTACGACAAAATGAGAAAAATGGTGAAAAAAAGACTGAAAGGAGCAGCTCGCAGAGTAAAAAACTTGCATCAGGCGTGGATGCTGTTTAAAAACACCATCCTGGAGGTTCAGGACAAATATATTCCACGTATTAGAAAAAAGGGAAAAAAGACTAAACGTCAGCCGGCGTGGCTAAACAGTAAGATAAAGGAAATCATTAGAGCCAAAAAACAATCCTTCAGAAAGTGGAGAAGAGAACCAACTGAAAGTAACAGGATAGATCATAAGGAATGCCAAGCCAAATGCAAAGCGGAGATAAGGAGGGCAAAAAAGGACTTTGAGAAGAAATTAGCGTTGGAAGCAAAAATACATAGTAAAAATATTTTTAGATACATTAAAAGCAGGAAACCGGCCAAAGAGTCGGTTGGGCCGCTGGACGAAAATGGTGTTAAAGGGGCGATCAAGGAGGACAAAGCCGTAGCAGAGAAATTAAATGAATTCTTTGCTTCGGTCTTCACCGAGGAGGATTTGGGGGGGACACCGGTGCCGGAAAGAATATTTGAAGCGGGGGAGTCGGAGAAACTAAACAAATTCTCTGTAACCTTGGAGGATGTATATGGGTCAGTTCAGCAAGCTGAAGAGTAGTAAATCACCGGGACCTGATGGTATTCATCCCAGAGTATTAATAGAACTAAAAAATGAACTTGCGGAGCTACTGTTAGAAATATGCAATCTGTCCCTAAAATCGAGTGTAGTACCGGAAGACTGAGGGTAGCCAATGTTACTCCGATTTTTAAGAAGGGTTCCAGAGGAGTTCCGGGAAATTATAGACCGGTGAGTCTGACGTCGGTGCCGGGCAAGATGGTGGAGGCTATTATTAAGAATAAAAGTGCAGAGCATATACAAAAACATGGACTGATGAGACAAAGTCAGCACGGATTTAGTGAAGGGAAGTCTTGCCTCACCAATCTAATGCATTTTTTTGAGGGGGTAAGCAAACATGTGGACAATGGGGAGCCGGTTGATATTGTATATCTGGATTTTCAGAAGGCGTTTGACAAAGTGCCGCACGAAAGACTCCTGAAGAAATTGCAGAGTCATGGAATCGGAGGTAGGGTATTATTATGGATTAAGAACTGGTTGAAAGATAGGAAGCAGAGAGTAGGATTGCGTGGCCAGTATTCTCAGTGGAGGAGGGTAGTTAGTGGGGTCCCGCAGGGGTCTGTGCTGGGGTCCGTTGCTTTTTAATGTATTTATAAATGACCTAGAGATGGGAATAACTAGTGAGGTAATTAAATTCGCCGATGACACAAAATTATTCAGGGTCGTCAAGTCGCAGGAGGAATGTGAACGATTACAGGAGGACCTTGCGAGACTTGGAGAATGGGCGTGCAAGTGGCAGATGAGTTCAATGTTGACAAGTGCAAAGTGATGCATGTGGGTAAGAGGAACCCGAATTATAGCTACGTCTTGCAAGGTTCCGCGTTAGGAGTTACGGATCAAGAAAGGGATCTGGGTGTCGTCGTCGATGATACGCTGAAACCTTCTGCTCAGTGTGCTGCTGTGGCTAGGAAAGCGAATAGAATGTTGGGTGTTATTAGGAAGGGTATGGAGTCCAGGTGAGCGGATGTTATAATGCCGTTGTATCGCTCCATGGTGCGACCGCACCTGGAGTATTGTGTTCAGTACTGGTCTCCGTATCTCAAAAAAGATATAGTAGAATTGGAAAAGGTACAGCGAAGGGCGACGAAAATGATAGTGGGGATGGGACGACTTTCCTATGAAGAGAGGCTGAGAAGGCTAGGGCTTTTCAGCTTGGAGAAGAGACGGCTGAGGGGAGATATGATAGAAGTGTATAAAATAATGAGTGGAATGGATCGGGTGGATGTGAAGCGACTGTTCACGCTATCCAAAAATAATAGGACTAGAGGGCATGAGTTGAAGCTACAGTGTGGTAAATTTAAAACGAATCGGAGAAAATTTTTCTTCACCCAACGTGTAATTAGACTCTGGAATTCGTTGCCGGAGAACGTGGTACGGGCGGTTAGCTTGACGGAGTTTAAAAAGGGGTTAGATAGATTCCTAAAGGACAAGTCCATAGACCGCTATTAAATGGACTTGGAAAAATTCCGCATTTTTAGGTATAACTTGTCTGGAATGTTTTTACGTTTGGGGAGCGTGCCAGGTGCCCTTGACCTGGATTGGCCACTGTCGGTGACAGGATGCTGGGCTAGATGGACCTTTGGTCTTTCCCAGTATGGCACTACTTATGTACTTATGTACTTATGTACTTATTTCATTGCATTGATACAGTAAACTGACATTTCTTCATCCAAGTTTAAAACATGAAATTTCTTTGATTTTGTTATTGCTACCAATCCTCAGTCGCTCCTGCTCCTGCCGTCTTCTGAGATTGGAGCCAGCATAGGAAGGAGTGACTGTCAATCACTCCTGCCTATGCAAGCTCCAGTCTCAAAATGGCTGCCACAGCCTTCAGTGGCAGTCTCACAAGACTGCTGTTGAAGGTCTCAGCATCCATTTTGACAGTGGAGATGGCAGGAACAGGAGCGACTGGACAGCACTCCTGCCCCAGTTAGGCCAATAGACCACCAGGGCTTCTAAGGTAGGCCCAGGAAGGGCTTAGGGGTGATGGGAGGGCTTCAGTGGTTTGGGTGGGTGGCAGTTTTGGTCAGGTGGAGGGGATTTAATTTTCAGCTGAAAATGGAACAGTTGTGGATCCAAAACTGAAACCGAAACTTGATCAGCTTCTGGGAGCCTGAACTTTTCATTCATAGGAGTCGGTGGGTGCTGTGGGTGCTGTCTGAGGACCCCCTGTTTTGAACCCCTTGACTGTGTCCAGGGAGAGAGAATTTTGGTTGTGTTTAACACCCCTACTAATTTTGAAAAATTGGCTCCTATGCTCTCATTCTTTACAGCTTGATGGCATTTCTTCCCAGATCTGAAACAGACACATAAACAACTTTACTTGGAAGCTCAGACAATTCTTGGTCGCCATGACTATTGGGATATATCCTTCAAGGACACACAAGCAAACCTCCCCATAGACAACCATCCCTTCCTGAAAACAGAGCTCCCTGTTCAGACCCTCTTGGAGGTTTAACTTCCCCAATGTTTAACTTTTCTTGATTTCCTAGATCCTGTCCTCTTTATTTAGCAGCAAAAACTTTTAAACATATCCTTCTAAAAACTTCTTTCCTTTATTCTGAAGCATATCTCAAAACAGGAATGTATGTGAATGGTTACCAGGAAAGTGTCTGGAACTTGTACCAAACAAAACAGATATACACACAAAGAGATAGAAAAACAAACACATGTAAAGTCTCTTTAGTTTTTTCTTGTCTTTTTCCTTCTGGCTTCAGCTTGAGATAGGATGAAAAATGAAAAGAAAGGTCAAACAGTTTCAATCCTGCTTGGCTACAAGCTGAAAAATTATTTTATTTGCTATAGTTTGCTGGCTGGCGCTTCGACACAGTAGTAATTTTGCACAGGGCTCTCTGTACTGCACAGGTCCAATGGTGTGTTCCATAATCACCATATTAAATACTAGACTTTCAAATGGAGCTTTCCAACTCATGTGCTTGGCAAACTACTCTTTGAAATATTAAGACCTGCATCTACTAAATCTCAGCAGTAACTGTTGGGGGGGGGGGGGGGGGCGGACAAAGCTACTGCATGATAAGAAGGTCATTTTACAAAGTCGTGCCTAATTAATGTGCATTTTCATGCACCTATTTGACAAGGTCAAGTAAACACCCACTTGATTTTTATAAAATGTTAGCAAAGGTGCAAAAGAATCCACAACATGTAGACGGTACCATTCACACCAGCTCTATGGTGCATAACATTTAGGAATTCTATTGTCTCTGTGTGTAAGTATGGATCCCACCACATCAAAACACCACCCCTGTACATGCCCACAGTGGAAGTACATGCCATAGAACTCCCGCATCTACTGTCATGCTTGTTGTTATTTTATGTGAGGTATTTACTTGTGTATGTGACTAAAACACCAGCTACTCTGACAATACCTGGCAGTAGGTGTTCTTCATATTTATAGGGAACTATATAAGCTTTGGGAGGGGCTAGGAGGCTTCCTCCACAGGAGTCCATCATCATCATTGGGCTTTATACCACATTTATGGATATTCCATTCAAGGTGGTTTGCACTTCCAAATCAAACAATAAGATTGAAAAAAAAAAAGAATAAAACAGCCAGAAATATAATTCAATATCAGTATGAGCCTTGTAAGGGAAAGGGAAATGGGACTTGATATACTGTCTTTCTGAGGTTTTTGCAACTACATTCAAAGTGGTTTACATGTATTCAGGTACTTATTTTGTACCAGGGGCAATGGAGGGTTAAGTGACTTGCCCAGATCACAAGGAGCTGCAGTGGGAATTGAACTCACTTCCCCAGGATCAAAGTCCACTGCACTAACCACTCTACCTCATTTTGGGTTCAATGTGATTCACAAAATATCTAGATAAAAATAAATATGATGCAATAATACTCAGACATACCATCCCCCCATACCCCAGCATCATTTGTCAAATAAAAATGTTTTTAACTGTTTTTGAAAAGTCAAGTAAGTAGGTTCTAATTGAATCCAAGCTGGCAGACTGTTCCATAAAGAAATTATATAAAAGGAATATAAGGTATTAAATATATGTAAATACCGTGTACCTCTCATACAAGGAGGTTGAAACAATTAGCAAACCACTCCAAAATAAAACAATTAAGATTGAAAAAGGAATAAAATAGCCAGAAATATAATTCTAATTATGCATATAAAAACCTATATATTTAAGAACAAATGTCTTGCTAACAAGGTCGGCATATTCCTTAATTCTTGAGGTAATTTGTTCCAATAAAGGAGACTTAAAGTAGTAAAAGCTTTATTTCTCCATTTCTAAAAGCGGAATATTCAACAATCTGTGGGAGGAAGATCTAAGCATATGAGAAGGGACATACTGATGAATCACATTTAATAAGTATCCAGGTGAGTCCAGTGATATGGGATAGGGTGGAAGTTGTCTGTTTGCCCAGACACCCAAGGAGGAGCTAGGTCCTCTTCTTCCTGAGACCAAGAGGTAAGAGGACGGATAGGGAGTGAGGAAACCGTGGGTTTAAGCAACCATCTAGCTTAACACCTCAGAGGCACAGGATGTCAAAAAGAGAAAGGAGCTGAGATCAGAAAGGAGGATCCCTTGAAGAGAAAGAGAAGAAGCTGCTGGAGAATTCCACATCCCAGGGAGGAAGTGAAGTGGAGCAGAGGAATGCGAGAGTTTGTGTGGATAAACCAGTGTATAAACAGTGGTAGGATCACAGTCCCAGGTGCATTCTTCAACATTGAGTAAGAGGGTTGTGAGTGACTTGGACTGTGAGGTGAAGAGGCCCTAAGGGAAAGTGAGGGGCTCATCTGTGCGTGATGAGGAAGAGAGGTGACAGGGGACCATTGGAGGTTCCCAGCCATTTAAAGGCACATGACAGCAGCAGAGGAACTAAAGAGGGTGTGGTACCTGCCCTACTTGAGGAGTAACACAGAGAGGAGAGTTGCAGAAGAGGGAGGAAATCCATGGAGTGTGAGCAAGATTGAAACCTTTCATCATCATTTGACCTTTCATGTCTGATTATTTTTATAGTCTTTCTTTGATACATTTTTGTTCACCTTGGGAGAGCCCATTAAATATATTTTTACATAAATCAGTCTCCCTTGGTGTTCTTTCCAGTGCGGATAGCTTATTCCCACCCAGAGACCACTGAAAGGGCTGTAAGCCACCCACTGGGGACCCACTATCTGTGTTTTGTGTACTTGGAATGAGAGTAGTGTAGTTTGATTTTTTTTTTTTTTTTTTTTAGCCACAAAACACCCAAACACTGTTTTGTACTGTTTTAGAGGTCAATCACCTCAGCAGTTGGAGGACTGGCTGCACAAGCAAAGGCATCTTTCCTTGGAGCTAAAATCATAACTTTAAACTTCCTAGTGTGTAATAGCTAGGGGAAGGTTTTATAAATATGACCTTGAGAACTGAGTGCCCTGTTCCCAGGGATTGTGGTCACCATAGCAACATAGGTCGTGGACCCATCTCCCCAAACCTCTGATTAACTGGTGGGAAAACTAAAATAGATGTGACAAGACGGGAAAAGTAAGTTTCCCTGTTATACATCTTTCAATGAAAGGCATTTCTCTGTTGGTCTTTCTCCTATTAAAGTGGCACACAGCCAGCAGATTACACTGTGAGGAGAGAGCAATACCTACCATTTAGAGGCAGCTGAGCAAGGTCAGTCTGTCCCTTCAAAATGGGCATTGCCAGGCATGTACTCTTCCCGGGTTAAGGCCACAGCTCAAAATATTTGAAGTTTAAATTATAACCTCTCTTCTGGTTATCTCAGCTAATGTCATGACTGTTGTCTTGGGAATGCAAAACCTCTGAGAGCTGCAAAGGAAGACTGAGGGACAGATATGGCAAGTAGCATATGAGAGCTCTTGTCTCAAGGCACACATTCTTAGCCTACAGCTGCCAGTATTTTTCTGAAGTTTAGCTAGTGGTTTCTTGGAATAGCTGGCTCCATTGCAGCCTGGGGCAGAGGAACACTGAGAACTCTGAGAGACTGGTTCTCATGCAGGGCTGGCCCAGAGTTATCTGATGTCTTATGTGAATCTTCAGCCTCCCCCCCCCCCCCCCAGGTGTCCAGCTTCTCCTCTTCTGTATATCCCTTCCTTTCCAGCCCCACACCCAATTGTCCAACATTAGCCTTTCCCTTTCCTCCAGATGTCCATCTTCACTCCTTCCCTTTTCATCCAATTGTCCAGCATTGCCCTCCCCTTCCCTGCTACCCCCTCCCTGTGTCTAGCATCTCCCTTCCTCAGTTCTGTGGCTAGGGGACAGAGGCACTTTATTGGATGATGGTGCCAATCTGGAAAGCAGCAAAGGGCAGCCTTTGCTGTGGGGCTCCCCTGAACCTACCACTGAAGATCCATGGGTAGGTCTTTGGGGGGGAGGGCATGTGGTAGGGTTAGAGTGTCTTCAGGGTACATGGAGAATGTTGGGGTTGGCACCAGGTTTTGCAGGGACTTGTCAGGAGTGGGAGTGGGGGTAGGGGAGTGTCAAAACTCTCCTCATCTTTTCACAGGCCCAGTCAGGATTGTGTTTGGGAAGGCAAAATGGCTACAGCTTTTCAGCTTGAAGAAAAGACGGCTTAAGGGAGATATGATAGAGGTCTATAAAATAATGAGTGGAGTGGAATGGATAGACTTGTTTACTCTTTCCAAAAATACTAGGGCTAGGGGGCACGCAATGAAGGTAGAAAGTTGTAAATCTAAAACGAATCATCAAATATTTCTTCACTCAACATGTAATTAAACTCAAGAATTCATTGCCAGAGAATGTAGTAAAAGCAGTTAGCTTAGCAGGGTTTTAAAAAGGTTTGGATGGCTTCCTAAAGGAAAAGTCTATAGACCATTATTAAAAGGGACTTGGGAAAAATCCACTGCTTATTTCTAGGATAAGCAGCATAAAATGTATTGTACTGTTTTGAGATCTTGCCAGGTACTTGTGACCTGGATTGGCCACTGTTGGAAACAGGATGCTGGGCTTGATGATGGACCTTCAGTCTGTCCCAGTATGACAATACTTATGTACTTAAGGTGGGGGAGTCATTGAGATGTGGGAAGGGAATCAGACCTATGGTGGGAGAGGAATCAAGGGAGGAGGACTTGACCTCAGGAGAGGGGTTCAGCAGCTGCGCTACTGGACTGCTGGTAGCACAGCTACACTTGCTGCCTCCTCTTGAGGTGGCAGTATGTTTGGCTGCGCTATTGGCCTTCCTGACAGCACACAGTAATGACATGTGCGCTAGCTGTCAGATCCAACCACTCCTCACCCACCCATGTGATTCACAGTTCCCGTCTATCCCGCATTACACAGCTAACATGGGGATTTTATTGCAGCAGCTGCCTTTTTAATGCAGGTTTAACCTGTGTTAGCTGCTTAACGCAGCTTAGCAAAAGTGCCCCCAAGTTTAGAATGTGAGTCCACTAGGGACACAGAAAGTACTTTAATATAATTGGTAAACTGTTTTGGCTGTGCTGCAGAAAAGTGGTATACCAAATTCATTACCCTTTGTAAATACGACAAATGACTCCCTCTTTCAATGATCAGATATTCGATGTTGTAAAAAAGTCTTTTTATCACCTGCGACAATTACGTTCTATAAGAAACTCTGTAGATAAAGACTCCTTGCGTATCTTAGCCTATGCCTAATTACAGCACGTTTTGATTACTGTAATATTATTTATGCAGGCATTACTAAGTTTAACTTTAAAGGTTTACAAACAATTCAGAGCACAGCTGCCCGTATTATCTGTCAAGCCTCAAAATACGATAGGGCCACGCCTCTTTTATGTCATCTTTACTGGATCCTGATAGACTTAAGAGTAAAATTTAAGGTTCTCATTTTGACATATAAAACGCTTCATTCAGCTACCCCATCTTACCTTGCGATCTTAACTATTTCATACACACCATTGCGAACGCTCCATTCACTCATAGACAATAGATTAGTGATCCCTCCACCCTCAAGGGTTAGATGGGAATCCACCCATGCTTCAGCCTTTTTCTTTTCCACAATCAAATAGGTTAGAAGAATCGTACCCTCTTTTCCGTAAAGCTCTGAAAACTTTTACCAAACAGCTTTTAAAATATAACATCATTTGAGTAGGAAGACCACACAGGTATGACAAATGCTTTGCACTATACAAGGAGACAGACAAGGATAGTGGGAAGTAGACCAGGTTGCCCAGGAACAACGAGGAGACTTCTAATGCTGTTAAAACATTTATTTCAGAGACTCGACACAGACCTGTGTTTCGGCAGTATGCCTGCTTCAGGAGTCTTCATATAATATTTGTAAAGGACAGATGGGTGAATGGTAGTCGGTAACAGTGGATAAAACAATGGTCTTGTTTGTTACAATCTCATTTTCCCTAGAAAGGTCTTTTTTGAGAACATTGTTTTATCCTCTGTTACCAACTACCATTCACCCATCTGTGCTTTACAAATATTATATGAAGACTCCCGAAGCAGGCTTACCACCGAAACACAGGTCTGTGTCGAGTCTCCAAAATAAATGTTTTAACAACATTAGAAGTTTCCGCGTTGTTCCTGGGCAGCCTGGTCTACTTCCCACTATCCTTGTCTGTCTGTCTGTACTCGTGGGATTTCAGTGTTCCTCTGCTTCGGCAGACTTTCATTGCACTGTACAAGGAGACATAAATCATTAGATAATTGTGTATGACTGATGTAATGATTGTCTGTTATTATCTTCAGTATGAAAGTTCTGTCTGTGCTGTCCTATCATATAATGGACTTCCTAGCTTAAACTACATTGTATGTTATTGTACATTTTTGACGTGTAAACCGTTCTGGCTTGTTTTGCAATAAGTGACGGTATAGTAAACAAATAAATGATAAACAACTGTTACTTGGAGGTTCTCGAGCTGATGAGGATTACTTTAGATCTAGTTCTCAGTGGAATGAAGGATCTGGTGGCAATAGCTCATAATACACTCAATATTGACATTATTATTGAAAGAAAAAAAATAGAATTAGTACATCTGGGAACCTATTCTATTAAGGCACATAGGTGCCTACATTGCCTTTAAGGCTATGTGATGGGGTGTATAGGACACTGCCCCTCACCCTAAAGACAGGGCCAGGCAGTAGTTAGGAGAGCCCGTGGAGGAAAGATGTGAATCCCCACTGTGTGCTGCTGAAGTGCCCATTCAAAATCAGGACCTGGCTGAGGTAAGCCATTGTTACATTTTTTGAATTGACTTTGCAAGGAACCCGGAACCTTGTAGGTTTTGTTTGGAGTGTGGCAACCCTGACAGCCATGGACTGTGTTTGGCCTGCTGCCAGAGGCCTGCCTAAGACTCTTGCAGCAAGAGGGTTTTCCACCCTATGTCTCGGGCACTGTGAAGGAACAGGCCCAAGAATCTCTTTAAATAAATATATATATATTTTTGGGTTTCATCCGTTTCTCTGGCTGTATTATTTCACTGGTCACGCCCAAACCTCGCTCAGGGTGTCACAGCTTAAAATAGGCACTTTTCTGGACTTCTTAGATTCATGTTCTATTATAAAGTTACTCCCAACACCTATGTTCTAATATGATTAGTAGAGGCATTCCTGTGAACAAAGTTGGGGCATGATTGGACTTAAGAATCCTGTTTAGAAGGAATGGATCCACGGAATCTTAGCGGAGATTGGGTGGTGATGCCGGTAATTGGGAGTTTAGTACAAGATGGTCTGTGCTCTGAGAATGGCAAGGACAAATCAAACTCGGGTATACATATAATGTATCACATACCATGTAAAATGAATTTATCTTGTTGGGCAGACTGGATAGACCGTTCAGGTCTTTATCTGACGTTATTTACTATGTTACTATGTTTTAAATTTTGGATTTCTTCAAAAGTATTCACATAAATTTCCTAGAGAATGTGCTTATTAAATAACAGGTGTAAATGCATGTCAGTAGTGCCTGTAGGGTAATTCTCAAAGGGAAACTATATGATGTATCTGAATACTTGCTACACAAGTTCAGTGGTCTGTTATAAAATTATCCTCTCAAAATTAACGTGCCCTATTTACAAATTGTTCTTCCCGCAGGCATTGGGAGGTGATTCTGTATGCATTGCCTAAAATTAGTTGCTGGAATGATGTTCATTAAGTGCAAATTCTATAACGACAATTGTGGATGCAACTGCTGTTATAGAATACTAGCGTAAGTCCACATTTACTTGACTGTGAGGGAGTGGATAGTATAATGAAGAGCACGCTGTCACAGATGATGCAGTTCAGCCTCCTTGCAGCAGGGGGCACTAGTCTACCAAGGCAGAGGCAGTTGCTGAGTCAGAGGAGCAGGGCTCAGATCAGGATGGAGCTAAAAGCCCTGAAGCTGAATAGGTCAGGGAAGCCCCGATATAGAGGCCTTAGGAAGAGAGAAGCTGCCCTGTAAGTGTATGGGGTTCCCCAGCTGTGCACTGATTGTGACTTGGCTGAGGCAAGCCACTTTTGCTATTTTACTGAGACTTGCAAGTTGTGTTTTGAGGTCTGGCTGGAGCCAGACCTGTGACTTGGAGAAGAGCCAAGAACTTACAGGCTGTGTTTGGGGTGTATGGGTCCATTTACTAAGGTGTGCTGAAAAGTGGCCTGTGGTAGTGTAGGCGTGGGTTTGGGGCGTATGTAGGTCCATTTTTCAACACACCTGTTAAAAAGGCCTTTAAAATTTTTGCCGAAAATGGGCATGCGTCAAAATCAAAATTGGTGCACATCCATTTTGGGTCTGAGACCTTACCGCCAGCCATTGACCTAACGGTAAAGTCTCATGCGTTAATCGTGCAATAATGACTTACATGCATCATATGCCACTTGGCGCGTGTCCGAAAATAAAAATTGTTTTTTGGACGTGCATATCAGACGTGCGCCAAAATTGAAATTACCGCAAGAGCCACGTGGTAGCCAGCTGGCAACTCCATCTTGGTGCATGTTGGGCGCGTGTACACACGCGGCTTAGTAAAGGGGCCCCTATGTTTAGGCCAGAGGCCTGCTTGAGACTGTGCTTATTGAATGGAGGAAGGTTTTCTAACCTATGTTCCTAGCCCTGTGAAGTAAAAGGCCTCAGGACTAGATAAGTACTTATTTTTATTTATATCCTGTTGTCCAGCTGAGTTTTTCCACCGGCCCACCCTCAACCCTCACTCAGGTTATCACAGTGCCTAACTTTATGCTAGCTCAATGACTGGCGTAAATGCTAGTATTCTGTAATCCGCGTGTGTAACTGCCTGACACCCCCCACAACCTGCCTATGCCCCTCCCAGGTCCATGCCCCCTTCAAGTTGTGCATTCTGGAATTTGAGCTTTCAACTTATAGAATACCAATTAAGAGTAGTTGCATGTCTCTACCAATTAGTGCCAATTAACATCAATTATAACCATTAAGGCCAATTAGCAGCTAATTAATTCATTCAGTTATGCATGCACCTGCCTTATTCTATAAACTGTGCATGCAAATGTGTGTGCTAGTCAGGAATTTGCACATGGAAGTTTCTAGAATTAGGGTGATAGAGGGTAGTGTTATAACAGGGAACTAAGTAGGAAAGACACATAGGGGCGTTTGTGGCACCTATAACATATGCACTTATGTGGCTTTTATAAAATAGCCTATCCAAAAGCATCTGTTCAAAATTATATCTGCTTTAAGGCAGGAGTAACTTTGCTCTTGTAGGTGTAAGTAGAAATCAGCACATTTATAAAAGACACATATAAATGCCCCTTCTACACTCCTAGGAATGCCCATGCCTATGAGTACTTAACACAAAAATAGATACTATGTTTTCTACATGCTTAATTTATGTATGTATATCCCCAGACGATTTTATAAGTACCTCAAGTTGCTCATAAAACTATATCCCAAATGGAAGACAGCCTTTTGCAAATAGGCCCCTGTGATAATGTGATTGACGGACAGACAAGGAAACTTTACAGGCAGAGTTCAGTATAAAGTAAAAAAAAAACTTTATTGGTGGAAAATAATTAAAGCAAGACAGTCTGTTCTTCTCACAGGCTCGCTTTCTCCTTGGCAACAATCACAATTACTCCCTTCCCTCTTGACACTTCTAGCTTTTTCAATACAGTTAAAGACATGCTTCTACCTTTGGCAATCTTCAGTTCCTCTTTCATCACTCCCTAGGCTGCTTCTACAGAGTACAAACCTCTGAGCTAGGGCTACTGTCTACTTCTCTGGGAGTCTCCCCCACAGCTACTCCAGCCCAGCCACATTAGGGAGGGTTCCTTCCCTTAGAACCTCCCTCCAGGCAGTGGCATAGCAAGGAGGGCTGCCACCCGGGGCGGTTCGCCGTTGCACCCCCCCCCCAGGTGCAGCACAATGACACCCCCCCCCCCCCGACCCAGTGCCTACCCTCCTCAGCTCCCTCCAACCAGCTGAGCACCCTACCTTTAAAGAAATTTCGGAAGCCGTGGAGAGGCGAGGCGCAGTGCCTTGTGCCTGCAAGTAAAAGAAGCGAGGATTGTCATCGGGCCTTCCCTCATGCTGTCTGTCCCGCCCTTGCAGAAATAGGAAGTTGCGTCAGTGGAGGGCGGGACAGACAGCATGAGGGAAGGCCCGATGACGATCCACGCTTCTTTTACTTGCAGGCGCGAGGCACTGCGCCTCGCCTCTCCATGGCTTCCGAAATGTCTAAAGGTAGGGTGCTCAGCTGGTTGGAGGGAGCTGAGGAGGGTAGGCTCTGGGTCGGAGGGGGGTGTCGTGCTGCATCCGGGGGGGGGGGGGGAGCTGGCAGGGAGCACCCCCCCCCAAGCTGACACCCGGGGCGGACCATCCCTCCCACCCACCCCCCTTGCTACGCCACAGCCTCCAGGAGATCTCTGCTCTTGGGATCTCTCTCCTGGAGACCTCTGTATCGGGGGGGGGGGGGGGCTCTGTGTGTGTGTCTCCAGGACATTTAATCACCTCCTGGCCTGAGCCCCACCCCTCTGACACAACCTCTGACATGGCAAGTTTAGCTCCACCTGCCATAAGGTGGCTAACCTTCAACCTCAGTGAGGGAGTGTTCTTAGGGACACCTGTTGCTGTACCACTCCCTCCCTCACAGCCCCTAAATATAGCATTAAGGTTGTTTAAAAATTCCATTTTATGAGCCCAGATCAAATGTATCCCAAAGATTTGAAAAGTAGAAAGAATACCAGGAGACTGCCAGTATCACTAAACTGTGCTGTAAAAGAGGCTTTTAGAGCCAAAATGTCATTCTTTAAAAGGCATAAAGTAAGTCCCAATTAGACCTGCCAAAGAGGCAAAAACTACTTTTCAAGTACTTCTAGAACAAGAAGCTTTTGAGGGAGTCAGTTAGACCATTAGGTGACCAGGGAGGTAAAAGGTAAAACGAGTGCTCAGGGAGGATAAGATCATTACAGAAAACTGAAAAAAAAAATGTTGTTACAGTCTGTACTACAGAGAATATGAAAGCTAATTTATGATTATTATTGGTAGCAGAAAAAATAGTGTAAATCAGAGATAAAGCACATGCCAAATTACCCACAATGATGGTAAAGCAGTGAGTATGTACCTGTGAAGGCAAGGCGAAAAACGCACTTGTACCCTAGCCCTGAACTGATTAGGACCCCTAACTCCCAAGGCACTATGGTTCTTAAGGGTGGAGTTTTTTCTCAGACCTGGTATCCACCTTGTGGAGTTCTGCAAGGATCTCCTGTTCTTTATAATCTTTTTATGATTACTTTGGTCATGATCACTTTTAGTAATGGAGCATTAATTCTTTCCTCTGCTGATGATATTTTTGTTTTAGCTCCGATTGAATTGAATTCATCTTTCTCGTTTTCGGTTATTAATAATATTGTTGAGAAGATAAGAAATACAGATAAAACCAAACTTCTCTGGTTTAGTCTTGATCAAGACCTGATCCCCAAAACAGTGCCCATTCTGCCTTGCCTCACCCTATGCTTGGAATAAACTTCCTGAGCCCTTACGCCAAGCCCCCTCCCTACCCATCTTCAAATCCTTGCTCAAAGCCCAACTCTTCAATGTTGCTTTCGGCACCTTTATATCTTTCAGGAAATCTAGACTGCCCCAATTTGACTGCCCCTACTTGACTGACTGTACATTTGTCCTTTAGATTTTAAGCTCCTTGAGCAGGGACTGTCCTTCTATGTTAAATTGTACAGCGCTGCGTAACCCTAGTAGCGCTTTAGAAATGTTAAGTAGTAGTAGTAGTAGTAGTAGTAGAGACTACTTCTAGTGTTCTAGGGATGCTTCTCAATTCCTGCCTGAGCATGGAACCTCAACAATATCATATTGCAAAAGAGTTTCTTTAAGGCAGTTGAAATTGGTGTGTTCTTATTTTCTTCAAGATCATTTTAAGTTGATGATGCAGATGGTAATTTTGTCTTCTCTAGATTATTGCAACTACTTATATTTAGTAATCTAGTTTAAATTGCAAAGGAGATTGATTGAATATTTATTCATTTATTTGTGACATTTATATCCCACATTGTCCCAAACAAGTTTCAGTTCAATGTGGCTTACAATAGAATAATGCATAAGAAAGCAATTTGTTATAAGAATCCAATTTTACAATACAGTATCATAAACATACTGGGTTAGCTATGGATGTTTAACATTTAGAAAATCTGTTATGAATGAGAAATTATACATGAAGCAAAGAGAAGGGTAATGGTAAAAAAAGTAATAACCAATTCAGGTAATAATTAGTTCTTTGAGATATGGTTGTTTTTTTTGTGAAGGTTTGTTTGAATAGGAATGATCTGAGGATTCTGCTGAATCTGGTATATTCTTGTATATTTCTTATTATGTTTAATTCAGAATATGGCTGCAAAGTTAACATTTGGTAAGACGAAGTTTGACCATGCTACACCTGTTTCAATCATGACTACGTAAAAAAAAAAGGTGCCCAAAATGACCACAGAAGGGTGACCCCCCTTACTCCCCCAGTGGTTACTTACCCCTCCCACCCCCCAAATATGTGAAAGAAACAGTACATACCAACCTCTATGACAGCTTCAGATGTTAGGCCTGCAATGTCAAATTTGAGTCCTATTAGAGCAGCAAGCAGGCTCCTGAACCCAGGCCCATATCCCACTCTAACTGTTACACTTGTGGTGGAAAATGAGAGCCATCCAAAACCCACCAAAAACCTACTGTACCCACATATAGTGACACCTGCAGCCATAAGGGCTATTGTAGTGGTGTGCAGTAGATTTTTGGTGGGTTTTAGAGGGCTGACCATACAGTACAATGTAAGGGGGTAATGGTGAGATGCCTACCTGGGACCTTTTATGTAAAGTCCACTGCAGTGCCCAGCTGCTCTGCTGGGATGTCTGTGTGGCCAGTCTACTAAGATTGCTGGCCCCCACTCATCCCAATGGCATCTTTTTGTGTGTTTTTCCTTGGATTTTTTTTCCTGAAAATTGTCCAAAAAGATAGACACACTGAGCACAAAAAGATCTAGCAAATGGCCATGTTTGGAACAAAATGACATTTATCTGATTCTAAATTTGCTGTTTTCACCACTTGATTATCGGATGTTTTCAGCAAAAGTCCAAAATCGGATTTAGATATTATATCAAAAATGCTCCTCATAGAGGGGCATTTTTGAAAGAAACGTCCAAGTTGGGATTTGGATGTCTTTGTAAAACATCCAAATCCGGGGGTGGGGAAAACTGTATTTTCAAAAAAAGATGGATGTCCATCTTGCATTTCGAAAATACCAAGGATGTCCTTGGATTTGGACGTCCTTAGAGATTGACAAGAATGCAAATAGTTGTAAGTGACTTTAATGCCAGTGTGTTCTGAGGCAAAGTCATGATTTGCACGTTGCATATACTAGAAGAAGGGCTATGACAAGACCTGCTGCTGTGAGGAGGAAAGCTGCACTGGTATTACCTGCTGGGAAATTTGGGATAAGGTAGAATTGGGGTTAAATAGGTAATATCAGCGTGTCTTTACATTACTCTGCTTAACTAACAAAAGCAGTTTATAGTATAGTCTAGCAGTTAAAGTCACTCCAGTCAATATTCAGCCCACAGTGGTCATAATTAACTCCAAAAATTCAATGCCTTGCCATGTCTGGGTACCGGCGTTGACAATCTGGGCTGATGCGTTACATGGAAGCCACTGGAGCCTCTTTGGGCTGAATATCAGCTGAGACCTGCATATGAACAAAGAGGGTCCCTTACCTTCTCTGATCCCCCATCCCAATCTAGCTCCAGTCCAGCTTCCCCCATCCTTGTAGCACCCCCCCCCCCCCCCCCCGATTCTACTTATTTTTTATCCCTGGTGGTCTAGCTGGGTCTTACAAGCAGGAGCAATTTCCACTCACTCAGGCCCATCATGGATCCTTTCTCCTTATCCATTGTGACAGCACTGGGATAATAACTGGTTATACTTCTAAGGTTACAAAGATAACCGGTTATGTGCAGGCTTTGAACACATTCATTTTGTATACACGTATTTTTCTAAAATGGATGTTTATGCTGCACACACCCAGCACATAAATATCTGTTTCTCCAATTTTCCAGAACAGGCTCTGTATTGGCAGATTCTGTTTTTTAAAAACGGTGAAATTTTAGACTGACCTGCAAATCTCAATTACTGCTTCTACAACTTCTCTAAAATGGGGTTGTTTATGTGCAAACATTTGCACCTGCTTCCAAGCAGGCAAAAATGTCCCTGGCTTCATTTTAGGTGCAGTTTCTGCAGGAAGGTTCTGGAGGCCAAATTTAGGCTCCTAGGTAGAAAGATGAAATCCAGATCCTCCAGAGCAGCATTTTCAGAAATGCTCCCCGTTCCACGCGCAGGGCCCAAGAGACAGGCAGAGCTCCGGATTCTCAATGCGTGGATGAGCCAATGGTGCAGGGAGGAGGGTTTTAGATTTGTTAGGAGCTGGGCAACATTCTGGAGAAAGGGAAGTCTATTCCGAAAGGAAGGGTTCCACCTTAACCAGGGTAGGATTAGGCTGCTGGCATCGGCATTTAAAAAGGAGATAGACCAGCTTTTAAACTAGAAACTGAGGGAAGGCTTTCAGTCACTCAAAAGCATATGGTTCGGAATAAGGTATCTTTCAAAGATATCACCAAAACAGGGAAGATAGGGCATCCTGATAGTGATGTTGCAATAGAGACCATAGTAGACCAGCAAGCTCATTTTCAAAGCACTTAGCCTCCCAAAGTTCCATAGAAACCTATGGAACTTAGCCTCCCAAAGTGCTTTGAAAATAACCCTACCAGGTGTCTTTAAATAAAAAGCAGAGAGATTTTCAGGATTGCACATTATCACTGTCAATTGCTGAGCAAGATGCAAATAGGAACAGCAAGCATAGTTTGAAATGTCTTTATACAAATATCAGAAGCCTAAGAAATAAGATGGGATAGTTAGAATATATTGCACTAAATGAAAGAATAGATATAATAGGCATCTCTGAGACCTGGTGGAAGGAGTATAACCAGTGGGACACTGTCATACCAGGATACAAATTATATTAGAGTGATAGGGGAGATCGAATTGGTGGAGGAGTAGCATTATATGTTAAGGAGGGCCTTGAATCGAATAGACTAAATATTCTGCAGGACAAGAAACACATCTTGGAATCCCTAAATTCCATATGTAAAGGGGAAAAGGATAGTGATAGGAGTGTACTATCGTCCACCTGGCCATGATGAAGAGACAGATGTAGAAATGTTATCAGAAATTAGAGAGCCTAACAAACTGGGCAACACAATAATAATGGGTGATTTCAGTTACCCCAATATTGACTGGAGAACTGAGGAATTGAGTTCGATTCCCAGCACAGGCAGCTCCTTGTGACTCTGGGCAAGTCACTTAACTCTCCATTGCCCCATGTAAGCCGCATTGAGCCTGCCATGAGTGGGAAAGCGCGGGGTACAAATGTAACAAAAAAAAAACAAAACATCAGGGCATGCTAGAGAGGTAAAATTCCTTTATGAAATGAAAGACTGCTTTATGGAGCAGCTGGTACAGAAGCCGACAAGAGGAGGAACAATTCTAGACCTAGTCCTTAGTGGAGCACATGATCTGGTGCAGGAGGTAATGGTACTGGGGCCTCTTGATAACAGTGATCATAACATAATCAGATCTGATATAAGCTCTGGGTAAGTACACAGAAGAAATCCAATACATTAGCATTTAACTTTCAAAAAGGAGAATATGATAAAATGAGAATAACGGTGAAAAAAAAATTAGAGGAGCAGCTGCAAAAGTCAAAAACTTACATCAGGCATGGATGCTGTTCAAAAACACCTCCTGGAAGCCGAGGCCAAATACATTCCATGTATTAAAAAAGGAGGAAGGAATACCAAATGAAAGCCGGCATGGTTAAAAAGTGAGGTGAAGGAAGCTATTAGAACTAAAAGAAAATCCTTCAGAATATGAAGAAGGATCTGACTAAAAATAATAGGAAAAAGTGTAGGGGTCCTTTTACTAAGGTGCACTGAAAAATAGCCTGCAGTACTGTAGGCGCGTGTTTTGGGCGTGCGCAGATCCATTTTTCAGCGCTCCTGCAAAAAAAGCCTTTTTAAAATTTTTGCCAAAAATGGACGTGCGGCAAAATCAAAATTGGCGCGTGTCCATTTTGGGTCTCAGACCTTACCACCAGCCACTGTCCTAGCGGTAAAGACTCATGCAGTAACTGGGCAGTAATGCCACTTGGCGTGTGTCTGATACGTGTGTCTAAAAAAAATTATTTTTTGGACGCATGTATCAGACACGCGCCAAAAATGAAATTACTGCAAGAGCCACAAAGAGAGACTTTGAAAAGAAGATTGCATTGGAGGCAAAAATACATAGTAAAACCTTTTTTAGGTATATTAAAGCAAGACGTCAGCAAAAGAATCATTTGGACCCAGGGCTGCTGAGAGACACAGCCAGGACCGGGGCAGGACTGGATCACCGCGCCCAACCCCGCACCTTTCTGTCTGTCCTCTCCTGCTCCAGTGCACCTGTGTGCTGGGAGGAGATTTAAGACTTGGATGATTGTATTGGGGACGGGCAAAACAAAGCGGTGCACAGACTAACATAGAAAACAGGAAACAAACTCCATGAATGTATAGGAAAACAGAGTAGTTAAGTTTAAAAGACAGGCATAACTAAAAGAACAGAGCAAAATCAAACACACATAAAAAGTTGGCATGGTTGGGTGGGTAACACTGGTACTTTCAATTAGGGGCGCAGCGTCGCCGGCGTCGAAACAGCTGATCGCCGGAACTTCGTTGAAGAAAGGCGCTACTCGAGCACGGAAGGAACTCTCTCTTCAAGAAAGGTATCATTTGCGGCGACGGGGCGGGCGGCGACGGCGGGGGAGAGTTGGTGGCGGGAGGGGGGTTGAAGGGGATCGTGGGGCAGGGGGCCAGGGCCAAATCTACGGGGGCCCGGGCCGCCTCAGGTTCCACGTAGCTACGCCACTGCTTTCAATCAGACTTTCCCCAAAAGCTAATTGGAAGAGCCAGGTTCTCGGCTCAATTCTAAAGTCCTTGAAAGAGGTATTGCTATGGAGAGAGAGGGGGGGAGATTGTTCCAGTGTGAGGAGCAAGGAAGAAGAATGCGCTGTGATATGCTGATTCCAAATGAGCACGTTTCGGACAGGGCAGAACTAAACAGTGATTGTTTAAAGAATGGAGGGTTCTGGAGGGGCAGTAAGGAATAGTTAGACAGGAAAGATAGTTGGGGATACCAAGCCTAAAGGCCTTAAAGGTAAGAGTAGCAATTTTGTAAGTAATCCTTTGTTCAACGGGAAGCGAATAATATTGTTTCAGCAGGGGTGAAGTACGATCAGAGCAATGGGCACAGCAGAGTAACCTGATGACTGTGTTCTGGAGTGATTGAAGTTTCTTTAATGAGTGATGGGGCAATGCAGTGTAAACAACATTGCAATAGTCAAGACGGGTGATTAGGCTTTGTTGATGTTATGTAAAGAAAAATTTAATAAAAACATTAAAAAAAAAAAAAAAGAAAGGATTAAAGCATGAAATTGTGGAGTATCAAAGAGGTGGTGAATTGCTCCTAGTTGGTAGAAGACTAGAAAACTAACTATAGTTAAGTGTGAGATTTGTGGCAGAAAGGAGAGAGAGGAATCAAGGATAATGCCTAAATAGCGAAAGGTAGATACCGGTGTAATAGAAGTGCCACTATTATAGAATTTAGGGGATCCACTCCTAATTAAGGTGCAAGAATTTACACCAGGTTTCAGTTGGTATAAATCCTGGGCGTGGATCCCAGTGTTATGTGCTATTCTATAAACAGCGTCCAACTCGAAGCGCTGTTCATAGAACAGTGCTTGGCGTTCATTTTTTTCGGCACCAAAATTTGGGCACCATTCACTTAATTTAGTCCAAAAATCTGAACCTACCCTTGAAAATTTGTGGACATTATTATGAAAAGGTGAAAGCATGCACACAGGGGCCCTTTTACTAAGCCGCGGTAGGGCTAACGCGTGGGTTGTACAGCTAAATCAACACCACCGCTGGGGTAGTGCAGGCGCCCTGCGGTAGTTTCAAAGTTAGCACGCGGTGTTTCCCACGGTAGAAAATAAGTTTTCTGTTTTCTACTGCAGGGGGCGTTCCCGGCAGTAATTGGCAGTGCAGCCACATTACCGCCTGCTGTCTGATTACTGCAGGAGTAGCACGTGAGCCTTTACTGCTAAGTAAATAGGTGGTGTTAAGGGCTCAGGCAGTAAATAGCCGCACGCTACTTTTAATATTAGTGCATGGCCATTTACCACCCCATTAAAAAGGCCTTTTTTTTACCCGCCGCACAATTATTTCACATGGCCAAACTAGCGCAGGCCACGTTTTACCGCAGCTTAGTACAAGGGCCCACAGTGCACTAATTACCTGGTTCCACCCCTGGGAGTTTCTCCCCAATAGGCAGTTCATTTCACTTGGACCACTGAATTCTTACATTAACCTGAAAGCTTTGAAAGAAACATGTACATATTCATACTCAGACTTACAGAAAATCTGCTCATCATTCTGGTATCACTAACCGCTAACAACATCTATGGAACAGAGGATAATGTTTCCAGATGGGTTTGTTTTTGTACATACCAGGACAGGCATTAACCTTACTAGTGAGCCAGAGTATGTTGGGTATGAGCTGAATCTCTCAAATATACTGCTTGGCTTGGTACTCACGTTTTATTAAATAGCCAAGGGGGCCCTCTGATGGCCACTATTCAACAAAGCATTATAAAGTCTGCCTCTGAATGAAAAAAGATTTAGAGCTGAGTGCCCGAGACTTTCCCCAGGAGCAAGGATGACCCAGTCTGAGTTCATCCAGGTCTTGCAGAAAAGGCATGTAATGGGAGATTTTGTGTAAGAATATCAGTGTGATATATAAGGATGGCAGCTCTCCGGCAGCTTTAATTCAGTGGCCAGTCTCTGCTCAAGGGAAAGAGACAACTAGTCCAGCTGTAAACTCTGTTAACTCCCAATTATTGATGTTTCTGAGCTCAATTTATTTGCGTGCACGTCTCTGATGCACGTACAAAATTGTGTGCAGAAATTTGGGCATGATTTGTTTTTATTACATTTGTTCCCCGCGCTTTCCCACTCATGGCAGGCTCAATGCGGCTTACATGGGGCAATGGAGGGTTAAGTGACTTGCCCAGATAATAGAATCCAGGGGTTTATGTAGAAAAGAGAGCAGTTTATTCTGTAACCATTAGTTGTAAAATTTATGCAAAGGTTATTTCATTTGAAGCTGTCTATCCATCTGCAATAGGGCTTCAAAATGGTTTTAAGAAAACTGATAAAAGTTTGCTATGAGATTCTGGCTTCTTCTGAGCTAAAACACCTGACCTGAAAGATTACATTTTTGCTGGCAAATCACTTCAGTCCCTGAATTCATTGAGCTCCAGGCCTTAGTACTTATCCACCTTATACTAAATGCAGAGAATTCCATTACGTAGTAACATAGTAGATCATGGCAGATAAAGACCTATATGGTCCATCCAGTCTGCCCAACAAGATAAACTCATTACATAATGTATAATGTGATACTTCATATGTATACCTGATTTGGTTTGTCCTTGCCATTTTCATGGCACAGGCCATAGATGTCTGCCCAGCACAGCGTCTTGTTCTCCAACTTCTGAAGCTGAATCTGTCCAGCCACGATCAGGCCACAGACCGTAGAAGTCTGCTTAGCACTGGTTTTGCTTCCCAGTTACCGGTGTCACCTAATCTCCGCTAAGCTTCTTGGGACCTATTCCTTCTAAACATTTATCCCACTTATTTTTGAATTCCGTTATTGTTTTCATCTCTACCACCTTCCATGGGAGGGCATTCCAGGTATCTACCACCGTGTCGGTAGAAAAATACTTCCTGACATTATTCCTGAGCTGGTCCTCCTTCAACCTCAATACCCAATGTACCTGAATGTAACTCACCTTGAGCTACTACTGAAAAAGATGTGAGCAAAATACAAATAAATAAATAAAATTCATGTCCTCTAGTTCTACCACCTTCCCATATCTGGAAAAGGTTTGTTTGTGGATTAATACCTTTGAAATATTTGAACATCTGTATCATATCACCCCTGTTTCTCCTTTCCTCTAGGGTATACACATTCAGGTCAGCAAGTCTCTCCTCATATGTCTTGCAATGCAAACCCCATATCATTTTCGTCACTTTTCTTTGAACTGCTTCAAATCTTTTTACATCCTTAGCAAGATAACGGCCTCCAAAACTGAACACAATATGCCAAGTGGAGCCTTACCAGCGACTTGTACAGGGGCATCAACACTTCCTTTCTTCTTCTGCTAGTTATACCCCTCTCTATGCAGTCTAGCGTCCATCTGCAGTCACTGCCTTGTCACATTGTTTTGTCACTTTGAGATCCTCACACCATCACCCCAAGGTCTCTCTCCTAAGCCAAGCTTACCAATCTCTCCCCTCCTATCTGATACATCTCTTTTGGATTTTTGCACCCCAAGTGCATCACTCTGCACTTCTTTGCATTAAATGTTAACTGCCAGACCCTTGACCATTCTTCCAAAGTTTGGAGATCCCTTCTCATGGTTTCTACTTCTTCCATGGTATCCACGCTATTGGATGACTTTGTGTCATCTGCAAAAAGGCAAACTTTTCCTTTTAACCCTTCAGCGATGTCTCTCACAAATATATTAAACAGAACCAGCCCGAGCACCAACCCCTGAGGCACTCCAGTACTCACGTTCCTTTCCTCTGAGTGGATTCCATTTACCACCACCCGCTGTTGCCTGTCAGTCAACCAGTTTCCAATCCAGTTCACTACTTTGGGTCCTAAGTTCAGCCCTCTCAGCTCATTCATGAGTCTTCTGTGAGAGACCATATCAAAGACTTTGCTGAAATCCAAGTAGATTAAATCTAGCGCATGTCCTTTATCCAGTTCCTTGGTCACCCAGTAAAAGAAGTCAATCAGATTCATTTGGCAGGATTTTTCTTTGGTAAAGCCATTTTGCCTTAGGGGTGAAGGGGGGCACCTACATGTGGGTATAGTGGGTTTTGGGGGGTTTGGAGGGCTCAACACTTACCACCACAAGTGTAACAGGTAGGGGGGGATGGGCCTGGGTCTGCCTGCCTGAAGTGCACTGCACCCATTAAAAACTGCTCCAGGGACTTGCATACTGCTGTCAGGGAGCTGGGTATGACATTTGAGGCTGGCATACAGGCTGGCAAAAAAGGTTTTTATTTTTATTTTTTTTTTTAGTGTGGGAGGGGGTTGGTGACCACTGGGGGACTACGGGGAGGTTATCCCCAATTCCCTCCGGTAGTCATCTGGTCAGTTGGGGCACCTTTTTGAGGCTTGGTCGTGAAAATAAAAGGACAAAGTAAACCCGGCGAAATACTGATTAACGCCACTTTTTTTTTCATTATCCGTGAAAGCCGGCCATCTGGTAGCCACGCCCATGCCTGCCCTCGCTGTACCGCCGACATTACCCCTTGAACTTTTGCCAGCTTGGCGACGGGAAAGCGGCAATGCTGTCAAAAAAGCAGCTTTCGATTATACGGATTTCGCCACTTTTGAGAGATCGCCGGCCATCTCCCATCTCCGATTTATGTCGGAAGATGCCCGGCGATCACTTTTGAAATAAGCCTGATAGTCATTCAAAAAGATATGTACTAGACTGAAAATTATGTACCCCGTGAATTACTGTGTCCCGTTATTATTGTTACCGATAGTGGTGCTCTTACATATTCTAAAACGACTTCTAAAAACCTCTTGTTACTATAATCCACGAATGGAAACCAATCATAAAATTAAAAGAGGGCATCTCTAACTACTCATCTATGGAAAAACAGATATGCAAGACCAAACTTACTGTTATCCACCGGTGTGCATGAAGTGCTTCACCTACAATGCTGGAAAAACCTGACGGACATTACGCCAAAAACATATACGTTCAAAAGAAAAGCGCTCCATATAAAGTATTACATATAAAGTATTACATACCATGTAAAATGAGTCTAACTTGTTGGGCAGAGTGGATGGACCATTCAGGTCTTTATCTGCTGTCATTTACTATGTTACTGGGCCACCTTGATTGCTCTTTCATCTTACATCCCCATCAAATTACCAAAACCATCTTAACAGCTGTTCTGATTGAACTCCACAGCATGTTGGACTGTAGCAGGGTGGCCCTGGCTGTTTCATTGGAGTTTTCCATTGTTTGACATGGTACATGGTACATCACTCCCTTCTCCTCACTAGACAGGTTCACTTCCAGCTTGCAGGGTCATATCTTCATGGTTTCTACATTCTCTTCAGTGCCTACTATTCAGCCTTTACCATACAGGATACCCCTGGGTTCAGTACTTGCCCCTCTCTTGTTCAGTATCATCCTTAACCCGTTGGCTACCTTAGGTCAGGACCTCAGCCTTACTATATTTCATTATGCAGACAATATTATTCTTGTTGCTTAGGTGAATCAGATGAACCCCACTTGTCTTTGCTGCAGCACTGTTTAGCCACTCTTACATCCTGGTTTCAGACACATTATCCTGTTCTCAATCCCATCTTGGATCACCAGTTGCTCTTCACAGTTGGCTCTTGCTTCCAAGCTTCTCACTTCTCCTATTCGTGTAACATTATGAGATATTCAGCAGGGTAAATCTGCCTGAATTCTCACTGATGTTCCCTAAAAGTCCATTTGTGTCAGTGTTCTCACTGCTGGCTGTGGTAGCAAGGAAATAGCCAACCAATAAGAGAAAGGTGCCTTCAAGTTATTCCAGCACTGTTCCAGAGGCCCATTCTAACCCTGCTCTTTTGCTGAACTCTGTATATTCTGCACGTGCTAGAAATGGCTCCAACTAGTCTAAGGAATCGCTGGAACGGACAGTTTAGAAGGTGCTGGAAGTTGATAGAACCTGGGAGGGCCTTGCCATGTTCAGAGATAAGGTTCTAGTGGTAGTAGAACACTCCCTCTGAGTATTTAAGCCCACTCCCTGCTATCCCACATTGTTTCAGGTCCATTTTCTGCCTCTGACTTTACAACTACAGGGAGGTCCCTTCATATATGCCTGAAGCAGTAGCCTAACTGAAACACAGGCTGGCCATTAAAGGCACTTGCTAGAGGAGCAAGGATTCAAGAGGGATTAGGGACAAGAAACAGAACTAAAACAGTTGCTGCTTTGTTTTAGTGGACAGGAATGGGGAAGCTGTCCACCCCTACTAAATCCTAAAAGAAAAGAGCAAGAGGTCAACCAGGGTGCCCTTTCCCATCTATACAGGGCTGAAGGGTATAACAATCTACCATTTATTACCAACTTGTGTACTGGAGCCACCTGTCAACAACTGGAGGTTGGGAAAACTGTAAGTGAATAATAACTGAGCACTGATATATGTTTACCATCTGTCAATATGAACAGCAGATATCCTAAACTGTATGCTTTAAAGACTCTTGCCAACCTGTTGAGTAGGTTTGACCATCTAAGGGAATTAAATTAACCATTAATTGTATTTTCACCTATGTCTGGAGAGAGGAGGAAAGAACTGTAAATAGTTACTACTTGATCAATGAAGATAAAGTGTACCGTGCCTAAACCATTAAAAAGACAATAAAGTTTGGTTAAAGACAGAAAATACTGTGTGTGGAATGAATTAAGGAGTAAAAGTCTGGTGCAGCTTGCTACGACCTCCCCAGATACACCCAAGCCCCAAACCAACTGATTTGATGTGTGCCCCTTCTACCCAGCTTCCTGGGCTTACACCAGGCAGCCACCTAGGTGTGCAGACAAGGGGTTTACATTCATATAACAGACTCCTTCAAATACTTCAGAGTCATTCTTGAGTATCAGCTTTCTTTGGACCACAGATAGTTGCAACTTCTAAATCTTGTTTCATTGCTCTGAGACAATTTTGGTCAGTATGCCTTTATCTAGAGGAATGTGTTCAACATAAACTGACCAAAGGGTAGGGTGGGTAGGCTCATGGGAGACATAAACGTTCTTGCACGTGCATTAAGATTTATTAGAAACACACCAAAAGACTTGACTCAGCAGTCATGTTTCGGCGCATAGGTGCCTGCCTCAGGAATCTAAAAAGACTATGTATAAATAAGTGGAGTGGAGTGGAGGAGTGGCCTAGTGGTTAGGGTGGTGGACTTTGGCCCTTGGCCCTGGGGAACTGAGGAACTGAGTTCAATTCCCACTTCAGGCACAGGCAGCTCCTTGTGACTCTGGGCAAGTCACTTAACCCTCCATTGCCCCATGTAAGCCATATTGAACCTGCCATGAGTGGGAAAGCACAGGGTACAAATGTAACAAAAAAATAAAACACTATATAATAATATAAACATATCAAATTTTAAAATATATATAATAACATTAAAACATAACAAAAATAGGCAGTCTAAGAAAGGGTAAAATTAAATGAAAATTTTTAAAAGAGACTAAAACAGTGACAATCATAAATATCAATGTAAGATAAAAAGTATGTAAACCATATATATCTTAGCAGAGCTGAGAGAGAAATTAAATGTGTGGTAACATAATTATTCATGAAAAATCTCAACAAAATGCAGTTATACATAAATGATTGGCATATACTAGTGTAATGAAATACACTGAATAAAAACACTCAAATGATTCACATTTGATCATAAGAGACTATCAATCAAGCTACAAAAAAAATCAAACAAAAAAACAAATAGAAATACAATATTTCTAAAGTGTGCAATTATTGAAAACCAAAGAATACATACCATATCGAATAATGCTGAAACCTAGACACTTGAAAAACAGTTTTAACATGATGTGTATGGGTTTATCCAATATGCAATTCCAAAAGGAGGAGTTGAAAATGTTTTATATATGTTTCAAAGTAAAGGAAGGAGCACAGGAACTGACCTGTCCAAATACACATATATGTGAATGAAATCACAATATCCATCCCTTTCAAAGACAACATACAAGAGATCCTAAACACAAACAAAGACGGCCTGGACATGGTGGAAACGTGGACTTCAGCCTTCAAACTAAAGCTGAACAACCTAGAAATCCTAGGCATCACGATCTACCAGTACCTCAATCTCAATTGGCACATATCACAAGTGACCAAGAAGATAGTCGGTACACTATGGAGGTTAAGAAGAATCAGAAACTTAATCTTGCTGAAATCATTTTGCCTGGTAGTACCAGGGCTTTTTTTGAGGGGGTACTTGGGGGTACTGAGTACCCGCACCTTTTCCATTGTTGCTAAAATTGACCCATGGTCCCCATGTTTTAATGAAAGAACTCAGGCTCTACATACCAATTCTGCCTTGTCATAGATTCTGTGACTGGTTTGCAGAGGGCCTGGCTATTGTGGGGTGGGTCCCTCAGTAATCACACCACCCCTGAAGGGTGGCTTGGCAATTGAGTACCGACACCTTTTTTGCTAGAAAAAAACACACTGAGTAGTACAATCGCTAACACTATCCCAGATCAATTACTGCAACGGACTGTAAGCAGGATGCAAGGAACAAAGCCTGAAAAAAACTCCAAACTGCTCAAAACACTACAGCTAGATTAATATACAGAGCCAAAAAATTCCAAAGAGCCACTCATCTACTACATGCTCTACACTGGCTACCAGTAAAAGCCAGAATACACCTTAAACTTATTACAATCGTATTTTCCATCATACATGGGTTAGCACCAGAATATATGTACAATCTTATCAACCTTCCACTTAAAAATGCACTAAAAGGCACCAGGAACTTTGTCCTTCTTC